>NC_090938.1:786929575-788259679 GCF_040938575.1 Ambystoma mexicanum | reverse complement strand
CTGGTCCTACTACTCTTTCTAACCACTCTTTCTCCTACTCACTCTTTCACACTCTTTCTCCTACTCACTCCTTTCTTTCTCCTACTCACTCTTTAACACTCTGTTCTCCTACTCACTCTTTCTCACTCTTTCTCCTACTCACCCTTTCTCACTCTTTCTCACTCTTTCTCCTACTCACCCTTTCACACTCTTTCTCCTACTCACTCTTTTTCACTCTTTCTCCTATTCACTCTTTCTCACTCTTTCATCTACTCACTCTTTCACACTCTTTCTCCTACTCACTCTTTCTCACTCTTTCTCCTACTCACTCTTTCATACTCTTTCTCCTACTCACTCTTTCACACTCTTTCGCCTAATCACTCTTTCTCACTCTTTCTCCTACTCACTCTTTCTCACTATTTCTCCTACTCACTCTTTCTCACGCTTTCTCCTGCTCACTCTTTCTCACTCTTTCTCCTACTCACTCTTTCTCACTCTTTCTCCTACTCACCCTTTCTCACTCTTTCACACTCTTTCTCCTACTCACTCTTTCTCACTCTTTCTCCTACTCACTCTTTCACACTCTTTCTCCTACTCACTCTTTCTCCACTCTTTCTCCTACTCACTCTTTCTCACTCGTTCTCCTACTCACCCTTTCTCACTCTTTCACACTCTTTCTCCTATTCACTCTTTCTTCTACTCGCTCTTTCACACCACTCTTTTCACACTCTTTCTCCTACTCACTCTTTCTCACTCTTTCTCCTACTCACTCTTTCAAACTCTTTCGCCTACTCACTCTTTCTCGCTCTTTCTCCTACTCACTCTTTCTCACTCTTTCTCCTACTCACTCTTTCTCACGCTTTCTCCTACTTATTCTTTCTCACTCTTTCTCCTACTCACTCTTTCTCACTCTTTTTCCTACTCACCCTTTCTCACTCTTTCACACTCTTTCTCCTACTCACTCTTTCTCACTCTTTCTCCTACTCACTCTTTTCTCACGCTTTCTCTTACTCACTCTTTCTCACTCTTTCTCCTACTCACTCTTTCTCACTCTTTCTCCTACTCACCCTTTCTCACTCTTTCTCCTACTCACCCTTTCTCACTCTTTCTCACTCTTTCTCCTACTCACTCTTTCTCACTCTTTCTCCTACTCACTCTTTCACACTCTTTCGCCTACTCACTCTTTCTCACTCTTTCTCCTACTCACTCTTTCACACTCTTTCTCCTACTCACTCTTTCTCATGCTTTCTCCTACTCACTCTTTCTCACTCTTTCTCCTACTCACTCTTTCTCACTCTTTCTCCTACTCACTCTTTCTCACTCTTTCTCCTACTTACTCTTTCTCACTCTTTCTCCTACTCACTCTTTCACACTATTTCGCCTACTCACTCTTTCTCACTCTTTCTCCTACTCACTCTTTCTCACTCTTTCTCCTACTCACTCTTTCTCACTCTTTCTCCTACTCACCCTTTCTCACTCTTTCTCACTCTTTCTCCTACTCACTCTTTCACACTCTTTCTCCTAATCACTCTTTCTCACTCTTTTTCCTACTCACTCTTTCTCACTCTTTCTTCTACTCACTCTTTCACACCACTCTTTCACACTCTTTCTCCTACTCACTCTTTCTCACTCTTTCTCCTACTCACTCTTTCATACTCTTTCTCCTACTCACTCTTTCACACTCTTTCGCCTACTCACTCTTTCTCACTCTTTCTCCTACTCACTCTTTCTCACTATTTCTCCTACTCACTCTTTCTCACGCTTTCTCCTGCTCACTCTTTCTCACTCTTTCTCCTACTCACTCTTTCTCACTCTTTCTCCTGCTCACCCTTTCTCACTCTTTCACACTCTTTCTCCTACTCACTCTTTCTCACTCTTTCTCCCTACTCACCCTTTCTCACTCTTTCTCCTACTCACTATTTCAACTCTTTCTCCTACTCACTCTTTCACACTCTTTCTTCTAATCACTCTTTCACACTCTTTCTCCTACTCACTCTTTCTCACTCTTTATACTACTCACTCTTTCACACTCTTTCTCCTACTCACTCTTTCTCACTCTTTCGCCTACTCACTCTTTCTCACTCTTCTCCTACTAACTCTTTCTCACTCTTTCTCCTACTCACTCTTTCACACTCTTTCTCCTACTCACTCCTTTTCACTCTTTCTCCTACTCACTCTTTCTCACTCTTTCTCCTACTCACTCTTTAACACTCTGTTCTCCTACTCACTCTTTCTCACTCTTTCTCCTACTCACCCTTTCTCACTCTTTCTCACTCTTTCTCCTACTCACTCTTTCACACTCTTTCTCCTACTCACTCTTTTTCACTCTTTCTCCTATTCACTCTTTCTCACTCTTTCATCTACTCACTTCTTTCACACTCTTTCTCCTACTCACTCTTTCTCACTCTTTCTCCTACTCACTCTTCATACTCTTTCTCCTACTCACTCTTTCACACTCTTTCTCCTACTCACTCTTTCTCACTCTTTCTCCTACTCACTCTTTCACACTCTTTCTCCTACTCACTCTTTCTCACTCTTTCACCTACTCACTCTTCTCACTCGTTCTCCTACTCACCCTTTCTCACTCTTTCACACTCTTTCTCCTATTCACTCTTTCTTCTACTCGCTCTTTCACACCACTCTTTCACACTCTTTCTCCTACTCACTCTTTCTCACTCTTTCTCCTACTCACTCTTTCTCACTCTTTCTCCTACTCACTCTTTCTCACTCTTTCTCCTACTCACTCTTTCATACTCTTTCTCCTACTCACTCTTTCACACTCTTTCGCCTACTCACTCTTTCTCACTCTTTCTCCTACTCACTCTTTCTCACTATTTCTCCTACTCACTCTTTCTCACGCTTTCTCCTACTCACTCTTTCTCACTCTTTCTCCTACTCACTCTTTCTCACTCTTTCTCCTACTCACCCTTTCTCACTCTTTCACACTCTTTCTCCTACTCACTCTTTCTCACTCTTTCTCCTACTCACTCTTTCACACTCTTTCTCCTACTCACTCTTTCTCCTACTCACTCTTTCTCACTCGTTCTCCTACTCACCCTTTCTCACTCTTTCACACTCTTTCTCCTATTCACTCTTTCTTCTACTCGCTCTTTCACACCACTCTTTCACACTCTTTCTCCTACTCACCTCTTTCTCACTCTTTCTCCTACTCACTCTTTCAAACTCTTTCGCCTACTCACTCTTTCTCGCTCTTTCTCCTACTCACTCTTTCTCACGCTTTCTCCTACTTACTCTTTCTCACTCTTTCTCCTACTCACTCTTTCTCACTCCTTTCTCCTACTCACTCTTTCTCACGCTTTCTCCTACTCACCCTTTCTCACTCTTTCACACTCTTTCTCCTACTCACTCTTTCACACTCTTTCTCCTACTCACTCTTTCACACTCTTTCTTCTAATCACTCTTTCACACTCTTTCTCTCTACTCACTCTTTCTCACTCTTTCTACTACTCACTCTTTCACACTCTTTCTCCTACTCACTCTTTTCTCACTCTTTCGCCTACTCACTCTTTCTCACTCTTTCTCCTACTAACTCTTTCTCACTCTTTCTCCTACTCACTCTTTCTCACTCTTTCTCCTACTCACTCTTTCATACTCTTTCTCCTACTCACTCTTTCACACTCTTTCGCCTACTCACTCTTTCTCACTCTTTCTCCTACTCACTCTTTCTCACTATTTCTCCTACTCACTCTTTCTCACGCTTTCTCCTGCTCACTCTTTCTCACTCTTTCTCCTACTCACTCTTTCTCACTCTTTCTCCTGCTCACCCTTTCTCACTCTTTCACACTCTTTCTCCTACTCACTCTTTCTCACTCTTTCTCCTACTCACCCTTTCTCACTCTTTCTCCCTCACTATTTTCACACTCTTTCTCCTACTCACTCTTTCACACTCTTTCTTCTAATCACTCTTTCACACTCTTTCTCCTACTCACTCTTTCTCACTCTTTATACTACTCACTTTTCCTCCTACTCACTCTTTCTCACTCTTTCGCCTACTCACCTCTTTCTCACTCTTTCTCCTACTAACTCTTTCTCACTCTTTCTCCTACTCACTCTTTCACACTCTTTCTCCTACTCACTCCTTTTCACTCTTTCTCCTACTCACTCTTTCTCACTCTTTCTCCTACTCACTCTTTAACACTCTGTTCTCCTACTCACTCTTTCTCACTCTTTCTCCTACTCACCCTTTCTCACTCTTTCTCACTCTTTCTCCTACTCACTCTTTCACACTCTTTCTCCTACTCACTCTTTTTCACTCTTTCTCCTATTCACTCTTTCTCACTCTTTTCATCACCTTTCCTCTTTCTCCTCTCACTCTTTCTCACTCTTTCTCCTACTCACTCTTTCACACTCTTTCGCCTACTCACTCTTTCTCGCTCTTTCTCCTACTCACTCTTTCTCACTCTTTCTCCTACTCACTCTTTCTCACGCTTTCTCCTACTTACTCTTTCTCACTCTTTCTCCTACTCACTCTTTCTCACTCTTTCTCCTACTCACTCTTTCTCACGCTTTCTCCTACTCACCCTTTCTCACTCTTTCACACTCTTTCTCCTACTCACTCTTTCACACTCTTTCTCCTACTCACTCTTTCACACTCTTTCTTCTAATCACTCTTTCACACTCTTTCTCCTACTCACTCTTTCTCACTCTTTCTACTACTCACTCTTTCACACTCTTTCTCCTACTCACTCTTTCTCACTCTTTCGCCTACTCACTCTTTCTCACTCTTTCTCCTACTAACTCTTTCTCACTCTTTCTCCTACTCACTCTTTCTCACTCTTTCTCCTACTCACTCTTTCATACTCTTTCTCCTACTCACTCTTCCACACTCTTTCGCCTACTCACTCTTTCTCACTCTTTCTCCTACTCACTCTTTCTCACTATTTCTCCTACTCACTCTTTCTCACGCTTTCTCCTGCTCACTCTTTCTCACTCTTTCTCCTACTCACTCTTTCTCACTCTTTCTCCTGCTCACCCTTTCTCACTCTTTCACACTCTTCTCCTACTCACTCTTTCTCACTCTTTCTCCTACTCACCCTTTCTCACTCTTTCTCCTACTCACTATTTCACACTCTTTCTCCTACTCACTCTTTCACACTCTTTCTTCTAATCACTCTTTCACACTCTTTCTCCTACTCACTCTTTCTCACTCTTTATACTACTCACTCTTTCACACACTTTCTCCTACTCACTCTTTCTCACTCTTTCGCCTACTCACTCTTTCTCACTCTTTCTCCTACTAACTCTTTCTCACTCTTTCTCCTACTCACTCTTTCACACTCTTTCTCCTACTCACTCCTTTTCACTCTTTCTCCTACTCACTCTTTCTCACTCTTTCTCCTACTCACTCTTTAACACTCTGTTCTCCTACTCACTCTTTTCTCACTCTTTCTCCTACTCACCCTTTCTCACTCTTTCCTCCTACTCACTCTTTCACACTCTTTCTCCTACTCACTCTTTTTCACTCTTTCTCCTATTCACTCTTTCTCACTCTTTCATCTACTCACTCTTTCACACTCTTTCTCCTACTCACTCTTTCTCACTCTTTCCTCCCACTCACTCTTTCATACTCTTTCTCCTACTCACTCTTTCACACTCTTTCGCCTACTCACTCTTTCTCACTCTTTCTCCTACTCACTCTTTCTCACTATTTCTCCTACTCACTCTTTCTCACGCTTTCTCCTGCTCACTCTTTTCTCACTCTTTCTCCTACTCACTCTTTCTCACTCTTTCTCCTACTCACTCTTTCACACTCTTTCTCCTACTCACTCTTTCTCACTCTTTCTCCTACTCACTCTTTCTCACTCGTTCTCCTACTCACCCTTTCTCACTCTTTCACACTCTTTCTCCTATTCACTCTTTTCTTCTACTCGCTCTTTCACACCACTCTTTCACACTCTTTCTCCTACTCACTCTTTCTCACTCTTTCTCCTACTCACTCTTTCAAACTCTTTCGCCTACTCACTCTTTCTCGCTCTTTCTCCTACTCACTCTTTCTCACTCTTTCTCCTACTCACTCTTTCCTCACGCTTTCTCCTACTTACTCTTTCTCACTCTTTCTCCTACTCACTCTTTCTCACTCTTTTTCCTACTCACCCTTTCTCACTCTTTCACACTCTTTCTCCTACTCACTCTTTCTCACTCTTTCTCCTACTCACTCTTTCTCACGCTTTCTCTTACTCACTCTTTCTCACTCTTTCTCCTACTCACTCTTTCTCACTCTTTCTCCTACTCACCCTTTCTCACTCTTTCTCCTACTCAACCTTTCTCACTCTTTCTCACTCTTTCTCCTCCCACTCTTTCTCACTCTTTCTCCTACTCACTCTTTCACACTCTTTCGCCTACTCACTCTTTCTCACTCTTTCTCCTACTCACTCTTTCACACTCTTTCTCCTACTCACTCCTTTCTCATGCTTTCTCCTACTCACTCTTTCTCACTCTTTGCTCCTACTCACTCTTTCTCACTCTCTTTCTCCTACTCACTCTTTCTCACTCTTTCTCCTACTTACTCTTTCTCACTCTTTCTTCCTACTCACTCTTTCACACTATTTCGCCTACTCACTCTTTCTCACTCTTTCTCCTACTCACTCTTTCTCACTCTTTTCTCCTACTCACTCTTTCTCCTACTCACTCTTTCACACTCTTTCTCCTACTCACTCTTTCACACTCTTTCTCCTACTCACTCTTTCTCCTACTCACTCTTTCACACTCTTTCTTCTACTCACTCTTTCTCACTCTTTCTCCTACTCACTCTTTCTCACTCTTTCTCCTACTCACTCTTTCTCACTCTTTCTCCTACTCACTCTTTCACACTATTTCGCCTACTCACTCTTCTCACTCTTTCTCCTACTCACTCTTTCTCACTCTTTCTCCTACTCACCTCTTTCTCACTCTTTCTCCTACTCACTCTTTCACACTCTTCTCCTACTCACTCTTTCACACTCTTTCTTCTACTCACTCTTTCACACCACTCTTTCACACTCTTTCTCCTACTCACTCTTTCTCACTCTTTCTCCTACTCACTCTTTCACACTCTTTCTCCTACTCACTCTTTCTCACTCTTTCTCCTACTCACTCTTTCTCACTCTTTCTCCTACTCACTCTTTCTCACGCTTTCTCCTATTCACTCTTTCTCACTCTTTCTCCTAATCACTCTTTCTCACTCTTTCTCCTACTTACTCTTTCTCACGCTTTCTCCTACTCAATCTTTCTCACTCTTTCTCCTACTCACTCTTTCTCCTACTCACTCTTTCTCACGCTTTCTCCTACTCACCCTTTCTCACTCTTTCACACTCTTTCTCCTACTCACTCTTTCACACTCTTTCTCCTACTCACTCTTTCACACTCTTTCTTCTAATCACTCTTTCACACTCTTTCTCCTACTCACTCTTTCTCACTCTTTCTACTACTCACTCTTTCACACTCTTTCTCCTACTCACTCTTTCTCACTCTTTCGCCTACTCACTCTTTCTCACTCTTTCTCCCTACTAACTCTTTCTCACTCTTTCTCCTACTCACTCTTTCACACTCTTTCTCCTACTCACTCCTTTTCACTCTTTCTCCTACTCACTCTTTCTCACTCTTTCTCCTACTCACTCTTTCACACTCTTTCTCCTACTCACTCTTTCTCACTCTTTCTCCTACTCACCCTTTCTCACTCTTTCTCACTCTTTCTCCTACTCACTCTTTCACACTCTTTCTCCTACTCACTCTTTCTCACTCTTTCTCCTACTCACTCTTTCTCACTCTTTCTCCTACTCACTCTTTCACACTCTTTCTCCTACTCACTCTTTCTCATGCTTTCTCCTACTCACTCTTTCACACTCTTTCTCCTACTCACTCTTTCACACTCTTTCTCCTACTCACTCTTTCTCACTCTTTCTCCTACTCACTCTTTCACACTCTTTCTCCTACTCACTCTTTCTCACTCTTTGGCCTACTCACTCTTTCTCACTCTTTCTCCTACTAACTCTTTCTCACTCTTTCTCCTACTCACTCTTTCACACTCTTTCTCCTACTCACTCCTTTTCACTCTTTCTCCTACTCACTCTTTCTCACTCTTTCTCCTACTTATTCTTTCACACTCTTTTCCCTACTCACTCTTTCACTCTTTCTCCTACTCACTCTTTCTCACTCTTTCTCCTACTCACTCTTTCTCACTCTTTCTCCTACTCACTCTTTCACACTCTTTTCCCTACTCACTCTTTCACTCTTTCTCCTACTCACTCTTTCACACTCTTTCTCCTACTCACTCTTTCTCACTCTTTCTCCTACTCACTCTTTCACACTCTTTTCCCTACTCACTCTTTCACTCTTTCTCCTACTCACTCTTTCACACTCTTTCTCCTACTCACTCTTTCTCACTCTTTCTCCTACTCACTCTTTCTCACTCTTTCTCCTACTCACTCTTTCACACTATTTCTCCTACTCACTCTTTCTCACTCTTTCTCCTACTCACTCTTTCACTCTTTCTCCTACTCACTCTTTCACACTCTTTCTCCTACTCACTCTTTCTCCTACTCACTCTTTCTCCTACTCACTCTTTCACACTCTTTCTCCTACTCACTCTTTCACACTCTTTCTCCTACTCACTCTTTCTCACTCTTTCTCCTACTCACTCTTTCTCACTCTTTCTCCTACTCACTCTTTCACACTCTTTCTCCTACTCACTCTTTCTCACTCTTTCTCCTACTGACTCTTTCACACTCTTTCTCCTTCTCACTCATTCACACTCTTTCTCCTACTCACTCTTTCAAACTCTTTTTCCTACTCACTCTTTCTCACTCTTTCTCCTACTCACTCTTTCACACTCTTTCTCCTTCTCACTCATTCACACTCTTTCTCCTACTCACTCTTTCTCACTCTTTTTCCAACTCACTCTTTCTCACTCTGTCTCCTACTCACTCTTTCTCTCTCTCCTATTCTCTCTTGCAGTCTTCCACACTTTCCTCTTTCCTTCCCTTACTATTAGTATCTTCTGTCTTTGCCAGCTCTTCCTGTTCCTTCTCTGTCACTCCTTTACCTCCTATCCTGACTTTACATTGTGTTACTTTCTCCCCTTCATCCCCACCTTTCTATCTGCTCTCCCTCTCATGTAGTATCTTGCTTCTACCTATCGCCCTCGCTTGTATCATCCTCCCTCCCTTTCTCCTTCTTACCCCTTCCACGTTCTTTGTTTTTCACTCCCTATTGTTTGCTCTCTTCTCCCACTCCCAATCTGTGTCTCCTCCTTCTCGTCTGCCTTGTTTCACCTCCTGTTTTGTATTTTGCCTCTCTTACTCCCCTTCCCCAGAGCACTGAAGTTGGCCTGCCCCATTCGTGAGCAGGTGATCCAGTCCTGGTGTTTCCTTCCCAGCCAGACTAAAAGTCCCAGGAGGCAAAGGATAAAGCCTGGACTGGACGACCCGCTTATATACCAGATGTGCAGCCCCTGTAGCTCCGCGTCTCTCTGCGTGTGTGTGTCTCTCTCTCTCCCTCTCCATACCTCGTTCTCTCTCTCCCTCTTTAGCTTTCCCTCTATCTCCCCTTCCTGCCCCCCTCTCCCTCTCTCTCTCTCTCTCTCCTCCTCGCATTCAATCTCTTGCTTCTCTCACGGCGGAACCAGGTTTTTGGAAGGGTCTTGCGCCGTTTCAAGACTGGGGCTCTGGGAGCAGGGTGGGAGAGAGAAACCGGTGGATGAGAGGAGGGAGGCCGCAGATTTGATGAGCACAATGGTGCATTGTGTTGTGGTGCACTGCACCAGCTGTAAGATGGAGTCTGAAAGTGTACATTTGGCAGTGCTGCCTTGATTCCAACATGCTGTGCAGCAGCAGCTGCATCTCGGACACCGTTTTCGGGTAAAAGTGAGAGAGCCAGATCCAGGTGTCTCACTGTAGCTCGACTTTTAGGGCGCCACTAGCAACCGGACTTCAACCGGATGCGGTTTCCACCTGGCAAAACAGGTGGCGTTCCGGTTTGCATTTACACACTTAAAGGCACAGTCTAAGTGAGGCCTTCTGGTGAAGAAATATCCTGTTTGCAATCACTGACACCCGCGTGCAGCATCAGCCTGATGATGTCATTAAGAAGTGCAGCCCCAGGACATTGTGCAACAGACACCATGGTCGTGGGCTCAACAGTCTCAAGTAGTTATTCAACATAATGGTGCTGTTGTCTTTTGCTGGGAGAGCTGGTACTGTGATTGGGAATGTGGGTGCTCTGTGAGGGGTTGGCATTCGGCGGCTACCCCGATTACCCAAACTAGACACAGCATTGCTGCCTGCCTTTGCCTACTCACCGAGTGCCAAAAGCACAGGCACGGTGAGGCTGCCACCCCAGCCCCTACTGTGCCCCTTTGAAGGTGCTCAGGGAGCTTGCCACCCAGCACCGCCCCCCTGCAGCACCGCCTGCAACAGTCCGCTCTGTTGCCATGCCCACACTGATGGGTGGCATAGAAGAGTCCTACAGGCCCCACAGTTTGAAGACCACTGTAGGGGGTGTACCTGTATCCTGGAAAGGGCCCTGCCCGCTTTGCCACTCTATGTCTGCTGCTGCCGAGAGGTGAGAAACTTGACAGGCTCGTGTCAGCGGAGCCATGCTCTGGGCACCACACGAGGCAGTGCTATTCAAACTTCTTGAAGCTGAGCCCCCATTTGAGTACAAATATTGTTACTGGACCACCCCTTGAGTAAAAATGTTGTTGTTATGGCTCCCCTTCCTCCAATGACTATTATCGTCTCCGAATTTCAAGGGCTCTGAGCCACTGTTGTTTTTCCCCCATCCTTCTTGAGCGCTTTGAAACACTTGCCTGTGTGTAGGCGCTTTATAAATAAATAATAGCATACCATAATTTCATATCTGCTTATATTTTCTATTAAAAGCAGTCACTGCACTCTGCTTTTTAAGATCCTCGCGCCCTCCCTGGACTCCCTACATGCCCCCCACCCCCGCAGGGTGGGAGGGGGCAGCCCCACAGTTTGAAGACTACTGCATGAGAGTGCTCCCTTCTGCCTCAAAGTGGGGGGCCGCCAGTGGTCCCAAACCCTTGCCCGGTGCCGCCCGAGCTCATAGCCATAGGTTTCGTAGGAGTGAGGAGTGAGTTTATATATCATTCGGGGAGGAAGGCGAGTGAGGGCCAGCGGGGCTCGCTAGTGGGTCATAGGCTTTGGTGTGACGTGCGCTGCAGGCACAACCCCCCCCCCCCCCCCCAGAGTAGAGCGCTCGCCGCTGCATACAAATGCATCGTTTGCCTGTGCACACAACAGAGCAACGCAAACACACCTGCACAGGCGTAGGAGGAACGGTGGGGGGTGAGGGGGGGCATAGTCAATTAGTCCGAGGGAGGGAGGTCATCACCGCAGAGGGACAGGTGAGGGGGAGGGGTGACACTCATTGGGGGCAAGGGGAGGCGGTCCCTATCCGTGATCACTGCTGGGTTAATAGTAGTGTGGCCGGGCTGAGTAGGCGCTTAGAAACCCATCCCCCTTCCCGTCATTTCGTCACGGGCGGGGCCAGCAGGGACGGTGCGGGCGAAGCAATGGGTATGGGTTCTGGGGGAGTCCCCGGGGTAGAAGGAGGGGCAGGAGGTGGGCAGGAGACCCCCGTTGCCTAACAGAGGACCTTTACAGCAACTAAACCGACTCCCTAAATTCAAAGAGCAAAGCTAGAGACCAAACACGAGCGGAGCGCCTGCAAGGAGCGGCCTGGCAGCACTACCCCAGCAAACGCTTTTCTGGGCTGTTTGGGTACTTTTTACAACTTGCAGATACTCGTGACAGGGACAAGGAGTTATTTTAAGGGCTGTGGTTTCCACTTCGTGACTGCAGTCAGGAAACGGGACCCAGCGGGGCCTTGGAGATAAAGGGGGGCCCTCCCAACAACACTGAGGGCGCAGGGTGGAGAGGAGGATCGTCCCAAACCACAACACTGCCAGAAAAAGGCAGGAGGGAAGACGAGGGAGCGGAGGACTCAGTGGCAGACCTGGAGGGAAAGGGGACATGTCCAGGGCACCCTGGGCGCTGCTGCTGGTACAGGGGGTGCTGATGGGGCAATGGAGGGCGACTGGTAAGAGGGGCTACGGGGGTAATGGTGTGCGAGAGGGAGTAATTTGAGGGGTCTCAATGCATTGTGGCTGGGAAGCGCGTGGCGTAGAAGTGTAGTAACAGTGGGCGAACAGGACTAACCTCCCAATGTTATTTGCTATAGTTTGAAGAAATGATTCATCTTCCACTAATGTTAGGCATAGAACACGGGTCTCCAAATCCCAAAAGCTCCACTCACACCCGGTGTGCAAGTTAACCACTATCTGCAAAGAAGTGTATCATTTTAAGTGTATTTTGTTTGGCAATCCAGAAAAAAACAACTCTGCAGAGGATTCATCTTCCAATGGTGCATGATGTAGAATCTGTATAGAGACAAAGGGTGAATATTCCAATGGTGCATGATGTACAATTTATTCAGGCACATGTTTAATGTTCCAGTGGTGCACGTCATGAAACCTGTAGAAAGGATTCACCTTCCACGAGTGCATAGTGCAAATTCTGCACAGACCAAGGATTCATCTTCCGATAGTGCATGGTGTTGAATCTCCAGGGACAAACAACCTTCTTCTGTTTGCTGTAGCATCTTTAGGGACAACAAAGTTCGTTTTAATGGTGCCCTTTGTGGCATCTGAAGATACATAGGATTCGTCTTCCAATAAAGGATGATGTGAGCAAGTAAAAGGATTCATCTTCCAATAAAGGATGATGTCAACAAGTAAAAGGATTCATCTTCTAATGAAGGATGATGTTGAACCAGTAGGAGAAAGGGACAGAAGATACAGCTTGCAAGGGATATATGCCATCAACTGACCCACGACTCACGGGTTTGACCCACAAAGAAACACAAAGGACTCAGTCCGCAAAGGTGTCAGGGAAACCCGCGAGAAGGGCAGGCTAGGAAACAAAGTAATTGCGTTCCAGCAGTCATGATGGGTTTAGCGATCCTTTCCTTTGGTCCAATGGTTTCACTGACGTCTACGTTTGCCTAATCACTGAGCATCGACCTTCCGTGACCCTGTGAGGTTTGCAGAATTAGAGGCCGGAACACAAAATAAGTGTAGCCTGTGCTACACAGGTGTTTACCAGTGGTATAATTGTAAGTTGAGATCATTGTGTTCGCCCCGTCACTACATATATTCATTACTGAGGTTTTAATTTGTGCACAAAGTCACAGTGATAGTGAACGCACCTTCTCAGAATAGTTCTGCCCAGGATCACAAGGCACCCCAGTGCAATTTGAACACTTCTGCTGAATGCCCATCAAAGGGTGTACCAAAGCAGTTCACACTTCTGCTGAGTGATGCAAATAAGAGCAAGTGCTTGTCTATCACACTAATCACAAATCAGTCAACTAAGGAACTAACGCTCTTATCATCGCAAGTACACTTAAATACAAAAAGGTAAAAGTAAACTGTGTTTCTAATTCTAATACAATTGCCCTCAATGTGGTGGGTTCACAGCACATTTTGCCCTTTTGATGAGGTGGGTGGAGCTATGTCATTTTTCGGAGTGTTGGACAAGTGACCACTGAGCCTACTGAGAACAGTTGCTAACGTTGGGGACATGGTTCATAATCGATAGTGGGGGCCACAGGTCTGATCCTCGCAAGCCAAATTCACTCCATGTTGGTTTTCTTGATATCCACAAAAATATGCATTTGAATGCAGGGAATCTTAAATGTGAGTCATTTGCATAGGCAGTGGTTATCCTGAAAATGCGGAGTGGATGGGGATCTCCGGGACTGGATCTTGAGGCTCCAGATCTGCAGGGGTGTTCAGGTCCTCCTGGATCTGCTGTTGACCCCCACATCAGGACATCTCTGCCCAGCCTGGGCTCGCACAGCCCCAGGAGTGCTGTGGATCTCGCTGGGGTGCAGGTGTGGTTCTAACGAACCCATGGAGTGGCCAGGATCCCCGAAGGTTTCAGTGCCCGGCCTGCAGATCTGGGCTGAGTCAGACCTGGTTGGGTGTTTCTGCGTTGGCGCGGCTCACATTGCCGTCTTGGAGAGGGCACCTGATCCTGGTATGGAGCACACTGGACACAGTTGTTTACAGTCATCACCAAAGCCTCGAGGTCTGCTTTCATCTCTTGCCAGGAGCATCACGTGCCTGGGCAGAGCCGAATGCCTAGGATAGGCCTGGTGCTGCTCAGTACCCTGGTTGCCAACCCACCCATTCCCTTACTCCAGACTGGTCGCCCTCAGGCAGCCCACTCCAGACTGGACCCCCCCCCAGGCAGCTCCCACCAGACTGGACACCACCCCCAGCCCTGTCACCTGTGACACCCCCCAGACAGCCCACTCCAGACTGGAAACACCTCAGGCAACCCACTCCAGACTGGACCCCCCCCCACCCCCAGGCAGCTCCCACCAGACTGGACACCCCCCCACCCAGGCATCACCCACCAGACTGGACACCACCCCCAGCCCTGTCACCTGTGACACCCCCCAGACAGCCCACTCCAGACTGGACACCCCCCCCACCCAGGCATCACCCACCAGACTGGACACCACCCCCAGACCCCTTCACCTGTGACACCCCCCAGACAGACCACTCCAGACTGGACACACCCCAGACAGCCCACTCCAGACTGGACCCCCCCACCCAGGCATCACCCACCAGACTGGACACCACCCCCAGACCCCTTCACCTGTGACACCCCCCCAGACAGCCCACTCCAGACTGGACACACCCCAGACAGCCCACTCCAGACTGGACCCCCCCCCCACCCAGGCATCACCCACCAGACTGGACACCACCCCCAGACCCCTTCACCTGTGACACCCCCCCAGACAGCCCACTCCAGACTGGACACACCCCAGACAGCCCACTCCAGACTGGACCCCCCCCCACCCAGGCATCACCCACCAGACTGGACACCACCCCAGACCCCTTCACCTGTGACACCCCCCCAGACAGCCCACTCCAGACTGGACACACCCCCAGACCCCTTCACCTGTGACACCCCCCCCAGACAGCCCACTCCAGACTGGACACACCCCAGACAGCCCACTCCAGACTGGACCCCCCCCCACCCAGGCATCACCCACCAGTCTGGACACCACCCCCAGACCCCTTCACCCGTGACACCCCCCAGACAGCCCACTCCAGACTGGACACTCCCCCCCACCGACAGCCCACTCCAGACTGGACACCCCCACACCCAGGCATCACCCACCAGACTGGACACCACCCCCAGACCCCTTCACCTGTGACACCCCCCCCAGGCAGCCCACTCCAGACTGGACACCTGCGACAGGCAGGCAACTCCAGACCAGACACGCCCCCAGGCAGCACCCTCAGACTAGACACACCCCCTGACCCCCCTCACCTGTGATACCCCCCTAGACAGCCCACTCCAGACTGGACACCCCCCAGGCAGTCCACTCCAGACTGGACACCTGTGACAGGCAGGCAACTCCAGACTAGACACTCCCCCAGGCAGCACCCTCAGACTAGACACCCTCCCCTCCAGCCTTCGTCACCTGTGACACCCGCCAGCAGCCCCCTCCAGACTGCAAACCTCCCCCCAGGCAGCCCCCTCCAGACTAGACATGCCCCAGGCAGCACCCTCACACTAGACACCCTCCCCTCCAGCCTCCCTCACCTGTGACACCCGCCAGCAGCCCCCTCCATACTGGAAACCTTCCCCCAGGCAGCCCACTCCAGACTGGACACCCCCACACCCAGGCATCACCCACCAGACTGGACACCACCCCCAGACCCCTTCACCTATGACACCCCCCCAGGCAGCCCACTCCAGACTGGACACCTGCGACAGGCAGGTAACTCCAGACCAGACACGCCCCCAGGCAGCACCCTCAGACTAGACACACCCCCTGACCCCCCTCACCTGTGACACCCCCCTAGACAGCCCACTCCAGTCTGGACACCCCCCAGGCAGTCCACTCCAGACTGGACACCCCCTCACCCATCCCCTTGCTCGCTCATGAAGTCTGGGTGTGAAGGTGATGCCTGCTCAGGGGGTCTGCTGCCAGGTTCAGAGCGCCCTGCTTCTCCGCCCACGCACACATTTGCCTCTCCGCTTCTGCCAGGGACTTGGAATTGGTTCCACGCTGGCGGTTCCTGTAGGATTTGGACGGGCGTTGTATGTTTGTGTCATTGTACTGAGCCAAGGGGCAGCGGAATGGCCGCTATGTCTCTCCCGTTGGCAGGGGAGGACTGGATAATAGGGAACTCTGGAGATTTCCCGGTGGGCCTCTGCACCCTGGGCCTCTTTTGTGTTGTATTTCCAAATGTTCTCATAGGAAAAGCATTGGGCTTGCTGAAAATGTGTCATAAGGGGCAACTTTGAACTTTATTTCCAGGGCCTCTTTTGGTCCCCAGTAATTATTTCCAGGGCCTCCTTTAATTCCCAGTCCACCCCTGCCCGTTGGCCTTCTTCTTGCTCTTTTGATGTTCTCTTTCCTTTAAGCGGGCGGCTTCTTCCATATCGATCCCCCTCCTACCTGGCGGGATCCCCTCTACGGTTTCCGGACTCGAGCAAGATCCCCTCTTTAGGCCCGCCACCTTGAGCCCGCACGGTAACTCCTCCTTGTTGCACGAGGGACGCAGAGAATGGCTTTGCAAGGTCTGAGAGGCGATGCCATGGGTCCAGGGCATGTGATATTAGAAGGTAAGGTTTAGGTCTATTTGAACGAAAAAAATGGACCTTTTCCAATTTGACAGAATTTCTTTTGTTTTTTTGTTCGAAAATGCTGAGGAGACCCCCTGACCCCCCACTTTCCCCCACCTTAATCTATTCCCTTACCCAACCCCACATATATATATATTTAATTCCCCCAAAAAACCAACACAAAAATTCGGTCAAATTGAAAAGGTCAGTTTGGTTTGCGATCAAGTAGTATGGTAATACCGAGGGCTCCTAGGCCATGTCCCCCTGGACTCTGAGCCCTTGCGCTGGTCTGATCCGCTCTTATTAAGGCTTCTAGCGTCTTCCCTTGATGAACAGCTCTCTTTGGGGGCAGGAAGACGTTGCCAGCATTTGCGGCAGAAGTTGCACCAATGGCCACCAGTGATTGAGAAGAGGTAACGTGTGACGGGCGAAGATTCACCAAGAACCCCAGCGGGGGGCACATTCCCTGGCTCTGCGCGCCTTCTGACGAGCTTGAATGGAAGATGTTGCGTAAATAAGTCGGTCATCTAGATCAGGATGAGCACATATCCCTACTAGGCCTACTGCGCCTCTCTGCGGGCGACCATTCTGGTAAATATCCTGAGGTGATCTTCAGGCCAAAGCCGAGGACCTGGGATTGGGGCAGGTGGTGTTATGGAATGTGGCGGCTTTTATGCAGGTCCCGCCCGGGAAGTCCTGTGCAGTCTCTGCTTCATCTTGGCCTGAAGGACTTTCTGGAGCGCCTCCATCTTGAAGCTTATCCGAGTTCAGAATCATTAGACTCACTATCAGCTACATCCTCTCGAAGGTCTGGGGACCCAGAAGACAGTCAAGGAGAATCCTTTCCTTTCTCTTCCTTGGGGATCCCCTTGATCCCATGTTTCTGCAGGAAGGGTGCCTTCACCAGGTGCATGAGCGCCAGAGTCCAAGTCCGTTCAGCGTCCTAACTGTGGCAGGCGCCAGGCGGCAAACCCAAGGGTCCCATCACATCCGCATCGCCCCCTTGGATTGGATATCTTCTAGACTTGAAGTTCGTATAACCAGGTTCTCTCTGTTAGGCCATTCCCTCTGCGGGAGGCTGTGGACTGACCGTAGCAGCAGAATCGGAGACACAAGGCCCAATTCTGAGGACGCGGTTAATTCCACGTACAAATACGACACTACCCCTCCGGATCCTTTCACCTCCACGTAGGGGCGCAGCGAAACCTACACTTCGGGTTTGGGGGGGCCACTTGAGAAAGTGGGCAGGGCAAACTTGGAGGCTCCACCCCCTCTATCCTATCCCAAGGGTTGTCTTGCTTGGGGCCCATGTATCCAATGGTAGCGGCCCAGCATTACACCTAAGCGCACGCGTGCACACACACGCGCTCACTCATTTACACATCCCATACCCCATACACTCGCTCATGTATATGCGCACCCGCCCCCCATACCTCATACACTCATTCACACCCACTCACACCTCCATATTACGGAAATTGCTGCAGCGGCAGTGCATGCTGGGTAGCCCTCTAGAAATGTTTCCAGTAACCATTAGCGCAGCTTCTGCGCCGAGTTTACATGCACTTACTGGGCTGCCACTCCTGCCTCCACCTCAGAATGGAGGCGATAGGATCTGGAGAGGGGAAGGCCGTATTTGTACGTGGAATTTACCATGTCCTCAGAATCTGGTTTGTGTTGATACTCAGTGCATGTGGTCTTGAGCTAATTAATAGCGCTGGTCGATCCAGTTGCGTCACAGGGGGTGATCCCGGTCACACATGTGAGGTTTAATCCCCTGTGTCTGTGCGTTAATGGGAGACACTGCTTCTCCATCCAACGTGGAGCGAAAAATGCCTGAGGCGTAGCTTTGGCTGAGGCTTTTTTCGCTCCGCGTTGGACGGAGAAGTAGTGCGACCGGGATCACCAGCCCCGTGACGCAACTGGATCGACCAGCGCTATTAATTAGCTCAAGACCACATGCACTGAATATCAACACAAACTCGGCAGTCGGACATACCAGCTTCCACTAAGCAACCTAGTGGCCTGAATCTCCTACATTCAGATCAGGAGAACAGCTTACAAGCTTTCCACCGTAGCACAAATCCTTGCACACAAGATCAACAGGACACTCCCTTCTACAACCCGTTCCACCGTCCTGATGAATGCCAACCATTTGCAAGCTTCATTAAACAGCTTCCCCTTTTTGGCCGAAACACAGTAGTGTCACCGACCCTCCATTATATCAGTGTTCATCACCAACACTGTTATTTATGCATTGATTTTCATTGTTAGAAAGGAAGAAACTTGGTCAATGTTCACCAATTCCGGTCAATTTGACTGGACTGTATCTATGTATATTGTGTACAAAGCTGCAAATGAATACGTGTCCTTGATGATTTTACTATGACAAACTAATATGTATTAAAAAGCTTGGGGCCAAAACTTATTTGACCCCCATGGAATCTAAGTATCAAGGTTCTTGAAAGTGTGTTTTCTCTCTCACCCTGATTATTGTGTGTGATTATTTAAGCCAGTTCCATATGTAACACCTCAAGCCAGTCCTGCTTTCTGCTTCCAATTGCATGCTGGAACTTGTAGTTTTGTTTATCCCATTGCAAGTATGTGCCTACAAGTCCCAGCATACGGCAGAAGAAAAAAATACACATGACTGACTCAAAGATTTTGCATGGAATTGGAGAACTTGGCAACTATGAAGGAGGGGAGCGTTCCGAGAGTAATTTATTTCACTTTCCATCACTGGGGCAGGCCAATACCTCAGCGTATCACACTCCACCGTGGACTGATTCACAACTGCAGCGGATCAGGAGCTCTTTGCAAGCAAGAACCCTAGCTTGAGCCACCATCTCACACTTTCCCGCACATCTTATGAAGAAGCCGGTGCCTTCAGCGGCCTGTTCCTGCTGCACTTCCACGTTCCAATTGGCTGACGTCATGCGTAGCATCGCGTAGCCTGAAGGGCACGCCTCTGAAAGCTCTGCATTCTTCCGTTTGGGGAGTTCTGCCAGAATGAAGATCAGAGTATTCTCCTCTCTACTGAGAGCCTGCACCCTTCCAACGCACCCAGGCAGGCACCGTCCTTGCTGCCCATAAGTATGGCGTGTCGCTCCTTTAACTGTGGCGTGTTGCCCCTTTAAGAACACGAGTCATGACTTTGTCATGACTCGAGCCAATAAAAGCGACCTCTGCGTGCACATGCAGGTACTGCAGTAGAGACCCAGGAAGCGGCAACTCTGTGTCCGTGTTGTTTATGTATAGTGTGCCTGCTGTGTACCCATGGCCTATGTTGAACCCACTGCCTGTGTGAGCACAGAGCCGAGGCTAACGTGTGGTGGGTGGTCCCAGTATTGGTGTCGGGACGGTAGATCCCGACCCCCACAGGCTGCCACCTGCACTGCAATCTGCTACGTGATCGCAGTCCTCCTGTCAACCTGGGTGATCCCGGTGAGCGGTGTGTCCAGCTCCAGTGCCCTGCGAGCGGGACTCCACAATGGCGACGAGGATGGGATACTTCTGTTCCCGCCACATGCCCCGCTGCTGCCACAGGAGAGGGTTACACATCTAAATGAGGCGTTTTTCTGGCAGATGGTAAAGGGGAATTGTAAGGAAGTGGACGAGTGAGGTGGCCCGGGGCAACGTGCCAAGCTACCGTAACCATGTGCAGTATGCCAGGTACAACTTCACATGCCTAAATGCTCACATGTCCATTGCATGCCAAGGCAAAGCCTGGAATGCCCAATTGAAGCCTCACCATTTCCTGATTTTAGCCACCATGCAGCAGGGAAAGGCCCAGGCTTCCTATCGCATTTTATGGCAGGCGCAGCCCCTGTTCTTTACAACTGGAGTCAATGTACTAGGGCCGTTTACTATGCCCTGGTACAATCTTCTATGCCAAGGGGCTGCTATGATTTCACAAGTGCAGTGGCGTATGAATGCCCAGGTACAGCCTCATATACCCACACAGCCCTAGAGAAAAGCAGCGTTCCCGCCACAAGCAGGCAAATACTCCCACTAAAAAACAGACACTAAAAATAGTCCCAACACAAATAGGAAACCACGACCTTACGAGGGCCCGCTCCCTGCTTCCACCCACACAGCTCCAGGCATATGTTCGGCTCAGTGGTACCAGCAGAGCAGCAGCATGGGCCACCCCCTGCTTCCACCCACACAGCTCCAGGCATATGTTCGGCTCAGTGGTACCAGCAGAGCAGCAGCATGGGCCACCCCCTGCTTCCACCCACACAGCTCCAGGGATATGTTCGGCTCAGTGGTACCAGCAGAGCAGCAGCATAGACCACCCCCTGCTTCCACCCACACAGCTCCAGGGATATGTTCGGCTCAGTGGTACCAGCAGAGCAGCAGCATGGGCCACCCCCTGCTTCCACCCACACAGCTCCAGGGATATGTTCGGCTCAGTGGTACCAGCAGAGCAGCAGCATGGGCCACCCCCTGCTTCCACCCACACAGCTCCAGGGATATGTTCGGCTCAGTGGTACCAGCAGAGCAGCAGCATAGACCACCCCCTGCTTCCACCCACACAGCTCCAGGCATATGTTCGGCTCAGTGGTACCAGCAGAGCAGCAGCATGGGCCACCCCCTGCTTCCACCCACACAGCTCCAGGCATATGTTCGGCTCAGTGGTACCAGCAGAGCAGCAGCATAGACCACCCCCTGCTTCCACCCACACAGCTCCAGGCATATGTTCGGCTCAGTGGTACCAGCAGAGCAGCAGCATAGACCACCCCCTGCTTCCACCCACACAGCTCCAGGCATATGTTCGGCTCAGTGGTACCAGCAGAGCAGCAGCATGGGCCACCCCCTGCTTCCACCCACACAGCTCCAGGGATATGTTCGGCTCAGTGGTACCAGCAGAGCAGCAGCATAGGCCACCCCCTGCTTCCACCCACACAGCTCCAGGCATATGTTCGGCTCAGTGGTACCAGCAGAGCAGCAGCATAGACCACCCCCTGCTTCCACCCACACAGCTCCAGGCATATGTTCGGCTCAGTGGTACCAGCAGAGCAGCAGCATGGGCCACCCCCTGCTTCCACCCACACAGCTCCAGGGATATGTTCGGCTCAGTGGTACCAGCAGAGCAGCAGCATAGGCCACCCCCTGCTTCCACCCACACAGCTCCAGGCATATGTTCGGCTCAGTGGTACCAGCAGAGCAGCAGCATGGGCCACCCACTGCTTCCACCCACACAGCTCCAGGGATATGTTCGGCTCAGTGGTACCAGCAGAGCAGCAGCATAGACCACCCCCTGCTTCCACCCACACAGCTCCAGGGATATGTTCGGCTCAGTGGTTCCAGCAGAGCAGCAGCATAGACCACCCCCTGCTTCCACCCACACAGCTCCAGGGATATGTTCGGCTCAGTGGTACCAGCAGAGCAGCAGCATAGACCACCCCCTGCTTCCACCCACACAGCTCCAGGGATATGTTCGGCTCAGTGGTTCCAGCAGAGCAGCAGCATAGACCACCCCCTGCTTCCACCCACACAGCTCCAGGGATATGTTCGGCTCAGTGGTACCAGCAGAGCAGCAGCATAGACCACCCCCTGCTTCCACCCACACAGCTCCAGGGATATGTTCGGCTCAGTGGTACCAGCAGAGCAGCAGCATAGACCACCCCCTGCTTCCACCCACACAGCTCCAGGGATATGTTCGGCTCAGTGGTACCAGCAGAGCAGCAGCATAGACCACCCCCTGCTTCCACCCACACAGCTCCAGGCATATGTTCGGCTCAGTGGTACCAGCAGAGCAGCAGCATAGACCACCCCCTGCTTCCACCCACACAGCTCCAGGGATATGTTCGGCTCAGTGGTTCCAGCAGAGCAGCAGCATAGACCACCCCCTGCTTCCACCCACACAGCTCCAGGGATATGTTCGGCTCAGTGGTACCAGCAGAGCAGCAGCATAGACCACCCCCTGCTTCCACCCACACAGCTCCAGGGATATGTTCGGCTCAGTGGTACCAGCAGAGCAGCAGCATAGACCACCCCCTGCTTCCACCCACACAGCTCCAGGGATATGTTCGGCTCAGTGGTTCCAGCAGAGCAGCAGCATGGGCCACCCACTGCTTCCACCCACACAGCTCCAGGGATATATTCGGCTCAGTGGTACCAGCAGAGCGTGGCATCAGCCGTCCCCTCCTTCCACCCACACAGCTCCAGGGATATGTTTGGCTAAGTGTTACCAGAAAAGCAGCGTCATAGGCCACCCACTGCTTCCACCCACACAGCTCCAGGGATATGTTCGGCTCAGTGGTACCAGCAGAGCAGCAGCATGGGCCACCCACTGCTGGCATCCACACAGCTCCAGGGATATATTCGGCTCAGTGGTACCAGCAGAGCATGGCATCAGCCGTCCCCTCCTTCCACCCACACAGCTCCAGGGATATGTTTGGCTAAGTGTTACCAGAAAAGCAGCGTCATAGGCCACCCACTGCTTCCACCCACACAGCTCCAGGGATATATTCGGCTCAGTGGTACCAGCAGAGCGTGGCATCAGCCGTCCCCTCCTTCCACCCACACAGCTCCAGGGATATATTTGGCTAAGTGTTACCAGAAAAGCAGCGTCATAGGCCACCCACTGCTTCCACCCACACAGCTCCAGGGATATATTCGGCTCAGTGGTACCAGCAGAGCGTGGCATCAGCCGTCCCCTCCTTCCACCCACACAGCTCCAGGGATATGTTTGGCTAAGTGTTACCAGAAAAGCAGCGTCATAGGCCACCCACTGCTTCCACCCACACAGCTCCAGGGATATGTTCGGCTCAGTGGTACCAGCAGAGCAGCAGCATGGGCCACCCACTGCTGGCATCCACACAGCTCCAGGGATATATAATCGGCTCAGTGGTACCAGCAGAGCGTGGCATCAGCCGTCCCCTCCTTCCACCCACACAGCTCCAGGGATATGTTTGGCTAAGTGTTACCAGAAAAGCAGCGTCATAGGCCACCCACTGCTTCCACCCACACAGCTCCAGGGATATATTCGGCTCAGTGGTACCAGCAGAGCGTGGCATCAGCCGTCCCCTCCTTCCACCCACACAGCTCCAGGGATATGTTTGGCTAAGTGTTACCAGAAAAGCAGCGTCATAGGCCACCCACTGCTTCCACCCACACAGCTCCAGGGATATGTTCGGCTCAGTGGTACCAGCAGAGCAGCAGCATGGGCCACCCACTGCTGGCATCCACACAGCTCCAGGGATATATTCGGCTCAGTGGTACCAGCAGAGCGTGGCATCAGCCATCCCCTCCTTCCACCCACACAGCTCCAGGGATATGTTTGGCTAAGTGTTACCAGAAAAGCAGCGTCATAGGCCACCCACTGCTTCCACCCACACAGCTCCAGGGATATATTCGGCTCAGTGGTACCAGCAGAGCGTGGCATCAGCCGTCCCCTCCTTCCACCCACACAGCTCCAGGGATATGTTTGGCTAAGTGTTACCAGAAAAGCAGCATCATAGGCCACCCACTGCTTCCACCCACACAGCTCCAGGGATATGTTCGGCTCAGTGGTACCAGCAGAGCAGTGGCATAGCCATGAGCCGTTTCCTGCTTCCACCCACACAGCTCCAAGGATATGTTCGGCTCAGTGGTACCAGCAGAGCAGCGTCATAGGTCACCGCTGCTTACACCCACACAGCTCCAAGGATATGTTTGGCTCAGTGGTACCAGCAGGGCAGCAGCATAGGCCACCCACTGCTGGCATCCACACAGCTCCAGGGATATGTTGGCTCAGTGGTACCAGCAGAGCAGCGTCATAGGTCACCGCTGCTTCCACCCACACAGCTCCAGAGATATGTTCTGCTCAGTGGTACCAGCAGAGCAGCGTCATAGGCCACCCACTGCTGGCATCCACACAGCTCCAGGCATATGTTCGACTCAGTGGTACCAGCAGAGCAGCAGCATAGGCCACCCACTGCTGGCATCCACACAGCTCCAGGCATATGTTCGGCTCAGTGGTACCAGCAGAGCAGTGGCATAGCCATGAGCTGTTTCCTGCTTCCACCCACACAGCTCCAAGGATATGTTCGGCTCAGTGGTACCAGCAGAGCAGTGGCATAGGCATGGGGCCGCCCTCTGCTTTCACCCACACAGCTGCAGGGTTGTGTTTGGTTCAGTGGTACCAGCAGAGCAGTGGCATATGCATGAGCTGCCCCCTGTTCCACCCACTGTTCCCACTCTAGTGGTTCTCGACAGCCGATTGGAACGAACCAAGTCAAAAGCAAAGAAGAACTTGACAAAGTGTCAAGACCATCCTGGAGGAACCGCAAGACCGAGTACGCTCAGGGAAGGAGAGAGGCAGACCGGGAAGCCGAGTAAGAAGGGGGTTGCTGCCAAGCTGGTCTGGTGTCCAGGGACAGCGCAGCGAGCAGTAAGGAAGACGCTCCTGGAATCCCCAAAGGTCGGCTCCCATGGAGGAATGGTCCCACGCCAAATAGGAAGAAGCAGGCACGGCAGCCCGGAGATCAGAGAAGGAAGCAGGGGAAGTCCCACCACAGACAGCAGGCGCATAGGATGACCCAAGACCATCACAGACCACGAAATAAGGTACACTGATGGATAGGGAGATTCCGGGGGCCCTGTAGAGTGGCAGAGACAACTCAAGGATACAAGTAAGCCAAAGAAGCCACACAAATGGGTCTGGAACCATGATGGAAGTCAAAAGACATTAAAAAGCTTAACCAAGATAATAACACTTGCCAGAACAGTGAACCATGTTTAGCCGGTTACTGGCAAAAACCTGCTGTGTCAGTCTGAGACCTGCACCCTTATGAAATCAAACGTGTGTAGAATCCAGGAACCACAAAGAGAACTGTGAGAGTGGTATACATGAAGACAGTTCTTGGCAGGTGAGTAATTCAATCGTGATACCACAGCTTGGAAGTGCATCCAAGCTATTCTTCTTCATCGCATTACCCGGTAGTGTGAGTTTAGAAACGACCCTACCAAAGCATAGAAGGTATATTATGTTGGCCGAAAACCAATCGCACCATATGCCCTACATCGCCAATAGAGAATCGTCAGCATAACCATAGAGCGTCCATTTTGTGTAAGATCCGCCATTTGCTTTCTTTGCCTTTCTGTTCAACGCTTTGCAAAATGTATTTTATTTCATCCAGCTCATGCACGAAGCAAGGCCACAATTTACATGTTGAGAGACCGGCCCAGACAGAAATGCCAAACAGTACAGAAATACATTGTTTTCCTCCCTCACAAGTCCTTGAAGGCGAGCAGAGAGGCATTTAACCAGCGACCCAGGTGCCGACCGGTCTCGCTGAAACTGTAGAAACAGGCCGTTAAAGCATGAATTATACTTTCCTTGCGGCCCCCCTTTGGGGCTCTCCTTAGATCAGGCTGACCCCTCGTTCATGAATAGAAACCAGTAGATAACACACTTTTGAATGTGTCTCTCCTACGAACACAGTATCCTCCCGGAACAAGTGCCTAGTGTTCTTCATAACAAAGAACTATGTCTGCTTACTGCAAATTGCAACTGTTGCTAAAACGAGTAATATAGATTGAGTAAGAAACGTGTCATAATGTGTCATATTTGTCATAATTGTCAATTACCGAACCCTAGCTCAAGAAGATATATTATGGGCGGTTTTGATGTGTCACAAAGAGATTGTACGATTGTCTATTTATATATATGATACTGTTGTAGAATGTTTGCTCTCTTGCGTCTCATGAGGTCTGGGTGACACACGTTGCGAGACGTTAGACCCAGTCGGCCGACTGAGCGTATTTGCTTTGCAATAAACCCTAGTACTTGGAAATCGAACCTTGTGTCTGTCGTATCACTTGGTGTATGGTGATTGTGCCTTGTTTCCATACGCGAGGGTCTTCAGGGCCTAGCAGTAGGAGAAAACCAGGGCTGCCAACCAGGATCAAGGACCCACCACAGGTTGGCAGCACATCCAAGCTACTCTTTTTTGTCGCAGTACCTGGTAGAAGGAAACCCGGTGGCCAACCAGGGCCAGGGACCCACCATAGCTTTGAAGTATATCCAAGCTAGTCTTCTTCGTAGCAGTACATGGTAGGAGGGAACCAGGGTTGCCAACCAGGGGCAGGGACCCACCATGGCTTGGAAGTGCATCCAAGCTACTCTTCTTCATGGCAATGTCTGGTGGGAAGACTCCAGCTCTGCCCACCAGGGTCAGGGACCCACCACAGTTTGGAGACACACCCTCTTCTTTGCAACTGTGCCTGGTGACCAGGAACCAGGTCTGCCACTCAGGGCCACTGACCCAGGGACAGAGAAGAAGCCCGAGAAGGGCCAACTAGGGAGTCCCCCAACAATTGTTGAACTGTATTTCAAGCCTGAAGAAGGCTGGGGTAGGGGGACACCGCCTCTCCCTCCCCGAGCAGTTTGCAAACTTTACAGGAAGCCTGAGGAAGGTGGGGGAAGGGAGATATTCCCCAACACTTTAGGATCGGAAGATTCCAGAACTGTCTTTTCTCCAGGGGAAGGGTACCACTCCCTTTGGGCTGTGAGGGGCAGAGTCAGGATTTTGACACTGGACATTGGGACTTTTGCTTTGGACATTCTGACGCTAGTTACTTCATTTGAGGCAGGGAAACTCCTCTTAGATTTAGGGTGAGTTCATTTGCTCACTTGAATAAAGGTTTCTGCTAATCACCACGACCCCGTCCGTGTCAGCATCTCACTTCTGCAACCTTACAGTTACCACTATAACTTGATACAATACTGTTTCTGGTTGCATTTCTTTGGTTACTGCTGGTGTTTAGGAAGGAGGAGCAAGATCCATTTGCATGTTATCACTTATTTTAAACCGTAAAAAGGCTTTTAAGGTCAGTATCTTTTAATTTGCAACCCCTTCCTAGGTGTGTGCTACTGTTTTCCTTTCATCAGAACCGATTCGTGGATCACTATTAATAACTAAAGCTCTCATGCGTTACGGTAAGCAAGAGATCAAAGGGGACGACAGTGCGGCCGTGCATTAAAAGAAATACACTACCCCCTACTGTACATAAAAAGACCGTTGCAGGTCGCGTGGGAATTCATTGACCTTATGAAGGAACTCTGCCTTTGGCCTCATTCCTCCATTTGGTCACTCGGAATATCTGTATAACATGCCAGCGACTGGGAACTTTATCCTGTCTATAAGATAGGCACCTTTTATTTCAGGCCTAACTAATGCAGTTGCTCACTCATGGGGTGTGTTATCCCTGGGGCCAGGTCCACTCCTGTCTTGGTGCTTGAGAGAGATTTATATATCATAACTGCAGTGATGGGAGGGGCCCGGTCACAAGCCGTGCAGTGAGACTGACCTTTATGGGCCTGGTAGTGTTCTTAATTGGAAAGAGTCTGTGACTCTTAAAGAATAATAGTTTTTCTCAAGTGGTCATTTGGGGTTCCAGGGCCCAGTGCAGGCTGCCTTTCTTTGTTCTGCTGTGCAGGGGCCATTAAACTAAAGGTGGTGTCACTTTAGATGTTAATTTGCTTCCCAATGAGAGACCTCTCCAAAAAGTGTTGAATAATAACAGGTGTTTTGTTTATGGCTGGCTTTCAGCTCTCTGGTATGATATGATATGATAAGTCATTTATAACATTCCTGTACACAAGTGTTTCTAGGTGTCACAAGAAAAGGGAGGGAAGATAGAGGGAGAACAAAACAAACAATCTTACTAGGCCTTGTGTCATTCCCATCGTGCAAGTGCGAGAACGAGAAGTGCAAGGGGAAAGGGAGGGGGGAAGTGCAAGGGAGAGGGGAAGGGAAAACAGGGCAGCAATGCTCTGAGTAAGTGCAGCCAGGGCAGCACAGCTCTGGGTAGAGCAAGGCGAACAAGGGACTGTAGGGTTACAGTTAGAGTCCCTAAGTGCGTGGTAGACCCGGAGGCAGTGTAAGAGTGACTGATCAAGAAATAGCCTGGTTGTTATGACTTGATGGTCGTAAAGATTATGGGGCCTCTGTCCACAAGTTCCACTCAGAAAGATACGAATAACTTCCTGAGCAATCCTTGAGGCCACAGGTTGTTTGAGTGCCGAAGAACGCCAGGAACCAGGAACACCGGTGACCCCTCGACCACTGTAAAGCAAGCAATGGGTCAGTACAATGGCAAACAATACACTGAATAGCGAGGTAACAAATATCAAGGGGCTTACCAAGGGTCTGGGGACAGGAGGAACAAAGATGAGAATGGAGGTGTTCCGTGTGGCTGCAGAGTGTAGCAGGCGGCAGCGGGTAGGCGTAGATTGTTGTAGAAATAGGCACTGCAAGACCTGAATGTAAAGGGTACTCCAAAAGGTAACAGACGAGGAAATCCGAAAACAGTCCGTTGAGAGTTCCAAGGTCAAAAGCCAGCCAAGTTCGTCGTAACCAGGGGGTAATCCAAAGGAATCCAAAAATACAGTTCAACGGTCCTGAAACAGCAGAGCAAACAGTATCCAAGGGCTTGACAGAGGAATCCAAGAAGAACAGTCCGTAGTCCAGGTTCAAGATGTGGAGACAGGAAGACGCCGAACAGTGCCTAATTGGGTCAGCTGTGAAGCACTGAATGAGCGTTCCCTCTCCGGTTTTAAAGGGGCTAGGAGTGTCACATGACCCATCACGTGACCGATGATGTAGCACGTTTCCTTGTCACATGACCCAAGTTTTCAAAACGCTGCCCGGTCTTCCTGAAGGCGTGACGAAGCAAAGGAAAAAGCCGGCGTCTCCGTCGACTGTCACCAAGACGCCAGGGCAGCTACCAACATTGCAATGGGTAAACATGACCATAGCGCGTCAGATGCCCTCGTGTGCGCCGCTGCCATGCTGCTTGAGGGAGTGAGAACATGAGGTCAGAAGGGGAAGGCAGAACAGGACCTGAGATGGAAGGCTTAGTGACTGCACGGGTATTCGTGTGCGTAAGGTGACCAGTGGATGGTGTAACACTGGTACACAGTGAAACTCTGAGGGTAGCCAAGCAACCAGTCGGTACAGCAGACAGGTATGTCAGGTAGGTCAGCAGGGGAGAGAGAGAGAGAGAGAGAGAAGCAGAGGAGAAGAGGAACATTTTGAGCTGCTTCTGGAACTTCAGGTGCTCCGGCTCAAGTCTGAGAGAGACAGGGAGGCCATTCCTGAGGGAGGCACATGCAGAGGAGAGAGCTCTACCCCACAATCTCTGCCTGGAGAAGCGTCTGACCCTCAGAGAGTTGGAGGTAGCTGGGAGAAGGGCTCGAGAAGGAAGGTATCTTGGCAGAGAGCATTGGATGTAGTGTTGTCCCCTGCCCCAGAAAGTCTTGTGGACGATGCAGAGGGTCTTGAACTTGATCCTTGCAGCCACCAGGAGCCGGTGGAGAGATTTCAGGGCTGGAGAGTTACGATCCCTGGGCTTGAGGCCAAGGACAAGTCTTGCAGTCCTGTTCTGGATGAGTTGCAGAGGGCGGAGAGTAGAAACAGGCAGATTTAGAAAGAGGATGTTGCAGTAGTCCAGCCTAGAGAGAACCATGGCTCTGGAGACAGTGAGCTTCTGGGGGAAAGTGAGAAAAGGAAGAGTACCTTTGAGGAGGTGCACCTAATAGTGTGACTTCTTGGTGACGTCCGAGATGTGAGCAGAAGAAAGAGAGTGGAGTATGGGGCGTTAATGAGGTGATATGGGACCTCAATGCTAAAGCAGGGAAATCACCCACAGCTAAGCATAAAGCCAATGCTAATAGTAGAATTTATAATGTATTTATAATTGGTTATTTATAGCATGCTTAATACCCAGAGGATTCTATGCGCGGACTCATGGATCGGCCCTGTGTTGCTCTGCGTCGTTTTGCTTCATTGTTCATGACTACAAATGAACAAAGTATGAGTCTAACTTCACTGAATCGTACCCTGCAATAGGCAACTTAATATTCAAAACCACTCCAACTCTTCATTCAAGCCATCTATTTAACTCCTCATAAGAAATATTAACCGTTGCTCCCAACTCTGCAAGAATTGTTGCTGTCCACAGGCCACCTGATCGCTCTCTTGCTTCACCTTCCGCCCTCACAAAAGGATCCAATATCACTGTGTTGAAGTGCTTTCATCTGATGCAGCTCCTGCTCTGTTTTCCTTCCCTCGACAGAACGCGTCGCCATTTTCTATAACATCGCTGTCGTTCTCAGCGATTCCTATAACCCACGTGGGGTGTATTGCAATTAGCAAATTCTCTTTGTTGCCTCATTTTAGGTAATACTCTATCAATCTCCTCAATGTGGCAAGTAAGACTGAAAACTACACATGACCTGCAAGGTTAGTGTCCATTCACAATTGGGAAGCCCCATGTTTCTGTTAAAGATAGCCGTTAACTCTTTCCTGTTTGTTTGATATCTCTACGTACCGACACCTTTCTGATGTCCCTGGTCCTACAGAAGCAAAAAGCGGCCTAGCAAAGTCAAAGGGTACCTTTATTAGGCAAAATGTCCTTCTTAATCTCAAATGACAAGTGCGATTAGGTGTTCACCATCGCTCGTGTACCCCCTCACCATTCTCTGATAGGCCCCCCTACCCCTGCGATTGTTTCAGGCCTTCTCCATGAATGTCGAACACTCTTTCGGGAATAACCTCTTGCTGGAATTATTCTGGCTAAAATGCCGGCCTCCGTCTCACTCCTCCTTCTCCACGCCCTTCCTCCTAAGAGGCAGGGGGGGGGGGGGGGCAACAAGTAAATGATCCGTCAAGCTTTCGGGGTGAAACGGGTCACGCCTCAATAATGCAGTTCTGTCTGTGGGCTCCTTGACCCTTGAGGTATGCAGTCTGTATAACGAAACTTTTACGTAGAATGCACATATAACGAAATTGTTATATCGGAAAACATAAGGAAAATGTATGTGGGGTGGGGTAAAGGTCAGTTTTGTGGGGAAACGGTTGGGGTGGGTTTTTAGGGGTGGGAAATGGGGGCTTGGGTCCCCCAAAAAAGAAAAAAAAATGGTTATGTTTTGTCGTTATAAAAATTTCGTTATATGTGCATTCGTTATAAAATTAGTCATTATAAAGACAGGTGATGGGTTTACCTTTTAGAGCAGCTTCTGAAGCATAGATAGTGATATCTTGAACATCAGTACACATATCACTGATCGTGTGTGCAATGGGAGTCGAGGGTACTTGATGTCAGGGGGGGATTGTGTGCATTGCTTTTGTTCTCGTGGAGTGGGGCAGTTTCATGGCGTGGTACACTGGGCAGCTGGCAGTTTTGACCCATGATGTGAGTTAACATGTACCATTTGCTGCACAGGTCCCCACACGCCTGGGGCCGGGCTGCTGCTCGCTTTGTGAAGGCCAGGCGCGCGTTCAGAAGGAGCTTGCGGGGTCCTCGGTCCTGCTTATGTCGCACTCTGACCTCAGCAAGCAGTGCTCTGCTGGGGTCACTGAGTCGGCTTCACGATGGGCGGGGATTGATGTAGATTTAGGGGCGGAGTCCAGCCAGTTCCAACCTTTCTGCGTTGAGCAGTTCTACTAGCAACGTCTCTGTGTTGCCATTGGATACCTTTGCAAAGACACACAACACTGAGGCGTTCCACAAAGAGACTGCTCACATAAGGGCTCAGTGGGGAACCACCCCTGACAACAAAAGAGGAGGCACAAGATACACACCATTCATATATATATATATATATATATATATGTTCCCCAAGTAAGGCGGTTAAGCCTTCATTGTATGATGGAGCTGCACTCCCATCAAACTGGAATTACACCAAACAGCAGCTCCATTTGCCGCAAGTAAAAGGCTTCAGAAACCCCAAGAAGGTGCTAGAAGAGTAGAAAAAACGACATTTTATTGAATAATGGCAGTTTAAAAACAAGGCTTCCCAAGGTTGGAGAGGCTAGCTGACGCGGTTTGCCACACTCCTGTGGCTTGTTCACTTACAATATGTATTACTTGCAGGTAATTGTTATGAAAGATTCTCTTTACTGCACCTTTCCTTCCATCTTTATGGAACCCCCAAACTTTTTGCAGTGCAGGGAATTCTTAAGCTTCACTGCACTGGCCTTTGCTCACATGTAGGGATGTAACGGTATAACGGTATACCGTTAAAGATACCGTGAACCACTTCATTGAACAATAATAACCGTCACATTGTTTATACCGGTATACCGTTTATACCGTTAAGTGTGCTTTTCAATCTGATTTGGAAAGGCTGCAGTAAGCAAGTGCTGCGCAGTCTTGGTCTTGCACTGTTGGATGTGCCATCTGCCAAGTAGTTTCAGTTGGAGCAGTTTTTAATGCCATTCCATAAACCACACGTGCCTGACACAAAATCAATAGGTTAGCAATAGGAAGAATAGATACAGTGCCAAGAAGGAAAAGGGTTTACTTTGGATTGGCGGCTTTGGGGTTTATATATTTATAATGGATAATGTTTGCTAAACATATGACAATGGGGGGATTTCCCTGGATCTATCATTGAATTTACATATAATAAGTCACACTGCAAAATTCACTCATCTCTGTGGTTATTCCGTGCTGCCATACCAAAGGGTAAGATGTCTGTGATTACTGAACACATTTTGGCTCGCAAGTAAACTAAAGACTGTAATGTAAAGAGAGCCTGCGTGTGTGTGTGTGTGTGTGTGTGTGCGCACAAGCGTATACTACCATCAGACCCCATTGATCTGTGGCATGCAGGTTATAAAGATGGCAACATGTTCATCTTCAGCAGTAGCCAGTGGGGAGCTAAAAGCCTAAATGACCACTTAAGAAAAGCTATTCAGTTTGCTTTGCCAGTCGCAGCAGGCCCCCCCTGTTAGGGAGAATTCTCAATTTATGGCTAATTTCCCTCATCTAGTGAGCCCCCAGCAGCTTTGCTGGACTTTTGGAGTTAATTTTCTTTCACTTGGTAAGAGTGTGAGCTTTTCCCCCACTCTTACCCATGTTTTGCCATGTGTATTTCATCTGTTTTTGTGATTGTGTACATCACTTCAGTACCCCCCTTCTTTTGTGTGTTACACAGCACCTTCAGTGCAGTGACACAGGGTTGTCTTTTAGACTTCCACCGACTCCATTTCTGAGGCTGACTACTGTCCCCCAGAAAAGGGTAAAGTTGCCATTAACTTTACTTAGTCATTTTACCACAGATCCAGTTCATCCCATTTTACATGGAGTACTGGAAAGGGTTACTCTGTATCCCTTTTTATCTGTACCTCCTAGAGCATTGTTTCGCTCTTTTAACATTTAGACTTGGCTGGTGACAGTGGTATCTACCCTAACTTTTCTACCGCGATTATATTATATAAACGTGGTATTGTTTTAGGCTATTATATTAGCCTCAAACTTAAACCCACTGGACCAAATACTTTTTCTTTTTGCTCCGGTCAAGTTTAGTCACCATTTCTTTTTGTTAAAGTCCTTCTTGTGTTTTACTTTGCGCAGCAAACCAGGTTTGCTTCCTTTGTTCACTGTCTTTTGGCGGGCTTCTGCCAAGAAGCCCTCCTCTAGGCGCCTGGGTGTCTAGGTGGGCGGAATGTGAGGGAGGGGTGTAGTCACCCCCTGCACAGGGTATCCTAGGAAACCCAAGTCGCACTTTGCCATGATTGGCTGAGGTGGTTGTCCGGGCTGGACAACCCCCCTGCTGCGTGATTGACAGCCAGGCTGTGTGAATGGGGGATTTTCGCATAAAAGGCAGGTCTCTTGGGCCAGAAGTCAGAGTCGCCACTGGAACTACAAGGAACCGAAGAGAAGCGGAGAAGACGGCTGCTGCAACTACCCCGTCCTGGTGAAGCCCTGCGGAAGTCCTGAGCTATCTACCCTTCGACGACCAGAGAAGATCCAGTCCGGAGTCTTCTTCCCTTGAGCCTGGTGGGGATAACCAGCTCATCTTCCACAGCCAGAGGATCCTCTTCTTGGTCAAAATCGCTGCACACTGCTGTAGTGGTCCGGATAGCCATCTGAAGAGCCTCTCCTGTTTTTGAGGAGAGCACCTTTTACTCACCGTCGCTGCTGCCGCCCTCATCCCTGTGTGGTGCAGACCCCTCCAGACGTCCTCCTTCACACCGAAGCTACAGGAACCATGGGTCTGCAGGAAACTACCAGGAACAACTGCCGTGGCACCAGCCTCTTCATTGAATGAGGTACTGTGTTCTGCTTGAAGAAGTAGGGTGAACCCCTTTTCTTCATCTCCAAGGCTTGCCCTTGTTTTCCCTCCTTCTTATAACTTTTGCTTCCTCTGTTGACAATATCTAAGTACTCCTGGCAATGTTGAATCTCGAACTATCCGACTGTGTGATCCTCGACAACAGGAACCCGGTTCAACTTGACACTGGCTCCGGGCTATTGACTCTCGAATTTCTGTCGAGTGTTCTCTGATTCTGTCTGCCTTGACAAAAGTATTGCCTATGATTTCTGCCCCAACTCTCTCTGGTTAACTCAGGTGCTAAGTGTGTTTTTGTCCCGGTAACATTTCTTGCCGTGGATACGCGTTTCTTTAGTAAGACCGAACTGTCATTACTGTCAAAAAGTGATCGCAAGTGTATTCCCGGTAACGTCTTTTGTTTCACAACACCGGTCTGTTAAAACATAGGGTACTTACCTGGAGTTAGAGTGTACCAAAGTGAATTGGTTGGTTGTAGTGTATTTTATGTGTGATTTTGAATTAATAGAAGTGTTGTGTTTATAACGAATGGTTTAAAAATAAATGTACTTCTATTTTTTACCTGAAGCCTTGAGTCAGTGCTTGCTTGAGTCACAGTAATTGTGGTCCCTTTGTGTAATCTCGGCTACTGCCCATATATTCCTGAGATAAGCCTGGCTGCTCCACTACTGCTACCACTTTAACATAGTAGTACAGGCTTGTACCAAAGGTAAAACTTGTATTGCCACCTGTGGTCTTAATTGTGTGTAGTGGCCCCTAAGGGCACAGCACAGGATTCTGCCTAACATCCCCCCCGCTCCTCCTCTCCACACGTGTGTTTGGTGGAAGCAAGGGGTGGCATTTCAGTGGAAAGTCTGTTGAAAAGCCCAATTCTGGCCCTGGGTGCCTAGTTTTGTTTGTGATGATAAATCTGACACTGTATGACCTTTTAGAAAATATTTGTTAAGATTGGTTAACTCCACCTGCTATACTGCGATAACCATGATATACCGTCATTTGGCAAGAAGGTTATCGTACCGCCATGAAACTAATACCGGGACACCCCTACTCATATGGTATGGGGAAACTGGCATGTCCTTCAGGCTGTCATTACTGGGAAACATTGTTTCCCTTAGTCGTGTTACTGTGTTACTACTTTTGGTTACTTTTGTATCACTTGTGGTAACTTGTTTATCATTGTACAATGCAGCTTACCCTGCAGTACAATGGAGGGCGTTTTTGTTTTGCCCTAGACTAAGACTGAGAAGATGTTTGGGTTACTCTAGGTGTGCTAAAAGGATAAGCTGGTGGCAGCAGTGACTTTCACCCACTTTTTGGGGATTTTCATTTTAGCTTTACCGCTTTTGGCTACTAACTGCGGCTACTGGTCAAACATGGCCGTACCACCAGATTTTTCACCTGTACTTTTGCCATGTTATCCTGTAGGCTTCTTCCTGGTCTCGGAGGCCAGGAAAATCCTTATAAGGGCTCCTAGTGCTCGGGAAAGCAGGAGCTTTTGGCGGGCTACTGGAGGGCTGTGTGTGTTTGCTGGCAGGATGTGGGCTGGGTATGTCTGACTCCAATCCACAAACTGGTTAAATGTGTCTGAGTGGTATTCATGAATGTTCCCCCCAGTGGTTCTGGTTGGATACGATGCGTAGCAACACAGTCCACGACGCGAAGCAACACAATCCAATCCCAGCCGGTAAATACATCCCAGCTGCTGAATACATTCAGCCGGTAAATACATACCCGCCAGTAAATACATCCAGCCGGTAAATACATCCCAGCTGGTAAATATATCCCAGTCGGTAAATGCATCACAGCTGCCAGCCGGTCAATACATCCCAGCCAGTCAAACCATCCTAGCCGGTAAATACATCCCAGCTGGTAAATACATCCCAGCCGGTAAATACATCCCAGCTACTAAATACATTCAGCCGGTAAATACATCCAGCAAATACATTCCAGCCGGTAAATATATCCCAGCAGCCGGTAAATACATCCCAGCTGGTAAATACATGCCAGCTGCCAGCCAGTAAATACATCCCACCCAGTAAGTACATCTGAGCTGCCAGCTGATTAATACATCCCAGCAGCTGGTAAATACATCCCAGCTGGTAAATACACCCCAGTTGCCAGCCGGTAAATACATCCCAGCTGGTAAATACATCCTAGCCACCAGCCGGTAAATACAACCCAGCTGGTAAATACATCCCAGCCAGTAAATACATCCCAGCCGGTAAATAGGTAAATACATCCCAGCCGGTAAATACATCCCAGTTGCTAAATACATCCAGTCGGTAAATGCATCCCAGCCAGTAAATACATCCAGCCGGTAAATACATCCCAGTCGGTAAATACATCCCAGCTGCTAAATACATCCCAGCAGATGGTAAATACATCCCAGCAGACGGTAAATACATCCCAGCCAGTAAATACATCCCAGCCAGTAAATACATCCAGCCGGTAATTAAATCCCAGCCGGTAAATACATCCCAGCCGGTAAATACATCCTAGCTGCCAGCTGGTAAATACATCCCAGCAGCCGGTAAATACATCCCAGCCAGTAAATGCATCCCACCTGGTAAATACATCCAAGCTGCCGGTAAATACATCCCAGCCAGTAAATACATCCAGCCGGTAATTAAATCCCAGCCGGTAAATACATCCCAGCTGGTAAATACATCCCAGCTGCCAGCCAGTAAAAACATCCCAGCAACCGCTAAATTCATCCCAGCCAGTAAATGTATCCGAGCTGGTAAATACATCCAGCTGGTAATTAAATCCCAGTCGGTAAATACATCCCAGCCGGTAAAACCATCCCAGCTGCCAGCCGGTAAATACAACCCAGCAGCTGGTAATTAAATCCCAGTCGGTAAATACATCCCAGCAGGTAAATACATACCAGCTGCCAGCCCGTAAATACATCCCAGCTGCCAGCCGGTCAATACATCCCAGCCGGTAAATGCATCCCAGCCGGTAAATGCATCCCAGCCGGTAAATACATGCCAGCAGCTGGTAAATACATCCCAGCAGCCAGTAAATACATCACAGCCGGTAAATACATCCCAGCCGGTAAAAACATCCCTGCTGGTCAATGCATCCCAGCCAGTAAATACATCCCAGTCGGTAAATGCATCCCAGCCAGTAAATACATCCCAGCCGGTAAATGCATCCCAGCTGGTAAATGCATCCCAACCGGTAAATACATCCCAGCCGGTAAATGCATCCCAGCAGCCAATAAATACATCCCAGCCGGTAAATATATCCCAGCCGGTAAATACATCCCAGCTGGTAAATACATCCTAGCAGCAGGTAAATACATCCCAGCAGCCAGTAAATACATTCCAGCCGGTAAATACATCCCAGCTGGTAAATACATCCCAGCCGGTAAATGCACCCCAGTTGGTAAATACATACCACCTAGTAAATGCACCCAGCCGGTAAATGCATCCCAGCCGGTAAATACATGCCAGCAGCTGGTAAATACATCCCAGCAGCCAGTAAATACATCCCAGCCGGTAAATACATCCCAGCCGGTAAATATATCACAGCCAATAAATACATCCCAGCCGGTAAATGCATCCCAGCCGGTAAATGCATCCCAGCCGATAAATGCATCCCAACCGGTAAATGCATCCCAGCTGGTAAATACATCCCAGCTGGTAAATGCATCCCAGCAGCCGGTAAATACATCCCAGCAGCTGGTAAATACATCCCAGCTGCCAGCCAGAAAATACATCCCAGCCGGTAAAAATATCCCAGCCGGTAAATACATCCTAGCCGGTAAATGCATCCCAGCAGCCAGTAAATACATCCCAGCCGGTAAATATATCCCAGCCGGTAAATACATCCCAGCTGGTAAATATATACCAGCAGCCGGTAAATACATCCCATCAGCTGGTAAATACATCCCAGCAGCCGGTAAATACATCCCAGAAGCTGGTAAATACATCCCAGCAGCCGTTAAATACATCCCTGCCGCCGGTAAATACATCCCTGCCACCGTTAAATACATCCCAGCCGGTAAATACATCCCAGCCGGTAAAAACATCCCACCCAGTAAATACATCCCACCCAGTAAATACATCCCAGCAGCAGGTAAACACATCTCAGCAGCTGGTAAATACATCCCAGCAGCTGGTGAATACATCCCAGCAGCCTGTAAGTACATCCCAGCAGCTGGTAAATACATCCTAGCAGCCGGTAAATACATCCCAGCCGGTAAATGCATCCCAGCCGGTAAATACATCCCAGCAGCTGGTAAATGCATCCCAGCCGGTAAATACATCCCAGCAGATGGTAAATACATCCCAGCAGCTGGTAAATACATCCCAGCAGCCGGTAAATACATCCCAGCTGCTAGCTGGTAAATACATCCCAGCGGGTAAATATATCCCAGACGGTAAATACATAGCAGCCAGTAAATACATCCCAGCAGCTGGTGAATACATCCCAGCAGCCGGTAAATACATCCCAGCAGCCGGTGAATACATCCCAGTAGCCAGTAAATACATCCCAGCAGCCGGTAAATACATCACAGCAGCCAGTGAATACATCCCAGCAGCCAGTAAATATATCCCAGCAGCCGGTAAATACATCCCAGCAGCCAGTAAATACATCCCAGCAGCTGGTAAATACATCCCAGCAGCCGGTAAATACATCCCTGCAGCCGGTAAATACATTCCTGCCGTCGGTAAATACATCCCTGCCGCCGGTAAATACATCCCATCAGCTGGCATACATCCCAGCAGCCGGTAAATACATCCCAGCAGCTGGTAAATACATCCTAGCAGCTGGTGAATACATCCCAGCAGCCTGTAAATACATCCAGCAGCTGGTGAATATATCCCAGCAGCCAGTAAATACATCTCAGCAGCCAGTAAATACATCCCAGCAGCCGGTAAATACATCCCAGCAGCCAGTATATACATCCCAGCAGCCGGTAAATACATCCCAGCAGCTGGTAAATACATCCCAGCAGCTGGTAAATACATCCCTGCCGCCGGTAAATACATCCCTGCCGCTGGTAAATACATCCCAGCCGGTAAATACATCCCTACCAGTAAATGCATCCCAGCAGCCGGTAAATACATCCCAGCAGCCGGTAAATATATCCCATCAGCTGGTAAATACATCCCAGCAGCTGGTGAATACATCTCATCAGCTGGTAAATGCATCCCAACAGCTGGTGAATACATCCCATCAGCTGGTAAATACATCCCAGCAGCTGCTGAATACATCCCAGCAGCCGGTAAATACATCCCAGCAGCCAGTATATACATCCCAGCAGCCGGTAAATACATCCCAGCAGCTGGTAAATACATCATAGCAGCTGGTAAATACATCCCTGCCGCCGGTAAATACATCCCAGCCGGTAAAAACATCCCACCCAGTAAATACATCCCAGCAGCCGGTAAACACATCTCAGCAGCTGGTAAATACATCCCAGCAGCTGGTGAATACATCCCAGCAGCCAGTAAGTACATCCCAGCAGCTGGTAAATACATCCTAGCAGCCGGTAAATACATCCCAGCCGGTAAATGCATCCCAGCAGGTAAATACATCTTAGCAGCTGGTAAATGCATCCCAGCCGGTAAATACATCCCAGCAGCTGGTAAATACATCCCAGCAGCTGGTAAATACATCCCAGCAGCCGGTAAATACATCCCAGCTGCCAGCTGGTAAATACATCCCAGCGGGTAAATATATCCCAGCCGGTAAATACATAGCAGCCAGTAAATACATCCCAGCAGCTGGTGAATACATCCCAGCAGCCGGTAAATACATCCCAGCAGCCGGTGAATACATCCCAGCAGCCAGTAAATACATCCCAGCAGCCGGTAAATACATCCCAACAGCCAGTGAATACATCCCAGCAGCCAGTAAATATATCCCAGCAGCCGGTAAATACATCCCAGCAACCAGTAAATACATCCCAGCAGCTGGTTAATACATCCCAGCAGCTGGTAAATACATCCCTGCAGCCGGTAAATACATTCCTGCCGCCAGTAAATACATCCCTGCCGCCGGTAAATACATCCCAGCAGCCGGTAAATACATCCCAGCAGCCGGTAAATACATCCCATCAGCTGGTAAATACATCCCAGCAGCCGGTAAATACATCCCAGCAGCTGGTAAATACATCCTAGCAGCTGGTGAATACATCCCAGCAGCCTGTAAATACATCCAGCAGCTGGTGAATATATCCCAGCACCCAGTAAATACATCTCAGCAGCCAGTAAATACATCCCAGCAGCCGGTAAATACATCCCAGCAGCCAGTATATACATCCCAGCAGCCGGTAAATACATCCCAGCAGCTGGTAAATACATCCCAGCAGCTGGTAAATACATCCCTGCCGCCGGTAAATACATCCCAGCCGGTAAATACATCCCAGCCGGTAAATGCATCCCAGCAGCCGGTAAATACATCCCAGCAGCCGGTAAATATATCCCATCAGCTGGTAAATACATCCCAGCAGCTGGTGAATACATCTCATCAGCTGGTAAATACATCCCAACAGCTGGTGAATACATCCCATCAGCTGGTAAATACATCCCAGCAGCTGGTGAATACATCCCAGCAGCCGGTAAATACATCCCAGCAGCCAGTATATACATCCCAGCAGCCGGTAAATACATCCCAGCAGCTGGTAAATATATCCCAGCAGCTGGTAAATACATCCCTGCCGCCGGTAAATACATCCCAGCCGGTAAAAACATCCCACCCAGTAAATACATCCCACCCAGTAAATACATCCCAGCAGCAGGTAAACACATCTCAGCAGCTGGTAAATACATCCCAGCAGCTGGTGAATACATCCCAGCAGCCGGTAAGTACATCCCAGCAGCTGGTAAATACATCCTAGCAGCCGGTAAATACATCCCAGCCGGTAAATGCATCCCAGCCGGTAAATACATCCCAGCAGCTGGTAAATGCATCCCAGCCGGTAAATACATCCCAGCAGCTGGTAAATACATCCCAGCAGCCGGTAAATACATCCCAGCTGCCAGCTGGTAAATACATCCCAGCGGGTAAATATATCCCAGCCGGTAAATACATAGCAGCCATTAAATACATCCCAGCAGCTGGTGAATACATCCCAGCAGCCGGTAAATACACCCCATCAGCCGGTGAATACATCCCAGTAGCCAGTAAATACATCCCAGCAGCCGGTAAATACATCCCAGCAGCCAGTGAATACATCCCAGCAGCCAGTAAATATATCCCAGCAGCCGGTAAATACATCCCAGCAGCCAGTAAATACATCCCAGCAGCTGGTAAATACATCCCAGCAGCTGGTAAATACATCCCTGCAGCCGGTAAATACATCCCTGCTGCCGGTAAATACATCCCAGCAGCCGGTAAATACATCCCAGGAGCCGGTAAATACATCCCATCAGCTGTCAAATACATCCCAGCAGCTGGTAAATACATCCCAGCAGCTGATAAATACATCCTAGCAGCTGGTGAATACATCCCAGCCGGTAAATGCATCCCAGTCGGTAAATACATCCCAGCAGCTGGTAAATGCATCCCAGCCGGTAAATACATCCCAGCAGCTGGTAAATACATCCCAGCAGCCGGTAAATACATCCCAGCTGCCAGCTGGTAAATACATCCCAGCGGGTAAATATATCCCAGCCGGTAAATACATAGCAGCCATTAAATACATCCCAGCAGCCGGTAAATACATCCCAGCAGCCGGTATATACATCCCAGCAGCCGGTAAATACATCCCAGCAGCTGGTAAATACATCCCAGCAGCTGGTAAATACATCCCTGCCGCCGGTAAATACATCCCAGCCGGTAAATACATCCCATTCGGTAAATGCATGCCAGCAGCCGGTAAATACATCCCAGCAGCCGGTAAATATATCCCATCAGCTGGTAAATACATCCCAGCAGCTGGTGAATACATCTCATCAGCTGGTAAATACATCCCAACAGCTGGTGAATACATCCCATCAGCTGGTAAATACATCCCAGCAGCTGGTGAATACATCCCAGCAGCCGGTAAATACATCCCATCAGCTGGTAAATACATCCCAGCAGCCGGTAAATACATCCCAGCCGGTAAATATATCCCAGCAGCTGGTAAATACATCCCAGCAGCCGGTAAATACATCCCAGCAGCTGGTAAATACATCCCAACAGCCGGTAAATACATCCCTGCTGCGGATAAATACATCCCTGCCGCGGGTAAATACATCCCAGCTGGTAAATACATCCCAGCTGCCAGCCGCTAAATACATCCCAGCAGCTGGTAAATACATCCCAGCTGGTAAATACATCCCAGCTCTCAGCCGGTAAATACATTCCACCCGGTAAATACATCCAAGCTGCGGGTAAATACATCCCAGCAGGTAAATACATACCAGCTGCCAGCTCGTAAATATAAACAGATTGTGAGTGGAACATCCAACAGATGGCTTAAACCCTCCATAAGACTGAAGATATCCACTTGAACGTATGATATACATCCTGTAACTTGTGCACCTCACAGATACCCACCTGTATCCCAGATGCCAGGTGAATACAGAATATGCCTTCTGAAGCATTTTGCCACTCCACAGATACTGTTTCCACTATTGAATAACAGAATACACTATCAGAGTATCCCCATCCACATCGCCTGGTGAGAATTGAAATGGAGTAATGTTGGAGAATTACAATCTGGAAACTCACATGTGACGACCCGGGTGCACCGGAGGAACGTAGGGATACTGCCCAGCGTTCCGATCGCACTGCACTTAGGGTCGCATAATTACCGTGCTTACTGCACTCACTCGCATCTACAACAGGATTGATTCATCCATTTAACGACCCCAAGTAATGACTAGATAATCTCATTAAAGTGCACAATGTGTTATACACCACTTTGTCCGAGAATCAAACGGGCAGTCTCCATGGCTACACAGACTCATTCGACGTGCCCACACCAAGATGGCGGGCGCTATATCTTGATGCACGCATGCGCATGGTCGCCATAGTTACGGGAATACATTCTCGATGGCGGCCGTTACAGACTCCTGGTGAGACGAGCGGAACGTAACGAGCAAGGTAAAAGAAATTGTAAAAATTTAGCATTACAACCTTTCTCACACTAATGGATATTCACTCAGCCTTCAGACAAACACATAGTAACCCTCGCATCAGACGAGCGTTAAGAGTTTGATAAACTCGTGAGCATACTGAAACTCACGCGTTCCCGCGTTAAGAACACTGAAATAGAGGGCTTCATGCGGATACCCGCACGGACACACACATTAGGCATAATGTGATGTTTAAGCCTGCAGTACAGTACACTGAAATTGGCTTTCTATTTACAGAATCTTGTAACATTTTTCTGTGGGCGATCGACCTGATACCCTCAAACACCATAGTAACCTTGGAGAAAACACACTCGCCCTTGTGGTGAGTATTACTTTTCCAACCTATTGACCATAATTAGTGTAATTTGTAATTTATGATGTACTTTGAACGGATATGATCCGAAAAGTTATTTAACTCACAACCAGCAACCCAATAACTTAGTTATGAGAGTGACAAAGTGTTGTTGAACCAACATAATGAAGTCCATTTCTGTCTTACCCGCAGAATGGACATTACCTTTTGGGAACGGATAACTTGAAGGCCCTGAAGATGAACTTCTCTAAGTTCGAAACGCGTTGGCACTAATTATAAAAATATCGTCCCAAGTTTTCCTCTGGACATTGAAAAAACCATAAAGGACTATTTTATACATTTGATGAACGATGCACAAGCTCACGTAGAACCCCATGAAGACAATGGGGAGTGGACAGATTGAGAATCACTAGAGTTAACCAGATGGTTCCCCTAGTGTTAGTTTTTGAAAAGGACAACACAAGTGTATAAGAAAAATCGTTCTTGAACTTTATGTTGAAATTTAATTATTGTCTATATTTTTTGAACACCTAACTTTTTGTACTGTTTGAAACTAAGATTGCTTTTTTAAGTTAATAAGGACATGCCATGAATGCCTATTGTGATTAACTTGAGTAAAGTGACATACGATTGATTTTCTTTGAAATATACACTTATGACTTCTGAGATTCATATCTTTAAGAATGGCAGTAAAAGTGTTTGTTTGAAACGTTTATAGTTTGACATTGACTGTTATCATTGAAATATTCTAAACTGTGCTTTAAGTCTTAATATTTGAATATTAAAAGTGGTCACCATTTTGACCAGAAAAAAACATAAGAAGGGCATTGACCCTACAGGAGTGCAGGAAAGTTTCACCCCTTTGCAAATAAGTGGTAATCTTTCGAGCCCGTAAAAACATCCCAGCCGGTCAATACATCCCAGCTGCCAGCCGGTAAATACATCCCAGCTGCTAAATACATGCCAGCGGGTCAATACATCCCAGCCGGTAAATGCATCCCAGTCGGTAAATACATCCCACCCGGTAAATGCATCCCAGCCGGTAAATGCATCCCAGCCGGTAAATACATGCCAGCAGCTGGTAAATACATCCCAGCAGCCAGTAAATACATCCCAGCAGCTGGTGAATACATCCCAGCCAGTAAATACATCCCAGCCGGTAAATGCAACCCAGCCGGTAAATGCATCACCGCCGGTAAATGCATCCCAGCCGGTAAATACATCCCAGCCGGTAAATACATCCCAGCTGGTAAATGCATCCCAGCCTGTAAATACATCGCAGCAGCTGGTAAATACATCCCAGCTGCCAGCCGGAAAATACATCCCTGCCGGTAAATATATCCCAGCGGTAAATACATCCCAGCCGGTAAATGCATCCCAGCAGCCGGTAAATACATCCCAGCTGGTAAATACACCCCAGCCGGTAAATATATCCCAGCCAGTAAATACATGCCAGCTGGTAAATACATCCCAGCAGCCGGTAAATACATCCCATCAGCTGGTAAATACATCCCAGCAGCCGGTAAATACATCCCAGAAGCTGGAAAATACATCCCAGCAGCCGGTAAATACATCCCTGCCGCCGGTAAATACATCCCAACTGGTAAATACATCCCAGCCAGTAAATACATCTCAGCAGCTGGTAAATACATCCCAACAACTGGTGAATACATCCCAGCAGCCGGTAAATACATCCCAGCAGCTGGTATATACATCCTAGCAGCTGGTAAATACATCCCAGCTGCTAAATGCATCCCAGCCGGTAAATGCATCCCAGCCAGTAAATACATCCCAGCCGGTAAATACATCCGAGCAGCTGGTAAATGTATCCCAGCCGGTAAATACATCCCAGCAGCCGGTAAATTCATCCCAGCTGCCAGCCGGTAAATACATCCCACCCGGTAAATATATCCCAGCCGGTAAATACATCCCAGCCGGAAAATGCATCCCAGCAGCTGGTGAATACATCCCAGCAGCCAGTAAATACATCCCAGCAGCTGGTAAATACATCCTAGCAGCCGGTAAATACATCCCAGCCGGTAAATTCATCCCAGCTGGTAAATACATCCCAGCCGGTAAATATATCCCAGCCGGTAAATATATCTCAGCCGGTAAATACATAGCAGCCAGTAAATACATCCCAGCAGCCGGTGAATACATCCCAGCAGCCAGTAAATACATCCCAGCAGCCGGTAAATACATCCCAGCGACTGGTGAATACATCCCAGCAGCCGGTAAATACATCCCAGCAGCCAGTAAATACATCCCAGCAGACGGTAAATACATCCCAGCAGCTGGTGAATACATCCCAGCAGCTGGTAAATACATCCCTGCAGCCGGTAAATACATCCCTCCGGCCGGTAAATACATCCCAGCCAGTAAATACATTCCAGCCGGTAAATACATCCCAGCCTGTAAATGCATCCCAGCAGCTGGTAAATACATCCCATCAGCCGGTAAATACATCCCAGCAGCCGGTAAATACATCCCAGCAGCCGGTGAATACATCTCAGCAGGCAGTAAATACATCCCAGTAGCCAGTAAATACATCCCAGCAGCCAGTTTATACATCCCAGCAGCCAGTAAATACATCCCAGCAGCCGGTAAATACATCCCAGCAGCCGGTAAATACATCCCTGCTGCCGGTAAATACATCCCAGCGGTAAATACATCCCAGCAGCTGGTAAATAATTCCCAGCAGCTGGTGAATACATCCCATCAGCTGGTAAATACATCCCAGCAGCCGGTGAATACATCCCATCAGCCGGTAAATACATTCCAGCAGCCAGTAAATACATCCCAGCTGGTAAATACATCCCATCAGCCGGTAAATACATCCCAGCAGCCGGTAAATTCATCCCAGGAGCCGGTAAATATATCCCAGCAGCTGCTAAATGCATCCCAGCAGCCGGTAAATACATCCCAGCAGCTGGTAAATACATCCCAGCAGCTGGTAAATACATCCCAGCAACCGGTAAATACATCCCTGGAGTGGGTAAATACATCCCTGGCGCGGGTAAATACATCCCTGCCGCGGGTAAATACATCCCAGCTGGTAAATACATCCCAGCCGGTAAATACAGCCCATCTGGTAAATACATCCCAGTCTGTAAATGCATCCCAGCAGCCGGTAAATACATCCCAGCAGCCGGTGAATACATCCCAGCAGCCGGTAAATACATCCCAGCAGCCGGTAAATACATCCCTGCTCTGCTGCCGGTAAATACATCCCTGCTGCCGGTAAATACATCCCAGCCGGTAAATGCATCCCAGCTGCCGGTAAATACATCCCAGCAGCCGGTAAGTACATCCCATCAGCTGGTAAATACATCCCAACAGCTGGTAAATACATCCCAGCAGCTGGTGAATACATCTCATCAGCTGGTAAATACATCCCAACAGCTGATGAATACATCCCATCAGCCGGTAAATACATCCCATCAGCCGGTAAATACATCCCAGCAGCCGGTAAATACATCCCAGCCGGTAAATACATCCCATCAGCCGGTCAATACATCCCAGCAGCCGGTAAATTCAACCCAGGAGCCGGTAAATACATCCCAGAAGCTGGTAAATACATCCCAGCAGCCGGTAAATACATCCCAGCAGCCGGTAAATACATCCCTGCCGCCGGTAAATACATCCCTGCCACCGGTAAATACATCCCAGCCGGTAAATACATCCCAGCCGGTAAAAACATCCCACCCAGTAAATACATCCCACCCAGTAAATACATCCCAGCAGCAGGTAAACACATCTCAGCAGCTGGTAAATACATCCCAGCAGCTGGTGAATACATCCCAGCAGCCGGTAAGTACATCCCAGCAGCTGGTAAATACATCCCAGCAGCTGGTAAATACATCCTAGCAGCCGGTAAATACATCCCAGCCGGTAAATGCATCCCAGTCGGTAAATACATCCCAGCAGCTGGTAGATGCATCCCAGCCGGTAAATACATCCCAGCAGCTGGTAAATACATCCCAGCAGCCGGTAAATACATCCCAGCTGCCAGCTGGTAAATACATCCCAGCGGGTAAATAAATCCCAGCCGGTAAATACATAGCAGCCAGTAAATACATCCCAGCAGCTGGTGAATACATCCCAGCAGCCAGTAAATACATCCCAGCAGCCGGTGAATACATCCCAGTAGCCGGTAAATACATCCCAGCAGCCGGTAAATACATCCCAGCAGCCGGTAAATACATCCCAGCAGCTGGTAAATACATCCCAGCAGCTGGTAAATACATCCCAGCAGCTGGTAAATACATCCCTGCAGCCAATAAATACATTCCTGCCGCCGGTAAATACATCCCTGCCGCCGGTAAATACATCCCAGCAGCCAGTAAATACATCCCAGCAGCCGGTAAATACATCCCAGCAGCCAGTAAATACATCCCATCAGCTGGTAAATACATCCCAGCAGCCGGTAAATACATCCCTGCTGCCGGTAAATACATCCCAGCAGCCGGTAAATACATCCCAGCAGCCAGTATATACATCCCAGCAGCCGGTAAACACATCCCAGCAGCCGGTAAATACATCCCAGCAGCCGGTAAATACATCCCTGCTGCCGGTAAATACATCCGAGCGGTAAATACATCCCAGCAGCTGGTAAATAATTCCCAGCAGCTGGTGAATACATCTCAACAACTGGTAAATACATCCCAACAGCTGGTGAATACATCCCATCAGCTGGTAAATACATCCCAGCAGCCGGTGAATACATCCCATCAGCCGGTAAATACATTCCAGCAGCCAGTAAATACATCCCAGCTGGTAAATACATCCCATCAGCCGGTAAATACATCCCAGCAGCCGGTAAATTCATCCCAGGAGCCGGTAAATATATCCCAGCAGCTGGTAAATACATCCCAGCAGCTGGTAAATACATCCCAGCAGCTGGTAAATACATCCCAGCCGTGGGTAAATACATCCCTGGCGCGGGTAAATACATCCCTGCCACGGGTAAATACATCCCAGCTGGTAAATACATCCCAGCCGGTAAATACAGCCCATCTGGTAAATACATCCCAGTCTGTAAATGCATCCCAGCAGCCGGTGAATACATCTCATCAGCTGGTAAATACATCCCAACAGCTGATGAATACATCCCATCAGCCGGTAAATACATCCCAGCCGGTAAATACATCCCATCAGCCGGTCAATTCATCCCAGCAGCCGGTAAATTCATCCCAGGAGCCGGTAAATACATCCCAGAAGCTGGTAAATACATCCCAGCAGCCGGTAAATACATCCCAGCAGCCGGTAAATACAACCCTGCCGCCGGTAAATACATCCCTGCCACCGGTAAATACATCCCAGCCGGTAAATACATCCCAGCCGGTAAAAACATCCCACCCAGTAAATACATCCCACCCAGTAAATACATCCCAGCAGCAGGTAAACACATCTCAGCAGCTGGTAAATACATCCCAACAGCTGGTGAATACATCCCAGCAGCCGGTAAGTACATCCCAGCAGCTGGTAAATACATCGTAGCAGCCGGTAAATACATCCCAGCTGGTAAATGCATCCCAGCCGGTAAATACATCCCAGCAGCTGGTAGATGCATCCCAGCCGGTAAATACATCCCAGCAGCTGGTAAATACATCCCAGCAGCTGGTAAATACATCCCAGCAGCCGGTAAATACATCCCAGCAGCTGGTAAATACATCCTAGCAGCCGATAAATACATCCCAGCCGGTAAATGCATCCCAGCCGGTAAATACATCCCAGCAGCTGGTAGATGCATCCCAGCCGGTAAATACATCCCAGCAGCTGGTAAATACATCCCAGCAGCTGGTGAATACATCCCAACAGCTGGTGAATACATCCCAGCAGCCGGTAAGTACATCCCAGCAGCTGGTAAATACATCCTAGCAGCCGGTAAATACATCCCAGCCGGTAAATGCATCCCAGCCGGTAAATACATCCCAGCAGCTGGTAGATGCATCCCAGCCGGTAAATACATCCCAGCAGCTGGTAAATACATCCCAGCAGCTGGTGAATACATGCCAGCAGCCGGTAAGTACATCCCAGCAGCTGGTAAATACATCCTAGCAGCCGGTAAATACATCCCAGCCGGTAAATGCATCCCAGCCGGTAAATACATCCCAGCAGCTGGTAAATACATCCCAGCAGCCGGTAAATACATCCCAGCTGCCAGCTGGTAAATGCATCCCTGCGGGTAAATAAATCCCAGCCGGTAAATACATCCCAGCCGGTAAAAACATCCCACCCAGTAAATACATCCCACCCAGTAAATACATCCCAGCAGCAGGTAAACACATCTCAGCAGCTGGTAAATACATCCCAGCAGCTGGTGAATACATCCCAGCAGCCGGTAAGTACATCCCAGCAGCTGGTAAATACATCCCAGCAGCTGGTAAATACATCCTAGCAGCCGGTAAATACATCCCAGCCGGTAAATGCATCCCAGTCGGTAAATACATCCCAGCAGCTGGTAGATGCATCCCAGCCGGTAAATACATCCCAGCAGCTGGTAAATACATCCCAGCAGCCGGTAAATACATCCCAGCTGCCAGCTGGTAAATACATCCCAGCGGGTAAATAAATCCCAGCCGGTAAATACATAGCAGCCAGTAAATACATCCCAGCAGCTGGTGAATACATCCCAGCAGCCAGTAAATACATCCCAGCAGCCGGTGAATACATCCCAGTAGCCGGTAAATACATCCCAGCAGCCGGTAAATACATCCCAGCAGCCGGTAAATACATCCCAGCAGCTGGTAAATACATCCCAGCAGCTGGTAAATACATCCCAGCAGCTGGTAAATACATCCCTGCAGCCGATAAATACATTCCTGCCGCCGGTAAATACATCCCTGCCGCCGGTAAATACATCCCAGCAGCCAGTAAATACATCCCAGCAGCCGGTAAATACATCCCAGCAGCCAGTAAATACATCCCATCAGCTGGTAAATACATCCCAGCAGCCGGTAAATACATCCCTGCTGCCGGTAAATACATCCCAGCAGCCGGTAAATACATCCCAGCAGCCAGTATATACATCCCAGCAGCCGGTAAACACATCCCAGCAGCCGGTAAATACATCCCAGCAGCCGGTAAATACATCCCTGCTGCCGGTAAATACATCCGAGCGGTAAATACATCCCAGCAGCTGGTAAATAATTCCCAGCAGCTGGTGAATACATCTCAACAACTGGTAAATACATCCCAACAGCTGGTGAATACATCCCATCAGCTGGTAAATACATCCCAGCAGCCGGTGAATACATCCCATCAGCCGGTAAATACATTCCAGCAGCCAGTAAATACATCCCAGCTGGTAAATACATCCCATCAGCCGGTAAATACATCCCAGCAGCCGGTAAATTCATCCCAGGAGCCGGTAAATATATCCCAGCAGCTGGTAAATACATCCCAGCAACTGGTAAATACATCCCAGCAGCTGGTAAATACATCCCAGCCGTGGGTAAATACATCCCTGGCGCGGGTAAATACATCCCTGCCACGGGTAAATACATCCCAGCTGGTAAATACATCCCAGCCGGTAAATACAGCCCATCTGGTAAATACATCCCAGTCTGTAAATGCATCCCAGCAGCCGGTGAATACATCTCATCAGCTGGTAAATACATCCCAACAGCTGATGAATACATCCCATCAGCCGGTAAATACATCCCAGCCGGTAAATACATCCCATCAGCCGGTCAATTCATCGCAGCAGCCGGTAAATTCATCCCAGGAGCCGGTAAATACATCCCAGAAGCTGGTAAATACATCCCAGCAGCCGGTAAATACATCCCAGCAGCCGGTAAATACAACCCTGCCGCCGGTAAATACATCCCTGCCACCGGTAAATACATCCCAGCCGGTAAATACATCCCAGCCGGTAAAAACATCCCACCCAGTAAATACATCCCACCCAGTAAATACATCCCAGCAGCAGGTAAACACATCTCAGCAGCTGGTAAATACATCCCAACAGCTGGTGAATACATCCCAGCAGCCGGTAAGTACATCCCAGCAGCTGGTAAATACATCCTAGCAGCCGGTAAATACATCCCAGCCGGTAAATGCATCCCAGCCGGTAAATACATCCCAGCAGCTGGTAGATGCATCCCAGCCGGTAAATACATCCCAGCAGCTGGTAAATACATCCCAGCAGCTGGTAAATACATCCCAGCAGCCGGTAAATACATCCCAGCAGCTGGTAAATACATCCTAGCAGCCGATAAATACATCCCAGCCGGTAAATGCATCCCAGCCGGTAAATACATCCCAGCAGCTGGTAGATGCATCCCAGCCGGTAAATACATCCCAGCAGCTGGTAAATACATCCCAGCAGCTGGTGAATACATCCCAACAGCTGGTGAATACATCCCAGCAGCCGGTAAGTACATCCCAGCAGCTGGTAAATACATCCTAGCAGCCGGTAAATACATCCCAGCCGGTAAATGCATCCCAGCCGGTAAATACATCCCAGCAGCTGGTAGATGCATCCCAGCCGGTAAATACATCCCAGCAGCTGGTAAATACATCCCAGCAGCTGGTGAATACATGCCAGCAGCCGGTAAGTACATCCCAGCAGCTGGTAAATACATCCTAGCAGCCGGTAAATACATCCCAGCCGGTAAATGCATCCCAGCCGGTAAATACATCCCAGCAGCTGGTAAATACATCCCAGCAGCCGGTAAATACATCCCAGCTGCCAGCTGGTAAATGCATCCCAGCGGGTAAATAAATCCCAGCCGGTAAATACATAGCAGCCAGTAAATACATCCCAGCAGCTGGTGAATACATCCCAGCAGCCAGTAAATACATCCAAGCAGCCGGTAAATACATCCCAGCAGCCAGTGAATACATCCCAGCAGCCAGTAAATATGTCCCAGCAGCTGGTAAATACATCCCATCAGCCAGTAAATACATTCCAGCAGCTGGTAAATACATCCCAGCAGCTGGTAAATACATCCCAGCAGCTGGTAAATACATCCCTGCAGCCGATAAATACATTCCTGCCGCCGGTAAATACATCCCTTCCGCCGGTAAATACATCCCAGCAGCCAGTAAATACATCCCAGCAGCCGGTAAATACATCCCAGCAGCCGGTAAATACATCCCATCAGCTGGTAAATACATCCCAGCAGCCGGTAAATACATCCCTGCTGCCGGTAAATACATCCCAGCAGCCGGTAAATACATCCCAGCAGCCAGTATATACATCCCAGCAGCCGGTAAATACATCCCAGCAGCCGGTAAATACATCCCAGCAGCTGGTAAATACATCCCTGCTGCCGGTAAATACATCCCAGCGGTAAATACATCCCAGCAGCTGGTAAATAATTCCCAGCAGCTGGTGAATACATCTCATCAACTGGTAAATACATCCCAACAGCTGGTGAATACATCCCATCAGCTGGTAAATACATCCCAGCAGCCGGTGAATACATCCCATCAGCCGGTAAATACATTCCAGCAGCCAGTAAATACATCCCAGCTGGTAAATACATCCCATCAGCCGGTAAATACATCCCAGCAGCCGGTAAATTCATCCCAGGAGCCGGTAAATATATCCCAGCAGCTGGTAAATGCATCCCAGCAGCCGGTAAATACATCCCAGCAGCTGGTAAATACATCCCAGCAGCTGGTAAATACATCCCAGCAGCCGGTAAATACATCCCTGCCGTGGGTAAATACATCCCTGGTGCGGGTAAATACATCCCTGCCGCGGGTAAATACATCCCAGCTGGTAAATACATCCCAGCCGGTAAATACAGCCCATCTGGTAAATACATCCCAGTCTGTAAATGCATCCCAGCAGCCGGTGAATACATCTCATCATCTGGTAAATACATCCCAACAGCTGGTGAATACATCCCAGAAGCTGGTAAATACATCCCAGCAGCCGGTAAATACATCCCAGCAGCCGGTAAATACATCCCTGCCGCCGGTAAATACATCCCTGCCACCGGTAAATACATCCCAGCCGGTAAATACATCCCAGCCGGTAAAAACATCCCACCCAGTAAATACATCCCACCCAGTAAATACATCCCAACAGCTGGTGAATACATCCCAGCAGCCAGTAAGTACATCCCAGCAGCTGGTAAATACATCCTAGCAGCCGGTAAATACATCCCAGCCGGTAAATGCATCCCAGCCGGTAAATACATCCCAGCAGCTGGTAGATGCATCCCAGCCGGTAAATACATCCCAGCAGCTGGTAAATACATCCCAGCAGCTGGTAAATACATCCCAGCAGCTGGTAAATACATCCCAGCAGCCGGTAAATACATCCCAGCTGCCAGCTGGTAAATACATCCCAGCAGCCGGTAAATACATCCCAGCTGCCAGCTGGTAAATACATCCCAGCGGGTAAATAAATCTCAGCCGGTAAATACATAGCAGCCAGTAAATACATCCCAGCAGCTGGTGAATACATCCCAGCAGCCAGTAAATACATCCCAGCAGCCGGTAAATACATCCCAGCAGCTGGTAAATACATCCCAGCAGCTGGTAAATACATCCCAGCAGCCGGTAAATACATCCCTGCCGTGGGTAAATACATCCCTGGTGCGGGTAAATACATCCCTGCCGCGGGTAAATACATCCCAGCTGGTAAATACATCCCAGCCGGTAAATACAGCCCATCTGGTAAATACATCCCAGTCTGTAAATGCATCCCAGCAGCCGGTGAATACATCTCATCATCTGGTAAATACATCCCAACAGCTGGTGAATACATCCCATCAGCCGGTAAATACATCCCAGCAGCCGGTAAATACATCCCAGCCGGTAAATACATCCCATCAGCCGGTCAATACATCCCAGCAGCCGGTAAATTCATCCCAGGAGCCGGTAAATACATCCCAGAAGCTGGTAAATACATCCCAGCAGCCGGTAAATACATCCCAGCAGCCGGTAAATACATCCCTGCCGCCGGTAAATACATCCCTGCCACCGGTAAATACATCCCAGCCGGTAAATACATCCCAGCCGGTAAAAACATCCCACCCAGTAAATACATCCCACCCAGTAAATACATCCCAACAGCTGGTGAATACATCCCAGCAGCCAGTAAGTACATCCCAGCAGCTGGTAAATACATCCTAGCAGCCGGTAAATACATCCCAGCCGGTAAATGCATCCCAGCCGGTATATACATCCCAGCAGCTGGTAGATGCATCCCAGCCGGTAAATACATCCCAGCAGCTGGTAAATACATCCCAGCAGCTGGTAAATACATCCCAGCAGCTGGTAAATACATCCCAGCAGCCGGTAAATACATCCCAGCTGCCAGCTGGTAAATACATCCCAGCAGCCGGTAAATACATCCCAGCTGCCAGCTGGTAAATACATCCCAGCGGGTAAATAAATCTCAGCCGGTAAATACATAGCAGCCAGTAAATACATCCCAGCAGCTGGTGAATACATCCCAGCAGCCAGTAAATACATCCCAGCAGCCGGTGAATACATCCAAGCAGCCGGTAAATACATCCCAGCAGCCAGTGAATACATCCCAGCAGCCAGTAAATATATCCCAGCAGCCGGTAAATACATCCCAGCAGCCAGTAAATACATCCCAGCAGCTGGTAAATACATCCCAGCAGCTGGTAAATACATCCCTGCAGCCGGTAAATACATTCCTGCCGCCGGTAAATACATCCCTGCCGCCGGTAAATACATCCCAGCAGCCGGTAAATACATCCCAGCAGCCGGTAAATACATCCCAGCAGCCGGTAAATACATCCCATCAGCTGGCAAATACATCCCAGCAGCCGGTAAATACATCCCAGCAGCTGGTAAATACACCCTAGCAGCTGGTGAATACATCCCAGCAGCCTGTAAATACATCCAGCAGCTGGTGAATATATCCCAGCAGCCAGTAAATACATCTCAGCAGCCGGTAAATACATCCCAGCAGCCAGTAAATACATCCCAGCACCCGCAAATACATCCCAGCAGCCGGTAAATACATCCCTGCCACCGGTAAATACATCCCTGCCACCGGTAAATACATCCCAGCCGGTAGATACATCCCAGCCGGTAAAAACATCCCACCCAGTAAATACATCCCACCCAGTAAACACATCCCAGCAGCAGGTAAACACATCTCAGCAGCTGGTAAATACATCCTAGCAGCCGGTAAATACATCCCAGCCGGTAAATGCATCCCATTCGGTAAATACATCCCAGCAGCTGGTATATGCATCCCAGCCGGTAAATACATCCCAGCAGCTGGTAAATACATCCCAGCAGCCGGTAAATACATCCCAGCAGCCGGTAAATACATCCCAGCAGCCGGTATATACATCCCAGCAGCCGGTAAATACATCCCAGCTGCCGGTAAATGCATCCAACCCGGTAAATACATCCCACCCAGTAAATACATCCCACCTGGCAACGCCTTTTTAAACCATATGAACAGTGTTTATCATCGCGTTCTTTTTGCAATGTAATAATGGTCGATTTATTTTCTTTGTGTCAATTTGGTGAGACCACCTGCACCCCCTCTGACTACCCCCTATCTTAATTATAACGATTACCCCCCCAGCCCCCAAATATATTAACGGCCCAATTCGATGAAAAAAATGAGTTGAATTCGTAGTCGATGAAATCTACCAGAATCTAAACTCCTCTTCACGGTGATAAGCGTTTTGTTAAGTCCAATATTTCACTTTTTACAATAGTTAAAAACAAATCATTAAATTAAACCTAATTGGTTCACGTTTGTGAGCATCAAGCATGGGACTCACGTGCTTAAACTACTGACAATATTTATTTTCAAACTCTCCAAACCGCTCTTTGAGTGCTGCTGTCTTGTTGCTTCAAACCTTTTCAAGCAGCTTGCAGACACGCCTGAAATTTCAAATCCACTGACAGTAGATATGGGCCCTCCAGAATGGAAGGCCCAGGGGCATAAGCTGGGAGGTGGGGTTGCACCTCCCAGGTGGTTGCGCCATTAGCATGCCGGTGTCAGGGCGGGCATCCAGGTCCCAGCTACAATGGGCACCCGAGACGGTAGGGAGGTGGCAGGGGCAGGTGACAACAGGTAGCCCCTGCCCCTGACACCTCACATCAGTGTCAGGGGCAGGGATGGACGTGGAGACAAGGGGCCTTAGAGGGGCTACCTTGCCCGCAGGCCACTTTTGGCCTATAACAAGGGCGGGCAAGATAGCCCCAGCAATCTGTTTCTCCCCTCCTGCACAGGTACCAGCGCTGGGCATCGGTGACCAGCCGAGCTGAAAGACCTCCCTCCCGCCCACTAAAATCAGGAAGCACTAACAATAAGAAAAACACTATAATAAAGAAAGCTTCACAAATAGAGCAGGCACCGACTACAAATTCAGTGCATATCGGATAGGCAAACAAACGCCTACTTATGCGGACAAGTAAATAATCATGACCAAAGAAAAGTCGACAAACAGGAACTAAGCACGTTCACGGGAACGGGAATCCGGTTACTGAAAGCCAAGACAAGAATCCACCTCTGAGGAAATAGAAATCAATAACGCCTCACAAGGGGCTCAATCCCAAGTGGACCATAGAGCAAAGGGAATGCCGACGCATGCCCTATAAGTGAAGGAAGGGCACTTGGCAGTGGGGGAAAGGCAGAATGCCTCCCCGGAGGACATGGGAAGGGCAAGGCCCAAAACCGGAGTATGGCGAATGCAAGTGGAAGCTCAAGAACTCACCTCTGAGGATTAAATGAATAGCGCCTCGTAAGGGGCCATATCACAAGTGGCTCAGTGAGCAAAAAAGAATGCCTACACACAGTGGGAAAAGGCAAAACGCCTCCCCACAAAGGGTACAAGGACAAGACAAACCCCAAAAACTGGCAAAAAGTGGAAGGCAAGCCAAAACTCCAGAATCCATCTCTGAGTATACAATATTAATAGCGCCTCACAAGGGGCCACATCACAAGTGAGTCATAAGAGCTAAAGGAAGGTCTACACATGCCTCAAAGCATGGAAAGGCGCACAACAGTGGATGAAAGGCATAGACCTCTCCAGTTTGCATGGAAAAAAAAAACAAGAAGAATGCAGGGGAAGGTCAACTGCAAAGGCAAAGAAGATACACCGGACACAGCTCACATGCTGGGTCCACCAGATACACCAGACGCTGGGTCCACCCAATGTCACAAGCTTTTTGTATGAAGGGCAGCAGGGATCAGCCCCGAGTTGGCCCTACATGGGTGTAGGGCCCCCGCTCACCTGATCCTCTTCCTCAAAATATTTGTGTTTGTTTTCTTGTGATGTTTTATGCTTGCTTTTCTTTTGCACCATAGCTATTGTTACAATAAAGCTTGCGGCCAAAGTTTTTCCACCTCACATCTCATTTGGCCTCCTCCTTTTGTGACATTGTCATTACTGTCATTACTGTCATCACTGTCACATGTGTCACCCTGCATGCCTGCCCCACACTAAAACACTTCCAGGCTTATGATATGTAACCCCTGCCTCTTACAAAACCCTGTGCCCTCCACCCTAACCAGAGCTGGCAGATCTCACCCACTTCACGAACTATCACCCAGTTTCTAACTTTCCGTTTCTGGCCGGGCTGCTGGACCGTGCTGTGACTACGCGTCTCCAGCATGTATGATTCGGGGCCCAGGACAGGCAGGCGTCGGGCCCTTGCATGTCACTGAACCTCTTGCGCTGCCCACCATTGATGACCTGAGAACGGGAGGTGATTTGGGGGATATTGGTGTCCCCAGTTCTGATTCAATACTGTCGACCACGGCATTTTAATTGATCATTTAACAGAATAGGCGTCCTTGGTCTTCTGCTGAAATAGATCGGTTCCTTTGAGAATAAAGGAGTCATCTACCCAATTGGTGGGGGATCCCACAAATCCCGGGGTGTGGGCGGAGTTGGGGGGCGGCGGTGCCCAAAGAGGCAGGGTTAAATGGGGGCCGAGCTGGCAGTTGACCTCCGATCAAAGGGAATGTCCAAAATAATAGTTTAAAACAGCGCAATTTCTTTCATGCGGCTTCTTTTCCAAACTGTTCATCACTTCCACTTTACACCACTCCCCTGGCGCTGGTGATGAGTTACTTCACTCTGCGGATAAGAGTTTTCCCCAGTGTTGCCCAGTAAATATTCTTTCACATGCACAATTTGCATCCCATTTTATTAAAAAAAACTCCCCCTTGGGTACTATTCAAACAGGTGATTATTGTTCGCCATAAGCAACATTTTCTTTTACTTGAACCCCACCCGGCACAGCGCCTGCAGCTCCCCTCGGAAAGCAATTGGGTGTCTGCATTGTGTGGGATAGTTTCAATGTTAATAGTGGTATTTATTTATTCATGCAATGTTTGTCGGACACAGGTATCCGACAAACATTGCATAAATAAATAAATAATCCGGGTCCACGTATCCGACAAACGTTGCATAAATAAATAAATAAACTGAGTCGTGCCTGGGGACTGTAACCCCTCCCCCGCCCCCCTTGCCCCCATCACAGAGCATGGTTCAGGGCGGCCTACTCTGGCTGGATCCCGAGATCCGGCTACACATCTGGTGCCGGATCTCAGATCCTGCGAGAGCCGGCCCAATCGCCAACGCTGGCTAGAGACCATGTGGAGACAAAGAATCCATCGCCAAATGTATTGGACTGTCAAACCTTGGGCAATAAAGGATTCATCTACCCACATATCAAGCTAGAGACCCTGTGAAGATAAAGGTTTCATCTACCCACAAATCAGGCTATAGACCCTGTGGAGATAAAGGATTCATCTTCCCACATATCAGGCTATAGGCCCTGTAAAGATAAAGGATTCATCTACCCACATATCAGGCTATAGACCCTGTGGAGAGAAAGGATTCATCTTCCCACATATCAGGCTATAGACCCTGTGAAGATAAAGGATTCATCTACCCACATATCAGGCTATAGATCCTGTGAAGATAAAGGATTCATCTTCCCACATATCAGGCTATAGACCCTATGAAGATAAAGGATTCATTTTGTGGACCGCCCGTATTAATGATTAATCTCCCAATCTCACAGGTGTGAGAGTATCAGAACGCAGTCATAAAGGATTAATCCCCAATAGAGGATCACAGACCATCGCGGAATAAAGGAGGCCTCTTTCCATAGGTCACTCTATAGGCCTACTAGGAATAAAGGATTCATTTCCCAGTAGATCAGAGTATACACGAATTCCTCTAGCACATTACAATAACGGATCAAGCAAAAGATCGAATTATAAATACAAAGGGATACCGGATTAATTTCACATTAAATGAAGTTAAACAAAGTTAAAGACCCATCTGCCAGAAGTATTCGATGTGGGTGGCGCGGATCCCGGACCCTGCCAACAAAATATCCAAGACAACAACAGTGTGAAAAGTTGAAACCACGGGTATTATTAAGGGTCAGCTTGTAATTATGCATATTGACCACTGGGGGCGCTGTTGCTCCGTCAATGGAGAGGAAAGGTAACTTGAAAGGAGCGCTGGAACCTCTTGTTGTGGTGGAAACAGGCAGCATGGTTCCGGGCCCCGCCCAGCACTAGATTGGGAACCTTGGAGAAGGTGGGGGAGGGGCGCTGGTATCCTCTATGACACCGTGTTTTGACTAGCCCCATGTGCAGAATGCCACGGGAGACTCTTTTTTGAGGGCAGTGGGGCGAGAACCGTTGTTCTGCCTGCCCTCAGTGCGGGGGCTTGCACTAAAGGACCAGGGCCGGACTTCTTAAACCGGCTAACCCGGCCCTGATGTGTTTACATCCCCACCAGCCTTTTCATTTGGTCGCTCGCGCCTGTATGAGGTTTATGGTCATAATACTGAATTTACAAATCTCGAAAAAATAAATCTCGAAAAAAAAAGGTCACATTTTTTTTAATGACGTTTTGCATTAGAAATGGGGGGTTCCCCCCCAACCCCCCTTTTTTTTACCATTTTTTTAAAAATCCCGGACCCCAAAATAAATATATAATTAAAAAAAAATCGACTTTTTTTTCGACCTTATTGTTATTCGAGATTATTTTTTCGAGATTTTGACTGACCACCCCTGTATGAGCCTGGCCTACCCCAGAGGTACACATGAGGCCTGCACCGTAGCCCCCCAACACAGGCCCTGCTATCTGTATAGCCCGGTAGGGAAGGAAAGTCGAGCCTCAATTGGCCACACTTACAGCAGAAGCTGTGAACCCTACATTTCTAAGCTCAGACCTTGCGCCCAGGCCCGCCTGAGGATGTGTGGGGGCCCATTTTAATATGATGAGGGCACCCCGCTTAGAGCGGAAACAGTCTTAGCCACCAGTGAGGTGCATACATTACAATGGGACAAAGCTAAGGTTAATACCCGGCAATTATCACCAGGTGGCCAGCCAGCAGGGAGCTTAAGCACTAAAAGCACACTGAAGAGCTATATACCCTTCTTTGCAAGTGGCTGATGTGGTTGAACCAGTGTTAGAAGGCAATGAGATGATAACACTTCTGTATATTCCGTGGGAAAAGAAACGCAGTTTGTAATGCATTTTAAGCCCCAAAACGAAAATAGAGAAATTAATGTATTGTCTTATCACAAGACTGCCGACTGGCAACATGGTAGTTACTGGGAGACCCCTGAGACCCCTTTCATTTGAAATGGTGGAAAGACCATGACACCGTCCCTGCTTGCGCCTCCTACTTCCAGAAAGCGCCTGGCTGGTGTATGGTGGACATTAAATGTAATCCTCCATGACGGAGAGAGAGCCAATCAGATAAGGTACCTATCACTACTCCACCTTTATCCCCCACTCCTGGGAGTCAGGAGGCTTGATTCCTACACTGCCTTGTTCCCACTGGCTTGCACTAGCCGGTCCCTCCACAATACACCCTGAACAGTGGAGGCTTGGCTCATTAAAGCGCTTCTAGCAACTCTACTCGCTCTGTGTTTCTCCGTCTATGCACTGTGGCGCTGTCCGATGACGGGGCATAATAAACGGGGCGTTCCCGGCCGCGACAGTGCAACCGGGAAGCCCGAGCCAGAAGGACGTGTGCGGTGTGAGTCCTTGGGCCTCATTACGACCCTGGCGGAAGACCATGGTGCTATTAGCACCATGGTCCATGCTGGTAAATTACCGACTCCGCCATGGAGAAAGGGGGAAATTACCACCCCATTACAAGGTTGGCGGGGCGGTAATTCCCCCTTCCTCCATGGCCCTTCCCCATTCCCATTTTTGCCCCATAGGGCTCAATGGGAATGGGGAAGGCGCTAAGTACGGTGCCGCAAATTGCGGCACCGTAATTACCACCAAGGTCCCTTTGCGGGTCCCTACTTTAACGGCTGGTCTACACCAGCCGTTAAGGTCGGGTCCCGCAAAGGGACCTCGTAATTAGGCGCTAATAGGTTAATGGCGCCGCAGCCTCTTACAGCGCCGTTAACCCATTAGCGCCTGGGTCGTAATGAGGCCCCTTGTGAGCTGGGGGGTTTACGGGGATCGCTGGGGGTCAGCACACACCCCTAACAGTGGCGACGAGTGGGGAATGATGCCTGGGCCCGGCAGTGACGAACATGCAATTTTTCTTCCTGAAACGGAATCTTGCTGACATTTCGTTTCATGCCGTAGGCCGTGCTTCACCCACGCGGCTGGCGGCCATTTTGAATAATCAATCCGTGGACTTCACAGAGCTCCGGTTTGGGCGGTGAGTGGCATCCAGGCCTAATTTTTGGACACACTGCTAGCAGACAGGTTGGTCTGCGTGCCTATGCCGGAATTTTGTTTTTTTTTTTCTCAAATTTTGGGTCTTCTACGTCGAGTACAAGCAAGGAGGAGGGCTACAATGGCTGGGCCTGCATACCCCATAATTCTTCCTTGACTCCATTTTTGGAACAGCTGAAGGCTGGGGCCTTTTTCATCCTCTTCATCATCAGACCGGTGGCCCTACTGCTTTTTCATCTTCTTCATCATCACGGAGGTGTGTTGCAGTGGTTCTTCATTCTGCTTCCTGGAATCATCAGGCCTGGGGGCTGGGACTGGGCTGTTTATTATTGCCTGTAGAAAGGGGACAGTGTGCTCTTGCTGCCTTCGCTCCCAGGGTGAACTTTCCTGTGCCTGGAGGTGAATCAGAGTTTGAGTTGCGGCCTCCATTTTCCATGCTAGGGGCACCAGTGCACTCGAACTCATGACTGATACTGAAGATCAGGACGGTGCACAACCAGTAGCGGTGCAGCAGCCTCCACTTGCTCAAGCAGGGCCTCCAGGCCCACTGCCTGCAGCGCAGCCAGTGGTAGCACCTGTTGCCCAGCCAATCCTTCCTGCCATGGCCCAGGCACGTGCACATGCCGCCTTGCAGCCCATCCCGGAGTTTGATGTTTCGGGCCCGCCTTCTAGCTTGGGGCCCAGATGGAAGAGGTGGGTTGACCACCTGGACATGTACTTTTGGGCCGCTCAAGTGGTTGATGATGACAGCAGGCTGGCAACCATGTTGTACTCGGCAGGGCCCTCAGTCCAGGAGATCTTTGAATCGCTTCCACCAGGGGATGGATCCTACGGTCAGGCAAAAAACACGCTTCAAGCCCATTTTCTGCCTCTTGCCAACGCGGACTATGAACGCTTTGTGATGTTGTCCGCCAAACAGAAAGAGGACGAGACTTTGGACACATTCTATGGGCACCTGAGGCGCCTGTCGCTCGCCTGTGCCTGGGGTGATGCGGAGGACATGATCAGGGCCATGCTCATCCAGGCGTGCTCCTCGAGCAAGCTCAGGCGCCAAGTATTAAGGGAGCCCGGAATCACGCTGCCACGCATCCTAGAACTGGGGAGATGACATGAAGTGTCTGAGGCGAGGGCAGCTAGAATGGTGGCTGGGTCACGCTCCATCAAGACCGAGGAGGTGTGTGTGATGTGGCCTGGTGGCAGAGGCACCAGAAGACCTGGCAGCGGACCCCGGGACAGAGCCGGGAGGGCAGGGGAATCCTGCCAAAAGTGTGGGTACGACCTGCCCCACCCAACGGAATGCCCCGCGACCGGAAGGACATGCGGAAGGTGTGGGCTGCCAGATCACTTCTCGAGGGTGTGCAAGGCGGCCATGCCTGTGATGGTGCCGCGAGGCCCAGCCCGGTCCAGTCTCCTTCGCCAGGGCAGACCGCCTAACGTCGCTCAGGTGGACCAGAGTGAAGAGGACGCCCAAGTGGAAGAGGCAGACGAAGAGGAGGAAGAGAACATTTTCTTTGTCTCCAGTGTGGGGATCCTGAAAGGGAAGAACAGGAGGCAGCCAAGGTGCATGGTGGAAGTCAATCGGTCTCCAGTCCTGGTCCTGGTGGACACAGGGGCGTCCGTCAATGTGATGGCCCGGGGACACTCTGTCGCTATGGACATGCCTTCTAAATTGGTAGCACTGAAAGCCTGCATCTTCGCGTTCGGTGGTCTGGACCCCATCCCACTGGATGGTGCTTTTGTGGCAAAGGGGAACACGAGGGGTCGCAAATCACTGCACGCTTCTACGTGACACCAGTGAGCACCAACACCTTGTTGAGCTGTGCAGTGGTGGAGACCCTCGGCATCGTCAACTTTGCATACTCGGTCTATCTGGAGGACATCAATGACTTGCTTGAGAAGTATGCCGCACTGTTCAATGGGATCGGACAGATGGCTGGTGACCCAGTGAGGCTGCATATTGATGAATCTGTGCAGCCCATCGCCCTGAAACATCGCAGGGTACCCTTTCACCTTCGTGAACATGTCGACAAGAAGCTCGATAACTTGGTCAATCTTGGCATAATTGAGAAGGTGGAGGGTCCGACTCCCTGGGTGTCCCCAATTGTAGTGGCCCGGATACCCAAACAACCAGATGCCGTCAGAATCTGTGTCGACATGAGGCTGCCGAATAAAGCTATCAAGAGGGAGAGGCACCTCACCCCGACGATTGATGACATCATTGCTGAGGTACAAGGCGCTCGCTTCTTTTCAAAGCTGGACCTCCGAGCGTGCTACCACCAGGTTGTTCTCCACCCCGAGTCGAGGTATATTACCACCTTTACTACACACCGGGGGCTTTACCGTTACAGAAGACTGAGCTTTGGTGTGTCTTCGGCGGCGGAGGTGTTCCAAAATATCATCCGAGGCGCCCTAGCAGATCTCGAGGGTGTCTTGAATATCAGTGATGATATCCTGGTGTTTGCAAGGATGGAGGTGGACCATCTGAGGCGGCTGGCGAAAACGTTTGATAGGTTGCAGTCCCTGGCCCTCACCCTCCACATGGAGAAATGCGAGTTTCTGAGACCATCGATAGAGTTCTTTGGCTTTGTATTTAAAGAAGGGGATGTATCACCGGATCCCAAGAAGGTCCAGGACATTAAAAAGGCACAGCCTCCGGAATCCGTGTCCGATGTGCGGAGCTTCCTAGGTATGGTTACATACTGTGGACGGTTCATCCAGAATCTTGCATCCAGGTCGGAACCGCTCGGAGCACTGACAAGAAAAGACACCACCCGGAACTGGGGTCCGCTTGAACAAGCGTCATTCGATGACATCAGGGGTGCCCTGGCAGCAGAAGATACCATGGCCTTCTTCGATCCAGCGTTGCCGACGGAGATCATTGTCGATGCCAGCCTGTTCGGCCTGGGTGCTGTGTTGACGCAGATTGACCGTGATGGGGGTGTCCGCCCTGTGGCTTACGCCAGCAAAGCGCTGTCGGATGCAGAGCAACGGTATTCACAGATTGAGCGTGAGGTGCTGGCGGTGCTCTGGGGCTGTAGGCACTTCCGGCTCTACGTCCTCGGACGCCCGGTGACGGTGGTGACGGACCACAAGCCATTGCTTCCTATCTTGGCCGGGTCGTCATCCAAGCTGCCGGCAAGGATTGAGCGGTGGATGCTCGCTCTCCTGGAATATGGAGTCACCCTGGTGTATCGGCCGGGGGCAAACAATGCGGCGGACTATCACTCAAGACAACCGGGTGTGCCTGGGAAGGAAGACCATGACACATGTGCAGAGGAAGCCGATGAACATGTACGTGTGGTGGTGGAGGTGGCCACGCCGAATGCAATGCCCCTGGAGGAGCTCAAGGCCGCTGCAGCGGAAGATGAGTGTTTCCAAATCCTGAGGCACTCCATGCAGCATGGCTCCTGGAAGTTGGTGCTGGAGGCCTTGGCGGGGCGCACTCAGGAGGCCAGAACCGGACTGGAACAGCTGTGGATGGTCCGAGAGGAGCTCTTGTTTTCGGCATCCGGTCTTCTGCTCAGGGGAGATCGCATTTTCGTGCCCCAATCCAAGGTGAGGGAGGTGATCACCCTTGCCCACCGTGGACACCAGGGCGCCGCCAAGACTAAGGCCCGCCTAAGATTGAAAGTGTGGTTCCCGGAACTGGAACGTAAAGTGGACGACTTTGTGGCGGCCTGCGTCTGGTGTCAAGCGGCGTCTCCCCTGCAGCGTGAGCCTGCCATAGAAGCGAAGCCTCGGGGGACGTGACCCTGGGAAGTTGTTCATGCAGACTTTGGCTCCACCATGATGGGCACCCACTTCCTGGTGCTGGTCGACGAATACTCAAGATACCCGGAAGTGGAATGCGTGGAGTCGGTGGCGTTTGAGCATGTGTATGTTTCCATGGAAAAGGTGTTTGCGGCCCATGGTTTCCCTCACACACTGTGCTCGGACAACGGGGCGCAGATCCAGAGCGAGCGATTCTCTGAGCTAATGGAGAGCTGCGGGGCGCTACACAGGAAGATCACACCCCTATGGCCAAGGGTAAACAGCGAAGCCGAACGGCTGATGAGGACTCTGAACAAGACCTTTAGAATCGCCCATGGCTAGGGGAAATCCCTCCAAAGAGCTCTCTATCAATTCCTGAGGGTGTACCGCACCACCCCGCATGCCTCCACCGGAGTGGCCCCAGCAGAGGCGTTATTCAAACGGTGCCCTCGCGGGCTGTTACCGGAGGTGGGGGAGAAAGAGCCGGAGGTAATCGACAACCAACAGGTCGAGGCAGACCCGTGAGTGAGGATCGAGCAGGAAAACATCCGGCGAGGACTTTGCCCGCAGCGGCTGGAGCCGGGCGATGAGGTCCTCATTCGAAATAGACACCCCCATGGAAAGCTCTCCCTTCCGTATGAGCCTGAGCCGCTGGATGTCGTTGCAGTCAAGGGATCCATAGTGACTGCGTCGGACGGAAGGTCTGCGGTAACCCGCAATGTGAGCTTCTTCAAGAAGCTAGGGGATCCGAGACGTGACCTGCCCCCTGATCCAGACTTAAGGGTGGTTCCTGAGGACCAAGGAGAGACACCCTGCCTGCCTGAGTCCCCGGCCCGGACGACGCCTATGGACAGATTACCCTTGCCGGAGGTGAGCGGGAGGTACCCCCAGAGGGCTGGACGAGGGAAACCCGCTCACCTCAGCGACTACGTATTGGGACATTTGTCTAAGCATCCTGATGGTGAGAACTGTTAAATAAAGGGACCCGGGTGGATGTCAATAAAGGGGTGTTTTTGGAACTGGGTCTCAGATGTGGTTATCGTTGTAGTATTAGTTGGTTTGCAGTGTGTAGTCTTTAAATGTTTGTTGTTGTCCTCCCGAAAAAGGAGGAGTGTGGCGCTGCCCGATGATGGGGCGCGCACGCGGCGGGGGCGTGACATTACACGCCGCCGCGTGCAGCATAAATAAACGGGGCGGTCCCGGCCGCGACAGTGCGACCGGGAAGCCCGAGTCAGAAGGACGTGTGCGGTGTGAGTCCTTTGTGCTGGGGGGATTACGGGGATCGCTGGGGGTCAGGATACACCCCCAACAGGCACTATGTGGCAGCTTCACGTTTCTGGTACTCTCATTAAGAGGATAGGAAGTTGGGTTGTAAGATAGCTCCATGTCAGAGAAGACACCATGCTCCAGTAGTGGATTTTCACTTCTCCATGAATTGGCTGCTGGGAGTTGTAGTGTTCTGCCCCTTCGATTGAATACAAACAATGGACTAAAGTAAAACTAAGGTAAGCGCAAAGCTCAGGAATCCCAATAAATATCCTAATAGAGGAATGGGGTTGGGAGCCCCTCCTGGCATGGAGCTGCTTGTAAACTCACATTGTAAATAAAGCGGCCATATTGTTGTTTGGGTGGTCTTCATGGGATGTGTAATGCTGGGCAATTAGTGTGCTGCTTCACTCACCTTTTCTTTAAATGCTGGTGAAAAGATGATTAAGATGGCTGTGTGGGGCCATGCCAGCGGCTTCGGGGCACCTCTAGGGGCGTGGCGCCCTTCACACAGGCACCCGGCTGCATCTACAGGCCCAGTACCGGAAGCCCCCCCCCCCCAGGGAGAAGGGAACTTTCTAGTAGAAGAGGCAGATACCAGGCCTAGCATGGCAACCCTGTACCCTCAGTCGGGCAGTGGGCAGAGCGCCCCTCCCTGGGCACTATGCTGCATGAATGCACAGGTGCACGCATGACGTATGCGTTGGTATAATGCAGGCTGTCACCCATGTCCCATTCTGTGTCACCTGTACATGCTGTGCTGTGTGTGTTTCTGTGCTGTGTGTGTTTCTCTCAGCAGTGACAGTGGAGAGATGTGCTGTGCTGTGTGTGTTTCTCTCAGCAGTGACAGTGGAGAGATGTGCTGCGCTGTGTGTGTTTCTCTCAGCAGTGACAGTGGAGAGATGTGCTGCGCTGTGTGTGTTTCTCTCAGCAGTGACAGTGGAGAGATGTGCTGCGCTGTGTGTGTTTCTCTCAGCAGTGACAGTGGAGAGATGTGCTGCGCTTTGTGTGTTTCTCTCAGCAGTGACAGTGGATAAATGTGCTGTGCTGTGTGTGTTTCTCTCAGCAGTGACAGTGGAGAGATGTGCTGTGCTGTGTGTGTTTCTCTCAGCAGTGACAGTGGAGAGATGTGCTGCGCTGTGTGTGTTTCTCTCAGCAGTGACAGTGGAGAGATGTGCTGTGCTTTGTGTGTTTCTGCAGTGACAGTGGAGAGATGTGCTGCGCTGTGTGTGTTTCTCTCAGCAGTGACAGTGGAGAGATGTGCTGCGCTTTGTGTGTTTCTCTCAGCAGTGACAGTGGAGAGATGTGCTGCGCTGTGTGTGTTTCTCTCAGCAGTGACAGTGGAGAGATGTGCTGCGCTTTGTGTGTTTGTCTCAGCAGTGACAGTGGAGAGATGTGCTGTGCTTTGTGTGTTTCTCTCAGCAGTGACAGTGGAGAGATGTGCTGCGCTTTGTGTGTTTCTCTCAGCAGTGACAGTGGAGAGATGTGCTGCGCTGTGTGTGTTTCTCTCAGCAGTGACAGTGGAGAGATGTGCTGCGCTGTGCGTGTTTCTCTCAGCAGTGACAGTCAAGAGATGTGCTGTGCTTTGTGTGTTTCTCAGCAGTGACAGTCGAGAGATGTGCTGTGCTGTGTGTGTTTCTCTCAGCAGTGACAGTGGAGAGATGTGCTGCGCTTTGTGTGTTTCTCTCAGCAGTGACAGTCGAGAGATGTGCTGTGCTTTGTGTGTTTCTCAGCAGTGACAGTGGAGAGATGTGCTGTGCTTTGTGTGTTTCTCTCAGCAGTGACAGTGGAGAGATGTGCTGCGCTTTGTGTGTTTCTCTCAGTAGTGACAGTCGAGAGATGTGCTGTGCTTTGTGTTTCTCAGCAGTGACAGTGGAGAGATGTGCTGTGCTTTGTGTTTTTCTCTCAGCAGTGTCAGTGGAGAGATGTGCTGCGCTTTGTGTGTTTCTCTCTGCAGTGGCAGTGGAGAGATGTGCTGCGCTGTGTGTGTTTCTCTCAGCAGTGACAGTGGAGAGATGTGCTGCGCTGTGTGTGTTTCTCTCAGCAGTGACAGTGGAGAGATGTGCTGCGCTTTGTGTGTTTCTCTCAGCAGTGACAGTGGAGAGATGTGCTGCGCTTTGTGTGTTTGTCTCAGCAGTGACAGTGGAGAGATGTGCTGCGCTTTGTGTGTTTCTCTCAGCAGTGACAGTGGAGAGATGTGCTGCGCTGTGTGCGTTTCTCTCAGCAGTGACAGTCTAGAGATGTGCTGTGCTTTGTGTGTTTCTCAGCAGTGACAGTGGAGAGATGTGCTGTGCTTTGTGTGTTTCTCTCAGCAGTGACAGTGGAGAGGAAGACGAGGCAGGGCCGGTCGGTGACCCTGCTCTGCCCTCCGGACACCAGGGGTGGACACTGGACCTGGCAGCCGCGCTTCCCAAGGTGTGCCACCGTGAGGGGGCAGCCCCTGCCGGGCTCCTGGGGGGGTCCCACTGGGCTGGGGCACCTGGCACAGTTCCAGGGCCGTCTCTCCCTTGTGAACGGCTCGCTGGAGCTGAGGAACGCGGTGATGAGCGACTCCGGGGTCTTCACCTGCTCTGGCCGCCCTGGGGGAGACTCGAGCATCGACCTGCGGGTCGAAGGAGGTAAAGAGGTCCATGGGAGGCAGCACTCATCATGGGGGGGGGTGTAGAGGACACCCTGCAGTCGCCTTCCACCGCTCCCACTCACTCTTCACTGCAGGGAGGCTCAGCGCACACTCCACTCCACGAGGGGAGAGATCCTGCAAACTTTGCCCTCACTCCTCACGGCTAGAAGACGCCAAGGACACTCCCATTCACCTCTCCCACTCTCTACTTGGAGGCTCAGCGCACACTCCACTCCTCACAGCTAGAAGACGCCAAGGACACTCCCATTCACATCTCCCAATCTAAGGACACTCCCATTCACATCTCCCAATCTAAGGACACTCCCATTCACATCTCCCACTCTCTACTGGGGGCTCAGCGCACACTCCACTCCACAAGGGGAGAGATTCTTCAAACGTTGCCCTCACTCCTCACAGCTAGAAGACGCCAAGGACACTCCCATTCTCATCTCCTCACGGCTAGAAGACGCCAAGGACACTCCCATTCACCTCTCCCACTCTCTACTTGGAGGCTCAGCGCACACTCCACTCCTCACAGCTAGAAGACGCCAAGGACACTCCCATTCACATCTCCCAATCTAAGGACACTCCCATTCACATCTCCCAATCTAAGGACACTCCCATTCACATCTCCCACTCTCTACTGGGGGCTCAGCGCACACTCCACTCCACAAGGGGAGAGATTCTTCAAACGTTGCCCTCACTCCTCACAGCTAGAAGACGCCAAGGACACTCCCATTCTCATCTCCTCACAGCTAGAAGACGCCAAGGACACTCCCATTCACATCTCCCACTCTAAGGACACTCCCATTCACATCTCCCACTCTCAACTGGGAGGCTCAACGCACACTCCACTCCACAAGGGGAGAGGTTCTGCAAACTTTGCCCTCACTCCTCCTCACAGCTAGAAGACACCGAGGACACTCCCATTCACATCTCCCACTCTCTACTGGGAGCCTCAGCACACACTCCACTCCTCACAGCTAGACGACGCCAAGGACACTCCCATTCACATCCCCCACTCTCTACTGGGACCAAGGACACCCCCATCCCCCACTCTCTACTGGGAGGCTCAGCGTACACTCCACTCCACAAGGGGAGAGATTCTGCAAACGTTGCCCTCGCTCCTCACAGCTAGAAGGCGCCAAGGACACTCCCATTCACATCTCCCACTATCTAATGGGAGGCTCAGCTCACACTCCACTCCTCACAGCTAGAAGATGCCAAGGACACTCCCATTCACATCTCCCAATCTAAGGACACTCCCATTCACATCTCCCACTCTCTACTGGGGGCTCAGCGCACACTCCACTCCACAAGGGGAGAGATTCTGCAAACGTTGCCCTCGCTCCTCACAGCTAGAAGGCGCCAAGGACACTCCCATTCACATCTCCCACTCTCTAATGGGAGGCTCAGCTCACACTCCACTCCTCACAGCTAGAAGATGCCAAGGACACTCCCATTCACATCTCCCACTCTCTAATGGGAGGCTCAGCTCACACTCCACTCCTCACAGCTAGAAGATGCCAAGGACACTCCCATTCACATCTCCCAATCTAAGGACACTCCCATTCACATCTCCCACCCTCCACTGAGAGGCAAAGACCCCCTAGGTGCTCACTGCCATTTCTTGCACTTCTGGGGCACTCACCTCCAGTTCTACCACTCTCTCTTCAGGATTGCAGAACTTATATGCACTCGCCTTCACGTCTTGCACTCTTTCCTCAGGGCTGGAGACTTCATGGACACTCACCTTCACGTCTTGCACTCTCTCCTCTGGGCTGGAGATTTCATGCACACTCACCTTCACGTCTTGCACTCTCTCCTCGGTGCTGGAGACTTCATGGACACTCACCTTCACGTCTTGCACTCTCTCCTCGGGGCTGGAGTCTTCATGCACACTCACCTTCACGTCTTGCACTCTCTCCTCGGGGCTGGAGACTTCATGCACACTCCCCTTCACGTCTTGCACTCTCTCCTTGGTACTGGAGACTTCATGCACACTCACCTTCACGTCTTGCACTCTCTCCTCGGGGCTGGATACTTCATGGACACTCACCTTCACGTCTTGCACTCTCTCCTCAGGGCTGGAGACTTCATGCACACTCGCCTTCACGTCTTGCACTCTCTCCTCGGGACTGGAGACTTCATGCACACTCACCTTCACGTCTTGCACTCTCTCCTCAGTGCTGGAGACTTCATGCACACTCACCCTCACATCTTGCACTCTCTCCTCAGGGCTGGAGAGTTCATGCACACTCACCTTCACGTCTTGCCCTCTCTCCTCGGGGCTGGAGACTTCATGCACACTCTCCTTCACGTCTTGCCCTCTCTCCTACGTGCTGAGACTTCATGCACACTCTCCTTCACGTCTTGCACTCTCTCCTCGGGGCTGGAGACTTCCTGCACACTCACCTTCACGTCTTGCACTCTCTCCTCAGTGCTGGAGACTTCATGCACACTCAACTTCACGTCTTGCACTCTCTCCTTCACGTCTTGCACTCTCTCCTCGGGGCTGGAGACTTCATGCACACTCACCCTCACGTCTTGCACTCTCTCCTCGGGGCTGGAGACTTCATGCACACTCACCTTCACGTCTTGCACTCTCTCCTCAGGGCTGGAGACTTCATGCACACTCACCTTTACGTCTTGCAAGCTCTCCTCGGGGCTGGAGACTTCATGGACACTCACCTTCACGTCTTGAACTCTCTCCTCGGGGCTGGAGACTTCATGCATACTCACCTTCACGTCTTGCACTCTCTCCTCGGGGCTGGAGACTTCATGCACACCCACCTTCACATCTTACACTCTCTCCGCAGGGCTGGAGACTTCATGCACACTCACATTCACGTCTTGCACTCTCTCCTCGGGGCTGGAGACTTCATGCACACCTGCCTTCACGTCTTGCACTCTCTCCTCAGGGCTGGAGACTTCATGCACACTCACATTCACGTCTTGCACTCTCTCCTACGTGCTGAGCCTTCATGCACACTCTCCTTCACGTCTTGCACTCTCTCCTTGGGGCTGGAATCTTCATGCACACTCACCTTCACGTCTTGCACTCTCTCCTTGGGGCTGGAGTCTTCATGCACACTAACCTTCACGTCTTGCACTCTCTCCTCAGGGCTGGAGACTTCACGCACACTCACCCTCACGTCTTGCACTCTCTCCTCGGGGCTGGAGACTTCATGCACACTCACCCTCACGTCTTGCACTCTCTCCTGAGGGCTGGAGACTTCATGGACACTCACCTTCACATCTTGCACTCTCCCCTCAGGGCTAGAGACTTCATGCACACTCACCTTCACGTGTGCACTCTCTCCTCAGGGCTGGAGACTTCATTCACACTCACCTTCACTTCTTGCACTCTCCCCTCAGGGCTAGAGACTTCATGCACACTCACCTTCACGTGTGCACTCTCTCCTCAGGGCTGGAGACTTCATGCACACTCACCTTCACTTCTTGCACTCTCCCCTCAGGGCTAGAGACTTCATGCACACTCACCTTCACATGTGCACTCTCTCCTCAGGGCTGGAGACTTCATGCACACTCACCCTCACGTCTTGCACTCTCTCCTCGGGGCTGGAGACTTCTTGCACACTCACCCTCACGTCTTGCACACTCTCCTGAGGGCTGTAGACTTCATGGACACTCACCTTCACGTCTTGCACTCTCCCCTCAGGGCTAGAGACTTCATGCACACTCACCTTCACGTGTGCACTCTCTCCTCAGGGCTGAAGACTTCATGCACACTCACCTTCACTTCTTGCACTCTCTCCTCAGGGCTGGAGACTTCATGACCACTCACCTTCACTTCTTGCACTCTCTCCTCAGGACTGGAGACTTCATGCACACTCACCTTCACGTTTTGCACTCTCTCCTCAGGGCTGGAGACTTCATGCACAGTCACCTTCACATCTTGCACTCTCTCCTCGGGGCTGGAGACTTCATGCACACTCACCCTCACGTCTTGCACACTCTCCTGAGGGCTGTAGACTTCATGGACACTCACCTTCACGTCTTGCACTCTCCCCTCAGGGCTAGAGACTTCATGCACACTCACCTTCACGTGTGCACTCTCTCCTCAGGGCTGAAGACTTCATGCACACTCACCTTCACTTCTTGCACTCTCTCCTCAGGGCTGGAGACTTCATGACCACTCACCTTCACTTCTTGCACTCTCTCCTCAGGACTGGAGACTTCATGCACACTCACCTTCACGTTTTGCACTCTCTCCTCAGGGCTGGAGACTTCATGCACAGTCACCTTCACATCTTGCACTCTCTCCTCGGGGCTGGAGACTTCATGCACAGTCACCTTCACGTCTTGTCCTCTCTCCTTGGGGCTGGAGTCTTCATGCACACTAACCTTCACGCGTTGCACTCTCTCCTACGTGCTGAGACTTCATGCACACTCTCCTTCACGTCTTGCACTCTCTCCTCGGGGCTGGAGACTTCATGCACACTCACCTTCACGTCTTGCACTCTCTCCTCAGGGCTGGTGACTTCATGCACACTCGCCTTCACGTATTGCACTCTCTCCTCAGGGCTGGAGACTTCATGCACACTCACCTTCACATCTTGCACTCTCTCCTCAAGGCTGGATACTTCATGCACACTCACCTTCACGTCTTGCACTCTCTTCTCAGGGCTGGAGACTTCATGCACACTCACCTTCACGTCTTGCACTCTCTCCTCAGGGCTGGAGACTTAATGCACACTCACCTTCACATCTTGCACTCTCTTCTCAGGGCTGGAGGTTTCATGCACACTCACCTTCACGTCTTACACTCTCTCCTCGGGGCTGGAGACTTCATGCACACTCACCTTCACGTCTTGCACTCTCTCCTCGGGGCTGGAGACTTCATGCACACTCTCCTTCACGTCTTGCACTCTCCCCTCATTGCTGGAGACTTCATGCACACTCACCTTCACGTCTTGCACTCTCCCCTCGGGGCTGGAGATTTCATGCACACTCACCCTCAAATCTTTCACTCTCCCCTCGGGGCTGGAGATTTCATGCACACTCACCTTCAGGTCTTGCATTCTCTCCTCAGGGCTGGAGACTTCATGCATACTCACCTTCATGTCTTGCACTCTCCCCTCATTGCTGGAGACTTCATGCACACTCACCTTCATGTCTTGCACTCTCTCCTTGGGGCTGGAGACTTCATGCACACTCACCTTCACGTCTTGCACTCTCTCCTCAGGGCTGGAGACTTCATGCACACGCACCTTCACGTCTTGCACTCTCTCCTCAGGGCTGGAGACTTCATGCACACTCACCTTTACGTCTGAACTCTCTCCCCAGTGCTGGAGACTTCATGCACACTCTCCTTCACGTCTTGCACTCTCTCCTCAGGGCTGGAGACTTCATGCACACTCACCTTAACGTCTTGCACTCTCTTCTCGGGGCTGGAGACTTCATGCACACTCACCTTCACGTCTTGTACTCTCTCCTCAGGGCTGGAGACTTCATGCACACTCTCCTTCACGTCTTGCACTCTGTCCTCGGGGCTGGAGGCTTCATGCACACTCCCCTTCACGTCTTGCACTCTCTCCTCAGGGCTGGAGACTTCATGCACACTCACCTTCACATCTTGCACTCTCTCCTCAGTGCTGGAGACTTCATGCACACTCTCCTTCACGTCTTGCACTCTCTCCTCGGGGCTGGAGGCTTCATGCACACTCACCCTCACGTCTTGCACTCTCTCCTGAGGGCTGGAGACTTCATGGACACTCACCTTCACGTCTTGCACTTTCTCCTCAGGGCTGGAGACTTCATGCACACTCACCTTCACGTCTTGCACTCTCTCCTCGGGGCTGGAGACTTCATGCACACTCACCCTCACGTCTTGCACTCTCTCCTGAGGGCTGGAGACTTCATGCACACTCAACTTCACGTCTTGCACTCTCTCCTGAGTGCTGGAGACTTCATGCACACCCACCTTCACGTGTGCACTCTCTCCTCAGGGCTGGGGACTTCATGCACACTCACCTTCACGTCTTGCACTCTCTCCTCAGGGCTGGAGACTTCATGCACACTCACCTTCACGTCTTGCACTCTCTCCTCAGGGCTGGAGAGTTCATGCACACTCACCATCACGTCTTGCACTCTCTCCTCAGTGCTGGAGACTTCATGCACACTCTCCTTCACGTCTTGCACTCTCTCCTCAGGGCTGGAGAGTTCATGCACACTCACCATCACGTCTTGCACTCTCTCCTCAGTGCTGGAGACTTCATGCACACTCTCCTTCACGTCTTGCACTCTCTACTCAGGGCTGGAGACTTCATGCACACTCACCTTCACGTCTTGCACTCTCTCCTCAGGGCTGGAGAGTTCATGCACACTCACCTTCACGTCTTGCACTCTCTCCTGAGGGCTGGAGACTTCATGCACACTCAACTTCACATCTTGCACTCTCTCCTCAGTGCTGGAGACTTCATGCACACTCTCCTTCACGTCTTGCACTCTCTCCTCAGGGCTGGAGACTTCATGCACACTCACCTTCACGTCTTGCACGCTCTCCTCAGGGCTGGAGACTTCATGCACACTCCCCTTCACGTCTTCCACTCTCTCCTCGGGGCTGGAGACTTCATGCACACTCACCTTCACGTCTTGCACTCTCTCCTCGGGGCTGGAGACTTCATGCACACTCTCCTTCACGTCTTGCACTCTCTCCTCAGGGCTGGAGACTTCATGCACACTCACCTTCACATCTTGCACTCTCTCCTCGGGACTGGAGACTTCATGCACACTCTCCTTCACGTCTTGCACTCTCTCCTCGGGGCTGGAGACTTCATGCACCGCAACCTTCACGTCTTGCACTCTCTCCTCAGGGCTGGAGACTTCATGCACACTCACCATCACGTCTTGCACTCTCTCCTCAGTGCTGGAGACTTCATGCACACTCTCCTTCACGTCTTGCACTCTCTCCTCGGGGCTGGAGGCTTCATGCACCGCAACCTTCACGTCTTGCACTCTCTCCTTGGGGCTGGAGTCTTCATGCACACTAACCTTCACGCCTTGCACTCTCTCCTACGTGCTGAGACTTCATGCACACTCTCCTTCACGTCTTGCACTCTCTCCTCGGGGCTGGAGACTTCATGCACACTCTCCTTCACATCTTGCGCTCTCTCCTCAGGGCTGGTGACTTCATGCACACTCGCCTTCACGTCTTGCACTCTCTCCTCAGGGCTGGAGACTTCATCCACACTCACCTTCACGTCTTGCACTCTCTCCTCAGGGCTGGATACTTCATTTGCACTCACCTTCACGTCTTGCACTCTCTTCTCAGGGCTGGAGACTTCATGCACACTCACCTTCATGTCTTACACTCTCTCCTCGGGGCTGGAGACTTCATGCACACTCACCTTCACGTCTTGCACTCTCTCCTCGGGGCTGGAGACTTCATGCACACTCACCTTCACGTCTTGCACTCTCTCCTCAGGGCTGGAGACTTCATGCACACTCACATTCACGTCTTGCACTCTCTTCTCAGGGCTGGAGATTTCATGCACACTCACCCTCACATCTTGCACTCTCCCCTCGGGGCTGGAGATTTCATGCACACTCAGCTTCACGTCTTGCACTCTCTCCTCAGGGCTGGAGACTTCATGCACACTCACCTTCACGTCTTGCACTCTCTCCTCGGGGCTGGAGACTTCATGCACACTCTCCTTCACGTCTTGCACTCTCTCCTCGGGGCTGGAGGCTTCATGCACACTCACCTTCACGTCTTGCACTCTCTCCTCAGGGCTGGAGACTTCATGCACACTCACCTTCACATCTTGCACTCTCTCCTCAGGGCTGGAGACTTCATGCACACTCAACTTCACGTCTTGCACTCTCTCCTCGGGGCTGGAGACTTCATGCACACTCACCCTCACGTCTTGCACTCTCTCCTGAGGGCTGGAGACTTCATGCACACTCAACTTCACGTCTTGCACTCTCTCCTCAGTGCTGGAGACTTCATGCACACTCTCCTTCACGTCTTGCACTCTCTCCTCGGGGCTGGAGACTTCATGCACACTCACCTTCACATCTTGCACTCTCTCCTCAGTGCAGGAGACTTCATGCACACTCTCCTTCACGTCTTGCACTCTCTCCTCGGGGCTGGAGAGTTCATGCACACTCACCATCACGTCTTGCACTCTCTCCTCAGTGCTGGAGACTTCATGCACACTCTCCTTCACGTCTTGCACTCTCTCCTCGGGGCTGGAGACTTCATGGACACTCACCTTCACGTCTTGAACTCTCTCCTCGGGGCTGGAGACTTCATGCACACTCACCTTCACGTCTTGCACTCTCTCCTCGGGGCTGGAGACTTCATGCACACTCACCTTCACGTCTTGCACTCTCTCCTCAGGGCTGGAGACTTCATGGACACTCACCATCAAGTCTTGCACTCTCCCCTCAGTGCTGGAGACTTCATGCACCGCAACCCTCACGTCTTGCACTCTCTCCTCAGGGCTGGAAACTTCATGGACACTCACCTTCACGTCTTGCACTCTCTCCTCAGGGCTGGAGACTTCATGGACACTCACCTTCACGTCTTGCACTCTCTCCTCAGGGCTGGAGACTTCATGCACACTCTCCCTCACGTCTTGCACTCTCTCCTTGGGGCTGGAGACCTCATGCACACTCACATTCACGTCTTGCACTCTCTCCTCAGGGCTGGAGAGTTCATGCACACTCACCATCAAGTCTTGCACTCTCTCCTCAGGGCTGGAAACTTCATGGACACTCACCTTCACGTCTTGCACTCTCTCCTCAGGGCTGGAGACTTCATGGACACTCACTTTCACGTCTTGCACTCTCTCCTCGGGGCTGGAGACTTCATGGACACTCACCTTCACTTCTTGCACTCTCTCCTCAGGGCTGGAGACTTCATGCACACTCTCCCTCACGTCTTGCACTCTCTCCTGAGGGCTGGAGACTTCATGCACACTCAACTTCACGTCTTGCACTCTCTCCTCAGTGCTGGAGACTTCATGCACACTCTCCTTCACGTCTTGCACTCTCTCCTCAGGGCTGGAGACTTCATGCACACTCACCTTCACGTCTTGCACTCTCTCCTCAGTGCTGGAGACTTCATGCACACTCTCCTTCACGTCTTGCACTCTCTCCTCGGGGCTGGAGACTTCATGCACACTCACCTTCACGTCTTGCACTCTCTCCTCAGGGCTGGAGAGTTCATGCACACTCACCATCACGTCTTGCACTCTCTCCTCAGTGCTGGAGACTTCATGCACACTCTCCTTCACGTCTTGCACTCTCTCCTCAGGGCTGGAGAGTTCATGCACACTCACCATCATGTCTTGCACTCTCTCCTCAGTGCTGGAGACTTCATGCACACTCTCCTTCACGTCTTGCACTCTCTCCTTGGGGCTGGAGACCTCATGCACACTCACATTCACGTCTTGCACTCTCTCCTCAGGGCTGGAGAGTTCATGCACACTCACCTTCACATCTTGCCCTCTCTCCTCGGGGCTGGAGACTTCATGCACCTCAACCTTCATGTCTTGCACTCTCTCCTCAGGGCTGGAGACTTCATGGACACTCACCCTCACATCTTGCACTCTCTCCTCAGTGCTGGAGACTTCATGCACACTCACCTTCACATCTTGCACTCTCTCCTCAGGGCTGGAGACTTCATGCACACTCACCTTCACGTCTTGCACTCTCTCCTCGGGGCTGGATACTTCATGCACACTCTCCTTCACGTCTTGCAATCTCTCCTCGGGGCTGGAGACTTCATGCACACTCACCTTCACGTCTTCCACTCTCCCCTCAGGGCTGGAGACTTCATGCACCTCAACCTTCACATCTTGCACTCTCTCCTCAGTGCTGGAGACTTCATGGACACTCACCTTCATGTCTTGCACTCTCTCCTCAGTGCTGGAGACTTCATGGACACTCACCTTCACGTCTTGCACTCTCTCCTCAGGGCTGGAGACTTCGTGCACACTCACCTTCACGTCTTGCACTCTCTCCTCGGGGCTGGAGACTTCATGCACACTCTCCTTCACGTCTTGTACTCTCTCCTCGGGGCTGAAGACTTCATGCACCGCAACCTTCACGTCTTGCACTCTCTCCTCAGGGCTGGAGACTTCATGGACAGTCACCCTCCCGTCTTGCACTCTCTCCTCGGGGCTGGAGACTTCATGGACACTCACCCTCACGTCTTGCACTCTCTCCTCGGGGCTGGAGACTTCATGGACACTCACCTTCACGTCTTGCACTCTCTCCTCGGGGCTGGAGACTTCATGCACTGCAACCTTCATGTCTTGCACTCTCTCCTCAGGGCTGGAGACTTCATGCACACTCTCCTTCACGTCTTGCACTCTCTCCTTGGGGCTGGAGACCTCATGCACACTCACATTCACGTCTTGCACTCTCTCCTCAGGGCTGGAGAGTTCATGCACACTCACCTTCACGTCTTGCCCTCTCTCCTCGGGGCTGGAGACTTCATGCACCTCAACCTTCATGTCTTGCACTCTCTCCTCAGGGCTGGAGACTTCATGGACACTCACCCTCACATCTTGCACTCTCTCCTCAGTGCTGGAGACTTCATGCACACTCACCTTCACATCTTGCACTCTCTCCTCAGGGCTGGAGACTTCATGCACACTCACCTTCACGTCTTGCACTCTCTCCTCGGGGCTGGATACTTCATGCACACTCTCCTTCACGTCTTGCAATCTCTCCTCGGGGCTGTAGACTTCATGCACACTCACCTTCACCTCTTCCACTCTCTCCTCAGGGCTGGAGACTTCATGCACCTCAACCTTCACATCTTGCACTCTCTCCTCAGTGCTGGAGACTTCATGGACACTCACCTTCATGTCTTGCACTCTCTCCTCAGTGCTGGAGACTTCATGGACACTCACCTTCACGTCTTGCACTCTCTCCTCAGGGCTGGAGACTTCGTGCACACTCACCTTCACGTCTTGCACTCTCTCCTCGGGGCTGGAGACTTCATGCACACTCTCCTTCACGTCTTGTACTCTCTCCTCGGGGCTGAAGACTTCATGCACCGCAACCTTCACGTCTTGCACTCTCTCCTCGGGACTGGAGACTTCATGCACACTCACCTTCACGTCTTGCACTCTCTCCTCGGGGCTGGAGACTTCATGCACTGCAACCTTCACGTCTTGCACTCTCTCCTCAGGGCTGGAGTCTTCATGCACACTCACCTTCACGTCTTGCACTCTCTCCTCAGGGCTGGAGACTTCATGGACAGTCACCCTCACGTCTTGCACTCTCTCCTCGGGGCTGGAGACTTCATGGACACTCACCCTCACGTCTTGCACTCTCTCCTCGAGGCTGGAGACTTCATGGACACTCACCTTCACGTCTTGCACTCTCTCCTCGGGGCTGGAGACTTCATGCACTGCAACCTTCACGTCTTGCTCTCTCTCCTCAGGGCTGGAGTCTTCATGCACACTCACCTTCACGTCTTGCACTCTCTCCTCGGGGCTGGAGACTTCATGGACACTCACCTTCACGTCTTGCACTCTCTCCTCAGGGCTGGAGACTTCATGGACACTCACCTTCACGTCTTGCACTCTCTCCTCAGGGCTGGAGACTTCATGCACACTCACCTTCACGTCTTGTACTCTCTCCTCAGTGCTGGAGGCTACATGCAGACTCACCCTCACGTCTTGCACTCTCTCCTCGGGGCTGGAGACTTCATGGACACTCACCTTCACGTCTTGCACTCTCTCCTCAGGGCTGGAGACTTCATGGACACTCACCTTCACGTCTTGCACTCTCTCCTCAGGGCTGGAGACTTCATGCACACTCACCTTCACGTCTTGCACTCTCTCCTCGGGGCTGGAGACTCCATGCACACTCACCTTCACATCTTGCACTCTCTCCTCAGTGCTGGAGACTTCATGCACACTCTCCTTCACATCTTGCACTCTCTCCTCAGGGCTGGAGACTTCATGCACACTCACCTTCACGTCTTGCACTCTCTCCTCAGGGCTGGAGAGTTCATGCACACTCACCATCACGTCTTGCACTCTCTCCTCAGGGCTGGAGACTTCATGCACACTCATAATACGTATTTTCATCTCTCCTCGGGGCTGGATACTTCATGCACACTCACCTTCACGTCTTGCACTCTCTTCTCAGGGCTGGAGACTTCATGCACACTGACCTTCATGTCTTGTACTCTCTCCTCGGGGCTGGAGACTTCATGGACACTCACCTTCACGTCTTGCACTCTCTCCTCAGGGCTGGAGACTTCATGGACACTCACCTTCACGTCTTGTACTCTCTCCTCGGGGCTGGAGACTTCATGCACACTCACCCTCACGTCTTGCACTCTCTCCTAGGGGCTGGAGACTTCATGGACACTCACCCTCACGTCTTGCACTCTCTCCTCGGGGCTAGAGACTTCATGCACCGCAACTTTCACGTCTTGCACTCTCTCCTTGGTACTGGAGACTTCATGGACACTCACCTTCACGTCTTGCACTCTCTCCTCTGGGCTGGAGATTTCATGGACATTCACCTTCACGTCTTGCACTCTCTCCTCAGGGCTGGAGACTTCATGGACACTCACCTTCACGTCTTGCACTCTCTCCTTGGTACTGGAGACTTCATGGACACTCACCTTCACGTCTTGCACTCTCTCCTCGGGGCTGGAGATTTCATGGACATTCACCTTCACGTCTTGCACTCTCTCCTCAGGGCTGGAGACTTCATGGACACTCACCTTCACGTCTTGCACTCTCTCCTCAGGGCTGGAGACTTCATGCACACTCACCTTCACGTCTTGCACTCTCTCCTCAGTGCTGGAGGCTTCATGCAGACTCACCTTCACGTCTTGCACTCTCTCCTCGGGGCTGGAGACTTCATGGACACTCATCCTCACGTCTTGCACTCTCTCCTCGGGGCTGGAGACTTCATGCACACTCACCTTCACGTCTTGCACTCTCTCCTCGGGGCTGGAGACTTCATGGACACTCACCTTCACGTCTTGAACTCTCTCCTCGGGGCTGGAGACTTCATGCACACTCACCTTCACGTGTTGCACTCTCTCCTCAGGGCTGGAGACTTCATGCACACTCACCTTCACGTCTTGCACTCTCTCCTCAGGGCTGGAGAGTTCATGCACACTCACCATCACGTCTTGCACTCTCTCCTCAGGGCTGGAGACTTCATGCACACTCATAATACGTCTTTTCATCTCTCCTCGGGGCTGGATACTTCATGCACACTCACCTTCACGTCTTGCACTCTCTCCTCGGGGCTGGAGACTTCATGCACACTCACCTTCATATCTTGCACTCTCTCCTCAGTGCTGGAGACTTCATGCACACTCTCCTTCACATCTTGCACTCTCTCCTCGGGGCTGGAGGCTTCATGCACACTCTCCTTCACGTCTTGCACTCTCTCCTCAGTGCTGGAGACTTCATGCACACTCACCATCACGTCTTGCACTCTCTCCTCAGGGCTGGAGACTTCATGCACACTCATAATACGTCTTTCCATCTCTCTTCAGGGCTGGAGACTTCATGCACCGCAACCTTCACGTCTTGCACTCTCTCCTCAGGACTGGAGAGTTCATGCACACTCACCATCACGTCTTGCACTCTCTCCTCAGTGCTGGAGACTTCATGCACACTCTCCTTCACGTCTTGCACTCTCTCCTCAGGGCTGGAGAGTTCATGCACACTCACCATCACGTCTTGCACTCTCTCCTCAGTGCTGGAGACTTCATGCACACTCTCCTTCACATCTTGCACTCTCTCCTTGGGGCTAGAGTCTTCATGCATACTCACCCCCACGTCTTGCACTCTCTCCTCGGGGCTGGAGACTTCATGGACACTCACCCTCACGTCTTGCACTCTCTCCTCGGGGCTGGAGACTTCATGCACCGCAACCTTCACGTCTTGCACTCTCTCCTCAGGGCTGGAGACTTCATGGACACTCACCTTCACGTCTTGCACTCTCTCCTCGGGGCTGGAGACTTCATGGACACTCACCTTCACGTCTTGCACTCTCTCCTCAGGGCTGGAGACTTCATGGACACTCACCTTCACGTCTTGCACTGTCTCCTCTTGCCCTCTCTCCTCAGGGCTGGAGACTTCATGCACACTCACCTTCACGTTTTGTACTCTCCTCTCAGGGCTGGAGACTTCATGCACACTCACCTTCACGTCTTACACTCTCTTCTCAGGGCTGGAGACTTCATGCACACTCACATTCACGTCTTGTACGCTCCCCTCAGGGCTGGAGACTTCATGCACACTCACCTTCACGTCTTGCACTCTCTCCTCGGGGCTGGAGACTTCATGCACACTCACCTTCACGTCTTGCACTCTCTCCTCAGGGCTGGAGACTCCATGCACACTCACCTTCACGTCTTGCACTCTCTCCTCGGGGCTGGAGACTTCATGCACACTCACCTTCACATCTTGCACTCTCTCCTCAGTGCTGGAGACTTCATGCACACTCTCCTTCACATCTTGCACTCTCTCCTCAGGGCTGGAGACTTCATGCACACTCACCTTCACGTCTTGCACTCTCTCCTCAGGGCTGGAGAGTTCATGCACACTCACCATCACGTCTTGCACTCTCTCCTCAGGGCTGGAGACTTCATGCACACTCATAATACGTCTTTTCATCTCTCCTCGGGGCTGGATACTTCATGCACACTCAGCTTCACGTCTTGCACTCTCTCCTCAGGGCTGGAGACTTCATGGACACTCACCTTCACGTCTTGTACTCTCTCCTCGGGGCTGGAGACTTCATGCACACTCACCCTCACGTCTTGCACTCTCTCCTAGGGGCTGGAGACTTCATGGACACTCACCCTCACGTCTTGCACTCTCTCCTCGGGGCTAGAGACTTCATGCACCGCAACTTTCACGTCTTGCACTCTCTCCTTGGTACTGGAGACTTCATGGACACTCACCTTCACGTCTTGCACTCTCTCCTCGGGGCTGGAGATTTCATGGACATTCACCTTCACGTCTTGCACTCTCTCTTTGGGGCTGGAGACTTCATGGACACTCACCTTCACGTCTTGCACTCTCTCCTCGGGGCTGGAGACTTCATGGACACTCACCTTCACGTCTTGCACTCTCTCCTCGGGGCTGGAGATTTCATGGACATTCACCTTCACGTCTTGCACTCTCTCCTCAGGGCTGGAGACTTCATGGACACTCACCTTCACGTCTTGCACTCTCTCCTCAGGGCTGGAGACTTCATGCACACTCACCTTCACGTCTTGCACTCTCTCCTCAGTGCTGGAGGCTTCATGCAGACTCACCTTCACGTCTTGCACTCTCTCCTCGGGGCTGGAGACTTCATGGACACTCACCCTCACGTCTTTCACTCTCTCCTCGGGGCTGGAGACTTCATGCACACTCACCTTCACGTCTTGTACTCTCCTCTCAGGGCTGGAGACTTCATGCACACTCACCTTCACGTCTTGCACTCTCTTCTCAGGGCTGGAGACTTCATGCACACTCACATTCACGTCTTGTACGCTCCCCTCAGGGCTGGAGACTTCATGCACACTCACCTTCACGTCTTGCACTCTCTCCTCGGGGCTGGAGACTTCATGCACACTCACCTTCATATCTTGCACTCTCTCCTCAGTGCTGGAGACTTCATGCACACTCTCCTGCACATCTTGCACTCTCTCCTCGGGGCTGGAGGCTTCATGCACACTCTCCTTCACGTCTTGCACTCTCTCCTCAGTGCTGGAGACTTCATGCACACTCACCATCACGTCTTGCACTCTCTCCTCAGGGCTGGAGACTTCATGCACACTCATAATACGTCTTTCCATCTCTCCTCAGGGCTGGAGACTTCATGCACCGCAACCTTCACGTCTTGCACTCTCTCCTCAGGACTGGAGAGTTCATGCACACTCACCATCACGTCTTGCACTCTCTCCTCAGTGCTGGAGACTTCATGCACACTCTCCTTCACGTCTTGCACTCTCTCCTCAGGGCTGGAGAGTTCATGCACACTCACCATCACGTCTTGCACTCTCTCCTCAGTGCTGGAGACTTCATGCACACTCTCCTTCACGTCTTGCACTCTCTCCTTGGGGCTAGAGTCTTCATGCATACTCACCCCCACGTCTTGCACTCTCTCCTCGGGGCTGGAGACTTCATGGACACTCACCCTCACGTCTTGCACTCTCTCCTCGGGGCTGGAGACTTCATGCACCGCAACCTTCACGTCTTGCACTCTCTCCTCAGGGCTGGAGACTTCATGGACACTCACCTTCACGTCTTGCACTCTCTCCTCGGGGCTGGAGACTTCATGGACACTCACCTTCACGTCTTGCACTCTCTCCTCAGGGCTGGAGACTTCATGGACACTCACCTTCACGTCTTGCACTCTCTCCTCTTGCACTCTCTCCTCAGGGCTGGAGACTTCATGCACACTCACCTTCACGTTTTGTACTCTCCTCTCAGGGCTGGAGACTTCATGCACACTCACCTTCACGTCTTGCACTCTCTTCTCAGGGCTGGAGACTTCATGCACACTCACATTCACGTCTTGTACGCTCCCCTCAGGGCTGGAGACTTCATGCACACTCACCTTCACGTCTTGCACTCTCTCCTCGGGGCTGGAGACTTCATGCACACTCACCTTCACATCTTGCACTCTCTCCTCAGTGCTGGAGACTTCATGCACACTCTCCTTCACATCTTGCACTCTCTCCTCGGGGCTGGAGACTTCATGGACACTCACCTTCACGTCTTGCACTCTCTCCTCAGGGCTGGAGACTTCATGGACACTCACCTTCACGTCTTGTACTCTCTCCTCGGGGCTGGAGACTTCATGCACACTCACCCTCACGTCTTGCACTCTCTCCTAGGGGCTGGAGACTTCATGGACACTCACCCTCACGTCTTGCACTCTCTCCTCGGGGCTAGAGACTTCATTCACCGCAACTTTCACGTCTTGCACTCTCTCCTTGGTACTGGAGACTTCATGGACACTCACCTTCACGTCTTGCACTCTCTCCTCGGGGCTGGAGATTTCATGGACATTCACCTTCACGTCTTGCACTCTCTCTTCGGGGCTGGAGACTTCATGGACACTCACCTTCACGTCTTGCACTCTCTCCTCGGGGCTGGAGACTTCATGGACACTCACCTTCACGTCTTGCACTCTCTCTTCGGGGCTGGAGATTTCATGGACATTCACCTTCACATCTTGCACTCTCTCCTCAGGGCTGGAGACTTCATGGACACTCACCTTCACGTCTTGCACTCTCTCCTCAGGGCTGGAGACTTCATGCACACTCACCTTCACGTCTTGCACTCTCTCCTCAGTGCTGGAGGCTTCATGCAGACTCACCTTCACGTCTTGCACTCTCTCCTCGGGGCTGGAGACTTCATGGACACTCACCCTCACGTCTTGCACTCTCTCCTCGGGGCTGGAGACTTCATGCACACTCACCTTCACGTCTTGCACTCTCTCCTCGGGGCTGGAGACTTCATGGACACTCACCTTCACGTCTTGAACTCTCTCCTCGGGGCTGGAGACTTCATGCACACTCACCTTCACGTGTTGCACTCTCTCCTCAGGGCTGGAGACTTCATGCACACTCACCTTCACGTCTTGTACTCTCCTCTCAGGGCTGGAGACTTCATGCACACTCACCTTCACGTCTTGCACTCTCTTCTCAGGGCTGGAGACTTCATGCACACTCACATTCACGTCTTGTACGCTCCCCTCAGGGCTGGAGACTTCATGCACACTCACCTTCACGTCTTGCACTCTCTCCTCGGGGCTGGAGACTTCATGCACACTCACCTTCACATCTTGCACTCTCTCCTCAGTGCTGGAGACTTCATGCACACTCTCCTTCACATCTTGCACTCTCTCCTCGGGGCTGGAGGCGTCATGCACACTCTCCTTCACGTCTTGCACTCTCTCCTCAGGGCTGGAGACTTCATGCACACTCATAATACGTCTTTCCATCTCTCCTCAGGGCTGGAGACTTCATGCACCGCAACCTTCACGTCTTGCACTCTCTCCTCAGGACTGGAGAGTTCATGCACACTCACCATCACGTCTTGCACTCTCTCCTCAGTGCTGGAGACTTCATGCACACTCTCCTTCACGTCTTGCACTCTCTCCTCAGGGCTGGAGAGTTCATGCACACTCACCATCACGTCTTGCACTCTCTCCTCAGTGCTGGAGACTTCATGCACACTCTCCTTCACGTCTTGCACTCTCTCCTTGGGGCTAGAGTCTTCATGCATACTCACCCCCACGTCTTGCACTCTCTCCTCGGGGCTGGAGACTTCATGCACCGCAACCTTCACGTCTTGCACTCTCTCCTCAGGGCTGGAGACTTCATGGACACTCACCTTCACGTCTTGCACTCTCTCCTCGGGGCTGGAGACTTCATGCACCGCAACCTTCACGTCTTGCACTCTCTCCTCAGGGCTGGAGACTTCATGGACACTCACCTTCACGTCTTGCACTCTCTCCTCAGGGCTGGAGACTTCATGGACACTCACCTTCATGTCTTGCACTCTCTCCTCTTGCCCTCTCTCCTCAGGGCTGGAGACTTCATGCACACTCACCTTCACGTTTTGTACTCTCCTCTCAGGGCTGGAGACTTCATGCACACTCACCTTCACGTCTTGCACTCTCTTCTCAGGGCTGGAGACTTCATGCACACTCACATTCACGTCTTGTACGCTCCCCTCAGGGCTGGAGACTTCATGCACACTCACCTTCACGTCTTGCACTCTCTCCTCGGGGCTGGAGACTTCATGCACACTCACCTTCACATCTTGCACTCTCTCCTCAGTGCTGGAGACTTCATGCACACTCTCCTTCACATCTTGCACTCTCTCCTCGGGGCTGGAGGCTTCATGCACACTCTCCTTGACGTCTTGCACTCTCTCCTCAGTGCTGGAGACTTCATGCACACTCTCCTTCACGTCTTGCACTCTCTCCTCAGGGCTGGAGACTTCATGCACCGCAACCTTCACGTCTTGCACTCTCTCCTCAGGGCTGGAGAGTTCATGCACACTCACCATCACGTCTTGCACTCTCTCCTCAGTGATGGAGACTTCATGCACACTCTCCTTCACGTCTTGCACTCTCTCCTCAGGGCTGGAGAGTTCATGCACACTCACCATCACGTCTTGCACTCTCTCCTCAGTGCTGGAGACTTCATGCACACTCTCCTTCACGTCTTGCACTCTCTCCTTGGGGCTGGAGTCTTCATGCACACTCACCCTCACGTCTTGCACTCTCTCCTCGGGGCTGGAGACTTCATGGACACTCACCCTCACGTCTTGCACTCTCTCCTCGGGGCTGGAGACTTCATGCACCAGAACCTTCACGTCTTGCACTCTCTCCTCAGGGCTGGAGACTTCATGGACACTCACCTTCACGTCTTGCACTCTCTCCTCGGGGCTGGAGACTTCATGGACACTCACCTTCACGTCTTGCACTCTCTCCTCAGGGCTGGAGACTTCATGGACACTCACCTTCACGTCTTGCACTCTCTCCTCAGGGCTGGAGACTTCATGCACACTCACCTTCGCGTCTTGCACTCTCTCCTCAGTGCCGGAGACTTCATACACACTCACCTTCACGTCTTGCACTCTCTCCTCGGGGCTGGAGACTTCATGCAAACTCACCTTCACGTCTTGCACTCTCTCCTCAGGGCTGGACAGTTCATGCACACTCACCATCACGTCTTGCACTCTCTCCTCAGTGCTGGAGACTTCATGCACACTCTCCTTCACGTCTTGCACTCTCTCCTCAGGGCTGGAGAGTTCATGCACACTCACCATCACGTCTTGCACTCTCTCCTCAGTGCTGGAGACTTCATGCACACTCTCCTTCACGTCTTGCACTCTCTCCTTGGGGCTGGAGTCTTCATGCACACTCACCCTCACGTCTTGCACTCTCTCCTCGGGGCTGGAGACTTCATGGACACTCACCCTCACGTCTTGACTCTCTCCTCGGGGCTGGAGACTTCATGCACCGCAACCTTCACGTCTTGCACTCTCTCCTCAGGGCTGGAGACTTCATGGACACTCACCTTCACGTCTTGCACTCTCTCCTCAGGGCTGGAGACTTCATGGACACTCACCTTCACGTCTTGCACTCTCTCCTCAGGGCTGGAGAGTTCATGCACACTCACCTTCACGTCTTGCACTCTCTCCTCAGTGCTGGAGACTTCATGCACACTCACCCTCACGTCTTGCACTCTCTCCTCGGGGCTGGAGACTTCATGCACACTCTCCTTCACGTCTTGCAATCTCTCCTCGGGGATGGAGACTTCATGCACACCCACCTTCACGTCCTGCACTCTCTCCTCAGGGCTGGAGACTTCATGCACACTCACCTTCACGTCTTGCACTCTCTCCTTGGGGCTGGAGACTTCATGCACACTCTCCTTCACGTCTTGCACTCTCTCCTCAGGGCTGGAGACTTCATGCACCTCAACCTTCACGTCTTGCACTCTCTCCTCGGGGCTGGAGACTTCATTCATACTCACCTTCACGTCTTGCACTCTCTCCTCGGGGCTGGAGACTTCATGCACACTCATCTTCACGTCTTGCACTCTCTCCTCGGGGCTGGAGACTTCATGCACACTCACCTTCACGTCTTGCACTCTCTCCTTGGGGCTGGAGTCTTCATGCACACTCACCCTCACGTATTGCACTCTCTCCTCAGGGCTGGAGACTTCATGGACACTCACCCTCACGTCTTGCACTCTCTCCTCGGGGCTGGAGACTTCATGCACCGCAACCTTCACGTCTTGCACTCTCTCCTCAGGGCTGGAGACTTCATGGACACTCACCTTCACGTCTTGCACTCTCTCCTCGGGGCTGGAGACTTCATGGACACTCACCTTCACGTCTTGCACTCTCTCCTCAGGGCTGGAGACTTCATGGACACTCACCTTCACGTCTTGCACTCTCTCCTCTTGCCCTCTCTCCTCAGGGCTGGAGACTTCATGCACACTCACCTTCACGTTTTGTACTCTCCTCTCAGGGCTGGAGACTTCATGCACACTCACCTTCACGTCTTGCACTCTCTTCTCAGGGCTGGAGACTTCATGCACACTCACATTCACGTCTTGTACGCTCCCCTCAGGGCTGGAGACTTCATGCACACTCACCTTCACGTCTTGCACTCTCTCCTCGGGGCTGGAGACTTCATGCACACTCACCTTCACATCTTGCACTCTCTCCTCAGTGCTGGAGACTTCATGCACACTCTCCTTCACATCTTGCACTCTCTCCTCGGGGCTGGAGACTTCATGGACACTCACCTTCACGTCTTGCACTCTCTCCTCAGGGCTGGAGACTTCATGGACACTCACCTTCACGTCTTGTACTCTCTCCTCGGGGCTGGAGACTTCATGCACACTCACCCTCACGTCTTGCACTCTCTCCTAGGGGCTGGAGACTTCATGGACACTCACCCTCACGTCTTGCACTCTCTCCTCGGGGCTGGAGACTTCATGGACACTCACCCTCACGTCTTGCACTCTCTCCTCGGGGCTGGAGACTTCATGCACCACAACCTTCATGTCTTGCACTCTCTCCTCAGGGCTGGAGACTTCATGGACACTCACCTTCACGTCTTGCACTCTCTCCTCGGGGCTGGAGACTTCATGGACACTCACCTTCACGTCTTGCACTCTCTCCTGAGGGCTGGAGACTTCATGGACACTCACCTTCACGTCTTGCACTCTCTCCTCAGGGCTGGAGACTTCATGCACACTCACCTTCACGTCTTGTACTCTCTCCTCAGTGCTGGAGACTTCATACACACTCACCTTCACGTCTTGCACTCTCTCCTCGGGGCTGGAGACTTCAGGAAAACTCACCTTCACGTCTTGCACTCTCTCCTCAGGGCTGGAGAGTTCATGCACACTCACCATCACGTCTTGCACTCTCTCCTCAGGGCTGGAGAGTTCATGGACACTCACCTTCACGTCTTGCACTCTCTCCTCAGGGCTGGAGACTTCATGCACACTCACCTTCACGTCTTGTACTCTCTCCTCAGTGCTGGAGACTTCATACACACTCACCTTCACGTCTTGCACTCTCTCCTCGGGGCTGGAGACTTCATGCATACTCACCTTCACGTCTTGCACTCTCTCCTCGGGGCTGGAGACTTCATGCACACTCACCTTCACGTCTTGCACTCTCTCCTTGGGGCTGGAGTCTTCATGCACACTCACCCTCACGTATTGCACTCTCTCCTCGGGGCTGGAGACTTCATGGAGACTCACCCTCACGTCTTGCACTCTCTCCTCGGGGCTGGAGACTTCATGCACTGCAACCTTCACGTCTTGCACTCTCTCCTCAGGGCTGGAGACTTCATGGACACTCACCTTCACGTCTTGCACTCTCTCCTCGGGGCTGGAGACTTCATGGACACTCACCTTCACGCCTTGCACTCTCTCCTCAGGGCTGGAGACTTCATGGACACTCACCTTCACGTCTTGCACTCTCTCCTCTTGCCCTCTCTCCTCAGGGCTGGAGACTTCATGCACACTCACCGTCACGTTTTGTACTCTCCTCTCAGGGCTGGAGACTTCATGCACACTCACCTTCACGTCTTGCACTCTCTTCTCAGGGCTGGAGACTTCATGCACACTCACATTCACGTCTTGTACGCTCCCCTCAGGGCTGGAGACTTCATGCACACTCACCTTCACGTCTTGCACTCTCTCCTCGGGGCTGGAGACTTCATGCACACTCACCTTCACATCTTGCACTCTCTCCTCAGTGCTGGAGACTTCATGCACACTCTCCTTCACATCTTGCACTCTCTCCTCGGGGCTGGAGGCTTCATGCACACTCTCCTTGACGTCTTGCACTCTCTCCTCAGTGCTGGAGACTTCATGCACACTCTCCTTCACGACTTGCACTCTCTCCTCAGGGCTGGAGACTTCATGCACCGCAACCTTCACGTCTTGCACTCTCTCCTCAGGGCTGGAGAGTTCATGCACACTCACCATCACGTCTTGCACTCTCTCCTCAGTGCTGGAGACTTCATGCACACTCTCCTTCACGTCTTGCACTCTCTCCTCAGGGCTGGAGAGTTCATGCACACTCACCATCACGTCTTGCACTCTCTCCTCAGTGCTGGTGACTTCATGCACACTCTTCTTCACGTCTTGCACTCTCTCCTTGGGGCTGGAGTCTTCATGCACACTCACCCTCACGTCTTGCACTCTCTCCTCGGGGCTGGAGACTTCATGGACACTCACCCTCACATCTTGCACTCTCTCCTCGGGGCTGGAGACTTCATGCACCACAACCTTCACGTCTTGCACTCTCTCCTCAGGGCTGGAGACTTCATGGACACTCACCTTCACGTCTTGCACTCTCTCCTCGGGGCTGGAGACTTCATGGACACTCACCTTCACGTCTTGCACTCTCTCCTGAGGGCTGGAGACTTCATGGACACTCACCTTCACGTCTTGCACTCTCTCCTCAGGGCTGGAGACTTCATGCACACTCACCTTCACGTCTTGTACTCTCTCCTCAGTGCTGGAGACTTCATACACACTCACCTTCACGTCTTGCACTCTCTCCTCGGGGCTGGAGACTTCAGGCAAACTCACCTTCACGTCTTGCACTCTCTCCTCAGGGCTGGAGAGTTCATGCACACTCACCATCACGTCTTGCACTCTCTCCTCAGTGCTGGAGACTTCATGCACACTCTCCTTCACGTCTTGCACTCTCTCCTCAGGGCTGGAGAGTTCATGGACACTCACCTTCACGTCTTGCACTCTCTCCTCAGGGCTGGAGACTTCATGCACACTCACCTTCACGTCTTGTACTCTCTCCTCAGTGCTGGAGACTTCATACACACTCACCTTCACGTCTTGCACTCTCTCCTCGGGGCTGGAGACTTCAGGCAAACTCACCTTCACGTCTTGCACTCTCTCCTCAGGGCTGGAGAGTTCATGCACACTCACCATCACGTCTTGCACTCTCTCCTCAGTGCTGGAGACTTCATGCACACTCTCCTTCACGTCTTGCACTCTCTCCTCAGGGCTGGAGAGTTCATGCACACTCACCATCACGTCTTGCACTCTCTCCTCAGTGCTGGAGACTTCATGCACACTCCCCTTCACGTCTTGCACTCTCTCCTTGGGACTGGAGTCTTCATGCACACTCACCCTCACGTCTTGCACTCTCTCCTCGGGGCTGGAGACTTCATGGACACTCACCCTCACGTCTTGACTCTCTCCTCAGGGCTGGAGACTTCATACACCGCAACCTTCACGTCTTGCACTCTCTCCTCAGGGCTGGAGACTTCATGGACACTCACCTTCACGTCTTGCACTCTCTCCTCAGGGCTGGAGACTTCATGGACACTCACCTTCACGTCTTGCACTCTCTCCTCAGGGCTGGAGACTTCATGCACACTCACCTTCACGTCTTGCACTCTCTCCTCAGTGCTGGAGACTTCATGCACACTCACCTTCACATCTTGCACTCTCTCCTTGGGGCTGGAGACTTCATGCACACTCACCTTTACGTCTGAACTCTCTCCGCGGGGCTGGAGACTTCATGCACACTCACCTTCACGTCTTGCACTCGTCCCTCGGGGCTGGAGATTTCATGCACACTCACCTTCACGTCTTGCACTCTCTCCTCGGGGCTGGAGACTTCATGCACACTCACCTTCACGTGTGCACTCTCTCCTCGGGGCTGGAGACTTCATGCACACTCTCCTTCACGTCTTGCACTCTCTCCTCAGGGCTGGAGACTTCATGCACACTCACCTTCACATCTTGCACTCTCTCCTCAGGGCTGGAGACTTCATGCACACTCACCTTCACGTGTGCACTCTCTCCTCGGGGCTGGAGACTTCATGCACACTCTCCTTCACGTCTTGCACTCTCTCCTCAGTGCTGGAGACTTCATGCACACTCGCCTTCACGTCTTGCACTCTCTCCTCAGGGCTGGAGACTTCATGCACACTCCCCTTCACGTCTTGCACTCTCTCCTCAGTGCTGGAGACTTCATGCACACTCACCTTCACATCTTGCACTCTCTCCTTGGGGCTGGAGGCTTCATGCACACTCGCCTTCACGTCTTGCACTCTCTCCTAGGTGCTGAGACTTCATGCACACTCGCCTTCACGTCTTGCACTCTCTGCTCGGGGCTGGAGACTTCATGCACACTCACCTTCACGTCTTGCACTCTCTCCTACGTGCTGAGACTTCATGCACACTTGCCTTCACGTCTTGCACTCTATCCTACGTGCTGAGACTTCATGCACACTTGCCTTCACGTCTTGCACTCTCTTCTCAGGGCTGGAGACTTCATGCACACTCTCCTTCACGTCTTGCACTCTCTCCTCAGGGCTGGAGACTTCATGCACACTCGCCTTCATGTCTTGCACTCTCTCCTCGGGGCTGGAGACTTCATGCACACTCACCTTCACGTCTTGCACTCTCTCCTCAGTGCTGGAGACTTCATGCACACTCACCTTCACATCGTGCACTCTCTCCTCAGGGCTGGAGACTTCATGCACAATCTCCTTCATGTCTTGCACTCTCTCCTCGGGGCTGGAGACTTCATGCACACTCACCCTCACGTCTTGCACTCTTTCCTCGGGGCTGGAGACTTCATGCACACTCGCCTTCAAGTCTTGCACTCTCTCCTCGGGGCTGGAGACTTCATGCACACTCGCCCTCACGTCTTGCACTCCCTCCTCGGGGCTGAAGACTTCATGCACACCCGCCTTCACGTCTTGCACTCTCTCCTCGGGGCTGGAGACTTCATGCACACTCACCTTCACGTCTTGCACTCTCCCCTACGTGCTGAGACTTCATGCACACTCTCCTTCACGTCTTGCACTCTCTCCTATGTGCTGAGACTTCCTGCACACTCACCTTCACATCTTGCACTCTCTCCTACGTGCTGAGACTTCATGCACACTCACCTTCACGTCTTGCACTCTCTCTTCAGGGCTGGAGACTTCATGCACACTCACCTTCACGTCTTGCACTCTCTCCTCGGGGCTGGAAACTTCATGACCACTCACCTTCACGTCTTGCACACTCTCCTCAGGGCTGGAGACTTCATGCACACTCACCTTCACGTCTTGCACTCTCTCCTTGGGGCTGGAGACTTCATGCACACTCTCCTTCACGTCTTGCACTCTCTCCTCGGGGCTGGAGACTTCATGCACCTCAACCTTCACGTCTTGCACTCTCTCCTCGGAGCTGGAGACTTCATGCATACTCACCTTCACATCTTGCACTCTCTCCTCAGGGCTGGAGACTTCATGCACACTCACCTTCACGTCTTGCACTCTCTCTTCAGGGCTGGAGACTTCATGCACACTCACCTTCACGTCTTGCACTCTCTCCTCGGGGCTGGAAACTTCATGACCACTCACCTTCACGTCTTGCACACTCTCCTCAGGGCTGGAGACTTCATGCACACTCACCTTCACGTCTTGCACTCTCTCCTTGGGGCTGGAGACTTCATGCACACTCTCCTTCACGTCTTGCACTCTCTCCTCGGGGCTGGAGACTTCATGCACCTCAACCTTCACGTCTTGCACTCTCTCCTCGGGGCTGGAGACTTCATGCATACTCACCTTCACATCTTGCACTCTCTCCTCAGGGCTGGAGACTTCATGCACACTGACCTTCACGTCTTGTACTCTCTCCTCGGGGCTGGAGACTTCATGGACACTCACCTTCACGTCTTGCACTCTCTCCTCAGGGCTGGAGACTTCATGGACACTCACCTTCACGTCTTGTACTCTCTCCTCGGGGCTGGAGACTTCATGCACACTCACCCTCACGTCTTGCACTCTCTCCTAGGGGCTGGAGACTTCATGGACACTCACCCTCACGTCTTGCACTCTCTCCTCGGGGCTAGAGACTTCATGCACCGCAACTTTCACGTCTTGCACTCTCTCCTTGGTACTGGAGACTTCATGGACACTCACCTTCACGTCTTGCACTCTCTCCTCGGGGCTGGAGATTTCATGGACATTCACCTTCACGTCTTGCACTCTCTCTTCGGGGCTGGAGACTTCATGGACACTCACCTTCACGTCTTGCACTCTCTCCTCGGGGCTGGAGACTTCATGGACACTCACCTTCACGTCTTGCACTCTCTCCTCGGGGCTGGAGATTTCATGGACATTCACCTTCACGTCTTGCACTCTCTCCTCAGGGCTGGAGACTTCATGGACACTCACCTTCACGTCTTGCACTCTCTCCTCAGGGCTGGAGACTTCATGCACACTCACCTTCACGTCTTGCACTCTCTCCTCAGTGCTGGAGGCTTCATGCAGACTCACCTTCACGTCTTGCACTCTCTCCTCGGGGCTGGAGACTTCATGGACACTCACCCTCACGTCTTTCACTCTCTCCTCGGGGCTGGAGACTTCATGCACACTCACCTTCACGTCTTGTACTCTCCTCTCAGGGCTGGAGACTTCATGCACACTCACCTTCACGTCTTGCACTCTCTTCTCAGGGCTGGAGACTTCATGCACACTCACATTCACGTCTTGTACGCTCCCCTCAGGGCTGGAGACTTCATGCACACTCACCTTCACGTCTTGCACTCTCTCCTCGGGGCTGGAGACTTCATGCACACTCACCTTCATATCTTGCACTCTCTCCTCAGTGCTGGAGACTTCATGCACACTCTCCTGCACATCTTGCACTCTCTCCTCGGGGCTGGAGGCTTCATGCACACTCTCCTTCACGTCTTGCACTCTCTCCTCAGTGCTGGAGACTTCATGCACACTCACCATCACGTCTTGCACTCTCTCCTCAGGGCTGGAGACTTCATGCACACTCATAATACGTCTTTCCATCTCTCCTCAGGGCTGGAGACTTCATGCACCGCAACCTTCACGTCTTGCACTCTCTCCTCAGGACTGGAGAGTTCATGCACACTCACCATCACGTCTTGCACTCTCTCCTCAGTGCTGGAGACTTCATGCACACTCTCCTTCACGTCTTGCACTCTCTCCTCAGGGCTGGAGAGTTCATGCACACTCACCATCACGTCTTGCACTCTCTCCTCAGTGCTGGAGACTTCATGCACACTCTCCTTCACGTCTTGCACTCTCTCCTTGGGGCTAGAGTCTTCATGCATACTCACCCCCACGTCTTGCACTCTCTCCTCGGGGCTGGAGACTTCATGGACACTCACCCTCACGTCTTGCACTCTCTCCTCGGGGCTGGAGACTTCATGCACCGCAACCTTCACGTCTTGCACTCTCTCCTCAGGGCTGGAGACTTCATGGACACTCACCTTCACGTCTTGCACTCTCTCCTCGGGGCTGGAGACTTCATGGACACTCACCTTCACGTCTTGCACTCTCTCCTCAGGGCTGGAGACTTCATGGACACTCACCTTCACGTCTTGCACTCTCTCCTCTTGCCCTCTCTCCTCAGGGCTGGAGACTTCATGCACACTCACCTTCACGTTTTGTACTCTCCTCTCAGGGCTGGAGACTTCATGCACACTCACCTTCACGTCTTGCACTCTCTTCTCAGGGCTGGAGACTTCATGCACACTCACATTCACGTCTTGTACGCTCCCCTCAGGGCTGGAGACTTCATGCACACTCACCTTCACGTCTTGCACTCTCTCCTCGGGGCTGGAGACTTCATGCACACTCACCTTCACATCTTGCACTCTCTCCTCAGTGCTGGAGACTTCATGCACACTCTCCTTCACATCTTGCACTCTCTCCTCGGGGCTGGAGACTTCATGGACACTCACCTTCACGTCTTGCACTCTCTCCTCAGGGCTGGAGACTTCATGGACACTCACCTTCACGTCTTGTACTCTCTCCTCGGGGCTGGAGACTTCATGCACACTCACCCTCACGTCTTGCACTCTCTCCTAGGGGCTGGAGACTTCATGGACACTCACCCTCACGTCTTGCACTCTCTCCTCGGGGCTAGAGACTTCATGCACCGCAACTTTCACGTCTTGCACTCTCTCCTTGGTACTGGAGACTTCATGGACACTCACCTTCACGTCTTGCACTCTCTCCTCGGGGCTGGAGATTTCATGGACATTCACCTTCACGTCTTGCACTCTCTCTTCAGGCTGGAGACTTCATGGACACTCACCTTCACGTCTTGCACTCTCTCCTCGGGGCTGGAGACTTCATGGACACTCACCTTCACGTCTTGCACTCTCTCTTCGGGGCTGGAGATTTCATGGACATTCACCTTCACATCTTGCACTCTCTCCTCAGGGCTGGAGACTTCATGGACACTCACCTTCACGTCTTGCACTCTCTCCTCAGGGCTGGAGACTTCATGCACACTCACCTTCACGTCTTGCACTCTCTCCTCAGTGCTGGAGGCTTCATGCAGACTCACCTTCACGTCTTGCACTCTCTCCTCGGGGCTGGAGACTTCATGGACACTCACCCTCACGTCTTGCACTCTCTCCTCGGGGCTGGAGACTTCATGCACACTCACCTTCACGTCTTGCACTCTCTCCTCGGGGCTGGAGACTTCATGGACACTCACCTTCACGTCTTGAACTCTCTCCTCGGGGCTGGAGACTTCATGCACACTCACCTTCACGTGTTGCACTCTCTCCTCAGGGCTGGAGACTTCATGCACACTCACCTTCACGTCTTGTACTCTCCTCTCAGGGCTGGAGTCTTCATGCACACTCACCTTCACGTCTTGCACTCTCTTCTCAGGGCTGGAGACTTCATGCACACTCACATTCACGTCTTGTACGCTCCCCTCAGGGCTGGAGACTTCATGCACACTCACCTTCACGTCTTGCACTCTCTCCTCGGGGCTGGAGACTTCATGCACACTCACCTTCACATCTTTCACTCTCTCCTCAGTGCTGGAGACTTCATGCACACTCTCCTTCACATCTTGCACTCTCTCCTCGGGGCTGGAGGCATCATGCACACTCTCCTTCACGTCTTGCACTCTCTCCTCGGTGCCGGAGACTTCATGCACACTCACCATCACGTCTTGCACTCTCTCCTCAGGGCTGGAGACTTCATGCACACTCATAATACGTCTTTCCATCTCTCCTCAGGGCTGGAGACTTCATGCACCGCAACCTTCACGTCTTGCACTCTCTCCTCAGGACTGGAGAGTTCATGCACACTCACCATCACGTCTTGCACTCTCTCCTCAGTGCTGGAGACTTCATGCACACTCTCCTTCACGTCTTGCACTCTCTCCTCAGGGCTGGAGAGTTCATGCACACTCACCATCACGTCTTGCACTCTCTCCTCAGTGCTGGAGACTTCATGCACACTCTCCTTCACGTCTTGCACTCTCTCCTTGGGGCTAGAGTCTTCATGCATACTCACCCCCACGTCTTGCACTCTCTCCTCGGGGCTGGAGACTTCATGCACCGCAACCTTCACGTCTTGCACTCTCTCCTCAGGGCTGGAGACTTCATGGACACTCACCTTCACGTCTTGCACTCTCTCCTCGGGGCTGGAGACTTCATGCACCGCAACCTTCACGTCTTGCACTCTCTCCTCAGGGCTGGAGACTTCATGGACACTCACCTTCACGTCTTGCACTCTCTCCTCAGGGCTGGAGACTTCATGGACACTCACCTTCACGTCTTGCACTCTCTCCTCTTGCCCTCTCTCCTCAGGGCTGGAGACTTCATGCACACTCACCTTCACGTTTTGTACTCTCCTCTCAGGGCTGGAGACTTCATGCACACTCACCTTCACGTCTTGCACTCTCTTCTCAGGGCTGGAGACTTCATGCACACTCACATTCACGTCTTGTACGCTCCCCTCAGGGCTGGAGACTTCATGCACACACACCTTCACGTCTTGCACTCTCTCCTCGGGGCTGGAGACTTCATGCACACTCACCTTCACATCTTGCACTCTCTCCTCAGTGCTGGAGACTTCATGCACACTCTCCTTCACATCTTGCACTCTCTCCTCGGGGCTGGAGGCTTCATGCACACTCTCCTTGACGTCTTGCACTCTCTCCTCAGTGCTGGAGACTTCATGCACACTCTCCTTCACGTCTTGCACTCTCTCCTCAGGGCTGGAGACTTCATGCACCGCAACCTTCACGTCTTGCACTCTCTCCTCAGGGCTGGAGAGTTCATGCACACTCACTATCACATCTTGCACTCTCTCCTCAGTGATGGAGACTTCATGCACACTCTCCTTCACGTCTTGCACTCTCTCCTCAGGGCTGGAGAGTTCATGCACACTCACCATCACGTCTTGCACTCTCTCCTCAGTGCTGGAGACTTCATGCACACTCTCCTTCACGTCTTGCACTCTCTCCTTGGGGCTGGAGTCTTCATGCACACTCACCCTCACGTCTTGCACTCTCTCCTCGGGGCTGGAGACTTCATGGACACTCACCCTCACGTCTTGCACTCTCTCCTCGGGGCTGGAGACTTCATGCACCACAACCTTCACGTCTTGCACTCTCTCCTCAGGGCTGGAGACTTCATGGACACTCACCTTCACGTCTTGCACTCTCTCCTCGGGGCTGGAGACTTCATGGACACTCACCTTCACGTCTTGCACTCTCTCCTCAGGGCTGGAGACTTCATGGACACTCACCTTCACGTCTTGCACTCTCTCCTCAGGGCTGGAGACTTCATGCACACTCACCTTCGCGTCTTGCACTCTCTCCTCAGTGCCGGAGACTTCATACACACTCACCTTCACGTCTTGCACTCTCTCCTCGGGGCTGGAGACTTCATGCAAACTCACCTTCACGTCTTGCACTCTCTCCTCAGGGCTGGACAGTTCATGCACACTCACCATCACGTCTTGCACTCTCTCCTCAGTGCTGGAGACTTCATGCACACTCTCCTTCACGTCTTGCACTCTCTCCTCAGGGCTGGAGAGTTCATGCACACTCACCATCACGTCTTGCACTCTCTCCTCAGTGCTGGAGACTTCATGCACACTCTCCTTCACGTCTTGCACTCTCTCCTTGGGGCTGGAGTCTTCATGCACACTCACCCTCACGTCTTGCACTCTCTCCTCGGGGCTGGAGACTTCATGGACACTCACCCTCACGTCTTGACTCTCTCCTCGGGGATGGAGACTTCATGCACCGCAACCTTCACGTCTTGCACTCTCTCCTCAGGGCTGGAGACTTCATGGACACTCACCTTCACGTCTTGCACTCTCTCCTCAGGGCTGGAGACTTCATGGACACTCACCTTCACGTCTTGCACTCTCTCCTCAGGGCTGGAGAGTTCATGCACACTCACCTTCACGTCTTGCACTCTCTCCTCAGTGCTGGAGACTTCATGCACACTCACCCTCACGTCTTGCACTCTCTCCTCGGGGCTGGAGACTTCATGCACACTCTCCTTCACGTCTTGCAATCTCTCCTCGGGGATGGAGACTTCATGCACACCCACCTTCACGTCCTGCACTCTCTCCTCAGGGCTGGAGACTTCATGCACACTCACCTTCACGTCTTGCACTCTCTCCTTGGGGCTGGAGACTTCATGCACACTCTCCTTCACGTCTTGCACTCTCTCCTCAGGGCTGGAGACTTCATGCACCTCAACCTTCACGTCTTGCACTCTCTCCTCGGGGCTGGAGACTTCATTCATACTCACCTTCATGTCTTGCACTCTCTCCTCGGGGCTGGAGACTTCATGCACACTCACCTTCACGTCTTGCACTCTCTCCTTGGGGCTGGAGTCTTCATGCACACTCACCCTCACGTATTGCACTCTCTCCTCGGGGCTGGAGACTTCATGGAGACTCAACCTCACGTCTTGCACTCTCTCCTCGGGGCTGGAGACTTCATGCACCGCAACCTTCACGTCTTGCACTCTCTCCTCAGGGCTGGAGACTTCATGGACACTCACCTTCACGTCTTGCACTCTCTCCTCGGGGCTGGAGACTTCATGGACACTCACCTTCACGCCTTGCACTCTCTCCTCAGGGCTGGATACTTCATGGACACTCACCTTCACGTCTTGCACTCTCTCCTCTTGCCCTCTCTCCTCAGGGCTGGAGACTTCATGCACACTCACCTTCACGTCTTGCACTCTCTTCTCAGGGCTGGAGACTTCATGCACACTCACATTCACGTCTTGTACGCTCCCCTCAGGGCTGGAGACTTCATGCACACTCACCTTCACGTCTTGCACTCTCTCCTCGGGGCTGGAGACTTCATGCACACTCTCCTTCACATCTTGCACTCTCTCCTCGGGGCTGGAGGCTTCATGCACACTCTCCTTGACGTCTTGCACTCTCTCCTCAGTGCTGGAGACTCCATGCACACTCTCCTTCACGACTTGCACTCTCTCCTCAGGGCTGGAGACTTCATGCACCGCAACCTTCACGTCTTGCACTCTCTCCTCAGGGCTGGAGAGTTCATGCACACTCACCCTCACGTCTTGCACTCTCTCCTCGGGGCTGGAGACTTCATGGACACTCACCCTCACGTCTTGCACTCTCTCCTCGGGGCTGGAGACTTCATGCATCACAACCTTCACGTCTTGCACTCTCTCCTCAGGGCTGGAGACTTCATGGACACTCACCTTCACGTCTTGCACTCTCTCCTCGGGGCTGGAGACTTCATGGACACTCACCTTCACGTCTTGCACTCTCTCCTGAGGGCTGGAGACTTCATGGACACTCACCTTCACGTCTTGCACTCTCTCCTCAGGGCTGGAGACTTCATGCACACTCACCTTCACGTCTTGTACTCTCTCCTCAGTGCTGGAGACTTCATACATACTCACCTTCACGTCTTGCACTCTCTCCTCGGGGCTGGAGACTTCAGGAAAACTCACCTTCACGTCTTGCACTCTCTCCTCAGGGCTGGAGAGTTCATGCAAACTCACCATCACGTCTTGCACTCTCTCCTCAGTGCTGGAGACTTCATGCACACTCTCCTTCACGTCTTGCACTCTCTCCTCAGGGCTGGAGAGTTCATGGACACTCACCTTCACGTCTTGCACTCTCTCCTCAGGGCTGGAGACTTCATGCACACTCACCTTCACGTCTTGTACTCTCTCCTCAATGCTGGAGACTTCATACACACTCACCTTCACGTCTTGCACTCTCTCCTCGGGGCTGGAGACTTCATGCATACTCACCTTCACGTCTTGCACTCTCTCCTCGGGGCTGGAGACTTCATGCACACTCACCTTCACGTATTGCACTCTCTCCTCGGGGCTGGAGACTTCATGGAGACTCACCCTCACGTCTTGCACTCTCTCCTCGGGGCTGGAGACTTCATGCACCGCAACCTTCACGTCTTGCACTCTCTCCTCAGGGCTGGAGACTTCATGGACACTCACCTTCACGTCTTGCACTCTCTCCTCGGGGCTGGAGACTTCATGGACACTCACCTTCACGTCTTGCACTCTCTCCTCAGGGCTGGAGACTTCATGGACACTCACCTTCACGTCTTGCACTCTCTCCTCTTGCCCTCTCTCCTCAGGGCTGGAGACTTCATGCACACTCACCTTCACGTTTTGTACTCTCCTCTCAGGGCTGGAGACTTCATGCACACTCACCTTCACGTCTTGCACTCTCTTCTCAGGGCTGGAGACTTCATGCACACTCACATTCACGTCTTGTACGCTCCCCTCAGGGCTGGAGACTTCATGCACACTCACCTTCACGTCTTGCACTCTCTCCTCGGGGCTGGAGACTTCATGCACACTCACCTTCACATCTTGCACTCTCTCCTCAGTGCTGGAGACTTCATGCACACTCTCCTTCACATCTTGGACTCTCTCCTCGGGGCTGGAGGCTTCATGCACACTCTCCTTGACGTCTTGCACTCTCTCCTCAGTGCTGGAGACTTCATGCACACTCTCCTTCACGACTTGCACTCTCTCCTCAGGGCTGGAGACTTCATGCACCGCAACCTTCACGTCTTGCACTCTCTCCTCAGGGCTGGAGAGTTCATGCACACTCACCATCACGTCTTGCACTCTCTCCTCAGTGCTGGAGACTTCATGCACACTCTCCTTCACGTCTTGCACTCTCTCCTCAGGGCTGGAGAGTTCATGCACACTCACCATCACGTCTTGCACTCTCTCCTCAGTGCTGGTGACTTCATGCACACTCTCCTTCACGTCTTGCACTCTCTCCTTGGGGCTGGAGTCTTCATGCACACTCACCCTCACGTCTTGCACTCTCTCCTCGGGGCTGGAGACTTCATGGACACTCACCCTCACGTCTTGCACTCTCTCCTCGGGGCTGGAGACTTCATGCACCACAACCTTCACGTCTTGCACTCTCTCCTCAGGGCTGGAGACTTCATGGACACTCACCTTCACGTCTTGCACTCTCTCCTCGGGGCTGGAGACTTCATGGACACTCACCTTCACGTCTTGCACTCTCTCCTGAGGGCTGGAGACTTCATGGACACTCACCTTCACGTCTTGCACTCTCTCCTCAGGGCTGGAGACTTCATGCACACTCACCTTCACGTCTTGTACTCTCTCCTCAGTGCTGGAGACTTCATACACACTCACCTTCACGTCTTGCACTCTCTCCTCGGGGCTGGAGACTTCAGGCAAACTCACCTTCACGTCTTGCACTCTCTCCTCAGGGCTGGAGAGTTCATGCACACTCACCATCACGTCTTGCACTCTCTCCTCAGTGCTGGAGACTTCATGCACACTCTCCTTCACGTCTTGCACTCTCTCCTCAGGGCTGGAGAGTTCATGGACACTCACCTTCACGTCTTGCACTCTCTCCTCAGGGCTGGAGACTTCATGCACACTCACCTTCACGTCTTGTACTCTCTCCTCAGTGCTGGAGACTTCATACACACTCACCTTCACGTCTTGCACTCTCTCCTCGGGGCTGGAGACTTCAGGCAAACTCACCTTCACGTCTTGCACTCTCTCCTCAGGGCTGGAGAGTTCATGCACACTCACCATCACGTCTTGCACTCTCTCCTCAGTGCTGGAGACTTCATGCACACTCTCCTTCACGTCTTGCACTCTCTCCTCAGGGCTGGAGAGTTCATGCACACTCACCATCACGTCTTGCACTCTCTCCTCAGTGCTGGAGACTTCATGCACACTCCCCTTCACGTCTTGCACTCTGTCCTTGGGACTGGAGTCTTCATGCACACTCACCCTCACGTCTTGCACTCTCTCCTCGGGGCTGGAGACTTCATGGACACTCACCCTCACGTCTTGACTCTCTCCTCAGGGCTGGAGACTTCATACACCGCAACCTTCACGTCTTGCACTCTCTCCTCAGGGCTGGAGACTTCATGGACACTCACCTTCACGTCTTGCACTCTCTCCTCAGGGCTGGAGACTTCATGGACACTCACCTTCACGTCTTGCACTCTCTCCTCAGGGCTGGAGACTTCATGCACACTCACCTTCACGTCTTGCACTCTCTCCTCAGTGCTGGAGACTTCATGCACACTCACCTTCACATCTTGCACTCTCTCCTTGGGGCTGGAGACTTCATGCACACTCACCTTTACGTCTGAACTCTCTCCGCGGGGCTGGAGACTTCATGCACACTCACCTTCACGTCTTGCACTCGTCCCTCGGGGCTGGAGATTTCATGCACACTCACCTTCACTTCTTGCACTCTCTCCTCGGGGCTGGAGACTTCATGCACACTCACCTTCACATGTGCACTCTCTCCTCGGGGCTGGAGACTTCATGCACACTCTCCTTCACGTCTTGCACTCTCTCCTCAGGGCTGGAGACTTCATGCACACTCACCTTCACATCTTGCACTCTCTCCTCAGGGCTGGAGACTTCATGCACACTCACCTTCACGTGTGCACTCTCTCCTCGGGGCTGGAGACTTCATGCACACTCTCCTTCACGTCTTGCACTCTCTCCTCAGTGCTGGAGACTTCATGCACACTCGCCTTCACGTCTTGCACTCTCTCTTCAGGGCTGGAGACTTCATGCACACTCCCCTTCACGTCTTGCACTCTCTCCTCAGTGCTGGAGACTTCATGCACACTCACCTTCACATCTTGCACTCTCTCCTTGGGGCTGGAGGCTTCATGCACACTCGCCTTCACGTCTTGCACTCTCTCCTAGGTGCTGAGACTTCATGCACACTCGCCTTCACGTCTTGCACTCTCTGCTCGGGGCTGGAGACTTCATGCACACTCACCTTCACGTCTTGCACTCTCTCCTACGTGCTGAGACTTCATGCACACTTGCCTTCACGTCTTGCACTCTATCCTACGTGCTGAGACTTCATGCACACTTGCCTTCATGTCTTGCACTCTCTTCTCAGGGCTGGAGACTTCATGCACACTCTCCTTCACGTCTTGCACTCTCTCCTCAGGGCTGGAGACTTCATGCACACTCGCCTTCATGTCTTGCACTCTCTCCTCGGGGCTGGAGACTTCATGCACACTCACCTTCACGTCTTGCACTCTCTCCTCAGTGCTGGAGACTTCATGCACACTCACCTTCACATCGTGCACTCTCTCCTCAGGGCTGGAGACTTCATGCACAATCGCCTTCATGTCTTGCACTCTCTCCTCGGGGCTGGAGACTTCATGCACACTCACCCTCACGTCTTGCACTCTTTCCTCGGGGCTGGAGACTTCATGCACACTCGCCTTCAAGTCTTGCACTCTCTCCTCGGGGCTGGAGACTTCATGCACACTCGCCCTCACGTCTTGCACTCCCTCCTCGGGGCTGAAGACTTCATGCACACCCGCCTTCACGTCTTGCACTCTCTCCTCGGGGCTGGAGACTTCATGCACACTCACCTTCACGTCTTGCACTCTCTCCTACGTGCTGAGACTTCATGCACACTCTCCTTCACGTCTTGCACTCTCTCCTATGTGCTGAGACTTCCTGCACACTCACCTTCACATCTTGCACTCTCTCCTACGTGCTGAGACTTCATGCACACTCACCTTCACGTCTTGCACTCTCTCCTCTGGGCTGGAGACTTCATGCACACTCACCTTCAGGTCTTGCACTCTCTCCTCAGGGCTGGAGACTTCATGCACACTCACCTTCACGTCTTGCACTCTCTCTTCAGGGCTGGAGACTTCATGCACACTCACCTTCACGTCTTGCACTCTCTCCTCGGGGCTGGAAACTTCATGACCACTCACCTTCACGTCTTGCACACTCTCCTCAGGGCTGGAGACTTCATGCACACTCACCTTCACGTCTTGCACTCTCTCCTTGGGGCTGGAGACTTCATGCACACTCTCCTTCACGTCTTGCACTCTCTCCTCGGGGCTGGAGAATTCATGCACACTCACCTTCACGTCTTGCACTCTCTCCTCGGGGCTGGAGACTTCATGCACACTCACCTTCACGTCTTGCACTCTCTCCTCAGGGCTGGAGACTTCATGCACACTCACCTTCACGTCTTGCACTCTCTCCTCAGGGCTGGAGACTTCATGACCACTCACGTTCACGTCTTGCACTCTCTCCTCGGGGCTGGAGACTTCATGCACACTCACCTTCACGTCTTGCACTCTCTCCTTGGGGCTGGAGACTTCATGCACGCTCTCCTTCACGTCTTGCACTCTCTCCTCGGGGCTGGAGACTTCATGCACCTCAACCTTCACGTCTTGCACTCTCTCCTCGGGGCTGGAGACTTCATGCATACTCACCTTCACGTCTTGCACTCTCTCCTCGGGGCTGGAGACTTCATGCACACTCACCTTCACGTCTTGCACTCTCTCCTCGGGGCTGGAGACTTCATGCATACTCGCCTTCACGTCTTGCACTCTCTCCTTGGGGCTGGAGTCTTCATGACCACTCACCTTCACGTCTTGCACTCTCTCCTCGGGGCTGGAGACTTCATGCACACTCACCTTCACGTCTTGCACTCTCTCCTCAGGGCTGGCGACTTCATGCACACTCACCTTCATGTCTTGCACTCTCTCCTCGGGGCTGGAGACTTCATGCACACTCACCTTCACGTCTTGCACTCTCTCCTCAGGGCTGGAGACTTCATGCACAACCACCTTCTCGTCTTGCACTCTCTCCTCAGGGCTGGAGACTTCATGCACACCCGCCTTCACGTCTTGCACTCTCTCCTCAGGGCTGGAGACTTCATGCACACTCACCTTCACATCTTGCACTCTCTCCTACGTGCTGAGACTTCATGCACACTCTCCTTCACGTCTTGCACTCTCTCCTATGTGCTGAGACTTCCTGCACACTCACCTTCACGTCTTGCACTCTCTCCTACGTGCTGAGACTTCATGCACACTCACCTTCACGTCTTGCACTCTCTCCTCGGGGCTGGAGACTTCATGCACACTCACCTTCACGTCTTGCACTCTCTCCTCAGGGCTGGAGACTTCATGCACACTCACCTTCACGTCTTGCACTCTCTCCTCAGGGCTGGAGACTTCATGCACACTCACCTTCACGTCTTGCACTCTCTCCTCAGGGCTGGAGACTTCATGACCACTCACCTTCACGTCTTGCACTCTCTCCTCGGGACTGGAGACTTCATGCACACTCACCTTCACGTCTTGCACTCTCTCCTTGGGGCTGGAGACTTCATGCACGCTCTCCTTCACGTCTTGCACTCTCTCCTCGGGGCTGGAGACTTCATGCACCTCAACCTTCACGTCTTGCAGTCTCTCCTCGGGGCTGGAGACTTCATGCATACTCACCTTCACGTCTTGCACTCTCTCCTCGGGGCTGGAGACTTCATGCACACTCACCTTCACGTCTTGCACTCTCTCCTCGGGGCTGGAGACTTCATGCACACTCGCCTTCACGTCTTGCACTCTCTCCTCGGGGCTGGAGTCTTCATGACCACTCACCTTCACGTCTTGCACTCTCTCCTCGGGGCTGGAGACTTCATGCACACTCACCTTCACGTCTTGCAGTCTCTCCTCGGGGCTGGAGTCTTCATGACCACTCACCTTCACGTCTTGCACTCTCTCCTCGGGGCTGGAGACTTCATGCACACTCACCTTCACGTCTTGCACTCTCCCCTCGGGGCTGGAGACTTCATGCACACTCACCTTCACGTCTTGCACTCTCTCCTTGGGGCTGGAGTCTTCATGCACACTCACCCTCACGTCTTGCACTCTCTCCTCGGGGCTGGAGACTTCATGGACACTCACCTTCACGTCTTGCACTCTCTCCTCAGGGCTGGAGACTTCATGGACACTCACCTTCACGTCTTGCACTCTCTCCTCAGGGCTGGAGACTTCATGCACACTCACCTTCGCGTCTTGCACTCTCTCCTCAGTGCCGGAGACTTCATACACACTCACCTTCACGTCTTGCACTCTCTCCTCGGGGCTGGAGACTTCATGCAAACTCACCTTCACGTCTTGCACTCTCTCCTCAGGGCTGGAGACTTCATGGACACTCACCTTCACGTCTTGCACTCTCTCCTCAGGGCTGGAGACTTCATGCACACTCACCTTCGCGTCTTGCACTCTCTCCTCAGTGCCGGAGACTTCATACACACTCACCTTCACGTCTTGCACTCTCTCCTCGGGGCTGGAGACTTCATGCAAACTCACCTTCACGTCTTGCACTCTCTCCTCAGGGCTGGAGAGTTCATGCACACTGACCATCACGTCTTGCACTCTCTCCTCAGTGCTGGAGACTTCATGCACACTCTCCTTCACGTCTTGCACTCTCTCCTCAGGGCTGGAGAGTTCATGCACACTCACCATCACGTCTTGCACTCTCTCCTCAGTGCTGGAGACTTCATGCACACTCACCTTCACGTCTTGCACTCTCTCCTCAGGGCTGGAGACTTCATGGACACTCACCTTCACGTCTTGCACTCTCTCCTCAGGGCTGGAGACTTCATGCACACTCACCTTCACGTCTTGCACTCTCTCCTCAGTGCTGGAGACTTCATGCACACTCACCCTCACGTCTTGCACTCTCTCCTCGGGGCTGGAGACTTCATGCACACTCTCCTTCACGTCTTGCAATCTCTCCTCGGGGATGGAGACTTCATGCACACCCACCTTCACGTCCTGCACTCTCTCCTCAGAGCTGGAGACTTCATGCACACTCACCTTCACGTCTTGCACTCTCTCCTTGGGGCTGGAGACTTCATGCACACTCTCCTTCACGTCTTGCACTCTCTCCTCAGGGCTGGAGACTTCATGCACCTCAACCTTCACGTCTTGCACTCTCTCCTCGGGGCTGGAGACTTCATGCATACTCACCTTCACGTCTTGCACTCTCTCCTCGGGGCTGGAGACTTCATGCACACTCACCTTCACGTCTTGCACTCTCTCCTTGGGGCTGGAGTCTTCATGCACACTCACCCTCACGTATTGCACTCTCTCATCGGGGCTGGAGACTTCATGGAGACTCACCCTCACGTCTTGCACTCTCTCCTCGGGGCTGGAGACTTCATGCACCGCAACCTTCACGTCTTGCACTCTCTCCTCAGGGCTGGAGACTTCATGGACACTCACCTTCACGTCTTGCACTCTCTCCTCGGGGCTGGAGACTTCATGGACACTCACCTTCACACCTTGCACTCTCTCCTCAGGGCTGGAGACTTCATGGACACTCACCTTCACGTCTTGCACTCTCTCCTCTTGCCCTCTCTCCTCAGGGCTGGAGACTTCATGCACACTCACCTTCACGTTTTGTACTCTCCTCTCAGGGCTGGAGACTTCATGCACACTCACCTTCACGTCTTGCACTCTCTTCTCAGGGCTGGAGACTTCATGCACACTCACATTCACGTCTTGTACGCTCCCCTCAGGGCTGGAGACTTCATGCACACTCACCTTCACGTCTTGCACTCTCTCCTCGGGGCTGGAGACTTCATGCACACTCACCTTCACATCTTGCACTCTCTCCTTGGGACTGGAGTCTTCATGCACACTCACCCTCACGTCTTGCACTCTCTCCTCGGGGCTGGAGACTTCATGGACACTCACCCTCACGTCTTGACTCTCTCCTCAGGGCTGGAGACTTCATGCACCGCAACCTTCACGTCTTGCACTCTCTCCTCAGGGCTGGAGACTTCATGGACACTCACCTTCACGTCTTGCACTCTCTCCTCAGGGCTGGAGACTTCATGGACACTCACCTTCACGTCTTGCACTCTCTCCTCAGGGCTGGAGACTTCATGCACACTCACCTTCACGTCTTGCACTCTCTCCTCAGTGCTGGAGACTTCATGCACACTCACCTTCACATCTTGCACTCTCTCCTTGGGGCTGGAGACTTCATGCACACTCACCTTTACGTCTGAACTCTCTCCGCGGGGCTGGAGACTTCATGCACACTCACCTTCACGTCTTGCACTCGTCCCTCGGGGCTGGAGATTTCATGCACACTCACCTTCACGTCTTGCACTCTCTCCTCTGGGCTGGAGACTTCATGCAGACTCACCTTCACGTGTGCACTCTCTCCTCGGGGCTGGAGACTTCATGCACACTCTCCTTCACGTCTTGCACTCTCTCCTCAGGGCTGGAGACTTCATGCACACTCACCTTCACATCTTGCACTCTCTCCTCAGGGCTGGAGACTTCATGCACACTCACCTTCACGTGTGCACTCTCTCCTCGGGGCTGGAGACTTCATGCACACTCTCCTTCACGTCTTGCACTCTCTCCTCAGTGCTGGAGACTTCATGCACACTCGCCTTCACGTCTTGCACTCTCTCCTCAGGGCTGGAGACTTCATGCACACTCCCCTTCACGTCTTGCACTCTCTCCTCAGTGCTGGAGACTTCATGCACACTCACCTTCACATCTTGCACTCTCTCCTTGGGGCTGGAGGCTTCATGCACACTCGCCTTCACGTCTTGCACTCTCTCCTAGGTGCTGAGACTTCATGCACACTCGCCTTCACGTCTTGCACTCTCTGCTCGGGGCTGGAGACTTCATGCACACTCACCTTCACGTCTTGCACTCTCTCCTACGTGCTGAGACTTCATGCACACTTGCCTTCACGTCTTGCACTCTATCCTACGTGCTGAGACTTCATGCACACTTGCCTTCACGTCTTGCACTCTCTTCTCAGGGCTGGAGACTTCATGCACACTCTCCTTCACGTCTTGCACTCTCTCCTCAGGGCTGGAGACTTCATGCACACTCGCCTTCATGTCTTGCACTCTCTCCTCGGGGCTGGAGACTTCATGCACACTCACCTTCACGTCTTGCACTCTCTCCTCAGTGCTGGAGACTTCATGCACACTCACCTTCACATCGTGCACTCTCTCCTCAGGGCTGGAGACTTCATGCACAATCGCCTTCATGTCTTGCACTCTCTCCTCGGGGCTGGAGACTTCATGCACACTCACCCTCACGTCTTGCACTCTTTCCTCGGGGCTGGAGACTTCATGCACACTCGCCTTCAAGTCTTGCACTCTCTCCTCGGGGCTGGAGACTTCATGCACACTCGCCCTCACGTCTTGCACTCCCTCCTCGGGGCTGAAGACTTCATGCACACCCGCCTTCACGTCTTGCACTCTCTCCTCGGGGCTGGAGACTTCATGCACACTCACCTTCACGTCTTGCACTCTCTCCTACGTGCTGAGACTTCATGCACACTCTCCTTCACGTCTTGCACTCTCTCCTATGTGCTGAGACTTCCTGCACACTCACCTTCACATCTTGCACTCTCTCCTACGTGCTGAGACTTCATGCACACTCACCTTCACGTCTTGCACTCTCTCCTCTGGGCTGGAGACTTCATGCACACTCACCTTCAGGTCTTGCACTCTCTCCTCAGGGCTGGAGACTTCATGCACACTCACCTTCACGTCTTGCACTCTCTCTTCAGGGCTGGAGACTTCATGCACACTCACCTTCACGTCTTGCACTCTCTCCTCGGGGCTGGAAACTTCATGACCACTCACCTTCACGTCTTGCACACTCTCCTCAGGGCTGGAGACTTCATGCACACTCACCTTCACGTCTTGCACTCTCTCCTTGGGGCTGGAGACTTCATGCACACTCTCCTTCACGTCTTGCACTCTCTCCTCGGGGCTGGAGACTTCATGCACCTCAACCTTCACGTCTTGCACTCTCTCCTCGGGGCTGGAGACTTCATGCATACTCACCTTCACATCTTGCACTCTCTCCTCAGGGCTGGAGAATTCATGCACACTCACCTTCACGTCTTGCACTCTCTCCTCGGGGCTGGAGACTTCATGCACACTCACCTTCACGTCTTGCACTCTCTCCTCAGGGCTGGAGACTTCATGCACACTCACCTTCACGTCTTGCACTCTCTCCTCAGGGCTGGAGACTTCATGACCACTCACCTTCACGTCTTGCACTCTCTCCTCGGGGCTGGAGACTTCATGCACACTCACCTTCACGTCTTGCACTCTCTCCTTGGGGCTGGAGACTTCATGCACGCTCTCCTTCTTGTCTTGCACTCTCTCCTCGGGGCTGGAGACTTCATGCACCTCAACCTTCACGTCTTGCACTCTCTCCTCGGGGCTGGAGACTTCATGCATACTCACCTTCACGTCTTGCACTCTCTCCTCGGGGCTGGAGACTTCATGCACACTCACCTTCACGTCTTGCACTCTCTCCTCGGGGCTGGAGACTTCATGCATACTCGCCTTCACGTCTTGCACTCTCTCCTTGGGGCTGGAGTCTTCATGACCACTCACCTTCACGTCTTGCACTCTCTCCTCGGGGCTGGAGACTTCATGCACACTCACCTTCACGTCTTGCACTCTCTCCTCAGGGCTGGCGACTTCATGCACACTCACCTTCATGTCTTGCACTCTCTCCTCGGGGCTGGAGACTTCATGCACACTCACCTTCACGTCTTGCACTCTCTCCTCAGGGCTGGAGACTTCATGCACACCCACCTTCTCGTCTTGCACTCTCTCCTCAGGGCTGGAGACTTCATGCACACCCGCCTTCACGTCTTGCACTCTCTCCTCAGGGCTGGAGACTTCATGCACACTCACCTTCACATCTTGCACTCTCTCCTACGTGCTGAGACTTCATGCACACTCTCCTTCACGTCTTGCACTCTCTCCTATGTGCTGAGACTTCCTGCACACTCACCTTCACGTCTTGCACTCTCTCCTACGTGCTGAGACTTCATGCACACTCACCTTCACGTCTTGCACTCTCTCCTCGGGGCTGGAGACTTCATGCACACTCACCTTCACGTCTTGCACTCTCTCCTCAGGGCTGGAGACTTCATGCACACTCACCTTCACGTCTTGCACTCTCTCCTCAGGGCTGGAGACTTCATGCACACTCACCTTCACGTCTTGCACTCTCTCCTCAGGGCTGGAGACTTCATGACCACTCACCTTCACGTCTTGCACTCTCTCCTCGGGACTGGAGACTTCATGCACACTCACCTTCACGTCTTGCACTCTCTCCTTGGGGCTGGAGACTTCATGCACGCTCTCCTTCACGTCTTGCACTCTCTCCTCGGGGCTGGAGACTTCATGCACCTCAACCTTCACGTCTTGCAGTCTCTCCTCGGGGCTGGAGACTTCATGCATACTCACCTTCACGTCTTGCACTCTCTCCTCGGGGCTGGAGACTTCATGCACACTCACCTTCACGTCTTGCACTCTCTCCTCGGGGCTGGAGACTTCATGCACACTCGCCTTCACGTCTTGCACTCTCTCCTCGGGGCTGGAGTCTTCGTGACCACTTACCTTCACGTCTTGCACTCTCTCCTCGGGGCTGGAGACTTCATGCACACTCACCTTCACGTCTTGCAGTCTCTCCTCGGGGCTGGAGTCTTCATGACCACTCACCTTCACGTCTTGCACTCTCTCCTTGGGGCTGGAGTCTTCATGCACACTCACCCTCACGTCTTGCACTCTCTCCTCGGGGCTGGAGACTTCATGGACACTCACCTTCACGTCTTGCACTCTCTCCTCAGGGCTGGAGACTTCATGGACACTCACCTTCACGTCTTGCACTCTCTCCTCAGGGCTGGAGACTTCATGCACACTCACCTTCGCGTCTTGCACTCTCTCCTCAGTGCCGGAGACTTCATACACACTCACCTTCACGTCTTGCACTCTCTCCTCGGGGCTGGAGACTTCATGCAAACTCACCTTCACGTCTTGCACTCTCTCTTCAGGGCTGGAGACTTCATGGACACTCACCTTCACGTCTTGCACTCTCTCCTCAGGGCTGGAGACTTCATGCACACTCACCTTCGCGTCTTGCACTCTCTCCTCAGTGCCGGAGACTTCATACACACTCACCTTCACGTCTTGCACTCTCTCCTCGGGGCTGGAGACTTCATGCAAACTCACCTTCACGTCTTGCACTCTCTCCTCAGGGCTGGAGAGTTCATGCACACTGACCATCACGTCTTGCACTCTCTCCTCAGTGCTGGAGACTTCATGCACACTCTCCTTCACGTCTTGCACTCTCTCCTCAGGGCTGGAGAGTTCATGCACACTCACCATCACGTCTTGCACTCTCTCCTCAGTGCTGGAGACTTCATGCACACTCACCTTCACGTCTTGCACTCTCTCCTCAGGGCTGGAGACTTCATGGACACTCACCTTCACGTCTTGCACTCTCTCCTCAGGGCTGGAGACTTCATGCACACTCACCTTCACGTCTTGCACTCTCTCCTCAGTGCTGGAGACTTCATGCACACTCACCCTCACGTCTTGCACTCTCTCCTCGGGGCTGGAGACTTCATGCACACTCTCCTTCACGTCTTGCAATCTCTCCTCGGGGATGGAGACTTCATGCACACCCACCTTCACGTCCTGCACTCTCTCCTCAGAGCTGGAGACTTCATGCACACTCACCTTCACGTCTTGCACTCTCTCCTTGGGTCTGGAGACTTCATGCACACTCTCCTTCACGTCTTGCACTCTCTCCTCAGGGCTGGAGACTTCATGCACCTCAACCTTCACGTCTTGCACTCTCTCCTCGGGGCTGGAGACTTCATGCATACTCACCTTCACGTCTTGCACTCTCTCCTCGGGGCTGGAGACTTCATGCACACTCACCTTCACGTCTTGCACTCTCTCCTTGGGGCTGGAGTCTTCATGCACACTCACCCTCACGTATTGCACTCTCTCCTCGGGGCTGGAGACTTCATGGAGACTCACCCTCACGTCTTGCACTCTCTCCTCGGGGCTGGAGACTTCATGCACCGCAACCTTCACGTCTTGCACTCTCTCCTCAGGGCTGGAGACTTCATGGACACTCACCTTCACGTCTTGCACTCTCTCCTCGGGGCTGGAGACTTCATGGACACTCACCTTCACACCTTGCACTCTCTCCTCAGGGCTGGAGACTTCATGGACACTCACCTTCACGTCTTGCACTCTCTCCTCTTGCCCTCTCTCCTCAGGGCTGGAGACTTCATGCACACTCACCTTCACGTTTTGTACTCTCCTCTCAGGGCTGGAGACTTCATGCACACTCACCTTCACGTCTTGCACTCTCTTCTCAGGGCTGGAGACTTCATGCACACTCACATTCACGTCTTGTACGCTCCCCTCAGGGCTGGAGACTTCATGCACACTCACCTTCACGTCTTGCACTCTCTCCTCGGGGCTGGAGACTTCATGCACACTCACCTTCACATCTTGCACTCTCTCCTCAGTGCTGGAGACTTCATGCACACTCTCCTTCACATCTTGCACTCTCTCCTCGGGGCTGGAGGCTTCATGCACACTCTCCTTGACGTCTTGCACTCTCTCCTCAGTGCTGGAGACTTCATGCACACTCTCCTTCACGACTTGCACTCTCTCCTCAGGGCTGGAGACTTCATGCACCGCAACCTTCACGTCTTGCACTCTCTCCTCAGGGCTGGAGAGTTCATGCACACTCACCATCACGTCTTGCACTCTCTCCTCAGTGCTGGAGACTTCATGCACACTCTCCTTCACGTCTTGCACTCTCTCCTCAGGGCTGGAGAGTTCATGCACACTCACCATCACGTCTTGCACTCTCTCCTCAGTGCTGGTGACTTCATGCACACTCTCCTTCACGTCTTGCACTCTCTCCTTGGGGCTGGAGTCTTCATGCACACTCACCCTCACGTCTTGCACTCTCTCCTCGGGGCTGGAGACTTCATGGACACTCACCCTCACGTCTTGCACTCTCTCCTCGGGGCTGGAGACTTCATGCACCACAACCTTCACGTCTTGCACTCTCTCCTCAGGGCTGGAGACTTCATGGACACTCACCTTCACGTCTTGCACTCTCTCCTCGGGGCTGGAGACTTCATGGACACTCACCTTCACGTCTTGCACTCTCTCCTGAGGGCTGGAGACATCATGGACACTCACCTTCACGTCTTGCACTCTCTCCTCAGGGCTGGAGACTTCATACACACTCACCTTCACGTCTTGCACTCTCTCCTCGGGGCTGGAGACTTCAGGCAAACTCACCTTCATGTCTTGCACTCTCTCCTCAGGGCTGGAGAGTTCATGCACACTCACCATCACGTCTTGCACTCTCTCCTCAGTGCTGGAGACTTCATGCACACTCTCCTTCACGTCTTGCACTCTCTCCTCAGGGCTGGAGAGTTCATGGACACTCACCTTCACGTCTTGCACTCTCTCCTCAGGGCTGGAGACTTCATGCACACTCACCTTCACGTCTTGTACTCTCTCCTCAGTGCTGGAGACTTCATACACACTCACCTTCACGTCTTGCACTCTCTCCTCGGGGCTGGAGACTTCAGGCAAACTCACCTTCACGTCTTGCACTCTCTCCTCAGGGCTGGAGAGTTCATGCACACTCACCATCACATCTTGCACTCTCTCCTCAGTGCTGGAGACTTCATGCACACTCTCCTTCACGACTTGCACTCTCTCCTCAGGGCTGGAGAGTTCATGCACACTCACCATCACGTCTTGCACTCTCTCCTCAGTGCTGGAGACTTCATGCACACTCTCCTTCACGTCTTGCACTCTCTCCTTGGGACTGGAGTCTTCATGCACACTCACCCTCACGTCTTGCACTCTCTCCTCGGGGCTGGAGACTTCATGGACACTCACCCTCACGTCTTGACTCTCTCCTTAGGGCTGGAGACTTCATGCACCGCAACCTTCACGTCTTGCACTCTCTCCTCAGGGCTGGAGACTTCATGGACACTCACCTTCACGTCTTGCACTCTCTCCTCAGGGCTGGAGACTTCATGGACACTCACCTTCACGTCTTGCACTCTCTCCTCAGGGCTGGAGACTTCATGCACACTCACCTTCACGTCTTGCACTCTCTCCTCAGTGCTGGAGACTTCATGCACACTCACCTTCACATCTTGCACTCTCTCCTTGGGGCTGGAGACTTCATGCACACTCACCTTTACGTCTGAACTCTCTCCGCGGGGCTGGAGACCTCATGCACACTCACCTTCACGTCTTGCACTCGTCCCTCGGGGCTGGAGATTTCATGCACACTCACCTTCACGTCTTGCACTCTCTCCTCGGGGCTGGAGACTTCATGCACACTCACCTTCACGTGTGCACTCTCTCCTCGGGGCTGGAGACTTCATGCACACTCTCCTTCACGTCTTGCACTCTCTCCTCAGGGCTGGAGACTTCATGCACACTCACCTTCACATCTTCCACTCTCTCCTCAGGGCTGGAGACTTCATGCACACTCACCTTCACGTGTGCACTCTCTCCTCGGGGCTGGAGACTTCATGCACACTCTCCTTCACGTCTTGCACTCTCTCCTCAGTGCTGGAGACTTCATGCACACTCGCCTTCACGTCTTGCACTCTCTCCTCAGGGCTGGAGACTTCATGCACACTCCCCTTCACGTCTTGCACTCTCTCCTCAGTGCTGGAGACTTCATGCACACTCACCTTCACATCTTGCACTCTCTCCTTGGGGCTGGAGGCTTCATGCACACTCGCCTTCACGTCTTGCACTCTCTCCTAGGTGCTGAGACTTCATGCATACTCGCCTTCACGTCTTGCACTCTCTGCTCGGGGCTGGAGACTTCATGCACACTCACCTTCACGTCTTGCACTCTCTCCTACGTGCTGAGACTTCATGCACACTTGCCTTCACGTCTTGCACTCTATCCTACGTGCTGAGACTTCATGCACACTTGCCTTCACGTCTTGCACTCTCTTCTCAGGGCTGGAGACTTCATGCAAACTCTCCTTCACGTCTTGCACTCTCTCCTCAGGGCTGGAGACTTCATGCACACTCGCCTTCATGTCTTGCACTCTCTCCTCGGGGCTGGAGACTTCATGCACACTCACCTTCACGTCTTGCACTCTCTCCTCAGTGCTGGAGACTTCATGCACACTCACCTTCACATCATGCACTCTCTCCTCAGGGCTGGAGACTTCATGCACAATCGCCTTCATGTCTTGCACTCTCTCCTCGGGGCTGGAGACTTCATGCACACTCACCCTCACGTCTTGCACTCTTTCCTCGGGGCTGGAGACTTCATGCACACTCGCCTTCACGTCTTGCACTCTCTCCTCGGGGCTGGAGACTTCATGCACACTCGCCCTCACGTCTTGCACTCCCTCCTCGGGGCTGGAGACTTCATGCACACCCGCCTTCACGTCTTGCACTCTCTCCTCGGGGCTGGAGACTTCATGCACACTCACCTTCACGTCTTGCACTCTCTCCTACGTGCTGAGACTTCATGCACACTCTCCTTCACGTCTTGCACTCTCTCCTATGTGCTGAGACTTCCTGCACACTCACCTTCACATCTTGCACTCTCTCCTACGTGCTGAGACTTCATGCACACTCACCTTCACGTCTTGCACTCTCTCCTCTGGGCTGGAGACTTCATGCACACGCACCTTCAGGTCTTGCACTCTCTCCTCAGGGCTGGAGACTTCATGCACACTCACCTTCACGTCTTGCACTCTCTCCTCAGGGCTGGAGACTTCATGCACACTCACCTTCACGTCTTGCACTCTCTCCTCCGGGCTGGAGACTTCATGACCACTCACCTTCACGTCTTGCACTCTCTCCTCAGGGCTGGAGACTTCATGCACACTCACCTTCACGTCTTGCACTCTCTCCTTGGGGCTGGAGACTTCATGCACACTCTCCTTCACGTCTTGCACTCTCTCCTTGGGGCTGGAGACTTCATGCACCTCAACCTTCACGTCTTGCACTCTCTCCTCGGGGCTGGAGACTTCATGCATACTCACCTTCACATCTTGCACTCTCTCCTCGGGGCTGGAGAATTCATGCACACTCACCTTCACGTCTTGCACTCTCTCCTCGGGGCTGGAGACTTCATGCACACTCACCTTCACATCTTGCACTCTCTCCTCAGGGCTGGAGACTTCATGCACACTCACCTTCACGTCTTGCACTCTCTCCTCAGGGCTGGAGACTTCATGACCACTCACCTTCACGTCTTGCACTCTCTCCTCGGGGCTGGAGACTTCATGCACACTCACCTTCACATCTTGCACTCTCTCCTTGGGGCTGGAGACTTCATGCACGCTCTCCTTCACGTCTTGCACTCTCTCCTCGGGGCTGGAGACTTCATGCACCTCAACCTTCACATCTTGCACTCTCTCCTCGGGGCTGGAGACTTCATGCATACTCACCTTCACGTCTTGCACTCTCTCCTCGGGGCTGGAGACTTCATGCACACTCACCTTCACGTCTTGCACTCTCTCCTCGGGGCTGGAGACTTCATGCATACTCACCTTCACGTCTTGCACTCTCTCCTTGGGGCTGGAGTCTTCATGACCACTCACCTTCACGTCTTGCACTCTCTCCTCGGGGCTGGAGACTTCATGCACACTCACCTTCACATCTTGCACTCTCTCCTCAGGGCTGGCGACTTCATGCACACTCACCTTCATGTCTTGCACTCTCTCCTCGGGGCTGGAGACTTCATGCACACTCACCTTCACGTCTTGCACTCTCTCCTCAGGGCTGGAGACTTAATGCACACCCACCTTCACGTCTTGCACTCTCTCCTCAGGGCTGGAGACTTCATGCACACCCGCCTTCACGTCTTGCACTCTCTCCTCGGGGCTGGAGACTTCATGCACACTCACCTTCACATCTTCAACTCTCTCCTACGTGCTGAGACTTCATGCACACTCTCCTTCACGTCTTGCACTCTCTCCTACGTGCTGAGACTTCATGCACACTCACCTTCACGTCTTGCACTCTCTCCTCGGGGCTGGAGACTTCATGCACACTCACCTTCACGTCTTGCACTCTCTCCTCAGGGCTGGAGACTTCATGCACACTCACCTTCACGTCTTGCACTCTCTCCTCAGGGCTGGAGACTTCATGCACACTCACCTTCACGTCTTGCACTCTCTCTTCAGGGCTGGAGACTTCATGACCACTCACCTTCACATCTTGCACTCTCTCCTCGGGGCTGGAGACTTCATGCACACTCACCTTCACATCTTGCACTCTCTCCTTGGGGCTGGAGACTTCATGCACGCTCTCCTTCACGTCTTGCACTCTCTCCTCGGGGCTGGAGACTTCATGCACCTCAACCTTCACGTCTTGCAGTCTCTCCTCGGGGCTGGAGACTTCCTGCATACTCACCTTCACGTCTTGCACTCTCTCCTCGGGGCTGGAGACTTCATGCACACTCACCTTCACGTCTTGCACTCTCTCCTTCGGGCTGGAGACTTCATGCATACTCGCCTTCACGTCTTGCACTCTCTCCTTGGGGCTGGAGTCTTCATGACCACTCACCTTCACATCTTGCACTCTCTCCTCGGGGCTGGAGACTTCATGCACACTCACCTTCACGTCTTGCAGTCTCTCCTTGGGGCTGGAGTCTTCATGACCACTCACCTTCACGTCTTGCACTCTCTCCTCGGGGCTGGAGACTTCATGCACACTCACCTTCATGTCTTGCACTCTCCCCTCGGGGCTGGAGACTTCATGCACACTCACCTTCACGTCTTGCACTCTCTCCTTGGGGCTGGAGACTTCATGCACTCTCACCTTCACATCTTGCACTCTCTCCTCTGGAGACTTCATGCACACTCACCTTCACGTCTTGCACTCTCTCCTCAGGGCTGGAGAGTTCATGCACACTCACCATCACTTCTTGTACTCTCCCCTCGGGGCTGGAGACTTCATGCACATTCACCTTCACGTCTTGCACTCTCTCCTCAGGGCTGGAGACTTCATGCACACTCACCTTCACGTCTTGCACTCTCTCCTCAGGGCTGGAGACTTCATGTACACTCACCTTCACGTCTTGCACTCTCTCCTCGGGGCTGGAGACTTCATGGACACTCACCTTCACGTCTTGCACTCTCTCCTCGGGGCTGGAGAGTTCATGGACACTCACCTTCACGTCTTGCACTCTCTCCTCGGGGCTGGAGACTTCATGGACACTCACCCTCACGTCTTGCACTCTCTCCTCGGGGCTGGAGACTTCATGCACTCCCGCCTTCACGTCTTGCACTCTGTCCTCGGGGGTGGAGACTTCATGCACACTCGCCTTCACGTCTTGCACTCTCTCCTCGGGGCTGGAGACTTCATGCACACTCACCTTCACGTCTTGCACTCTCTCCTCAGTGCTGGAGACTTCATGCACACTCACCTTCACATCATGCACTCTCTCCTCAGGGCTGGAGACTTCATGCACAATCGCCTTCATGTCTTGCACTCTCTCCTCGGGGCTGGAGACTTCATGCACACTCACCCTCACGTCTTGCACTCTTTCCTCGGGGCTGGAGACTTCATGCACACTCGCCTTCACGTCTTGCACTCTCTCCTCGGGGCTGGAGACTTCATGCACACTCGCCCTCACGTCTTGCACTCCCTCCTCGGGGCTGGAGACTTCATGCACACCCGCCTTCACGTCTTGCACTCTCTCCTCGGGGCTGGAGACTTCATGCACACTCACCTTCACGTCTTGCACTCTCTCCTACGTGCTGAGACTTCATGCACACTCTCCTTCACGTCTTGCACTCTCTCCTATGTGCTGAGACTTCCTGCACACTCACCTTCACATCTTGCACTCTCTCCTACGTGCTGAGACTTCATGCACACTCACCTTCACGTCTTGCACTCTCTCCTCTGGGCTGGAGACTTCATGCACACGCACCTTCAGGTCTTGCACTCTCTCCTCAGGGCTGGAGACTTCATGCACACTCACCTTCACGTCTTGCACTCTCTCCTCAGGGCTGGAGACTTCATGCACACTCACCTTCACGTCTTGCACTCTCTCCTCGGGGCTGGAGACTTCATGACCACTCACCTTCACGTCTTGCACTCTCTCCTCAGGGCTGGAGACTTCATGCACACTCACCTTCACGTCTTGCACTCTCTCCTTGGGGCTGGAGACTTCATGCACACTCTCCTTCACGTCTTGCACTCTCTCCTTGGGGCTGGAGACTTCATGCACCTCAACCTTCACGTCTTGCACTCTCTCCTCGGGGCTGGAGACTTCATGCATACTCACCTTCACATCTTGCACTCTCTCCTCGGGGCTGGAGAATTCATGCACACTCACCTTCACGTCTTGCACTCTCTCCTCGGGGCTGGAGACTTCATGCACACTCACCTTCACATCTTGCACTCTCTCCTCAGGGCTGGAGACTTCATGCACACTCACCTTCACGTCTTGCACTCTCTCCTCAGGGCTGGAGACTTCATGACCACTCACCTTCACGTCTTGCACTCTCTCCTCGGGGCTGGAGACTTCATGCACACTCACCTTCACGTCTTGCACTCTCTCCTTGGGGCTGGAGACTTCATGCACGCTCTCCTTCACGTCTTGCACTCTCTCCTCGGGGCTGGAGACTTCATGCACCTCAACCTTCACGTCTTGCACTCTCTCCTCGGGGCTGGAGACTTCATGCATACTCACCTTCACGTCTTGCACTCTCTCCTCGGGGCTGGAGACTTCATGCACACTCACCTTCACGTCTTGCACTCTCTCCTCGGGGCTGGAGACTTCATGCATACTCACCTTCACGTCTTGCACTCTCTCCTTGGGGCTGGAGTCTTCATGACCACTCACCTTCACGTCTTGCACTCTCTCCTCGGGGCTGGAGACTTCATGCACACTCACCTTCACATCTTGCACTCTCTCCTCAGGGCTGGCGACTTCATGCACACTCACCTTCATGTCTTGCACTCTCTCCTCGGGGCTGGAGACTTCATGCACACTCACCTTCACGTCTTGCACTCTCTCCTCAGGGCTGGAGACTTAATGCACACCCACCTTCACGTCTTGCACTCTCTCCTCAGGGCTGGAGACTTCATGCACACCCGCCTTCACGTCTTGCACTCTCTCCTCGGGGCTGGAGACTTCATGCACACTCACCTTCACATCTTCAACTCTCTCCTACGTGCTGAGACTTCATGCACACTCTCCTTCACGTCTTGCACTCTCTCCTACGTGCTGAGACTTCATGCACACTCACCTTCACGTCTTGCACTCTCTCCTCGGGGCTGGAGACTTCATGCACACTCACCTTCACGTCTTGCACTCTCTCCTCAGGGCTGGAGACTTCATGCACACTCACCTTCACGTCTTGCACTCTCTCCTCAGGGCTGGAGACTTCATGCACACTCACCTTCACGTCTTGCACTCTCTCTTCAGGGCTGGAGACTTCATGACCACTCACCTTCACATCTTGCACTCTCTCCTCGGGGCTGGAGACTTCATGCACACTCACCTTCACATCTTGCACTCTCTCCTTGGGGCTGGAGACTTCATGCACGCTCTCCTTCACGTCTTGCACTCTCTCCTCGGGGCTGGAGACTTCATGCACCTCAACCTTCACGTCTTGCAGTCTCTCCTCGGGGCTGGAGACTTCCTGCATACTCACCTTCACGTCTTGCACTCTCTCCTCGGGGCTGGAGACTTCATGCACACTCACCTTCACGTCTTGCACTCTCTCCTTCGGGCTGGAGACTTCATGCATACTCGCCTTCACGTCTTGCACTCTCTCCTTGGGGCTGGAGTCTTCATGACCACTCACCTTCACATCTTGCACTCTCTCCTCGGGGCTGGAGACTTCATGCACACTCACCTTCACGTCTTGCAGTCTCTCCTTGGGGCTGGAGTCTTCATGACCACTCACCTTCACGTCTTGCACTCTCTCCTCGGGGCTGGAGACTTCATGCACACTCACCTTCATGTCTTGCACTCTCCCCTCGGGGCTGGAGACTTCATGCACACTCACCTTCACGTCTTGCACTCTCTCCTTGGGGCTGGAGACTTCATGCACTCTCACCTTCACATCTTGCACTCTCTCCTCTGGAGACTTCATGCACACTCACCTTCACGTCTTGCACTCTCTCCTCAGGGCTGGAGAGTTCATGCACACTCACCATCACTTCTTGTACTCTCCCCTCGGGGCTGGAGACTTCATGCACATTCACCTTCACGTCTTGCACTCTCTCCTCAGGGCTGGAGACTTCATGCACACTCACCTTCACGTCTTGCACTCTCTCCTCAGGGCTGGAGACTTCATGTACACTCACCTTCACGTCTTGCACTCTCTCCTCGGGGCTGGAGACTTCATGGACACTCACCTTCACGTCTTGCACTCTCTCCTCGGGGCTGGAGAGTTCATGGACACTCACCTTCACGTCTTGCACTCTCTCCTCGGGGCTGGAGACTTCATGGACACTCACCCTCACGTCTTGCACTCTCTCCTCGGGGCTGGAGACTTCATGCACACCCGCCTTCACGTCTTGCACTCTGTCCTCGGGGGTGGAGACTTCATGCACACTCGCCTTCACGTCTTGCACTCTCTCCTCGGGGCTGGAGACTTCATGCACACTCACCTTCACGTCTTGCACTCTCTCCTCAGTGCTGGAGACTTCATGCACACTCACCTTCACATCATGCACTCTCTCCTCAGGGCTGGAGACTTCATGCACAATCGCCTTCATGTCTTGCACTCTCTCCTCGGGGCTGGAGACTTCATGCACACTCACCCTCACGTCTTGCACTCTTTCCTCGGGGCTGGAGACTTCATGCACACTCGCCTTCACGTCTTGCACTCTCTCCTCGGGGCTGGAGACTTCATGCACACTCGCCCTCACGTCTTGCACTCCCTCCTCGGGGCTGGAGACTTCATGCACACCCGCCTTCACGTCTTGCACTCTCTCCTCGGGGCTGGAGACTTCATGCACACTCACCTTCACGTCTTGCACTCTCTCCTACGTGCTGAGACTTCATGCACACTCTCCTTCACGTCTTGCACTCTCTCCTATGTGCTGAGACTTCCTGCACACTCACCTTCACATCTTGCACTCTCTCCTACGTGCTGAGACTTCATGCACACTCACCTTCACGTCTTGCACTCTCTCCTCTGGGCTGGAGACTTCATGCACACGCACCTTCAGGTCTTGCACTCTCTCCTCAGGGCTGGAGACTTCATGCACACTCACCTTCACGTCTTGCACTCTCTCCTCAGGGCTGGAGACTTCATGCACACTCACCTTCACGTCTTGCACTCTCTCCTCGGGGCTGGAGACTTCATGACCACTCACCTTCACGTCTTGCACTCTCTCCTCAGGGCTGGAGACTTCATGCACACTCACCTTCACGTCTTGCACTCTCTCCTTGGGGCTGGAGACTTCATGCACACTCTCCTTCACGTCTTGCACTCTCTCCTTGGGGCTGGAGACTTCATGCACCTCAACCTTCACGTCTTGCACTCTCTCCTCGGGGCTGGAGACTTCATGCATACTCACCTTCACATCTTGCACTCTCTCCTCGGGGCTGGAGAATTCATGCACACTCACCTTCACGTCTTGCACTCTCTCCTCGGGGCTGGAGACTTCATGCACACTCACCTTCACATCTTGCACTCTCTCCTCAGGGCTGGAGACTTCATGCACACTCACCTTCACGTCTTGCACTCTCTCCTCAGGGCTGGAGACTTCATGACCACTCACCTTCACGTCTTGCACTCTCTCCTCGGGGCTGGAGACTTCATGCACACTCACCTTCACGTCTTGCACTCTCTCCTTGGGGCTGGAGACTTCATGCACGCTCTCCTTCACGTCTTGCACTCTCTCCTCGGGGCTGGAGACTTCATGCACCTCAACCTTCACGTCTTGCACTCTCTCCTCGGGGCTGGAGACTTCATGCATACTCACCTTCACGTCTTGCACTCTCTCCTCGGGGCTGGAGACTTCATGCACACTCACCTTCATGTCTTGCACTCTCTCCTCGGGGCTGGAGACTTCATGCATACTCACCTTCACGTCTTGCACTCTCTCCTTGGGGCTGGAGTCTTCATGACCACTCACCTTCACGTCTTGCACTCTCTCCTCGGGGCTGGAGACTTCATGCACACTCACCTTCACATCTTGCACTCTCTCCTCAGGGCTGGCGACTTCATGCACACTCACCTTCATGTCTTGCACTCTCTCCTCGGGGCTGGAGACTTCATGCACACTCACCTTCACGTCTTGCACTCTCTCCTCAGGGCTGGAGACTTAATGCACACCCACCTTCACGTCTTGCACTCTCTCCTCAGGGCTGGAGACTTCATGCACACCCGCCTTCACGTCTTGCACTCTCTCCTCGGGGCTGGAGACTTCATGCACACTCACCTTCACATCTTCAACTCTCTCCTACGTGCTGAGACTTCATGCACACTCTCCTTCACGTCTTGCACTCTCTCCTACGTGCTGAGACTTCATGCACACTCACCTTCACGTCTTGCACTCTCTCCTCGGGGCTGGAGACTTCATGCACACTCACCTTCACGTCTTGCACTCTCTCCTCAGGGCTGGAGACTTCATGCACACTCACCTTCACGTCTTGCACTCTCTCCTCAGGGCTGGAGACTTCATGCACACTCACCTTCACGTCTTGCACTCTCTCTTCAGGGCTGGAGACTTCATGACCACTCACCTTCACATCTTGCACTCTCTCCTCGGGGCTGGAGACTTCATGCACACTCACCTTCACATCTTGCACTCTCTCCTTGGGGCTGGAGACTTCATGCACGCTCTCCTTCACGTCTTGCACTCTCTCCTCGGGGCTGGAGACTTCATGCACCTCAACCTTCACGTCTTGCAGTCTCTCCTCGGGGCTGGAGACTTCATGCATACTCACCTTCACGTCTTGCACTCTCTCCTCGGGGCTGGAGACTTCATGCACACTCACCTTCACGTCTTGCACTCTCTCCTTGGGGCTGGAGACTTCATGCATACTCGCCTTCACGTCTTGCACTCTCTCCTTGGGGCTGGAGTCTTCATGACCACTCACCTTCACATCTTGCACTCTCTCCTCGGGGCTGGAGACTTCATGCACACTCACCTTCACGTCTTGCAGTCTCTCCTTGGGGCTGGAGTCTTCATGACCACTCACCTTCACGTCTTGCACTCTCTCCTCGGGGCTGGAGACTTCATGCACACTCACCTTCATGTCTTGCACTCTCCCCTCGGGGCTGGAGACTTCATGCACACTCACCTTCACGTCTTGCACTCTCTCCTTGGGGCTGGAGACTTCATGCACTCTCACCTTCACATCTTGCACTCTCTCCTCTGGAGACTTCATGCACACTCACCTTCACGTCTTGCACTCTCTCCTCAGGGCTGGAGAGTTCATGCACACTCACCATCACTTCTTGTACTCTCCCCTCGGGGCTGGAGACTTCATGCACATTCACCTTCACGTCTTGCACTCTCTTCTCAGGGCTGGAGACTTCATGCACACTCACCTTCACGTCTTGCACTCTCTCCTCAGGGCTGGAGACTTCATGTACACTCACCTTCACGTCTTGCACTCTCTCCTCGGGGCTGGAGTCTTCATGACCACTCACCTTCACGTCTTCCACACTCTCTTTGGGGCTGGAGACTTCATGGACACTCACCTTCACGTCTTGCACTCTCTCCTCGGGGCTGGAGACTTCATGCACACTCACCTTCACGTGTGCACTCTCTCCTCGGGGCTGGAGACTTCATGCACACTCTCCTTCACGTCTTGCACTCTCTCCTCAGGGCTGGAGACTTCATGCACACTCACCTTCACATCTTCCACTCTCTCCTCAGGGCTGGAGACTTCATGCACACTCACCTTCACGTGTGCACTCTCTCCTCGGGGCTGGAGACTTCATGCACACTCTCCTTCACGTCTTGCACTCTCTCCTCAGTGCTGGAGACTTCATGCACACTCGCCTTCACGTCTTGCACTCTCTCCTCAGGGCTGGAGACTTCATGCACACTCCCCTTCACGTCTTGCACTCTCTCCTCAGTGCTGGAGACTTCATGCACACTCACCTTCACATCTTGCACTCTCTCCTTGGGGCTGGAGGCTTCATGCACACTCGCCTTCACGTCTTGCACTCTCTCCTAGGTGCTGAGACTTCATGCACACTCGCCTTCACGTCTTGCACTCTCTGCTCGGGGCTGGAGACTTCATGCACACTCACCTTCACGTCTTGCACTCTCTCCTACGTGCTGAGACTTCATGCACACTTGCCTTCACGTCTTGCACTCTATCCTACGTGCTGAGACTTCATGCACACTTGCCTTCACGTCTTGCACTCTCTTCTCAGGGCTGGAGACTTCATGCACACTCTCCTTCACGTCTTGCACTCTCTCCTCAGGGCTGGAGACTTCATGCACACTCGCCTTCATGTCTTGCACTCTCTCCTCGGGGTTGGAGACTTCATGCACACTCACCTTCACGTCTTGCACTCTCTCCTCAGTGCTGGAGACTTCATGCACACTCACCTTCACATCATGCACTCTCTCCTCAGGGCTGGAGACTTCATGCACAATCGCCTTCATGTCTTGCACTCTCTCCTCGGGGCTGCAGACTTCATGCACACTCACCCTCACGTCTTGCACTCTTTCCTCGGGGCTGGAGACTTCATGCACACTCGCCTTCACGTCTTGCACTCTCTCCTCGGGGCTGGAGACTTCATGCACACTCGCCCTCACGTCTTGCACTCCCTCCTCGGGGCTGGAGACTTCATGCACACCCGCCTTCACGTCTTGCACTCTCTCCTCGGGGCTGGAGACTTCATGCACACTCACCTTCACGTGTGCACTCTCTCCTCGGGGCTGGAGACTTCATGCACACTCTCCTTCACGTCTTGCACTCTCTCCTCAGGGCTGGAGACTTCATGCACACTCACCTTCACATCTTCCACTCTCTCCTCAGGGCTGGAGACTTCATGCACACTCACCTTCACGTGTGCACTCTCTCCTCGGGGCTGGAGACTTCATGCACACTCTCCTTCACGTCTTGCACTCTCTCCTCAGTGCTGGAGACTTCATGCACACTCGCCTTCACGTCTTGCACTCTCTCCTCAGGGCTGGAGACTTCATGCACACTCCCCTTCACGTCTTGCACTCTCTCCTCAGTGCTGGAGACTTCATGCACACTCACCTTCACATCTTGCACTCTCTCCTTGGGGCTGGAGGCTTCATGCACACTCGCCTTCACGTCTTGCACTCTCTCCTAGGTGCTGAGACTTCATGCACACTCGCCTTCACGTCTTGCACTCTCTGCTCGGGGCTGGAGACTTCATGCACACTCACCTTCACGTCTTGCACTCTCTCCTACGTGCTGAGACTTCATGCACACTTGCCTTCACGTCTTGCACTCTATCCTACGTGCTGAGACTTCATGCACACTTGCCTTCACGTCTTGCACTCTCTTCTCAGGGCTGGAGACTTCATGCACACTCTCCTTCACGTCTTGCACTCTCTCCTCAGGGCTGGAGACTTCATGCACACTCGCCTTCATGTCTTGCACTCTCTCCTCGGGGCTGGAGACTTCATGCACACTCACCTTCACGTCTTGCACTCTCTCCTCAGTGCTGGAGACTTCATGCACACTCACCTTCACATCATGCACTCTCTCCTCAGGGCTGGAGACTTCATGCACAATCGCCTTCATGTCTTGCACTCTCTCCTCGGGGCTGGAGACTTCATGCACACTCACCCTCACGTCTTGCACTCTTTCCTCGGGGCTGGAGACTTCATGCACACTCGCCTTCACGTCTTGCACTCTCTCCTCGGGGCTGGAGACTTCATGCACACTCGCCCTCACGTCTTGCACTCCCTCCTCGGGGCTGGAGACTTCATGCACACCCGCCTTCACGTCTTGCACTCTCTCCTCGGGGCTGGAGACTTCATGCACACTCACCTTCACGTCTTGCACTCTCTCCTACATGCTGAGACTTCATGCACACTCTCCTTCACGTCTTGCACTCTCTCCTATGTGCTGAGACTTCCTGCACACTCACCTTCACATCTTGCACTCTCTCCTACGTGCTGAGACTTCATGCACACTCACCTTCACGTCTTGCACTCTCTCCTCTGGGCTGGAGACTTCATGCACACTCACCTTCAGGTCTTGCACTCTCTCCTCAGGGCTGGAGACTTCATGCACACTCACCTTCACGTCTTGCACTCTCTCCTCAGGGCTGGAGACTTCATGCACACTCACCTTCACGTCTTGCACTCTCTCCTCGGGGCTGGAGACTTCATGACCACTCACCTTCACATCTTGCACTCTCTCCTCAGGGCTGGAGACTTCATGCACACTCACCTTCACGTCTTGCACTCTCTCCTTGGGGCTGGAGACTTCATGCACACTCTCCTTCACGTCTTGCACTCTCTCCTTGGGGCTGGAGACTTCATGCACCTCAACCTTCACGTCTTGCACTCTCTCCTCGGGGCTGGAGACTTCATGCATACTCACCTTCACATCTTGCACTCTCTCCTCGGGGCTGGAGAATTCATGCACACTCACCTTCACGTCTTGCACTCTCTCCTCGGGGCTGGAGACTTCATGCACACTCACCTTCACGTCTTGCACTCTCTCCTCAGGGCTGGAGACTTCATGCACACTCACCTTCACGTCTTGCACTCTCTCCTCAGGGCTGGAGACTTCATGACCACTCACCTTCACGTCTTGCACTCTCTCCTCGGGGCTGGAGACTTCATGCACACTCACCTTCACGTCTTGCACTCTCTCCTTGGGGCTGGAGACTTCATGCACGCTCTCCTTCACGTCTTGCACTCTCTCCTCGGGGCTGGAGACTTCATGCACCTCAACCTTCACGTCTTGCACTCTCTCCTCGGGGCTGGAGACTTCATGCATACTCACCTTCACGTCTTGCACTCTCTCCTCGGGGCTGGAGACTTCATGCACACTCACCTTCACGTCTTGCACTCTCTCCTCGGGGCTGGAGACTTCATGCATACTCGCCTTCACGTCTTGCACTCTCTCCTTGGGGCTGGAGTCTTCATGACCACTCACCTTCACGTCTTGCACTCTCTCCTCGGGGCTGGAGACTTCATGCACACTCACCTTCACATCTTGCACTCTCTCCTCAGGGCTGGCGACTTCATGCACACTCACCTTCATGTCTTGCACTCTCTCCTCGGGGCTGGAGACTTCATGCCCACTCACCTTCACGTCTTGCACTCTCTCCTCAGGGCTGGAGACTTAATGCACACCCACCTTCACGTCTTGCACTCTCTCCTCAGGGCTGGAGACTTCATGCACACCCGCCTTCACGTCTTGCACTCTCTCCTCGGGGCTGGAGACTTCATGCACACTCACCTTCACATCTTCAACTCTCTCCTACGTGCTGAGACTTCATGCACACTCTCCTTCACGTCTTGCACTCTCTCCTACGTGCTGAGACTTCATGCACACTCACCTTCACGTCTTGCACTCTCTCCTCGGGGCTGGAGACTTCATGCACACTCACCTTCACGTCTTGCACTCTCTCCTCAGGGCTGGAGACTTCATGCACACTCACCTTCACGTCTTGCACTCTCTCCTCAGGGCTGGAGACTTCATGCACACTCACCTTCACGTCTTGCACTCTCTCTTCAGGGCTGGAGACTTCATGACCACTCACCTTCACATCTTGCACTCTCTCCTCGGGGCTGGAGACTTCATGCACACTCACCTTCACATCTTGCACTCTCTCCTTGGGGCTGGAGACTTCATGCACGCTCTCCTTCACGTCTTGCACTCTCTCCTCGGGGCTGGAGACTTCATGCACCTCAACCTTCACGTCTTGCAGTCTCTCCTCGGGGCTGGAGACTTCATGCATACTCACCTTCACGTCTTGCACTCTCTCCTCGGGGCTGGAGACTTCATGCACACTCACCTTCACGTCTTGCACTCTCTCCTTGGGGCTGGAGACTTCATGCATACTCGCCTTCACGTCTTGCACTCTCTCCTTGGGGCTGGAGTCTTCATGACCACTCACCTTCACATCTTGCACTCTCTCCTCGGGGCTGGAGACTTCATGCACACTCACCTTCACGTCTTGCAGTCTCTCCTTGGGGCTGGAGTCTTCATGACCACTCACCTTCACGTCTTGCACTCTCTCCTCGGGGCTGGAGACTTCATGCACACTCACCTTCATGTCTTGCACTCTCCCCTCGGGGCTGGAGACTTCATGCACACTCACCTTCACGTCGTGCACTCTCTCCTTGGGGCTGGAGACTTCATGCACACTCTCCTTGACGTCTTGCACTCTCTCCTCAGTGCTGGAGACTTCATGCACACTCTCCTTCACGACTTGCACTCTCTCCTCAGGGCTGGAGACTTCATGCACCGCAACCTTCACGTCTTGCACTCTCTCCTCAGGGCTGGAGAGTTCATGCACACTCACCATCACGTCTTGCACTCTCTCCTCAGTGCTGGAGACTTCATGCACACTCGCCTTCATGTCTTGCACTCTCTCCTCGGGGCTGGAGACTTCATGCACACTCACCTTCACGTCTTGCACTCTCTCCTCAGTGCTGGAGACTTCATGCACACTCACCTTCACATCATGCACTCTCTCCTCAGGGCTGGAGACTTCATGCACAATCGCCTTCATGTCTTGCACTCTCTCCTCGGGGCTGGAGACTTCATGCACACTCACCCTCACGTCTTGCACTCTTTCCTCGGGGCTGGAGACTTCATGCACACTCGCCTTCACGTCTTGCACTCTCTCCTCGGGGCTGGAGACTTCATGCACACTCGCCCTCACGTCTTGCACTCCCTCCTCGGGGCTGGAGACTTCATGCACACCCGCCTTCACGTCTTGCACTCTCTCCTCGGGGCTGGAGACTTCATGCACACTCACCTTCACGTCTTGCACTCTCTCCTACATGCTGAGACTTCATGCACACTCTCCTTCACGTCTTGCACTCTCTCCTATGTGCTGAGACTTCCTGCACACTCACCTTCACATCTTGCACTCTCTCCTACGTGCTGAGACTTCATGCACACTCACCTTCACGTCTTGCACTCTCTCCTCTGGGCTGGAGACTTCATGCACACTCACCTTCAGGTCTTGCACTCTCTCCTCAGGGCTGGAGACTTCATGCACACTCACCTTCACGTCTTGCACTCTCTCCTCAGGGCTGGAGACTTCATGCACACTCACCTTCACGTCTTGCACTCTCTCCTCGGGGCTGGAGACTTCATGACCACTCACCTTCACATCTTGCACTCTCTCCTCAGGGCTGGAGACTTCATGCACACTCACCTTCACGTCTTGCACTCTCTCCTTGGGGCTGGAGACTTCATGCACACTCTCCTTCACGTCTTGCACTCTCTCCTTGGGGCTGGAGACTTCATGCACCTCAACCTTCACGTCTTGCACTCTCTCCTCGGGGCTGGAGACTTCATGCATACTCACCTTCACATCTTGCACTCTCTCCTCGGGGCTGGAGAATTCATGCACACTCACCTTCACGTCTTGCACTCTCTCCTCGGGGCTGGAGACTTCATGCACACTCACCTTCACGTCTTGCACTCTCTCCTCAGGGCTGGAGACTTCATGCACACTCACCTTCACGTCTTGCACTCTCTCCTCAGGGCTGGAGACTTCATGACCACTCACCTTCACGTCTTGCACTCTCTCCTCGGGGCTGGAGACTTCATGCACACTCACCTTCACGTCTTGCACTCTCTCCTTGGGGCTGGAGACTTCATGCACGCTCTCCTTCACGTCTTGCACTCTCTCCTCGGGGCTGGAGACTTCATGCACCTCAACCTTCACGTCTTGCACTCTCTCCTCGGGGCTGGAGACTTCATGCATACTCACCTTCACGTCTTGCACTCTCTCCTCGGGGCTGGAGACTTCATGCACACTCACCTTCACGTCTTGCACTCTCTCCTCGGGGCTGGAGACTTCATGCATACTCGCCTTCACGTCTTGCACTCTCTCCTCGGGGCTGGAGACTTCATGCACACTCACCTTCACATCTTGCACTCTCTCCTCAGGGCTGGCGACTTCATGCACACTCACCTTCATGTCTTGCACTCTCTCCTCGGGGCTGGAGACTTCATGCCCACTCAACTTCACGTCTTGCACTCTCTCCTCAGGGCTGGAGACTTAATGCACACCCACCTTCACGTCTTGCACTCTCTCTTCAGGGCTGGAGACTTCATGCACACCCGCCTTCACGTCTTGCACTCTCTCCTCGGGGCTGGAGACTTCATGCACACTCACCTTCACATCTTCAACTCTCTCCTACGTGCTGAGACTTCATGCACACTCTCCTTCACGTCTTGCACTCTCTCCTACGTGCTGAGACTTCATGCACACTCACCTTCACGTCTTGCACTCTCTCCTCGGGGCTGGAGACTTCATGCACACTCACCTTCACGTCTTGCACTCTCTCCTCAGGGCTGGAGACTTCATGCACACTCACCTTCACGTCTTGCACTCTCTCCTCAGGGCTGGAGACTTCATGCACACTCACCTTCACGTCTTGCACTCTCTCTTCAGGGCTGGAGACTTCATGACCACTCACCTTCACATCTTGCACTCTCTCCTCGGGGCTGGAGACTTCATGCACACTCACCTTCACATCTTGCACTCTCTCCTTGGGGCTGGAGACTTCATGCACGCTCTCCTTCACGTCTTGCACTCTCTCCTCGGGGCTGGAGACTTCATGCACCTCAAACTTCACGTCTTGCAGTCTCTCCTCGGGGCTGGAGACTTCATGCATACTCACCTTCACGTCTTGCACTCTCTCCTCGGGGCTGGAGACTTCATGCACACTCACCTTCACGTCTTGCACTCTCTCCTTGGGGCTGGAGACTTCATGCATACTCGCCTTCACGTCTTGCACTCTCTCCTTGGGGCTGGAGTCTTCATGACCACTCACCTTCACATCTTGCACTCTCTCCTCGGGGCTGGAGACTTCATGCACACTCACCTTCACGTCTTGCAGTCTCTCCTTGGGGCTGGAGTCTTCATGACCACTCACCTTCACGTCTTGCACTCTCTCCTCGGGGCTGGAGACTTCATGCACACTCACCTTCATGTCTTGCACTCTCCCCTCGGGGCTGGAGACTTCATGCACACTCACCTTCACGTCTTGCACTCTCTCCTTGGGGCTGGAGACTTCATGCACACTCACCTTCACATCTTGCACTCTCTCCTCTGGAGACTTCATGCACACTCACCTTCACGTCTTGCACTCTCTCCTCAGGGCTGGAGACTTCATGGACACTCACCTTCACTTCTTGTACTCTCCCCTCGGGGCTGGAGACTTCATGCACATTCACCTTCACGTCTTGCACTCTCTCCTCAGGGCTGGAGACTTCATGCACACTCACCTTCACGTCTTGCACTCTCTCCTCAGGGCTGGAGACTTCATGTACACTCACCTTCACGTCTTGCACTCTCTCCTCGGGGCTGGAGTCTTCATGACCACTCACCTTCACGTCTTCCACACTCTCTTTGGGGCTGGAGACTTCATGGACACTCACCTTCACGTCTTGCACTCTCTCCTCGGGGCTGGAGACTTCATGGACACTCACCTTCACATCTTGCACTCTCTCCTCTGGGCTGGAGACTTCATGCACACTCACCTTCGCGTCTTGCACTCTCTCCTCGGGGCTGGAGACTTCATGCACCTCAACCTTCACGTCTTGCACTCTCTCCTCGGGGCTGGAGACTTCATGCACACTCACCTTCACGTCTTGCACTCTCTCCTCGGGGCTGGAGACTTCATGCACACTCACCTTCACGTCTTGCACTCTCTCCTCAGTGCTGGAGACTTCATGCACACTCACCTTCACGTCTTGCACTCTCTCCTTGGGGCTGGAGACTTCATGCACACTCACCTTCACGTCTTGCACTCTCTCCTCAGGGCTGGAGACTTCATGCACACCCACCTTCACGTCTTGCACTCTCTCCTCAGGGCTGGAGACTTCATGCACCTCAACCTTCACGTCTTGCACTCTCTCCTCGGGGCTGGAGACTTCAGGGACACTCACCTTCACGTCTTGCAGTCTCTCCTCGGGGCTGGAGACTTCATGCACACTCACCTTCACGTCTTGCACTCTCTCCTCAGTGCTGGAGACTTCATGCACACTCTGCTTCACGTCTTGCACTCTCTCCTCAGGGCTGGAGAGTTCATGCACACTCACCATCACGTCTTGCACTCTCTCCTCAGTGCTGGTGACTTCATGCACACTCTCCTTCACGTCTTGCACTCTCTCCTTGGGGCTGGAGTCTTCATGCACACTCACCCTCACGTCTTGCACTCTCTCCTCGGGGCTGGAGACTTCATGGACACTCACCCTCACGTCTTGCACTCTCTCCTCGGGGCTGGAGACTTCATACACCACAACCTTAACGTCTTGCACTCTCTCCTCAGGGCTGGAGACTTCATGGACACTCACCTTCACGTCTTGCACTCTCTCCTCGGTGCTGGAGACTTCATGCACACTCTCCTTCACGTCTTGCACTCTCTCCTCAGGGCTGGAGAGTTCATGGACACTCACCTTCACGTCTTGCACTCTCTCCTCAGGGCTGGAGACTTCATGCACACTCACCTTCACGTCTTGTACTCTCTCCTCAGTGCTGGAGACTTCAGACACACTCACCTTCACGTCTTGCACTCTCTCCTCGGGGCTGGAGACTTCAGGCAAACTCACCTTCACGTCTTGCACTCTCTCCTCAGGGCTGGAGAGTTCATGCACACTCACCATCACGTCTTGCACTCTCTCCTCAGTGCTGGAGACTTCATGCACACTCTCCTTCACGTCTTGCACTCTCTCCTCAGGGCTGGAGAGTTCATGCACACTCACCATCACGTCTTGCACTCTCTCCTCAGTGCTGGAGACTTCATGCACACTCTCCTTCACGTCTTGCACTCTCTCCTTGGGACTGGAGTCTTCATGCACACTCACCCTCACGTCTTGCACTCTCTCCTCGGGGCTGGAGACTTCATGGACACTCACCCTCAGGTCTTGACTCTCTCCTCAGGGCTGGAGACTTCATGCACCGCAACCTTCACGTCTTGCACTCTCTCCTCAGGGCTGGAGACTTCATGGACACTCACCTTCACGTCTTGCACTCTCTCCTCAGGGCTGGAGACTTCATGGACACTCACCTTCACGTCTTGCACTCTCTCCTCAGGGCTGGAGACTTCATGCACACTCACCTTCACGTCTTGCACTCTCTCCTCAGTGCTGGAGACTTCATGCACACTCACCTTCACATCTTGCACTCTCTCCTTGGGGCTGGAGACTTCATGCACACTCACCTTTACGTCTGAACTCTCTCCGCGGGGCTGGAGACTTCATGCACACTCACCTTCACGTCTTGCACTCGTCCCTCGGGGCTGGAGATTTCATGCACACTCACCTTCACGTCTTGCACTCTCTCCTCGGGGCTGGAGACTTCATGCACACTCACCTTCACGTGTGCACTCTCTCCTCGGGGCTGGAGACTTCATGCACACTCTCCTTCACGTCTTGCACTCTCTCCTCAGGGCTGGAGACTTCATGCACACTCACCTTCACATCTTGCACTCTCTCCTCAGGGCTGGAGACTTCATGCACACTCACCTTCACGTGTGCACTCTCTCCTCGGGGCTGGAGACTTCATGCACACTCTCCTTCACGTCTTGCACTCTCTCCTCAGTGCTGGAGACTTCATGCACACTCGCCTTCACGTCTTGCACTCTCTCCTCAGGGCTGGAGACTTCATGCACACTCCCCTTCACGTCTTGCACTCTCTCCTCAGTGCTGGAGACTTCATGCACACTCACCTTCACATCTTGCACTCTCTCCTTGGGGCTGGAGGCTTCATGCACACTCGCCTTCACGTCTTGCACTCTCTCCTAGGTGCTGAGACTTCATGCACACTCGCCTTCACGTCTTGCACTCTCTGCTCGGGGCTGGAGACTTCATGCACACTCACCTTCACGTCTTGCACTCTCTCCTACGTGCTGAGACTTCATGCACACTTGCCTTCACGTCTTGCACTCTATCCTACGTGCTGAGACTTCATGCACACTTGCCTTCACGTCTTGCACTCTCTTCTCAGGGCTAGAGAATTCATGCACACTCTCCTTCACGTCTTGCACTCTCTCCTCAGGGCTGGAGACTTCATGCACACTCGCCTTCATGTCTTGCACTCTCTCCTCGGGGCTGGAGACTTCATGCACACTCACCTTCACGTCTTGCACTCTCTCCTCAGTGCTGGAGACTTCATGCACACTCACCTTCACATTGTGCACTCTCTCCTCAGGGCTGGAGACTTCATGCACAATCGCCTTCATGTCTTGCACTCTCTCCTCGGGGCTGGAGACTTCATGCACACTCACCCTCACGTCATGCACTCTTTCCTCGGGGCTGGAGACTTCATGCACACTCGCCTTCACGTCTTGCACTCTCTCCTCGGGGCTGGAGACTTCATGCACACTCGCCCTCACGTCTTGCACTCCCACCTCGGGGCTGGAGACTTCATGCACACCCGCCTTCACGTCTTGCACTCTCTCCTCGGGGCTGGAGACTTCATGCACACTCACCTTCACGTCTTGCACTCTCTCCTACGTGCTGAGACTTCATGCACACTCTCCTTCACGTCTTGCACTCTCTCCTATGTGCTGAGACTTCCTGCACACTCACCTTCACATCTTGCACTCTCTCCTACGTGCTGAGACTTCATGCACACTCACCTTCACGTCTTGCACTCTCTCCTCTGGGCTGGAGACTTCATGCACACTCACCTTCAGGTCTTGCACTCTCTCCTCAGGGCTGGAGACTTCATGCACACTCACCTTCACGTCTTGCACTCTCTCCTCAGGGCTGGAGACTTCATGCACACTCACCTTCACGTCTTGCACTCTCTCCTCGGGGCTGGAGACTTCATGACCACTCACCTTCACGTCTTGCACTCTCTCCTCAGGGCTGGAGACTTCATGCACACTCACCTTCACGTCTTGCACTCTCTCCTTGGGGCTGGAGACTTCATGCACACTCTCCTTCACGTCTTGCACTCTCTCCTCGGGGCTGGAGACTTCATGCACCTCAACCTTCACGTCTTGCACCCTCTCCTCGGGGCTGGAGACTTCATGCATACTCACCTTCACATCTTGCACTCTCTCCTCGGTGCTGGAGAATTCATGCACACTCACCTTCACGTCTTGCACTCTCTCCTCGGGGCTGGAGACTTCATGCACACTCACCTTCACGTCTTGCACTCTCTCCTCAGGGCTGGAGACTTCATGCACACTCACCTTCACGTCTTGCACTCTCTCCTCAGGGCTGGAGACTTCATGACCACTCACCTTCACGTCTTGCACTCTCTCCTCGGGGCTGGAGACTTCATGCACACTCACCTTCACGTCTTGCACTCTCTCCTTGGGGCTGGAGACTTCATGCACGCTCTCCTTCACGTCTTGCACTCTCTCCTCGGGGCTGGAGACTTCATGCAACTCAACCTTCACGTCTTGCACTCTCTCCTCGGGGCTGGAGACTTCATGCATACTCACCTTCACGTCTTGCACTCTCTCCTCGGGGCTGGAGACTTCATGCACACTCACCTTCACGTCTTGCACTCTCTCCTCGGGGCTGGAGACTTCATGCACACTCACCTTCACGTCTTGCACTCTCTCCTCAGTGCTGGAGACTTCATGCACACTCACCTTCACGTCTTGCACTCTCTCCTTGGGGCTGGAGACTTCATGCACACTCACCTTCACGTCTTGCACTCTCTCCTCAGGGCTGGAGACTTCATGCACACCCACCTTCACGTCTTGCACTCTCTCCTCAGGGCTGGAGACTTCATGCACCTCAACCTTCACGTCTTGCACTCTCTCCTCGGGGCTGGAGACTTCAGGGACACTCACCTTCACGTCTTGCAGTCTCTCCTCGGGGCTGGAGACTTCATGCACACTCACCTTCACGTCTTGCACTCTCTCCTCAGTGCTGGAGACTTCATGCACACTCTGCTTCACGTCTTGCACTCTCTCCTCAGGGCTGGAGAGTTCATGCACACTCACCATCACGTCTTGCACTCTCTCCTCAGTGCTGGTGACTTCATGCACACTCTCCTTCACGTCTTGCACTCTCTCCTTGGGGCTGGAGTCTTCATGCACACTCACCCTCACGTCTTGCACTCTCTCCTCGGGGCTGGAGACTTCATGGACACTCACCCTCACGTCTTGCACTCTCTCCTCGGGGCTGGAGACTTCATACACCACAACCTTAACGTCTTGCACTCTCTCCTCAGGGCTGGAGACTTCATGGACACTCACCTTCACGTCTTGCACTCTCTCCTCGGTGCTGGAGACTTCATGCACACTCTCCTTCACGTCTTGCACTCTCTCCTCAGGGCTGGAGAGTTCATGGACACTCACCTTCACGTCTTGCACTCTCTCCTCAGGGCTGGAGACTTCATGCACACTCACCTTCACGTCTTGTACTCTCTCCTCAGTGCTGGAGACTTCAGACACACTCACCTTCACGTCTTGCACTCTCTCCTCGGGGCTGGAGACTTCAGGCAAACTCACCTTCACGTCTTGCACTCTCTCCTCAGGGCTGGAGAGTTCATGCACACTCACCATCACGTCTTGCACTCTCTCCTCAGTGCTGGAGACTTCATGCACACTCTCCTTCACGTCTTGCACTCTCTCCTCAGGGCTGGAGAGTTCATGCACACTCACCATCACGTCTTGCACTCTCTCCTCAGTGCTGGAGACTTCATGCACACTCTCCTTCACGTCTTGCACTCTCTCCTTGGGACTGGAGTCTTCATGCACACTCACCCTCACGTCTTGCACTCTCTCCTCGGGGCTGGAGACTTCATGGACACTCACCCTCAGGTCTTGACTCTCTCCTCAGGGCTGGAGACTTCATGCACCGCAACCTTCACGTCTTGCACTCTCTCCTCAGGGCTGGAGACTTCATGGACACTCACCTTCACGTCTTGCACTCTCTCCTCAGGGCTGGAGACTTCATGGACACTCACCTTCACGTCTTGCACTCTCTCCTCAGGGCTGGAGACTTCATGCACACTCACCTTCACGTCTTGCACTCTCTCCTCAGTGCTGGAGACTTCATGCACACTCACCTTCACATCTTGCACTCTCTCCTTGGGGCTGGAGACTTCATGCACACTCACCTTTACGTCTGAACTCTCTCCGCGGGGCTGGAGACTTCATGCACACTCACCTTCACGTCTTGCACTCGTCCCTCGGGGCTGGAGATTTCATGCACACTCACCTTCACGTCTTGCACTCTCTCCTCGGGGCTGGAGACTTCATGCACACTCACCTTCACGTGTGCACTCTCTCCTCGGGGCTGGAGACTTCATGCACACTCTCCTTCACGTCTTGCACTCTCTCCTCAGGGCTGGAGACTTCATGCACACTCACCTTCACATCTTGCACTCTCTCCTCAGGGCTGGAGACTTCATGCACACTCACCTTCACGTGTGCACTCTCTCCTCGGGGCTGGAGACTTCATGCACACTCTCCTTCACGTCTTGCACTCTCTCCTCAGTGCTGGAGACTTCATGCACACTCGCCTTCACGTCTTGCACTCTCTCCTCAGGGCTGGAGACTTCATGCACACTCCCCTTCACGTCTTGCACTCTCTCCTCAGTGCTGGAGACTTCATGCACACTCACCTTCACATCTTGCACTCTCTCCTTGGGGCTGGAGGCTTCATGCACACTCGCCTTCACGTCTTGCACTCTCTCCTAGGTGCTGAGACTTCATGCACACTCGCCTTCACGTCTTGCACTCTCTGCTCGGGGCTGGAGACTTCATGCACACTCACCTTCACGTCTTGCACTCTCTCCTACGTGCTGAGACTTCATGCACACTTGCCTTCACGTCTTGCACTCTATCCTACGTGCTGAGACTTCATGCACACTTGCCTTCACGTCTTGCACTCTCTTCTCAGGGCTAGAGAATTCATGCACACTCTCCTTCACGTCTTGCACTCTCTCCTCAGGGCTGGAGACTTCATGCACACTCGCCTTCATGTCTTGCACTCTCTCCTCGGGGCTGGAGACTTCATGCACACTCACCTTCACGTCTTGCACTCTCTCCTCAGTGCTGGAGACTTCATGCACACTCACCTTCACATTGTGCACTCTCTCCTCAGGGCTGGAGACTTCATGCACAATCGCCTTCATGTCTTGCACTCTCTCCTCGGGGCTGGAGACTTCATGCACACTCACCCTCACGTCATGCACTCTTTCCTCGGGGCTGGAGACTTCATGCACACTCGCCTTCACGTCTTGCACTCTCTCCTCGGGGCTGGAGACTTCATGCACACTCGCCCTCACGTCTTGCACTCCCACCTCGGGGCTGGAGACTTCATGCACACCCGCCTTCACGTCTTGCACTCTCTCCTCGGGGCTGGAGACTTCATGCACACTCACCTTCACGTCTTGCACTCTCTCCTACGTGCTGAGACTTCATGCACACTCTCCTTCACGTCTTGCACTCTCTCCTATGTGCTGAGACTTCCTGCACACTCACCTTCACATCTTGCACTCTCTCCTACGTGCTGAGACTTCATGCACACTCACCTTCACGTCTTGCACTCTCTCCTCTGGGCTGGAGACTTCATGCACACTCACCTTCAGGTCTTGCACTCTCTCCTCAGGGCTGGAGACTTCATGCACACTCACCTTCACGTCTTGCACTCTCTCCTCAGGGCTGGAGACTTCATGCACACTCACCTTCACGTCTTGCACTCTCTCCTCGGGGCTGGAGACTTCATGACCACTCACCTTCACGTCTTGCACTCTCTCCTCAGGGCTGGAGACTTCATGCACACTCACCTTCACGTCTTGCACTCTCTCCTTGGGGCTGGAGACTTCATGCACACTCTCCTTCACGTCTTGCACTCTCTCCTCGGGGCTGGAGACTTCATGCACCTCAACCTTCACGTCTTGCACCCTCTCCTCGGGGCTGGAGACTTCATGCATACTCACCTTCACATCTTGCACTCTCTCCTCGGTGCTGGAGAATTCATGCACACTCACCTTCACGTCTTGCACTCTCTCCTCGGGGCTGGAGACTTCATGCACACTCACCTTCACGTCTTGCACTCTCTCCTCAGGGCTGGAGACTTCATGCACACTCACCTTCACGTCTTGCACTCTCTCCTCAGGGCTGGAGACTTCATGACCACTCACCTTCACGTCTTGCACTCTCTCCTCGGGGCTGGAGACTTCATGCACACTCACCTTCACGTCTTGCACTCTCTCCTTGGGGCTGGAGACTTCATGCACGCTCTCCTTCACGTCTTGCACTCTCTCCTCGGGGCTGGAGACTTCATGCAACTCAACCTTCACGTCTTGCACTCTCTCCTCGGGGCTGGAGACTTCATGCATACTCACCTTCACGTCTTGCACTCTCTCCTCGGGGCTGGAGACTTCATGCACACTCACCTTCACGTCTTGCACTCTCTCCTCGGGGCTGGAGACTTCATGCATACTCGCCTTCACGTCTTGCACTCTCTCCTTGGGGCTGGAGTCTTCATGACCACTCACCTTCACGTCTTGCACTCTCTCCTCGGGGCTGGAGACTTCATGCACACTCACCTTCACGTCTTGCACTCTCTCCTCAGGGCTGGAGACTTCATGCACACTCACCTTCATGTCTTGCACTCTCCCCTCGGGGCTGGCGACTTCATGCACACTCACCTTCATGTCTTGCACTCTCTCCTCGGGGCTGGAGACTTCATGCACACTCACCTTCACGTCTTGCACTCTCTCCTCAGGGCTGGAGACTTCATGCACACCCACCTTCACGTCTTGCACTCTCTCCTCAGGGCTGGAGACTTCATGCACACCCGCCTTCACGTCTTGCACTCTCTCCTCGGGGCTGGAGACTTCATGCACACTCACCTTCACATCTTGCACTCTCTCCTACGTGCTGAGACTTCATGCACACTCTCCTTCACGTCTTGCACTCTCTCCTATGTGCTGAGACTTCCTGCACACTCACCTTCACGTCTTGCACTCTCTCCTACGTGCTGAGACTTCATGCACACTCACCTTCACGTCTTGCACTCTCTCCTCGGGGCTGGAGACTTCATGCACATTCACCTTCACGTCTTGCACTCTCTCCTCAGGGCTGGAGACTTCATGCACACTCACCTTCACGTCTTGCACTCTCTCCTCAGGGCTGGAGACTTCATGCACACTCGACTTCACGTCTTGCACTCTCTCCTCAGGGCTGGAGACTTCATGACCACTCACCTTCACATCTTGCACTCTCTCCTCGGGGCTGGAGACTTCATGCACACTCACCTTCACGTCTTGCACTCTCTCCTTGGGGCTGGAGACTTCATGCACGCTCTCCTTCACGTCTTGCACTCTCTCCTCGGGGCCGGAGACATCATGCACTTCAACCTTCACGTCTTGCAGTCTCTCCTCGGGGCTGGAGACTTCATGCATACTCACCTTCACGTCTTGCACTCTCTCCTCGGGGCTGGAGACTTCATGCACACTCACCTTCACGTCTTGCACTCTCTCCTCGGGGCTGGAGACTTCATGCATACTCGCCTTCACGTCTTGCACTCTCTCCTTGGGGCTGGAGTCTTCATGACCACTCACCTTCACGTCTTGCACTCTCTCCTCGGGGCTGGAGACTTCATGCACACTCACCTTCACGTCTTGCAGTCTCTCCTTGGGGCTGGAGTCTTCATGACCACTCACCTTCACGTCTTGCACTCTCTCCTCGGGGCTGGAGACTTCATGCACACTCACCTTCATGTCTTGCACTCTCCCCTCGGGGCTGGAGACTTCATGCACACTCACCTTCACGTCTTGCACTCTCTCCTTGGGGCTGGAGTCTTCATGACCACTCACCTTCACGTCTTGCACTCTCTCCTCGGGGCTGGAGACTTCTTGCACACTCACCTTCACGTCTTGCACTCTCTCCTCAGGGCTGGAGACTTCATGCACACTCACCTTCACATCTTGCACTCCCTCCTCTGGAGAGTTCATGCACACTCACCTTCACGTCTTGCACTCTCTCCTCAGGGCTGGAGAGTTCATGCACACTCACCATCACTTCTTGTACTCTCCCCTCGGGGCTGGAGACTTCATGCACATTCACCTTCACGTCTTGCACTCTCTCCTCAGGGCTGGAGACTTCATGCACACTCACCTTCACGTCTTGCACTCTCTCCTCAGGGCTGGAGACTTCATGTACACTCACCTTCACGTCTTGCACTCTCTCCTCGGGGCTGGAGTCTTCATGACCACTCACCTTCACGTCTTCCACACTCTCTTTGGGGCTGGAGACTTCATGGACACTCACCTTCACGTCTTGCACTCTCTCCTCGGGGCTGGAGACTTCATGGACGCTCACCTTCACGTCTTGCACTCTCTCCTCGGGGCTGGAGACTTCATGCACACTCACCTTCGCGTCTTGCACTCTCTCCTCGGGGCTGGAGACTTCATGCACCTCAACCTTCACGTCTTGCACTCTCTCCTCGGGGCTGGAGACTTCATGCACACTCACCTTCACGTCTTGCACTCTCTCCTCGGGGCTGGAGACTTCATGCACACTCACCTTCACGTCTTGCACTCTCTCCTCAGTGCTGGAGACTTCATGCACACTCACCTTCACGTCTTGCACTCTCTCCTTGGGGCTGGAGACTTCATGCACACTCACCTTCACGTCTTGCACTCTCTCCTCAGGGCTGGAGACTTCATGCACACCCACCTTCACGTCTTGCACTCTCTCCTCAGGGCTGGAGACTTCATGCACCTCAACCTTCACGTCTTGCACTCTCTCCTCGGGGCTGGAGACTTCATGGACACTCACTTTCACGTCTTCCAGTCTCTCCTCGGGGCTGGAGACTTCATGCACACTCACCTTCACGTCTTGCACTCTCTCCTCGGGGCTGGAGACTTCATGCATACTCGCCTTCACGTCTTGCACTCTCTCCTTGGGGCTGGAGTCTTCATGACCACTCACCTTCACGTCTTGCACTCTCTCCTCGGGGCTGGAGACTTCATGCACACTCACCTTCACGTCTTGCAGTCTCTCCTTGGGGCTGGAGTCTTCATGACCACTCACCTTCACGTCTTGCACTCTCTCCTCGGGGCTGGAGACTTCATGCACACTCACCTTCATGTCTTGCACTCTCTCCTCGGGGCTGGAGACTTCATGCACACTCACCTTCGCGTCTTGCACTCTCTCCTCGGGGCTGGAGACTTCATGCACCTCAACCTTCACGTCTTGCACTCTCTCCTCGGGGCTGGAGACTTCATGCACACTCACCTTCACGTCTTGCACTCTCTCCTCGGGGCTGGAGACTTCATGCACACTCACCTTCACGTCTTGCACTCTCTCCTCAGTGCTGGAGACTTCATGCACACTCACCTTCACGTCTTGCACTCTCTCCTTGGGGCTGGAGACTTCATGCACACTCACCTTCACGTCTTGCACTCTCTCCTCAGGGCTGGAGACTTCATGCACACCCACCTTCACGTCTTGCACTCTCTCCTCAGGGCTGGAGACTTCATGCACCTCAACCTTCACGTCTTGCACTCTCTCCTCGGGGCTGGAGACTTCATGGACACTCACCTTCACGTCTTGCAGTCTCTCCTCGGGGCTGGAGACTTCATGCACACTCACCTTCACGTCTTGCACTCTCTCCTCGGGGCTGGAGACTTCATGCATACTCGCCTTCACGTCTTGCACTCTCTCCTTGGGGCTGGAGTCTTCATGACCACTCACCTTCACGTCTTGCACTCTCTCCTCGGGGCTGGAGACTTCATGCACACTCACCTTCACGTCTTGCAGTCTCTCCTTGGGGCTGGAGTCTTCATGACCACTCACCTTCACGTCTTGCACTCTCTCCTCGGGGCTGGAGACTTCATGCACACTCACCTTCATGTCTTGCACTCTCCCCTCGGGGCTGGAGACTTCATGCACACTCACCTTCACGTCTTGCACTCTCTCCTTGGGGCTGGAGTCTTCATGACCACTCACCTTCACGTCTTGCACTCTCTCCTCGGGGCTGGAGACTTCTTGCACACTCACCTTCACGTCTTGCACTCTCTCCTCAGGGCTGGAGACTTCATGCACACTCACCTTCACATCTTGCACTCTCTCCTCTGGAGACTTCATGCACACTCACCTTCACGTCTTGCACTCTCTCCTCAGGGCTGGAGAGTTCATGCACACTCACCATCACTTCTTGTACTCTCCCCTCGGGGCTGGAGACTTCATGCACATTCACCTTCACGTCTTGCACTCTCTCCTCAGGGCTGGAGACTTCATGCACACTCACCTTCACGTCTTGCACTCTCTCCTCAGGGCTGGAGACTTCATGTACACTCACCTTCACGTCTTGCACTCTCTCCTCGGGGCTGGAGTCTTCATGACCACTCACCTTCACGTCTTCCACACTCTCTTTGGGGCTGGAGACTTCATGGACACTCACCTTCACGTCTTGCACTCTCTCCTCGGGGCTGGAGACTTCATGGACACTCACCTTCACGTCTTGCACTCTCTCCTCGGGGCTGGAGACTTCATGCACACTCACCTTCGCGTCTTGCACTCTCTCCTCGGGGCTGGAGACTTCATGCACCTCAACCTTCACGTCTTGCACTCTCTCCTCGGGGCTGGAGACTTCATGCACACTCACCTTCACGTCTTGCACTCTCTCCTCGGGGCTGGAGACTTCATGCACACTCACCTTCACGTCTTGCACTCTCTCCTCAGTGCTGGAGACTTCATGCACACTCACCTTCACGTCTTGCACTCTCTCCTTGGGGCTGGAGACTTCATGCACACTCACCTTCACGTCTTGCACTCTCTCCTCAGGGCTGGAGACTTCATGCACACCCACCTTCACGTCTTGCACTCTCTCCTCAGGGCTGGAGACTTCATGCACCTCAACCTTCACGTCTTGCACTCTCTCCTCGGGGCTGGAGACTTCATGGACAATCACCTTCACGTCTTGCAGTCTCTCCTCGGGGCTGGAGACTTCATGCACACTCACCTTCACGTCTTGCACTCTCTCCTCGGGGCTGGAGACTTCTTGCACACTCACCTTCACATCTTGCACTCTCTCCTCTGGAGACTTCATGCACACTCACCTTCACGTCTTGCACTCTCTCCTCAGGGCTGGAGAGTTCATGCACACTCACCATCACTTCTTGTACTCTCCCCTCGGGGCTGGAGACTTCATGCACATTCACCTTCACGTCTTGCACTCTCTCCTCAGGGCTGGAGACTTCATGCACACTCACCTTCACGTCTTGCACTCTCTCCTCAGGGCTGGAGACTTCATGTACACTCACCTTCATGTCTTGCACTCTCTCCTCGGGGCTGGAGTCTTCATGACCACTCACCTTCACGTCTTCCACACTCTCTTTGGGGCTGGAGACTTCATGGACACTCACCTTCACGTCTTGCACTCTCTCCTCGGGGCTGGAGACTTCATGGACACTCACCTTCACGTCTTGCACTCTCTCCTCGGGGCTGGAGACTTCATGCACACTCACCTTCGCGTCTTGCACTCTCTCCTCGGGGCTGGAGACTTCATGCACCTCAACCTTCACGTCTTGCACTCTCTCCTCGGGGCTGGAGACTTCATGCACACTCACCTTCACGTCTTACATTCTCTCCTCAGGGCTGGAGACTTCATGCACACTCACCTTCACGTCTTGCACTCTCTCCTCAGTGCTGGAGACTTCATGCACACTCACCTTCACGTCTTGCACTCTCTCCTTGGGGCTGGAGACTTCATGCACACTCACCTTCACGTCTTGCACTCTCTCCTCAGGGCTGGAGACTTCATGCACACCCACATTCACGTCTTGCACTCTCTCCTCAGGGCTGGAGACTTCATGCACCTCAACCTTCACGTCTTGCACTCTCTCCTCGGGGCTGGAGACTTCATGGACACTCACCTTCACGTCTTGCAGTCTCTCCTCAGGGCTGGAGACTTCATGCACACTCCCCATCACGTCTTGCACTCTCTCCTCAGGGCTTGAGACTTCATGCACACTCACCTTCACGTCTTGCACTCTCTCCTCGGGGCTGGAGACTTCATGCACACCCACCTTCACGTCTTGCTCTCTCTCCTCAGGGCTGGAGACTTCATGCACACTCCCCTTCACGTCTTGCACTCTCTCCTCAGGGCTGGAGACTTCATGCACACTCCCCTTCACGTCTTGCACTCTCTCCTCGGGACTGGAGACTTCATGCACACTCACCTTCACGTCTTGCACTCTCTTCTCGGGGCTGGAGACTTCATGCACACTCACCTTCACGTCTTGCACTCTCTCCTTGGGGCTGGAGACTTCATGCACACTCGCCTTCACGTCTTGCTCTCTCTCCTCGGGGCTGGAGACTTCATGCACACTCTCCTTCACGTCTTGCACTCTCTCCTCAGGGCTGGAGACTTCATGCACACTCACCTTCACGTCTTGCACTCTCTCCTCAGGGCTGGAGAGTTCATGCACACTCACCTTCACGTCTTGCACTCTCTCCTCGGGGCTGGAGACTTCCTGCACACTCACCATCACTTCTTGTACTCTCCCCTCGGGGCTGGAGACTTCATGCACACTCACCTTCACGTCTTGCACTCTCTCCTCGGGGCTGGAGACTTCATGCACACTCTCCTTCACGTCTTGCACTCTCTCCTCGGGGCTGGAGACTTCATGCACACTCACCTTCACGTCTTGCACTCTCTCCTCGGGGCTGGAGACTTCATGCACACCCACCTTCACGTCTTGCACTCTCTCCTCAGGGCTGGAGACTTCATGCACACTCACCTTCACGTCTTGCACTCTCTTCTCAGGGCTGGAGACTTCATGACCACTCACCTTCACGTCTTGCACTCTCTCCTCGGGGCTGAAGACTTCATGCACGCTCTCCTTCACGTCTTGCACTCTCTCCTCGGGGCTGGAGACTTCATGCACCTCAACCTTCACGTCTTGCACTCTCTCCTCGGGGCTGGAGACTTCATGCATACTCACCTTCACGTCTTGCACTCTCTCCTCGGGGCTGGAGACTTCATGCACACTCACCTTCACGTCTTGCACTCTCTCCTCGGGGCTGGAGACTTCATGCATACTCGCCTTCACGTCTTGCACTCTCTCCTTGGGGCTGGAGTCTTCATGACCACTCACCTTCACGTCTTGCACTCTCTCCTCGGGGCTGGAGACTTCATGCACACTCACCTTCACGTCTTGCACTCTCTCCTCAGGGCTGGAGACTTCATGCACACTCACCTTCATGTCTTGCACTCTCCCCTCGGGGCTGGCGACTTCATGCACACTCACCTTCATGTCTTGCACTCTCTCCTCGGGGCTGGAGACTTCATGCACACTCACCTTCACATCTTGCACTCTCTCCTCAGGGCTGGAGACTTCATGCACACCCACCTTCACGTCTTGCACTCTCTCCTCAGGGCTGGAGACTTCATGCACACCCGCCTTCACGTCTTGCACTCTCTCCTCGGGGCTGGAGACTTCATGCACACTCACCTTCACGTCTTGCACTCTCTCCTACGTGCTGAGACTTCATGCACACTCTCCTTCACGTCTTGCACTCTCTCCTATATGCTGAGACTTCCTGCACACTCACCTTCACGTCTTGCACTCTCTCCTACGTGCTGAGACTTCATGCACACTCACCTTCACGTCTTGCACTCTCTCCTCGGGGCTGGAGACTTCATGCACACTCACCTTCACGTCTTGCACTCTCTCCTCAGGGCTGGAGACTTCATGCACACTCACCTTCACGTCTTGCACTCTCTCCTCAGGGCTGGAGACTTCATGCACACTCACCTTCACGTCTTGCACTCTCTCCTCAGGGCTGGAGACTTCATGACCACTCACCTTCACGTCTTGCACTCTCTCCTCGGGGCTGGAGACTTCATGCACACTCACCTTCACGTCTTGCACTCTCTCCTTGGGGCTGGAGACTTCATGCACGCTCTCCTTCACGTCTTGCACTCTCTCCTCGGGGCTGGAGACTTCATGCACCTCAACCTTCACGTCTTGCTGTCTCTCCTCGGGGCTGGAGACTTCATGCATACTCACCTTCACGTCTTGCACTCTCTCCTCGGGGCTGGAGACTTCATGCACACTCACCTTCACGTCTTGCACTCTCTCCTCGGGGCTGGAGACTTCATGCATACTCGCCTTCACGTCTTGCACTCTCTCCTTGGAGCTGGAGTCTTCATGACCACTCACCTTCACGTCTTGCACTCTCTCCTCGGGGCTGGAGACTTCATGCACACTCACCTTCACGTCTTGCAGTCTCTCCTTGGGGCTGGAGTCTTCATGACCACTCACCTTCACGTCTTGCACTCTCTCCTCGGGGCTGGAGACTTCATGCACACTCACCTTCATGTCTTGCACTCTCCCCTCGGGGCTGGAGACTTCATGCACACTCACCTTCACGTCTTGCACTCTCTCCTTGGGGCTGGAGTCTTCATGACCACTCACCTTCACGTCTTGCACTCTCTCCTCGGGGCTGGAGACTTCTTGCACACTCACCTTCACGTCTTGCACTCTCTCCTCAGGGCTGGAGACTTCATGCACACTCACCTTCACATCTTGCACTCTCTCCTCTGGAGACTTCATGCACACTCACCTTCACGTCTTGCACTCTCTCCTCAGGGCTGGAGAGTTCATGCACACTCACCATCACTTCTTGTACTCTCCCCTCGGGGCTGGAGACTTCATGCACATTCACCTTCACGTCTTGCACTCTCTCCTCAGGGCTGGAGACTTCATGCACACTCACCTTCACGTCTTGCACTCTCTCCTCAGGGCTGGAGACTTCATGTACACTCACCTTCACGTCTTGCACTCTCTCCTCGGGGCTGGAGTCTTCATGACCACTCACCTTCACGTCTTCCACACTCTCTTTGGGGCTGGAGACTTCATGGACACTCACCTTCACGTCTTGCACTCTCTCCTCGGGGCTGGAGACTTCATGGACACTCACCTTCACGTCTTGCACTCTCTCCTCGGGGCTGGAGACTTCATGCACACTCACCTTCGCATCTTGCACTCTCTCCTCGGGGCTGGAGACTTCATGCACCTCAACCTTCACGTCTTGCACTCTCTCCTCGGGGCTGGAGACTTCATGCACACTCACCTTCACGTCTTGCACTCTCTCCTCGGGGCTGGAGACTTCATGCACACTCACCTTCACGTCTTGCACTCTCTCCTCAGTGCTGGAGACTTCATGCACACTCACCTTCACGTCTTGCACTCTCTCCTTGGGGCTGGAGACTTCATGCACACTCACCTTCACGTCTTGCACTCTCTCCTCAGGGCTGGAGACTTCATGCACACCCACCTTCACGTCTTGCACTCTCTCCTCAGGGCTGGAGACTTCATGCACCTCAACCTTCACGTCTTGCACTCTCTCCTCGGGGCTGGAGACTTCATGGACAATCACCTTCACATCTTGCAGTCTCTCCTCGGGGCTGGAGACTTCATGCACACTCACCTTCACGTCTTGCACTCTCTCCTCGGGGCTGGAGACTTCATGCACACTCACCTTCACATCTTGCACTCTCTCCTCTGGAGACTTCATGCACACTCACCTTCACGTCTTGCACTCTCTCCTCAGGGCTGGAGAGTTCATGCACACTCACCATCACTTCTTGTACTCTCCCCTCGGGGCTGGAGACTTCATGCACATTCACCTTCACGTCTTGCACTCTCTCCTCAGGGCTGGAGACTTCATGCACACTCACCTTCACGTCTTGCACTCTCTCCTCAGGGCTGGAGACTTCATGTACACTCACCTTCATGTCTTGCACTCTCTCCTCGGGGCTGGAGTCTTCATGACCACTCACCTTCACGTCTTCCACACTCTCTTTGGGGCTGGAGACTTCATGGACACTCACCTTCACGTCTTGCACTCTCTCCTCGGGGCTGGAGACTTCATGGACACTCACCTTCACGTCTTGCACTCTCTCCTCGGGGCTGGAGACTTCATGCACACTCACCTTCGCGTCTTGCACTCTCTCCTCGGGGCTGGAGACTTCATGCACCTCAACCTTCACGTCTTGCACTCTCTCCTCGGGGCTGGAGACTTCATGCACACTCACCTTCACGTCTTGCATTCTCTCCTCAGGGCTGGAGACTTCATGCACACTCACCTTCACGTCTTGCACTCTCTCCTCAGTGCTGGAGACTTCATGCACACTCACCTTCATGTCTTGCACTCTCTCCTTGGGGCTGGAGACTTCATGCACACTCACCTTCACGTCTTGCACTCTCTCCTCAGGGCTGGAGACTTCATGCACACCCACATTCACGTCTTGCACTCTCTCCTCAGGGCTGGAGACTTCATGCACCTCAACCTTCACGTCTTGCACTCTCTCCTCGGGGCTGGAGACTTCATGGACACTCACCTTCACGTCTTGCAGTCTCTCCTCAGGGCTGGAGACTTCATGCACACTCCCCATCACGTCTTGCACTCTCTCCTCAGGGCTTGAGACTTCATGCACACTCACCTTCACGTCTTGCACTCTCTCCTCGGGGCTGGAGACTTCATGCACACCCACCTTCACGTCTTGCTCTCTCTCCTCAGGGCTGGAGACTTCATGCACACTCCCCTTCACGTCTTGCACTCTCTCCTCAGGGCTGGAGACTTCATGCACACTCCCCTTCACGTCTTGCACTCTCTCCTCGGGACTGGAGACTTCATGCACACTCACCTTCACGTCTTGCACTCTCTTCTCGGGGCTGGAGACTTCATGCACACTCACCTTCACGTCTTGCACTCTCTCCTTGGGGCTGGAGACTTCATGCACACTCGCCTTCACGTCTTGCTCTCTCTCCTCGGGGCTGGAGACTTCATGCACACTCTCCTTCACGTCTTGCACTCTCTCCTCAGGGCTGGAGACTTCATGCACACTCACCTTCACGTCTTGCACTCTCTCCTCAGGGCTGGAGAGTTCATGCACACTCACCTTCACGTCTTGCACTCTCTCCTCGGGGCTGGAGACTTCCTGCACACTCACCATCACTTCTTGTACTCTCCCCTCGGGGCTGGAGACTTCATGCACACTCACCTTCACGTCTTGCACTCTCTCCTCGGGGCTGGAGACTTCATGCACACTCTCCTTCACGTCTTGCACTCTCTCCTCGGGGCTGGAGACTTCATGCACACTCACCTTCACGTCTTGCACTCTCTCCTCGGGGCTGGAGACTTCATGCACACCCACCTTCACGTCTTGCACTCTCTCCTCAGGGCTGGAGACTTCATGCACACTCACCTTCACGTCTTGCACTCTCTTCTCAGGGCTGGAGACTTCATGACCACTCACCTTCACGTCTTGCACTCTCTCCTCGGGGCTGGCGACTTCATGCACGCTCTCCTTCACGTCTTGCACTCTCTCCTCGGGGCTGGAGACTTCATGCACCTCAACCTTCACGTCTTGCACTCTCTCCTCGGGGCTGGAGACTTCATGCATACTCACCTTCACGTCTTGCACTCTCTCCTCGGGGCTGGAGACTTCATGCACACTCACCTTCACGTCTTGCACTCTCTCCTCGGGGCTGGAGACTTCATGCATACTCGCCTTCACGTCTTGCACTCTCTCCTTGGGGCTGGAGTCTTCATGACCACTCACCTTCACGTCTTGCACTCTCTCCTCGGGGCTGGAGACTTCATGCACACTCACCTTCACGTCTTGCACTCTCTCCTCAGGGCTGGAGACTTCATGCACACTCACCTTCATGTCTTGCACTCTCCCCTCGGGGCTGGCGACTTCATGCACACTCACCTTCATGTCTTGCACTCTCTCCTCGGGGCTGGAGACTTCATGCACACTCACCTTCACGTCTTGCTCTCTCTCCTCAGGGCTGGAGACTTCATGCACACTCCCCTTCACGTCTTGCACTCTCTCCTACGTGCTGAGACTTCATGCACACTCTCCTTCACGTCTTGCACTCTCTCCTATATGCTGAGACTTCCTGCACACTCACCTTCACGTCTTGCACTCTCTCCTCGGGGCTGGAGACTTCATGCATACTCGCCTTCACGTCTTGCACTCTCTCCTTGGGGCTGGAGTCTTCATGACCACTCACCTTCACGTCTTGCACTCTCTCCTCGGGGCTGGAGACTTCATGCACACTCACCTTCACGTCTTGCAGTCTCTCCTTGGGGCTGGAGTCTTCATGACCACTCACCTTCACGTCTTGCACTCTCTCCTCGGGGCTGGAGACTTCATGCACACTCACCTTCATGTCTTGCACTCTCTCCTCGGGGCTGGAGACTTCATGCACACTCACCTTCGCGTCTTGCACTCTCTCCTCGGGGCTGGAGACTTCATGCACCTCAACCTTCACGTCTTGCACTCTCTCCTCGGGGCTGGAGACTTCATGCACACTCACCTTCACGTCTTGCACTCTCTCCTCGGGGCTGGAGACTTCATGCACACTCACCTTCACGTCTTGCACTCTCTCCTCAGTGCTGGAGACTTCATGCACACTCACCTTCACGTCTTGCACTCTCTCCTTGGGGCTGGAGACTTCATGCACACTCACCTTCACGTCTTGCACTCTCTCCTCAGGGCTGGAGACTTCATGCACACCCACCTTCACGTCTTGCACTCTCTCCTCAGGGCTGGAGACTTCATGCACCTCAACCTTCACGTCTTGCACTCTCTCCTCGGGGCTGGAGACTTCATGGACACTCACCTTCACGTCTTGCAGTCTCTCCTCGGGGCTGGAGACTTCATGCACACTCACCTTCACGTCTTGCACTCTCTCCTCGGGGCTGGAGACTTCATGCATACTCGCCTTCACGTCTTGCACTCTCTCCTTGGGGCTGGAGTCTTCATGACCACTCACCTTCACGTCTTGCAGTCTCTCCTCGGGGCTGGAGACTTCATGCACACTCACCTTCACGTCTTGCACTCTCTCCTCGGGGCTGGAGACTTCATGCATACTCGCCTTCACGTCTTGCACTCTCTCCTTGGGGCTGGAGTCTTCATGACCACTCACCTTCACGTCTTGCACTCTCTCCTCGGGGCTGGAGACTTCATGCACACTCACCTTCACGTCTTGCAGTCTCTCCTTGGGGCTGGAGTCTTCATGACCACTCACCTTCACGTCTTGCACTCTCTCCTCGGGGCTGGAGACTTCATGCACACTCACCTTCATGTCTTGCACTCTCCCCTCGGGGCTGGAGACTTCATGCACACTCACCTTCACGTCTTGCACTCTCTCCTTGGGGCTGGAGTCTTCATGACCACTCACCTTCACGTCTTGCACTCTCTCCTCGGGGCTGGAGACTTCTTGCACACTCACCTTCACGTCTTGCACTCTCTCCTCAGGGCTGGAGACTTCATGCACACTCACCTTCACATCTTGCACTCTCTCCTCTGGAGACTTCATGCACACTCACCTTCACGTCTTGCACTCTCTCCTCAGGGCTGGAGAGTTCATGCACACTCACCATCACTTCTTGTACTCTCCCCTCGGGGCTGGAGACTTCATGCACATTCACCTTCACGTCTTGCACTCTCTCCTCAGGGCTGGAGACTTCATGCACACTCACCTTCACGTCTTGCACTCTCTCCTCAGGGCTGGAGACTTCATGTACACTCACCTTCACGTCTTGCACTCTCTCCCCGGGGCTGGAGTCTTCATGACCACTCACCTTCACGTCTTCCACACTCTCTTTGGGGCTGGAGACTTCATGGACACTCACCTTCACGTCTTGCACTCTCTCCTCGGGGCTGGAGACTTCATGGACACTCACCTTCACGTCTTGCACTCTCTCCTCGGGGCTGGAGACTTCATGCACACTCACCTTCGCGTCTTGCACTCTCTCCTCGGGGCTGGAGACTTCATGCACCTCAACCTTCACGTCTTGCACTCTCTCCTCGGGGCTGGAGACTTCATGCACACTCACCTTCACGTCTTGCACTCTCTCCTCGGGGCTGGAGACTTCATGCACACTCACCTTCACGTCTTGCACTCTCTCCTCAGTGCTGGAGACTTCATGCACACTCACCTTCACGTCTTGCACTCTCTCCTTGGGGCTGGAGACTTCATGCACACTCACCTTCACGTCTTGCACTCTCTCCTCAGGGCTGGAGACTTCATGCACACCCACCTTCACGTCTTGCACTCTCTCCTCAGGGCTGGAGACTTCATGCACCTCAACCTTCACGTCTTGCACTCTCTCCTCGGGGCTGGAGACTTCATGGACAATCACCTTCACGTCTTGCAGTCTCTCCTCGGGGCTGGAGACTTCATGCACACTCACCTTCACGTCTTGCACTCTCTCCTCGGGGCTGGAGACTTCTTGCACACTCACCTTCACATCTTGCACTCTCTCCTCTGGAGACTTCATGCACACTCACCTTCACGTCTTGCACTCTCTCCTCAGGGCTGGAGAGTTCATGCACACTCACCATCACTTCTTGTACTCTCCCCTCGGGGCTGGAGACTTCATGCACCTTCACCTTCACGTCTTGCACTCTCTCCTCAGGGCTGGAGACTTCATGCACACTCACCTTCACGTCTTGCACTCTCTCCTCAGGGCTGGAGACTTCATGTACACTCACCTTCATGTCTTGCACTCTCTCCTCGGGGCTGGAGTCTTCATGACCACTCACCTTCACGTCTTCCACACTCTCTTTGGGGCTGGAGACTTCATGGACACTCACCTTCACGTCTTGCACTCTCTCCTCGGGGCTGGAGACTTCATGGACACTCACCTTCACGTCTTGCACTCTCTCCTCGGGGCTGGAGACTTCATGCACACTCACCTTCGCGTCTTGCACTCTCTCCTCGGGGCTGGAGACTTCATGCACCTCAACCTTCACGTCTTGCACTCTCTCCTCGGGGCTGGAGACTTCATGCACACTCACCTTCACGTCTTGCATTCTCTCCTCAGGGCTGGAGACTTCATGCACACTCACCTTCACGTCTTGCACTCTCTCCTCAGTGCTGGAGACTTCATGCACACTCACCTTCACGTCTTGCACTCTCTCCTTGGGGCTGGAGACTTCATGCACACTCACCTTCACGTCTTGCACTCTCTCCTCAGGGCTGGAGACTTCATGCACACCCACATTCACGTCTTGCACTCTCTCCTCAGGGCTGGAGACTTCATGCACCTCAACCTTCACGTCTTGCACTCTCTCCTCGGGGCTGGAGACTTCATGGACACTCACCTTCACGTCTTGCAGTCTCTCCTCAGGGCTGGAGACTTCATGCACACTCCCCATCACGTCTTGCACTCTCTCCTCAGGGCTTGAGACTTCATGCACACTCACCTTCACGTCTTGCACTCTCTCCTCGGGGCTGGAGACTTCATGCACACCCACCTTCACGTCTTGCTCTCTCTCCTCAGGGCTGGAGACTTCATGCACACTCCCCTTCACGTCTTGCACTCTCTCCTCAGGGCTGGAGACTTCATGCACACTCCCCTTCACGTCTTGCACTCTCTCCTCGGGACTGGAGACTTCATGCACACTCACCTTCACGTCTTGCACTCTCTTCTCGGGGCTGGAGACTTCATGCACACTCACCTTCACGTCTTGCACTCTCTCCTTGGGGCTGGAGACTTCATGCACACTCGCCTTCACGTCTTGCTCTCTCTCCTCGGGGCTGGAGACTTCATGCACACTCTCCTTCACGTCTTGCACTCTCTCCTCAGGGCTGGAGACTTCATGCACACTCACCTTCACGTCTTGCACTCTCTCCTCAGGGCTGGAGAGTTCATGCACACTCACCTTCACGTCTTGCACTCTCTCCTCGGGGCTGGAGACTTCCTGCACACTCACCATCACTTCTTGTACTCTCCCCTCGGGGCTGGAGACTTCATGCACACTCACCTTCACGTCTTGCACTCTCTCCTCGGGGCTGGAGACTTCATGCACACTCTCCTTCACGTCTCAGGGCTGGAGACTTCATGACCACTCACCTTCACGTCTTGCACTCTCTCCTCGGGGCTGAAGACTTCATGCACGCTCTCCTTCACGTCTTGCACTCTCTCCTCGGGGCTGGAGACTTCATGCACCTCAACCTTCACGTCTTGCACTCTCTCCTCGGGGCTGGAGACTTCATGCATACTCACCTTCACGTCTTGCACTCTCTCCTCGGGGCTGGAGACTTCATGCACACTCACCTTCACGTCTTGCACTCTCTCCTCGGGGCTGGAGACTTCATGCATACTCGCCTTCACGTCTTGCACTCTCTCCTTGGGGCTGGAGTCTTCATGACCACTCACCTTCACGTCTTGCACTCTCTCCTCGGGGCTGGAGACTTCATGCACACTCACCTTCACGTCTTGCACTCTCTCCTCAGGGCTGGAGACTTCATGCACACTCACCTTCATGTCTTGCACTCTCCCCTCGGGGCTGGCGACTTCATGCACACTCACCTTCATGTCTTGCACTCTCTCCTCGGGGCTGGAGACTTCATGCACACTCACCTTCACATCTTGCACTCTCTCCTCAGGGCTGGAGACTTCATGCACACCCACCTTCACGTCTTGCACTCTCTCCTCAGGGCTGGAGACTTCATGCACACCCGCCTTCACGTCTTGCACTCTCTCCTCGGGGCTGGAGACTTCATGCACACTCACCTTCACGTCTTGCACTCTCTCCTACGTGCTGAGACTTCATGCACACTCTCCTTCACGTCTTGCACTCTCTCCTATATGCTGAGACTTCCTGCACACTCACCTTCACGTCTTGCACTCTCTCCTACGTGCTGAGACTTCATGCACACTCACCTTCACGTCTTGCACTCTCTCCTCGGGGCTGGAGACTTCATGCACACTCACCTTCACGTCTTGCACTCTCTCCTCAGGGCTGGAGACTTCATGCACACTCACCTTCACGTCTTGCACTCTCTCCTCAGGGCTGGAGACTTCATGCACACTCACCTTCACGTCTTGCACTCTCTCCTCAGGGCTGGAGACTTCATGACCACTCACCTTCACGTCTTGCACTCTCTCCTCGGGGCTGGAGACTTCATGCACACTCACCTTCACGTCTTGCACTCTCTCCTTGGGGCTGGAGACTTCATGCACGCTCTCCTTCACGTCTTGCACTCTCTCCTCGGGGCTGGAGACTTCATGCACCTCAACCTTCACGTCTTGCTGTCTCTCCTCGGGGCTGGAGACTTCATGCATACTCACCTTCACGTCTTGCACTCTCTCCTCGGGGCTGGAGACTTCATGCACACTCACCTTCACGTCTTGCACTCTCTCCTCGGGGCTGGAGACTTCATGCATACTCGCCTTCACGTCTTGCACTCTCTCCTTGGAGCTGGAGTCTTCATGACCACTCACCTTCACGTCTTGCACTCTCTCCTCGGGGCTGGAGACTTCATGCACACTCACCTTCACGTCTTGCAGTCTCTCCTTGGGGCTGGAGTCTTCATGACCACTCACCTTCACGTCTTGCACTCTCTCCTCGGGGCTGGAGACTTCATGCACACTCACCTTCATGTCTTGCACTCTCCCCTCGGGGCTGGAGACTTCATGCACACTCACCTTCACGTCTTGCACTCTCTCCTTGGGGCTGGAGTCTTCATGACCACTCACCTTCACGTCTTGCACTCTCTCCTCGGGGCTGGAGACTTCTTGCACACTCACCTTCACGTCTTGCACTCTCTCCTCAGGGCTGGAGACTTCATGCACACTCACCTTCACATCTTGCACTCTCTCCTCTGGAGACTTCATGCACACTCACCTTCACGTCTTGCACTCTCTCCTCAGGGCTGGAGAGTTCATGCACACTCACCATCACTTCTTGTACTCTCCCCTCGGGGCTGGAGACTTCATGCACATTCACCTTCACGTCTTGCACTCTCTCCTCAGGGCTGGAGACTTCATGCACACTCACCTTCACGTCTTGCACTCTCTCCTCAGGGCTGGAGACTTCATGTACACTCACCTTCACGTCTTGCACTCTCTCCTCGGGGCTGGAGTCTTCATGACCACTCACCTTCACGTCTTCCACACTCTCTTTGGGGCTGGAGACTTCATGGACACTCACCTTCACGTCTTGCACTCTCTCCTCGGGGCTGGAGACTTCATGGAGACTCACCTTCACGTCTTGCACTCTCTCCTCGGGGCTGGAGACTTCATGCACACTCACCTTCGCATCTTGCACTCTCTCCTCGGGGCTGGAGACTTCATGCACCTCAACCTTCACGTCTTGCACTCTCTCCTCGGGGCTGGAGACTTCATGCACACTCACCTTCACGTCTTGCACTCTCTCCTCGGGGCTGGAGACTTCATGCACACTCACCTTCACGTCTTGCACTCTCTCCTCAGTGCTGGAGACTTCATGCACACTCACCTTCACGTCTTGCACTCTCTCCTTGGGGCTGGAGACTTCATGCACACTCACCTTCACGTCTTGCACTCTCTCCTCAGGGCTGGAGACTTCATGCACACCCACCTTCACGTCTTGCACTCTCTCCTCAGGGCTGGAGACTTCATGCACCTCAACCTTCACGTCTTGCACTCTCTCCTCGGGGCTGGAGACTTCATGGACAATCACCTTCACATCTTGCAGTCTCTCCTCGGGGCTGGAGACTTCATGCACACTCACCTTCACGTCTTGCACTCTCTCCTCGGGGCTGGAGACTTCATGCACACTCACCTTCACATCTTGCACTCTCTCCTCTGGAGACTTCATGCACACTCACCTTCACGTCTTGCACTCTCTCCTCAGGGCTGGAGAGTTCATGCACACTCACCATCACTTCTTGTACTCTCCCCTCGGGGCTGGAGACTTCATGCACATTCACCTTCACGTCTTGCACTCTCTCCTCAGGGCTGGAGACTTCATGCACACTCACCTTCACGTCTTGCACTCTCTCCTCAGGGCTGGAGACTTCATGTACACTCACCTTCATGTCTTGCACTCTCTCCTCGGGGCTGGAGTCTTCATGACCACTCACCTTCACGTCTTCCACACTCTCTTTGGGGCTGGAGACTTCATGGACACTCACCTTCACGTCTTGCACTCTCTCCTCGGGGCTGGAGACTTCATGGACACTCACCTTCACGTCTTGCACTCTCTCCTCGGGGCTGGAGACTTCATGCACACTCACCTTCGCGTCTTGCACTCTCTCCTCGGGGCTGGAGACTTCATGCACCTCAACCTTCACGTCTTGCACTCTCTCCTCGGGGCTGGAGACTTCATGCACACTCACCTTCACGTCTTGCATTCTCTCCTCAGGGCTGGAGACTTCATGCACACTCACCTTCACGTCTTGCACTCTCTCCTCAGTGCTGGAGACTTCATGCACACTCACCTTCATGTCTTGCACTCTCTCCTTGGGGCTGGAGACTTCATGCACACTCACCTTCACGTCTTGCACTCTCTCCTCAGGGCTGGAGACTTCATGCACACCCACATTCACGTCTTGCACTCTCTCCTCAGGGCTGGAGACTTCATGCACCTCAACCTTCACGTCTTGCACTCTCTCCTCGGGGCTGGAGACTTCATGGACACTCACCTTCACGTCTTGCAGTCTCTCCTCAGGGCTGGAGACTTCATGCACACTCCCCATCACGTCTTGCACTCTCTCCTCAGGGCTTGAGACTTCATGCACACTCACCTTCACGTCTTGCACTCTCTCCTCGGGGCTGGAGACTTCATGCACACCCACCTTCACGTCTTGCTCTCTCTCCTCAGGGCTGGAGACTTCATGCACACTCCCCTTCACGTCTTGCACTCTCTCCTCAGGGCTGGAGACTTCATGCACACTCCCCTTCACGTCTTGCACTCTCTCCTCGGGGCTGGAGACTTCATGGACACTCACCTTCACGTCTTGCACTCTCTCCTCGGGGCTGGAGACTTCATGCACACCCACCTTCACGTCTTGCTCTCTCTCCTCAGGGCTGGAGACTTCATGCACACTCCCCTTCACGTCTTGCACTCTCTCCTCAGGGCTGGAGACTTCATGCACACTCCCCTTCACGTCTTGCACTCTCTCCTCGGGGCTGGAGACTTCATGGACACTCACCTTCACGTCTTGCACTCTCTCCTCGGGGCTGGAGACTTCATGCACACTCACCTTCGCGTCTTGCACTCTCTCCTCGGGGCTGGAGACTTCATGCACCTCAACCTTCACGTCTTGCACTCTCTCCTCGGGGCTGGAGACTTCATGCACACTCACCTTCACGTCTTCCACACTCTCTTTGGGGCTGGAGACTTCATGGACACTCACCTTCACGTCTTGCACTCTCTCCTCGGGGCTGGAGACTTCATGGACACTCACCTTCACGTCTTGCACTCTCTCCTCGGGGCTGGAGACTTCATGCACACTCACCTTCGCGTCTTGCACTCTCTCCTCGGGGCTGGAGACTTCATGCACCTCAACCTTCACGTCTTGCACTCTCTCCTCGGGGCTGGAGACTTCATGCACACTCACCTTCACGTCTTGCATTCTCTCCTCAGGGCTGGAGACTTCATGCACACTCACCTTCACGTCTTGCACTCTCTCCTCAGTGCTGGAGACTTCATGCACACTCACCTTCATGTCTTGCACTCTCTCCTTGGGGCTGGAGACTTCATGCACACTCACCTTCACGTCTTGCACTCTCTCCTCAGGGCTGGAGACTTCATGCACACCCACATTCACATCTTGCACTCTCTCCTCAGGGCTGGAGACTTCATGCACCTCAACCTTCACGTCTTGCACTCTCTCCTCGGGGCTGGAGACTTCATGGACACTCACCTTCACGTCTTGCAGTCTCTCCTCAGGGCTGGAGACTTCATGCACACTCCCCATCACGTCTTGCACTCTCTCCTCAGGGCTTGAGACTTCATGCACACTCACCTTCACGTCTTGCACTCTCTCCTCGGGGCTGGAGACTTCATGCACACCCACCTTCACGTCTTGCTCTCTCTCCTCAGGGCTGGAGACTTCATGCACACTCCCCTTCACGTCTTGCACTCTCTCCTCAGGGCTGGAGACTTCATGCACACTCCCCTTCACGTCTTGCACTCTCTCCTCGGGACTGGAGACTTCATGCACACTCACCTTCACGTCTTGCACTCTCTTCTCGGGGCTGGAGACTTCATGCACACTCACCTTCACGTCTTGCACTCTCTCCTTGGGGCTGGAGACTTCATGCACACTCGCCTTCACGTCTTGCTCTCTCTCCTCGGGGCTGGAGACTTCATGCACACTCTCCTTCACGTCTTGCACTCTCTCCTCAGGGCTGGAGACTTCATGCACACTCACCTTCACGTCTTGCACTCTCTCCTCAGGGCTGGAGAGTTCATGCACACTCACCTTCACGTCTTGCACTCTCTCCTCGGGGCTGGAGACTTCCTGCACACTCACCATCACTTCTTGTACTCTCCCCTCGGGGCTGGAGACTTCATGCACACTCACCTTCACGTCTTGCACTCTCTCCTCGGGGCTGGAGACTTCATGCACACTCTCCTTCACGTCTTGCACTCTCTCCTCGGGGCTGGAGACTTCATGCACACTCACCTTCACGTATTGCACTCTCTCCTCGGGGCTGGAGACTTCATGCACACCCACCTTCACGTCTTGCACTCTCTCCTCAGGGCTGGAGACTTCATGCACACTCACCTTCACGTCTTGCACTCTCTTCTCAGGGCTGGAGACTTCATGACCACTCACCTTCACGTCTTGCACTCTCACCTCGGGGCTGGCGACTTCATGCACGCTCTCCTTCACGTCTTGCACTCTCTCCTCGGGGCTGGAGACTTCATGCACCTCAACCTTCACGTCTTGCACTCTCTCCTCGGGGCTGGAGACTTCATGCATACTCACCTTCACGTCTTGCACTCTCTCCTCGGGGCTGGAGACTTCATGCACACTCACCTTCACGTCTTGCACTCTCTCCTCGGGGCTGGAGACTTCATGCATACTCGCCTTCACGTCTTGCACTCTCTCCTTGGGGCTGGAGTCTTCATGACCACTCACCTTCACGTCTTGCACTCTCTCCTCGGGGCTGGAGACTTCATGCACACTCACCTTCACGTCTTGCACTCTCTCCTCAGGGCTGGAGACTTCATGCACACTCACCTTCATGTCTTGCACTCTCCCCTCGGGGCTGGCGACTTCATGCACACTCACCTTCATGTCTTGCACTCTCTCCTCGGGGCTGGAGACTTCATGCACACTCACCTTCACATCTTGCACTCTCTCCTCAGGGCTGGAGACTTCATGCACACCCACCTTCACGTCTTGCACTCTCTCCTCAGGGCTGGAGACTTCATGCACACCCGCCTTCACGTCTTGCACTCTCTCCTCGGGGCTGGAGACTTCATGCACACTCACCTTCACGTCTTGCACTCTCTCCTATATGCTGAGACTTCCTGCACACTCACCTTCACGTCTTGCACTCTCTCCTACGTGCTGAGACTTCATGCACACTCACCTTCACGTCTTGCACTCTCTCCTCGGGGCTGGAGACTTCATGCACACTCACCTTCACGTCTTGCACTCTCTCCTCAGGGCTGGAGACTTCATGCACACTCACCTTCACGTCTTGCACTCTCTCCTCAGGGCTGGAGACTTCATGCACACTCACCTTCACGTCTTGCACTCTCTCCTCAGGGCTGGAGACTTCATGACCACTCACCTTCACGTCTTGCACTCTCTCCTCGGGGCTGGAGACTTCATGCACACTCACCTTCACGTCTTGCACTCTCTCCTTGGGGCTGGAGACTTCATGCACGCTCTCCTTCACGTCTTGCACTCTCTCCTCGGGGCTGGAGACTTCATGCACCTCAACCTTCACGTCTTGCTGTCTCTCCTCGGGGCTGGAGACTTCATGCATACTCACCTTCACGTCTTGCACTCTCTCCTCGGGGCTGGAGACTTCATGCACACTCACCTTCACGTCTTGCACTCTCTCCTCGGGGCTGGAGACTTCATGCATACTCGCCTTCACGTCTTGCACTCTCTCCTTGGAGCTGGAGTCTTCATGACCACTCACCTTCACGTCTTGCACTCTCTCCTCGGGGCTGGAGACTTCATGCACACTCACCTTCACGTCTTGCAGTCTCTCCTTGGGGCTGGAGTCTTCATGACCACTCACCTTCACGTCTTGCACTCTCTCCTCGGGGCTGGAGACTTCATGCACACTCACCTTCATGTCTTGCACTCTCCCCTCGGGGCTGGAGACTTCATGCACACTCACCTTCACGTCTTGCACTCTCTCCTTGGGGCTGGAGTCTTCATGACCACTCACCTTCACGTCTTGCACTCTCTCCTCGGGGCTGGAGACTTCTTGCACACTCACCTTCACGTCTTGCACTCTCTCCTCAGGGCTGGAGACTTCATGCACACTCACCTTCACATCTTGCACTCTCTCCTCTGGAGACTTCATGCACACTCACCTTCACGTCTTGCACTCTCTCCTCAGGGCTGGAGAGTTCATGCACACTCACCATCACTTCTTGTACTCTCCCCTCGGGGCTGGAGACTTCATGCACATTCACCTTCACGTCTTGCACTCTCTCCTCAGGGCTGGAGACTTCATGCACACTCACCTTCACGTCTTGCACTCTCTCCTCAGGGCTGGAGACTTCATGTACACTCACCTTCACGTCTTGCACTCTCTCCTCGGGGCTGGAGTCTTCATGACCACTCACCTTCACGTCTTCCACACTCTCTTTGGGGCTGGAGACTTCATGGACACTCACCTTCACGTCTTGCACTCTCTCCTCGGGGCTGGAGACTTCATGGACACTCACCTTCACGTCTTGCACTCTCTCCTCGGGGCTGGAGACTTCATGCACACTCACCTTCGCGTCTTGCACTCTCTCCTCGGGGCTGGAGACTTCATGCACCTCAACCTTCACGTCTTGCACTCTCTCCTCGGGGCTGGAGACTTCATGCACACTCACCTTCATGTCTTGCACTCTCTCCTCGGGGCTGGAGACTTCATGCACACTCACCTTCACGTCTTGCACTCTCTCCTCAGTGCTGGAGACTTCATGCACACTCACCTTCACGTCTTGCACTCTCTCCTTGGGGCTGGAGACTTCATGCACACTCACCTTCACGTCTTGCACTCTCTCCTCAGGGCTGGAGACTTCATGCACACCCACCTTCACGTCTTGCACTCTCTCCTCAGGGCTGGAGACTTCATGCACACCCACCTTCACGTCTTGCACTCTCTCCTCAGGGCTGGAGACTTCATGCACCTCAACCTTCACGTCTTGCACTCTCTCCTCGGGGCTGGAGACTTCATGGACAATCACCTTCACGTCTTGCAGTCTCTCCTCGGGGCTGGAGACTTCATGCACACTCACCTTCACGTCTTGCACTCTCTCCTCGGGGCTGGAGACTTCATGCATACTCGCCTTCACGTCTTGCACTCTCTCCTTGGGACTGGAGTCTTCATGACCACTCACCTTCACGTCTTGCACTCTCTCCTCGGGGCTGGAGACTTCATGCACACTCACCTTCACATCTTGCAGTCTCTCCTTGGGGCTGGAGTCTTCATGACCACTCACCTTCACGTCTTGCACTCTCTCCTCGGGGCTGGAGACTTCATGCACACTCACCTTCATGTCTTGCACTCTCCCCTCGGGGCTGGAGACTTCATGCACACTCACCTTCACGTCTTGCACTCTCTCCTTGGGGCTGGAGTCTTCATGACCACTCACCTTCACGTCTTGCACTCTCTCCTCGGGGCTGGAGACTTCTTGCACACTCACCTTCACGTCTTGCACTCTCTCCTCAGGGCTGGAGACTTCATGCACACTCATCTTCACATCTTGCACTCTCTCCTCTGGAGACTTCATGCACACTCACCTTCACGTCTTGCACTCTCTCCTCAGGGCTGGAGAGTTCATGCACACTCACCATCACTTCTTGTACTCTCCCCTCGGGGCTGGAGACTTCATGCACATTCACCTTCACGTCTTGCACTCTCTCCTCAGGGCTGGAGACTTCATGCACACTCACCTTCACGTCTTGCACTCTCTCCTCGGGGCTGGAGTCTTCATGACCACTCACCTTCACGTCTTCCACACTCTCTTTGGGGCTGGAGACTTCATGGACACTCACCTTCACGTCTTGCACTCTCTCCTCGGGGATGGAGAATTCATGGACACTCACCTTCACGTCTTGCACTCTCTCCTCGGGGCTGGAGACTCCATGCACACTCACCTTCGCGTCTTGCACTCTCTCCTCGGGGCTGGAGACTTCATGCACCTCAACCTTCACGTCTTGCACTCTCTCCTCGGGGCTGGAGACTTCATGCACACTCACCTTCACGTCTTGCATTCTCTCCTCGGGGCTGGAGACTTCATGCACACTCACCTTCACGTCTTGCACTCTCTCCTCAGTGCTGGAGACTTCATGCACACTCACCTTCATGTCTTGCACTCTCTCCTTGGGGCTGGAGACTTCATGCACACTCACCTTCACGTCTTGCACTCTCTCCTCAGGGCTGGAGACTTCATGCACACCCACCTTCACGTCTTGCACTCTCTCCTCAGGGCTGGAGACTTCATGCACCTCAACCTTCACGTCTTGCACTCTCTCCTCGGGGCTGGAGACTTCATGGACACTCACCTTCACGTCTTGCAGTCTCTCCTCAGGGCTGGAGACTTCATGCACACTCCCCATCACGTCTTGCACTCTCTCCTCAGGGCTTGAGACTTCATGCACACTCACCTTCACGTCTTGCACTCTCTCCTCGGGGCTGGAGACTTCATGCACACCCACCTTCACGTCTTGCTCTCTCTCCTCAGGGCTGGAGACTTCATGCACACTCCCCTTCACGTCTTGCACTCTCTCCTCAGGGCTGGAGACTTCATGCACACTCCCCTTCACGTCTTGCACTCTCTCCTCGGGACTGGAGACTTCATGCACACTCACCTTCACGTCTTGCACTCTCTTCTCGGGGCTGGAGACTTCATGCACACTCGCCTTCACGTCTTGCTCTCTCTCCTCGGGGCTGGAGACTTCATGCACACTCTCCTTCACGTCTTGCACTCTCTCCTCAGGGCTGGAGACTTCATGCACACTCACCTTCACGCCTTGCACTCTCTCCTCTGGGCTGGAGAGTTCATGCACACTCACCTTCACGTCTTGCACTCTCTCCTCGGGGCTGGAGACTTCCTGCACACTCACCATCACTTCTTGCACTCTCCCCTCGGGGCTGGAGACTTCATGCACACTCACCTTCACGTCTTGCACTCTCTCCTCGGGGCTGGAGACTTCATGCACACTCTCCTTCACGTCTTGCACTCTCTCCTCGGGGCTGGAGACTTCATGCACACTCACCTTCACGTCTTGCACTCCCTCCTCGGGGCTGGAGACTTCATGCACACTCACCTTCACGTCTTGCACTCTCTCCTCGGGGCTGGAGTCTTCATGGACACTCACCTTCACGTCTTGCACTCTCTCCTCGGGGCTGGAGACTTCATGGACACTCACCTTCACGTCTTGCACTCTCTCCTCGGGGCTGGAGAGTTCATGGACACTCACCTTCACGTCTTGCACTCTCTCCTTGGGGCTGGAGACTTCATGGACACTCACCCTCACGTCTTGCACTCTCTCCTCGGGGCTGGAGACTTCATGCACACCCGCCTTCACGTCTTGCACTCTGTCCTCGGGGCTGGAGACTTCATGCACACTCGCCTTCACGTCTTGCACTCTCTCCTCGGGGCTGGAGACTTCATGCACACTCACCTTCACGTCTTGCCCTCTCTCCTCAGGGCTGGAGACTTCATGCACACCCACCTTCACGTCTTGCACTCTCTCCTCAGGGCTGGAGACTTCATGCACACTCACCTTCACGTCTTGCACTCTCTCCTCAGGGCTGTAGGCTTCATGCACACTCGCCTTCACGTCTTGCACTCTCTCCTTGGGGCTCGGATCTTCATGCACACTCTCCTTCACGTCTTGCACTCTCTCCTCCGTGCTGGAGACTTCATGCACACTCACCTTCACGTCTTGCACTCTCTCCTGGGCTGGAGACTTCATGCACACTCACCTTTACGTCTTGCACTCTCTCCTCGGGGCTGGAGACTTCATGCACACTCTCCTTCACGTCTTGCACTCTCTCCTCGGGGCTGGAGACTTCAAGCACACTCACCTTCACGTCTTGCACTCTCTCCTCGGGGCTGGAGACTTCATGCACACTCCCCTTCACGTCTTGCACTCTCTCCTCGGGGCTGGAGACTTCATGCACACCCACCTTCACGTCTTGCACTCTCTCCTCGGGGCTGGAAACTTCATGCACACTCCCCTTCACGTCTTGCACTCTCTCCTCGGGGCTGGAGACTTCATGCACACCCACCTTCACGTCTTGCACTCTCTCCTCGGGGCTGGAGACTTCATGCACACTCTACTTCACGTCTTGCACTCTCTCCTCGGGGCTGGAGACTTCATGCACACTCCCCTTCACGTCTTGCACTCTGTCCTCGGGGCTGGAGACTTCATGCACACTCGCCTTCACGTCTTGCACTCTCTCCTCGGGGCTGGAGACTTCATGCACACTCTCCTTCACGTCTTGCACTCTCTCCTCGGGGCTGGAGTCTTCATGACCACTCACCTTCACGTCTTGCACTCTCTCCTCGGGGCTGGAGACTTCATGCACACTCCCCTTCACGTCTTGCACTCTCTCCTCAGGGCTTGAGACCTCTCGGACACTCTCCTCCTCTTCTCATGCTTGCACTTTAGGACTGAATGCTCCCCAGACACTCCTTTTCCCTCTCGCCTCTCAGTCACATGTTTATGTTTTTGGCATCAAGGGCAATAGAGTCCCTTCCAAAGACACCACATTCATCTCTTAACTCTGCAAGCAAAGCATCACGTCTTCATTGTTCGTTTGCTTCTCTCTTTCACCTCCTCCCCTTCCTGCATCTTCCTTCCCTTTTTGCCTTCCTTCCTCCTCGTTCCCCCTTCTTTCCTTCCTCCCTTCCTTCTTTCCTTTCTTCCTCCCCTCCCCATCCTCATTCCTTCCGTCATTCCTTCTTCCTTTCCTTCCTCCCTCCCTCTCTTCCTCCCTGCCTCATTCCCTCCCTTTCTCCCTCCTTCCCTCCTTCCATTTTCATCCCTCCTTTCTTCCCTCCCTTCCGTCCTTTCTTCCTTTCGTCCTCTTTTCTTTGCTTACTCCTCTTTCCCTTCCTTGCTTCCTTCCTCCCTTCCTCCTATCATTCCTTCGTTTGTTCCTCCCTCACTTCCTCCTTGCATCCCTCCTTCCGCCCTTTTCTCCCTTCCTCCTTCCCTCCTTTCTTCTCTTCATCCTCTTTTTTCCTCTCCTTACTCCTGTACCATTTCTCTTCCTTCCTGCCTTCCTTCCCTCCATTGCTCCCTCTCTTCCTTCCTTCCTTCTTCTTCTTCTCACACATCCCTATGTTCTGCTTCCTCACGTTCCCCTCCTTCCCACTTCTCACCCTTTCGCCCCCCTCCTCCTCTTCTTTCCCTCTTCTGTGTTCTGCCTCGTCCTTCCTTCCTCTACAGGCTGCTTTAACAACATCGCCATCACCCTGACTGAGGAGCAGTTACTCTTCTGCAAAGTCTGCAAGATGGCCGACGCATTCGACGAGCTCTCGGCCATTGTTTGGACCGTGAATGGCGAAGCCCCGCGGAAGGAGGCCCTACGAGGGAAGTTGGGTGCTCGGGTCGCTCCGGACCTGAGCCGAGACGTCGATTGGGGGAAGTGGATGTGCACCTCCAGAGGGAACCCCGCCTGGCACGCAGAGTACTGCATCGAACCCGCCGACGTTGACTACAGCCCCGCTGCAGACATGGAGGCTGAGAACGGTAAGCCATGCCACACACCAACTGATGGACTATTATGCATGTCTGTCATGCCTGCCTACATTTGAAAATCAAAATTCCTGAGATGTATGCCCCGCCCACAGTCACACAAAACTCTGCCCATTTTCACATGGCCCCGCCCACATGTCAAAAAGGTAAACTCTTTTGTAATGTGATGTGATGTCAGAAATGTGCAGTTTAAGTTGAAATATGCACATTTCATTAAATTGTCTTTTCACAACCACCCAAATTGCATAGGACAAAAGACATTCACCTTCCATAAAATCAACACGTTAAAATGGGAACATGTAAACTCTGAGAAACAATACAAAGGTTGTCCCTGAATTTTGCAATACCGAAATTGGACATTTCACCTTAGTTGTTTTTCATCAGGTAATGTAATGCAGTGGTGAGCTGTCCAGCCTGCAAACCTGATGGCTGTGGTTCATTGGCGCTGAGTCCACCCTAACCTGGGCAAAAAGAACGAAAGCAAAAGAAACGCGCGCTCGCATTGAAAGTCGGCAAAAAAAGAAGCACGTTAATTTGGTTCACCTGCATTCTTTTTGCCAATGTGCTGGAAGCGTTACAGTCATTGCTGCAGAGGCAAAAGCACACTGAGGCAGGCAGTCCACAGCGGCTCAGTCCTGCAAGCATAACAAAAAAAACAAAAAAAAGCAATCAGTGAAAGCTGTCCCCCACCAAAATTCCTGAGATTCCAGGATCTTTCCCGCAGACCCGGAGAAATGGCTAAAATTCCTCAGTCTCCGGGAAAAATCCAGAGGTTAGGCAGTATGATGTCTATGGGCCTCATTACACGGTAGGTGGTGGACCAAGGTCCTAATAGCACCTTGGTCCATGCCGGTAAAATACCGGCACCGCCTTGGTGGAAAGGGGAATTACCGCCCTATTCCAAGGTTGGCGGGGCGGTAATTCCCCCTTCCACCATTGCCCTTCCCCAGTCCGATTTTTGCCCCATAGGGCATAATGGGAATGGGGAAGGTGCTAATTACGGTACCGCAAATTTGCGGTGCCGTAATTAGCACCAAGGTCCCTTAGCGGGTTGGTTTTTAACGCCTGCTAAAAGCAGGCGTTAAAGTACCAACCCGCTAAGGGACCTTGTAGTAAGGCGGTAAGAGTTAACGGTCACCGGTACCATTACCGGTGACCGTTAAGCCTTACCGCCTAGCGTGTAATGAGGCCCTATGCAACTCATCCTCGGCACTTTACAGGTTAATATCACTATTTTCTGTCTCCAATGGGATTTCTACTAAAGGGTCCCTGTAAAGGCCACTCCCCTTCACTCAACGTTGGCCTTTGTCTCTGTGGAAAAGATCTTGCCAATGGGTGACAGGAAAGGGCTTGGCCTATCTGTAGCCTTTCATAGAGGGTGCCACTTGGTTGCCTTGTGAGACAGAGGCCAAGGGGGAGTTAGGATGAAGGGACTGGGGCAGCAGCAAGCTTCTCAAGCTTCTCAAGCAACCCTCAGGCCTCGGTGCCTTCCAGTCTCAGGGGCAAATGCAAGCCTGTGGCTCGAGCAAGGGGCAGAGAATATGTCACCTGGAGAAAGGAGGCTCATTGAGAACTCATGAGCATTGTCTTCTGAATGGCCAGTGCATGGCAAGGGTGCTTGGTCCAGGGCTATATTCAGACCTAGTTCAGGTGCGACTCACTACACTCCAGCCATGCAGAGAAACCCGCAGGCTCGGTCTGTCTCTGCTCATTGTGGAGGAAGGAAAGATCAAGAGACGTGGGTCACTTGAAAAACAGGACAATTACCCATCGGGAAGCCTCCCTCCAAACCATCAGCCACTCTGATCAAGGGGCGCTCTGCTTCCTTTCACACGCTCCCTAAAGTTCCCTGGTTTTATTTGTGCAGATGCTGAGCAGGAGACCACGTGGAAGCCGCTCTTCCGAGCGTTGGTGGCAGCTGGCTCTATGCTCGTCCTTATCCTAGCGGCCATCTTGTTTGCCTGTTGCTTGGGGTGGACGTCGAGCGACAGGTGAGGAACAGCGACTGGGGCTGAAGTTGGGGGGACAAATCTGCATAGCCAATGTATTTCCTGTAAATCAAAGTTACATAAGATGTTGTTCTCAAACACCTAAAATAACCCTCACTAAAACCAGTCCTATCTCTCTATACCCTGTAATATTCACCAACTCTCTCGCTCCTCTTTCTCCATCTCATGGAAACCTAAAACCTCCTGTGCCAGCCCCTTCCCTGAGGGCACCCCTCACGGATCGGTCCTCTGCCCACTCAACTTCACCCTTTATGCCTCCTCTCTGGGTAACTCATTTCATCTCTTGGCTTCCACTGCCACCTCTTGGTCAACAACACCAAGATCTTCTCCTCCTCTCCTTCTCCCACCCAGGACTTCCACGAGCAACAAACAAAAAGGCCCTCCTACACTGCCGAGTGCTTAACTCCTCCAAGACAGAAGAATCTTTCTCCTGGTCGCCAAGACCAACCCCGCTCTGTTCTCCCCTGCCTCATTCCCTCCAGAACGTCTCACTCCAACACGCAAGACCAGCACCCTCAGTGCCCTCCATGACATCAAACCCGAACTCAATCGCTTCATCAATGCTACTACCGCTGCCGCCAAGAATAGCCTTCTAAATATTAAGGAAGTTGTCTGCATCTCACTCACTACTTAGCCAAAGCCTTAGGGCCCAATTGACGGAAATGTGCACAGACATCTTGCAAGGCCTGTGCACCAAGAAGGACACTGCGTGAGCCTGCACGCAGAATAGAAAATGCACGCCCCGCGTATTCATGGAATTGCTTGTGGAAAGTAACCATATTCGCAAGTCGTGGCCAGGAGGCCCCAACACACCCACACGCAAAGCATAAACTGCCAGATCAGCTACCTTTGCGCGTGGGAGCACAGTCAGTTTGTGGGGTCCCCTGCAAGCATACTTGCATCTCTGGGACCCTGCACAGGGTCCCCCGTAACCAGAGGCATTGCTATGGGTGGTTTAGGGGGCTATAACACTGGGTCTTTTGGTTGTAGCCCCGGATAGAAGCTCAAGGCTTACAACCAAAAATGCTAGCTAGCCCCCAGTCCCGACAGTCCCAAAATTAGCATAGCCCTGGATCATTTCCAGATCTAGCAACACCCCTGTCCGTAACTGTTCCTGGCACCCCGACAATCTGTGTATGAAAAATCCTAACTCGGTCTAAACTCCGAAAATTTGCATACGAACCACCATAAACCATTCCTGCACACCGCTACATTGCTTACGTGCATCCCTAAGTTACCTTGGAACTCCGGTTGAGTACACGCACCCCGAAATCCGACATGCAACCCCACCTCTGCGCTGCAAATCCTACGTGCAAGTGTATTTACGCCTGCCTTCGTGTGACGGATTATCTGGAGGACTTGCGTGGCCATTTCCTGGCCGAGAGGTTGCGCAATCGAATCCATGAATACATCTCTTGCCGCACAATAGTGGACACGCGAGGGACTTCCTGCAGGCTGTCCCTCGGAATGCCCCCTTTTTCACAAGCACTTCCCCATTTTCGGTGGTCTTCCCCCTTCGCAGCCCGCTGCGCAAGACACACCCACGCTCTGCTTGGAGACTCGCGCAAGGCCCTCGACGGCTCACAAAGACATCCTGAGCCAGAGCAAACTCCACATAAGTCCAGGAAAAGTACAGCGCATTCGATTCCATGAATTGTAAAAGTACCATATTTTCCACGCAGATAATTTCATGAATCGGGCCCTACGTCTACAAGACACACCCCTATATTACTATTATATATTAGCCCCGAGGGTAACTCAACCATAACGGTATTGCTTTGGGGAAAATAGAGCGCTGTGCACCATGGGTTTGATACCAGGTCGTGTCAACTCAGCCCTTCACAGCCTGTGATAAACTGAGTCTCACATACCAAGGGCACAACATTTTTATTTCTGTTGATAGTGACGCTATATAACTTACCAAACAGATGTCACAAGTTATTGCCAAGTCACACATTTTTATACGCATGTTGTTGGGTGTTGAATACAGTTACGGGGGACCCCGAGCAGGGTAGCCCAGTCACAGGCCTGCTTAAGGGGGACCCCACGCACTGTTTGAAGGGTGTGTGTATTCACACCCGGGGGAGCGCGCAAAGGTAGCTGTTCTGGATGTTTATGCTTTGCGTGTGAGCGTGTCAGGGATGTTCCGGGCACCACTTGCGAATATGGTTACTTTGCTCTGTAGATTCCATGAATACAGCAGCGCATTTTTCTTTCAGGGCGCAGGCTCACGCAGTGTCTTTCTCGGCGCGCTGATCCCAGGAGGCAGGGAATAGTTCATTCTCCACGATGCAAAGTGGGCCCCAACTCCCTCCCCCCTAAATTGTAAATTTACAAGCCGATTAGTTGAATACATGTTATGCTTTGTTCACTCTAAAAAGCCAGAATTTCTGGGTTAACTTCCTTCCACTGCAGATCCTAATGTTTTCGAATTATAATTGGTTCTTTATAACATGCTTAATACCGAAGAGGTTTCTAAGCGTGGACCCAGAATTCTAAACTGTGTTGCTCTGTGTCGTCGTGCTTCCAAGACGAGCGCGTTGCCACTGAACTATACTACCCGTGTATCTCTCCTCAACCTTTCCAAACTAGAACAGCACTACCTCTCTGATCAGAGGAGGGCGTTCTCCTCCACGGCACAGGTGGAGCTTCTCCCCTGCCTTATTCTGACCACCTCTTGGAAATCTTTCCTTTCAGAGAGAAGGAGAAAACCTCAGAGGAAGGGCTGGAGAATACGGCAGGTGAGAATTGGCACAAGCCCGGGCAAGGATGTTGAGCTTTACCCCGAACCCCCATCCCCCACTACCCTCAAGAGGACAGAGGGTCCCGTTCTGCTCCAGGTGAGTCAACAACAGTGACCGAAAGTGGAGAAAGGTATGTGCTCGGAAGAGATCTGGCTACAAAGGGTGAAAGGGTGAGGACCTCCCTCTGTGGGGATAGCAAGGGAATAGAGGGGAGAGAGGGAGAGGGGTATAAGGAATGCGAGAAAGTTAGAAAGATAGAGAGAGGGAGACAGAAAAAGAGAGGCGGGAGAAAGAGCGAGAGGCAGATTCAGAGAGAGAGAGAGAGAGAGAGAGACCTAGAGAGAGAGATAGAGAGAGAGATAGAGAGGGATGTGTGCACAGATTACACCTTCTGTAGTGATTTAATACGCGTACAGGCTGGAATTGATTGGACACATTTCTGAATCTGCTTTAAAAGATGTACCGAGCACCGGGTATAGGCTCATTGCTTCCACAATTGGCGTTAGAGGCTCCAATCCATATCTCAAGTGAAGCACTAGACCACATCTCAACTTAGCCATGATTTCACGTGTTAACCTAGCCACGAGACCACATCTCAACTTAGCCATGATTTCACGTGTTATCCTAGCCACGAGACCACATCTCAACTTAGCCATGATTTCACGTGTTACCCTAGCCACGAGACCACATCTCAACTTAGCCATGATTTCACGTGTTAACCTAGCCACGAGGCAACATCTCTACTTAGCCATGGTTTCACATCTGAACTTAGCCACGAGACCACATCTCAACTTAGCCATGATTTCACGTGTTAACCTAGCCACGAGACCACATCTCAACTTAGCCATGATTTCACGTGTTAACCTAGCCACGAGACCACATCTCAACTTAGCCATGATTTCACATGTTAACCTAGCCACGAGACAACATCTCTACTTAGCCATGGTTTCACATCTGAACTTAGCCACGAGACCACATCTCAATTTAGCCATGATTTCACATATTAACTTAGCCATGAGACATCTCACTGTAGCCATGATTTCACATGGTAAATTAGCCATGAGACCACATCTCTACTTAGCCATGGTTTCACGTGTTAACCTAGCCACGAGACCACATCTCAACTTAGCCATGATTTCACGTGTTATCCTAGCCACGAGACCACATCTCAACTTAGCCATGATTTCACGTGTTACCCTAGCCACGAGACCACATCTCAACTTAGCCATGATTTCACGTGTTAACCTAGCCACGAGACCACATCTCAACTTAGCCATGATTGCACGTGTTAACCTAGCCACGAGACCACATCTCAATTTAGCCATGATTTCACGTGTTAACCTAGCCACGAGGCAACATCTCTACTTAGCCATGGTTTCACATCTGAACTTAGCCACGAGACCACATCTCAATTTAGCCATGATTTCACGTGTTAACCTAGCCACGAGACCACATCTCAACTTAGCCATGATTTCACGTGTTAACCTAGCCACGAGACCACATCTCAACTTAGCCATGATTTCACATGTTAACCTAGCCACGAGACAACATCTCTACTTAGCCATGGTTTCACATCTGAACTTAGCCACGAGACCACATCTCAATTTAGCCATGATTTCACATATTAACTTAGCCATGAGACATCTCACTGTAGCCATGATTTCACATGGTAAATTAGCCATGAGACCACATCTCTACTTAGCCATGGTTTCACGTGTTAACCTAGCCACGAGACCACATCTCAACTTAGCCATGATTTCACGTGTTAACCTAGCCACAAGACCACATCTCAACTTAGCCATGATTTCACGTGTTAACCTAGCCACGAGACCACATCTCAACTTAGCCATGATTTCACGTGTTAACCTAGCCACGAGACCACATCTCAACTTAGCCATGATTTCACGTGTTAACCTAGCCACGAGACAACATCTCTACTTAGCCATGGTTTCACATCTGAACTTAGCCATGAGACATCTCACTGTAGCCATGATTTCACATGGTAAATTAGCCACGAGACAACATCTCTACTTAGCCATGGTTTCACGTGTTAACCTAGCCACGAGACCACATCTCAACTTAGCCATGATTTCACGTGTTAACCTAGCCACAAGACCACATCTCAACTTAGCCATGATTTCACGTGTTAACCTAGCCACGAGACCACATCTCAACTTAGCCATGATTTCACGTGTTAACCTAGCCACGAGACCACATCTCAACTTAGCCATGATTTCACGTGTTAACCTAGCCACGAGACAACATCTCTACTTAGCCATGGTTTCACATCTGAACTTAGCCACGAGACCACATCTCAACTTAGCCATGATTTCACGTGTTAACCTAGCCACGAGACCACATCTCAATTTAGCCATGATTTCACGTGCTAACCTAGCCACGAGACAACATCTCTACTTAGCCATGGTTGCACATCTGAACTTAGCCACGAGACCACATCTCAATTTAGCCATGATTTCACATATTAACCTAGCCATGAGACATCTCACTGTAGCCATGATTTCACATGGTAAATTAGCCATGAGACCACATCTCAGCATCGCCCCTCGATCACATCTCAATGAATCCACTATATGGCAATTGAATTATCCAGAAACACATTTCATTTTAGCCTCTAGACCATATATCAATGTATCCAGTCAGACCACATTCCAATTTAGCCACTAGACCACTTCCCAACTAAGCCACTAGACCACATCCCAACGTAGCCACTAAAATGCATATATCAACCTATCCAGTTGGACCACCTTCGAACTTAGCCATTGGACCACATCTCAATGCATCCAGTAGAGTATAAGCCAATTAGCCACTAGACCACATCTGAACTTAGCCACTAGAGACCATATAACAACTTATCTAGTTAGATCACATTCCAACCTAGCCACAAGACCACATCCCAATTTAGCCACTAGACACCAAATGTCAACGTATCCAGTTAAACAACATTCCAAGTTGTACACTAGACGACGTCCCAACTTACTCACCAGAACACTTGCCAGCGTAGCCACTAGATTGCATCCCTACTCAGCGAAGAGAACACATTTCAACTTAATCACTAGATCACCTCTCCGTGAATCCACTAGATGACAAGCCAACTTAGCCACCAGGTCGCCTCTCCATGAATCCACTAGATGCACTAGATGACAAGCCAACTTAGCCTCCAGGCCACCTCTCCGTGAATCCACTAGATGACAAGCCAGCTTAGCCTCCAGGTCACCTCTCCGTGAATCCACTAGATGACAAGCCAGCTTAGCCACCAGGTCACCTCTCCGTGAATCCACTAGATGACAAGCCAGTTCAGCCACCAGATCCCCTCTCCGTGAATCCACTAGATGACAAGCCAACTTAGCCACCAGGTCCCCTCTCCGTGAATCCACTAGATGACAAGCCAACTTAGCCACCAGGTCCCCTCTCCGTGAATCCACTAGATGACAAGCCAGCTTAGCCACCAGGTCACCTCTCTGTGAATCCACTAGAAGACAAGCCAGCTTGGCCAACAGGTCACCTCTCTGTGAATCCACTAGATGACAAGCCAGCTTGGCCTCCAGGTCACCTCTCCGTGAATCCACTAGATGACAAGCCAGCTTGGCCACCAGGTCACCTCTCCGTGAATCCACTAGATGACAATCCAGCTTAGCCTCCAGGTCACCTCTCCGTGAATCCACGAGATGACAAGCCAGCTTAGCCATTAGCCGCCAGGAATCCACTAGATGACAAGCCAGCTTGGCCGCCAGGTCCCCTCTCCGTGAATCCACTAGATGACAAGCCAGCTTGGCCGCCAGGTCCCCTCTCTGTGAATCCACTAGATGACAAGCCAGCTTGGCCGCCAGGTCACCTCTCCGTGAATCCACTAGATGACAAGCCAGCTTGGCCGCCAGGTCACCTCTCCGTGAATCCACTAGATGACAAGCCAACTTGGCCGCCAGGTCACCTCTCCGTGAATCCACTAGATGACAAGCCAACTTGGCCGCCAGGTCACCTCTCCATGAATCCACTAGATGACAAGCCAACTTGGCCGCCAGGTCACCTCTCCATGAATCCACTAGATGACAAGCCAACTTGGCCGCCAGGTCACCCCTCCATGAATCCACTAGATGACAAGCCAACTTAGCCACCAGGTCACCCCTCCATGAATCCACTAGATGACAAGCCAACTTAGCCACCAGGTCACCCCTCCATGAATCCACTAGATGACAAGCCAACTGAGCCACCAGGTCACCCCTCCATGAATCCACTAGATGACAAGCCAACTTAGCCACCAGGTCACCCCTCCATGAATCCACTAGATGACATTAGATGACAAGCCAACTTAGCCAGCAGGTCACCTCTCCATGAATCCACTAGATGAAAAGCCAACTGAGCCACCAGATCACCTCTCCATGAATCCACTAGATGACAAGCCAACTTAGCCACCAGGTCACCCCTCCATGAATCCACTAGATGACAAGCCAACTTAGCCACCAGGTCACCTCTCCATGAATCCACTAGATGTCAAGCCAACTTAGCCACCAGGTCACCCCTCCATGAATCCACTAGATGACAAGCCAACTTAGCCACCAGGTCACCCCTCCATGAATCCACTAGATGACACTAGATGACAAGCCAACTTAGCCAGCAGGTCACCTCTCCATGAATCCACTAGATGAAAAGCCAACTGAGCCACCAGATCACCTCTCCATGAATCCACTAGATGACAAGCCAGCTTGACCGCCAGATCACCTCTCCATGAATCCACTAGATGACAAGCCAAACTAGCCACCAGGTCACCTCTCCATGAATCCACTAGATGACAAGCCAACTTAGCCACCAGATCACCCCTCCATGAATCCACTAGATGACAAGCCAACTGAGCCACCAGGTCACCCCTCCATGAATCCACTAGATGACAAGCCAACTGAGCCACCAGGTCACCCCTCCATGAATCCACTAGATGACAAGCCAAATTAGCCACCGGGTCACCCCTCCATGAATCCACTAGATGACAAACCAACTTAGCCACCAGGTCACCCCTCCATGAATCCACTAGATGACACTAGATGACAAGCCAACTTAGCCAGCAGGTCACCTCTCCATGAATCCACTAGATGAAAAGCCAACTGAGCCACCAGATCACCTCTCCATGAATCCACTAGATGACAAGCCAGCTTAGCCACCAGGTCACCCCTCCATGAATCCACTAGATGACAAGCCAACTTAGCCACCAGGTCACCTCTCCATGAATCCACTAGATGTCAAGCCAACTTAGCCACCAGGTCACCCCTCCATGAATCCACTAGATGACAAGCCAACTTAGCCACCAGGTCACCCCTCCATGAATCCACTAGATGACACTAGATGACAAGCCAACTTAGCCAGCAGGTCACCTCTCCATGAATCCACTAGATGAAAAGCCAACTGAGCCACCAGATCACCTCTCCATGAATCCACTAGATGACAAGCCAGCTTGGCCGCCAGATCACCTCTCCATGAATCCACTAGATGACAAGCCAACTTAGCCACCAGGTCACCTCTCCATGAATCCACTAGATGACAAGCCAACTGAGCCACCAGATCACCTCTCCATGAATCCACTAGATGACAAGCCAGCTTGGCCGCCAGATCACCTCTCCATGAATCCACTAGATGACAAGCCAATTTAGCCACCAGGTGACCCCTCCATGAATCCACTAGATGACACTAGATGACAAGCCAACTTAGCCACCTGGTCACCTCTCCATGAATCCACTAGATGTCAAGCCAATTTAGCCACCAGGTCACCCCTCCATGAATCCACTAGATGACAAGCCAACTTAGCCACCAGGTCACCCCTCCATGAATCCACTAGATGACAAGCCAACTTAGCCACCAGGTCACCCCTCCATGAATCCAGTAGATGACAAGCCAACTTAGCCACCAGATAACCTCTCGATTCAGTCGTCAGAACATACGTCAACTTGGAACTAGGCTGTGCATGCACACCCGCACTCATCCCCACATGCGAACGGTGCACAGGAGGCACACTGGGTATTGCCAGTCCTGTTCCTTGTCTCTTCTAGTGCCACAGTGTTAGAGTTCACCGCCTTGCCTCTTAATGTCTCTTTCCAGGCGCTTCGTCCTCTGAGGTCATGTTACCTGCCCTCAAAGAACACCTTCCAAGACAAAGGAGCCAACCACCACCAGAGACACGCAGCGCTCCCAAGAAGGTTAGTCCTGAGCCATGCCATTGCCACACTAAGGCAATTCTAGACTGTTGCCCGGGCAGTGGGGGGCAACCTGGAATTAAAAACATCAAATCTGACCCAGATGTAAACGAGGGCGGGCTGCAATAAAGAGCTACTGTAAGAGCCTAAGGCGGCCATTATTGCCCCACCCGCCTCAGATGAAACACTCAATACCAGAGGCCACTCTCTCAACGTGGACCAGGATTTGAACCCATGTTGCTCTGCGTTGCCTTCTTTCCAAGACTAGCACGTTGCCCCTGAACTATCCCTCCGGCCTGAGAGTTTTATTCGTTGCTTGTGTAACCAATGATCTTTCTGTATTCTTTCAGAACTCTGATGACCTGCTCTATGTCCAGCTGGACCATTTCCCCACCAAGCCGGACGCACAGCGACCGCCCCCTGGGGATCGGGTCACCATTTATGCTACGATCGTTTAAGGCAATTGGACCATCGTGCACTGCGACTGGAGATGGGGGAGCGATGCTGTTTGACTACCTGAGTTTCTCCTTCAATGACTGTCCTGCCCTGTGGTCTCCAGCTCGCCTTTCCCTTTTACGTGGTCGGTGCGTCCCCGCTCATAAAATAATTCCAAGTGCAAAAGAAAACAGGGCATGGTCTGCCCTCTCGTGGTGAGGAGTGATAACTGCGGCTGAAGAGGACATTGCAGCTCTTTCTGCGGTGGACATTTTGGAAAAGCTGTGTCTTGATGTGCCCTCTAGTGGTCAAAAATGATATCTGCGGTTAAAGGGGATATTGCAGCTTTTTGTTCTGGGGCCATTTTGGAGAAGGGCTGTCTTGCTCTGCCCCCTGATGGTGAGAGATGAGACCGACAGTGCTGTGGAAGCCAGGAAGCTGTGCAGCACCTCTTTTTGAATGATATAACGTTTCCTTTTTTGTTTAGCTGAAAAACATTGCTTAGCGCACACTAACCTTCAAATCCAGTATGTTTTGGAATTCTTTCTAGTTTGTGCGGATGTGGCAAAACACCTCAAGTCTTGGTACACCTCTGTCCTACTGTCCTCCATCGCATGACCCTGGCCCACATGTGGGGCCTGCGATAGCCTGTTCACAAACCCATCGAAGAACAAGCCTTTACTTCTCACCACTGCAGATGTGTGTATAACCACGGGTGGGCGGGGGGCACCTCTGGGAACAATCCACAGTCTTTCTTTCTTTTTATACCCAGGGCACAGGCAAGACCATTTGCCTTGGAATGCCTGAGTTTCGGAGTCTTTTCTCCTCGTCACCACCACACAAGGGCCATGCCTATGCAGATGGAGTGTGGTCGGCCGGGTCGTACCTCATTCTTTCCTTCTCACCTCTGCATGAAGGGGGTGGGGTGTTTGGAGGAAGAGTCCACCTGCTGTCACACTATTAAGCCAGAGCCTTTCTTTACAGGAGGGGCGAGGAGACCCAGGTGGAGGCAGGGGCAGCCTGTGCAACCAGCTTCAAAGCAAACGCCACTGCTAAGAGTCCACCAAAACCAGGGGCCATTTTATTTCATCTCTGCCTGTTACCCAGACACACTCTCCAGAGCCACCGGTGGTCTCAGACATCTTAACGCCAACCTGAACTCACGGCATCGCGAGGAGTAGTCACATTTTCATATTCCTTGTCAGTTTTCCATAGTAAAAATTATGAATGTGTGTGCATGTGTAAGCGTCAGTTTGTTTTTGCTTGTACTTTAGGAGTGCACTCCCCCTGAAGCCCCTTGAGCGGGCCGTCACAGCGATAGAGGCTCCCACCAGCAGACTGGCACAAGCCCGAGATGGGAACACAGTGTAATGCCCACGTTTTCCAGCCACCTGAGGCCCTTCCCCGGGTGCCTCCATCTTGAATATGGGGTAACACCAGGGAGGGTCTCCCTGTTGCTTCCACAAGCCTCCACCCTTCGGCCAGCCCTCCAAGAAATCCTGCAACCTTCCCCTACCCATCCCTCCCTCTCACTTACCTGCTGGATTGGAGCTTTGTGCTCGGGTCCTGGTGCTCATTTCTGCCTGCGGCGACCACCTCAATAGAAATAGAAAGGGAGTTAGGGGGTCATCAGGAGTTGACCGGAGCCGTAAAAATTGGGCGCTAATGCTATTACCGACACATCACTGCTCTGTCCAATCCCAAATTTGGGCAGAATGCTGGAGGTAAAAATCTCCCCTTTCTCCATATTTGCAGTGCAAATTATGCCACGGTAATAGCGCCCAGCATGCTCTGGAGACTTACAGCCTTACCGCAACCGAGTTGCAGTAACGCTATTTGCATTGGGGTATCCTGGCGGGTTTACGGTTGGGATACCGCCAAGCTTGTGATAGAGCTCTATGTCCTTTTTCTATTTATTATGATGGCAGCCATCTTGTTTTAATTCTTTTTTAACAGTAGATTGGGCATGCGCAATACACACATAACCCATTCCCCGATAAAAAAAAAGGACTCAAACCCTGGGTTGCGACTAGCAATCATGCAATCACCGCCATTTAGTGGGGCATACAAACTCGGGCCTAACCTGGGCTTGGGCTGGCGGGCCTTTACCTGCCCTGTACGCCCCCTAAGTGGGGGTGATTGCAACAATAAATCCCACACAGCTTCACAAGGAAGCATTCAAGGAAACAGGACTGTGCCACACTTGGCGGCGACAGGTTAAAATCACAGCAAACAATCGAAGTCTTGCACTTCTTGGCTCCTAATTTTGGAATGGATGCTTTTCTTGACCTTAAAAATGTTTAAAGAAATGGGTAAACTGCACTGCTGACTAGCCATTCCCTCTGAATGTTAGGGGAAGAGGCAGGCCAGTCCACCTAGGAGATTGCTGGTGGGGTGGTGATACGGGGGCGCTCTGGCGCATGCATGTGCACAGGGCAGAGAGATTCCTGTTGCTAGGGGTAGGAGCTATGAAAGCTCCCCTTCCTCCGCAGACAGAGGAACTGGCATCTAGGCGCTAGGAGTATGGGGCTAAGTGTTATCCACTATGAGGCACTGGGAATTATACCTTGTGTGCCATCTGCAATGCCCGGATTTGGCACTCTGCTGCAAGGAGCGGTGGGACGTCTTCCTCAGAACCTTTGCTGCAGCCGCAGTGCTGCAAACACAAGGTGCTGTACACAGAACCGCATGGTGTGCGTGGTCAGGTTACTGCAGGTTACACACATCAGGATGTGATGGATCGTGGCGTACTTTTGGAAAAGCACATTGCAATTGTAATTGGTTATTTATAACGCACTTAATACCCAGAGGATTCTAAGCGCAGACCCGGGGGATCGAACCTGTGTTGCTCCGCGTTGTCTTGCTTCCAAGACAAGTGTGTTGCCCCTGAGCTATCCTCCCGAAACAATGATGGTTATTTTGTCATCAAAGAAATAGTATATCAACCACCAGGGCGATTCCTGTCTGTGTCTGATCGCAGACATATCTACATTATATATCAGCGGAAGCACGACCTGTACAAACTCCACATGCCCCTCCCTCTCTCTCCTCTCTCTCTCTCTCTTTCTCTCTCTCTCTCTCTCTCTCTCTCTCTCTCTCTCTCTCTCTCTCTCATTTTGTTCTAGCCAATATCATCTGTCATTTTTCTTTATTTCACAATATAAAAATACCCAACCTCTTCCTTATTCTGTAAACATAGACTACAACTCCCATCAGCACTAGCCCGCATGGTCAATTGTAAAATATCATGGGAGTCCCTAGGAGACGTGGGCAGGTGGGATCCCTTTCTCATATGTGGTGGCGCTGCCCCAAGGCCCAGGAGTTCTGGGATGAAGTGTTGAGCTGGATGAAGGACATTAGGGGCATACAGCTGGGTCTAGACCCGCTACAGATGCCCCTGGGGCTCCCTGCAAAAGAAAGGAGTGAGAATAGGCTTCCCAGGATGCGAGCGGAACGCCTGGTCAACGCCCAAGGGTGGGAAGATGAAAACCTCCCATCAAAGGAGGTTTGGCTACACAAAGTGCATCCCAAGATGGTGATGGACAAACTACTGGCGATTGTGAATGATAGGCTTGAGGCATTCAGAGGGGAATGGAATGCAATGCTCCCTTATATATGGGGGAGGCGGATGTGGGGGTCCCTGCAACTCTGACCGAGGTGTGAATGGAGCTAGAGGGTACGGTTTACGTCAGGGGAAGCCGAAATACAGGAGCCAACATGCAAATATCAAAGGCTCCAGAGACCCCAAATAGAACATATACCGGGAAGTACACAGAGACTGTGCAGAGACAGAACCTCGTTTTGGTGGGAGGGAGAGGTGAGAGGGAGGGGTCGGAAGGAGGGGAGGGAGGGGGAGGACCGTATCTGCAGTTTGAGTTCATTGGTTATTGTTTTGTTGGTCTGTAGGGGCTGAGGGGATACCCTTACAAGACGGGGAGTCCTTGGGTGTCAAGTCCTGGGAATCTGCAAGAGTTGGGTTCTCCCGCCTATGGGGGGGTGGAGGGGGTGTACAATTGAAAAACTGGCTTTTCTACTTGGGTTCATGGTGATCTATGTGTTCCATGTTTTATTAAATGGCAATAAAAACGAAGTAAAAAAAAAAAAAAAAAAATATATATATATATATATATATATATATATATATATATATATATATATATATATATATATATATATACAATGGGAGTCATATTCTGCAACATCTGGAGAGCCAGAGGTTTCAGACCCTAAGAAGGACACATGGATTGTGGTCGAGGAAAATAGTGACTGGCTCCCGACAAATAAGGGTTCAGATTTTGGGTCATGATTTAGGACCAGGAGCAGAAGTCAGCGGACGACTCAGGGACCTGATAGCAAATACAATTTCTGCATAATACTTTCGTTCTCGTGGCGGTCCGTGCCCAGTCCCCTTGGATCTTGTCCATCATCTGTCCACGTTGATAAATTAAGGTTTAATTTTAGGGAGTTTTGTGAATCCTGATGCCTTCCAGGTTGTCTGGTCCAACTTTACACGTGTCTTTGCTCATTAGCTGCATAGCTCTGAAAAGGAATTGAAACATTGTTTCTCCTTCCCGGTCCCTTGGTGTCCCATCCTTCTCTGTGGTCATCCTTGCCAGCACCGGTATTTTGGTGTACCGTCCTTCTCTGTGGTCATCCTTGCCAGCACCGGTCTCTTGGTGTACCGTCCTTCTCTGTGGTCATCCTTGCCAGCACCGGTCTCTGGGTGTACCGTCCTTCTCTGTGGTCATCCTTGCCAGCACCGGTCTCTGGGTGTACCGTCCTTCTCTGTGGTTATCCTTGCCAGCACCTGTCTCTTGGTGTACCGTCCTTCTCTGCGGTCATCCTTGCCAGCACCGGTCTCCTGGTGTACCGTCCTTCTCTGCGGTCATCCTTGCCAGCACCGGTCTCCTGGTGTACCGTCCTTCTCTGCGGTCATCCTTGCCAGCACCAGTCTCCTGGTGTCCCGTCCTTCTCTGCGGTCATCCTTGCCAGAACCGGTCTCTTGGTGTACCGTCCTTCTCTGCGGTCATCCTTGCCAGCACCGGTCTCTTGGTGTACCGTCCTTCTCTGTGGTCATCCTTGCCAGCACCGGTATTTTGGTGTACCGTCCTTCTCTGTGGTCATCCTTGCCAGCACCGGTCTCTTGGTGTACCGTCCTTCTCTGTGGTCATCCTTGCCAGCACCGGTATTTTGGTGTACCGTCCTTCTCTGTGGTCATCCTTGCCAGCACCGGTCTCTTGGGGTACCGTCCTTCTCTGTGGTCATCCTTGCCAGCACCGGTCTCTTGGTGTACCGTCCTTCTCTGCGGTCATCCTTGCCAGCACCGGTCTCTTGGTGTCCCATCCTTCTCTGCGGTCCTCCTTGCCAGCACCGGTCTCTTGGTGTACCATCCTTCTCTGCGGTCATCCTTGCCAGCACCGGTCTCTTGGTGTCCTGTCCTTCTGGTGGTCATCCTTAGCATCACCGGTCTCTTGGTGTCCCATCCTTCTCTGTGGTCCTCCTTGCCAGCACCGGTCTCTTGGTGTACCATCCTTCTCTGTGGTCATCCTTGCCAGCACCGGTATTTTGGTGTACCGTCCTTCTCTGTGGTCATCCTTGCCAGCACCGGTATTTTGGTGTACCGTCCTTCTCTGTGGTCATCCTTGCCAGCACCGGTCTCTTGGGGTACCGTCCTTCTCTGTGGTCATCCTTGCCAGCACCAGTCTCTTGGTGTACCGTCCTTCTCTGTGGTCATCCTTGCCAGCACCGGTATTTTGGTGTACCGTCCTTCTCTGTGGTCATCCTTGCCAGCACCGGTCTCTTGGGGTACCGTCCTTCTCTGTGGTCATCCTTGCCAGCACCGGTCTCTTGGTGTACCGTCCTTCTCTGTGGTCATCCTTGCCAGCACCGGTCTCTTGGTGTACCGTCCTTCTCTGCGGTCATCCTTGCCAGCACCGGTCTCTTGGTGTCCCATCCTTCTCTGTGGTCCTCCTTGCCAGCACCTGTCTCTTGGTGTACCGTCCTTCTCTGTGGTCATTCTTGCCAGCACCGGTATTTTGGTGTACCGTCCTTCTCTGTGGTCATCCTTGCCAGCACCGGTCTCTTGGGGTGCCAGCACCGGTCTCTTGGTGTACCGTCCTTCTCTGCGGTCATCCTTGCCAGCACCGGTCTCTTGGTGTACCGTCCTTCTCTGCGGTCATCCTTGCCAGCACCGGTCTCTTGGTGTACCGTCCTTCTCTTTGGTCATCCTTGCCAGCACCGGTCTCATGGTGTACCGTCCTTCTCTGCGGTCATCCTTGCCAGCACCGGTCTCTTGGTGTACCGTCCTTCTCTGTGGTCATCCTTGCCAGCACCGGTCTCATGGTGTACCGTCCTTCTCTGCGGTCATCCTTGCCAGCACCGGTGTCTTGGTGTACCATCCTTCTCTGCGGTCATCCTTGCCAGCACCAGTCTCTTGGTGTACCGTCCTTCTCTGCGGTCATCCTTGCCAGCACCGGTGTCTTGGTGTACCATCCTTCTCTGCGGTCATCCTTACCAGCACCGGTGTCTTGGTGTACCATCCTTCTCTGTGGTCATCCTTGCCAGCACCGGTGTCTTGGTGTACCATCCTTCTCTGTGGTCATACTTGCCAGCACCAGTCTCTTGGTGTACCGTCCTTCTCTGCGGTCATCCTTGCCAGCACCGGTGTCTTGGTGTACCATCCTTCTCTGCGGTCATCCTTGCCAGCACCGGTGTCTTGGTGTACCGTCCTTCTCTACGCACCAGTCTCTTAGTGTACCGTCCTTCTCTATGGCCATCCTTGCCAGCACCGGTCTCTTGGTGTACCGTCCTTCTCTACGCACCAGTCTCTTGGTGTACCGTCTTTCTCTGCGGTCATCCTTGCCAGCACCGGTATCTTGGTGTACCGTCCTTCTCTATGGCCATCCTTGCCAGCACCGGTCTCTTGGTGTACCGTCCTTCTGTACGCACCAGTCTCTTGGTGTACCGTCTTTCTCTGTGGTCATCCTTGCCAGCACCGGTCTCTTGGTGTCCCATCCTTCTCTGTGGTCATCCTTACCAGCACTGGTATCTTGGTGTACCGTCCTTCTCTGTGGTCATCCTTGCCAGCACCAGTGTCTTGGTGTACAGTCCTTCTCTGTGGTCATCCTTGCCAGCACCGGTCTCTTGGTGTACCGTCCTTCTCTGTGGTCATCCTTGCCAGTACCGGTCTCTTGGTGCACTGTCCTTCTCTGTGGTCATCCTTGTCAGCATCGGTCTCTTGGTGTACCGTCCTTCTCTGTGATCATCCTTGCCAGCACCGGTCTCTTGGTGTACCGTCCTTCTCTGTGGTCATCCTTGCTAGCACCGGTCTCTTGGTGTACGGTCCTTTTCTGTGGTCATCCTTGCCAGCACCGGTCTCTTGGTGTACCGTCCTTCTCTGTGGTCATCCTTGCCAGTACCGGTATCTTGGTGTACCGTCCTTATTTGTGCTCATCCTTGCCAGCACCGGTCTCTTGGTGTACCGTCCTTCTTTGTGGTCATCCTTGCCAGCACCGGTCTCTTGGTTTACTGTCCTTCTCTGTGGTCATCCTTGCCAGCACCGGTCTCTTGGGGTACCGTCCTTCTCTGTGGTCATCCTTGCCAGCACCAGTCTCTTGGTGTACCGTCCTTCTTTGTGGTCATCCTTGCCAGCACCGGTCTCTTGGTGTACCGTCCTTCTCTGTTGTCATCCTTACCAGCACCGGTATTTTGGTGTACCGTCCTTCTCTGCGGTCAACCTTGCCAGCACCGGTATCATAGTGTACCATCCTTCTCTGTGGTCATCCTTGACAGCACCGGTATCTTGGGGTACCGTCCTTCTCTGTGGTCATCCTTGCCAGCACCGGTCTCTTGGTGTACCGTCCTTCTCTGTGCTCATCCTTTCCAGCACCGGTCTCTTGGTGTACTGTCCTTCACTGTGGTCATCCTTGCCAGCACCGGTATTTTGGTGTACCGTCCATCTCTGCGGTCATCCTTGCCAGCACCGGTCTCATGGTGTACCATCCTTCTCTGTGGTCCTCCTTGCCAGCACCGGTCTCTTGGTGTACCGTCCTTCTCTGTGGTCATCCTTGCCAGCACCAGTCTCTTGGTGTACCATCCTTCTTTGTGGTCATCCTTGCCAGCACCAGTCTCTTGGTGTAACGTCTTTCTCTGTGGTCCTCCTTGCCAGCAACTGTCTCTTGGTGTACCGTCCTTTTCTGTGGTCATCCTTGCCAGCACCGGTCTATTGGTGTACCGTCCTTCTGTGTGGTCATCCTTGCCAGCACCGGTATTTTGGTGTACCGTCCTTCTCTGCGGTCATCCTTGCCAGCACCGGTCTCATGATGTACCGTCCTTCTCTGTGGTCATCCTTGCCAGCACCAGTCTCTTGGTGTACCGTCCTTCTCTGTGGTCATCCTTGCCAGCACCGGTATTTTGGTGTACCGTCCTTCTCTGAGGTCATCCTTGCCAGCACCGGTCTCTTGGTGAACCGTCTTTCTCTGTGGTCATCCTTGCCAGCACCGGTATTATGGTGTACCATCCTTCTCTGCGGTCATCCTTTGCAGCACCGGTATCTTGGTGTACCGTCCTTCTCTATGGCCATCCTTGCCAGCACCGGTCTCTTGGTGTACCGTCCTTCTCTGTGGTCATCCTTGCCAGCACCGGTCTCTTGGTGTACCGTCCTTATTTGTGCTCATCCTTGCCAGCACCGGTCTCTTGGTGTACCGTCCTTCTTTGTGGTCATCCTTACCAGCACTGGTATCTTTGTGTACCGTCCTTCTCTGTGGTCATCCTTGACAGCACCAGCGTCTTGGTGTACCGTCCTTCTCTGTGGTCATCCTTGCCAGCACTGGTCTCTTGGTGTACCGTCCTTCTCTGTGGTCATCCTTGCCAGTACCGGTCTCTTGGTGCACTGTCCTTCTCTGTGGTCATCCTTGTCAGCATCGGTCTCTTGGTGTACCGTCCTTCTCTGTGGTCATCCTTGCCAGCACCGGTCTCTTGGTGTACCGTCCTTCGCTGTGGTCATCCTTGCTAGCACCGGTCTCTTGGTGTACCGTCCTTTTCTGTGGTCATCCTTGCCAGCACCGGTCACTTGGTATACCGTCCTTCTCTGTGGTCATCCTTGCCAGTACCGCTATCTTGGTGTACTGTCCTTATTTGTACTCATCCTTGCCAGCACCGGTCTCTTGGTGTACCGTCCTTCTTTGTGGTCATCCTTGCCAGCACCGGTCTCTTGGTGTACTGTCCTTCTCTGTGGTCATCCTTGCCAGCACCGGTCTCTTGGGGTACCGTCCTTCTCTGTGGTCATCCTTGCCAGCACCAGTCTCTTGGTGTACCGTCCTTCTTTGTGGTCATCCTTGCCAGCACCGGTCTCTTGATGTACCGTCCTTCTCTGTTGTCATCCTTGCCAGCACCGGTATTTTGGTGTACCGTCCTTCTCTGCGGTCAACCTTGCCAGCACCGGTATCATGGTGTACCATCCTTCTCTGTGGTCATCCTTGACAGCACCGGTCTCTTGGGGTACCGTCCTTCTCTGTGGTCATCCTTGCCAGCACCGGTCTCTTGGTGTACCGTCCTTCTCTGTGCTCATCCTTGCCAGCACTGGTCTCTTGGTGTACTGTCCTTCTCTGTGGTCATCCTTGCCAGCACCGGTATTTTGGTGTACCGTCCATCTCTGCGGTCATCCTTGCCAGCACCGGTCTCATGGTGTACCATCCTTCTCTGTGGTCCTCCTTGCCAGCACCGGTCTCTTGGTGTACCGTCCTTCTCTGTGGTCATCCTTGCCAGCACCAGTCTCTTGGTGTACCATCCTTCTTTGTGGTCATCCTTGCCAGCACCGGTCTCTTGGTGTACCGTCTTTCTCTGTGGTCATCCTTGCCAGCACCTGTCTCTTGGTGTACTGTCCTTTTCTGTGGTCATCCTTGCCAGCACCGGTCTATTGGTGTACCGTCCTTCTGTGTGGTCATCCTTGCCAGCACCGGTATTTTGGTGTACCGTCCTTCTCTGCGGTCATCCTTGCCAGCACCGGTCTCATGATGTACCATCCTTCTCTGTGGTCATCCTTGCCAGCACCAGTCTCTTGGTGTACCGTCCTTCTCTGTGGTCATCCTTGCCCGCACCAGTATTTTGGTGTACCGTCCTTCTCTGTGGTCATCCTTGCCAGCACCGGTCTCTTGGTGTACCGTCCTTCTCTGTGGTCATCCTTGCCAGCACCGGTATTTTGGTGTACCGTCCTTCTCTGCGGTCATCCTTTGCAGCACAGGTATCTTGGTGTACCGTCCTTCTCTATGGCCATCCTTGCCAGCACCGGTCTCTTGGTGTACCGTCCTTCTCTGTGGTCATCCTTGCCAGCACCGGTATCTTGGTGTACCGTCCTTATTTGTGCTCATCCTTGCCAGCACAGGTCTCTTGGTGTACCGTCCTTCTTTGTGGTCAGCCTTGCCAGCACCAGTCTCTTGGTGTACTGTCCTTCTCTGTGGTCATCGTTGCCAGCACCAGTCTCTTGGTGTACCGTCTTTCTTTGTGGTCATCCTTGCCAGCACCTGTCTCTTGGTGTACCGTCCTTTTCTGTGGTCCTCCTTGCCAGCACCGGTATTTTGGTGTACCATCCTTCTCTGTGGTCATCCTTGCCAGCACCGGTCTCTTGGTGTACCGTTCTTCTGTGTGGTCATCCTTGCCAGCACCGGTATTTTGGTGTACCGTCCTTCTCTGCGGTCATCCTTGCCAGCACCGGTCTCATGGTGTACCGTCCTTCTCTATGGTCATCCTTGCCAGCACCGATCTCTTGGTGTACCGTCCTTCTCTGTGGTCATCCTTGCCAGCACCAGTCTCTTGGTGTACCATCCTTCTCTGTGGTCATCCTTGCCAGCACCGGTCTCATGTGGTACCGTCCTTCTCTGTGGTCATCCTTGCCAGCACCGGTCTCTTGGTGTACCATCCTTCTCTGTGGTCATCCTTGCCAGCACCGGTCTCTTGGGGTACCGTCCTTCTCTGTGGTCATCCTTGCCAGCACCGGTCTATTGGCATACCATCCTTCTGTATGGTCATACTTGCCAGCACCGGTCTCTTGGGGTACCGTCCTTCTCTGTGGTCATCTTTGCCAGCACCGGTCTCTTGGTGTACCGTCCTTCTCTGTGGTCATCCTTGCCAGCACCAGTCTCTTGGTGTACCGTCCTTCTCTGTGGTCATCCTTGCCAGCACCGGTATTATGGTGTACCGTCCTTCTCTGTGGTCATCCTTGACAGCACCGGCCTCATGGGGTACCGTCCTTCTCTGTAGTCATCCTTGCCAGCACCAGTCTCTTGGTGTACCATCTTTCTCTGTGGTCCTCCTTGCCAGCACCGGTCTCTTGGTGTACCGTCCTTCTCTGTGGTCATCCTTGCCAGCACCGGTATTTTGGTGTACCGTCCTTCTCAGCGGTCATCCTTGCCAGCACCGGTCTCTTGGTGTACCGTCCTTCTCTGTGGTCATCCTTGCCAGAACAGGTATTTTGGTGTACCGTCCTTCTCAGCCGTCATCCTTGCCAGCACCGGTCTCATGGGGTACCGTCCTTCTCTGTGGTCATCCTTGCCAGCACCAGTCTCTTGGTGTACCGTCCTTCTCTGTGGTCATACTTGCCAGCACCAGTCTCTTGGTGTACCGTCCTTCTCTGTGGTCATCCTTGCCAGCAACAGACTCTTGGTGTACCATCTTTCTCTGTGGTCATCCTTGCCAGCACCAGTCTCATGGTGTACCATCTTGCTCTGTGGTCCTCCTTGCTAGCACCGGTCTCTTGGTGTACCGTCCTTCTCTGTGGTTATCCTTGCCAGCACCAGTATTTTGGTGTACCGTCCTTCTCTGTGGTCATCCTTGCCAGCACCGGTCTCATGGGGTACCGTCCTTCTCTGTGGTCATCCTTGCCAGAACCGGTCTCTTGGTGTACCGTCCTTCTCTGTGGTCATCCTTGCCTGCACCGGTCTCTTGGTGTACCATCCTTCTCTGCGGTCATCCTTGCCAGCGCCAGTCTCTTGGTGTACCGTCCTTCTCTGCGGTCATCCTTGCCAGCACCGGTCTCTTGGTGTACCGTCCTTCTCTGCGGTCATCCTTGCCAGCACCGGTCTCTTGGTGTACCGTCCCTCTCTGTGGTCATCCTTGCCAGCACCAGTCTCTTGGTGTACCGTCCCTCTCTGTGGTCATCCTTGCCAGCACCAGTCTCTTGGTGTACCGTCCTTCTCTGTGGTCATCCTTGCCAGCACCGGTCTCATGGGGTACCGTCCTTCTCTGTGGTCATCCTTGCCAGCACCGGTCTCTTGGTGTACCGTCCTTCTCTGCGGTCATCCTTGCCAGCACCGGTCTCTTGGTGTACCGTCCTTCTCTTTGGTCATCCTTGCCAGCACCGGTCTCATGGTGTACCGTCCTTCTCTGTGGTCATCCCTGCCAGCACCGGTCTCTTGGTGTATCTTCCTTCTCTGCGGTCATCCTTGCCAGCACCGGTCTCTTGGTGTACCGTCCTTCTCTGCGGACATCCTTGCCAGCACCGGTCTCTTGGTGTACCGTCCTTCTCTGCGGTCATCCTTGCCAGCACCGGTCTCTTGGTGTACCGTCCTTCTCTGTGGTCATCCTTGCCAGCACCGGTATCATGGTGTACCGTCCTTCTCTGCGGTCATCCTTGCCAGCACTGGTCTCTTGGTGTACCGTCCTTCTCTTCGGTCATCCTTGTACCGTCCTTCTCTGCGGTCATCCTTGCCAGCACCGGTCTCTTGGTGTACCGTCCTTCTCTGTTGTCATCCTTGCCAGCACCAGTCTCTTGTTGTACCGTCCTTCTCTGCGGTCATCCTTACCAGCACCGGTGTCTTGGTGTACCATCCTTCTCTGTGGTCATCCTTGCCAGCACCAGTCTCTTGGTGTACCGTCCTTCTCTGCGGTCATCCTTGCCAGCACCGGTCTCTTGGTGTACCGTCCTTCTCTGCGGTCATCCTTGCCAGCACCGGTCTCTTGGTGTACCGTCCTTCTCTGCGGTCATCCTTGCCAGCACCGGTCTCTAGGTGTACCGTCCTTCTCTGTTGTCATCCTTGCCAGCACCAGTCTCTTGGTGTACCGTCCTTCTCTGCGGTCATCCTTACCAGCACCGGTGTCTTGGTGTACCATCCTTCTCTGTGGTCATCCTTGCCAGCACCAGTGTCTTGGTGTACCATCCTTCTCTGTGGTCATCCTTGCCAGCACCAGTCTCTTGGTGTACCGTCCTTCTCTGCGGTCATCCTTGCCAGCACCGGTGTCTTGGTGTACCGTCCTTCTCTGAGGTCATCCTTGCCAGCACCGGTGTCTTGGTGTACCGTTCTTCTCTGTTGTCATCCTTGCCAGCACCAGTCTCTTGGTGTACCGTCCTTCTCTGCGGTCATCCTTACCAGCACCGGTGTCTTGGTGTACCATCCTTCTCTGTGGTCATCCTTGCCAGCACCGGTGTCTTGGTGTACCATCCTTCTCTGTGGTCATCCTTGCCAGCACCAGTCTCTTGGTGTACCGTCCTTCTCTGCGGTCATCCTTGCCAGCACCGGTGTCTTGGTGTACCATCCTTCTCTATGGCCATCCTTGCCAGCACCGGTCTCTTGGTGTACCGTCCTTCTCTACGCACCAGTCTCTTGGTGTACCGTCTTTCTCTGCGGTCATCCTCGCCAGCACCGGTATCTTGGTGTACCGTCCTTCTCTATGGCCATCCTTGCCAGCACCGGTCTCTTGGTGTACCGTCCTTCTGTACGCACCAGTCTCTTGGTGTACCGTCTTTCTCTGTGGTCATCCTTGCCAGCACCGGTCTCTTGGTGTCCCATCCTTCTCTGTGGTCATCCTTACCAGCACTGGTATCTTGGTGTACCGTCCTTCTCTGTGGTCATCCTTGCCAGCACCAGTGTCTTGGTGTACCGTCCTTCTCTGTGGTCATCCTTGCCAGCACCGGTCTCTTGGTGAACCGTCCTTCTCTGTGGCCATCCTTGCCAGCACCAGTCTCTTGGTGTACCGTCCTTCTCTGTGGTCATCCTTGCCAGTACCGGTCTCTTGGTGCACTGTCCTTCTCTTTGGTCATCCTTGTCAGCATCGGTCTCTTGGTGTACCGTCCTTCTCTGTGGTCATCCTTGCCAGCACCGGTCTCTTGGTGTACCGTCCTTCTCTGTGGTCATCCTTGCTAGCACCGGTCTCTTGGTGTACCGTCCTTTTCTGTGGTCATCCTTGCCAGCACCGGTCTCTTGGTGTACCGTCCTTCTCTATGGTCATCCTTGCCAGTACCGGTATCTTGGTGTACCGTCCTTATTTGTGCTCATCCTTGCCAGCACCGGTCTCTTGGTGTACCGTCCTTCTTTGTGGTCATCCTTGCCAGCACCGGTCTCTTGGTGTACTGTCCTTCTCTGTGGTCATCCTTGCCAGCACCAGTCTCTTGGTGTACCGTCCTTCTTTGTGGTCATCCTTGCCAGCACCGGTCTCTTGGTGTACCGTCCTTCTCTGTTGTCATCCTTGCCAGCACCGGTATTTTGGTGTACCGTCCTTCTCTGCGGTCAACCTTGCCAGCACCGGTATCATGGTGTACCATCCTTCTCTGTGGTCATCCTTGACAGCACCGGTCTCTTGGGGTACCGTCCTTCTCTGTGGTCATCCTTGCCAGCACCGGTCTCTTGGTGTACCGTCCTTCTCTGTGCTCATCCTTGCCAGCACCGGTCTCTTGGTGTACTGTCCTTCTCTGTGGTCATCCTTGCCAGCACCGGTATTTTGGTGTACCGTCCATCTCTGCGGTCATCCTTGCCAGCACCGGTCTCATGGTGTACCATCCTTCTCTGTGGTCCTCCTTGCCAGCACCGGTCTCTTGGTGTACCGTCCTTCTCTGTGGTCATCCTTGCCAGCACCAGTCTCTTGGTGTACCATCCTTCTTTGTGGTCATCCTTGCCAGCACCGGTCTCTTGGTGTACCGTCTTTCTCTGTGATCATCCTTGCCAGCACCTGTCTCTTGGTGTACCGTCCTTTTCTGTGGTCATCCTTGCCAGCACCGGTCTATTGGTGTACCGTCCTTCTGTGTGGTCATCCTTGCCAGCACCGGTATTTTGGTGTACCGTCCTTCTCTGCGGTCATCCTTGCCAGCACCGGTCTCATGATGTACCGTCCTTCTCTGTGGTCATCCTTGCCAGCACCAGTCTCTTGGTGTACCGTCCTTCTCTGTGGTCATCCTTGCCAGCACCGGTATTTTGGTGTACCGTCCTTCTCTGTGGTCATCCTTGCCAGCACCGGTCTCTTGGTGTACCGTCCTTCTCTGTGGTCATCCTTGCCAGCACCGGTATTTTGGTGTACCGTCCTTCTACGGGGTCATCCTTTGCAGCACCGGTATCTTGGTGTACCGTCCTTCTCTATGGCCATCCTTGGCAGCACCGGTCTCTTCGTGTACCATCCTTCTCTGTGGTCATCCTTGCCAGCACCGGTATCTTGGTGTACCGTCCTTATTTGTGCTCATCCTTGCCAGCACCGGTCTCTTGGTGTACCATCCTTCTTTGTGGTCATCCTTACCAGCACTGGTATCTTGGTGTATTGTCCTTCTCTATGGTCATCCTTGCCAGCACCAGTGTCTTGGTGTACCGTCCTTCTCTGTGGTCATCCTTGCCAGCACTGGTCTCTTGGTGTACCGTCCTTCTCTGTGGTCATCCTTGCCAGTACCGGTCTCTTGGTGCACTGTCCTTCTCTGTGGTCATCCTTGTCAGCATCGGTCTCTTGGTGTACCGTCCTTCTCTGTGGTCATCCTTGCCAGCACCGGTCTCTTGGTGTACCGTCCTTCTCTGTGGTCATCCTTGCTAGCACCGGTCTCTTGGTGTACCGTCCTTTTCTGTGGTCATCCTTGCCAGCACTGGTCTCTTGGTGTACCGTCCTTCTCTGTGGTCATCCTTGCCAGTACCGGTATCTTGGTGTACCGTCCTTATTTGTGCTCATCCTTGCCAGCACCGGTCTCTTGGTGTACCGTCCTTCTTTGTGGTCATCCTTGCCAGCACCGGTCTCTTGGTGTACTGTCCTTCTCTGTGGTCATCCTTGCCAGCACCAGTCTCTTGGTGTACCGTCCTTCTTTGTGGTCATCCTTGCCAGCACCGGTCTCTTGGTGTACCGTCCTTCTCTGTTGTCATCCTTGCCAGCACCGGTATTTTGGTGTACCGTCCTTCTCTGCGGTCAACCTTGCCAGCACCGGTATCATGGTGTACCATCCTTCTCTGTGGTCATCCTTGACAGCACTGGTCTCTTGGGGTACCGTCCTTCTCTGTGGTCATCCTTGCCAGCACCGGTCTCTTGGTGTACCGTCCTTCTCTGTGCTCATCCTTGCCAGCACCGGTCTCTTGGTGTACTGTCCTTCTCTGTGGTCATCCTTGCCAGCACCGGTATTTTGGTGTACCGTCCATCTCTGCGGTCATCCTTGCCAGCACCGGTCTCATGGTGTACCATCCTTCTCTGTGGTCCTCCTTGCCAGCACCGGTCTCTTGGTGTACCGTCCTTCTCTGTGGTCATCCTTGCCAGCACCAGTCTCTTGGTGTACCATCCTTCTTTGTGGTCATCCTTGCCAGCACCGGTCTCTTGGTGTACCGTCTTTCTCTGTGATCATCCTTGCCAGCACCTGTCTCTTGGTGTACCGTCCTTTTCTGTGGTCATCCTTGCCAGCAACGGTCTATTGGTGTACCGTCCTTCTGTGTGGTCATCCTTGCCAGCACCGGTATTTTGGTGTACCGTCCTTCTCTGCGGTCATCCTTGCCAGCACCGGTCTCATGATGTACCGTCCTTCTCTGTGGTCATCCTTGCCAGCACCAGTCTCTTGGTGTACCGTCCTTCTCTGTGGTCATCCTTGCCAGCACCGGTATTTTGGTGTACCGTCCTTCTCTGTGGTCATCCTTGCCAGCACCGGTCTCTTGGTGTACCGTCCTTCTCTGTGGTCATCCTTGCCAGCACCGGTATTTTGGTGTACCGTCCTTCTATGGGGTCATCCTTTGCAGCACCGGTATCTTGGTGTACCGTCCTTCTCTATGGCCATCCTTGGCAGCACCGGTCTCTTGGTGTACCATCCTTCTCTGTGGTCATCCTTGCCAGCACCGGTATCTTGGTGTACCGTCCTTATTTGTGCTCATCCTTGCCAGCACCGGTCTCTTGGTGTACCGTCCTTCTTTGTGGTCATCCTTACCAGCACTGGTATCTTGGTGTATCGTCCTTCTCTATGGTCATCCTTGCCAGCACCAGTGTCTTGGTGTACCGTCCTTCTCTGTGGTCATCCTTGCCAGCACTGGTCTCTTGGTGTACCGTCCTTCTCTGTGGTCATCCTTGCCAGTACCGGTCTCTTGGTGCACTGTCCTTCTCTGTGGTCATCCTTGTCAGCATCGGTCTCTTGGTGTACCGTCCTTCTCTGTGGTCATCCTTGCCAGCACCGGTCTCTTGGTGTACCGTCCTTCTCTGTGGTCATCCTTGCTAGCACCGGTCTCTTGGTGTACCGTCCTTTTCTGTGGTCATCCTTGCCAGCACTGGTCTCTTGGTGTACCGTCCTTCTCTGTGGTCATCCTTGCCAGTACCGGTATCTTGGTGTACCGTCCTTATTTGTGCTCATCCTTGCCAGTACCGGTATCTTGGTGTACCGTCCTTATTTGTGCTCATCCTTGCCAGCACCGGTCTCTTGGTGCACTGTCCTTCTCTGTGGTCATCCTTGTCAGCATCGGTCTCTTGGTGTACCGTCCTTCTCTGTGGTCATCCTTGCCAGCACCAGTCTCTTGGTGTACCGTCCTTCTTTGTGGTCAACCTTGCCAGCACCGGTATCATGGTGTACCATCCTTCTCTGTTGTCATCCTTGCCAGCACCGGTATTTTGGTGTACCGTCCTTCTCTGCGGTCAACCTTGCCAGCACCGGTATCATGGTGTACCATCCTTCTCTGTGGTCATCCTTGACAGCACCGGTCTCTTGGGGTACAGTCCTTCTCTGTGGTCATCCTTGCCAGCACCGGTCTCTTGGTGTACCGTCCTTCTCTGTGCTCATCCTTGCCAGCACCGGTCTCTTGGTGTACTGTCCTTCTCTGTGGTCATCCTCGCCAGCACCGGTATTTTGGTGTACCGCCAACTCTGCGGTCATCCTTGCCAGCACCGGTCTCATGGTGTACCATCCTTCTCTGTGGTCCTCCTTGCCAGCACCGGTCTCTTGGTGTACCGTCCTTCTCTGTGGTCATCCGTGCCAGCACCAGTCTCTTGGTGTACCATCCTTCTTTGTGGTCATCCTTGCCAGCACCGGTCTCTTGGTGTACCGTCTTTCTCTGTGGTCATCCTTGCCAGCACCTGTCTCTTGGTGTACCGTCCTTTTCTGTTTTCATCCTTGCCAGCACCGGTCTATTGGTGTACCGTCCTTCTGTGTGGTCATCCTTGCCAGCACCGGTATTTTGGTGTACCGTCCTTCTCTGCGGTCATCCTTGCCAGCACCGGTCTCATGATGTACCGTCCTTCTCTGTGGTCATCCTTGCCAGTACCAGTCTCTTGGTGTACCGTCCTTCTCTGTGGTCATCCTTGCCAGCACCGGTATTTTGGTGTACCGTCCTTCTCTGTGGTCATCCTTGCCAGCACCGGTCTCTTGGTGTACCGTCCTTCTCTGTGGTCATCCTTGCCAGCACCGGTCTCTTGGTGTACCATCCTTCTCTGTGGTCATCCTTGCTAGCACCGGTCTCTTGGTGTACCGTCCTTTTCTGTGGTCATCCTTGCCAGCACCGGTCTCTTGGTGTACCGTCCTTCTCTATGGTCATCCTTGCCAGTACAGGTATCTTGGTGTACCGTCCTTATTTGTGCTCATCCTTGCCAGCACCGGTCTCTTGGTGTACCGTCCTTCTTTGTGGTCATCCTTGCCAGCACCGGTCTCTTGGTGTACTGTCCTTTTCTGTGGTCATCCTTGCCAGCACCAGTCTCTTGGTGTACCGTCCTTCTTTGTGGTCATCCTTGCCAGCACCGGTCTCTTGGTGTACCGTCCTTCTCTGTTGTCATCCTTGCCAGCACCGGTATTTTGGTGTACCGTCCTTCTCTGCGGTCAACCTTGCCAGCACCGGTATCATGGTGTACCATCCTTCTCTGTGGTCATCCTTGACAGCACCGGTCTCTTGGTGTACCGTCCTTCTCTGTGGTCATCCTTGCCAGTACCGGTCTCTTGGTGCACTGTCCTTCTCTGTGGTCATCCTTGTCAGCAGCGGTCTCTTGGTGTACCGTCCTTCTCTGTGGTCATCCTTGCCAGCACCGGTCTCTTGGTGTACCGTCCTTCTCTGTGGTCATCCTTGCTAGCACCGGTCTCTTGGTGTACCGTCCTTTTCTGTGGTCATCCTTGCCAGCACCGGTCTCTTGGTGTACCGTCCTTCTCTGTGGTCATCCTTGCCAGTACCGGTATCTTGGTGTACCGCCCTTATTTGTGCTCATCCTTGCCAGCACCGGTCTCTTGGTGTACCGTCCTTCTTTGTGGTCATCCTTGCCAGCACCGGTCTCTTGGTGTACTGTCCTTCTCTGTGGTCATCCTTGCCAGCACCGGTCTCTTGGGGTACTGTCCTTCTCTGTGGTCATCCTTGCCAGCACCAGTCTCTTGGTGTACCGTCCTTCTTTGTGGTCATCCTTGCCAGCACCGGTCTCTTCGTGTACCGTCCTTCTCTGTTGTCATCCTTGCCAGCACCGGTATTTTGGTGTACCGTCCTTCTCTGCGGTCAACCTTGCCAGCACCGGTATCATGGTGTACCATCCTTCTCTGTGGTCATCCTTGACAGCACCGGTCTCTTGGGGTACCGTCCTTCTCTGTGGTCATCCTTGCCAGCACCGGTCTCTTGGTGTACCGTCCTTCTCTGTGCTCATCCTTGCCAGCACCGGTCTCTTGGTGTACTGTCCTTCTCTGTGGTCATCCTTGCCAGCACCGGTATTTTGGTGTACCGTCCATCTCTGCGGTCATCCTTGCCAGCACCGGTCTCATGGTGTACCATCCTTCTCTGTGGTCCTCCTTGCCAGCACCGGTCTCTTGGTGTACCGTCATTCTCTGTGGTCATCCTTGCCAGCACCAGTCTCTTGGTGTACCATCCTTCTTTGTGGTCATCCTTGCCAGCACCGGTCTCTTGGTGTACCGTCTTTCTCTGTGGTCATCCTTGCCAGCACCTGTCTCTTGGTGTACCGTCCTTTTCTGTGGTCATCCTTGCCAGCACCGGTCTATTGGTGTACCGTCCTTCTGTGTGGTCATCCTTGCCAGCACCGGTATTTTGGTGTACCGTCCTTCTCTGCGGTCATCCTTGACAGCACCGGTCTCATGATGTACCGTCCTTCTCGGTGGTCATCCTTGCCAGCACCAGTCTCTTGGTGTACCGTCCTTCTCTGTGGTCATCCTTGCCAGCACCGGTATTTTGGTGTACCGTCCATCTCTGCGGTCATCCTTGCCAGCACCGGTCTCATGGTGTACCATCCTTCTCTGTGGTCCTCCTTGCCAGCACCGGTCTCTTGGTGTACCGTCATTCTCTGTGGTCATCCTTGCCAGCACCAGTCTCTTGGTGTACCATCCTTCTTTGTGGTCATCCTTGCCAGCACCGGTCTCTTGGTGTACCGTCTTTCTCTGTGGTCATCCTTGCCAGCACCTGTCTCTTGGTGTACCGTCCTTTTCTGTGGTCATCCTTGCCAGCATCGGTCTATTGGTGTACCGTCCTTCTGTGTGGTCATCCTTGCCAGCACCGGTATTTTGGTGTACCGTCCTTCTCTGCGGTCATCCTTGCCAGCACCGGTCTCATGATGTACCGTCCTTCTCTGTGGTCATCCTTGCCAGCACCAGTCTCTTGGTGTACCGTCCTTCTCTGTGGTCATCCTTGCCAGCACCGGTATTTTGGTGTACCGTCCTTCTGTGTGGTCATCCTTGCCAGCACCGGTATTTTGGTGTACCGTCCTTCTCTGCGGTCATCCTTGCCAGCACCGGTCTCATGATGTACCGTCCTTCTCTGTGGTCATCCTTGCCAGCACCAGTCTCTTGGTGTACCGTCCTTCTCTGTGGTCATCCTTGCCAGCACCGGTATTTTGGTGTACCGTCCTTCTCTGTGGTCATCCTTGCCAGCACCGGTCTCTTGGTGTACCGTCCTTCTCTGTGGTCATCCTTGCCAGCACCGGTATTTTGGTGTACCATCCTTCTCTGCGGTCATCCTTTGCAGCACCGGTATCTTGGTGTACCGTCCTTCTCTATGGCCATCCTTGCCAGCACCGGTCTCTTGGTGTACCGTCCTTCTCTGTGGTCATCCTTGCCAGCACCGGTATCTCGGTGTACCATCCTTATTTGTGCTCATCTTTGCCAGCACCGGTCTCTTGGTGTACCGTCCTTCTTTGTGGTCATCCTTACCAGCACTGGTATCTTGGTGTACCGTCCTTCTCTATGGTCATCCTTGCCAGCACCAGTGTCTTGGTGTACCGTCCTTCTCTGTGGTCATCCTTGCCAGCACCGGTCTCTTGGTGTACCGTCCTTCTCTGTGGTCATCCTTGCCAGTACCGGTCTCTTGGTGCACTGTCCTTCTCTGTGGTCATCCTTGTCAGCAGCGGTCTCTTGGTGTACCGTCCTTCTCTGTGGTCATCCTTGCCAGCACCGGTCTCTTGGTGTACCGTCCTTCTCTGTGGTCATCCTTGCTAGCACCGGTCTCTTGGTGTACTGTCCTTTTCTGTGGGCATCCTTGCCAGCACCGGTCTCTTGGTGTACCGTCCTTCTCTGTGGTCATCCTTGCCAGTACCGGTATCTTGGTGTACCGCCCTTATTTGTGCTCATCCTTGCCAGCACCGGTCTCTTGGTGTACCGTCCTTCTTTGTGGTCATCCTTGCCAGCACCGGTCTCTTGGTGTACTGTCCTTCTCTGTGGTCATCATTGCCAGCACCGGTCTCTTGGGGTACTGTCCTTCTCTGTGGTCATCCTTGCCAGCACCAGTCTCTTGGTGTACCGTCCTTCTTTTTGGTCATCCTTGCCAGCACCGGTCTCTTGGTGTACCGTCCTTCTCTGTTGTCATCCTTGCCAGCACGGGTATTTTGGTGTACCGTCCTTCTCTGCGGTCAACCTTGCCAGCACCGGTATCATGGTGTACCATCCTTCTCTGTGGTCATCCTTGACAGCACCGGTCTCTTGGGGTACCGTCCTTCTCTGTGGTCATCCTTGCCAGCACCGGTCTCTTGGTGTACCGTCCTTCTCTGTGGTCATCCTTGCCAGCACCGGTCTCTTGGTGTACTGTCCTTCTCTGTGGTCATCCTTACCAGCACCGGTATTTTGGTGTACCGTCCATCTCTGCGGTCATCCTTGCCAGCACCGGTCTCATGGTGTACCATCCTTCTCTGTGGTCCTCCTTGCCAGCACCGGTCTCTTGGTGTACCGTCATTCTCTGTGGTCATCCTTGCCAGCACCAGTCTCTTGGTGTACCATCCTTCTTTGTGGTCATCCTTGCCAGCACCGGTCTCTTGGTGTACCGTCTTTCTCTGTGGTTATCCTTGCCAGCACCTGTCTCTTGGTGTACCGTCCTTTTCTGTGGTCATCCTTGCCAGCACCGGTCTATTGGTGTACCGTCCTTCTGTGTGGTCATCCTTGCCAGCACCGGTATTTTGGTGTACCGTCCTTCTCTGCAGTCATCCTTGCCAGCACCGGTCTCATGATGTACCGTCCTTCTCTGTGGTCATCCTTGCCAGCACCAGTCTCTTGGTGTACCGTCCTTCTCTTTGGTCATCCTTGCCAGCACCGGTATTTTGGTGTACCGTCCTTCTCTGTGGTCATCCTTGCCAGCACCAGTCTCTTGGTGTACCGTCCTTCTCTGTGGTCATCCTTGCCAGCACCGGTATTTTGGTGTACCGTCCTTCTCTGCGGTCATCCTTGCCAGCACCGGTCTCATGATGTACCGTCCTTCTCTGCGGTCATCCTTTGCAGCACCGGTATCTTGGTGTACCGTCCTTCTTTATGGCCATCCTTGCCAGCACCGGTCTCTTGGTGTACCGTCCTTCTCTGTGGTCATCCTTGCCAGCACCGGTATCTTGGTGTACCGTCCTTATTTGTGCTCATCCTTGCCAGCACCGGTCTCTTGGTGTACCGTCCTTCTTTGTGGTCATCCTTACCAGCACCGGTCTCTTGGTGTACTGTCCTTCTCTGTGGTCATCGTTGCCAGCACCAGTCTCTTGGTGTACCGTCTTTCTTTGTGGTCATCCTTGCCAGCACCTGTCTCTTGGTGTACCGTCCTTTTCTGTGGTCCTCCTTGCCAGCACCGGTATTTTGGTGTACCGTCCTTCTATGGGGTCATCCTTTGCAGCACCGGTATCTTGGTGTACCGTCCTTCTCTATGGCCATCCTTGGCAGCACCGGTCTCTTGGTGTACCGTCCTTCTCTGTGGTCATCCTTGCCAGCACCGGTATCTTGGTGTACCGTCCTTATTTGTGCTCATCCTTGCCAGCACCGGTCTCTTGGTGTACCGTCCTTCTTTGTGGTCATCCTTACCAGCACTGGTATCTTGGTGTATTGTCCTTCTCTATGGTCATCCTTGCCAGCACCAGTGTCTTGGTGTACCGTCCTTCTCTGTGGTCATCCTTGACAGCACCGGTCTCTTGGTGTACCGTCCTTCTCTGTGGTCATCCTTGCCAGTACCGGTCTCTTGGTGCACTGTCCTTCTCTGTGGTCATCCTTGTCAGCATCGGTCTCTTGGTGTACCGTCCTTCTCTGTGGTCATCCTTGCCAGCACCGGTCTCTTGGTGTACCGTCCTTCTCTGTGGTCATCCTTGCTAGCACCGGTCTCTTGGTGTACCGTCCTTTTCTGTGGTCATCCTTGCCAGCACCGGTCTCTTGGTGTACCGTCCTTCTCTGTGGTCATCCTTGCCAGTACCGGTATCTTGGTGTACCGTCCTTATTTGTGCTCATCCTTGCCAGTACCGGTATCTTGGTGTACCGTCCTTATTTGTGCTCATCCTTGCCAGCACCGGTCTCTTGGTGCACTGTCCTTCTCTGTGGTCATCCTTGTCAGCATCGGTCTCTTGGTGTACCGTCCTTCTCTGTGGTCATCCTTGCCAGCACCAGTCTCTTGGTGTACCGTCCTTCTTTGTGGTCAACCTTGCCAGCACCGGTATCATGGTGTACCATCCTTCTCTGTTGTCATCCTTGCCAGCACCGGTATTTTGGTGTACCGTCCTTCTCTGCGGTCAACCTTGCCAGCACCGGTATCATGGTGTACCATCCTTCTCTGTGGTCATCCTTGACAGCACCGGTCTCTTGGGGTACCGTCCTTCTCTGTGGTCATCCTTGCCAGCACCGGTCTCTTGGTGTACCATCCTTCTCTGTGCTCATCCTTGCCAGCACGGGTCTCTTGGTGTACTGTCCTTCTCTGTGGTCATCCTCGCCAGCACCGGTATTTTGGTGTACCGTCCATCTCTGCGGTCATCCTTGCCAGCACTGGTCTCATGGTGTACCATCCTTCTCTGTGGTCCTCCTTGCCAGCACCGGTCTCTTGGTGTACCGTCCTTCTCTGTGGTCATCCTTGCCAGCACCAGTCTCTTGGTGTACCATCCTTCTTTGTGGTCATCCTTGCCAGCACCGGTCTCTTGGTGTACCGTCTTTCTCTGTGGTCATCCTTGCCAGCACCTGTCTCTTGGTGTACCGTCCTTTTCTGTTTTCATCCTTGCCAGCACCGGTCTATTGGTGTACCGTCCTTCTGTGTGGTCATCCTTGCCAGCACCGGTATTTTGGTGTACCGTCCTTCTCTGCGGTCATCCTTGCCAGCACCGGTCTCATGATGTACCGTCCTTCTCTGTGGTCATCCTTGCCAATACCAGTCTCTTGGTGTACCGTCCTTCTCTGTGGTCATCCTTGCCAGCACCGGTATTTTGGTGTACCGTCCTTCTCTGTGGTCATCCTTGCCAGCACCGGTCTCTTGGTGTACTGTCCTTCTCTGTGGTCATCGTTGCCAGCACCGGTATCTTGGTGTACCGTCCTTATTTGTGCTCATCCTTGCCAGCACCGGTCTCTTGGTGTACCGTCCTTCTCTGTGGTCATCCTTGCTAGCACCGGTCTCTTGGTGTACCGTCCTTTTCTGTGGTCATCCTTGCCAGCACCGGTCTCTTGGTGTACCGTCCTTCTCTGTGGTCATCCTTGCCAGCACCGGTCTCTTGGTGTACCGTCCTTCTCTGTGGTCATCCTTGCCAGTACCGGTCTCTTGGTGCACTGTCCTTCTCTGTGGTCATCCTTGTCAGCATCGGTCTCTTGGTGTACCGTCCTTCTCTGTGGTCATCCTTGCCAGCACCGGTCTCTTGGTGTACCGTCCTTCTCTGTGGTCATCCTTGCTAGCACCGGTCTCTTGGTGTACCGTCCTTTTCTGTGGTCATCCTTGCCAGCACCGCTCTCTTGGTGTACCGTCCTTCTCTGTGGTCATCCTTGCCAGTACCGGTATCTTGGTGTACCGTCCTTATTTGTGCTCATCCTTGCCAGTACCGGTATCTTGGTGTACCGTCCTTATTTGTGCTCATCCTTGCCAGCACCGGTCTCTTGGTGCACTGTCCTTCTCTGTGGTCATCCTTGTCAGCATCGGTCTCTTGGTGTACCGTCCTTCTCTGTGGTCATCCTTGCCAGCACCAGTCTCTTGGTGTACCGTCCTTCTTTGTGGTCAACCTTGCCAGCACCGGTATCATGGTGTACCATCCTTCTCTGTTGTCATCCTTGCCAGCACCGGTATTTTGGTGTACCGTCCTTCTCTGCGGTCAACCTTGCCAGCACCGGTATCATGGTGTATCATCCTTCTCTGTGGTCATCCTTGACAGCACCGGTCTATTGGGGTACCGTCCTTCTCTGTGGTCATCCTTGCCAGCACCGGTCTCTTGGTGTACCGTCCTTCTCTGTGCTCATCCTTGCCAGCACGGGTCTCTTGGTGTACTGTCCTTCTCTGTGGTCATCCTCGCCAGCACCGGTATTTTGGTGTACCGTCCATCTCTGCAGTCATCCTTGCCAGCACCGGTCTCATGGTGTACCATCCTTCTCTGTGGTCCTCCTTGCCAGCACCGGTCTCTTGGTGTACCGTCCTTCTCTGTGGTCATCCTTGCCAGCACCAGTCTCTTGGTGTACCATCCTTCTTTGTGGTCATCCTTGCCAGCACCGGTCTCTTGGTGTACCGTCTTTCTCTGTGGTCATCCTTGCCAGCACCTGTCTCTTGGTGTACCGTCCTTTTCTGTTTTCATCCTTGCCAGCACCGGTCTATTGGTGTACCGTCCTTCTGTGTGGTCATCCTTGCCAGCACCGGTATTTTGGTGTACCGTCCTTCTCTGCGGTCATCCTTGCCAGCACCGGTCTCATGATGTACCGTCCTTCTCTGTGGTCATCCTTGCCAGTACCAGTCTCTTGGTGTACCGTCCTTCTCTGTGGTCATCCTTGCCAGCACCAGTATTTTGGTGTACCGTCCTTCTCTGTGGTCATCCTTGCCAGCACCGGTCTCTTGGTGTACCGTCCTTCTCTGTGGTCATCCTTGCCAGCACCGGTCTCTTGGTGTACCGTCCTTCTCTGTGGTCATCCTTGCTAGCACCGGTCTCTTGGTGTACCGTCCTTTTCTGTGGTCATCCTTGCCAGCACCGGTCTCTTGGTGTAGCGTCCTTCTCTATGGTCATCCTTGCCAGTACCGGTATCTTGGTGTACCGTCCTTATTTGTGCTCATCCTTGCCAGCACCGGTCTCTTGGTGTACCGTCCTTCTTTGTGGTCATCCTTGCCAGCACCGGTCTCTTGGTGTACTGTCCTTTTCTGTGGTCATCCTTGCCAGCACCAGTCTCTTGGTGCACCGTCCTTCTTTGTGGTCATCCTTGCCAGCACCGGTCTCTTGGTGTACCGTCCTTCTCTGTTGTCATCCTTGCCAGCACCGGTATTTTGGTGTACCGTCCTTCTCTGCGGTCAACCTTGCCAGCACCGGTATCATGGTGTACCATCCTTCTCTGTAGTCATCCTTGACAGCACCGGTCTCTTGGGGTACCGTCCTTCTCTGTGGTCATCCTTGCCAGCACCGGTCTCTTGGTGTACCGTCCTTCTCTGTGCTCATCCTTGCCAGCACCGGTCTCTTGGTGTACTGTCCTTCTCTGTGGTCATCCTTGCCAGCACCGGTATTTTGGTGTACCATCCATCTCTGCGGTCATCCTTGCCAGCACCGGTCTCATGGTGTACCATCCTTCTCTGTGGTCCTCCTTGCCAGCACCGGTCTCTTGGTGTACCGTCCTTCTCTGTGGTCATCCTTGCCAGCACCAGTCTCTTGGTGTACTATCCTTCTTTGTGGTCATCCTTGCCAGCACCGGTCTATTGGTGTACCGTCCTTCTGTGTGGTCATCCTTGCCAGCACCGGTATTTTGGTGTACCGTCCTTCTCTGCGGTCATCCTTGCCAGCACCGGTCTCATGATGTACCGTCCTTCTCTGTGGTCATCCTTGCCAGTACCAGTCTCTTGGTGTACCGTCCTTCTCTGTGGTTATCCTTGCCAGCACCGGTATTTTGGTGTACCGTCCTTCTCTGTGGTCATCCTTGCCAGCACCGGTCTCTTGGTGTACCGTCCTTCTCTGTGGTCATCCTTGCCAGCACCGGTCCCTTGGTGTACCGTCCTTCTCTGTGGTCATCCTTGCTAGCACCGGTCTCTTGGTGTACCGTCCTTTTCTGTGCTCATCCTTGCCAGCACCGGTCTCTTGGTGTACCGTCCTTCTTTGTGGTCATCCTTGCCAGCACCGGTCTCTTGGTGTACTGTCCTTTTCTGTGGTCATCCTTGCCAGCACCAGTCTCTTGGTGTACCGTCCTTCTTTGTGGTCATCCTTGCCAGCACCGGTCTCTTGGTGTACCGTCCTTCTCTATTGTCATCCTTGCCAGCACCGGTATTTTGGTGTACCGTCCTTCTCTGTGGTCATCCTTGACAGCACCGGTCTCTTGGTGTACCGTCCTTCTTTGTGGTCATCCTTGCCAGCACCGGTCTCTTGGTGTACCGTCCTTCTCTGTTGTCATCTTGCCAGCACCGGTATCATGGTGTACCATCCTTCTCTGTGGTCATCCTTGACAGCACCGGTCTCTTGGGGTACCGTCCTTCTCTGTGGTCATCCTTGCAAGCACCGGTCTCTTGGTGTACCGTCCTTCTCTGTGCTCATCCTTGCCAGCACCGGTCTCTTGGTGTACTGTCCTTCTCTGTGGTCATCCTTGCCAGCACCGGTATTTTGGTGTACCATCCATCTCTGCGGTCATCCTTGCCAGCCCCGGTCTCATGGTGTACTATCCTTCTCTGTGGTCCTCCTTGCCAGCACCGGTCTCTTGGTGTACCGTCCTTCTCTGTGGTCATCCTTGCCAGCACCAGTCTCTTGGTGTACCATCCTTCTTTGTGGTCATCCTTGCCAGCACCGGTCTCTTGGTGTACCGTCTTTCTCTGTGATCATCCTTGCCAGCACCTGTCTCTTGGTGTACCGTCCTTTTCTGTGGTCATCCTTGCCAGCACCGGTCTATTGGTGTACCGTCCTTCTGTGTGGTCATCCTTGCCAGCACCGGTATTTTGGTGTACCGTCCTTCTCTGCGGTCATCCTTGCCAGCACCGGTCTCATGATGTACCGTCCTTCTCTGTGGTCATCCTTGCCAGCACCAGTCTCTTGGTGTACCGTCCTTCTCTGTGGTCATCCTTGCCAGCACCGGTATTTTGGTGTACCGTCCTTCTCTGTGGTCATCCTTGCCAGCACCGGTCTCTTGGTGTACCGTCCTTCTCTGTGGTCATCCTTGCCAGCACCGGTATTTTGGTGTACCGTCCTTCTCTGCGGTCATCCTTTGCAGCACCGGTATCTTGGTGTACCGTCCTTCTCTATGGCCATCCTTGCCAGCACCGGTCTGTTGGTGTACCGTCCTTCTCTGTGGTCATCCTTGCCAGCACCGGTATCTTGGTGTACCGTCCTTATTTGAGCTCATCCTTGCCAGCACCGGTCTCTTGGTGTACCGTCCTTCTTTGTGGTCATCCTTACCAGCACTGGTATCTTGGTGTACCGTCCTTCTCTATGGTCATCCTTGCCAGCACCAGTGTTTTGGTGTACCGTCCTTCTCTGTGGTCATCCTTGCCAGCACCGGTCTCTTGGTGTACCGTCCTTCTCTGTGGTCATCCTTGCCAGTACCGGTCTCTTGGTGCACTGTCCTTCTCTGTGGTCATCCTTGTCAGCATCGGTCTCTTGGTGTACCGTCCTTCTCTGTGGTCATCCTTGCCAGCACCGGTCTCTTGGTGTACCGTCCTTCTCTGTGGTCATCCTTGCTAGCACCGGTCTCTTGGTGTACCGTCCTTTTCTGTGGTCATCCTTGCCAGCACCGGTCTCTTGGTGTACCGTCCTTCTCTGTGGTCATCCTTGCCAGTACCGGTATCTTGGTGTACCGTCCTTCTTTGTGGTCATCCTTGCCAGCACCGGTCTCTTGGTGTACTGTCCTTCTCTGTGGTCATCCTTGCCAGCACCGGTCTCTTGGGGTACTGTCCTTCTCTGTGGTCATCCTTGCCAGCACCAGTCTCTTGGTGTACCGTCCTTCTTTGTGGTCATCCTTGCCAGCACCGGTCTCTTGGTGTACCGTCCTTCTCTGTTGTCATCCTTGCCAGCACCCGTATTTTGGTGTACCGTCCTTCTCTGCGGTCAACCTTGCCAGCACCGGTATCATGGTGTTCAATCCTTCTCTGTGGTCATCCTTGACAGCACCGGTCTCTTGGGGTACCGTCCTTCTCTGTGGTCATCCTTGCCAGCACCGGTCTCTTGGTGTACCGTCCTTCTCTGTGCTCATCCTTGCCAGCACCGGTCTCTTGGTGTACTGTCCTTCTCTGTGGTCATCCTTGCCAGCACCGGTATTTTGGTGTACCGTCCATCTCTGCGGTCATCCTTGCCAGCACCGGTCTCATGGTGTACCATCCTTCTCTGTGGTCCTCCTTGCCAGCACCGGTCTCTTGGTGTACCGTCATTCTCTGTGGTCATCCTTGCCAGCACCAGTCTCTTGGTGTACCATCCTTCTTTGTGGTCATCCTTGCCAGCACCGGTCTCTTGGTGTACCGTCTTTCTCTGTGGTCATCCTTGCCAGCACCTGTCTCTTGGTGTACCGTCCTTTTCTGTGGTCATCCTTGCCAGCACCGGTCTATTGGTGTACCGTCCTTGTGTGTGGTCATCCTTGCCAGCACCGGTATTTTGGTGTACCGTCCTTCTCTGCGGTCATCCTTGCCAGCACCGGTCTCATGATGTACCGTCCTTCTCTGTGGTCATCCTTGCCAGCACCAGTCTCTTGGTGTACCGTCCTTCTCTGTGGTCATCCTTGCCAGCACCGGTATTTTGGTGTACCGTCCTTCTCTGTGGTCATCCTTGCCAGCACCGGTCTCTTGGTGTACCGTCCTTCTCTGTGGTCATCCTTGCCAGCACCGGTCTCATGATGTACCGTCCTTCTCTGCGGTCATCCTTTGCAGCACCGGTATCTTGGTGTACCGTCCTTCTTTATGGCCATCCTTGCCAGCACCGGTCTCTTGGTGTACCGTCCTTCTTTGTGGTCATCCTTGCCAGCAGCGGTATCTTGGTGTACCGTCCTTATTTGTGCTCATCCTTGCCAGCACCGGTCTCTTGGTGTACCGTCCTTCTTTGTGGTCATCCTAACCAGCACCGGTCTCTTGGTGTACTGTCCTTCTCTGTGGTCATCGTTGCCAGCACCAGTCTCTTGGTGTACCGTCTTTCTTTGTGGTCATCCTTGCCAGCACCTGTCTCTTGGTGTACCGTCCTTTTCTGTGGTCCTCCTTGCCAGCACCGGTATTTTGGTGTACCGTCCTTCTCTGTGGTCATCCTTGCCAGCACCGGTCTCTTGGTGTACCGTCCTTCTGTGTGGTCATCCTTGCCAGCACCGGTATTTTGGTGTACCGTCCTTCTCTGCGGTCATCCTTGCCAGCACCGGTCTCATGGTGTACCGTCCTTCTCTGTGGTCATCCTTGCCAGCACCGGTCTCTTGGTGTACCGTCCTTCTCTGTGGTCATCCTTGCCAGCACCAGTCTCTTGGTGTACCATCCTTCTCTGTGGTCATCCTTGCCAGCACCGGTCTCATGGGGTACCGTCCTTCTCTGTGGTCATCCTTGCCAGCACCGGTCTCTTGGTGTACCATACTTCTGTGTGGTCATCCTTGCCAGCACCAGTCTCTTGGGGTACCGTCCTTCTCTGTGGTCATCCTTGCCAGCACCGGTCTCTTGGTATACCATCCTTCTCTGTGGTCATCCTTGCCAGCACCGGTCTCTTGGGGTACCGTCCTTCTCTGTGGTCATCCTTGCCAGCACCGGTCTATTGGTGTACCATCCTTCTGTATGGTCATTCTTGCCAGCACCGGTCTCTTGGGGTACCGTCCTTCTCTGTGGTCATCCTTGCCAGCACCGGTCTCTTGGTGTACCGTCCTTCTCTGTGGTCATCCTTGCCAGCACCAGTCTCTTGGTGTACCGTACTTCTCTGTGGTCATCCTTGCCAGCACCGGTATTTTGGTGAACCGTCCTTCTCAGCGGTCATCCTTGCCAGCACCGGTCTCATGGGGTACCGTCCTTCTCTGTGGTCATCCTTGCCAGCACCAGTCTCTTGGTGTACCTTCCTTCTCTGTGGTCATCCTTGCCAGCACCAGTCTCTTGGTGTACCGTCCTTCTCTGTGGTCATCCTTGCCAGCACCAGTCTCTTGGTGTACCATCTTTCTCAGTGGTCCTCCTTGCCAGCACCGGTCTCTTGGTGTACCGTCCTTCTCTGTGGTCATCCTTGCCAGCACCGGTATTTTGGTGTACCATCCTTCTCTGTGGTCATCCTTGCCAGCACCAGTCTCTTGGTGTACCATCTTTCTCTGTGGTCCTCCTTGCCAGCACCGGGCTCTTGGTGTACCGTCCTTCTCTGTGGTCATCCTTGCCAGCACCGGAATTATGGTGTACCGTCCTTCTCTGTGGTCATCCTTGCCAGCACCGGCCTCATGGGGTACCGTCCTTCTCTGTGGTCATCCTTGCCAGCACCAGTCTCTTGGTGTACCATCTTTCTCTGTGGTCCTCCTTGCCAGCACCAGTCTCTTGGTGTACCGTCCTTCTCTGTGGTCATCCTTGCCAGCACCGGTCTCATGGGGTACCGTCCTTCTCTGTGGTCATCCTTGCCAGCACCAGTCTCTTGGTGTACCGTCCTTCTCTGTGGTCATACTTGCCAGCACCAGTCTCTTGGTGTACCGTCCTTCTCTGTGGTCATCCTTGCCAGCACCAGTCTCTTGGTGTACCATCTTTCTCTGTGGTCCTCCTTGCCAGCACCGGTCTCTTGGTGTACCGTCCTTCTCTGTGGTCATCCTTGCCAGCACCAGTATTTTGGTGTACCGTCCTTCTCTGTGGTCATCCTTGCCAGCACCAGTCTCTTGGTGTACCATCTTTCTCTGTGGTCCTCCTTGCCAGCACCGGTCTCTTGGTGTACCATCCTTCTCTGTGGTTATCCTTGCCAGCACCAGTATTTTGGTTTACCGTCCTTCTCTGTGGTCATCCTTGCCAGCACCGGTCTCATGGGGTACCGTCCTTCTCTGTGGTCATCCTTGCCATCACCGGTCTCTTGGTGTACCGTCCTTCTCTGTGGTCATCCTTGCCAGCACCGGTCTCTTGGTGTAGCATCCTTCTCTGCGGTCATCCTTGCCAGCACCAGTCTCTTGGTGTACCGTCCTTCTCTGCGGTCATCCTTGCCAGCACCGGTCTCTTGGTGTACCGTCCCTCTCTGCGGTCATCCTTGCCAGCACCGGTCTCTTGGTGTACAGTCCCTCTCTGTGGTCATCCTTGCCAGCACCAGTCTCTTGGTGTACCGTCCCTCTCTGTGGTCATCCTTGCCAGCACCGGTCTCTTGGTGTACCGTCCTTCTCTGTGGTTATCCTTGCCAGCACCGGTCTCATGGGGTACCGTCCTTCTCTGTGGTCATCCTTGCCAGCACCGGTCTCTTGGTGTACTGTCCTTTTCTGTGGTCATCCTTGCCAGCACCGGTCTCTTGGTGTACCGTCCCTCTCTGCGGTCATCCTTGCCAGCACCGGTCTCTTGGTGTACAGTCCCTCTCTGTGGTCATCCTTGCCAGCACCAGTCTCTTGGTGTACCGTCCCTCTCTGTGGTCATCCTTGCCAGCACCGGTATCTTGGTGTACCGTCCTTATTTGTGCTCATCCTTGCCAGCACCAGTCTCTTGGTGTACCGTCCTTCTTTGTGGTCATCCTTGCCAGCACCGGTCTCTTGGTGTACCGTCCTTCTCTATTGTCATCCTTGCCAGCACCGGTATTTTGGTGTACCGTCCTTCTCTGTGGTCATCCTTGACAGCACCGGTCTCTTGGTGTACCGTCCTTCTTTGTGGTCATCCTTGCCAGCACCGGTCTCTTGGTGTACCGTCCTTCTCTGTTGTCATCTTGCCAGCACCGGTATCATGGTGTACCATCCTTCTCTGTGGTCATCCTTGACAGCACCGGTCTCTTGGGGTACCGTCCTTCTCTGTGGTCATCCTTGCAAGCACCGGTCTCTTGGTGTACCGTCCTTCTCTGTGCTCATCCTTGCCAGCACCGGTCTCTTGGTGTACTGTCCTTCTCTGTGGTCATCCTTGCCAGCACCGGTATTTTGGTGTACCATCCATCTCTGCGGTCATCCTTGCCAGCCCCGGTCTCATGGTGTACTATCCTTCTCTGTGGTCCTCCTTGCCAGCACCGGTCTCTTGGTGTACCGTCCTTCTCTGTGGTCATCCTTGCCAGCACCAGTCTCTTGGTGTACCATCCTTCTTTGTGGTCATCCTTGCCAGCACCGGTCTCTTGGTGTACCGTCTTTCTCTGTGATCATCCTTGCCAGCACCTGTCTCTTGGTGTACCGTCCTTTTCTGTGGTCATCCTTGCCAGCACCGGTCTATTGGTGTACCGTCCTTCTGTGTGGTCATCCTTGCCAGCACCGGTATTTTGGTGTACCGTCCTTCTCTGCGGTCATCCTTGCCAGCACCGGTCTCATGATGTACCGTCCTTCTCTGTGGTCATCCTTGCCAGCACCAGTCTCTTGGTGTACCGTCCTTCTCTGTGGTCATCCTTGCCAGCACCGGTATTTTGGTGTACCGTCCTTCTCTGTGGTCATCCTTGCCAGCACCGGTCTCTTGGTGTACCGTCCTTCTCTGTGGTCATCCTTGCCAGCACCGGTATTTTGGTGTACCGTCCTTCTCTGCGGTCATCCTTTGCAGCACCGGTATCTTGGTGTACCGTCCTTCTCTATGGCCATCCTTGCCAGCACCGGTCTGTTGGTGTACCGTCCTTCTCTGTGGTCATCCTTGCCAGCACCGGTATCTTGGTGTACCGTCCTTATTTGAGCTCATCCTTGCCAGCACCGGTCTCTTGGTGTACCGTCCTTCTTTGTGGTCATCCTTACCAGCACTGGTATCTTGGTGTACCGTCCTTCTCTATGGTCATCCTTGCCAGCACCAGTGTTTTGGTGTACCGTCCTTCTCTGTGGTCATCCTTGCCAGCACCGGTCTCTTGGTGTACCGTCCTTCTCTGTGGTCATCCTTGCCAGTACCGGTCTCTTGGTGCACTGTCCTTCTCTGTGGTCATCCTTGTCAGCATCGGTCTCTTGGTGTACCGTCCTTCTCTGTGGTCATCCTTGCCAGCACCGGTCTCTTGGTGTACCGTCCTTCTCTGTGGTCATCCTTGCTAGCACCGGTCTCTTGGTGTACCGTCCTTTTCTGTGGTCATCCTTGCCAGCACCGGTCTCTTGGTGTACCGTCCTTCTCTGTGGTCATCCTTGCCAGTACCGGTATCTTGGTGTACCGTCCTTCTTTGTGGTCATCCTTGCCAGCACCGGTCTCTTGGTGTACTGTCCTTCTCTGTGGTCATCCTTGCCAGCACCGGTCTCTTGGGGTACTGTCCTTCTCTGTGGTCATCCTTGCCAGCACCAGTCTCTTGGTGTACCGTCCTTCTTTGTGGTCATCCTTGCCAGCACCGGTCTCTTGGTGTACCGTCCTTCTCTGTTGTCATCCTTGCCAGCACCCGTATTTTGGTGTACCGTCCTTCTCTGCGGTCAACCTTGCCAGCACCGGTATCATGGTGTTCCATCCTTCTCTGTGGTCATCCTTGACAGCACCGGTCTCTTGGGGTACCGTCCTTCTCTGTGGTCATCCTTGCCAGCACCGGTCTCTTGGTGTACCGTCCTTCTCTGTGCTCATCCTTGCCAGCACCGGTCTCTTGGTGTACTGTCCTTCTCTGTGGTCATCCTTGCCAGCACCGGTATTTTGGTGTACCGTCCATCTCTGCGGTCATCCTTGCCAGCACCGGTCTCATGGTGTACCATCCTTCTCTGTGGTCCTCCTTGCCAGCACCGGTCTCTTGGTGTACCGTCATTCTCTGTGGTCATCCTTGCCAGCACCAGTCTCTTGGTGTACCATCCTTCTTTGTGGTCATCCTTGCCAGCACCGGTCTCTTGGTGTACCGTCTTTCTCTGTGGTCATCCTTGCCAGCACCTGTCTCTTGGTGTACCGTCCTTTTCTGTGGTCATCCTTGCCAGCACCGGTCTATTGGTGTACCGTCCTTGTGTGTGGTCATCCTTGCCAGCACCGGTATTTTGGTGTACCGTCCTTCTCTGCGGTCATCCTTGCCAGCACCGGTCTCATGATGTACCGTCCTTCTCTGTGGTCATCCTTGCCAGCACCAGTCTCTTGGTGTACCGTCCTTCTCTGTGGTCATCCTTGCCAGCACCGGTATTTTGGTGTACCGTCCTTCTCTGTGGTCATCCTTGCCAGCACCGGTCTCTTGGTGTACCGTCCTTCTCTGTGGTCATCCTTGCCAGCACCGGTCTCATGATGTACCGTCCTTCTCTGCGGTCATCCTTTGCAGCACCGGTATCTTGGTGTACCGTCCTTCTTTATGGCCATCCTTGCCAGCACCGGTCTCTTGGTGTACCGTCCTTCTTTGTGGTCATCCTTGCCAGCAGCGGTATCTTGGTGTACCGTCCTTATTTGTGCTCATCCTTGCCAGCACCGGTCTCTTGGTGTACCGTCCTTCTTTGTGGTCATCCTAACCAGCACCGGTCTCTTGGTGTACTGTCCTTCTCTGTGGTCATCGTTGCCAGCACCAGTCTCTTGGTGTACCGTCTTTCTTTGTCGTCATCCTTGCCAGCACCTGTCTCTTGGTGTACCGTCCTTTTCTGTGGTCCTCCTTGCCAGCACCGGTATTTTGGTGTACCGTCCTTCTCTGTGGTCATCCTTGCCAGCACCGGTCTCTTGGTGTACCGTCCTTCTGTGTGGTCATCCTTGCCAGCACCGGTATTTTGGTGTACCGTCCTTCTCTGCGGTCATCCTTGCCAGCACCGGTCTCATGGTGTACCGTCCTTCTCTGTGGTCATCCTTGCCAGCACCGGTCTCTTGGTGTACCGTCCTTCTCTGTGGTCATCCTTGCCAGCACCAGTCTCTTGGTGTACCATCCTTCTCTGTGGTCATCCTTGCCAGCACCGGTCTCATGGGGTACCGTCCTTCTCTGTGGTCATCCTTGCCAGCACCGGTCTCTTGGTGTACCATACTTCTGTGTGGTCATCCTTGCCAGCACCAGTCTCTTGGGGTACCGTCCTTCTCTGTGGTCATCCTTGCCAGCACTGGTCTCTTGGTATACCATCCTTCTCTGTGGTCATCCTTGCCAGCACCGGTCTCTTGGGGTACCGTCCTTCTCTGTGGTCATCCTTGCCAGCACCGGTCTATTGGTGTACCATCCTTCTGTATGGTCATTCTTGCCAGCACCGGTCTCTTGGGGTACCGTCCTTCTCTGTGGTCATCCTTGCCAGCACCGGTCTCTTGGTGTACCGTCCTTCTCTGTGGTCATCCTTGCCAGCACCAGTCTCTTGGTGTACCGTACTTCTCTGTGGTCATCCTTGCCAGCACCGGTATTTTGGTGAACCGTCCTTCTCAGCGGTCATCCTTGCCAGCACCGGTCTCATGGGGTACCGTCCTTCTCTGTGGTCATCCTTGCCAGCACCAGTCTCTTGGTGTACCTTCCTTCTCTGTGGTCATCCTTGCCAGCACCAGTCTCTTGGTGTACCGTCCTTCTCTGTGGTCATCCTTGCCAGCACCAGTCTCTTGGTGTACCATCTTTCTCAGTGGTCCTCCTTGCCAGCACCGGTCTCTTGGTGTACCGTCCTTCTCTGTGGTCATCCTTGCCAGCACCGGTATTATGGTGTACCGTCCTTCTCTGTGGTCATCCTTGCCAGCACCGGCCTCATGGGGTACCGTCCTTCTCTGTGGTCATCCTTGCCAGCACCAGTCTCTTGGTGTACCATCTTTCTCTGTGGTCCTCCTTGCCAGCACCAGTCTCTTGGTGTACCGTCCTTCTCTGTGGTCATCCTTGCCAGCACCGGTATTTTGGTGTACCGTCCTTCTCAGCGGTCATCCTTGCCAGCACCGGTCTCATGGGGTACCGTCCTTCTCTGTGGTCATCCTTGCCAGCACCAGTCTCTTGGTGTACCGTCCTTCTCTGTGGTCATACTTGCCAGCACCAGTCTCTTGGTGTACCGTCCTTCTCTGTGGTCATCCTTGCCAGCACCAGTCTCTTGGTGTACCATCTTTCTCTGTGGTCCTCCTTGCCAGCACCGGTCTCTTGGTGTACCGTCCTTCTCTGTGGTCATCCTTGCCAGCACCAGTATTTTGGTGTACCGTCCTTCTCTGTGGTCATCCTTGCCAGCACCAGTCTCTTGGTGTACCATCTTTCTCTGTGGTCCTCCTTGCCAGCACCGGTCTCTTGGTGTACCATCCTTCTCTGTGGTTATCCTTGCCAGCACCAGTATTTTGGTTTACCGTCCTTCTCTGTGGTCATCCTTGCCAGCACCGGTCTCATGGGGTACCGTCCTTCTCTGTGGTCATCCTTGCCATCACCGGTCTCTTGGTGTACCGTCCTTCTCTGTGGTCATCCTTGCCAGCACCGGTCTCTTGGTGTAGCATCCTTCTCTGCGGTCATCCTTGCCAGCACCAGTCTCTTGGTGTACCGTCCTTCTCTGCGGTCATCCTTGCCAGCACCGGTCTCTTGGTGTACCGTCCCTCTCTGCGGTCATCCTTGCCAGCACCGGTCTCTTGGTGTACAGTCCCTCTCTGTGGTCATCCTTGCCAGCACCAGTCTCTTGGTGTACCGTCCCTCTCTGTGGTCATCCTTGCCAGCACCGGTCTCTTGGTGTACCGTCCTTCTCTGTGGTTATCCTTGCCAGCACCGGTCTCATGGGGTACCGTCCTTCTCTGTGGTCATCCTTGCCAGCACCGGTCTCTTGGTGTACCGTCCTTCTCTGCGGTCATCCTTGCCAGCACCAGTCTCTTGGTGTACCGTCCTTCTCTGCGGTCATCCTTGCCAGCACCGGTCTCTTGGTGTACCGTCCCTCTCTGTGGTCATCCTTGCCAGCACCAGTCTCTTGGTGTACCGTCCCTCTCTGCGGTCATCATTGCCAGCACCGGTCTCTTGGTGTACCGTCCTTCTCTGTGGTCATCCTTGCCAGCACCGGTATTTTGGTTTACCGTCCTTCTCTGCCGTCATCCTTGCCAGCACCGGTCTCATGGTGTACCGTCCTTCTCTGTGGTCATCCTTGCCAGCACCAGTCTCTTGGTGTACCGTCCTTCTCTGTGGTCATCCTTGCCAGCACCGGTATTTTGGTGTACCGTCCTTCTCTGTGGTCATCCTTGCCAGCACCAGTATTTTGGTGTAACGTCCTTCTCAGCGGTCATCCTTGCCAGCACCAGTCTCTTGGTGTACCGTCCTTCTTTGTGGTCATCCTTGCCAGCACCGGTCTCTTGGTGTACCGTCCTTCTCTGTGGTCATCCTTTCCAGCACCGGTCTCTTGGTGTACCATACTTTTCTGCGGTCATCCTTGCCAGCACCGGTCTCTTGGTGTACCATCTTTCTCTGTGGTCCTCCTTGCCAGCACCGGTCTCTTGGTGTACCGTCCTTCTCTGTGGTCATCCTTGCCAGCACCAGTATCTTGGTGTACCATCTTTCTCTGTGGTCCTCCTTGCCAGCACCGGTCTCTTGGTGTACCGTCCTTCTCTGTGGTCATCCTTGCCAGCACCAGTCTCTTGGTGTACCATCTTTCTCTGTGGTCCTCCTTGCCAGCACCGGTCTCTTGGTGTACCGTCTTTCTTTGTCGTCATCCTTGCCAGCACCTGTCTCTTGGTGTACCGTCCTTTTCTGTGGTCCTCCTTGCCAGCACCGGTATTTTGGTGTACCGTCCTTCTCTGTGGTCATCCTTGCCAGCACCGGTCTCTTGGTGTACCGTCCTTCTGTGTGGTCATCCTTGCCAGCACCGGTATTTTGGTGTACCGTCCTTCTCTGCGGTCATCCTTGCCAGCACCGGTCTCATGGTGTACCGTCCTTCTCTGTGGTCATCCTTGCCAGCACCGGTCTCTTGGTGTACCGTCCTTCTCTGTGGTCATCCTTGCCAGCACCAGTCTCTTGGTGTACCATCCTTCTCTGTGGTCATCCTTGCCAGCACCGGTCTCATGGGGTACCGTCCTTCTCTGTGGTCATCCTTGCCAGCACCGGTCTCTTGGTGTACCATACTTCTGTGTGGTCATCCTTGCCAGCACCAGTCTCTTGGGGTACCGTCCTTCTCTGTGGTCATCCTTGCCAGCACTGGTCTCTTGGTATACCATCCTTCTCTGTGGTCATCCTTGCCAGCACCGGTCTCTTGGGGTACCGTCCTTCTCTGTGGTCATCCTTGCCAGCACCGGTCTATTGGTGTACCATCCTTCTGTATGGTCATTCTTGCCAGCACCGGTCTCTTGGGGTACCGTCCTTCTCTGTGGTCATCCTTGCCAGCACCGGTCTCTTGGTGTACCGTCCTTCTCTGTGGTCATCCTTGCCAGCACCAGTCTCTTGGTGTACCGTACTTCTCTGTGGTCATCCTTGCCAGCACCGGTATTTTGGTGAACCGTCCTTCTCAGCGGTCATCCTTGCCAGCACCGGTCTCATGGGGTACCGTCCTTCTCTGTGGTCATCCTTGCCAGCACCAGTCTCTTGGTGTACCTTCCTTCTCTGTGGTCATCCTTGCCAGCACCAGTCTCTTGGTGTACCGTCCTTCTCTGTGGTCATCCTTGCCAGCACCAGTCTCTTGGTGTACCATCTTTCTCAGTGGTCCTCCTTGCCAGCACCGGTCTCTTGGTGTACCGTCCTTCTCTGTGGTCATCCTTGCCAGCACCGGTATTATGGTGTACCGTCCTTCTCTGTGGTCATCCTTGCCAGCACCGGCCTCATGGGGTACCGTCCTTCTCTGTGGTCATCCTTGCCAGCACCAGTCTCTTGGTGTACCATCTTTCTCTGTGGTCCTCCTTGCCAGCACCAGTCTCTTGGTGTACCGTCCTTCTCTGTGGTCATCCTTGCCAGCACCGGTATTTTGGTGTACCGTCCTTCTCAGCGGTCATCCTTGCCAGCACCGGTCTCATGGGGTACCGTCCTTCTCTGTGGTCATCCTTGCCAGCACCAGTCTCTTGGTGTACCGTCCTTCTCTGTGGTCATACTTGCCAGCACCAGTCTCTTGGTGTACCGTCCTTCTCTGTGGTCATCCTTGCCAGCACCAGTCTCTTGGTGTACCATCTTTCTCTGTGGTCCTCCTTGCCAGCACCGGTCTCTTGGTGTACCGTCCTTCTCTGTGGTCATCCTTGCCAGCACCAGTATTTTGGTGTACCGTCCTTCTCTGTGGTCATCCTTGCCAGCACCAGTCTCTTGGTGTACCATCTTTCTCTGTGGTCCTCCTTGCCAGCACCGGTCTCTTGGTGTACCATCCTTCTCTGTGGTTATCCTTGCCAGCACCAGTATTTTGGTTTACCGTCCTTCTCTGTGGTCATCCTTGCCAGCACCGGTCTCATGGGGTACCGTCCTTCTCTGTGGTCATCCTTGCCATCACCGGTCTCTTGGTGTACCGTCCTTCTCTGTGGTCATCCTTGCCAGCACCGGTCTCTTGGTGTAGCATCCTTCTCTGCGGTCATCCTTGCCAGCACCAGTCTCTTGGTGTACCGTCCTTCTCTGCGGTCATCCTTGCCAGCACCGGTCTCTTGGTGTACCGTCCCTCTCTGCGGTCATCCTTGCCAGCACCGGTCTCTTGGTGTACAGTCCCTCTCTGTGGTCATCCTTGCCAGCACCAGTCTCTTGGTGTACCGTCCCTCTCTGTGGTCATCCTTGCCAGCACCGGTCTCTTGGTGTACCGTCCTTCTCTGTGGTTATCCTTGCCAGCACCGGTCTCATGGGGTACCGTCCTTCTCTGTGGTCATCCTTGCCAGCACCGGTCTCTTGGTGTACCGTCCTTCTCTGCGGTCATCCTTGCCAGCACCAGTCTCTTGGTGTACCGTCCTTCTCTGCGGTCATCCTTGCCAGCACCGGTCTCTTGGTGTACCGTCCCTCTCTGTGGTCATCCTTGCCAGCACCAGTCTCTTGGTGTACCGTCCCTCTCTGCGGTCATCATTGCCAGCACCGGTCTCTTGGTGTACCGTCCTTCTCTGTGGTCATCCTTGCCAGCACCGGTATTTTGGTTTACCGTCCTTCTCTGCCGTCATCCTTGCCAGCACCGGTCTCATGGTGTACCGTCCTTCTCTGTGGTCATCCTTGCCAGCACCAGTCTCTTGGTGTACCGTCCTTCTCTGTGGTCATCCTTGCCAGCACCGGTATTTTGGTGTACCGTCCTTCTCTGTGGTCATCCTTGCCAGCACCAGTATTTTGGTGTAACGTCCTTCTCAGCGGTCATCCTTGCCAGCACCAGTCTCTTGGTGTACCGTCCTTCTTTGTGGTCATCCTTGCCAGCACCGGTCTCTTGGTGTACCGTCCTTCTCTGTGGTCATCCTTTCCAGCACCGGTCTCTTGGTGTACCATACTTTTCTGCGGTCATCCTTGCCAGCACCGGTCTCTTGGTGTACCATCTTTCTCTGTGGTCCTCCTTGCCAGCACCGGTCTCTTGGTGTACCGTCCTTCTCTGTGGTCATCCTTGCCAGCACCAGTATCTTGGTGTACCATCTTTCTCTGTGGTCCTCCTTGCCAGCACCGGTCTCTTGGTGTACCGTCCTTCTCTGTGGTCATCCTTGCCAGCACCAGTCTCTTGGTGTACCATCTTTCTCTGTGGTCCTCCTTGCCAGCACCGGTCTCTTGGTGTACCGTCCTTCTCTGTGGTCATCCTTGCCAGCACCGGTATTTTGGTGTACCGTCCTTCTCAGCGGTCATCCTTGCCAGCACCGGTCTCATGGGGTACCGTCCTTCTCTGTGGTCATCCTTGCCAGCACCAGTCCCTTGGTGTACCGTCCTTCTCTGTGGTCATACTTGCCATCACCAGTCTCTTGGTGTACCGTCCTTCTCTGTGGTCATCCTTGCCAGCACCAGTCTCTTGGTGTACCATCTTTCTCTGTGGTCCTCCTTGCCAGCACCGGTCTCTTGGTGTACCGTCCTTCTCTGTGGTCATCCTTGCCAGCACCAGTATTTTGGTGTACCATCCTTCTCTGTGGTCATCCTTGCCAGCACCAGTCTCTTGGTGTACCATCTTTCTCTGTGGTCCTCCTTGCCAGCACCGGTCTCTTGGTGTACCATCCTTCTCTGTGGTTATCCTTGCCAGCACCAGTATTTTGGTGTACCGTCCTTCTCTGTGGTCATCCTTGCCAGCACCGGTCTCATGGGGTACCGTCCTTCTCTGTGGTCATCCTTGCCATCACCGGTCTCTTGGTGTACCGTCCTTCTCTGTGGTCATCCTTGCCAGCACCGGTCTCTTGGTGTACCATCCTTCTCTGCGGTCATCCTTGCCAGCACCAGTCTCTTGGTGTACCATCCCTCTCTGCGGTCATCCTTGCCAGCACCGGTCTCTTGGTGTACCGTCCCTCTCTGTGGTCATCCTTGCCAGCACCGGTCTCATGGGGTACCGTCCTTCTCTGTGGTCATCCTTGCCAGCACCGGTCTCTTGGTGTACCATCCTTCTCTGCGGTCATCCTTGCCAGCACCAGTCTCTTGGTGTACCGTCCTTCTCTGCGGTCATCCTTGCCAGCACCGGTCTCTTGGTGTACCGTCCCTCTCTGCGGTCATCCTTGCCAGCACCAGTCTCTTGGTGTACCGTCCCTCTCTGTGGTCATCATTGCCAGCACCAGTCTCTTGGTGTACCGTCCTTCTCTTCTGTCATCCTTGCCAGCACCGGTCTCTTGGTGTACCGTCCCTCTCTGTGGTCATCCTTGCCAGCACCAGTCTCTTGGTGTACCATCCCTCTCTGTGGTCATCCTTGCCAGCACCGGTCTCTTGGTGTACCATCCTTCTCTGCGGTCATCCTTGCCAGCACCAGTCTCTTGGTGTACCGTCCTTCTCTGCGGTCATCCTTGCCAGCACCGGTCTCTTGGTGTACCGTCCCTCTCTGCGGTCACCCTTGCCAGCACCAGTCTCTTGGTGTACCGTCCCTCTCTGCGGTCATCCTTGCCAGCACCAGTCTCTTGGTGTACCGTCCCTCTCTGTGGTCATCATTGCCAGCACCAGTCTCTTGGTGTACCGTCCTTCTCTGCGGTCATACTTGCCAGCACCAGTCTCTTGGTGTACCGTCCTTCTCTGTGGTCATCCTTGCCAGCACCGGTATTTTGGTGTACCGTCCTTCTCTGTGGTCATCCTTGCCAGCACCGGTCTCTTGGTGTACCGTCCTTCTCTGTGGTCATCCTTGCCAGCACCGGTATTTTGGTGTACCGTCCTTCTCTGCGGTCATCCTTGCCAGCACCGGTCTCATGATGTACCGTCCTTCTCTGCGGTCATCCTTTGCAGCACCGGTATCTTGGTATACCGTCCTTCTTTATGGCCATCCTTGCCAGCACCGGTCTCTTGGTGTACCGTCCTTCTCTGTGGTCATCCTTGCCAGCACCGGTATCTTGGTGTACCGTCCTTATTTGTGCTCATCCTTGCCAGCACCGGTCTCTTGGTGTACCGTCCTTCTTTGTGGTCATCCTTACCAGCACCGGTCTCTTGGTGTACTGTCCTTCTCTGTGGTCATCGTTGCCAGCACCAGTCTCTTGGTGTACCGTCTTTCTTTGTGGTCATCCTTGCCAGCACCTGTCTCTTGGTGTACCGTCCTTTTCTGTGGTCCTCCTTGCCAGCACCGGTATTTTGGTGTACCGTCCTTCTATGGGGTCATCCTTTGCAGCACCGGTATCTTGGTGTACCGTCCTTCTCTATGGCCATCCTTGGCAGCACCGGTCCTTTGGTGTACCGTCCTTCTCTGTGGTCATCCTTGCCAGCACCGGTATCTTGGTGTACCGTCCTTATTTGTGCTCATCCTTGCCAGCACCGGTCTCTTGGTGTACCGTCCTTCTTTGTGGTCATCCTTACCAGCACTGGTATCTTGGTGTATTGTCCTTCTCTATGGTCATCCTTGCCAGCACCAGTGTCTTGGTGTACCGTCCTTCTCTGTGGTCATCCTTGCCAGCACCGGTCTCTTGGTGTACCGTCCTTCTCTGTGGTCATCCTTGCCAGTACCGGTCTCTTGGTGCACTGTCCTTCTCTGTGGTCATCCTTGTCAGCATCGGTCTCTTGGTGTACCGTCCTTCTCTGTGGTCATCCTTGCCAGCACCGGTCTCTTGGTGTACCGTCCTTCTCTGTGGTCATCCTTGCTAGCACCGGTCTCTTGGTGTACCGTCCTTTTCTGTGGTCATCCTTGCCAGCACCGGTCTCTTGGTGTACCGTCCTTCTCTGTGGTCATCCTTGCCAGTACCGGTATCTTGGTGTACCGTCCTTATTTGTGCTCATCCTTGCCAGTACCGGTATCTTGGTGTACCGTCCTTATTTGTGCTCATCCTTGCCAGCACCGGTCTCTTGGTGCACTGTCCTTCTCTGTGGTCATCCTTGTCAGCATCGGTCTCTTGGTGTACCGTCCTTCTCTGTGGTCATCCTTGCCAGCACCAGTCTCTTGGTGTACCGTCCTTCTTTGTGGTCAACCTTGCCAGCACCGGTATCATGTTGTACCATCCTTCTCTGTTGTCATCCTTGCCAGCACCGGTATTTTGGTGTACCGTCCTTCTCTGCGGTTAACCTTGCCAGCACCGGTATCATGGTGTACCATCCTTCTCTGTGGTGATCCTTGACAGCACCGGTCTCTTGGGGTACCGTCCTTCTCTGTGGTCATCCTTGCCAGCACCGGTCTCTTGGTGTACCGTCCTTCTCTGTGCTCATCCTTGCCAGCACGGGTCTCTTGGTGTACTGTCCTTCTCTGTGGTCATCCTCGCCAGCACCGGTATTTTGGTGTACCGTCCATCTCTGCGGTCATCCTTGCCAGCACCGGTCTCATGGTGTACCATCCTTCTCTGTGGTCCTCCTTGCCAGCACCGGTCTCTTGGTGTACCGTCCTTCTCTGTGGTCATCCTTGCCAGCACCAGTCTCTTGGTGTACCATCCTTCTTTGTGGTCATCCTTGCCAGCACCGGTCTCTTGGTGTACCGTCTTTCTCTGTGGTCATCCTTGCCAGCACCTGTCTCTTGGTGTACCGTCCTTTTCTGTTTTCATCCTTGCCAGCACCGGTCTATTGGTGTACCGTCCTTCTGTGTGGTCATCCTTGCCAGCACCGGTATTTTGGTGTACCGTCCTTCTCTGCGGTCATCCTTGCCAGCACCGGTCTCATGATGTACCGTCCTTCTCTGTGGTCATCCTTGCCAGTACCAGTCTCTTGGTGTACCATCCTTCTCTGTGGTCATCCTTGCCAGCACCGGTATTTTGGTGTACCGTCCTTCTCTGTGGTCATCCTTGCCAGCACCGGTCTCTTGGTGTACCGTCCTTCTCGGTGGTCATCCTTGCCAGCACCGGTCTCTTGGTGTACTGTCCTTCTCTGTGGTCATCCTTGCTAGCACCGGTCTCTTGGTGTACCGTCCTTTTCTGTGGTCATCCTTGCCAGCACCGGTCTCTTGGTGTAGCGTCCTTCTCTATGGTCATCCTTGCCAGTACCGGTATCTTGGTGTACCGTCCTTATTTGTGCTCATCCTTGCCAGCACCGATCTCTTGGTGTACCGTCCTTCTTTGTGGTCATCCTTGCCAGCACCGGTCTCTTGGTGTACTGTCCTTTTCTGTGGTCATCCTTGCCAGCACCAGTCTCTTGGTGCACCGTCCTTCTTTGTGGTCATCCTTGCCAGCACCGGTCTCTTGGTGTACCGTCCTTCTCTGTTGTCATCCTTGCCAGCACCGGTATTTTGGTGTACCGTCCTTCTCTGCGGTCAACCTTGCCAGCACCGGTATCATGGTGTACCATCCTTCTCTGTAGTCATCCTTGACAGCACCGGTCTCTTGGGGTACCGTCCTTCTCTGTGGTCATCCTTGCCAGCACCGGTCTCTTGGTGTACCGTCCTTCTCTGTGCTCATCCTTGCCAGCACCGGTCTCTTGGTGTACTGTCCTTCTCTGTGGTCATCCTTGCCAGCACCGGTATTTTGGTGTACCATCCATCTCTGCGGACATCCTTGCCAGCACAGGTCTCATGGTGTACCATCCTTCTCTGTGGTCCTCCTTGCCAGCACCAGTCTCTTGGTGTACCGTCCTTCTCTGTGGTCATCCTTGCCAGCACCAGTCTCTTGGTGTACCATCCTTCTTTGTGGTCATCCTTGCCAGCACCGGTCTCTTGGTGTACCGTCTTTCTCTCTGGTCATCCTTGCCAGCACCTGTCTCTTGGTGTACCGTCCTTTTCTGTTTTCATCCTTGCCAGCACCGGTCTATTGGTGTACCGTCCTTCTGTGTGGTCATCCTTGCCAGCACCAGTATTTTGGTGTACCGTCCTTCTCTGCGGTCATCCTTGCCAGCACCGGTCTCATGATGTACCGTCCTTCTCTGTGGTCATCCTTGCCAGTACCAGTCTCTTGGTGTACCGTCCTTCTCTGTGGTCATCCTTGCCAGCACCGGTATTTTGGTGTACCGTCCTTCTCTGTGGTCATCCTTGCCAGCACCGGTCTCTTGGTGTACCGTCCTTCTCTGTGGTCATCCTTGCCAGCACCGGTCTCTTGGTGTACCGTCCTTCTCTGTGGTCATCCTTGCTAGCACCGGTCTCTTGGTGTACCGTCCTTTTCTGTGGTCATCCTTGCCAGCACCGGTCTCTTGGTGTACCGTCCTTCTCTATGGTCATCCTTTCCAGTACCGGTATCTTGGTGTACCGTCCTTATTTGTGCTCATCCTTGCCAGCACCGGTCTCTTGGTGTACCGTCCTTCTTTGTGGTCATCCTTGCCAGCACCGGTCTCTTGGTGTACTGTCCTTTTCTGTGGTCATCCTTGCCAGCACCAGTCTCTTGGTGTACCGTCCTTCTTTGTGGTCATCCTTGCCAGCACCGGTCTCTTGGTGTACCGTCCTTCTCTGTTGTCATCCCTGCCAGCACCGGTATTTTGGTGTACCGTCCTTCTCTGTGGTCATCCTTGACAGCACCGGTCTCTTGGTGTACCGTCCTTCTTTGTGGTCATCCTTGCCAGCACCGGTCTCTTGGTGTACCGTCCTTCTCTGTTGTCATCCTTGCCAGCACCGGTATCATGGTGTACCATCCTTCTCTGTGGTCATCCTTGACAGCACCGGTCTCTTGGGGTACCGTCCTTCTCTGTGGTCATCCTTGCAAGCACCGGTCTCTTGGTGTACCGTCCTTCTCTGTGCTCATCCTTGCCAGCACCGGTCTCTTGGTGTACTGTCCTTCTCTGTGGTCATCCTTGCCAGCACCGGTATTTTGGTGTACCATCCATCTCTGCGGTCATCCTTGCCAGCACCGGTCTCATGGTGTACTATCCTTCTCTGTGGTCCTCCTTGCCAGCACCGGTCTCTTGGTGTACCGTCCTTCTCTGTGGTCATCCTTGCCAGCACCAGTCTCTTGGTGTACCATCCTTCTTTGTGGTCATCCTTGCCAGCTCCGGTCTCTTGGTGTACCGTCTTTCTCTGTGATCATCCTTGCCAGCACCTGTCTCTTGGTGTACCGTCCTTTTCTGTGGTCATCCTTGCCAGCACCGGTCTATTGGTGTACCGTCCTTCTGTGTGGTCATCCTTGCCAGCACCGGTATTTTGGTGTACCGTCCTTCTCTGCGGTCATCCTTGCCAGCACCGGTCTCATGATGTACCGTACTTCTCTGTGGTCATCCTTGCCAGCACCAGTCTCTTGGTGTACCGTCCTTCTCTGTGGTAATCCTTGCCAGCACCGGTATTTTGGTGTACCGTCCTTCTCTGTGGTCATCCTTGCCAGCACCGGTCTCTTGGTGTACCGTCCTTCTCTGTGGTCATCCTTGCCAGCACCGGTATTTTGGTGTACCGTCCTTCTCTGCGGTCATCCTTTGCAGCACCGGTATCTTGGTGTACCGTCCTTCTCTATGGCCATCCTTGCCAGCACCGGTCTGTTGGTGTACCGTCCTTCTCTGTGGTCATCCTTGCCAGCACCGGTATCTTGGTGTACCGTCCTTATTTGAGCTCATCCTTGCCAGCACCGGTCTCTTGGTGTACCGTCCTTCTTTGTGGTCATCCTTACCAGCACTGGTATCTTGGTGTACCGTCCTTCTCTATGGTCATCCTTGCCAGCACCAGTGTTTTGGTGTACTGTCCTTCTCTGTGGTCATCCTTGCCAGCACCGGTCTCTTGGTGTACCGTCCTTCTCTGTGGTCATCCTTGCCAGTACCGGTCTCTTGGTGCACTGTCCTTCTCTGTGGTCATCCTTGTCAGCATCGGTCTCTTGGTGTACCGTCCTTCTCTGTGGTCATCCTTGCCAGCACCGGTCTCTTGGTGTACCGTCCTTCTCTGTGGTCATCCTTGCTAGCACCGGTCTCTTGGTGTACCGTCCTTTTCTGTGGTCATCCTTGCCAGCACCGGTCTCTTGCTGTACCGTCCTTCTCTGTGGTCATCCTTGCCAGTACCGGTATCTTGGTGTACTGTCCTTATTTGTGCTCATCCTTGCCAGCACCGGTCTTTTGGTGTACCGTCCTTCTTTGTGGTCATCCTTGCCAGCACCGGTCTCTTGGTGTACTGTCCTTCTCTGTGGTCATCCTTGCCAGCACCGGTCTCTTGGGGTACTGTCCTTCTCTGTGGTCATCCTTGCCAGCACCAGTCTCTTGGTGTACCGTCCTTCTTTGTGGTCATCCTTGCCAGCACCGGTCTCTTGGTGTACCGTCCTTCTCTGTTGTCATCCTTGCCAGCACCCGTATTTTGGTGTACCGTCCTTCTCTGCGGTCAACCTTGCCAGCACCGGTATCATGGTGTACCATCCTTCTCTGTGGTCATCCTTGACAGCACCGGTCTCTTGGGGTACCGTCCTTCTCTGTGGTCATCCTTGCCAGCACCGGCCTCTTGGTGTACCGTCCTTCTCTGTGCTCATCCTTGCCAGCACCGGTCTCTTGGTGTACTGTCCTTCTCTGTGGTCATCCTTGCCAGCACCGGTATTTTGGTGTACCGTCCATCTCTGCGGTCATCCTTGCCAGCACCGGTCTCATGGTGTACCATCCTTCTCTGTGGTCCTCCTTGCCAGCACCGGTCTCTTGGTGTACCGTCATTCTCTGTGGTCATCCTTGCCAGCACCAGTCTCTTGGTGTACCATCCTTCTTTGTGGTCATCCTTGCCAGCACCGGTCTCTTGGTGTACCGTCTTTCTCTGTGGTCATCCTTGCCAGCACCTGTCTCTTGGTGTACCGTCCTTTTCTGTGGTCATCCTTGCCAGCACCGGTCTATTGGTGTACCGTCCTTCTGTGTGGTCATCCTTGCCAGCACCGGTATTTTGGTGTACCGTCCTTCTCTGCGGTCATCCTTGCCAGCACCGGTCTCATGATGTACCGTCCTTCTCTGTGGTCATCCTTGCCAGCACCAGTCTCTTGGTGTACCGTCCTTCTCTGTGGTCATCCTTGCCAGCACCGGTATTTTGGTGTACCGTCCTTCTCTGTGGTCATCCTTGCCAGCACCGGTCTCTTGGTGTACCGTCCTTCTCTGTGGTCATCCTTGCCAGCACCGGTCTCATGATGTACCGTCCTTCTCTGCGGTCATCCTTTGCAGCACCGGTATCTTGGTGTACCGTCCTTCTTTATGGCCATACTTGCCAGCACCGGTCCCTTGGTGTACCGTCCTTCTCTGTGGTCATCCTTGCCAGCACCGGTCTCTTGGTGTACCGTCCTTCTTTGTGGTCATCCTAACCAGCACCGGTCTCTTGGTGTACGGTCCTTCTCTGTGGTCATCGTTGCCAGCACCAGTCTCTTGGTGTACCGTCTTTCTTTGTGGTCATCCTTGCCAGCACCTGTCTCTTGGTGTACCGTCCTTTTCTGTGGTCCTCCTTGCCAGCACCGGTATTTTGGTGTACCGTCCTTCTCTGTGGTCATCCTTGCCAGCACCGGTCTCTTGGTGTACCGTCCTTCTGTGTGGTCATCCTTGCCAGCACCGGTATTTTGGTGTACCGTCCTTCTCTGCGGTCATCCTTGCCAGCACCGGTCTCATGGTGTACCGTCCTTCTCTGTGGTCATCCTTGCCAGCACCGGTCTCTTGGTGTACCGTCCTTCTCTGTGGTCATCCTTGCCAGCACCAGTCTCTTGGTGTAAACTTCCTTCTCTGTGGTCATCCTTGCCAGCACCGGTCTCATGGGGTACCGTCCTTCTCTGTGGTCATCCTTGCCAGCACCGGTCTCTTGGTGTACCATACTTCTGTGTGGTCATCATTGCCAGCACCAGTCTCTTGGGGTACCGTCCTTCTCTGTGGTCATCCTTGCCAGCACCGGTCTCTTGGTATACCATCCTTCTCTGTGGTCATCCTTGCCAGCACCGGTCTCTTGGGGTACCGTCTTTCTCTGTGGTCATCCTTGCCAGCACCGGTCTATTGGTGTACCATCCTTCTGTATGGTCATTCTTGCCAGCACCGGTCTCTTGGGGTACCGTCCTTCTCTGTGGTCATCCTTGCCAGCACCGGTCTCTTGGTGTACCGTCCTTCTCTGTGGTCATCCTTGCCAGCACCAGTCTCTTGGTGTACCGTCCTTCTCTGTGGTCATCCTTGCCAGCACCGGTATTTTGGTGTACCGTCCTTCTCAGCGGTCATCCTTGCCAGCACCGGTCTCATGGGGTACCGTCCTTCTCTGTGGTCATCCTTGCCAGCACCAGTCTCTTGGTGTACCTTCCTTCTCTGTGGTCATCCTTGCCAGCACCAGTCTCTTGGTGTACCGTCCTTCTCTGTGGTCATCCTTGCCAGCACCAGTCTCTTGGTGTACCATCTTTCTCAGTGGTCCTCCTTGCCAGCACCGGTCTCTTGGTGTACCGTCCTTCTCTGTGGTCATCCTTGCCAGCACCGGTATTTTGGTGTACCATCCTTCTCTATGGTCATCCTTGCCAGCACCAGTCTCTTGGTGTACCATCTTTCTCTGTGGTCCTCCTTGCCAGCACCGGGCTCTTGGTGTACCGTCCTTCTCTGTGGTCATCCTTGCCAGCACCGGTATTATGGTGTACCGTCCTTCTCTGTGGTCATCCTTGCCAGCACCGGCCTCATGGGGTACCGTCCTTCTCTGTGGTCATCCTTGCCAGCACCAGTCTCTTGGTGTACCGTCTTTCTCTGTGGTCCTCCTTGCCAGCACCAGTCTCTTGGTGTACCGTCCTTCTCTGTGGTCATCCCTGCCAGCACCGGTATTTTGGTGTACCGTCCTTCTCAGCGGTCATCCTTGCCAGCACCGGTCTCATGGGGTACCGTCCTTCTCTGTGGTCATCCTTGCCAGCACCAGTCTCTTGGTGTACCGTCCTTCTCTGTGGTCATACTTGCCAGCACCAGTCTCTTGGTGTACCGGCCTTCTCTGTGGTCATCCTTGCCAGCACCAGTCTCTTGGTGTACCATCTTTCTCTGTGGTCCTCCTTGCCAGCACCGGTCTCTTGGTGTACCGTCCTTCTCTGTGGTCATCCTTGCCAGCACCAGTATTTTGGTGTACCGTCCTTCTCTGTGGTCATCCTTGCCAGCACCAGTCTCTTGGTGTACCATCTTTCTCTGTGGTCCTCCTTGCCAGCACCGGTCTCTTGGTGTACCATCCTTCTCTGTGGTTATCCTTGCCAGCACCAGTATTTTGGTTTACCGTCCTTCTCTGTGGTCATCCTTGCCAGCACCGGTCTCATGGGGTACCGTCCTTCTCTGTGGTCATCCTTGCCATCACCGGTCTCTTGGTGTACCGTCCTTCTCTGTGGTCATCCTTGCCAGCACCGGTCTCTTGGTGTACCATCCTTCTCTGCGGTCATACTTGCCAGCACCAGTCTCTTGGTGTACCGTCCTTCTCTGCGGTCATCCTTGCCAGCACCGGTCTCTTGGTGTACCGTCCCTCTCTGTGGTCATCCTTGCCAGCACCAGTCTCTTGGTGTACCGTCCCTCTCTGCGGTCATCATTGCCAGCACCGGTCTCTTGGTGTACCGTCCTTCTCTGTGGTCATCCTTGCCAGCACCGGTATTTTGGTGTACCGTCCTTCTCTGCCGTCATCCTTGCCAGCACCGGTCTCATGGTGTACCGTCCTTCTCTGTGGTCATCCTTGCCAGCACCAGTCTCTTGGTGTACCGTCCTTCTCTGTGGTCATCCTTGCCAGCACCGGTATTTTGGTGTACCGTCCTTCTCTGTGGTCATCCTTGCCAGCACCAGTATTTTGGTGTAACGTCCTTCTCAGCGGTCATCCTTGCCAGCACCAGTCTCTTGGTGTACCGTCCTTCTTTGTGGTCATCCTTGCCAGCACCGGTCTCTTGGTGTACCGTCCTTCTCTGTGGTCATCCTTTCCAGCACCGGTCTCTTGGTGTACCATACTTTTCTGCGGTCATCCTTGCCAGCACCGGACTCTTGGTGTACCATCTTTCTCTGTGGTCCTCCTTGCCAGCACCGGTCTCTTGGTGTACCGTCCTTCTCTGTGGTCATCCTTGCCAGCACCAGTATCTTGGTGTACCATCTTTCTCTGTGGTCCTCCTTGCCAGCACCGGTCTCTTGGTGTACCGTCCTTCTCTGTGGTCATCCTTGCCAGCACCAGTCTCTTGGTGTACCATCTTTCTCTGTGGTCCTCCTTGCCAGCACCGGTCTCTTGGTGTACCGTCCTTCTCTGTGGTCATCCTTGCCAGCACCGGTATTTTGGTGTACCGTCCTTCTCAGCGGTCATCCTTGCCAGCACCGGTCTCATGGGGTACCGTCCTTCTCTGTGGTCATCCTTGCCAGCACCAGTCCCTTGGTGTACCGTCCTTCTCTGTGGTCATACTTGCCAGCACCAGTCTCTTGGTGTACCGTCCTTCTCTGTGGTCATCCTTGCCAGCACCAGTCTCTTGGTGTACCATCTTTCTCTGTGGTCCTCCTTGCCAGCACCGGTCTCTTGGTGTACCGTCCTTCTCTGTGGTCATCCTTGCCAGCACCAGTATTTTGGTGTACCGTCCTTCTCTGTGGTCATCCTTGCCAGCACCAGTCTCTTGGTGTACCATCTTTCTCTGTGGTCCTCCTTGCCAGCACCGGTCTCTTGGTGTACCATCCTTCTCTGTGGTTATCCTTGCCAGCACGAGTATTTTGGTGTACCGTCCTTCTCTGTGGTCATCCTTGCCAGCACCGGTCTCATGGGGTACCGTCCTTCTCTGTGGTCATCCTTGCCATCACCGGTCTCTTGGTGTACCGTCCTTCTCTGTGGTCATCCTTGCCAGCACCGGTCTCTTGGTGTACCATCCTTCTCTGCGGTCATCCTTGCCAGCACCAGTCTCTTGGTGTACCGTCCTTCTCTGCGGTCATCCTTGCCAGCACCGGTCTCTTGGTGTACCGTCCCTCTCTGTGGTCATCCTTGCCAGCACCAGTCTCTTGGTGTACCATCCCTCTCTGTGGTCATCCTTGCCAGCACCGGTCTCTTGGTGTACCGTCCTTCTCTGTGGTCATCCTTGCCAGCACCGGTCTATGGGGTACCGTCCTTCTCTGTGGTCATCCTTGCCAGCACCGGTCTCTTGGTGTACCATCCTTCTCTGCGGTCATCCTTGCCAGCACCAGTCTCTTGGTGTACCGTCGTTCTCTGCGGTCATCCTTGCCAGCACCGGTCTCTTGGTGTACAGTCCCTCTCTGCGGTCATCCTTGCCAGCACCAGTCTCTTGGTGTACCGTCCCTCTCTGTGGTCATCATTGCCAGCACCAGTCTCTTGGTGTACCGTCCTTCTCTGCGGTCATACTTGCCAGCACCAGTCTCTTGGTGTACCGTCCTTCTCTTCGGTCATCCTTGCCAGCACCGGTCTCTTGGTGTACCGTCCCTCTCTGTGGTCATCCTTGCCAGCACCAGTCTCTTGGTGTACCATCCCTCTCTGTGGTCATCCTTGCCAGCACCGGTCTCTTGGTGTACCATCCTTCTCTGCGGTCATCCTTGCCAGCACCAGTCTCTTGGTGTACCGTCCTTCTCTGCGGTCATCCTTGCCAGCACCGGTCTCTTGGTGTACCGTCCCTCTCTGCGGTCATCCTTGCCAGCACCAGTCTCTTGGTGTACCGTCCCTCTCTGCGGTCATCCTTGCCAGCACCAGTCTCTTGGTGTACCGTCCCTCTCTGTGGTCATCATTGCCAGCACCAGTCTCTTGGTGTACCGTCCTTCTCTGCGGTCATACTTGCCAGCACCGGTCTCTTGGTGTACCGTCCTTCTCTTCGGTCATCCTTGCCAGCACCGGTCTCTTGGTGTACCGTCCCTCTCTGTGGTCATCCTTGCCAGCACCAGTCTCTTGGTGTACCATCCCTCTCTGTGGTCATCCTTGCCAGCACCAGTCTCTTGGTGTACCGTCCTTCTCTGTGGTCATCCTTGCCAGCACCGGTCTCATGGGGTACCGTCCTTCTCTGTGGTCATCCTTGCCAGCACCGGTCTCTTGGTGTACCATCCTTCTCTGCGGTCATCCTTTCCAGCACCAGTCTCTTGGTGTACCGTCCTTCTCTGCGGTCATCCTTGCCAGCACTGGTCTCTTGGTGTACCGTCCCTCTCTGTGGTCATCCTTGCCAGCACCAGTCTCTTGGTGTACCGTCCCTCTCTGTGGTCATCATTGCCAGCACCAGTCTCTTGGTGTACCGTCCTTCTCTGTGGTCATCCTTGCCAGCACCGGTATTTTGGTGTACCGTCCTTCTCTGCCGTCATCCTTGCCAGCACCGGTCTCATGGTGTACCATCCTTCTCTGTGGTCATCCTTGCCAGCACCAGTCTCTTGGTGTACCGTCCTTCTCTGTGGTCATCCTTGCCAGCACCGGTATTTTGGTGTACCGCCCTTCTCTGTGGTCATCCTTTCCAGCACCAGTATTTTGGTGTAACGTCCTTCTCAGCGGTCATCCTTGCCAGCACCAGTATCTTGGTGTACCGTCCTTCTTTGTGGTCATCCTTGCCAGCACCGGTCTCTTGGTGTACCGTCCTTCTCTGTGGTCATCCTTTCCAGCACCGGTCTCTTGGTGTACCATACTTTTCTGCGGTCATCCTTCCCAGCACCGGTCTCTTGGTGTACCATCTTTCTCTGTGGTCCTCCTTGCCAGCACCGGTCTCTTGGTGTACCGTCCTTCTCTGTGGTCATCCTTGCCAGCACCAGTCTCTTGGTGTACCATCTTTCTCTGTGGTCCTCCTTGCCAGCACCAGTCTCTTGGTGTACCGTCCTTCTCTGTGGTCATCCTTGCTAGCACCGGTCTCATGGGGTACCGTCCTTCTCTGTGGTCATCCTTGCCAGCACCAGTCTCTTGGTGTACCATCTTTCTATGTGGTCATCCTTGCCAGCACCGGTCTCTTGGTGTACCATCCTTCTCTGCGGTCATCCTTGCCAGCACCGGTCTCTTGGTGTACCGTCCTTCTCTGTGGTCATCCTTGCCAGCACCGGTCTCTTGGTGTACCATACTTTTCTGTGGTCATCCTTGCCAGCACCGGTCTCTTGGTGTACCGTCCTTCTCTGTGGTCATCCTTGCCAGCACCGGTCTCTTGGTGTACCGTCCTTCTCTGTGATCATCCTTGCCAGCACCGGTCTCTTGGTGTACCGTCCTTCTCTTTGGTCATCCTTGCCAGCACCAGTCTCTTGGTGTACCGTCCTTCTCTGTGGTCATCCTTGCCAGCACCGGTCTCTTGGTGTACCATCCTTCTCTGTGGTCATCCTTGCCAGCACCGGTCTCTTGGTGTACCATCCTTCTCTGTGGTCATCCTTGCCAGCACCGGTATTTTGGTGTACCGTCCTTCTCTGCGGTCATCCTTGCCAGCACCAGTCTCTTGGTGTACCATCCTTCTCTGCGGTCATCCTTACCAGCATCGGTCTCTTGGTGTACCGTCCTTATCTGCGGTCATCCTTGCCAGCACCGGTCTCTTGGTGTACCGTCCTTCTCTGCGGTCATCCTTGCCAGCACCAGTCTCTTGGTGTACCATCTTTCTCTGTGGTCATCCTTGCCAGCACCAGTCTCTTGGTGTACCGTCCTTCTCTGCTGTCATCCTTGCCAGCACCGGTCTCTTGGTGTACCATCCTTCTCTGTGGTCATCCTTGCCAGCTCCGGTATTTTGGTGTACCGTCCTTCTCTGCGGTCATCCTTGCCAGCACCGGTATTTTGGTGTACCGTCCTTCTCTGCGGTCATCCTTGCCAGCACCGGTCTCTTGGTGTACCGTCCTTCTCTGCGGTCATCCTTGCCAGCACCAGTCTCTTGGTGTACCGTCCTTCTCTGCGGTCATCCTTGCCAGCACCGGTATTTTGGTGTACCGTCCTTCTCTGCGGTCATCCTTGCCAGCACCGGTCTCTTGGTGTACCGTCCTTTTCTGCAGTCATCCTTGCCAGCACCAGTCTCTTGGTGTACCATCCTTCTCTGCGGTCATCCTTGCCAGCACCGGTATTTTGGTGTACCGTCCTTCTCTGCGGTCATCCTTGCCAGCACCAGTCTCTTGGTGTACCATCCTTCTCTGCGGTCATCCTTACCAGCATCGGTCTCTTGGTGTACCGTCCTTTTCTGTGGTCATCCTTGCCAGCACCGGTCTCTTGGTGTACCATCCTTCTCTGTGGTCATCCTTGCCAGCACTGGTATTTTGGTGTACCGTCCTTCTCTGCGGTCATCCTTGCCAGCACCGGTCTCTTGGTGTACCGTCCTTTTCTGCAGTCATCCTTGCCAGCACCAGTCTCTTGGTGTACCATCCTTCTCTGCGGTCATCCTTGCCAGCACCAGTCTCTTGGTGTACCGTCCTTCTCTGCGGTCATCCTTGCCAGCACCGGTATTTTGGTGTACCGTCCTTCTCTGCGGTCATCCTTGCCAGCACCGGTCTCTTGGTGTACCGTCCTTTTCTGCAGTCATCCTTGCCAGCACCAGTCTCTTGGTGTACCATCCTTCTCTGCGGTCATCCTTGCCAGCACCGGTATTTTGGTGTACCGTCCTTCTCTGCGGTCATCCTTGCCAGCACCAGTCTCTTGGTGTACCGTCCTTCTCTGCGGTCATCCTTGCCAGCACCAGTCTCTTGGTGTACCATCCTTCTCTGCGGTCATCCTTACCAGCACCGGTCTCTTGGTGTACCGTCCTTCTCTGTGGTCATCCTTGCCAGCACCAGTCTCTTGGTGTACCATCTTTCTCTGTGGTCATCCTTGCCAGCACCGGTCTCTTGGTGTACCGTCCTTCTCTGCTGTCATCCTTGCCAGCACCGGTCTCGTGGTGTACCATCCTTCTCTGCGGTCATCCTTACCAGCACCGGTCTCTTGGTGTACCGTCCTTTTCTGTGGTCATCCTTGCCAGCACCAGTCTCTTGGTGTACCATCCTTCTCTGTGGTCATCCTTGCCAGCACTGGTATTTTGGTGTACCGTCCTTCTCTGCGGTCATCCTTGCCAGCACCAGTCTCTTGGTGTACCATCCTTCTCTGCGGTCATCCTTACCAGCACCGGTCTCTTGGTGTACCGTCCTTCTCTGTGGTCATCCTTGCCAGCACCAGTCTCTTGGTGTACCATCTTTCTCTGTGGTCATCCTTGCCAGCACCGGTATTTTGGTGTACCGTCCTTCTCTGCGGTCATCCTTGCCAGCACTGGTATTTTGGTGTACTGTCCTTCTCTGCGGTCATCCTTGCCAGCACCGGTCTCTTGGTGTACCGTCCTTCTCTGCGGTCATCCTTGCCAGCAACAGTCTCTTGGTGTACCGTCCTTCTCTGCCGTCATCCTTGCCAGCACCGGTATTTTGGTGTACCGTCCTTCTCTGCGGTCATCCTTGCCAGCACCGGTCTCTTGGTGTACCGTCCTTCTCTGTGGTCATCCTTGACAGCACCGGTCTCTTGGTGTACCATTCTTCTCTGCGGTCATCCTTGCCAGCACCAGTCTCATGGTGTACCGTCCTTCTCTGCGGTCATCCTTGCCAGCACCAGTCTCATGGTGTACCGTCCTTCTCTGTGGTCATCCCTGCCAGCACCGGTATTTTGGTGTACCGTCCTTCTGGGCGGTCATCCTTGCCAGCACCGGTATTTTGGTGTACCGTCCTTCTCTGTGGTCATCCTTGCCAGCACCGGTATTTTGGTGTACCGTCCTTCTCTGCGGTCATCCTTGCCAGCACCGGTATTTTGGTATACCGTCCTTCTCTGTGGTCATCCATGCCAGCACCGGTATTTTGGTGTACCGTCCTTCTCTGTGGTCATCCTTGCCAGCACCGGTATTTTGGTGTACCGTCCTTCTGGGCGGTCATCCTTGCCAGCACCAGTCTCATGGTATACCATCCTTCTCTGTGGTCATCCTTGCCAGCACCGGTCTATTGGTGTACCGTCCTTCTCTGTGGTCATCCTTGCCAGCACCGGTCTCATGGTGTACCGTCCTTCTCTGTGGTCATCCTTGCCAGCACTGGTCTCTTGGTGTACCATCCTTCTCAGGGATCATCCTTGCCAGCATTGGTCTCTTGGTGTACCGTCCTTCTCTGCAGTCATCCTTGCCAGCACCGGTCTCTTGGTGTACCGTCCTTCTCTGTGGTCATCCTTGCCAGCACCGGTCTGTTGGTGTACCATCTTTCTCTAGGGTCATCCTTGCTAGCACCGGTATTTTGGTGTACCGCCCTTCTCTGTGGTCATCCTTGCCAGCACCAGTCTCATGGTGTACTGTCCTTCTCTGTGGTCATCCCTGCCAGCACCGGTCTCTTGGTGTACCATCCTTCTATGTGGTCGTCCTTGCCAGCACCTGTATTTTGGTGTACCGTCCTTCTCTGTGGTCATCCTTGCCAGCACCAGTATTTTGGTGTACCGTCCTACTCTGCAGTCATCCTTGCCAGCACCAGTCTCTTGGTGTGCCGTCCTTCTCTGTGGTCATCCTTGCCAGCAGCGGTCTCTTGGTGTACCATACTTTTCTGCGGTCATCCTTGCCAGCACCAGTCTCTTGGTGTACCATCCTTCTCTGCGGTCATCCTTACCAGCATCGGTCTCTTGGTGTACCGTCCTTTTCTGTGGTCATCCTTGCCAGCACCGGTCTCTTGGTGTACCATCCTTCTCTGTGGTCATCCTTGCCAGCACCGGTATTTTGGTGTACCGTCCTTCTCTGCGGTCATCCTTGCCAGCACCAGTCTCTTGGTGTACCATCCTTCTCTGCGGTCATCCTTACCAGCACCGGTCTCTTGGTGTACCGTCCTTCTCTGTGGTCATCCTTGCCAGCACCAGTCTCTGGGTGTACCATCTTTCTCTGTGGTCATCCTTGCCAGCACCGGTCTCTTGGTGTACCGTCCTTCTCTGCTGTCATCCTTGCCAGCACCGGTCTCTTGGTGTACCATCCTTCTCTGTGGTCATCCTTGCCAGCACCGGTATTTTGGTGTACCGTCCTTCTCTGTGGTCATCCTTGCCAGCACCGGTCTCTTGGTGTACCGTCCTTCTCTGTGGTCATCCTTGCCAGCACCAGTCTCTTGGTGTACCTTCATTCTCTGTGGTCATCCTTGCCAGCACCAGTCTCTTGGTGTACCGTCCTTCTCTGTGGTCATCCTTGCCAGCACCAGTCTCTTGGTGTACCATCTTTCTCAGTGGTCCTCCTTGCCAGCACCGGTCTCTTGGTGTATTGTCCTTCTCTGTGGTCATCCTTGCCAGCACCGGTATTTTGGTGTACCATCCTTCTCTGTGGTCATCCTTACCAGCACCAGTCTCTTGGTGTACCATCTTTCTCTGTGGTCCTCCTTGCCAGCACCGGGCTCTTGGTGTACCGTCCTTCTCTGTGGTCATCCTTGCCAGCACCGGTATTATGGTGTACCGTCCTTCTCTGTGGTCATCCTTGCCAGCACCGGCCTCATGGGGTACCGTCCTTCTCTGTGGTCATCCTTGCCAGCACCAGTCTCTTGGTGTACCATCTTTCTCTGTGGTCCTCCTTGCCAGCACCAGTCTCTTGGTGTACCGTCCTTCTCTGTGGTTATCCTTGCCAGCACCGGTATTTTGGTGTACCGTCCTTCTCTGCGGTCATCCTTACCAGCACCGGTCTCTTGGTGTACCGTCCTTTTCTGTGGTCATCCTTGCCAGCACCAGTCTCTTGGTGTACCATCCTTCTCTGTGGTCATCCTTGCCAGCACTGGTATTTTGGTGTACCGTCCTTCTCTGCGGTCATCCTTGCCAGCACCAGTCTCTTGGTGTACCATCCTTCTCTGCGGTCATCCTTACCAGCACCGGTCTCTTGGTGTACCGTCCTTCTCTGTGGTCATCCTTGCCAGCACCAGTCTCTTGGTGTACCATCTTTCTCTGTGGTCATCCTTGCCAGCACCGGTATTTTGGTGTACCGTCCTTCTCTGCGGTCATCCTTGCCAGCACCGGTATTTTGGTGTACCGTCCTTCTCTGCGGTCATCCTTGCCAGCACCGGTCTCTTGGTGTACCGTCCTTCTCTGCGGTCATCCTTGCCAGCAACAGTCTCTTGGTGTACCGTCCTTCTCTGCCGTCATCCTTGCCAGCACCGGTATTTTGGTGTACCGTCCTTCTCTGCGGTCATCCTTGCCAGCACCGGTCTCTTGGTGTACCGTCCTTCTCTGTGGTCATCCTTGACAGCACCGGTCTCTTGGTGTACCATTCTTCTCTGCGGTCATCCTTGCCAGCACCAGTCTCATGGTGTACCGTCCTTCTCTGCGGTCATCCTTGCCAGCACCAGTCTCATGGTGTACCGTCCTTCTCTGTGGTCATCCCTGCCAGCACCGGTATTTTGGTGTACCGTCCTTCTGGGCGGTCATCCTTGCCAGCACCGGTATTTTGGTGTACCGTCCTTCTCTGTGGTCATCCTTGCCAGCACCGGTATTTTGGTGTACCGTCCTTCTCTGCGGTCATCCTTGCCAGCACCGGTATTTTGGTATACCGTCCTTCTCTGTGGTCATCCATGCCAGCACCGGTATTTTGGTGTACCGTCCTTCTCTGTGGTCATCCTTGCCAGCACCGGTATTTTGGTGTACCGTCCTTCTGGGCGGTCATCCTTGCCAGCACCAGTCTCATGGTATACCATCCTTCTCTGTGGTCATCCTTGCCAGCACCGGTCTATTGGTGTACCGTCCTTCTCTGTGGTCATCCTTGCCAGCACCGGTCTCATGGTGTACCGTCCTTCTCTGTGGTCATCCTTGCCAGCACTGGTCTCTTGGTGTACCATCCTTCTCAGGGATCATCCTTGCCAGCATTGGTCTCTTGGTGTACCGTCCTTCTCTACAGTCATCCTTGCCAGCACCGGTCTCTTGGTGTACCGTCCTTCTCTGTGGTCATCCTTGCCAGCACCGGTCTGTTGGTGTACCATCTTTCTCTAGGGTCATCCTTGCTAGCACCGGTATTTTGGTGTACCGCCCTTCTCTGTGGTCATCCTTGCCAGCACCAGTCTCATGGTGTACTGTCCTTCTCTGTGGTCATCCCTGCCAGCACCGGTCTCTTGGTGTACCATCCTTCTATGTGGTCGTCCTTGCCAGCACCTGTATTTTGGTGTACCGTCCTTCTCTGTGGTCATCCTTGCCAGCACCAGTATTTTGGTGTACCGTCCTACTCTGCAGTCATCCTTGCCAGCACCAGTCTCTTGGTGTGCCGTCCTTCTCTGTGGTCATCCTTGCCAGCAGCGGTCTCTTGGTGTACCATACTTTTCTGCGGTCATCCTTGCCAGCACCAGTCTCTTGGTGTACCATCCTTCTCTGCGGTCATCCTTACCAGCATCGGTCTCTTGGTGTACCGTCCTTTTCTGTGGTCATCCTTGCCAGCACCGGTCTCTTGGTGTACCATCCTTCTCTGTGGTCATCCTTGCCAGCACCGGTATTTTGGTGTACCGTCCTTCTCTGCGGTCATCCTTGCCAGCACCAGTCTCTTGGTGTACCATCCTTCTCTGCGGTCATCCTTACCAGCACCGGTCTCTTGGTGTACCGTCCTTCTCTGTGGTCATCCTTGCCAGCACCAGTCTCTGGGTGTACCATCTTTCTCTGTGGTCATCCTTGCCAGCACCGGTCTCTTGGTGTACCGTCCTTCTCTGCTGTCATCCTTGCCAGCACCGGTCTCTTGGTGTACCATCCTTCTCTGTGGTCATCCTTGCCAGCACCGGTATTTTGGTGTACCGTCCTTCTCTGTGGTCATCCTTGCCAGCACCGGTCTCTTGGTGTACCGTCCTTCTCTGTGGTCATCCTTGCCAGCACCAGTCTCTTGGTGTACCTTCCTTCTCTGTGGTCATCCTTGCCAGCACCAGTCTCTTGGTGTACCGTCCTTCTCTGTGGTCATCCTTGCCAGCACCAGTCTCTTGGTGTACCATCTTTCTCAGTGGTCCTCCTTGCCAGCACCGGTCTCTTGGTGTACCGTCCTTCTCTGTGGTCATCCTTGCCAGCACCGGTATTTTGGTGTACCATCCTTCTCTGTGGTCATCCTTACCAGCACCAGTCTCTTGGTGTACCATCTTTCTCTGTGGTCCTCCTTGCCAGCACCGGGCTCTTGGTGTACCGTCCTTCTCTGTGGTCATCCTTGCCAGCACCGGTATTATGGTGTACCGTCCTTCTCTGTGGTCATCCTTGCCAGCACCGGCCTCATGGGGTACCGTCCTTCTCTGTGGTCATCCTTGCCAGCACCAGTCTCTTGGTGTACCATCTTTCTCTGTGGTCCTCCTTGCCAGCACCAGTCTCTTGGTGTACCGTCCTTCTCTGTGGTTATCCTTGCCAGCACCGGTATTTTGGTGTACCGTCCTTCTCAGCGGTCATCCTTGCCAGCACCGGTTTCATGGGGTACCGTCCTTCTCTGTGGTCATCCTTGCCAGCACCAGTCTCTTGGTGTACCGTCCTTCTCTGTGGTCATACTTGCCAGCACCAGTCTCTTGGTGTACCGTCCTTCTCTGTGGTCATCCTTGCCAGCACCAGTCTCTTGGTGTACCATCTTTCTCTGTGGTCCTCCTTGCCAGCACCGGTCTCTTGGTGTACCGTCCTTCTCTGTGGTCATCCTTGCCAGCACCAGTATTTTGGTGTACCGTCCTTCTCTGTGGTCATCCTTGCCAGCACCAGTCTCTTGGTGTACCATCTTTCTCTGTGGTCCTCCTTGCCAGCACCGGTCTCTTGGTGTACCATCCTTCTCTGTGGTTATCCTTGCCAGCACCAGTATTTTGGTTTACCGTCCTTCTCTGTGGTCATCCTTGCCAGCACCGGTCTCATGGGGTACCGTCCTTCTCTGTGGTCATCCTTGCCATCACCGGTCTCTTGGTGTACCGTCCTTCTCTGTGGTCATCCTTGCCAGCACCGGTCTCTTGGTGTACCATCCTTCTCTGCGGTCATCCTTGCCAGCACCAGTCTCTTGGTGTACCGTCCTTCTCTGCGGTCATCCTTGCCAGCACCGGTCTCTTGGTGTACCGTCCCTCTCTGCGGTCATCCTTGCCAGCACCGGTCTCTTGGTGTACCGTCCCTCTCTGTGGTCATCCTTGCCAGCACCAGTCTCTTGGTGTACCGTCCCTCTCTGTGGTCATCCTTGCCAGCACCGGTCTCTTGGTGTACCGTCCTTCTCTGTGGTCATCCTTGCCAGCACCGGTCTCATGGGGTACCGTCCTTCTCTGTGGTCATCCTTGCCAGCACCGGTCTCTTGGTGTACCGTCCTTCTCTGCGGTCATACTTGCCAGCACCAGTTTCTTGGTGTACCGTCCTTCTCTGCGGTCATCCTTGCCAGCACCGGTCTCTTGGTGTACCGTCCCTCTCTGTGGTCATCCTTGCCAGCACCAGTCTCTTGGTGTACCGTCCCTCTCTGCGGTCATCATTGCCAGCACCGGTCTCTTGGTGTACCGTCCTTCTCTGTGGTCATCCTTGCCAGCACCGGTATTTTGGTGTACCGTCCTTCTCTGCCGTCATCCTTGCAAGCACCGGTCTCTTGGTGTACCGTCCTTCTCTGTGGTCATCCTTGCCAGCACCAGTCTCTTGGTGTACCGTCCTTCTCTGTGGTCATCCTTGCCAGCACCAGTATTTTGGTGTACCGTCCTTCTCTGTGGTCATCCTTGCCAGCACCAGTATTTTGGTGTAACGTCCTTCTCAGCGGTCATCCTTGCCAGCACCAGTCTCTTGGTGTACCGTCCTTCTTTGTGGTCATCCTTGCCAGCACCGGTCTCTTGGTGTACCGTCCTTCTCTGTGGTCATCCTTTCCAGCACCGGTCTCTTGGTGTACCATACTTTTCTGCGGTCATCCTTGCCAGCACCGGACTCTTGGTGTACCATCTTTCTCTGTGGTCCTCCTTGCCAGCACCGGTCTCTTGGTGTACCGTCCTTCTCTGTGGTCATCCTTGCCAGCACCAGTATCTTGGTGTACCATCTTTCTCTGTGGTCCTCCTTGCCAGCACCGGTCTCTTGGTGTACCGTCCTTCTCTGTGGTCATCCTTGCCAGCACCAGTCTCTTGGTGTACCATCTTTCTCTGTGGTCCTCCTTGCCAGCACCGGTCTCTTGGTGTACCGTCCTTCTCTGTGGTCATCCTTGCCAGCACCGGTATTTTGGTGTACCGTCCTTCTCAGCGGTCATCCTTGCCAGCACCGGTCTCATGGGGTACCGTCCTTCTCTGTGGTCATCCTTGCCAGCACCAGTCCCTTGGTGTACCGTCCTTCTCTGTGGTCATACTTGCCAGCACCAGTCTCTTGGTGTACCGTCCTTCTCTGTGGTCATCCTTGCCAGCACCAGTCTCTTGGTGTACCATCTTTCTCTGTGGTCCTCCTTGCCAGCACCGGTCTCTTGGTGTACCGTCCTTCTCTGTGGTCATCCTTGCCAGCACCAGTATTTTGGTGTACCGTCCTTCTCTGTGGTCATCCTTGCCAGCACCGGTCTCATGGGGTACCGTCCTTCTCTGTGGTCATCCTTGCCATCACCAGTCTCTTGGTGTACCGTCCTTCTCTGTGGTCATCCTTGCCAGCACCGGTATTTTGGTGTACCGTCCTTCTCTGTGGTCATCCTTGCCAGCACCGGTATTTTGGTGTACCGTCCTTCTCAGCGGTCATCCTTGCCAGCACCGGTCTCATGGGGTACCGTCCTTCTCTGTGGTCATCCTTGCCAGCACCAGTCCCTTGGTGTACCGTCCTTCTCTGTGGTCATACTTGCCAGCACCAGTCTCTTGGTGTACCGTCCTTCTCTGTGGTCATCCTTGCCAGCACCAGTCTCTTGGTGTACCATCTTTCTCTGTGGTCCTCCTTGCCAGCACCGGTCTCTTGGTGTACCATCCTTCTCTGTGGTTATCCTTGCCAGCACGAGTATTTTGGTGTACCGTCCTTCTCTGTGGTCATCCTTGCCAGCACCGGTCTCATGGGGTACCGTCCTTCTCTGTGGTCATCCTTGCCATCACCGGTCTCTTGGTGTACCGTCCTTCTCTGTGGTCATCCTTGCCAGCACCGGTCTCTTGGTGTACCATCCTTCTCTGCGGTCATCCTTGCCAGCACCAGTCTCTTGGTGTACCGTCCTTCTCTGCGGTCATCCTTGCCAGCACCGGTCTCTTGGTGTACCGTCCCTCTCTGCGGTCATCCTTGCCAGCACCAGTCTCTTGGTGTACCATCCCTCTCTGTGGTCATCCTTGCCAGCACCGGTCTCTTGGTGTACCGTCCTTCTCTGTGGTCATCCTTGCCAGCACCGGTCTCATGGGGTACCGTCCTTCTCTGTGGTCATCCTTGCCAGCACCGGTCTCTTGGTGTACCATCCTTCTCTGCGGTCATCCTTGCCAGCACCAGTCTCTTGGTGTACCGTCCTTCTCTGCGGTCATCCTTGCCAGCACCGGCCTCTTGGTGTACAGTCCCTCTCTGCGGTCATCCTTGCCAGCACCAGTCTCTTGGTGTACCGTCCCTCTCTGCGGTCATCATTGCCAGCACCAGTCTCTTGGTGTACCGTCCTTCTCTGCGGTCATACTTGCCAGCACCAGTCTCTTGGTGTACCGTCCTTCTCTTCGGTCATCCTTGCCAGCACCGGTCTCTTGGTGTACCGTCCCTCTCTGTGGTCATCCTTGCCAGCACCAGTCTCTTGGTGTACCATCCCTCTCTGTGGTCATCCTTGCCAGCACCGGTCTCTTGGTGTATCATCCTTCTCTGCGGTCATCCTTGCCAGCACCAGTCTCTTGGTGTACCGTCCTTCTCTGCGGTCATCCTTGCCAGCACTGGTCTCTTGGTGTACCGTCCCTCTCTGCGGTCATCCTTGCCAGCACCAGTCTCTTGGTGTACCGTCCCTCTCTGCGGTCATCCTTGCCAGCACCAGTCTCTTGGTGTACCGTCCCTCTCTGTGGTCATCATTGCCAGCACCAGTCTCTTGGTGTACCGTCCTTCTCTGCGGTCATACTTGCCAGCACCGGTCTCTTGGTGTACCGTCCTTCTCTTCGGTCATCCTTGCCAGCACCGGTCTCTTGGTGTACCGTCCCTCTATGTGGTCATCCTTGCCAGCACCAGTCTCTTGGTGTACCATCCCTCTCTGTGGTCATCCTTGCCAGCACCAGTCTCTTGGTGTACCGTCCTTCTCTGTGGTCATACTTGCCAGCACCAGTCTCTTGGTGTACCGGCCTTCTCTGTGGTCATCCTTGCCAGCACCAGTCTCTTGGTGTACCATCTTTCTCTGTGGTCCTCCTTGCCAGCACCGGTCTCTTGGTGTACCGTCCTTCTCTGTGGTCATCCTTGCCAGCACCAGTATTTTGGTGTACCGTCCTTCTCTGTGGTCATCCTTGCCAGCACCAGTCTCTTGGTGTACCATCTTTCTCTGTGGTCCTCCTTGCCAGCACCGGTCTCTTGGTGTACCATCCTTCTCTGTGGTTATCCTTGCCAGCACCAGTATTTTGGTTTACCGTCCTTCTCTGTGGTCATCCTTGCCAGCACCGGTCTCATGGGGTACCGTCCTTCTCTGTGGTCATCCTTGCCATCACCGGTCTCTTGGTGTACCGTCCTTCTCTGTGGTCATCCTTGCCAGCACCGGTCTCTTGGTGTACCATCCTTCTCTGCGGTCATACTTGCCAGCACCAGTCTCTTGGTGTACCGTCCTTCTCTGCGGTCATCCTTGCCAGCACCGGTCTCTTGGTGTACCGTCCCTCTCTGTGGTCATCCTTGCCAGCACCAGTCTCTTGGTGTACCGTCCCTCTCTGCGGTCATCATTGCCAGCACCGGTCTCTTGGTGTACCGTCCTTCTCTGTGGTCATCCTTGCCAGCACCGGTATTTTGGTGTACCGTCCTTCTCTGCCGTCATCCTTGCCAGCACCGGTCTCATGGTGTACCGTCCTTCTCTGTGGTCATCCTTGCCAGCACCAGTCTCTTGGTGTACCGTCCTTCTCTGTGGTCATCCTTGCCAGCACCGGTATTTTGGTGTACCGTCCTTCTCTGTGGTCATCCTTGCCAGCACCAGTATTTTGGTGTAACGTCCTTCTCAGCGGTCATCCTTGCCAGCACCAGTCTCTTGGTGTACCGTCCTTCTTTGTGGTCATCCTTGCCAGCACCGGTCTCTTGGTGTACCGTCCTTCTCTGTGGTCATCCTTTCCAGCACCGGTCTCTTGGTGTACCATACTTTTCTGCGGTCATCCTTGCCAGCACCGGACTCTTGGTGTACCATCTTTCTCTGTGGTCCTCCTTGCCAGCACCGGTCTCTTGGTGTACCGTCCTTCTCTGTGGTCATCCTTGCCAGCACCAGTATCTTGGTGTACCATCTTTCTCTGTGGTCCTCCTTGCCAGCACCGGTCTCTTGGTGTACCGTCCTTCTCTGTGGTCATCCTTGCCAGCACCAGTCTCTTGGTGTACCATCTTTCTCTGTGGTCCTCCTTGCCAGCACCGGTCTCTTGGTGTACCGTCCTTCTCTGTGGTCATCCTTGCCAGCACCGGTATTTTGGTGTACCGTCCTTCTCAGCGGTCATCCTTGCCAGCACCGGTCTCATGGGGTACCGTCCTTCTCTGTGGTCATCCTTGCCAGCACCAGTCCCTTGGTGTACCGTCCTTCTCTGTGGTCATACTTGCCAGCACCAGTCTCTTGGTGTACCGTCCTTCTCTGTGGTCATCCTTGCCAGCACCAGTCTCTTGGTGTACCATCTTTCTCTGTGGTCCTCCTTGCCAGCACCGGTCTCTTGGTGTACCGTCCTTCTCTGTGGTCATCCTTGCCAGCACCAGTATTTTGGTGTACCGTCCTTCTCTGTGGTCATCCTTGCCAGCACCAGTCTCTTGGTGTACCATCTTTCTCTGTGGTCCTCCTTGCCAGCACCGGTCTCTTGGTGTACCATCCTTCTCTGTGGTTATCCTTGCCAGCACGAGTATTTTGGTGTACCGTCCTTCTCTGTGGTCATCCTTGCCAGCACCGGTCTCATGGGGTACCGTCCTTCTCTGTGGTCATCCTTGCCATCACCGGTCTCTTGGTGTACCGTCCTTCTCTGTGGTCATCCTTGCCAGCACCGGTCTCTTGGTGTACCATCCTTCTCTGCGGTCATCCTTGCCAGCACCAGTCTCTTGGTGTACCGTCCTTCTCTGCGGTCATCCTTGCCAGCACCGGTCTCTTGGTGTACCGTCCCTCTCTGTGGTCATCCTTGCCAGCACCAGTCTCTTGGTGTACCATCCCTCTCTGTGGTCATCCTTGCCAGCACCGATCTCTTGGTGTACCGTCCTTCTCTGTGGTCATCCTTGCCAGCACCGGTCTATGGGGTACTGTCCTTCTCTGTGGTCATCCTTGCCAGCACCGGTCTCTTGGTGTACCATCCTTCTCTGCGGTCATCCTTGCCAGCACCAGTCTCTTGGTGTACCGTCCTTCTCTGCGGTCATCCTTGCCAGCACCGGTCTCTTGGTGTACAGTCCCTCTCTGCGGTCATCCTTGCCAGCACCAGTCTCTTGGTGTACCGTCCCTCTCTGTGGTCATCATTGCCAGCACCAGTCTCTTGGTGTACCGTCCTTCTCTGCGGTCATACTTGCCAGCACCAGTCTCTTGGTGTACCGTCCTTCTCTTCGGTCATCCTTGCCAGCACCGGTCTCTTGGTGTACCGTCCCTCTCTGTGGTCATCCTTGCCAGCACCAGTCTCTTGGTGTACCATCCCTCTCTGTGGTCATCCTTGCCAGCACCGGTCTCTTGGTGTACCATCCTTCTCTGCGGTCATCCTTGCCAGCACCAGTCTCTTGGTGTACCGTCCTTCTCTGCGGTCATCCTTGCCAGCACCGGTCTCTTGGTGTACCGTCCCTCTCTGCGGTCATCCTTGCCAGCACCAGTCTCTTGGTGTACCGTCCCTCTCTGCGGTCATCCTTGCCAGCACCAGTCTCTTGGTGTACCGTCCCTCTCTGTGGTCATCATTGCCAGCACCAGTCTCTTGGTGTACCGTCCTTCTCTGCGGTCATACTTGCCAGCACCGGTCTCTTGGTGTACCGTCCTTCTCTTCGGTCATCCTTGCCAGCACCGGTCTCTTGGTGTACCGTCCCTCTCTGTGGTCATCCTTGCCAGCACCAGTCTCTTGGTGTACCATCCCTCTCTGTGGTCATCCTTGCCAGCACCAGTCTCTTGGTGTACCGTCCTTCTCTGTGGTCATCCTTGCCAGCACCGGTCTCATGGGGTACCGTCCTTCTCTGTGGTCATCCTTGCCAGCACCGGTCTCTTGGTGTACCATCCTTCTCTGCGGTCATCCTTTCCAGCACCAGTCTCTTGGTGTACCGTCCTTCTCTGCGGTCATCCTTGCCAGCACTGGTCTCTTGGTGTACCGTCCCTCTCTGTGGTCACCCTTGCCAGCACCAGTCTCTTGGTGTACCGTCCCTCTCTGTGGTCATCATTGCCAGCACCAGTCTCTTGGTGTACCGTCCTTCTCTGTGGTCATCCTTGCCAGCACCGGTATTTTGGTGTACCGTCCTTCTCTGCCGTCATCCTTGCCAGCACCGGTCTCATGGTGTACCATCCTTCTCTGTGGTCATCCTTGCCAGCACCAGTCTCTTGGTGTACCGTCCTTCTCTGTGGTCATCCTTGCCAGCACCGGTATTTTGGTGTACCGCCCTTCTCTGTGGTCATCCTTTCCAGCACCAGTATTTTGGTGTAACGTCCTTCTCAGCGGTCATCCTTGCCAGCACCAGTATCTTGGTGTACCGTCCTTCTTTGTGGTCATCCTTGCCAGCACCGGTCTCTTGGTGTACCGTCCTTCTCTGTGGTCATCCTTTCCAGCACCGGTCTCTTGGTGTACCATACTTTTCTGCGGTCATCCTTCCCAGCACCGGGCTCTTGGTGTACCATCTTTCTCTGTGGTCCTCCTTGCCAGCACCGGTCTCTTGGTGTACCGTCCTTCTCTGTGGTCATCCTTGCCAGCACCAGTCTCTTGGTGTACCATCTTTCTCTGTGGTCCTCCTTGCCAGCACCAGTCTCTTGGTGTACCGTCCTTCTCTGTGGTCATCCTTGCTAGCACCGGTCTCATGGGGTACCGTCCTTCTCTGTGGTCATCCTTGCCAGCACCAGTCTCTTGGTGTACCATCTTTCTATGTGGTCATCCTTGCCAGCACCGGTCTCTTGGTGTACCATCCTTCTCTGCGGTCATCCTTGCCAGCACCGGTCTCTTGGTGTACCCTCCTTCTCTGTGGTCATCCTTGCCAGCACCGGTCTCTTGGTGTACCATACTTTTCTGTGGTCATCCTTGCCAGCACCGGTCTCTTGGTGTACCGTCCTTCTCTGTGGTCATCCTTGCCAGCACCGGTCTCTTGGTGTACCGTCCTTCTCTGTGATCATCCTTGCCAGCACCGGTCTCTTGGTGTACCGTCCTTCTCTTTGGTCATCCTTGCCAGCACCAGTCTCTTGGTGTACCGTCCTTCTCTGTGGTCATCCTTGCCAGCACCGGTCTCTTGGTGTACCATCCTTCTCTGTGGTCATCCTTGCCAGCACCGGTCTCTTGGTGTACCATCCTTCTCTGTGGTCATCCTTGCCAGCACCGGTATTTTGGTGTACCGTCCTTCTCTGCGGTCATCCTTGCCAGCACCAGTCTCTTGGTGTACCATCCTTCTCTGCGGTCATCCTTACCAGCATCGGTCTCTTGGTGTACCGTCCTTATCTGCGGTCATCCTTGCCAGCACCGGTCTCTTGGTGTACCGTCCTTCTCTGCGGTCATCCTTGCCAGCACCAGTCTCTTGGTGTACCATCTTTCTCTGTGGTCATCCTTGCCAGCACCAGTCTCTTGGTGTACCGTCCTTCTCTGCTGTCATCCTTGCCAGCACCGGTCTCTTGGTGTACCATCCTTCTCTGTGGTCATCCTTGCCAGCTCCGGTATTTTGGTGTACCGTCCTTCTCTGCGGTCATCCTTGCCAGCACCGGTATTTTGGTGTACCGTCCTTCTCTGCGGTCATCCTTGCCAGCACCGGTCTCTTGGTGTACCGTCCTTCTCTGCGGTCATCCTTGCCAGCACCAGTCTCTTGGTGTACCGTCCTTCTCTGCGGTCATCCTTGCCAGCACCGGTATTTTGGTGTACCGTCCTTCTCTGCGGTCATCCTTGCCAGCACCGGTCTCTTGGTGTACCGTCCTTTTCTGCAGTCATCCTTGCCAGCACCAGTCTCTTGGTGTACCATCCTTCTCTGCGGTCATCCTTGCCAGCACCGGTATTTTGGTGTACCGTCCTTCTCTGCGGTCATCCTTGCCAGCACCAGTCTCTTGGTGTACCATCCTTCTCTGCGGTCATCCTTACCAGCATCGGTCTCTTGGTGTACCGTCCTTTTCTGTGGTCATCCTTGCCAGCACCGGTCTCTTGGTGTACCATCCTTCTCTGTGGTCATCCTTGCCAGCACTGGTATTTTGGTGTACCGTCCTTCTCTGCGGTCATCCTTGCCAGCACCAGTCTCTTGGTGTACCATCCTTCTCTGCGGTCATCCTTACCAGCACCGGTCTCTTGGTGTACCGTCCTTCTCTGTGGTCATCCTTGCCAGCACCAGTCTCTTGGTGTACCATCTTTCTCTGTGGTCATCCTTGCCAGCACCGGTCTCTTGGTGTACCGTCCTTCTCTGCTGTCATCCTTGCCAGCACCGGTCTCGTGGTGTACCATCCTTCTCTGCGGTCATCCTTACCAGCACCGGTCTCTTGGTGTACCGTCCTTTTCTGTGGTCATCCTTGCCAGCACCAGTCTCTTGGTGTACCATCCTTCTCTGTGGTCATCCTTGCCAGCACTGGTATTTTGGTGTACCGTCCTTCTCTGCGGTCATCCTTGCCAGCACCAGTCTCTTGGTGTACCATCCTTCTCTGCGGTCATCCTTACCAGCACCGGTCTCTTGGTGTACCGTCCTTCTCTGTGGTCATCCTTGCCAGCACCAGTCTCTTGGTGTACCATCTTTCTCTGTGGTCATCCTTGCCAGCACCGGTATTTTGGTGTACCGTCCTTCTCTGCGGTCATCCTTGCCAGCACCGGTATTTTGGTGTACCGTCCTTCTCTGCGGTCATCCTTGCCAGCACCGGTCTCTTGGTGTACCGTCCTTCTCTGCGGTCATCCTTGCCAGCAACAGTCTCTTGGTGTACCGTCCTTCTCTGCCGTCATCCTTGCCAGCACCGGTATTTTGGTGTACCGTCCTTCTCTGCGGTCATCCTTGCCAGCACCGGTCTCTTGGTGTACCGTCCTTCTCTGTGGTCATCCTTGACAGCACCGGTCTCTTGGTGTACCATTCTTCTCTGCGGTCATCCTTGCCAGCACCAGTCTCATGGTGTACCGTCCTTCTCTGCGGTCATCCTTGCCAGCACCAGTCTCATGGTGTACCGTCCTTCTCTGTGGTCATCCCTGCCAGCACCGGTATTTTGGTGTACCGTCCTTCTGGGCGGTCATCCTTGCCAGCACCGGTATTTTGGTGTGCCGTCCTTCTCTGTGGTCATCCTTGCCAGCACCGGTATTTTGGTGTACCGTCCTTCTCTGCGGTCATCCTTGCCAGCACCGGTATTTTGGTATACCGTCCTTCTCTGTGGTCATCCATGCCAGCACCGGTATTTTGGTGTACCGTCCTTCTCTGTGGTCATCCTTGCCAGCACCGGTATTTTGGTGTACCGTCCTTCTGGGCGGTCATCCTTGCCAGCACCAGTCTCATGGTATACCATCCTTCTCTGTGGTCATCCTTGCCAGCACCGGTCTATTGGTGTACCGTCCTTCTCTGTGGTCATCCTTGCCAGCACCGGTCTCATGGTGTACCGTCCTTCTCTGTGGTCATCCTTGCCAGCACTGGTCTCTTGGTGTACCATCCTTCTCAGGGATCATCCTTGCCAGCATTGGTCTCTTGGTGTACCGTCCTTCTCTGCAGTCATCCTTGCCAGCACCGGTCTCTTGGTGTACCGTCCTTCTCTGTGGTCATCCTTGCCAGCACCGGTCTGTTGGTGTACCATCTTTCTCTAGGGTCATCCTTGCTAGCACCGGTATTTTGGTGTACCGCCCTTCTCTGTGGTCATCCTTGCCAGCACCAGTCTCATGGTGTACTGTCCTTCTCTGTGGTCATCCCTGCCAGCACCGGTCTCTTGGTGTACCATCCTTCTATGTGGTCGTCCTTGCCAGCACCTGTATTTTGGTGTACCGTCCTTCTCTGTGGTCATCCTTGCCAGCACCAGTATTTTGGTGTACCGTCCTACTCTGCAGTCATCCTTGCCAGCACCAGTCTCTTGGTGTGCCGTCCTTCTCTGTGGTCATCCTTGCCAGCAGCGGTCTCTTGGTGTACCATACTTTTCTGCGGTCATCCTTGCCAGCACCAGTCTCTTGGTGTACCATCCTTCTCTGCGGTCATCCTTACCAGCATCGGTCTCTTGGTGTACCGTCCTTTTCTGTGGTCATCCTTGCCAGCACCGGTCTCTTGGTGTACCATCCTTCTCTGTGGTCATCCTTGCCAGCACCGGTATTTTGGTGTACCGTCCTTCTCTGCGGTCATCCTTGCCAGCACCAGTCTCTTGGTGTACCATCCTTCTCTGCGGTCATCCTTACCAGCACCGGTCTCTTGGTGTACCGTCCTTCTCTGTGGTCATCCTTGCCAGCACCAGTCTCTGGGTGTACCATCTTTCTCTGTGGTCATCCTTGCCAGCACCGGTCTCTTGGTGTACCGTCCTTCTCTGCTGTCATCCTTGCCAGCACCGGTCTCTTGGTGTACCATCCTTCTCTGTGGTCATCCTTGCCAGCACCGGTATTTTGGTGTACCGTCCTTCTCTGTGGTCATCCTTGCCAGCACCGGTCTCTTGGTGTACCGTCCTTCTCTGTGGTCATCCTTGCCAGCACCAGTCTCTTGGTGTACCTTCATTCTCTGTGGTCATCCTTGCCAGCACCAGTCTCTTGGTGTACCGTCCTTCTCTGTGGTCATCCTTGCCAGCACCAGTCTCTTGGTGTACCATCTTTCTCAGTGGTCCTCCTTGCCAGCACCGGTCTCTTGGTGTACCGTCCTTCTCTGTGGTCATCCTTGCCAGCACCGGTATTTTGGTGTACCATCCTTCTCTGTGGTCATCCTTACCAGCACCAGTCTCTTGGTGTACCATCTTTCTCTGTGGTCCTCCTTGCCAGCACCGGGCTCTTGGTGTACCGTCCTTCTCTGTGGTCATCCTTGCCAGCACCGGTATTATGGTGTACCGTCCTTCTCTGTGGTCATCCTTGCCAGCACCGGCCTCATGGGGTACCGTCCTTCTCTGTGGTCATCCTTGCCAGCACCAGTCTCTTGGTGTACCATCTTTCTCTGTGGTCCTCCTTGCCAGCACCAGTCTCTTGGTGTACCGTCCTTCTCTGTGGTTATCCTTGCCAGCACCGGTATTTTGGTGTACCGTCCTTCTCTGCGGTCATCCTTACCAGCACCGGTCTCTTGGTGTACCGTCCTTTTCTGTGGTCATCCTTGCCAGCACCAGTCTCTTGGTGTACCATCCTTCTCTGTGGTCATCCTTGCCAGCACTGGTATTTTGGTGTACCGTCCTTCTCTGCGGTCATCCTTGCCAGCACCAGTCTCTTGGTGTACCATCCTTCTCTGCGGTCATCCTTACCAGCACCGGTCTCTTGGTGTACCGTCCTTCTCTGTGGTCATCCTTGCCAGCACCAGTCTCTTGGTGTACCATCTTTCTCTGTGGTCATCCTTGCCAGCACCGGTATTTTGGTGTACCGTCCTTCTCTGCGGTCATCCTTGCCAGCACCGGTATTTTGGTGTACCGTCCTTCTCTGCGGTCATCCTTGCCAGCACCGGTCTCTTGGTGTACCGTCCTTCTCTGCGGTCATCCTTGCCAGCAACAGTCTCTTGGTGTACCGTCCTTCTCTGCCGTCATCCTTGCCAGCACCGGTATTTTGGTGTACCGTCCTTCTCTGCGGTCATCCTTGCCAGCACCGGTCTCTTGGTGTACCGTCCTTCTCTGTGGTCATCCTTGACAGCACCGGTCTCTTGGTGTACCATTCTTCTCTGCGGTCATCCTTGCCAGCACCAGTCTCATGGTGTACCGTCCTTCTCTGCGGTCATCCTTGCCAGCACCAGTCTCATGGTGTACCGTCCTTCTCTGTGGTCATCCCTGCCAGCACCGGTATTTTGGTGTACCGTCCTTCTGGGCGGTCATCCTTGCCAGCACCGGTATTTTGGTGTACCGTCCTTCTCTGTGGTCATCCTTGCCAGCACCGGTATTTTGGTGTACCGTCCTTCTCTGTGGTCATCCTTGCCAGCACCGGTATTTTGGTATACCGTCCTTCTCTGTGGTCATCCATGCCAGCACCGGTATTTTGGTGTACCGTCCTTCTCTGTGGTCATCCTTGCCAGCACCGGTATTTTGGTGTACCGTCCTTCTGGGCGGTCATCCTTGCCAGCACCAGTCTCATGGTATACCATCCTTCTCTGTGGTCATCCTTGCCAGCACCGGTCTATTGGTGTACCGTCCTTCTCTGTGGTCATCCTTGCCAGCACCGGTCTCATGGTGTACCGTCCTTCTCTGTGGTCATCCTTGCCAGCACTGGTCTCTTGGTGTACCATCCTTCTCAGGGATCATCCTTGCCAGCATTGGTCTCTTGGTGTACCGTCCTTCTCTGCAGTCATCCTTGCCAGCACCGGTCTCTTGGTGTACCGTCCTTCTCTGTGGTCATCCTTGCCAGCACCGGTCTGTTGGTGTACCATCTTTCTCTAGGGTCATCCTTGCTAGCACCGGTATTTTGGTGTACCGCCCTTCTCTGTGGTCATCCTTGCCAGCACCAGTCTCATGGTGTACTGTCCTTCTCTGTGGTCATCCCTGCCAGCACCGGTCTCTTGGTGTACCATCCTTCTATGTGGTCGTCCTTGCCAGCACCTGTATTTTGGTGTACCGTCCTTCTCTGTGGTCATCCTTGCCAGCACCAGTATTTTGGTGTACCGTCCTACTCTGCAGTCATCCTTGCCAGCACCAGTCTCTTGGTGTGCCGTCCTTCTCTGTGGTCATCCTTGCCAGCAGCGGTCTCTTGGTGTACCATACTTTTCTGCGGTCATCCTTGCCAGCACCAGTCTCTTGGTGTACCATCCTTCTCTGCGGTCATCCTTACCAGCATCGGTCTCTTGGTGTACCGTCCTTTTCTGTGGTCATCCTTGCCAGCACCGGTCTCTTGGTGTACCATCCTTCTCTGTGGTCATCCTTGCCAGCACCGGTATTTTGGTGTACCGTCCTTCTCTGCGGTCATCCTTGCCAGCACCAGTCTCTTGGTGTACCATCCTTCTCTGCGGTCATCCTTACCAGCACCGGTCTCTTGGTGTACCGTCCTTCTCTGTGGTCATCCTTGCCAGCACCAGTCTCTGGGTGTACCATCTTTCTCTGTGGTCATCCTTGCCAGCACCGGTCTCTTGGTGTACCGTCCTTCTCTGCTGTCATCCTTGCCAGCACCGGTCTCTTGGTGTACCATCCTTCTCTGTGGTCATCCTTGCCAGCACCGGTATTTTGGTGTACCGTCCTTCTCTGTGGTCATCCTTGCCAGCACCGGTCTCTTGGTGTACCGTCCTTCTCTGTGGTCATCCTTGCCAGCACCAGTCTCTTGGTGTACCTTCCTTCTCTGTGGTCATCCTTGCCAGCACCAGTCTCTTGGTGTACCGTCCTTCTCTGTGGTCATCCTTGCCAGCACCAGTCTCTTGGTGTACCATCTTTCTCAGTGGTCCTCCTTGCCAGCACCGGTCTCTTGGTGTACCGTCCTTCTCTGTGGTCATCCTTGCCAGCACCGGTATTTTGGTGTACCATCCTTCTCTGTGGTCATCCTTACCAGCACCAGTCTCTTGGTGTACCATCTTTCTCTGTGGTCCTCCTTGCCAGCACCGGGCTCTTGGTGTACCGTCCTTCTCTGTGGTCATCCTTGCCAGCACCGGTATTATGGTGTACCGTCCTTCTCTGTGGTCATCCTTGCCAGCACCGGCCTCATGGGGTACCGTCCTTCTCTGTGGTCATCCTTGCCAGCACCAGTCTCTTGGTGTACCATCTTTCTCTGTGGTCCTCCTTGCCAGCACCAGTCTCTTGGTGTACCGTCCTTCTCTGTGGTTATCCTTGCCAGCACCGGTATTTTGGTGTACCGTCCTTCTCAGCGGTCATCCTTGCCAGCACCGGTCTCATGGGGTACCGTCCTTCTCTGTGGTCATCCTTGCCAGCACCAGTCTCTTGGTGTACCGTCCTTCTCTGTGGTCATACTTGCCAGCACCAGTCTCTTGGTGTACCGTCCTTCTCTGTGGTCATCCTTGCCAGCACCAGTCTCTTGGTGTACCATCTTTCTCTGTGGTCCTCCTTGCCAGCACCGGTCTCTTGGTGTACCGTCCTTCTCTGTGGTCATCCTTGCCAGCACCAGTATTTTGGTGTACCGTCCTTCTCTGTGGTCATCCTTGCCAGCACCAGTCTCTTGGTGTACCATCTTTCTCTGTGGTCCTCCTTGCCAGCACCGGTCTCTTGGTGTACCATCCTTCTCTGTGGTTATCCTTGCCAGCACCAGTATTTTGGTTTACCGTCCTTCTCTGTGGTCATCCTTGCCAGCACCGGTCTCATGGGGTACCGTCCTTCTCTGTGGTCATCCTTGCCATCACCGGTCTCTTGGTGTACCGTCCTTCTCTGTGGTCATCCTTGCCAGCACCGGTCTCTTGGTGTACCATCCTTCTCTGCGGTCATCCTTGCCAGCACCAGTCTCTTGGTGTACCGTCCTTCTCTGCGGTCATCCTTGCCAGCACCGGTCTCTTGGTGTACCGTCCCTCTCTGCGGTCATCCTTGCCAGCACCGGTCTCTTGGTGTACCGTCCCTCTCTGTGGTCATCCTTGCCAGCACCAGTCTCTTGGTGTACCGTCCCTCTCTGTGGTCATCCTTGCCAGCACCGGTCTCTTGGTGTACCGTCCTTCTCTGTGGTCATCCTTGCCAGCACCGGTCTCATGGGGTACCGTCCTTCTCTGTGGTCATCCTTGCCAGCACCGGTCTCTTGGTGTACCGTCCTTCTCTGCGGTCATACTTGCCAGCACCAGTTTCTTGGTGTACCGTCCTTCTCTGCGGTCATCCTTGCCAGCACCGGTCTCTTGGTGTACCGTCCCTCTCTGTGGTCATCCTTGCCAGCACCAGTCTCTTGGTGTACCGTCCCTCTCTGCGGTCATCATTGCCAGCACCGGTCTCTTGGTGTACCGTCCTTCTCTGTGGTCATCCTTGCCAGCACCGGTATTTTGGTGTACCGTCCTTCTCTGCCGTCATCCTTGCAAGCACCGGTCTCTTGGTGTACCGTCCTTCTCTGTGGTCATCCTTGCCAGCACCAGTCTCTTGGTGTACCGTCCTTCTCTGTGGTCATCCTTGCCAGCACCGGTATTTTGGTGTACCGTCCTTCTCTGTGGTCATCCTTGCCAGCACCAGTATTTTGGTGTAACGTCCTTCTCAGCGGTCATCCTTGCCAGCACCAGTCTCTTGGTGTACCGTCCTTCTTTGTGGTCATCCTTGCCAGCACCGGTCTCTTGGTGTACCGTCCTTCTCTGTGGTCATCCTTTCCAGCACCGGTCTCTTGGTGTACCATACTTTTCTGCGGTCATCCTTGCCAGCACCGGACTCTTGGTGTACCATCTTTCTCTGTGGTCCTCCTTGCCAGCACCGGTCTCTTGGTGTACCGTCCTTCTCTGTGGTCATCCTTGCCAGCACCAGTATCTTGGTGTACCATCTTTCTCTGTGGTCCTCCTTGCCAGCACCGGTCTCTTGGTGTACCGTCCTTCTCTGTGGTCATCCTTGCCAGCACCAGTCTCTTGGTGTACCATCTTTCTCTGTGGTCCTCCTTGCCAGCACCGGTCTCTTGGTGTACCGTCCTTCTCTGTGGTCATCCTTGCCAGCACCGGTATTTTGGTGTACCGTCCTTCTCAGCGGTCATCCTTGCCAGCACCGGTCTCATGGGGTACCGTCCTTCTCTGTGGTCATCCTTGCCAGCACCAGTCCCTTGGTGTACCGTCCTTCTCTGTGGTCATACTTGCCAGCACCAGTCTCTTGGTGTACCGTCCTTCTCTGTGGTCATCCTTGCCAGCACCAGTCTCTTGGTGTACCATCTTTCTCTGTGGTCCTCCTTGCCAGCACCGGTCTCTTGGTGTACCGTCCTTCTCTGTGGTCATCCTTGCCAGCACCAGTATTTTGGTGTACCGTCCTTCTCTGTGGTCATCCTTGCCAGCACCGGTCTCATGGGGTACCGTCCTTCTCTGTGGTCATCCTTGCCATCACCAGTCTCTTGGTGTACCGTCCTTCTCTGTGGTCATCCTTGCCAGCACCGGTATTTTGGTGTACCGTCCTTCTCTGTGGTCATCCTTGCCAGCACCGGTATTTTGGTGTACCGTCCTTCTCAGCGGTCATCCTTGCCAGCACCGGTCTCATGGGGTACCGTCCTTCTCTGTGGTCATCCTTGCCAGCACCAGTCCCTTGGTGTACCGTCCTTCTCTGTGGTCATACTTGCCAGCACCAGTCTCTTGGTGTACCGTCCTTCTCTGTGGTCATCCTTGCCAGCACCAGTCTCTTGGTGTACCATCTTTCTCTGTGGTCCTCCTTGCCAGCACCGGTCTCTTGGTGTACCATCCTTCTCTGTGGTTATCCTTGCCAGCACGAGTATTTTGGTGTACCGTCCTTCTCTGTGGTCATCCTTGCCAGCACCGGTCTCATGGGGTACCGTCCTTCTCTGTGGTCATCCTTGCCATCACCGGTCTCTTGGTGTACCGTCCTTCTCTGTGGTCATCCTTGCCAGCACCGGTCTCTTGGTGTACCATCCTTCTCTGCGGTCATCCTTGCCAGCACCAGTCTCTTGGTGTACCGTCCTTCTCTGCGGTCATCCTTGCCAGCACCGGTCTCTTGGTGTACCGTCCCTCTCTGCGGTCATCCTTGCCAGCACCAGTCTCTTGGTGTACCATCCCTCTCTGTGGTCATCCTTGCCAGCACCGGTCTCTTGGTGTACCGTCCTTCTCTGTGGTCATCCTTGCCAGCACCGGTCTCATGGGGTACCGTCCTTCTCTGTGGTCATCCTTGCCAGCACCGGTCTCTTGGTGTACCATCCTTCTCTGCGGTCATCCTTGCCAGCACCAGTCTCTTGGTGTACCGTCCTTCTCTGCGGTCATCCTTGCCAGCACCGGCCTCTTGGTGTACAGTCCCTCTCTGCGGTCATCCTTGCCAGCACCAGTCTCTTGGTGTACCGTCCCTCTCTGCGGTCATCATTGCCAGCACCAGTCTCTTGGTGTACCGTCCTTCTCTGCGGTCATACTTGCCAGCACCAGTCTCTTGGTGTACCGTCCTTCTCTTCGGTCATCCTTGCCAGCACCGGTCTCTTGGTGTACCGTCCCTCTCTGTGGTCATCCTTGCCAGCACCAGTCTCTTGGTGTACCATCCCTCTCTGTGGTCATCCTTGCCAGCACCGGTCTCTTGGTGTATCATCCTTCTCTGCGGTCATCCTTGCCAGCACCAGTCTCTTGGTGTACCGTCCTTCTCTGCGGTCATCCTTGCCAGCACCGGTCTCTTGGTGTACCGTCCCTCTCTGCGGTCATCCTTGCCAGCACCAGTCTCTTGGTGTACCGTCCCTCTCTGCGGTCATCCTTGCCAGCACCAGTCTCTTGGTGTACCGTCCCTCTCTGTGGTCATCATTGCCAGCACCAGTCTCTTGGTGTACCGTCCTTCTCTGCGGTCATACTTGCCAGCACCGGTCTCTTGGTGTACCGTCCTTCTCTTCGGTCATCCTTGCCAGCACCGGTCTCTTGGTGTACCGTCCCTCTATGTGGTCATCCTTGCCAGCACCAGTCTCTTGGTGTACCATCCCTCTCTGTGGTCATCCTTGCCAGCACCAGTCTCTTGGTGTACCGTCCTTCTCTGTGGTCATCCTTGCCAGCACCGGTCTCATGGGGTACCATCCTTCTCTGTGGTCATCCTTGCCAGCACCGGTCTCTTGGTGTACCATCCTTCTCTGCGGTCATCCTTGCCAGCACCAGTCTCTTGGTGTACCGTCCTTCTCTGCGGTCATCCTTGCCAGCACCGGTCTCTTGGTGTACCGTCCCTCTCTGTGGTCATCCTTGCCAGCACCAGTCTCTTGGTGTACCGTCCCTCTCTGTGGTCATCATTGCCAGCACCAGTCTCTTGGTGTACCGTCCTTCTCTGTGGTCATCCTTGCCAGCACCAGTATTTTGGTGTACCGTCCTTCTCTGCCGTCATCCTTGCAAGCACCGGTCTCATGGTGTACCATCCTTCTCTGTGGTCATCCTTGCCAGCACCAGTCTCTTGGTGTACCGTCCTTCTCTGTGGTCATCCTTGCCAGCACCGGTATTTTGGTGTACCGTCCTTCTCTGTGGTCATCCTTTCCAGCACCAGTATTTTGGTGTAACGTCCTTCTCAGCGGTCATCCTTGCCAGCACCAGTATCTTGGTGTACCGTCCTTCTTTGTGGTCATCCTTGCCAGCACCGGTCTCTTGGTGTACCGTCCTTCTCTGTGGTCATCCTTTCCAGCACCGGTCTCTTGGTGTACCATCCTTCTCTGTGGTCATCCTTGCCAGCACCGGTATTTTGGTGTACCGTCCTTCTCTGCGGTCATCCTTGCCAGCACCAGTCTCTTGGTGTACCATCCTTCTCTGCGGTCATCCTTACCAGCACCGGTCTCTTGGTGTACCGTCCTTCTCTGTGGTCATCCTTGCCAGCACCAGTCTCTGGGTGTACCATCTTTCTCTGTGGTCATCCTTGCCAGCACCGGTCTCTTGGTGTACCGTCCTTCTCTGCTGTCATCCTTGCCAGCACCGGTCTCTTGGTGTACCATCCTTCTCTGTGGTCATCCTTGCCAGCACCGGTATTTTGGTGTACCGTCCTTCTCTGTGGTCATCCTTGCCAGCACCGGTCTCTTGGTGTACCGTCCTTCTCTGTGGTCATCCTTGCCAGCACCAGTCTCTTGGTGTACCTTCCTTCTCTGTGGTCATCCTTGCCAGCACCAGTCTCTTGGTGTACCGTCCTTCTCTGTGGTCATCCTTGCCAGCACCAGTCTCTTGGTGTACCATCTTTCTCAGTGGTCCTCCTTGCCAGCACCGGTCTCTTGGTGTACCGTCCTTCTCTGTGGTCATCCTTGCCAGCACCGGTATTTTGGTGTACCATCCTTCTCTGTGGTCATCCTTGCCAGCACCAGTCTCTTGGTGTACCATCTTTCTCTGTGGTCCTCCTTGCCAGCACCGGGCTCTTGGTGTACCGTCCTTCTCTGTGGTCATCCTTGCCAGCACCGGTATTATGGTGTGCCGTCCTTCTCTGTGGTCATCCTTGCCAGCACCGGCCTCATGGGGTACCGTCCTTCTCTGTGGTCATCCTTGCCAGCACCAGTCTCTTGGTGTACCATCTTTCTCTGTGGTCCTCCTTGCCAGCACCAGTCTCTTGGTGTACCGTCCTTCTCTGTGGTCATCCTTGCCAGCACCGGTATTTTGGTGTACCGTCCTTCTCAGCGGTCATCCTTGCCAGCACCGGTCTCATGGGGTACCGTCCTTCTCTGTGGTCATCCTTGCCAGCACCAGTCTCTTGGTGTACCGTCCTTCTCTGTGGTCATACTTGCCAGCACCAGTCTCTTGGTGTACCGTCCTTCTCTGTGGTCATCCTTGCCAGCACCAGTCTCTTGGTGTACCATCTTTCTCTGTGGTCCTCCTTGCCAGCACCGGTCTCTTGGTGTACTGTCCTTCTCTGTGGTCATCCTTGCCAGCACCAGTATTTTGGTGTACCGTCCTTCTCTGTGGTCATCCTTGCCAGCACCAGTCTCTTGGTGTACCATCTTTCTCTGTGGTCCTCCTTGCCAGCACCGGTCTCTTGGTGTACCATCCTTCTCTGTGGTTATCCTTGCCAGCACCAGTATTTTGGTTTACCGTCCTTCTCTGTGGTCATCCTTGCCAGCACCGGTCTCATGGGGTACCGTCCTTCTCTGTGGTCATCCTTGCCATCACCAGTCTCTTGGTGTACCGTCCTTCTCTGTGGTCATCCTTGCCAGCACCGGTCTCTTGGTGTACCATCCTTCTCTGCGGTCATCCTTGCCAGCACCAGTCTCTTGGTGTACCGTCCTTCTCTGCGGTCATCCTTGCCAGCACCGGTCTCTTGGTGTACCGTCCCTCTCTGCGGTCATCCTTGCCAGCACCGGTCTCTTGGTGTACCGTCCCTCTCTGTGGTCATCCTTGCCAGCACCAGTCTCTTGGTGTACCGTCCCTCTCTGTGGTCATCCTTGCCAGCACCGGTCTCTTGGTGTACCGTCCTTCTCTGTGGTCATCCTTGCCAGCACCGGTCTCATGGGGTACCGTCCTTCTCTGTGGTCATCCTTGCCAGCACCGGTCTCTTGGTGTACCGTCCTTCTCTGCGGTCATACTTGCCAGCACCAGTTTCTTGGTGTACCGTCCTTCTCTGCGGTCATCCTTGCCAGCACCGGTCTCTTGGTGTACCGTCCCTCTCTGTGGTCATCCTTGCCAGCACCAGTCTCTTGGTGTACCGTCCCTCTCTGCGGTTATCATTGCCAGCACCGGTCTCTTGGTGTACCGTCCTTCTCTGTGGTCATCCTTGCCAGCACCGGTATTTTGGTGTACCGTCCTTCTCTGCCGTCATCCTTGCCAGCACCGGTCTCTTGGTGTACCGTCCTTCTCTGTGGTCATCCTTGCCAGCACCAGTCTCTTGGTGTACCGTCCTTCTCTGTGGTCATCCTTGCCAGCACCGGTATTTTGGTGTACCGTCCTTCTCTGTGGTCATCCTTGCCAGCACCAGTATTTTGGTGTAACGTCCTTCTCAGCGGTCATCCTTGCCAGCACCAGTCTCTTGGTGTACCGTCCTTCTTTGTGGTCATCCTTGCCAGCACCGGTCTCTTGGTGTACCGTCCTTCTCTGCGGTCATCCTTTCCAGCACCGGTCTCTTGGTGTACCATACTTTTCTGCGGTCATCCTTGCCAGCACCGGACTCTTGGTGTACCATCTTTCTCTGTGGTCCTCCTTGCCAGCACCGGTCTCTTGGTGTACCGTCCTTCTCTGTGGTCATCCTTGCCAGCACCAGTATCTTGGTGTACCATCTTTCTCTGTGGTCCTCCTTGCCAGCACCGGTCTCTTGGTGTACCGTCCTTCTCTGTGGTCATCCTTGCCAGCACCAGTCTCTTGGTGTACCATCTTTCTCTGTGGTCCTCCTTGCCAGCACCGGTCTCTTGGTGTACCGTCCTTCTCTGTGGTCATCCTTGCCAGCACCGGTATTTTGGTGTACCGTCCTTCTCAGCGGTCATCCTTGCCAGCACCGGTCTCATGGGGTACCGTCCTTCTCTGTGGTCATCCTTGCCAGCACCAGTCCCTTGGTGTACCGTCCTTCTCTGTGGTCATACTTGCCAGCACCAGTCTCTTGGTGTACCGTCCTTCTCTGTGGTCATCCTTGCCAGCACCAGTCTCTTGGTGTACCATCTTTCTCTGTGGTCCTCCTTGCCAGCACCGGTCTCTTGGTGTACCGTCCTTCTCTGTGGTCATCCTTGCCAGCACCAGTATTTTGGTGTACCGTCCTTCTCTGTGGTCATCCTTGCCAGCACCAGTCTCTTGGTGTACCATCTTTCTCTGTGGTCCTCCTTGCCAGCACCGGTCTCTTGGTGTACCATCCTTCTCTGTGGTTATCCTTGCCAGCACGAGTATTTTGGTGTACCGTCCTTCTCTGTGGTCATCCTTGCCAGCACCGGTCTCATGGGGTACCGTCCTTCTCTGTGGTCATCCTTGCCATCACCGGTCTCTTGGTGTACCGTCCTTCTCTGTGGTCATCCTTGCCAGCACCGGTCTCTTGGTGTACCGTCCTTCTCTGCGGTCATCCTTGCCAGCACCAGTCTCTTGGTGTACCGTCCTTCTCTGCGGTCATCCTTGCCAGCACCGGTCTCTTGGTGTACCGTCCCTCTCTGTGGTCATCCTTGCCAGCACCGGTCTCTTGGTGTACCGTCCTTCTCTGTGGTCATCCTTGCAAGCACCGGTCTCATGGGGTACCGTCCTTCTCTGTGGTCATCCTTGCCAGCACTGGTCTCTTGGTGTACCATCCTTCTCTGCGGTCATCCTTGCCAGCACCAGTCTCTTGGTGTACCGTCCTTCTCTGCGGTCATCCTTGCCAGCACCGGTCTCTTGGTGTACAGTCCCTCTCTGCGGTCATCCTTGCCAGCACCAGTCTCTTGGTGTACCGTCCCTCTCTGCGGTCATCATTGCCAGCACCGGTCTCTTGGTGTACCGTCCTTCTCTGCGGTCATACTTGCCAGCACCGGTCTCTTGGTGTACCGTCCTTCTCTTCGGTCATCCTTGCCAGCACCGGTCTCTTGGTGTACCGTCCGTCTCTGTGGTCATCCTTGCCAGCACCGGTCTCTTGGTGTACCATCCCTCTCTGTGGTCATCCTTGCCAGCACCGGTCTCTTGGTGTATCATCCTTCTCCGCGGTCATCCTTGCCAGCACCAGTCTCTTGGTGTACCGTCCTTCTCTGCGGTCATCCTTGCCAGCACCGGTCTCTTGGTGTACCGTCCGTCTCTGCGGTCATCCTTGCCAGCACCAGTCTCTTGGTGTACCGTCCCTCTCTGCGGTCATCCTTGCCAGCACCAGTCTCTTGGTGTACCGTCCCTCTCTGTGGTCATCATTGCCAGCACCGGTCTCTTGGTGTACCGTCCTTCTCTGCGGTCATACTTGCCAGCACCGGTCTCTTGGTGTACCGTCCTTCTCTTCGGTCATCCTTGCCAGCACCGGTCTCTTGGTGTACCGTCCCTCTCTGTGGTCATCCTTGCCAGCACCAGTCTCTTGGTGTACCATCCCTCTCTGTGGTCATCCTTGCCAGCACCAGTCTCTTGGTGTACCGTCCTTCTCTGTGGTCATCCTTGCCAGCACCGGTCTCATGGGGTACCGTCCTTCTCTGTGGTCATCCTTGCCAGCACCGGTCTCTTGGTGTACCGTCCTTCTCTGCGGTCATCCTTGCCAGCACCGGTCTCTTGGTGTACCGTCCTTCTCTGCGGTCATCCTTGCCAGCACCGGTCTCTTGGTGTACCGTCCCTCTCTGTGGTCATCCTTGCCAGCACCAGTCTCTTGGTGTACCGTCCCTCTCTGTGGTCATCATTGCCAGCACCAGTCTCTTGGTGTACCGTCCTTCTCTGTGGTCATCCTTGCCAGCACCGGTATTTTGGTGTACCGTCCTTCTCTGCCGTCATCCTTGCCAGCACCGGTCTCATGGTGTACCATCCTTCTCTGTGGTCATCCTTGCCAGCACCAGTCTCTTGGTGTACCGTCCTTCTCTGTGGTCATCCTTGCCAGCACCGGTATTTTGGTGTACCGTCCTTCTCTGTGGTCATCCTTTCCAGCACCAGTATTTTGGTGTAACGTCCTTCTCAGCGGTCATCCTTGCCAGCACCAGTATCTTGGTGTACCGTCCTTCTTTGTGGTCATCCTTGCCAGCACCGGTCTCTTGGTGTACCGTCCTTCTCTGTGGTCATCCTTTCCAGCACCGGTCTCTTGGTGTACCATACTTTTCTGCGGTCATCCTTGCCAGCACCGGTCTCTTGGTGTACCATCTTTCTCTGTGGTCCTCCTTGCCAGCACCGGTCTCTTGGTGTACCGTCCTTCTCTGTGGTCATCCTTGCCAGCACCAGTCTCTTGGTGTACCATCTTTCTCTGTGGTCCTCCTTGCCAGCACCAGTCTCTTGGTGTACCGTCCTTCTCTGTGGTCATCCTTGCTAGCACCGGTCTCATGGGGTACCGTCCTTCTCTGTGGTCATCCTTGCCAGCACCAGTCTCTTGGTGTACCATCTTTCTATGTGGTCATCCTTGCCAGCACCGGTCTCTTGGTGTACCATCCTTCTCTGCGGTCATCCTTGCCAGCACCGGTCTCTTGGTGTACCGTCCTTCTCTGTGGTCATCCTTGCCAGCACCGGTCTCTTGGTGTACCATACTTTTCTGTGGTCATCCTTGCCAGCACCGGTCTCTTGGTGTACCGTCCTTCTCTGTGGTCATCCTTGCCAGCACCGGTCTCTTGGTGTACCGTCCTTCTCTGTGATCATCCTTGCCAGCACCGGCCTCTTGGTGTACCGTCCTTCTCTTTGGTCATCCTTGCCAGCACCAGTCTCTTGGTGTACCGTCCTCCTCTGTGGTCATCCTTGCCAGCACCGGTCTCTTGGTGTACCATCCTTCTCTGTGGTCATCCTTGCCAGCACCGGTCTCTTGGTGTACCATCCTTCTCTGTGGTCATCCTTGCCAGCACCGGTATTTTGGTGTACCGTCCTTCTCTGCGGTCATCCTTGCCAGCACCAGTCTCTTGGTGTACCATCCTTCTCTGCGGTCATCCTTACCAGCATCGGTCTCTTGGTGTACCGTCCTTATCTGCGGTCATCCTTGCCACCACCGGTCTCTTGGTGTACCGTCCTTCTCTGCGGTCATCCTTGCCAGCACCAGTCTCTTGGTGTACCATCTTTCTCTGTGGTCATCCTTGCCAGCACCAGTCTCTTGGTGTACCGTCCTTCTCTGCTGTCATCCTTGCCAGCACCGGTCTCTTGGTGTACCATCCTTCTCTGTGGTCATCCTTGCCAGCTCCGGTATTTTGGTGTACCGTCCTTCTCTGCGGTCATCCTTGCCAGCACCGGTATTTTGGTGTACCGTACTTCTCTGCGGTCATCCTTGCCAGCACCGGTCTCTTGGTGTACCGTCCTTCTCTGCGGTCGTCCTTGCCAGCACCAGTCTCTTGGTGTACCGTCCTTCTCTGCGGTCATCCTTGCCAGCACCGGTATTTTGGTGTACCGTCCTTCTCTGCGGTCATCCATGCCAGCACCGGTCTCTTGGTGTACCGTCCTTTTCTGCAGTCATCCTTGCCAGCACCAGTCTCTTGGTGTACCATCCTTCTCTGCGGTCATCCTTGCCAGCACCGGTATTTTGGTGTACCGTCCTTCTCTGCGGTCATCCTTGCCAGCACCAGTCTCTTGGTGTACCATCCTTCTCTGCGGTCATCCTTACCAGCATCGGTCTCTTGGTGTACCGTCCTTTTCTGTGGTCATCCTTGCCAGCACCGGTCTCTTGGTGTACCATCCTTCTCTGCGGTCATCCTTGCCAGCACCAGTCTCTTGGTGTACCATCCTTCTCTGCGGTCATCCTTGCCAGCACCGGTATTTTGGTGTACCGTCCTTCTCTGCGGTCATCCTTGCCAGCACCAGTCTCTTGGTGTACCATCCTTCTCTGCGGTCATCCTTACCAGCACCGGTCTCTTGGTGTACCATCTTTCTCTGTGGTCATCCTTGCCAGCACCGGTCTCTTGGTGTACCGTCCTTCTCTGCTGTCATCCTTGCCAGCACCGGTCTCGTGGTGTACCATCCTTCTCTGTGGTCATCCTTGCCAGCACCGGTATTTTGGTGTACCGTCCTTCTCTGCGGTCATCCTTGCCAGCACCAGTCTCTTGGTGTACCATCCTTCTCTGCGGTCATCCTTACCAGCACCGGTCTCTTGGTGTACCATCTTTCTCTGTGGTCATCCTTGCCAGCACCGGTCTCTTGGTGTACCGTCCTTCTCTGCTGTCATCCTTGCCAGCACCGGTCTCGTGGTGTACCATCCTTCTCTGTGGTCATCCTTGCCAGCACCGGTATTTTGGTGTACCGTCCTTCTCTGTGGTCATCCTTTCCAGCACCAGTATTTTGGTGTAACGTCCTTCTCAGCGGTCATCCTTGCCAGCACCAGTATCTTGGTGTACCGTCCTTCTTTGTGGTCATCCTTGCCAGCACCGGTCTCTTGGTGTACCGTCCTTCTCTGTGGTCATCCTTTCCAGCACCGGTCTCTTGGTGTACCATACTTTTCTGCGGTCATCCTTGCCAGCACCGGTCTCTTGGTGTACCATCTTTCTCTGTGGTCCTCCTTGCCAGCACCGGTCTCTTGGTGTACCGTCCTTCTCTGTGGTCATCCTTGCCAGCACCAGTCTCTTGGTGTACCATCTTTCTCTGTGGTCCTCCTTGCCAGCACCAGTCTCTTGGTGTACCGTCCTTCTCTGTGGTCATCCTTGCTAGCACCGGTCTCATGGGGTACCGTCCTTCTCTGTGGTCATCCTTGCCAGCACCAGTCTCTTGGTGTACCATCTTTCTATGTGGTCATCCTTGCCAGCACCGGTCTCTTGGTGTACCATCCTTCTCTGCGGTCATCCTTGCCAGCACCGGTCTCTTGGTGTACCGTCCTTCTCTGTGGTCATCCTTGCCAGCACCGGTCTCTTGGTGTACCATACTTTTCTGTGGTCATCCTTGCCAGCACCGGTCTCTTGGTGTACCGTCCTTCTCTGTGGTCATCCTTGCCAGCACCGGTCTCTTGGTGTACCGTCCTTCTCTGTGATCCTCCTTGCCAGCACCGGCCTCTTGGTGTACCGTCCTTCTCTTTGGTCATCCTTGCCAGCACCAGTCTCTTGGTGTACCGTCCTTCTCTGTGGTCATCCTTGCCAGCACCGGTCTCTTGGTGTACCATCCTTCTCTGTGGTCATCCTTGCCAGCACCGGTCTCTTGGTGTACCATCCTTCTCTGTGGTCATCCTTGCCAGCACCGGTATTTTGGTGTACCGTCCTTCTCTGCGGTCATCCTTGCCAGCACCAGTCTCTTGGTGTACCATCCTTCTCTGCGGTCATCCTTACCAGCATCGGTCTCTTGGTGTACCGTCCTTATCTGCGGTCATCCTTGCCAGCACCGGTCTCTTGGTGTACCGTCCTTCTCTGCGGTCATCCTTGCCAGCACCAGTCTCTTGGTGTACCATCTTTCTCTGTGGTCATCCTTGCCAGCACCAGTCTCTTGGTGTACCGTCCTTCTCTACTGTCATCCTTGCCAGCACCGGTCTCTTGGTGTACCATCCTTCTCTGTGGTCATCCTTGCCAGCTCCGGTATTTTGGTGTACCGTCCTTCTCTGCGGTCATCCTTGCCAGCACCGGTATTTTGGTGTACCGTACTTCTCTGCGGTCATCCTTGCCAGCACCGGTCTCTTGGTGTACCGTCCTTCTCTGCGGTCGTCCTTGCCAGCACCAGTCTCTTGGTGTACCGTCCTTCTCTGCGGTCATCCTTGCCAGCACCGGTATTTTGGTGTACCGTCCTTCTCTGCGGTCATCCATGCCAGCACCGGTCTCTTGGTGTACCGTCCTTTTCTGCAGTCATCCTTGCCAGCACCAGTCTCTTGGTGTACCATCCTTCTCTGCGGTCATCCTTGCCAGCACCGGTATTTTGGTGTACCGTCCTTCTCTGCGGTCATCCTTGCCAGCACCAGTCTCTTGGTGTACCATCCTTCTCTGCGGTCATCCTTACCAGCATCGGTCTCTTGGTGTACCGTCCTTTTCTGTGGTCATCCTTGCCAGCACCGGTCTCTTGGTGTACCATCCTTCTCTGCGGTCATCCTTGCCAGCACCAGTCTCTTGGTGTACCATCCTTCTCTGCGGTCAACCTTGCCAGCACCGGTATTTTGGTGTACCGTCCTTCTCTGCGGTCATCCTTGCCAGCACCAGTCTCTTGGTGTACCATCCTTCTCTGCGGTCATCCTTACCAGCACCGGTCTCTTGGTGTACCATCTTTCTCTGTGGTCATCCTTGCCAGCACCGGTCTCTTGGTGTACCGTCCTTCTCTGCTGTCATCCTTGCCAGCACCGGTCTCGTGGTGTACCATCCTTCTCTGTGGTCATCCTTGCCAGCACCGGTATTTTGGTGTACCGTCCTTCTCTGCGGTCATCCTTGCCAGCACCAGTCTCTTGGTGTACCATCCTTCTCTGCGGTCATCCTTACCAGCACCGGTCTCTTGGTGTACCATCTTTCTCTGTGGTCATCCTTGCCAGCACCGGTCTCTTGGTGTACCGTCCTTCTCTGCTGTCATCCTTGCCAGCACCGGTCTCGTGGTGTACCATCCTTCTCTGTGGTCATCCTTGCCAGCACCGGTATTTTGGTGTACCGTCCTTCTCTGCGGTCATCCTTGCCAGCACCGGTATTTTGGTGTACCTTCCTTCTCTGCGGTCATCCTTGCCAGCACCGGTCTCTTGGTGTACCGTCCTTCTCTGCGGCCATCCTTGCCAGCAACAGTCTCTTGGTGTACCGTCCTTCTCTGCCGTCATCCTTGCCAGCACCGGTATTTTGGTGTACCGTCCTTCTCTGCGGTCATCCTTGCCAGCACCGGTCTCTTGGTGTACCGTCCTTCTCTGTGGTCATCCTTGACAGCACCGGTCTCTTGGTGTACCATTCTTCTCTGCGGTCATCCTTGCCAGCACCAGTCTCATGGTGTACCGTCCTTCTCTGCGGTCATCCTTGCCAGCACCAGTCTCATGGTGTACCGTCCTTCTCTGTGGTCATCCCTGCCAGCACCGGTATTTTGGTGTACCGTCCTTCTGGGCGGTCATCCTTGCCAGCACCGGTATTTTGGTGTACCGTCCTTCTCTGTGGTCATCCTTGCCAGCACCGGTATTTTGGTGTACCGTCCTTCCCTGCGGTCATCCTTGCCAGCACCGGTATTTTGGTGTACCGTCCTTCTCTGTGGTCATCCATGCCAGCACCGGTATTTTGGTGTACCGTCCTTCTCTGTGGTCATCCTTGCCAGCACCGGTATTTTGGTGTACCGTCCTTCTGGGCGGTCATCCTTGCCAGCACCAGTCTCATGGTATACCATCCTTCTCTGTGGTCATCCTTGCCAGCACCGGTCTATTGGTGTACCGTCCTTCTCTGTGGTCATCCTTGCCAGCACCGGTCTCATGGTGTACCGTCCTTCTCTGTGGTCATCCTTGCCAGCACCGGTCTCTTGGTGTACCATCCTTCTCAGCAATCATCCTTGCCAGCATTGGTCTCTTGGTGTACCGTCCTTCTCTGTAGTCATCCTTGCCAGCACCGGTCTCTTGGTGTACCGTCCTTCTCTGTGGTCATCCTTGCCAGCACCGGTCTCTTGGTGTACCATCTTTCTCTGTGGTCATCCTTGCTAGCACCGGTATTTTGGTGTACCGCCCTTCTCTGTGGTCATCCTTGCCAGCACCAGTCTCATGGTGTACTGTCCTTCTCTGTGGTCATCCCTGCCAGCACCGGTCTCTTGGTGTACCATCCTTCTATGTGGTCATCCTTGCCAGCACCTGTATTTTGGTGTACCGTCCTTCTCTGTGGTCATCCTTGCCAGCACCAGTATTTTGGTGTACCGTCCTACTCTGCAGTCATCCTTGCCAGCACCAGTCTCTTGGTGTGCCGTCCTTCTCTGTGGTCATCCTTGCCAGCAGCGGTCTCTTGGTGTACCATACTTTTCTGCGGTCATCCTTGCCAGCACCAGTCTCTTGGTGTACCATCCTTCTCTGCGGTCATCCTTACCAGCATCGGTCTCTTGGTGTACCGTCCTTTTCTGTGGTCATCCTTGCCAGCACCGGTCTCTTGGTGTACCATCCTTCTCTGTGGTCATCCTTGCCAGCACCGGTATTTTGGTGTACCGTCCTTCTCTGCGGTCATCCTTGCCAGCACCAGTCTCTTGGTGTACCATCCTTCTCTGCGGTCATCCTTACCAGCACCGGTCTCTTGGTGTACCGTCCTTCTCTGTGGTCATCCTTGCCAGCACCAGTCTCTGGGTGTACCATCTTTCTCTGTGGTCATCCTTGCCAGCACCGGTCTCTTGGTGTACCGTCCTTCTCTGCGGTCATCCTTGCCAGCACCGGTCTCTTGGTGTACCGTCCGTCTCTGCGGTCATCCTTGCCAGCACCAGTCTCTTGGTGTACCGTCCCTCTCTGCGGTCATCCTTGCCAGCACCAGTCTCTTGGTGTACCGTCCCTCTCTGTGGTCATCATTGCCAGCACCGGTCTCTTGGTGTACCGTCCTTCTCTGCGGTCATACTTGCCAGCACCGGTCTCTTGGTGTACCGTCCTTCTCTTCGGTCATCCTTGCCAGCACCGGTCTCTTGGTGTACCGTCCCTCTCTGTGGTCATCCTTGCCAGCACCAGTCTCTTGGTGTACCATCCCTCTCTGTGGTCATCCTTGCCAGCACCAGTCTCTTGGTGTACCGTCCTTCTCTGTGGTCATCCTTGCCAGCACCGGTCTCATGGGGTACCGTCCTTCTCTGTGGTCATCCTTGCCAGCACCGGTCTCTTGGTGTACCGTCCTTCTCTGCGGTCATCCTTGCCAGCACCGGTCTCTTGGTGTACCGTCCTTCTCTGCGGTCATCCTTGCCAGCACCGGTCTCTTGGTGTACCGTCCCTCTCTGTGGTCATCCTTGCCAGCACCAGTCTCTTGGTGTACCGTCCCTCTCTGTGGTCATCATTGCCAGCACCAGTCTCTTGGTGTACCGTCCTTCTCTGTGGTCATCCTTGCCAGCACCGGTATTTTGGTGTACCGTCCTTCTCTGCCGTCATCCTTGCCAGCACCGGTCTCATGGTGTACCATCCTTCTCTGTGGTCATCCTTGCCAGCACCAGTCTCTTGGTGTACCGTCCTTCTCTGTGGTCATCCTTGCCAGCACCGGTATTTTGGTGTACCGTCCTTCTCTGTGGTCATCCTTTCCAGCACCAGTATTTTGGTGTAACGTCCTTCTCAGCGGTCATCCTTGCCAGCACCAGTATCTTGGTGTACCGTCCTTCTTTGTGGTCATCCTTGCCAGCACCGGTCTCTTGGTGTACCGTCCTTCTCTGTGGTCATCCTTTCCAGCACCGGTCTCTTGGTGTACCATACTTTTCTGCGGTCATCCTTGCCAGCACCGGTCTCTTGGTGTACCATCTTTCTCTGTGGTCCTCCTTGCCAGCACCGGTCTCTTGGTGTACCGTCCTTCTCTGTGGTCATCCTTGCCAGCACAAGTCTCTTGGTGTACCATCTTTCTCTGTGGTCCTCCTTGCCAGCACCAGTCTCTTGGTGTACCGTCCTTCTCTGTGGTCATCCTTGCTAGCACCGGTCTCATGGGGTACCGTCCTTCTCTGTGGTCATCCTTGCCAGCACCAGTCTCTTGGTGTACCATCTTTCTATGTGGTCATCCTTGCCAGCACCGGTCTCTTGGTGTACCATCCTTCTCTGCGGTCATCCTTGCCAGCACCGGTCTCTTGGTGTACCGTCCTTCTCTGTGGTCATCCTTGCCAGCACCGGTCTCTTGGTGTACCATACTTTTCTGTGGTCATCCTTGCCAGCACCGGTCTCTTGGTGTACCGTCCTTCTCTGTGGTCATCCTTGCCAGCACCGGTCTCTTGGTGTACCGTCCTTCTCTGTGATCATCCTTGCCAGCACCGGCCTCTTGGTGTACCGTCCTTCTCTTTGGTCATCCTTGCCAGCACCAGTCTCTTGGTGTACCGTCCTCCTCTGTGGTCATCCTTGCCAGCACCGGTCTCTTGGTGTACCATCCTTCTCTGTGGTCATCCTTGCCAGCACCGGTCTCTTGGTGTACCATCCTTCTCTGTGGTCATCCTTGCCAGCACCGGTATTTTGGTGTACCGTCCTTCTCTGCGGTCATCCTTGCCAGCACCAGTCTCTTGGTGTACCATCCTTCTCTGCGGTCATCCTTACCAGCATCGGTCTCTTGGTGTACCGTCCTTATCTGCGGTCATCCTTGCCAGCACCGGTCTCTTGGTGTACCGTCCTTCTCTGCGGTCATCCTTGCCAGCACCAGTCTCTTGGTGTACCATCTTTCTCTGTGGTCATCCTTGCCAGCACCAGTCTCTTGGTGTACCGTCCTTCTCTGCTGTCATCCTTGCCAGCACCGGTCTCTTGGTGTACCATCCTTCTCTGTGGTCATCCTTGCCAGCTCCGGTATTTTGGTGTACCGTCCTTCTCTGCGGTCATCCTTGCCAGCACCGGTATTTTGGTGTACCGTACTTCTCTGCGGTCATCCTTGCCAGCACCGGTCTCTTGGTGTACCGTCCTTCTCTGCGGTCGTCCTTGCCAGCACCAGTCTCTTGGTGTACCGTCCTTCTCTGCGGTCATCCTTGCCAGCACCGGTATTTTGGTGTACCGTCCTTCTCTGCGGTCATCCATGCCAGCACCGGTCTCTTGGTGTACCGTCCTTTTCTGCAGTCATCCTTGCCAGCACCAGTCTCTTGGTGTACCATCCTTCTCTGCGGTCATCCTTGCCAGCACCGGTATTTTGGTGTACCGTCCTTCTCTGCGGTCATCCTTGCCAGCACCAGTCTCTTGGTGTACCATCCTTCTCTGCGGTCATCCTTACCAGCATCGGTCTCTTGGTGTACCGTCCTTTTCTGTGGTCATCCTTGCCAGCACCGGTCTCTTGGTGTACCATCCTTCTCTGCGGTCATCCTTGCCAGCACCAGTCTCTTGGTGTACCATCCTTCTCTGCGGTCATCCTTGCCAGCACCGGTATTTTGGTGTACCGTCCTTCTCTGCGGTCATCCTTGCCAGCACCAGTCTCTTGGTGTACCATCCTTCTCTGCGGTCATCCTTACCAGCACCGGTCTCTTGGTGTACCATCTTTCTCTGTGGTCATCCTTGCCAGCACCGGTCTCTTGGTGTACCGTCCTTCTCTGCTGTCATCCTTGCCAGCACCGGTCTCGTGGTGTACCATCCTTCTCTGTGGTCATCCTTGCCAGCACCGGTATTTTGGTGTACCGTCCTTCTCTGCGGTCATCCTTGCCAGCACCAGTCTCTTGGTGTACCATCCTTCTCTGCGGTCATCCTTACCAGCACCGGTCTCTTGGTGTACCATCTTTCTCTGTGGTCATCCTTGCCAGCACCGGTCTCTTGGTGTACCGTCCTTCTCTGCTGTCATCCTTGCCAGCACCGGTCTCGTGGTGTACCATCCTTCTCTGTGGTCATCCTTGCCAGCACCGGTATTTTGGTGTACCGTCCTTCTCTGTGGTCATCCTTTCCAGCACCAGTATTTTGGTGTAACGTCCTTCTCAGCGGTCATCCTTGCCAGCACCAGTATCTTGGTGTACCGTCCTTCTTTGTGGTCATCCTTGCCAGCACCGGTCTCTTGGTGTACCGTCCTTCTCTGTGGTCATCCTTTCCAGCACCGGTCTCTTGGTGTACCATACTTTTCTGCGGTCATCCTTGCCAGCACCGGTCTCTTGGTGTACCATCTTTCTCTGTGGTCCTCCTTGCCAGCACCGGTCTCTTGGTGTACCGTCCTTCTCTGTGGTCATCCTTGCCAGCACCAGTCTCTTGGTGTACCATCTTTCTCTGTGGTCCTCCTTGCCAGCACCAGTCTCTTGGTGTACCGTCCTTCTCTGTGGTCATCCTTGCTAGCACCGGTCTCATGGGGTACCGTCCTTCTCTGTGGTCATCCTTGCCAGCACCAGTCTCTTGGTGTACCATCTTTCTATGTGGTCATCCTTGCCAGCACCGGTCTCTTGGTGTACCATCCTTCTCTGCGGTCATCCTTGCCAGCACCGGTCTCTTGGTGTACCGTCCTTCTCTGTGGTCATCCTTGCCAGCACCGGTCTCTTGGTGTACCATACTTTTCTGTGGTCATCCTTGCCAGCACCGGTCTCTTGGTGTACCGTCCTTCTCTGTGGTCATCCTTGCCAGCACCGGTCTCTTGGTGTACCGTCCTTCTCTGTGATCATCCTTGCCAGCACCGGCCTCTTGGTGTACCGTCCTTCTCTTTGGTCATCCTTGCCAGCACCAGTCTCTTGGTGTACCGTCCTTCTCTGTGGTCATCCTTGCCAGCACCGGTCTCTTGGTGTACCATCCTTCTCTGTGGTCATCCTTGCCAGCACCGGTCTCTTGGTGTACCATCCTTCTCTGTGGTCATCCTTGCCAGCACCGGTATTTTGGTGTACCGTCCTTCTCTGCGGTCATCCTTGCCAGCACCAGTCTCTTGGTGTACCATCCTTCTCTGCGGTCATCCTTACCAGCATCGGTCTCTTGGTGTACCGTCCTTATCTGCGGTCATCCTTGCCAGCACCGGTCTCTTGGTGTACCGTCCTTCTCTGCGGTCATCCTTGCCAGCACCAGTCTCTTGGTGTACCATCTTTCTCTGTGGTCATCCTTGCCAGCACCAGTCTCTTGGTGTACCGTCCTTCTCTGCTGTCATCCTTGCCAGCACCGGTCTCTTGGTGTACCATCCTTCTCTGTGGTCATCCTTGCCAGCTCCGGTATTTTGGTGTACCGTCCTTCTCTGCGGTCATCCTTGCCAGCACCGGTATTTTGGTGTACCGTACTTCTCTGCGGTCATCCTTGCCAGCACCGGTCTCTTGGTGTACCGTCCTTCTCTGCGGTCGTCCTTGCCAGCACCTGTCTCTTGGTGTACCGTCCTTCTCTGCGGTCATCCTTGCCAGCACCGGTATTTTGGTGTACCGTCCTTCTCTGCGGTCATCCATGCCAGCACCGGTCTCTTGGTGTACCGTCCTTTTCTGCAGTCATCCTTGCCAGCACCAGTCTCTTGGTGTACCATCCTTCTCTGCGGTCATCCTTGCCAGCACCGGTATTTTGGTGTACCGTCCTTCTCTGCGGTCATCCTTGCCAGCACCAGTCTCTTGGTGTACCATCCTTCTCTGCGGTCATCCTTACCAGCATCGGTCTCTTGGTGTACCGTCCTTTTCTGTGGTCATCCTTGCCAGCACCGGTCTCTTGGTGTACCATCCTTCTCTGCGGTCATCCTTGCCAGCACCAGTCTCTTGGTGTACCATCCTTCTCTGCGGTCAACCTTGCCAGCACCGGTATTTTGGTGTACCGTCCTTCTCTGCGGTCATCCTTGCCAGCACCAGTCTCTTGGTGTACCATCCTTCTCTGCGGTCATCCTTACCAGCACCGGTCTCTTGGTGTACCATCTTTCTCTGTGGTCATCCTTGCCAGCACCGGTCTCTTGGTGTACCGTCCTTCTCTGCTGTCATCCTTGCCAGCACCGGTCTCGTGGTGTACCATCCTTCTCTGTGGTCATCCTTGCCAGCACCGGTATTTTGGTGTACCGTCCTTCTCTGCGGTCATCCTTGCCAGCACCAGTCTCTTGGTGTACCATCCTTCTCTGCGGTCATCCTTACCAGCACCGGTCTCTTGGTGTACCATCTTTCTCTGTGGTCATCCTTGCCAGCACCGGTCTCGTGGTGTACCATCCTTCTCTGTGGTCATCCTTGCCAGCACCGGTATTTTGGTGTACCGTCCTTCTCTGCGGTCATCAGTGCCAGCACCGGTATTTTGGTGTACCTTCCTTCTCTGCGGTCATCCTTGCCAGCACCGGTCTCTTGGTGTACCGTCCTTCTCTGCGGCCATCCTTGCCAGCAACAGTCTCTTGGTGTACCGTCCTTCTCTGCCGTCATCCTTGCCAGCACCGGTATTTTGGTGTACCGTCCTTCTCTGCGGTCATCCTTGCCAGCACCGGTCTCTTGGTGTACCGTCCTTCTCTGTGGTCATCCTTGACAGCACCGGTCTCTTGGTGTACCATTCTTCTCTGCGGTCATCCTTGCCAGCACCAGTCTCATGGTGTACCGTCCTTCTCTGCGGTCATCCTTGCCAGCACCAGTCTCATGGTGTACCGTCCTTCTCTGTGGTCATCCCTGCCAGCACCGGTATTTTGGTGTACCGTCCTTCTGGGCGGTCATCCTTGCCAGCACCGGTATTTTGGTGTACCGTCCTTCTCTGTGGTCATCCTTGCCAGCACCGGTATTTTGGTGTACCGTCCTTCCCTGCGGTCATCCTTGCCAGCACCGGTATTTTGGTGTACCGTCCTTCTCTGTGGTCATCCATGCCAGCACCGGTATTTTGGTGTACCGTCCTTCTCTGTGGTCATCCTTGCCAGCACCGGTATTTTGGTGTACCGTCCTTCTGGGCGGTCATCCTTGCCAGCACCAGTCTCATGGTATACCATCCTTCTCTGTGGTCATCCTTGCCAGCACCGGTCTATTGGTGTACCGTCCTTCTCTGTGGTCATCCTTGCCAGCACCGGTCTCATGGTGTACCGTCCTTCTCTGTGGTCATCCTTGCCAGCACCGGTCTCTTGGTGTACCATCCTTCTCAGCAATCATCCTTGCCAGCATTGGTCTCTTGGTGTACCGTCCTTCTCTGTAGTCATCCTTGCCAGCACCGGTCTCTTGGTGTACCGTCCTTCTCTGTGGTCATCCTTGCCAGCACCGGTCTCTTGGTGTACCATCTTTCTCTGTGGTCATCCTTGCTAGCACCGGTATTTTGGTGTACCGCCCTTCTCTGTGGTCATCCTTGCCAGCACCAGTCTCATGGTGTACTGTCCTTCTCTGTGGTCATCCCTGCCAGCACCGGTCTCTTGGTGTACCATCCTTCTATGTGGTCATCCTTGCCAGCACCTGTATTTTGGTGTACCGTCCTTCTCTGTGGTCATCCTTGCCAGCACCAGTATTTTGGTGTACCGTCCTACTCTGCAGTCATCCTTGCCAGCACCAGTCTCTTGGTGTGCCGTCCTTCTCTGTGGTCATCCTTGCCAGCAGCGGTCTCTTGGTGTACCATACTTTTCTGCGGTCATCCTTGCCAGCACCAGTCTCTTGGTGTACCATCCTTCTCTGCGGTCATCCTTACCAGCATCGGTCTCTTGGTGTACCGTCCTTTTCTGTGGTCATCCTTGCCAGCACCGGTCTCTTGGTGTACCATCCTTCTCTGTGGTCATCCTTGCCAGCACCGGTATTTTGGTGTACCGTCCTTCTCTGCGGTCATCCTTGCCAGCACCAGTCTCTTGGTGTACCATCCTTCTCTGCGGTCATCCTTACCAGCACCGGTCTCTTGGTGTACCGTCCTTCTCTGTGGTCATCCTTGCCAGCACCAGTCTCTGGGTGTACCATCTTTCTCTGTGGTCATCCTTGCCAGCACCGGTCTCTTGGTGTACCGTCCTTCTCTGCTGTCATCCTTGCCAGCACCGGTCTCTTGGAGTACCATCCTTCTCTGTGGTCATCCTTGCCAGCACCGGTATTTTGGTGTACCGTCCTTCTCTGCGGTCATCCTTGCCAGCACCAGTCTCTTGGTGTACCGTCCTTCTCTGCTGTCATCCTTGCCAGCACCGGTATTTTGGTGTACCGTCCTTCTCTGCGGTCATCCTTGCCAGCACCGGTCTCTTGGTGTACCGTCCTTCTCTGTGGTCATCCTTGACAGCACCGGTCTCTTGGTGTACCATTCTTCTCTGCGGTCATCCTTGCCAGCACCAGTCTCATGGTGTACCGTCCTTCTCTGCGGTCATCCTTGCCAGCACCAGTCTCTTGGTGTACCATCCTTCTCTGCGGTCATCCTTACCAGCATCGGTCTCTTGGTGTACCGTCCTTTTCTGTGGTCATCCTTGCCAGCACCGGTCTCTTGGTGTACCATCCTTCTCTGTGGTCATCCTTGCCAGCACTGGTATTTTGGTGTACCGTCCTTCTCTGCGGTCATCCTTGCCAGCACCAGTCTATTGGTGTACCATCCTTCTCTGCGGTCATCCTTACCAGCACCGGTCTCTTGGTGTACCGTCCTTCTCTGTGGTCATCCTTGCCAGCACCAGTCTCTTGGTGTACCATCTTTCTCTGTGGTCATCCTTGCCAGCACCGGTCTCTTGGTGTACCGTCCTTCTCTGCTGTCATCCTTGCCAGCACCGGTCTCGTGGTGTACCATCCTTCTCTGTGGTCATCCTTGCCAGCACCGGTATTTTGGTGTACCGTCCTTCTCTGCGGTCATCCTTGCCAGCACCGGTATTTTGGTGTACCTTCCTTCTCTGCGGTCATCCTTGCCAGCACCGGTCTCTTGGTGTACCGTCCTTCTCTGCGGTCATCCTTGCCAGCAACAGTCTCTTGGTGTACCGTCCTTCTCTGCCGTCATCCTTGCCAGCACCGGTATTTTGGTGTACCGTCCTTCTCTGCGGTCATCCTTGCCAGCACCGGTCTCTTGGTGTACCGTCCTTCTCTGTGGTCATCCTTGACAGCACCGGTCTCTTGGTGTACCATTCTTCTCTGCGGTCATCCTTGCCAGCACCAGTCTCATGGTGTACCGTCCTTCTCTGCGGTCATCCTTGCCAGCACCAGTCTCATGGTGTACCGTCCTTCTCTGTGGTCATCCCTGCCAGCACCGGTATTTTGGTGTACCGTCCTTCTGGGCGGTCATCCTTGCCAGCACCGGTATTTTGGTGTACCGTCCTTCTCTGTGGTCATCCTTGCCAGCACCGGTATTTTGGTGTACCGTCCTTCCCTGCGGTCATCCTTGCCAGCACCGGTATTTTGGTGTACCGTCCTTCTCTGTGGTCATCCATGCCAGCACCGGTATTTTGGTGTACCGTCCTTCTCTGTGGTCATCCTTGCCAGCACCGGTATTTTGGTGTACCGTCCTTCTGGGCGGTCATCCTTGCCAGCACCAGTCTCATGGTATACCATCCTTCTCTGTGGTCATCCTTGCCAGCACCGGTCTATTGGTGTACCGTCCTTCTCTGTGGTCATCCTTGCCAGCACCGGTCTCATGGTGTACCGTCCTTCTCTGTGGTCATCCTTGCCAGCACCGGTCTCTTGGTGTACCATCCTTCTCAGCAATCATCCTTGCCAGCATTGGTCTCTTGGTGTACCGTCCTTCTCTGCAGTCATCCTTGCCAGCACCGGTCTCTTGGTGTACCGTCCTTCTCTGTGGTCATCCTTGCCAGCACCGGTCTCTTGGTGTACCATCTTTCTCTGTGGTCATCCTTGCTAGCACCGGTATTTTGGTGTACCGCCCTTCTCTGTGGTCATCCTTGCCAGCACCAGTCTCATGGTGTACTGTCCTTCTCTGTGGTCATCCCTGCCAGCACCGGTCTCTTGGTGTACCATCCTTCTATGTGGTCATCCTTGCCAGCACCTGTATTTTGGTGTACCGTCCTTCTCTGTGGTCATCCTTGCCAGCACCAGTATTTTGGTGTACCGTCCTACTCTGCAGTCATCCTTGCCAGCACCAGTCTCTTGGTGTGCCGTCCTTCTCTGTGGTCATCCTTGCCAGCAGCGGTCTCTTGGTGTACCATACTTTTCTGCGGTCATCCTTGCCAGCACCAGTCTCTTGGTGTACCATCCTTCTCTGCGGTCATCCTTACCAGCATCGGTCTCTTGGTGTACCGTCCTTTTCTGTGGTCATCCTTGCCAGCACCGGTCTCTTGGTGTACCATCCTTCTCTGTGGTCATCCTTGCCAGCACCGGTATTTTGGTGTACCGTCCTTCTCTGCGGTCATCCTTGCCAGCACCAGTCTCTTGGTGTACCATCCTTCTCTGCGGTCATCCTTACCAGCACCGGTCTCTTGGTGTACCGTCCTTCTCTGTGGTCATCCTTGCCAGCACCAGTCTCTGGGTGTACCATCTTTCTCTGTGGTCATCCTTGCCAGCACCGGTCTCTTGGTGTACCGTCCTTCTCTGCTGTCATCCTTGCCAGCACCGGTCTCTTGGTGTACCATCCTTCTCTGTGGTCATCCTTGCCAGCACCGGTATTTTGGTGTACCGTCCTTCTCTGCGGTCATCCTTGCCAGCACCAGTCTCTTGGTGTACCGTCCTTCTCTGCTGTCATCCTTGCCAGCACCGGTATTTTGGTGTACCGTCCTTCTCTGCGGTCATCCTTGCCAGCACCGGTCTCTTGGTGTACCGTCCTTCTCTGTGGTCATCCTTGACAGCACCGGTCTCTTGGTGTACCATTCTTCTCTGCGGTCATCCTTGCCAGCACCAGTCTCATGGTGTACCGTCCTTCTCTGCGGTCATCCTTGCCAGCACCAGTCTCATGGTGTACCGTCCTTCTCTGTGGTCATCCCTGCCAGCACCGGTATTTTGGTGTACCGTCCTTCTGGGCGGTCATCCTTGCCAGCACCAGTATTTTGGTGTACCGTCCTTCTCTGTGGTCATCCTTGCCAGCACCGGTATTTTGGTGTACCGTCCTTCTCTGCGGTCATCCTTGCCAGCACCGGTATTTTGGTGTACCGTCCTTCTCTGTAGTCATCCTTGCCAGCACCGGTCTCTTGGTGTACTGTCCTTCTCTGTGGTCATCCTTGCCAGCACCGGTCTCTTGGTGTACCGTCTTTCTCTGTGGTCATCCTTGCCAGCACCTGTCTCTTGGTGTACCGTCCTTTTCTGTGGTCATCCTTGCCAGCACCGGTCTATTGGTGTACCGTCCTTCTGTGTGGTCATCCTTGCCAGCACCGGTCTATTGGTGTACCGTCCTTCTGTGTGGTCATCCTTGCCAGCACCGGTATTTTGGTGTACCGTCCTTCTCTGCGGTCGTCCTTGCCAGCACCAGTCTCTTGGTGTACCATCCTTCTCTGCGGTCATCCTTACCAGCACCGGTCTCTTGGTGTACCGTCCTTCTCTGTGGTCATCCTTGCCAGCACCAGTCTCTTGGTGTACCATCTTTCTCTGTGGTCATCCTTGCCAGCACTGGTCTCTTGGTGTACCGTCCTTCTCTGCTGTCATCCTTGCCAGCACCGGTCTCGTGGTGTACCATCCTTCTCTGTGGTCATCCTTGCCAGCACCGGTATTTTGGTGTACCGTCCTTCTCTGCGGTCATCCTTGCCAGCACCGGTATTTTGGTGTACCGTCCTTCTCTGCGGTCATCCTTGCCAGCACCGGTCTCTTGGTGTACCGTCCTTCTCTGCGGTCATCCTTGCCAGCAACAGTCTCTTGGTGTACCGTCCTTCTCTGCCGTCATCCTTGCCAGCACCGGTATTTTGGTGTACCGTCCTTCTCTGCGGTCATCCTTGCCAGCACCGGTCTCTTGGTGTACCGTCCTTCTCTGTGGTCATCCTTGACAGCACCGGTCTCTTGGTGTACCATTCTTCTCTGCGGTCATCCTTGCCAGCACCAGTCTCATGGTGTACCGTCCTTCTCTGCGGTCATCCTTGCCAGCACCAGTCTCATGGTGTACCATCTTTCTCTGTGGTCCTCCTTGCCAGCACCGGTCTCTTGGTGTACCATCCTTCTCTGTGGTTATCCTTGCCAGCACGAGTATTTTGGTGTACCGTCCTTCTCTGTGGTCATCCTTGCCAGCACCGGTCTCATGGGGTACCGTCCTTCTCTGTGGTCATCCTTGCCATCACCGGTCTCTTGGTGTACCGTCCTTCTCTGTGGTCATCCTTGCCAGCACCGGTCTCTTGGTGTACCATCCTTCTCTGCGGTCATCCTTGCCAGCACCAGTCTCTTGGTGTACCGTCCTTCTCTGCGGTCATCCTTGCCAGCACCGGTCTCTTGGTTTACCGTCCCTCTCTGCGGTCATCCTTGCCAGCACCAGTCTCTTGGTGTACCATCCCTCTCTGTGGTCATCCTTGCCAGCACCGGTCTCTTGGTGTACCGTCCTTCTCTGTGGTCATCCTTGCCAGCACCGGTCTCATGGGGTACCGTCCTTCTCTGTGGTCATCCTTGCCAGCACCGGTCTCTTGGTGTACCATCCTTCTCTGCGGTCATCCTTGCCAGCACCGGTATTTTGGTGTACCGTCCTTCTCTGCGGTCATCCTTGCCAGCACCGGTCTCTTGGTGTACCGTCCTTCTCTGCGGTCATCCTTGCCAGCACCAGTCTCTTGGTGTACCGTCCTTCTCTGCTGTCATCCTTGCCAGCACCGGTATTTTGGTGTACCGTCCTTCTCTGCGGTCATCCTTGCCAGCACCGGTCTCTTGGTGTACCGTCCTTCTCTGTGGTCATCCTTGACAGCACCGGTCTCTTGGTGTACCATTCTTCTCTGCGGTCATCCTTGCCAGCACCAGTCTCATGGTGTACCGTCCTTCTCTGCGGTCATCCTTGCCAGCACCAGTCTCATGGTGTACCGTCCTTCTCTGTGGTCATCCCTGCCAGCACCGGTATTTTGGTGTACCGTCCTTCTGGGCGGTCATCCTTGCCAGCACCAGTATTTTGGTGTACCGTCCTTCTCTGTGGTCATCCTTGCCAGCACCGGTATTTTGGTGTACCGTCCTTCTCTGCGGTCATCCTTGCCAGCACCGGTATTTTGGTGTACCGTCCTTCTCTGTGGTCATCCTTGCCAGCACCGGTCTCTTGGTGTACTGTCCTTCTCTGTGGTCATCCTTGCCAGCACCGGTATTTTGGTGTACCGTCCATCTCTGCGGTCATCCTTGCCAGCACCGGTCTCATGGTGTACCATCCTTCTCTGCGGTCATCCTTACCAGCATCGGTCTCTTGGTGTACCGTCCTTTTCTGTGGTCATCCTTGCCAGCACCGGTCTCTTGGTGTACCATCCTTCTCTGTGGTCATCCTTGCCAGCACCGGTATTTTGGTGTACCGTCCTTCTCTGCGGTCATCCTTGCCAGCACCAGTCTCTTGGTGTACCATCCTTCTCTGCGGTCATCCTTACCAGCACCGGTCTCTTGGTGTACCGTCCTTCTCTGTGGTCATCCTTGCCAGCACCAGTCTCTGGGTGTACCATCTTTCTCTGTGGTCATCCTTGCAGCACCGGTCTCTTGGTGTACCATTCTTCTCTGCGGTCATCCTTGCCAGCACCGGTCTCTTGGTGTACCATCCTTCTCTGTGGTTATCCTTGCCAGCACCAGTATTTTGGTTTACCGTCCTTCTCTGTGGTCATCCTTGACAGCACCGGTCTCATGGGGTACCGTCCTTCTCTGTGGTCATCCTTGCCATCACCAGTCTCTTGGTGTACCGTCCTTCTCTGTGGTCATCCTTGCCAGCACCGGTCTCTTGGTGTACCATCCTTCTCTGCGGTCATCCTTGCCAGCACCAGTCTCTTGGTGTACCGTCCTTCTCTGCGGTCATCCTTGCCAGCACCGGTCTCTTGGTGTACCGTCCCTCTCTGCGGTCATCCTTGCCAGCACCGGTCTCTTGGTGTACCGTCCCTCTCTGTGGTCATCCTTGCCAGCACCAGTCTCTTGGTGTACCGTCCCTCTCTGTGGTCATCCTTGCCAGCACCGGTCTCTTGGTGTACCGTCCTTCTCTGTGGTCATCCTTGCCAGCACCGGTATTTTGGTGTACCGTCCTTCTGGGCGGTCATCCTTGCTAGCACCAGTCTCATGGTATACCATCCTTCTCTGTGGTCATCCTTGCCAGCACCGGTCTATTGGTGTACCGTCCTTCTCTGTGGTCATCCTTGCCAGCACCGGTCTCATGGTGTACCGTCCTTCTCTGTGGTCATCCTTGCCAGCACCGGTCTCTTGGTGTACCGTCCTTCTCAGCGATCATCCTTGCCAGCATTGGTCTCTTGGTGTACCGTCCTTCTCTGCAGTCATCCTTGCCAGCACCGGTCTCTTGGTGTACCGTCCTTCTCTGTGGTCATCCTTGCCAGCACCGGTCTCTTGGTGTACCATCTTTCTCTGTGGTCATCCTTGCTAGCACCGGTATTTTGGTGTACCGCCCTTCTCTGTGGTCATCCTTGCCAGCACCAGTCTCATGGTGTACTGTCCTTCTCTGTGGTCATCCCTGCCAGCACCGGTCTCTTGGTGTACCATCCTTCTATGTGGTCATCCTTGCCAGCACCTGTATTTTGGTGTACCGTCCTTCTCTGTGGTCATCCTTGCCAGCACCAGTATTTTGGTGTACCGTCCTACTCTGCAGTCATCCTTGCCAGCACCAGTCTCTTGGTGTGCCGTCCTTCTCTGTGGTCATCCTTGCCAGCAGCGGTCTCTTGGTGTACCATACTTTTCTGCGGTCATCCTTGCCAGCACCAGTCTCTTGGTGTACCATCCTTCTCTGTGGTCATCCTTGCCAGCACCGGTATTTTGGTGTACCGTCCTTCTCTGCGGTCATCCTTGCCAGCACCAGTCTCTTGGTGTACCATCCTTCTCTGCGGTCATCCTTACCAGCACCGGTCTCTTGGTGTACCGTCCTTCTCTGTTGTCATCCTTGCCAGCACCAGTCTCTGGGTGTACCATCTTTCTCTGTGGTCATCCTTGCCAGCACCGGTCTCTTGGTGTACCGTCCTTCTCTGCTGTCATCCTTGCCAGCACCGGTCTCTTGGTGTACCATCCTTCTCTGTGGTCATCCTTGCCAGCACCGGTATTTTGGTGTACCGTCCTTCTCTGCGGTCATCCTTGCCAGCACCGGTATTTTGGTGTACCGTCCTTCTCTGCGGTCATCCTTGCCAGCACCGGTCTCTTGGTGTACCGTCCTTCTCTGCGGTCATCCTTGCCAGCACCAGTCTCTTGGTGTACCGTCCTTCTCTGCTGTCATCCTTGCCAGCACCGGTATTTTGGTGTACCGTCCTTCTCTGCGGTCATCCTTGCCAGCACCGGTCTCTTGGTGTACCGTCCTTCTCTGTGGTCATCCTTGACAGCACCGGTCTCTTGGTGTACCATCCTTCTATGTGGTCATCCTTGCCAGCACCTGTATTTTGGTGTACCGTCCTTCTCTGTGGTCATCCTTGCCAGCACCAGTATTTTGGTGTACCGTCCTACTCTGCAGTCATCCTTGCCAGCACCAGTCTCTTGGTGTGCCGTCCTTCTCTGTGGTCATCCTTGCCAGCAGCGGTCTCTTGGTGTACCATACTTTTCTGCGGTCATCCTTGCCAGCACCAGTCTCTTGGTGTACCATCCTTCTCTGTGGTCATCCTTGCCAGCACCGGTATTTTGGTGTACCGTCCTTCTCTGCGGTCATCCTTGCCAGCACCAGTCTCTTGGTGTACCATCCTTCTCTGCGGTCATCCTTACCAGCACCGGTCTCTTGGTGTACCGTCCTTCTCTGTGGTCATCCTTGCCAGCACCAGTCTCTGGGTGTACCATCTTTCTCTGTGGTCATCCTTGCCAGCACCGGTCTCTTGGTGTACCGTCCTTCTCTGCTGTCATCCTTGCCAGCACCGGTCTCTTGGTGTACCATCCTTCTCTGTGGTCATCCTTGCCAGCACCGGTATTTTGGTGTACCGTCCTTCTCTGCGGTCATCCTTGCCAGCACCGGTATTTTGGTGTACCGTCCTTCTCTGCGGTCATCCTTGCCAGCACCGGTCTCTTGGTGTACCGTCCTTCTCTGCGGTCATCCTTGCCAGCACCAGTCTCTTGGTGTACCGTCCTTCTCTGCTGTCATCCTTGCCAGCACCGGTATTTTGGTGTACCGTCCTTCTCTGCGGTCATCCTTGCCAGCACCGGTCTCTTGGTGTACCGTCCTTCTCTGTGGTCATCCTTGACAGCACCGGTCTCTTGGTGTACCATTCTTCTCTGCGGTCATCCTTGCCAGCACCAGTCTCATGGTGTACCGTCCTTCTCTGCGGTCATCCTTGCCAGCACCAGTCTCATGGTGTACCGTCCTTCTCTGTGGTCATCCCTGCCAGCACCGGTATTTTGGTGTACCGTCCTTCTGGGCGGTCATCCTTGCCAGCACCAGTATTTTGGTGTACCGTCCTTCTCTGTGGTCATCCTTGCCAGCACCGGTATTTTGGTGTACCGTCCTTCTCTGCGGTCATCCTTGCCAGCACCGGTATTTTGGTGTACCGTCCTTCTCTGTGGTCATCCTTGCCAGCACCGGTCTCTTGGTGTACTGTCCTTCTCTGTGGTCATCCTTGCCAGCACCGGTATTTTGGTGTACCGTCCATCTCTGCGGTCATCCTTGCCAGCACCGGTCTCATGGTGTACCATCCTTCTCTGTGGTCCTCCATGCCAGCACCGGTCTCTTGGTGTACCGTCCTTCTCTGTGGTCATCCTTACCAGCACCAGTCTCTTGGTGTACCATCCTTCTTTGTGGTCATCCTTGCCAGCACCGGTCTCTTGGTGTACCGTCTTTCTCTGTGGTCATCCTTGCCAGCACCTGTCTCTTGGTGTACCGTCCTTTTCTGTGGTCATCCTTGCCAGCACCGGTCTATTGGTGTACCGTCCTTCTGTGTGGTCATCCTTGCCAGCACCGGTCTATTGGTGTACCGTCCTTCTGTGTGGTCATCCTTGCCAGCACCGGTATTTTGGTGTACCGTCCTTCTCTGCGGTCATCCTTGCCAGCACCTGTCTCTTGGTGTACCATCCTTCTCTGCGGTCATCCTTACCAGCACCGGTCTCTTGGTGTACCGTCCTTCTCTGTGGTCATCCTTGCCAGCACCAGTCTCTTGGTGTACCATCTTTCTCTGTGGTCATCCTTGCCAGCACCGGTATTTTGGTGTACCGTCCTTCTCTGCGGTCATCCTTGCCAGCACCGGTATTTTGGTGTACCGTCCTTCTCTGCGGTCATCCTTGCCAGCACCGGTCTCTTGGTGTACCGTCCTTCTCTGCGGTCATCCTTGCCAGCAACAGTCTCTTGGTGTACCGTCCTTCTCTGCCGTCATCCTTGCCAGCACCGGTATTTTGGTGTACCGTCCTTCTCTGCGGTCATCCTTGCCAGCACCGGTCTCTTGGTGTACCGTCCTTCTCTGTGGTCATCCTTGACAGCACCGGTCTCTTGGTGTACCATTCTTCTCTGCGGTCATCCTTGCCAGCACCAGTCTCATGGTGTACCGTCCTTCTCTGCGGTCATCCTTGCCAGCACCAGTCTCATGGTGTACCGTCCTTCTCTGTGGTCATCCCTGCCAGCACCGGTATTTTGGTGTACCGTCCTTCTGGGCGGTCATCCTTGCCAGCACCGGTATTTTGGTGTACCGTCCTTCTCTGTGGTCATCCTTGCCAGCACCGGTATTTTGGTGTACCGTCCTTCCCTGCGGTCATCCTTGCCAGCACCGGTATTTTGGTGTACCGTCCTTCTCTGTGGTCATCCTTGCCAGCACCGGTATTTTGGTGTACCGTCCTTCTCTGTGGTCATCCTTGCCAGCACCGGTATTTTGGTGTACCGTCCTTCTGGGCGGTCATCCTTGCCAGCACCAGTCTCATGGTATACCATCCTTCTCTGTGGTCATCCTTGCCAGCACCGGTCTATTGGTGTACCGTCCTTCTCTGTGGTCATCCTTGCCAGCACCGGTCTCATGGTGTACCGTCCTTCTCTGTGGTCATCCTTGCCAGCACCGGTCTCTTGGTGTACCGTCCTTCTCAGCGATCATCCTTGCCAGCATTGGTCTCTTGGTGTACCGTCCTTCTCTGCAGTCATCCTTGCCAGCACCGGTCTCTTGGTGTACCGTCCTTCTCTGTGGTCATCCTTGCCAGCACCGGTCTCTTGGTGTACCATCTTTCTCTGTGGTCATCCTTGCTAGCACCGGTATTTTGGTGTACCGCCCTTCTCTGTGGTCATCCTTGCCAGCACCAGTCTCATGGTGTACTGTCCTTCTCTGTGGTCATCCCTGCCAGCACCGGTCTCTTGGTGTACCATCCTTCTATGTGGTCATCCTTGCCAGCACCTGTATTTTGGGGTACCGTCCTTCTCTGTGGTCATCCTTGCCAGCACCAGTATTTTGGTGTACCGTCCTACTCTGCAGTCATCCTTGCCAGCACCAGTCTCTTGGTGTGCCGTCCTTCTCTGTGGTCATCCTTGCCAGCAGCGGTCTCTTGGTGTACCATACTTTTCTGCGGTCATCCTTGCCAGCACCAGTCTCTTGGTGTACCATCCTTCTCTGCGGTCATCCTTACCAGCATCTGTCTCTTGGTGTACCGTCCTTTTCTGTGGTCATCCTTGCCAGCACCGGTCTCTTGGTGTACCGTCCTTCTCTGCTGTCATCCTTGCCAGCACCGGTCTCTTGGTGTACCATCCTTCTCTGTGGTCATCCTTGCCAGCACCGGTATTTTGGTGTACCGTCCTTCTCTGCGGTCATCCTTGCCAGCACCGGTATTTTGGTGTACCGTCCTTCTCTGCGGTCATCCTTGCCAGCACCGGTCTCTTGGTGTACCGTCCTTCTCTGCGGTCATCCTTGCCAGCACCAGTCTCTTGGTGTACCGTCCTTCTCTGCTGTCATCCTTGCCAGCACCGGTATTTTGGTGTACCGTCCTTCTCTGCGGTCATCCTTGCCAGCACCGGTCTCTTGGTGTACCGTCCTTCTCTGTGGTCATCCTTGACAGCACCGGTCTCTTGGTGTACCATTCTTCTCTGCGGTCATCCTTGCCAGCACCAGTCTCATGGTGTACCGTCCTTCTCTGCGGTCATCCTTGCCAGCACCAGTCTCATGGTGTACCGTCCTTCTCTGTGGTCATCCCTGCCAGCACCGGTATTTTGGTGTACCGTCCTTCTGGGCGGTCATCCTTGCCAGCACCAGTATTTTGGTGTACCGTCCTTCTCTGTGGTCATCCTTGCCAGCACCGGTATTTTGGTGTACCGTCCTTCTCTGCGGTCATCCTTGCCAGCACCGGTATTTTGGTGTACCGTCCTTCTCTGTGGTCATCCTTGCCAGCACCGGTCTCTTGGTGTACTGTCCTTCTCTGTGGTCATCCTTGCCAGCACCGGTATTTTGGTGTACCGTCCATCTCTGCGGTCATCCTTGCCAGCACCGGTCTCATGGTGTACCATCCTTCTCTGTGGTCCTCCATGCCAGCACCGGTCTCTTGGTGTACCGTCCTTCTCTGTGGTCATCCTTGCCAGCACCAGTCTCTTGGTGTACCATCCTTCTTTGTGGTCATCCTTGCCAGCACCGGTCTCTTGGTGTACCGTCTTTCTCTGTGGTCATCCTTGCCAGCACCTGTCTCTTGGTGTACCGTCCTTTTCTGTGGTCATCCTTGCCAGCACCGGTCTATTGGTGTACCGTCCTTCTGTGTGGTCATCCTTGCCAGCACCGGTCTATTGGTGTACCGTCCTTCTGTGTGGTCATCCTTGCCAGCACCGGTATTTTGGTGTACCGTCCTTCTCTGCGGTCGTCCTTGCCAGCACCAGTCTCTTGGTGTACCATCCTTCTCTGCGGTCATCCTTACCAGCACCGGTCTCTTGGTGTACCGTCCTTCTCTGTGGTCATCCTTGCCAGCACCAGTCTCTTGGTGTACCATCTTTCTCTGTGGTCATCCTTGCCAGCACCGGTCTCTTGGTGTACCGTCCTTCTCTGCTGTCATCCTTGCCAGCACCGGTCTCGTGGTGTACCATCCTTCTCTGTGGTCATCCTTGCCAGCACCGGTATTTTGGTGTACCGTCCTTCTCTGCGGTCATCCTTGCCAGCACCGGTATTTTGGTGTACCGTCCTTCTCTGCGGTCATCCTTGCCAGCACCGGTCTCTTGGTGTACCGTCCTTCTCTGCGGTCATCCTTGCCAGCAACAGTCTCTTGGTGTACCGTCCTTCTCTGCCGTCATCCTTGCCAGCACCGGTATTTTGGTGTACCGTCCTTCTCTGCGGTCATCCTTGCCAGCACCGGTCTCTTGGTGTACCGTCCTTCTCTGTGGTCATCCTTGACAGCACCGGTCTCTTGGTGTACCATTCTTCTCTGCGGTCATCCTTGCCAGCACCAGTCTCATGGTGTACCGTCCTTCTCTGCGGTCATCCTTGCCAGCACCAGTCTCATGGTGTACCGTCCTTCTCTGTGGTCATCCCTGCCAGCACCGGTATTTTGGTGTACCGTCCTTCTGGGCGGTCATCCTTGCCAGCACCGGTATTTTGGTGTACCGTCCTTCTCTGTGGTCATCCTTGCCAGCACCGGTATTTTGGTGTACCGTCCTTCCCTGCGGTCATCCTTGCCAGCACCGGTATTTTGGTGTACCGTCCTTCTCTGTGGTCATCCTTGCCAGCACCGGTATTTTGGTGTACCGTCCTTCTCTGTGGTCATCCTTGCCAGCACCGGTATTTTGGTGTACCGTCCTTCTGGGCGGTCATCCTTGCCAGCACCAGTCTCATGGTATACCATCCTTCTCTGTGGTCATCCTTGCCAGCACCGGTCTATTGGTGTACCGTCCTTCTCTGTGGTCATCCTTGCCAGCACCGGTCTCATGGTGTACCGTCCTTCTCTGTGGTCATCCTTGCCAGCACCGGTCTCTTGGTGTACCGTCCTTCTCAGCGATCATCCTTGCCAGCATTGGTCTCTTGGTGTACCGTCCTTCTCTGCAGTCATCCTTGCCAGCACCGGTCTCTTGGTGTACCGTCCTTCTCTGTGGTCATCCTTGCCAGCACCGGTCTCTTGGTGTACCATCTTTCTCTGTGGTCATCCTTGCTAGCACCGGTATTTTGGTGTACCGCCCTTCTCTGTGGTCATCCTTGCCAGCACCAGTCTCATGGTGTACTGTCCTTCTCTGTGGTCATCCCTGCCAGCACCGGTCTCTTGGTGTACCATCCTTCTATGTGGTCATCCTTGCCAGCACCTGTATTTTGGTGTACCGTCCTTCTCTGTGGTCATCCTTGCCAGCACCAGTATTTTGGTGTACCGTCCTACTCTGCAGTCATCCTTGCCAGCACCAGTCTCTTGGTGTACCGTCCTTCTCTGTGGTCATCCTTGCCAGCACCGGTCTCATGGTGTACCGTCCTTCTCTGTGGTCATCCTTGCCAGCACCGGTCTCTTGGTGTACCGTCCTTCTCAGCGATCATCCTTGCCAGCATTGGTCTCTTGGTGTACCGTCCTTCTCTGCAGTCATCCTTGCCAGCACCGGTCTCTTGGTGTACCGTCCTTCTCTGTGGTCATCCTTGCCAGCACCGGTCTCTTGGTGTACCATCTTTCTCTGTGGTCATCCTTGCTAGCACCGGTATTTTGGTGTACCGCCGTTCTCTGTGGTCATCCTTGCCAGCACCAGTCTCATGGTGTACTGTCCTTCTCTGTGGTCATCCCTGCCAGCACCGGTCTCTTGGTGTACCATCCTTCTATGTGGTCATCCTTGCCAGCACCTGTATTTTGGTATACCATCCTTCTCTGTGGTCATCCTTGCCAGCACCGGTCTATTGGTGTACCGTCCTTCTCTGTGGTCATCCTTGCCAGCACCGGTCTCATGGTGTACCGTCCTTCTCTGTGGTCATCCTTGCCAGCACCGGTCTCTTGGTGTACCGTCCTTCTCAGCGATCATCCTTGCCAGCATTGGTCTCTTGGTGTACCGTCCTTCTCTGCAGTCATCCTTGCCAGCACCGGTCTCTTGGTGTACCGTCCTTCTCTGTGGTCATCCTTGCCAGCACCGGTCTCTTGGTGTACCATCTTTCTCTGTGGTCATCCTTGCTAGCACCGGTATTTTGGTGTACCGCCCTTCTCTGTGGTCATCCTTGCCAGCACCAGTCTCATGGTGTACTGTCCTTCTCTGTGGTCATCCCTGCCAGCACCGGTCTCTTGGTGTACCATCCTTCTATGTGGTCATCCTTGCCAGCACCTGTATTTTGGTGTACCGTCCTTCTCTGTGGTCATCCTTGCCAGCACCAGTATTTTGGTGTACCGTCCTACTCTGCAGTCATCCTTGCCAGCACCAGTCTCTTGGTGTGCCGTCCTTCTCTGTGGTCATCCTTGCTAGCAGCGGTCTCTTGGTGTACCATACTTTTCTGCGGTCATACTTGCCAGAACCAGTCTCTTGGTGTACCATCCTTCTCTGCGGTCATCCTTACCAGCATCGGTCTCTTGGTGTACCGTCCTTTTCTGTGGTCATCCTTGCCAGCACCGGTCTCTTGGTGTAGCATCCTTCTCTGTGGTCATCCTTGCCAGCACCGGTATTTTGGTGTACCATCCTTCTCTGCGGTCATCCTTACCAGCACCGGTCTCTTGGTGTACCGTCCTTCTCTGTGGTCATCCTTGCCAGCACCAGTCTCTGGGTGTACCATCTTTCTCTGTGGTCATCCTTGCCAGCACCGGTCTCTTGGTGTACCGTCCTTCTCTGCTGTCATCCTTGCCAGCACCGGTCTCTTGGTGTACCATCCTTCTCTGTGGTCATCCTTGCCAGCACCGGTATTTTGGTGTACCGTCCTTCTCTGCGGTCATCCTTGCCAGCACCGGTCTCTTGGTGTACCGTCCTTCTCTGTGGTCATCCTTGACAGCACCGGTCTCTTGGTGTACCATTCTTCTCTGCGGTCATCCTTGCCAGCACCAGTCTCATGGTGTACCGTCCTTCTCTGAGGTCATCCTTGCCAGCACCAGTCTCATGGTGTACCGTCCTTCTCTGTGGTCATCCCTGCCAGCACCGGTATTTTGGTGTACCGTCCTTCTGGGCGGTCATCCTTGCCAGCACCGGTATTTTGGTGTACCGTCCTTCTCTGTGGTCATCCTTGCCAGCACCGGTCTCTTGGTGTAGCATCCTTCTCTGTGGTCATCCTTGCCAGCACCGGTATTTTGGTGTACCGTCCTTCTCTGCGGTCATCCTTGCCAGCACCAGTCTCTTGGTGTACCATCCTTCTCTGCGGTCATCCTTACCAGCACCGGTCTCTTGGTGTACCGTCCTTCTCTGTGGTCATCCTTGCCAGCACCAGTCTCTGGGTGTACCATCTTTCTCTGTGGTCATCCTTGCCAGCACCGGTCTCTTGGTGTACCGTCCTTCTCTGCTGTCATCCTTGCCAGCACCGGCCTCTTGGTGTACCATCCTTCTCTGTGGTCATCCTTGCCAGCACCGGTATTTTGGTGTACCGTCCTTCTCTGCGGTCATCCTTGCCAGCACTGGTCTCTTGGTGTACCGTCCTTCTCTGTGGTCATCCTTGACAGCACCGGTCTCTTGGTGTAGCATCCTTCTCTGTGGTCATACTTGCCAGAACCAGTCTCTTGGTGTACCATCCTTCTCTGCGGTCATCCTTACCAGCACCAGTCTCTGGGTGTACCATCTTTCTCTGTGGTCATCCTTGCCAGCACCGGTCTCTTGGTGTACCGTCCTTCTCTGCTGTCATCCTTGCCAGCACCGGCCTCTTGGTGTACCATCCTTCTCTGTGGTCATCCTTGCCAGCACCGGTATTTTGGTGTACCGTCCTTCTCTGCGGTCATCCTTGCCAGCACCAGTCTCTTGGTGTAGCATCCTTCTCTGTGGTCATCCTTGCCAGCACCGGTATTTTGGTGTACCGTCCTTCTCTGCGGTCATCCTTGCCAGCACCAGTCTCTTGGTGTACCATCCTTCTCTGCGGTCATCCTTACCAGCACCGGTCTCTTGGTGTACCGTCCTTCTCTGTGGTCATCCTTGCCAGCACCAGTCTCTGGGTGTACCATCTTTCTCTGTGGTCATCCTTGCCAGCACCGGTCTCTTGGTGTACCGTCCTTCTCTGCTGTCATCCTTGCCAGAACCGGTCTCTTGGTGTACCATCCTTCTCTGTGGTCATCCTTGCCAGCACCGGTATTTTGGTGTACCGTCCTTCTCTGCGGTCATCCTTGCCAGCACCGGTCTCTTGGTGTACCGTCCTTCTCTGTGGTCATCCTTGACAGCACCGGTCTCTTGGTGTACCATTCTTCTCTGCGGTCATCCTTGCCAGCACCAGTCTCATGGTGTACCGTCCTTCTCTAAGGTCATCCTTGCCAGCACCAGTCTCATGGTGTACCGTCCTTCTCTGTGGTCATCCCTGCCAGCACCGGTATTTTGGTGTACCGTCCTTCTGGGCGGTCATCCTTGCCAGCACCGGTATTTTGGTGTACCGTCCTTCTCTGTGGTCATCCTTGCCAGCACCGGTATTTTGGTGTACCGTCCTTCCCTGCGGTCATCCTTGCCAGCACCGGTATTTTGGTGTACCGTCCTTCTCTGTGGTCATCCTTGCCAGCACCGGTATTTTGGTGTACCGTCCTTCTCTGTGGTCATCCTTGCCAGCACCGGTATTTTGGTGTACCGTCCTTCTGGGCGGTCATCCTTGCTAGCACCAGTCTCATGGTATACCATCCTTCTCTGTGGTCATCCTTGCCAGCACCGGTCTATTGGTGTACCGTCCTTCTCTGTGGTCATCCTTGCCAGCACCGGTCTCATGGTGTACCGTCCTTCTCTGTGGTCATCCTTGCCAGCACCGGTCTCTTGGTGTACCGTCCTTCTCAGCGATCATCCTTGCCAGCATTGGTCTCTTGGTGTACCGTCCTTCTCTGCAGTCATCCTTGCCAGCACCGGTCTCTTGGTGTACCGTCCTTCTCTGTGGTCATCCTTGCCAGCACCGGTCTCTTGGTGTACCATCTTTCTCTGTGGTCATCCTTGCTAGCACCGGTATTTTGGTGTACCGCCCTTCTCTGTGGTCATCCTTGCCAGCACCAGTCTCATGGTGTACTGTCCTTCTCTGTGGTCATCCCTGCCAGCACCGGTCTCTTGGTGTACCATCCTTCTATGTGGTCATCCTTGCCAGCACCTGTATTTTGGTGTACCGTCCTTCTCTGTGGTCATCCTTGCCAGCACCAGTATTTTGGTGTACCGTCCTACTCTGCAGTCATCCTTGCCAGCACCAGTCTCTTGGTGTGCCGTCCTTCTCTGTGGTCATCCTTGCCAGCAGCGGTCTCTTGGTGTACCATACTTTTCTGCGGTCATCCTTGCCAGCACCAGTCTCTTGGTGTACCATCCTTCTCTGCGGTCATCCTTACCAGCATAAGTCTCTTGGTGTACCGTCCTTTTCTGTGGTCATCCTTGCCAGCACCGGTCTCTTGGTGTACCATCCTTCTCTGTGGTCATCCTTGCCAGCACCGGTATTTTGGTGTACCGTCCTTCTCTGCGGTCATCCTTGCCAGCACCAGTCTCTTGGTGTACCATCCTTCTCTGCGGTCATCCTTACCAGCACCGGTCTCTTGGTGTACCGTCCTTCTCTGTGGTCATCCTTGCCAGCACCGGTCTCTTGGTGTACCGTCCTTCTCTGCTGTCATCCTTGCCAGCACCGGTCTCTTGGTGTACCATCCTTCTCTGTGGTCATCCTTGCCAGCACTGGTATTTTGGTGTACCGTCCTTCTCTGCGGTCATCCTTGCCAGCACCGGTATTTTGGTGTACCGTCCTTCTCTGCGGTCATCCTTGCCAGCACCGGTCTCTTGGTGTACCGTCCTTCTCTGCGGTCATCCTTGCCAGCACCAGTCTCTTGGTGTACCGTCCTTCTCTGCTGTCATCCTTGCCAGCACCGGTATTTTGGTGTACCGTCCTTCTCTGCGGTCATCCTTGCCAGCACCGGTCTCTTGGTGTACCGTCCTTCTCTGTGGTCATCCTTGACAGCACCGGTCTCTTGGTGTACCATTCATCTCTGCGGTCATCCTTGCCAGCACCAGTCTCATGGTGTACCGTCCTTCTCTGCGGGCATCCTTGCCAGCACCAGTCTCATGGTGTACCGTCCTTCTCTGTGGTCATCCCTGCCAGCACCGGTATTTTGGTGTACCGTCCTTCTGGGCAGTCATCCTTGCCAGCACCAGTATTTTGGTGTACCGTCCTTCTCTGTGGTCATCCTTGCCAGCACCGGTATTTTGGTGTACCGTCCTTCTCTGCGGTCATCCTTGCCAGCACCGGTATTTTGGTGTACCGTCCTTCTCTGTGGTCATCCTTGCCAGCACCGGTCTCTTGGTGTACTGTCCTTCTCTGTGGTCATCCTTGCCAGCACCGGTATTTTGGTGTACCGTCTATCTCTGCGGTCATCCTTGCCAGCACCGGTCTCATGGTGTACCATCCTTCTCTGTGGTCCTCCATGCCAGCACCGGTCTCTTGGTGTACCGTCCTTCTCTGTGGTCATCCTTGCCAGCACCGGTCTATTGGTGTACCGTCCTTCTGTGTGGTCATCCTTGCCAGCACCGGTCTATTGGTGTACCGTCCTTCTGTGTGGTCATCCTTGCCAGCACCGGTATTTTGGTGTACCATCCTTCTCTGCGGTCATCCTTGCCAGCACCTGTCTCTTGGTGTACCATCCTTCTCTGCGGTCATCCTTACCAGCACCGGTCTCTTGGTGTACCGTCCTTCTCTGTGGTCATCCTTGCCAGCACCAGTCTCTTGGTGTACCATCTTTCTCTGTGGTCATCCTTGCCAGCACCGGTCTCTTGGTGTACCGTCCTTCTCTGCTGTCATCCTTGCCAGCACCGGTATTTTGGTGTACCGTCCTTCTCTGCGGTCATCCTTGCCAGCACCGGTATTTTGGTGTACCGTCCTTCTCTGCGGTCATCCTTGCCAGCACCGGTCTCTTGGTGTACCGTCCTTCTCTGCGGTCATCCTTGCCAGCAACAGTCTCTTGGTGTACCGTCCTTCTCTGCCGTCATCCTTGCCAGCACCGGTATTTTGGTGTACCGTCCTTCTCTGCGGTCATCCTTGCCAGCACCGGTCTCTTGGTGTACCGTCCTTCTCTGTGGTCATCCTTGACAGCACCGGTCTCTTGGTGTACCATTCTTCTCTGCGGTCATCCTTGCCAGCACCAGTCTCATGGTGTACCGTCCTTCTCTGCGTTCATCCTTGCCAGCACCAGTCTCATGGTGTACCGTCCTTCTCTGTGGTCATCCCTGCCAGCACCGGTATTTTGGTGTACCGTCCTTCTGGGCGGTCATCCTTGCCAGCACCGGTATTTTGGTGTACCGTCCTTCTCTGTGGTCATCCTTGCCAGCACCGGTATTTTGGTGTACCGTCCTTCCCTGCGGTCATCCTTGCCAGCACCGGTATTTTGGTGTACCGTCCTTCTCTGTGGTCATCCTTGCCAGCACCGGTATTTTGGTGTACCGTCCTTCTCTGTGGTCATCCTTGCCAGCACCGGTATTTTGGTGTACCGTCCTTCTGGGCGGTCATCCTTGCCAGCACCAGTCTCATGGTATACCATCCTTCTCTGTGGTCATCCTTGCCAGCACCGGTCTATTGGTGTACCGTCCTTCTCTGTGGTCATCCTTGCCAGCACCGGTCTCATGGTGTACCGTCCTTCTCTGTGGTCATCCTTGCCAGCACCGGACTCTTGGTGTACCGTCCTTCTCAGCGATCATCCTTGCCAGCATTGGTCTCTTGGTGTACCGTCCTTCTCTGCAGTCATCCTTGCCAGCACCGGTCTCTTGGTGTACCGTCCTTCTCTGTGGTCATCCTTGCCAGCACCGGTCTCTTGGTGTACCATCTTTCTCTGTGGTCATCCTTGCTAGCACCGGTATTTTGGTGTACCGCCCTTCTCTGTGGTCATCCTTGCCAGCACCAGTCTCATGGTGTACTGTCCTTCTCTGTGGTCATCCCTGCCAGCACCGGTCTCTTGGTGTACCATCCTTCTATGTGGTCATCCTTGCCAGCACCTGTATTTTGGTGTACCGTCCTTCTCTGTGGTCATCCTTGCCAGCACCAGTATTTTGGTGTACCGTCCTACTCTGCAGTCATCCTTGCCAGCACCAGTCTCTTGGTGTGCCGTCCTTCTCTGTGGTCATCCTTGCCAGCAGCGGTCTCTTGGTGTACCATACTTTTCTGCGGTCATCCTTGCCAGCACCAGTCTCTTGGTGTACCATCCTTCTCTGCGGTCATCCTTACCAGCATCGGTCTCTTGGTGTACCGTCCTTTTCTGTGGTCATCCTTGCCAGCACCGGTCTCTTGGTGTACCATCCTTCTCTGTGGTCATCCTTGCCAGCACCGGTATTTTGGTGTACCGTCCTTCTCTGCGGTCATCCTTGCCAGCACCAGTCTCTTGGTGTACCATCCTTCTCTGCGGTCATCCTTACCAGCACCGGTCTCTTGGTGTATCGTCCTTCTCTGTGGTCATCCTTGCCAGCACCAGTCTCTGGGTGTACCATCTTTCTCTGTGGTCATCCTTGCCAGCACCGGTCTCATGGTGTACCGTCCTTCTCTGCTGTCATCCTTGCCAGCACCGGTCTCTTGGTGTACCATCCTTCTCTGTGGTCATCCTTGCCAGCACCGGTATTTTGGTGTACCGTCCTTCTCTGCGGTCATCCTTGCCAGCACCGGTATTTTGGTGTACCGTCCTTCTCTGCGGTCATCCTTGCCAGCACCGGTCTCTTGGTGTACCGTCCTTCTCTGCGGTCATCCTTGCCAGCACCAGTCTCTTGGTGTACCGTCCTTCTCTGCTGTCATCCTTGCCAGCACCGGTATTTTGGTGTACCGTCCTTCTCTGCGGTCATCCTTGCCAGCACCGGTCTCTTGGTGTACCGTCCTTCTCTGTGGTCATCCTTGACAGCACCGGTCTCTTGGTGTACCATTCTTCTCTGCGGTCATCCTTGCCAGCACCAGTCTCATGGTGTACCGTCCTTCTCTGCGGTCATCCTTGCCAGCACCAGTCTCATGGTGTACCGTCCTTCTCTGTGGTCAACCCTGCCAGCACCGGTATTTTGGTGTACCGTCCTTCTGGGCGGTCATCCTTGCCAGCACCAGTATTTTGGTGTACCGTCCTTCTCTGTGGTCATCCTTGCCAGCACCGGTATTTTGGTGTACCGTCCTTCTCTGCGGTCATCCTTGCCAGCTATTTTGGTGTACCGTCCTTCTCTGTGGTCATCCTTGCCAGCACCGGTCTCTTGGTGTACTGTCCTTCTCTGTGGTCATCCTTGCCAGCACCGGTATTTTGGTGTACCGTCCATCTCTGCGGTCATCCTTGCCAGCACCGGTCTCATGGTGTACCATCCTTCTCTGTGGTCCTCCATGCCAGCACCGGTCTCTTGGTGTACCGTCCTTCTCTGTGGTCATCCTTGCCAGCACCAGTCTCTTGGTGTACCATCCTTCTTTGTGGTCATCCTTGCCAGCACCGGTCTCTTGGTGTACCGTCTTTCTCTGTGGTCATCCTTGCCAGCACCTGTCTCTTGGTGTACCGTCCTTTTCTGTGGTCATCCTTGCCAGCACCGGTCTATTGGTGTACCGTCCTTCTGTGTGGTCATCCTTGCCAGCACCGGTATTTTGGTGTACCGTCCTTCTCTGCGGTCATCCTTGCCAGCACCGGTCTCATGATGTACCGTCCTTCTCTGTGGTCATCCTTGCCAGCACCAGTCTCTTGGTGTACCGTCCTTCTCTGTGGTCATCCTTGCCAGCACCGGTATTTTGGTGTACCGTCCTTCTCTGTGGTCATCCTTGCCAGCACCGGTCTCTTGGTGAACCGTCTTTCTCTGTGGTCATCCTTGCCAGCACCGGTATTATGGTGTACCGTCCTTCTCTGCGGTCATCCTTTGCAGCACCGGTATCTTGGTGTACCGTCCTTCTCTATGGCCATCCTTGCCAGCACCGGTCTCTTGGTGTACCGTCCTTCTCTGTGGTCATCCTTGCCAGCACCGGTCTCTTGGTGTACCGTCCTTATTTGTGCTCATCCTTGCCAGCACCGGTCTCTTGGTGTACCGTCCTTCTTTGTGGTCATCCTTACCAGCACTGGTATCTTTGTGTACCGTCCTTCTCTGTGGTCATCCTTGACAGCACCAGTGTCTTGGTGTACCGTCCTTCTCTGTGGTCATCCTTGCCAGCACTGGTCTCTTGGTGTACCGTCCTTCTCTGTGGTCATCCTTGCCAGTACCGGTCTCTTGGTGCACTGTCCTTCTCTGTGGTCATCCTTGTCAGCATCGGTCTCTTGGTGTACCGTCCTTCTCTGTGGTCATCCTTGCCAGCACCGGTCTCTTGGTGTACCGTCCTTATCTGTGGTCATCCTTGCTAGCACCGGTCTCTTGGTGTACCGTCCTTTTCTGTGGTCATCCTTGCCAGCACCGGTCTCTTGGTGTACCGTCCTTCTCTGTGGTCATCCTTGCCAGTACCGGTATCTTGGTGTACCGTCCTTATTTGTACTCATCCTTGCCAGCACCGGTCTCTTGGTGTACCGTCCTTCTTTGTGGTCATCCTTGCCAGCACCGGTCTCTTGGTGTACTGTCCTTCTCTGTGGTCATCCTTGCCAGCACCGGTCTCTTGGGGTACCGTCCTTCTCTGTGGTCATCCTTGCCAGCACCAGTCTCTTGGTGTACCGTCCTTCTTTGTGGTCATCCTTGCCAGCACCGGTCTCTTGGTGTACCGTCCTTCTCTGTTGTCATCCTTGCCAGCACCGGTATTTTGGTGTACCGAACTTCTCTGCGGTCAACCTTGCCAGCACCGGTATCATGGTGTACCATCCTTCTCTGTGGTCATCCTTGACAGCACCGGTCTCTTGGGGTACCGTCCTTCTCTGTGGTCATCCTTGCCAACACCGGTCTCTTGGTGTACCGTCCTTCTCTGTGCTCATCCTTGCCAGCACCGGTCTCTTGGTGTACTGTCCTTCTCTGTGGTCATCCTTGCCAGCACCGGTATTTTGGTGTACCGTCCATCTCTGCGGTCATCCTTGCCAGCACCGGTCTCATGGTGTACCATCCTTCTCTGTGGTCCTCCTTGCCAGCACCGGTCTCTTGGTGTACCGTCCTTCTCTGTGGTCATCCTTGCCAGCACCAGTCTCTTGGTGTACCATCCTTCTTTGTGGTCATCCTTGCCAGCACCGGTCTCTTGGTGTACCGTCTTTCTCTGTGGTCATCCTTGCCAGCACCTGTCTCTTGGTGTACTGTCCTTTTCTGTGGTCATCGTTGCCAGCACCGGTCTATTGGTGTACCGTCCTTCTGTGTGGTCATCCTTGCCAGCACCGGTATTTTGGTGTACCGTCCTTCTCTGCGGTCATCCTTGCCAGCACCGGTCTCATGATGTACCGTCCTTCTCTGTGGTCATCCTTGCCAGCACCAGTCTCTTGGTGTACCGTCCTTCTCTGTGGTCATCCTTGCCAGCACCGGTATTTTGGTGTACCGTCCTTCTCTGTGGTCATCCTTGCCAGCACCGGTCTCTTGGTGTACCGTCCTTCTCTGTGGTCATCCTTGCCAGCACCGGTATTTTGGTGTACCGTCCTTCTCTGCGGTCATCCTTTGCAGCACAGGTATCTTGGTGTACCGTCCTTCTCTATGGCCATCCTTGCCAGCACCGGTCTCTTGGTGTACCGTCCTTCTCTGTGGTCATCCTTGCCAGCACCGGTATCTTGGTGTACCGTCCTTATTTGTGCTCATCCTTGCCAGCACCGGTCTCTTGATGTACCGTCCTTCTTTGTGGTCAGCCTTGCCAGCACCGGTCTCTTGGTGTACTGTCCTTCTCTGTGGTCATAGTTGCCAGCACCAGTCTCTTGGTGTACCGTCTTTCTTTGTGGTCATCCTTGCCAGCACCTGTCTCTTGGTGTACCGTCCTTTTCTGTGGTCCTCCTTGCCAGCACCGGTATTTTGGTGTACCGTCCTTCTCTGTGGTCATCCTTGCCAGCACCGGTCTCTTGGTGTACCGTTCTTCTGTGTGGTCATCCTTGCCAGCACCGGTATTTTGGTGTACCGTCCTTCTCTGCGGTCATCCTTGCCAGAACCGGTCTCATGGTGTACCGTCCTTCTCTGTGGTCATCCTTGCCAGCACCGGTCTCTTGGTGTACCGTCCTTCTCTGTGGTCATCCTTGCCAGCACCAGTCTCTTGGTGTACCATCCTTCTCTGTGGTCATCCTTGCCAGCACCGGTCTCATGGGGTAATGTCCTTCTCTGTGGTCATCCTTGCCAGCACCGGTCCCTTGGTGTACCATCCTTCTCTGTGGTCATCCTTGCCAGCACCAGTCTCTTGGGGTACCGTCCTTCTCTGTGGTCATCCTTGCCAGCACCGGTCTCTTGGTGTACCATCCTTCTCTGTGGTGATCCTTGCCAGCACCGGTCTCTTGGGGTACCGTCCTTCTCTGTGGTCATCCTTGCCAGCACCGGTCTATTGGCGTACCATCCTTCTGTATGGTCATCCTTGCCAGCACCGGTCTCTTGGGGTACCGTCCTTCTCTGTGGTCATCCTTGCCAGCACCGGTCTCTTGGTGTACCGTCCTTCTCTGTGGTCATCCTTGCCAGCACCAGTCTCTTGGTGTACCGTCCTTCTCTGTGGTCATCCTTGCCAGCACCGGTATTATGGTGTACCGTCCTTCTCTGTGGTCATCCTTGCCAGCACCAGTCTCTTGGTGTACCATCTTTCTCTGTGGTCCTCCTTGCCAGCACCGGTCTCTTGGTGTACCGTCCTTCTCTGTGGTCATCCTTGCCAGCACCGGTATTTTGGTGTACCGTCCTTCTCAGCGGTCATCCTTGCCAGCACCGGTCTCTTGGTGTACCGTCCTTCTCTGTGGTCATCCTTGCCAGCACCGGTATTTTGGTGTACCGTCATTCTCAGCGGTCATCCTTGCCAGCGCCGGTCTCATGGGGTACCGTCCTTCTCTGTGGTCATCCTTGCCAGCACCAGTCTCTTGGTGTACCGTCCTTCTCTGTGGTCATACTTGCCAGCACCAGTCTCTTGGTGTACCGTCCTTCTCTGTGGTCATCCTTGCCAGCACCAGTCTCTTGGTGTACCATCTTTCTCTGTGGTCATCCTTGCCAGCACCAGTCTCTTGGTGTACCATCTTGCTCTGTGGTCCTCCTTGCTAGCACCGGTCTCTTAGTGTACCGTCCTTCTCTGTGGTTATCCTTGCCAGCACCAGTATTTTGGTGTACCCTCCTTCTCTGTGGTCATCCTTGCCAGCACCGGTCTCATGGGGTACCGTCCTTCTCTGTGGTCATCCTTGCCAGAACCGGTCTCTTGGTGTACCGTCCTTCTCTGTGGTCTTCCTTGCCTGCACCGGTCTCTTGGTGTACCATCCTTCTCTGCGGTCATCCTTGCCAGCGCCAGTCTCTTGGTGTACCGTCCTTCTCTGCGGTCATCCTTGCCGGCACCGGTCTCTTGGTGTACCGTCCTTCTCTGCGGTCATCCTTGCCAGCACCGGTCTCTTGGTGTACCGTCCCTCTCTGTGGTCATCCTTGCCAGCACCAGTCTCTTGGTGTACCGTCCCTCTCTGTGGTCATCCTTGCCAGAACCAGTCTCTTGGTGTACCGTCCTTCTCTGCGGTCATCCTTGCCAGCACCGGTCTCATGGGGTACCGTCCTTCTCTGCGGTCATCCTTGCCAGCACCGGTCTCTTGGTGTACCGTCCTTCTCTGCGGTCATCCTTGCCAGCACCGGTCTCTTGGTGTACCGTCCTTCTCTTTGGTCATCCTTGCCAGCACCGGTCTCATGGTGTACCGTCCTTCTCTATGGTCATCCCTGCCAGCACCGGTCTCTTGGTGTATCTTCCTTCTCTGCGGTCATCCTTGCCAGCACCAGTCTCTTGGTGTACCGTCCTTCTCTGCGGACATCCTTGCCAGCACCGGTCTCTTGGTGTACCGTCCTTCTCTGCGGTCATCCTTGCCAGCACCGGTCTCTTGGTGTACCGTCCTTCTCTTTGGTCATCCTTGCCAGCACCGGTCTCATGGTGTACCGTCCTTCTCTGCGGTCATCCTTGCCAGCACCGGTCTCTTGGTGTACCGTCCTTCTCTTCGGTCATCCTTGTACCGTCCTTCTCTGCGGTCATCCTTGCCAGCACCGGTCTCTTGGTGTACCGTCCTTCTCTGCGGTCATCCTTGCCAGCACCGGTCTCTTGGTGTACCGTCCTTCTCTGCGGGCATCCTTGCCAGCACCGGTCTCTTGGTGTACCGTCCTTCTCTGCGGTCATCCTTGCCAGCACCGGTCTCTTGGTGTACCGTCCTTCTCTGTTGTCATCCTTGCCAGCACCAGTCTCTTGGTGTACCGTCCTTCTCTGCGGTCATCCTTACCAGCACCAGTGTCTTGGTGTACCATCCTTCTCTGTGGTCATCCTTGCCAGCACCGGTGTCTTGGTGTACCATCCTTCTCTGTGGTCATCCTTGCCAGCACCAGTCTCTTGGTGTACCGTCCTTCTCTGCGGTCATCCTTGCCAGCACCGGTGTCTTGGTGGACCATCCTTCTCTGCGGTCATCCTTGCCAGCACCGGTGTCTTGGTGCACCGTCCTCCTCTACGCACCAGTCTCTTAGTGTACCGTCCTTCTCTATGGCCATCCTTGCCAGCACCGGTCTCTTGGTGTACCGTCCTTCTCTACGCACCGGTCTCTTGGTGTACCGTCCTTCTCTGTTGTCATCCTTGCCAGCACCAGTCTCTTGGTGTACCGTCCTTCTCTGCGGTCATCCTTACCAGCACCAGTGTCTTGGTGTACCATTCTTCTCTGTGGTCATCCTTGCCAGCACCGGTGTCTTGGTGTACCATCCTTCTCTGTGGTCATCCTTGCCAGCACCAGTCTCTTGGTGTACCGTCCTTCTCTGCGGTCATCCTTGCCAGCACCGGTGTCTTGGTGTACCGTCCTTCTCTACGCACCAGTCTCTTAGTGTACCGTCCTTCTCTATGGCCATCCTTGCCAGCACCGGTCTCTTGGTGTACCGTCCTTCTCTACGCACCAGTCTCTTGGTGTACCGTCTTTCTCTGCGGTCATCCTTGCCAGTACCGGTATCTTGGTGTACCGTCCTTCTCTATGGCCATCCTTGCCAGCACCGGTCTCTTGGTGTACCGTCCTTCTGTACGCACCAGTCTCTTGGTGTACCGTCTTTCTCTGTGGTCATCCTTGCCAGCACCGGTCTCTTGGAGTCCCATCCTTCTCTGTGGTCATCCTTACCAGCACTGGTATCTTGGTGTACCGTCCTTCTCTGTGGTCATCCTTGCCAGCACCAGTGTCTTGGTGTACCGTCCTTCTCTGTGGTCATCCTTGCCAGCACCGGTCTCTTGGTGAACCGTCCTTCTCTGTGGCCATCCTTGCCAGCACCGGTCTCTTGGTGTACCGTCCTTCTCTGTGGTCATCCTTGCCAGTACCGGTCTCTTGGTGCACTGTCCTTCTCTTTGGTCATCCTTGTCAGCATCGGTCTCTTGGTGTACCGTCCTTCTCTGTGGTCATCCTTGCCAGCACCGGTCTCTTGGTGTACCGTCCTTCTCTGTGGTCATCCTTGCTAGCACCGGTCTCTTGGTGTACCGTCCTTTTCTGTGGTCATCCTTGCCAGCACCGGTCTCTTGGTGTACCGTCCTTCTCTGTGGTCATCCTTGCCAGTACCGGTATCTTGGTGTACCGTCCTTATTTGTGCTCATCCTTGCCAGCACCGGTCCCTTGGTGTACCGTCCTTCTTTGTGGTCATCCTTGCCAGCACCGGTCTCTTGGTGTACTGTCCTTCTCTGTGGTCATCCTTGCAAGCACCAGTCTCTTGGTGTACCGTCCTTCTTTGTGGTCATCCTTGCCAGCACCGGTCTCTTGGTGTACCATCCTTCTCTGTTGTGATCCTTGCCAGCACCGGTATTTTGGTGTACCGTCCTTCTCTGCGGTCAACCTTGCCAGCACCGGTATCATGGTGTACCATCTTTCTCTGTGGTCATCCTTGACAGCACCGGTCTCTTGGGGTACCGTCCTTCTCTGCGGTCATCCTTGCCAGCACCGGTCTCTTGGTGTACCGTCCTTCTCTGTGCTCATCCTTGCCAGCACCGGTCTCTTGGTGTACTGTCCTTCTCTGTGGTCATCCTTGCCAGCACCGGTATTTTGGTGTACCGTCCATCTCTGCGCTCATCCTTGCCAGCACCGGTCTCATGGTGTACCATCCTTCTCTGTGGTCCTCCTTGCTAGCACCGGTCTCTTGGTGTACCGTCCTTCTCTGTGGTCATCCTTGCCAGCACCAGTCTCTTGGTGTACCATCCTTCTTTGTGGTCATCCTTGCCAGCACCGGTCTCTTGGTGTACCGTCTTTCTCTGTGATCATCCTTGCCAGCACCTGTCTCTTGGTGTACCGTCCTTTTCTGTGGTCATCCTTGCCAGCACCGGTCTATTGGTGTACCGTCCTTCTGTGTGGTCATCCTTGCCAGCACCGGTATTTTGGTGTACCGTCCTTCTCTGCGGTCATCCTTGCCAGCACCGATCTCATGATGTACCGTCCTTCTCTGTGGTCATCCTTGCCAGCACCAGTCTCTTGGTGTACCGTCCTTCTCTGTGGTCATCCTTGCCAGCACCGGTATTTTGGTGTACCGTCCTTCTCTGTGGTCATCCTTGCCAGCACCGGTCTCTTCGTATACCGTCCTTCTCTGTGGTCATCCTTGCCAGCACCGGTATTTTGGTGTACCGTCCTTCTATGGGGTCATCCTTTGCAGCACCGGTATCTTGGTGTACCGTCCTTCTCTATGGCCATCCTTGGCAGCACCGGTCTCTTGGTGTACCGTCCTTCTCTGTGGTCATCCTTGCCAGCACCGGTATCTTGGTGTACCGTCCTTATTTGTGCTCATCCTTGCCAGCACCGGTCTCTTGGTGTACCGTCCTTCTTTGTGGTCATCCTTACCAGCACTGGTATCTTGGTGTATCGTCCTTCTCTATGGTCATCCTTGCCAGCACCAGTGTCTTGGTGTACCGTCCTTCTCTGTGGTCATCCTTGCCAGCACCGGTCTCTTGGTGTACCGTCCTTCTCTGTGGTCATCCTTGCCAGTACCGGTCTCTTGGTGCACTGTCCTTCTCTGTGGTCATCCTTGTCAGCATCGGTCTCTTGGTGTACCGTCCTTCTCTGTGGTCATTCTTGCCAGCACCGGTCTCTTGGTGTACCGTCCTTCTCTGTGGTCATCCTTGCTAGCACCGGTATCTTGGTGTACCGTCCTTTTCTGTGGTCATCCTTGCCAGCACCGGTCTCTTGGTGTACCGTCCTTCTCTGTGGTCATCCTTGCCAGTACCGGTATCTTGGTGTACCGTCCTTATTTGTGCTCATCCTTGCCAGTACCGGTATCTTGGTGTACCGTCCTTATTTGTGCTCATCCTTGCCAGCACCGGTCTCTTGGTGCACTGTCCTTCTCTGTGGTCATCCTTGTCAGCATCGGTCTCTTGGTGTACCGTCTTTCTCTGTGGTCATCCTTGCCAGCACCAGTCTCTTGGTGTACCGTCCTTCTCTGTGGTCATCCTTGCCAGCACCGGTCTCTTGGTGTACCGTCCTTTTCTGTGGTCATCCTTGCCAGCACCAGTCTCTTGGTGTACCGTCCTTCTCTGTGGTCATCCTTGCCAGTACCGGTATCTTGGTGTACCGTCCTTATTTGTGCTCATCCTTGCCAGTACCGGTATCTTGGTGTACCGTCCTTATTTGTGCTCATCCTTGCCAGCACCGGTCTCTTGGTGCACTGTCCTTCTCTGTGGTCATCCTTGTCAGCATCGGTCTCTTGGTGTACCGTCCTTCTCTGTGGTCATCCTTGCCAGTACCGGTCTCTTGGTGTACTGTCCTTCTCTGTGGTCATCCTTGTCAGCATCGGTCTCTTGGTGTACCGTCCTTCTCTGTGGTCATCCTTGCCAGCACCGGTCTCTTGGTGTACCGTCCTTCTCTGTGGTCATCCTTGCTAGCACCGGTCTCTTGGTGTACCGTCCTTTTCTGTGGTCATCCTTGCCAGCACCGGTCTCTTAGTGTACCGTCCTTCTCTGTGGTCATCCTTGCCAGTACCGGTATCTTGGTGTACCGTCCTTATTTGTGCTCATCCTTGCCAGTACCAGTATCTTGGTGCACTGTCCTTCTCTGTGGTCATCCTTGTCAGCATCGGTCTCTTGGTGTACCGTCCTTCTCTGTGGTCATCCTTGCCAGCACCAGTCTCTTGGTGTACCGTCCTTCTTTGTGGTCAACCTTGCCAGCACCGGTATCATGGTGTACCATCCTTCTCTGTTGTCATCCTTGCCAGCACCGGTATTTTGGTGTACCGTCCTTCTCTGCGATCAACCTTGCCAGCACCGGTATCATGGTGTACCATCCTTCTCTGTGGTCATCCTTGACAGCACCGGTCTCTTGGGGTACCGTCCTTCTCTGTGGTCATCCTTGCCAGCACCGGTCTCTTGGTGTACCGTCCTTCTCTGTGCTCATTCTTGCCAGCACCGGTCTCTTGGTGTACTGTCCTTCTCTGTGGTCATCCTCGCCAGCACCGGTATTTTGGTGTACCGTCCATCTCTGCGGTCATCCTTGCCAGCACCTGTCTCATGGTGTACCATCCTTCTCTGTGGTCCTCCTTGCCAGCACCGGTCTCTTGGTGTACCGTCCTTCTCTGTGGTCATCCTTGCCAGCACCAGTCTCTTGGTGTACCATCCTTCTTTGTGGTCATCCTTGCCAGCACCGGTCTCTTGGTGTACCGTCTTTCTCTGTGGTCATCCTTGCCAGCACCTGTCTCTTGGTGTACCGTCCTTTTCTGTTTTCATCCTTGCCAGCACCGGTCTATTGGTGTACCGTCCTTCTGTGTGGTCATCCTTGCCAGCACCGGTATTTTGGTGTACCGTCCTTCTCTGCAGTCATCCTTGCCAGCACCGGTCTCATGATGTACCGTCCTTCTCTGTGGTCATTCTTGCCAGTACCAGTCTCTTGGTGTACCGTCCTTCTCTGTGGTCATCCTTGCCAGCACCGGTATTTTGGTGTACCGTCCTTCTCTGTGGTCATCCTTGCCAGCACCGGTCTCTTGGTGTACCGTCCTTCTCTGTGGTCATCCTTGCCAGCACCGGTCTCTTGGTGTACCGTCCTTCTCTGTGGTCATCCTTGCTAGCACCGGTCTCTTGGTGTACCGTCCTTTTCTGTGGTCATCCTTGCCAGCACCGGTCTCTTGGTGTACCGTCCTTCTCTATGGTCATCCTTGCCAGTACCGGTATCTTGGTGTACCGTCCTTATTTGTGCTCATCCTTGCCAGCACCAATCTCTTGGTGTACCGTCCTTCTTTGTGGTCATCCTTGCCAGCACCGGTCTCTTGGTGTACTGTCCTTTTCTGTGGTCATCCTTGCCAGCACCAGTCTCTTGGTGTACCGTCCTTCTTTGTGGTCATCCTTGCCAGCACCGGTCTCTTGGTGTACCGTCCTTCTCTGTTGTCATCCTTGCCAGCACCGGTATTTTGGTGTACCGTCCTTCTCTGCGGTCAACCTTGCCAGCACCGGTATCATGGTGTACCATCCTTCTCTGTGGTCATCCTTGACAGCACCGGTCTCTTGGGGTACCGTCCTTCTCTGTGGTCATCCTTGCCAGCACCGGTATTTTGGTGTACCATCCATCTCTGCGGTCATCCTTGCCAGCACCGGTCTCATGGTGTACCATCCTTCTCTGCGGTCAACCTTGCCAGCACCGGTATCATGGTGTACCATCCTTCTCTGTGGTCATCCTTGACAGCACCGGTCTCTTGGGGTACCGTCCTTCTCTGTGGTCATCCTTGCCAGCACCGGTATTTTGGTGTACCATCCATCTCTGCGGTCATCCTTGCCAGCACCGGTCTCATGGTGTACCATCCTTCTCTGTGGTCCTCCTTGCCAGCACCGGTCTCTTGGTGTACCGTCCTTCTCTGTGGTCATCCTTGCCAGCACCAGTCTATTGGTGTACCGTCCTTCTGTGTGGTCATCCTTGCCAGCACCGGTATTTTCGTGTACCGTCCTTCTCTGCGGTCATCCTTGCCAGCACCGGTCTCATGATGTACCGTCCTTCTCTGTGGTCATCCTTGCCAGCACCAGTCTCTTGGTGTACCGTCCTTCTCTGTGGTCATCCTTGCCAGCACCGGTATTTTAGTGTATGGTCCTTCTCTGTGGTCATCCTTGCCAGCACCGGTCTCTTGGTGTACCGTCCTTCTCTGTGGTCATCCTTGCCAGCACCGGTATTTTGGTGTACCGTCCTTCTCTGCAGTCATCCTTTGCAGCACCGGTATCTTGGTGTACCGTCCTTCTCTATGGCCATCCTTGCCAGCACCGGTCTCTTGGTGTACCGTCCTTCTCTGTGGTCATCCTTGCCAGCACCGGTATCTTGGTGTACCGTCCTTATTTGTGCTCATCCTTGCCAGCACCGGTCTCTTGGTGTACCGTCCTTCTTTGTGGTCATCCTTACCAGCACTGGTATCTTGGTGTACCGTCCTTCTCTATGGTCATCCTTGCCAGCACCAGTGTCTTGGTGTACCGTCCTTCTCTGTGGTCATCCTTGCCAGCACTGGTCTCTTGGTGTACCGTCCTTCTCTGTGGTCATCCTTGCCAGTACCGGTCTCTTGGTGCACTGTCCTTCTCTGTGGTCATCCTTGTCAGCATCGGTCTCTTGGTGTACCGTCCTTCTCTGTGGTCATCCTTGCCAGCACCGGTCTCTTGGTGTATCGTCCTTCTCTGTGGTCATCCTTGCTAGCACCGGTCTCTTGGTGTACCGTCCTTTTCTGTGGTCATCTTCGCCAGCACCGGTCTCTTGGTGTACCGTCCTTCTCTGTGGTCATCCTTGCCAGTACCGGTATCTTGGTGTACCGTCCTTATTTGTGCTCATCCTTGCCAGCACCGGTCTCTTGGTGTACCGTCCTTCTTTGTGGTCATCCTTGCCAGCACCGGTCTCTTGGTGTACTGTCCTTCTCTGTGGTCCTCCTTGCCAGCACCTGTCTCTTGGGGTACTATCCTTCTCTGTGGTCATCCTTGCCAGCACCAGTCTCTTGGTGTACCGTCCTTCTTTGTGGTCATCCTTGCCAGCACCGGTCTCTTGGTGTACCGTCCTTCTCTGTTGTCATCCTTGCCAGCACCGGTATTTTGGTGTACCGTCCTTCTCTGCGGTCAACCTTGCCAGCACCGGTATCATGGTGTACCATCCTTCTCTGTGGTCATCCTTGACAGCACCGGTCTCTTGGGGTACCGTCCTTCTCTGTGGTCATTCTTGCCAGCACCGGTCTCTTGGTGTACCGTCCTTCTCTGTGCTCATCCTTGCCAGCACCGGTCTCTTGGTGTACTGTCCTTCTCTGTGGTCATCCTTCCAGCACCGGTATTTTGGTGTACCGTCCATCTCTGTGGTCATCCTTGCCAGCACCGGTCTCATGGTGTACCATCCTTCTCTGTGGTCCTCCTTGCCAGCACCGGTCTCTTGGTGTACCGTCATTCTCTGTGGTCATCCTTGCCAGCACCAGTCTCTTGGTGTACCATCCTTCTTTGTGGTCATCCTTGCCAGCACCGGTCTCTTGGTGTACCGTCTTTCTCTGTGGTCATCCTTGCCAGCACCTGTCTTTTGGTGTACCGTCCTTTTCTGTGGTCATCCTTGCCAGCACCGGTCTATTGGTGTACCGTCCTTCTGTGTGGTCATCCTTGTCAGCACCGGTATTTTGGTGTACCGTCCTTCTCTGCGGTCATCCTTGCCAGCACCGGTCTCATGATGTATCGTCCTTCTCTGTGGTCATCCTTGCCAGCACCAGTCTCTTGCTGTACCGTCCTTCTCTGTGGTCATCCTTGCCAGCACCGGTATTTTGGTGTACCGTCCTTCTCTGTGGTCATCCTTGCCAGCACCGGTCTCTTGGTGTACCGTCCTTCTCTGTGGTCATCCTTGCCAGCACCGGTATTTTGGTGTACCGTCCTTCTCTGCGGTCATCCTTGCCAGCACCGGTCTCATGATGTACCGTCCTTCTCTGCAGTCATCCTTTGCAGCACCGGTATCTTGGTGTACCATCCTTCTTTATGGCCATCCTTGCCAGCACCGGTCTCTTGGTGTACCGTCCTTCTCTGTGGTCATCCTTGCCAGCACCGGTATCTTGGTGTACCGTCCTTATTTGTGCTCATCCTTGCCAGCACCGGTCTCTTGGTGTACCGTCCTTCTTTGTGGTCATCCTTACCAGCACCGGTCTCTTGGTGTACTGTCCTTCTCTGTGGTCATCGTTGCCAGCACCAGTCTCTTGTTTTACCGTCTTTCTTTGTGGTCATCCTTGCCAGCACCTGTCTCTTGGTGTACCATCCTTTTCTGTGGTCCTCCTTGCCAGCACCGGTATTTTGGTGTACCGTCCTTCTCTGTGGTCATCCTTGCCAGCACCGGTCTCATGGTGTACCGTCCTTCTCTGTGGTCATCCTTGCCAGCACCGGTCTCTTGGTGTACCGTCCTTCTCTGCGGTCATCCTTGCCAGCACCAGTCTCTTGGTGTACCATCCTTCTCTGTGGTCATCCTTGCCAGCACTGGTCTCATGGGGTACCGTCCTTCTCTGTGGTCATCCTTGCCAGCACCGGTCTCTTGGTGTACCATCCTTCTGTGTGGTCATCCTTGCCAGCACCAGTCTCTTGGGGTACCGTCCTTCTCTGTGGTCATCCTTGCCAGCACCGGTCTCTTGGTGTACCATCCTTCTCTGTGGTCATCCTTGCCAGCACCGGTCTCTTGGGGTACCGTCCTTCTCTGTGGTCATCCTTGCCAGCACCGGTCTATTGGTGTACCATCCTTCTGTATGGTCATTCTTGCCAGCACCGGTCTCTTGGGGTACCGTCCTTCTCTGTGGTCATCCTTGCCAGCACCGGTCTCTTGGTGTACCGTCCTTCTCTGTGGTCATCCTTGCCAGCACCAGTCTCTTGGTGTACCGTCCTTCTCTGTGGTCATCCTTGCCAGCACCGGTATTTTGGTGTACCATCCTTCTCAGCGGTCATCCTTGCCAGCACCGGTCTCATGGGGTACCGTCCTTCTCTGTGGTCATCCTTGCCAGCACCGGTCTCTTGGTGTACCGTCCTTCTCTGCTGTCATCCTTGCCAGCACCGGTCTCTTGGTGTACCATCCTTCTCTGTGGTCATCCTTGCCAGCACCGGTATTTTGGTGTACCGTCCTTCTCTGCGGTCATCCTTGCCAGCACCGGTATTTTGGTGTACCGTCCTTCTCTGCGGTCATCCTTGCCAGCACCGGTCTCTTGGTGTACCGTCCTTCTCTGCGGTCATCCTTGCCAGCACCAGTCTCTTGGTGTACCGTCCTTCTCTGCTGTCATCCTTGCCAGCACCGGTATTTTGGTGTACCGTCCTTCTCTGCGGTCATCCTTGCCAGCACCGGTCTCTTGGTGTACCGTCCTTCTCTGTGGTCATCCTTGACAGCACCGGTCTCTTGGTGTACCATTCTTCTCTGCGGTCATCCTTGCCAGCACCAGTCTCATGGTGTACCGTCCTTCTCTGCGGTCATCCTTGCCAGCACCAGTCTCATGGTGTACCGTCCTTCTCTGTGGTCATCCCTGCCAGCACCGGTATTTTGGTGTACCGTCCTTCTGGGCGGTCATCCTTGCCAGCACCAGTATTTTGGTGTACCGTCCTTCTCTGTGGTCATCCTTGCCAGCACCGGTATTTTGGTGTACCGTCCTTCTTTGTGGTCATCCTTGCCAGCACCGGTCTCTTGGTGTACTGTCCTTCTCTGTGGTCATCCTTGCCAGCACCGGTCTCTTGGGGTACCGTCCTTCTCTGTGGTCATCCTTGCCAGCACCAGTCTCTTGGTGTACCGTCCTTCTCTGTTGTCATCCTTGCCAGCACCGGTATTTTGGTGTACCGTCCTTCTCTGCGGTCAACCTTGCCAGCACCGGTATCATGGTGTACCATCCTTCTCTGTGGTCATCCTTGACAGCACCGGTCTCTTGGGGTACCGTCCTTCTCTGTGGTCATCCTTGCCAACACCGGTCTCTTGGTGTACCGTCCTTCTCTGTGCTCATCCTTGCCAGCACTGGTCTCTTGGTGTACTGTCCTTCTCTGTGGTCATCCTTGCCAGCACCGGTATTTTGGTGTACCGTCCATCTCTGCGGTCATCCTTGCCAGCACCGGTCTCATGGTGTACCATCCTTCTCTGTGGTCCTCCTTGCCAGCACCGGTCTCTTGGTGTACCGTCCTTCTCTGTGGTCATCCTTGCCAGCACCAGTCTCTTGGTGTACCATCCTTCTTTGTGGTCATCCTTGCCAGCACCGGTCTCTTGGTGTACCGTCTTTCTCTGTGGTCATCCTTGCCAGCACCTGTCTCTTGGTGTACTGTCCTTTTCTGTGGTCATCGTTGCCAGCACCGGTCTATTGGTGTACCGTCCTTCTGTGTGGTCATCCTTGCCAGCACCGGTATTTTGGTGTACCGTCCTTCTCTGCGGTCATCCTTGCCAGCACCGGTCTCATGATGTACCGTCCTTCTCTGTGGTCATCCTTGCCAGCACCAGTCTCTTGGTGTACCGTCCTTCTCTGTGGTCATCCTTGCCAGCACCGGTATTTTGGTGTACCGTCCTTCTCTGTGGTCATCCTTGCCAGCACCGGTCTCTTGGTGTACCGTCCTTCTCTGTGGTCATCCTTGCCAGCACCGGTATTTTGGTGTACCGTCCTTCTCTGCGGTCATCCTTTGCAGCACAGGTATCTTGGTGTACCGTCCTTCTCTATGGCCATCCTTGCCAGCACCGGTCTCTTGGTGTACCGTCCTTCTCTGTGGTCATCCTTGCCAGCACCGGTATCTTGGTGTACCGTCCTTATTTGTGCTCATCCTTGCCAGCACCGGTCTCTTGGTGTACCGTCCTTCTTTGTGGTCAGCCTTGCCAGCACCGGTCTCTTGGTGTACTGTCCTTCTCTGTGGTCATAGTTGCCAGCACCAGTCTCTTGGTGTACCGTCTTTCTTTGTGGTCATCCTTGCCAGCACCTGTCTCTTGGTGTACCGTCCTTTTCTGTGGTCCTCCTTGCCAGCACCAGTATTTTGGTGTACCGTCCTTCTCTGTGGTCATCCTTGCCAGCACCGGTCTCTTGGTGTACCGTTCTTCTGTGTGGTCATCCTTGCCAGCACCGGTATTTTGGTGTACCGTCCTTCTCTGCGGTCATCCTTGCCAGAACCGGTCTCATGGTGTACCGTCCTTCTCTGTGGTCATCCTTGCCAGCACCGGTCTCTTGGTGTACCGTCCTTCTCTGTGGTCATCCTTGCCAGCACCAGTCTCTTGGTGTACCATCCTTCTCTGTGGTCATCCTTGCCAGCACCGGTCTCAGGGGTAATGTCCTTCTCTGTGGTCATCCTTGCCAGCACCGGTCCCTTGGTGTACCATCCTTCTCTGTGGTCATCCTTGCCAGCACCAGTCTCTTGGGGTACCGTCCTTCTCTGTGGTCATCCTTGCCAGCACCGGTCTCTTGGTGTACCATCCTTCTCTGTGGTGATCCTTGCCAGCACCGGTCTCTTGGGGTACCGTCCTTCTCTGTGGTCATCCTTGCCAGCACCGGTCTATTGGCGTACCATCCTTCTGTATGGTCATCCTTGCCAGCACCGGTCTCTTGGGGTACCGTCCTTCTCTGTGGTCATCCTTGCCAGCACCGGTCTCTTGGTGTACCGTCCTTCTCTGTGGTCATCCTTGCCAGCACCAGTCTCTTGGTGTACCGTCCTTCTCTGTGGTCATCCTTGCCAGCACCGGTATTATGGTGTACCGTCCTTCTCTGTGGTCATCCTTGCCAGCACCAGTCTCTTGGTGTACCATCTTTCTCTGTGGTCCTCCTTGCCAGCACCGGTCTCTTGGTGTACCGTCCTTCTCTGTGGTCATCCTTGCCAGCACCGGTATTTTGGTGTACCGTCCTTCTCAGCGGTCATCCTTGCCAGCACCGGTCTCTTGGTGTACCGTCCTTCTCTGTGGTCATCCTTGCCAGCACCGGTATTTTGGTGTACCGTCATTCTCAGCGGTCATCCTTGCCAGCACCGGTCTCATGGGGTACCGTCCTTCTCTGTGGTCATCCTTGCCAGCACCAGTCTCTTGGTGTACCGTCCTTCTCTGTGGTCATACTTGCCAGCACCAGTCTCTTGGTGTACCGTCCTTCTCTGTGGTCATCCTTGCCAGCACCAGTCTCTTGGTGTACCATCTTTCTCTGTGGTCATCCTTGCCAGCACCAGTCTCTTGGTGTACCATCTTGCTCTGTGGTCCTCCTTGCTAGCACCGGTCTCTTAGTGTACCGTCCTTCTCTGTGGTTATCCTTGCCAGCACCAGTATTTTGGTGTACCGTCCTTCTCTGTGGTCATCCTTGCCAGCACCGGTCTCATGGGGTACCGTCCTTCTCTGTGGTCATCCTTGCCAGAACCGGTCTCTTGGTGTACCGTCCTTCTCTGTGGTCTTCCTTGCCTGCACCGGTCTCTTGGTGTACCATCCTTCTCTGCGGTCATCCTTGCCAGCGCCAGTCTCTTGGTGTACCGTCCTTCTCTGCGGTCATCCTTGCCAGCACCGGTCTCTTGGTGTACCGTCCTTCTCTGCGGTCATCCTTGCCAGCACCGGTCTCTTGGTGTACCGTCCCTCTCTGTGGTCATCCTTGCCAGCACCAGTCTCTTGGTGTACCGTCCCTCTCTGTGGTCATCCTTGCCAGAACCAGTCTCTTGGTGTACCGTCCTTCTCTGCGGTCATCCTTGCCAGCACCGGTCTCATGGGGTACCGTCCTTCTCTGCGGTCATCCTTGCCAGCACCGGTCTCTTGGTGTACCGTCCTTCTCTGCGGTCATCCTTGCCAGCACCGGTCTCTTGGTGTACCGTCCTTCTCTTTGGTCATCCTTGCCAGCACCGGTCTCATGGTGTACCGTCCTTCTCTATGGTCATCCCTGCCAGCACCGGTCTCTTGGTGTATCTTCCTTCTCTGCGGTCATCCTTGCCAGCACCAGTCTCTTGGTGTACCGTCCTTCTCTGCGGACATCCTTGCCAGCACCGGTCTCTTGGTGTACCGTCCTTCTCTGCGGTCATCCTTGCCAGCACCGGTCTCTTGGTGTACCATCCTTCTCTTTGGTCATCCTTGCCAGCACCGGTCTCATGGTGTACCGTCCTTCTCTGCGGTCATCCTTGCCAGCACCGGTCTCTTGGTGTACCGTCCTTCTCTTCGGTCATCCTTGTACCGTCCTTCTCTGCGGTCATCCTTGCCAGCACCGGTCTCTTGGTGTACCGTCCTTCTCTGTTGTCATCCTTGCCAGCACCAGTCTCTTGTTGTACCGTCCTTCTCTGCGGTCATCCTTACCAGCACCAGTGTCTTGGTGTACCATCCTTCTCTGTGGTCATCCTTGCCAGCACCAATCTCTTGGTGTACCGTCCTTCTCTGCGGTCATCCTTGCCAGCACCGGTCTCTTGGTGTACCGTCCTTCTCTGCGGGCATCCTTGCCAGCACCGGTCTCTTGGTGTACCGTCCTTCTCTGCGGTCATCCTTGCCAGCACCGGTCTCTTGGTGTACCGTCCTTCTCTGTTGTCATCCTTGCCAGCACCAGTCTCTTGGTGTACCGTCCTTCTCTGCGGTCATCCTTACCAGCACCAGTGTCTTGGTGTACCATCCTTCTCTGTGGTCATCCTTGCCAGCACCGGTGTCTTGGTGTACCATCCTTCTCTGTGGTCATCCTTGCCAGCACCAGTCTCTTGGTGTACCGTCCTTCTCTGCGGTCATCCTTGCCAGCACCGGTGTCTTGGTGGACCATCCTTCTCTGCGGTCATCCTTGCCAGCACCGGTGTCTTGGTGTACCGTCCTTCTCTACGCACCAGTCTCTTAGTGTACCGTCCTTCTCTATGGCCATCCTTGCCAGCACCGGTCTCTTGGTGTACCGTCCTTCTCTACGCACCGGTCTCTTGGTGTACCGTCCTTCTCTGTTGTCATCCTTGCCAGCACCAGTCTCTTGGTGTACCGTCCTTCTCTGCGGTCATCCTTACCAGCACCAGTGTCTTGGTGTACCATTCTTCTCTGTGGTCATCCTTGCCAGCACCGGTGTCTTGGTGTACCATCCTTCTCTGTGGTCATCCTTGCCAGCACCAGTCTCTTGGTGTACCGTCCTTCTCTGCGGTCATCCTTGCCAGCACCGGTGTCTTGGTGTACCGTCCTTCTCTACGCACCAGTCTCTTAGTGTACCGTCCTTCTCTATGGCCATCCTTGCCAGCACCGGTCTCTTGGTGTACCGTCCTTCTCTACGCACCAGTCTCTTGGTGTACCGTCTTTCTCTGCGGTCATCCTTGCCAGTACCGGTATCTTGGTGTACCGTCCTTCTCTATGGCCATCCTTGCCAGCACCGGTCTCTTGGTGTACCGTCCTTCTGTACGCACCAGTCTCTTGGTGTACCGTCTTTCTCTGTGGTCATCCTTGCCAGCACCGGTCTCTTGGTGTCCCATCCTTCTCTGTGGTCATCCTTACCAGCACTGGTATCTTGGTGTACCGTCCTTCTCTGTGGTCATCCTTGCCAGCACCGGTCTCTTGGTGAACCGTCCTTCTCTGTGGCCATCCTTGCCAGCACCGGTCTCTTGGTGTACCGTCCTTCTCTGTGGTCATCCTTGCCAGTACCGGTCTCTTGGTGCACTGTCCTTCTCTTTGGTCATCCTTGTCAGCATCGGTCTCTTGGTGTACCGTCCTTCTCTGTGGTCATCCTTGCCAGCACCGGTCTCTTGGTGTACCGTCCTTCTCTGTGGTCATCCTTGCTAGCACCGGTCTCTTGGTGTACCGTCCTTTTCTGTGGTCATCCTTGCCAGCACCGGTCTCTTGGTGTACCGTCCTTCTCTGTGGTCATCCTTGCCAGTACCGGTATCTTGGTGTACCGTCCTTATTTGTGCTCATCCTTGCCAGCACCGGTCCCTTGGTGTACCGTCCTTCTTTGTGGTCATCCTTGCCAGCACCGGTCTCTTGGTGTACTGTCCTTCTCTGTGGTCATCCTTGCCAGCACCAGTCTCTTGGTGTACCGTCCTTCTTTGTGGTCATCCTTGCCAGCACCGGTGTCTTGGTGTACCATCCTTCTCTGTTGTGATCCTTGCCAGCACCGGTATTTTGGTGTACCGTCCTTCTCTGCGGTCAACCTTGCCAGCACCGGTATCATGGTGTACCATCTTTCTCTGTGGTCATCCTTGACAGCACCGGTCTCTTGGGGTACCGTCCTTCTCTGCGGTCATCCTTGCCAGCACCGGTCTCTTGGTGTACCGTCCTTCTCTGTGCTCATCCTTGCCAGCACCGGTCTCTTGGTGTACTGTCCTTCTCTGTGGTCATCCTTGCCCGCACCGGTATTTTGGTGTACCGTCCATCTCTGCGCTCATCCTTGCCAGCACCGGTCTCATGGTGTACCATCCTTCTCTGTGGTCCTCCTTGCTAGCACCGGTCTCTTGGTGTACCGTCCTTCTCTGTGGTCATCCTTGCCAGCACCAGTCTCTTGGTGTACCATCCTTCTTTGTGGTCATCCTTGCCAGCACCGGTCTCTTGGTGTACCGTCTTTCTCTGTGATCATCCTTGCCAGCACCTGTCTCTTGGTGTACCGTCCTTTTCTGTGGTCATCCTTGCCAGCACCGGTCTATTGGTGTACCGTCCTTCTGTGTGGTCATCCTTGCCAGCACCGGTATTTTGGTGTACCGTCCTTCTCTGCGGTCATCCTTGCCAGCACCGATCTCATGATGTACCGTCCTTCTCTGTGGTCATCCTTGCCAGCACCAGTCTCTTGGTGTACCGTCCTTCTCTGTGGTCATCCTTGCCAGCACCGGTATTTTGGTGTACCGTCCTTCTCTGTGGTCATCCTTGCCAGCACCGGTCTCTTCGTGTACCGTCCTTCTCTGTGGTCATCCTTGCCAGCACCGGTATTTTGGTGTACCGTCCTTCTATGGGGTCATCCTTTGCAGCACCGGTATCTTGGTGTACCGTCCTTCTCTATGGCCATCCTTGGCAGCACCGGTCTCTTGGTGTACCGTCCTTCTCTGTGGTCATCCTTGCCAGCACCGGTATCTTGGTGTACCGTCCTTATTTGTGCTCATCCTTGCCAGCACCGGTCTCTTGGTGTACCGTCCTTCTTTGTGGTCATCCTTACCAGCACTGGTATCTTGGTGTATCGTCCTTCTCTATGGTCATCCTTGCCAGCACCAGTGTCTTGGTGTACCGTCCTTCTCTGCGGTCATCCTTGCCATCACCGGTCTCTTGGTGTACCGTCCTTCTCTGTGGTCATCCTTGCCAGTACCGGTCTCTTGGTGCACTGTCCTTCTCTGTGGTCATCCTTGTCAGCATCGGTCTCTTGGTGTACCGTCCTTCTCTGTGGTCATTCTTGCCAGCACCGGTCTCTTGGTGTACCGTCCTTCTCTGTGGTCATCCTTGCTAGCACCGGTATCTTGGTGTACCGTCCTTTTCTGTGGTCATCCTTGCCAGCACCGGTCTCTTGGTGTACCGTCCTTCTCTGTGGTCATCCTTGCCAGTACCGGTATCTTGGTGTACCGTCCTTATTTGTGCTCATCCTTGCCAGCACCGGTCTCTTGGTGCACTGTCCTTCTCTGTGGTCATCCTTGTCAGCATCGGTCTCTTGGTGTACCGTCTTTCTCTGTGGTCATCCTTGCCAGCACCAGTCTCTTGGTGTACCGTCCTTCTCTGTGGTCATCCTTGCCAGCACCGGTCTCTTGGTGTACCGTCCTTCTCTGTGGTCATCCTTGCTAGCACCGGTCTCTTGGTGTACCGTCCTTTTCTGTGGTCATCCTTGCCAGCACCAGTCTCTTGGTGTACCGTCCTTCTCTGTGGTCATCCTTGCCAGTACCGGTATCTTGGTGTACCGTCCTTATTTGTGCTCATCCTTGCCAGTACCGGTATCTTGGTGTACCGTCCTTATTTGTGCTCATCCTTGCCAGCACCGGTCTCTTGGTGCACTGTCCTTCTCTGTGGTCATCCTTGTCAGCATCGGTCTCTTGGTGTACCGTCCTTCTCTGTGGTCATCCTTGCCAGTACCGGTCTCTTGGTGTACTGTCCTTCTCTGTGGTTATCCTTGTCAGCATCGGTCTCTTGGTGTACCGTCCTTCTCTGTGGTCATCCTTGCCAGCACCGGTCTCTTGGTGTACCGTCCTTCTCTGTGGTCATCCTTGCTAGCACCGGTCTCTTGGTGTACCGTCCTTTTCTGTGGTCATCCTTGCCAGCACCGGTCTCTTAGTGTACCGTCCTTCTCTGTGGTCATCCTTGCCAGTACCGGTATCTTGGTGTACCGTCCTTATTTGTGCTCATCCTTGCCAGTACCAGTATCTTGGTGCACTGTCCTTCTCTGTGGTCATCCTTGTCAGCATCGGTCTCTTGGTGTACCGTCCTTCTCTGTGGTCATCCTTGCCAGCACCAGTCTCTTGGTGTACCGTCCTTCTTTGTGGTCAACCTTGCCAGCACCGGTATCATGGTGTACCATCCTTCTCTGTTGTCATCCTTGCCAGCACCGGTATTTTGGTGTACCGTCCTTCTCTGCGATCAACCTTGCCAGCACCGGTATCATGGTGTACCATCCTTCTCTGTGGTCATCCTTGACAGCACCGGTCTCTTGGGGTACCGTCCTTCTCTGTGGTCATCCTTGCCAGCACCGGTCTCTTGGTGTACCGTCCTTCTCTGTGCTCATTCTTGCCAGCACCGGTCTCTTGGTGTACTGTCCTTCTCTGTGGTCATCCTCGCCAGCACCGGTATTTTGGTGTACCGTCCATCTCTGCGGTCATCCTTGCCAGCACCTGTCTCATGGTGTACCATCCTTCTCTGTGGTCCTCCTTGCCAGCACCGGTCTCTTGGTGTACCGTCCTTCTCTGTGGTCATCCTTGCCAGCACCAGTCTCTTGGTGTACCATCCTTCTTTGTGGTCATCCTTGCCAGCACCGGTCTCTTGGTGTACCGTCTTTCTCTGTGGTCATCCTTGCCAGCACCTGTCTCTTGGTGTACCGTCCTTTTCTGTTTTCATCCTTGCCAGCACCGGTCTATTGGTGTACCGTCCTTCTGTGTGGTCATCCTTGCCAGCACCGGTATTTTGGTGTACCGTCCTTCTCTGCAGTCATCCTTGCCAGCACCGGTCTCATGATGTACCGTCCTTCTCTGTGGTCATTCTTGCCAGTACCAGTCTCTTGGTGTACCGTCCTTCTCTGTGGTCATCCTTGCCAGCACCGGTATTTTGGTGTACCGTCCTTCTCTGTGGTCATCCTTGCCAGCACTGGTCTCTTGGTGTACCGTCCTTCTCTGTGGTCATCCTTGCCAGCACCGGTCTCTTGGTGTACCGTCCTTCTCTGTGGTCATCCTTGCTAGCACCGGTCTCTTGGTGTACCGTCCTTTTCTGTGGTCATCCTTGCCAGCACCGGTCTCTTGGTGTACCGTCCTTCTCTATGGTCATCCTTGCCAGTACCGGTATCTTGGTGTACCGTCCTTATTTGTGCTCATCCTTGCCAGCACCGATCTCTTGGTGTACCGTCCTTCTTTGTGGTCATCCTTGCCAGCACCGGTCTCTTGGTGTACTGTCCTTTTCTGTGGTCATCCTTGCCAGCACCAGTCTCTTGGTGTACCGTCCTTCTTTGTGGTCATCCTTGCCAGCACCGGTCTCTTGGTGTACCGTCCTTCTCTGTTGTCATCCTTGCCAGCACCGGTATTTTGGTGTACCGTCCTTCTCTGCGGTCAACCTTGCCAGCACCGGTATCATGGTGTACCATCCTTCTCTGTGGTCATCCTTGACAGCACCGGTCTCTTGGGGTACCGTCCTTCTCTGTGGTCATCCTTGCCAGCACCGGTATTTTGGTGTACCATCCATCTCTGCGGTCATCCTTGCCAGCACCGGTCTCATGGTGTACCATCCTTCTCTGCGGTCAACCTTGCCAGCACCGGTATCATGGTGTACCATCCTTCTCTGTGGTCATCCTTGACAGCACCGGTCTCTTGGGGTACCGTCCTTCTCTGTGGTCATCCTTGCCAGCACCGGTATTTTGGTGTACCATCCATCTCTGCGGTCATCCTTGCCAGCACCGGTCTCATGGTGTACCATCCTTCTCTGTGGTCCTCCTTGCCAGCACCGGTCTCTTGGTGTACCGTCCTTCTCTGTGGTCATCCTTGCCAGCACCAGTCTATTGGTGTACCGTCCTTCTGTGTGGTCATCCTTGCCAGCACCGGTATTTTCGTGTACCGTCCTTCTCTGCGGTCATCCTTGCCAGCACCGGTCTCATGATGTACCGTCCTTCTCTGTGGTCATCCTTGCCAGCACCAGTCTCTTGGTGTACCGTCCTTCTCTGTGGTCATCCTTGCCAGCACCGGTATTTTAGTGTATGGTCCTTCTCTGTGGTCATCCTTGCCAGCACCGGTCTCTTGGTGTACCGTCCTTCTCTGTGGTCATCCTTGCCAGCACCGGTATTTTGGTGTACCGTCCTTCTCTGCAGTCATCCTTTGCAGCACCGGTATCTTGGTGTACCGTCCTTCTCTATGGCCATCCTTGCCAGCACCGGTCTCTTGGTGTACCGTCCTTCTCTGTGGTCATCCTTGCCAGCACCGGTATCTTGGTGTACCGTCCTTATTTGTGCTCATCCTTGCCAGCACCGGTCTCTTGGTGTACCGTCCTTCTTTGTGGTCATCCTTACCAGCACTGGTATCTTGGTGTACCGTCCTTCTCTATGGTCATCCTTGCCAGCACCAGTGTCTTGGTGTACCGTCCTTCTCTGTGGTCATCCTTGCCAGCACTGGTCTCTTGGTGTACCGTCCTTCTCTGTGGTCATCCTTGCCAGTACCGGTCTCTTGGTGCACTGTCCTTCTCTGTGGTCATCCTTGTCAGCATCGGTCTCTTGGTGTACCGTCCTTCTCTGTGGTCATCCTTGCCAGCACCGGTCTCTTGGTGTACCGTCCTTCTCTGTGGTCATCCTTGCTAGCACCGGTCTCTTGGTGTACCGTCCTTTTCTGTGGTCATCTTCGCCAGCACCGGTCTCTTGGTGTACCGTCCTTCTCTGTGGTCATCCTTGCCAGTACCGGTATCTTGGTGTACCGTCCTTATTTGTGCTCATCCTTGCCAGCACCGGTCTCTTGGTGTACCGTCCTTCTTTGTGGTCATCCTTGCCAGCACCGGTCTCTTGGTGTACTGTCCTTCTCTGTGGTCCTCCTTGCCAGCACCTGTCTCTTGGGGTACTATCCTTCTCTGTGGTCATCCTTGCCAGCACCAGTCTCTTGGTGTACCGTCCTTCTTTGTGGTCATCCTTGCCAGCACCGGTCTCTTGGTGTACCGTCCTTCTCTGTTGTCATCCTTGCCAGCACCGGTATTTTGGTGTACCGTCCTTCTCTGCGGTCAACCTTGCCAGCACCGGTATCATGGTGTACCATCCTTCTCTGTGGTCATCCTTGACAGCACCGGTCTCTTGGGGTACCGTCCTTCTCTGTGGTCATTCTTGCCAGCACCGGTCTCTTGGTGTACCGTCCTTCTCTGTGCTCATCCTTGCCAGCACCGGTCTCTTGGTGTACTGTCCTTCTCTGTGGTCATCCTTGCCAGCACCGGTATTTTGGTGTACCGTCCATCTCTGTGGTCATCCTTGCCAGCACCGGTCTCATGGTGTACCATCCTTCTCTGTGGTCCTCCTTGCCAGCACCGGTCTCTTGGTGTACCGTCATTCTCTGTGGTCATCCTTGCCAGCACCAGTCTCTTGGTGTACCATCCTTCTTTGTGTTCATCCTTGCCAGCACCGGTCTCTTGGTGTACCGTCTTTCTCTGTGGTCATCCTTGCCAGCACCTGTCTTTTGGTGTACCGTCCTTTTCTGTGGTCATCCTTGCCAGCACCGGTCTATTGGTGTACCGTCCTTCTGTGTGGTCATCCTTGTCAGCACCGGTATTTTGGTGTACCGTCCTTCTCTGCGGTCATCCTTGCCAGCACCGGTCTCATGATGTATCGTCCTTCTCTGTGGTCATCCTTGCCAGCACCAGTCTCTTGGTGTACCGTCCTTCTCTGTGGTCATCCTTGCCAGCACCGGTATTTTGGTGTACCGTCCTTCTCTGTGGTCATCCTTGCCAGCACCGGTCTCTTGGTGTACCGTCCTTCTCTGTGGTCATCCTTGCCAGCACCGGTATTTTGGTGTACCGTCCTTCTCTGCGGTCATCCTTGCCAGCACCGGTCTCATGATGTACCGTCCTTCTCTGCACTCATCCTTTGCAGCACCGGTATCTTGGTGTACCATCCTTCTTTATGGCCATCCTTGCCAGCACCGGTCTCTTGGTGTACCGTCCTTCTCTGTGGTCATCCTTGCCAGCACCGGTATCTTGGTGTACCGTCCTTATTTGTGCTCATCCTTGCCAGCACCGGTCTCTTGGTGTACCGTCCTTCTTTGTGGTCATCCTTACCAGCACCGGTCTCTTGGTGTACTGTCCTTCTCTGTGGTCATCGTTGCCAGCACCAGTCTCTTGTTTTACCGTCTTTCTTTGTGGTCATCCTTGCCAGCACCTGTCTCTTGGTGTACCGTCCTTTTCTGTGGTCCTCCTTGCCAGCACCGGTATTTTGGTGTACCGTCCTTCTCTGTGGTCATCCTTGCCAGCACCGGTCTCATGGTGTACCGTCCTTCTCTGTGGTCATCCTTGCCAGCACCGGTCTCTTGGTGTACCGTCCTTCTCTGCGGTCATCCTTGCCAGCACCAGTCTCTTGGTGTACCATCCTTCTCTGTGGTCATCCTTGCCAGCACTGGTCTCATGGGGTACCGTCCTTCTCTGTGGTCATCCTTGCCAGCACCGGTCTCTTGGTGTACCATCCTTCTGTGTGGTCATCCTTGCCAGCACCAGTCTCTTGGGGTACCGTCCTTCTCTGTGGTCATCCTTGCCAGCACCGGTCTCTTGGTGTACCATCCTTCTCTGTGGTCATCCTTGCCAGCACCGGTCTCTTGGGGTACCGTCCTTCTCTGTGGTCATCCTTGCCAGCACCGGTCTATTGGTGTACCATCCTTCTGTATGGTCATTCTTGCCAGCACCGGTCTCTTGGGGTACCGTCCTTCTCTGTGGTCATCCTTGCCAGCACCGGTCTCTTGGTGTACCGTCCTTCTCTGTGGTCATCCTTGCCAGCACCAGTCTCTTGGTGTACCGTCCTTCTCTGTGGTCATCCTTGCCAGCACTGGTATTTTGGTGTACCATCCTTCTCAGCGGTCATCCTTGCCAGCACCGGTCTCATGGGGTACCGTCCTTCTCTGTGGTCATCCTTGCCAGCACCGGTCTCTTGGTGTACCGTCCTTCTCTGCTGTCATCCTTGCCAGCACCGGTCTCTTGGTGTACCATCCTTCTCTGTGGTCATCCTTGCCAGCACCGGTATTTTGGTGTACCGTCCTTCTCTGCGGTCATCCTTGCCAGCACCGGTATTTTGGTGTACCGTCCTTCTCTGCGGTCATCCTTGCCAGCACCGGTCTCTTGGTGTACCGTCCTTCTCTGCGGTCATCCTTGCCAGCACCAGTCTCTTGGTGTACCGTCCTTCTCTGCTGTCATCCTTGCCAGCACCGGTATTTTGGTGTACCGTCCTTCTCTGCGGTCATCCTTGCCAGCACCGGTCTCTTGGTGTACCGTCCTTCTCTGTGGTCATCCTTGACAGCACCGGTCTCTTGGTGTACCATTCTTCTCTGCGGTCATCCTTGCCAGCACCAGTCTCATGGTGTACCGTCCTTCTCTGCGGTCATCCTTGCCAGCACCAGTCTCATGGTGTACCGTCCTTCTCTGTGGTCATCCCTGCCAGCACCGGTATTTTGGTGTACCGTCCTTCTCTGCGGTCATCCTTGCCAGCACCGGTATTTTGGTGTACCGTCCTTCTCTGTGGTCATCCTTGCCAGCACCAGTATTTTGGTGTACCGTCCTTCTCTGTGGTCATCCTTGCCAGCACCGGTATTTTGGTGTACCGTCCTTCTCTGCGGTCATCCTTGCCAGCACCGGTATTTTGGTGTACCGTCCTTCTCTGTGGTCATCCTTGCCAGCACCGGTCTCTTGGTGTACTGTCCTTCTCTGTGGTCATCCTTGCCAGCACCGGTATTTTGGTGTACCGTCCATCTCTGCGGTCATCCTTGCCAGCACCGGTCTCATGGTGTACCATCCTTCTCTGTGGTCCTCCATGCCAGCACCGGTCTCTTGGTGTACCGTCCTTCTCTGTGGTCATCCTTGCCAGCACCAGTCTCTTGGTGTACCATCCTTCTTTGTGGTCATCCTTGCCAGCACCGGTCTCTTGGTGTACCGTCTTTCTCTGTGGTCATCCTTGCCAGCACCTGTCTCTTGGTGTACCGTCCTTTTCTGTGGTCATCCTTGCCAGCACCGGTCTATTGGTGTACCGTCCTTCTGTGTGGTCATCCTTGCCAGCACCGGTCTATTGGTGTACCGTCCTTCTGTGTGGTCATCCTTGCCAGCACCGGTATTTTGGTGTACCGTCCTTCTCTGCGGTCGTCCTTGCCAGCACCAGTCTCTTGGTGTACCATCCTTCTCTGCGGTCATCCTTACCAGCACCGGTCTCTTGGTGTACCATCTTTCTCTGTGGTCATCCTTGCCAGCACCGGTCTCTTGGTGTACCGTCCTTCTCTGCTGTCATCCTTGCCAGCACCGGTCTCGTGGTGTACCATCCTTCTCTGTGGTCATCCTTGCCAGCACCGGTATTTTGGTGTACCGTCCTTCTCTGCGGTCATCCTTGCCAGCACCGGTATTTTGGTGTACCGTCCTTCTCTGCGGTCATCCTTGCCAGCACCGGTCTCTTGGTGTACCGTCCTTCTCTGCGGTCATCCTTGCCAGCAACAGTCTCTTGGTGTACCGTCCTTCTCTGCCGTCATCCTTGCCAGCACCGGTATTTTGGTGTACCGTCCTTCTCTGCGGTCATCCTTGCCAGCACCGGTCTCTTGGTGTACCGTCCTTCTCTGTGGTCATCCTTGACAGCACCGGTCTCTTGGTGTACCATTCTTCTCTGCGGTCATCCTTGCCAGCACCAGTCTCATGGTGTACCGTCCTTCTCTGCGGTCATCCTTGCCAGCACCAGTCTCATGGTGTACCGTCCTTCTCTGTGGTCATCCCTGCCAGCACCGGTATTTTGGTGTACCGTCCTTCTGGGCAGTCATCCTTGCCAGCACCGGTATTTTGGTGTACCGTCCTTCTCTGTGGTCATCCTTGCCAGCACCGGTATTTTGGTGTACCGTCCTTCCCTGCGGTCATCCTTGCCAGCACCGGTATTTTGGTGTACCGTCCTTCTCTGTGGTCATCCTTGCCAGCACCGGTATTTTGGTGTACCGTCCTTCTCTGTGGTCATCCTTGCCAGCACCGGTATTTTGGTGTACCGTCCTTCTGGGCGGTCATCCTTGCCAGCACCAGTCTCATGGTATACCATCCTTCTCTGTGGTCATCCTTGCCAGCACCGGTCTATTGGTGTACCGTCCTTCTCTGTGGTCATCCTTGCCAGCACCGGTCTCATGGTGTACCGTCCTTCTCTGTGGTCATCCTTGCCAGCACCGGTCTCTTGGTGTACCGTCCTTCTCAGCGATCATCCTTGCCAGCATTGGTCTCTTGGTGTACCGTCCTTCTCTGCAGTCATCCTTGCCAGCACCGGTCTCTTGGTGTACCGTCCTTCTCTGTGGTCATCCTTGCCAGCACCGGTCTCTTGGTGTACCATCTTTCTCTGTGGTCATCCTTGCTAGCACCGGTATTTTGGTGTACCGCCCTTCTCTGTGGTCATCCTTGCCAGCACCAGTCTCATGGTGTACTGTCCTTCTCTGTGGTCATCCCTGCCAGCACCGGTCTCTTGGTGTACCATCCTTCTATGTGGTCATCCTTGCCAGCACCTGTATTTTGGTGTACCGTCCTTCTCTGTGGTCATCCTTGCCAGCACCAGTATTTTGGTGTACCGTCCTACTCTGCAGTCATCCTTGCCAGCACCAGTCTCTTGGTGTACCGTCCTTCTCTGTGGTCATCCTTGCCAGCACCGGTCTCATGGTGTACCGTCCTTCTCTGTGGTCATCCTTGCCAGCACCGGTCTCTTGGTGTACCGTCCTTCTCAGCGATCATCCTTGCCAGCATTGGTCTCTTGGTGTACCGTCCTTCTCTGCAGTCATCCTTGCCAGCACCGGTCTCTTGGTGTACCGTCCTTCTCTGTGGTCATCCTTGCCAGCACCGGTCTCTTGGTGTACCATCTTTCTCTGTGGTCATCCTTGCTAGCACCGGTATTTTGGTGTACCGCCCTTCTCTGTGGTCATCCTTGCCAGCTCCAGTCTCATGGTGTACTGTCCTTCTCTGTGGTCATCCCTGCCAGCACCGGTCTCTTGGTGTACCATCCTTCTATGTGGTCATCCTTGCCAGCACCTGTATTTTGGTATACCATCCTTCTCTGTGGTCATCCTTGCCAGCACCGGTCTATTGGTGTACCGTCCTTCTCTGTGGTCATCCTTGCCAGCACCGGTCTCATGGTGTACCGTCCTTCTCTGTGGTCATCCTTGCCAGCACCGGTCTCTTGGTGTACCGTCCTTCTCAGCGATCATCCTTGCCAGCATTGGTCTCTTGGTGTACCGTCCTTCTCTGCAGTCATCCTTGCCAGCACCGGTCTCTTGGTGTACCGTCCTTCTCTGTGGTCATCCTTGCCAGCACCGGTCTCTTGGTGTACCATCTTTCTCTGTGGTCATCCTTGCTAGCACCGGTATTTTGGTGTACCGCCCTTCTCTGTGGTCATCCTTGCCAGCACCAGTCTCATGGTGTACTGTCCTTCTCTGTGGTCATCCCTGCCAGCACCGGTCTCTTGGTGTACCATCCTTCTATGTGGTCATCCTTGCCAGCACCTGTATTTTGGTGTACCGTCCTTCTCTGTGGTCATCCTTGCCAGCACCAGTATTTTGGTGTACCGTCCTACTCTGCAGTCATCCTTGCCAGCACCAGTCTCTTGGTGTGCCGTCCTTCTCTGTGGTCATCCTTGCCAGCAGCGGTCTCTTGGTGTACCATACTTTTCTGCGGTCATACTTGCCAGAACCAGTCTCTTGGTGTACCATCCTTCTCTGCGGTCATCCTTACCAGCATCGGTCTCTTGGTGTACCGTCCTTTTCTGTGGTCATCCTTGCCAGCACCGGTCTCTTGGTGTAGCATCCTTCTCTGTGGTCATCCTTGCCAGCACCGGTATTTTGGTGTACCGTCCTTCTCTGCGGTCATCCTTGCCAGCACCAGTCTCTTGCTGTACCATCCTTCTCTGCGGTCATCCTTACCAGCACCGGTCTCTTGGTGTACCGTCCTTCTCTGTGGTCATCCTTGCCAGCACCAGTCTCTGGGTGTACCATCTTTCTCTGTGGTCATCCTTGCCAGCACCGGTCTCTTGGTGTACCGTCCTTCTCTGCTGTCATCCTTGCCAGCACCGGTCTCTTGGTGTACCATCCTTCTCTGTGGTCATCCTTGCCAGCACCGGTATTTTGGTGTACCGTCCTTCTCTGCGGTCATCCTTGCCAGCACCGGTCTCTTGGTGTACCGTCCTTCTCTGTGGTCATCCTTGACAGCACCGGTCTCTTGGTGTACCATTCTTCTCTGCGGTCATCCTTGCCAGCACCAGTCTCATGGTGTACCGTCCTTCTCTGAGGTCATCCTTGCCAGCACCAGTCTCATGGTGTACCGTCCTTCTCTGTGGTCATCCCTGCCAGCACCGGTATTTTGGTGTACCGTCCTTCTGGGCGGTCATCCTTGCCAGCACCGGTATTTTGGTGTACCGTCCTTCTCTGTGGTCATCCTTGCCAGCACCGGTATTTTGGTGTACCGTCCTTCCCTGCGGTCATCCTTGCCAGCACCGGTATTTTGGTGTACCGTCCTTCTCTGTGGTCATCCTTGCCAGCACCGGTATTTTGGTGTACCGTCCTTCTCTGTGGTCATCCTTGCCAGCACCGGTATTTTGGTGTACCGTCCTTCTGGGCGGTCATCCTTGCTAGCACCAGTCTCATGGTATACCATCCTTCTCTGTGGTCATCCTTGCCAGCACCGGTCTATTGGTGTACCGTCCTTCTCTGTGGTCATCCTTGCCAGCACCGGTCTCATGGTGTACCGTCCTTCTCTGTGGTCATCCTTGCCAGCACCGGTCTCTTGGTGTACCGTCCTTCTCAGCGATCATCCTTGCCAGCATTGGTCTCTTGGTGTACCGTCCTTCTCTGCAGTCATCCTTGCCAGCACCGGTCTCTTGGTGTACCGTCCTTCTCTGTGGTCATCCTTGCCAGCACCGGTCTCTTGGTGTACCATCTTTCTCTGTGGTCATCCTTGCTAGCACCGGTATTTTGGTGTACCGCCCTTCTCTGTGGTCATCCTTGCCAGCACCAGTCTCATGGTGTACTGTCCTTCTCTGTGGTCATCCCTGCCAGCACCGGTCTCTTGGTGTACCATCCTTCTATGTGGTCATCCTTGCCAGCACCTGTATTTTGGTGTACCGTCCTTCTCTGTGGTCATCCTTGCCAGCACCAGTATTTTGGTGTACCGTCCTACTCTGCAGTCATCCTTGCCAGCACCAGTCTCTTGGTGTGCCGTCCTTCTCTGTGGTCATCCTTGCCAGCAGCGGTCTCTTGGTGTACCATACTTTTCTGCGGTCATCCTTGCCAGCACCAGTCTCTTGGTGTACCATCCTTCTCTGCGGTCATCCTTACCAGCATCGGTCTCTTGGTGTACCGTCCTTTTCTGTGGTCATCCTTGCCAGCACCGGTCTCTTGGTGTACCATCCTTCTCTGTGGTCATCCTTGCCAGCACCGGTATTTTGGTGTACCGTCCTTCTCTGCGGTCATCCTTGCCAGCACCAGTCTCTTGGTGTACCATCCTTCTCTGCGGTCATCCTTACCAGCACCGGTCTCTTGGTGTACCGTCCTTCTCTGTGGTCATCCTTGCCAGCACCGGTCTCTTGGTGTACCGTCCTTCTCTGCTGTCATCCTTGCCAGCACCGGTCTCTTGGTGTACCATCCTTCTCTGTGGTCATCCTTGCCAGCACTGGTATTTTGGTGTACCGTCCTTCTCTGCGGTCATCCTTGCCAGCACCGGTATTTTGGTGTACCGTCCTTCTCTGCGGTCATCCTTGCCAGCACCGGTCTCTTGGTGTACCGTCCTTCTCTGCGGTCATCCTTGCCAGCACCAGTCTCTTGGTGTACCGTCCTTCTCTGCTGTCATCCTTGCCAGCACCGGTATTTTGGTGTACCGTCCTTCTCTGCGGTCATCCTTGCCAGCACCGGTCTCTTGGTGTACCGTCCTTCTCTGTGGTCATCCTTGACAGCACCGGTCTCTTGGTGTACCATTCATCTCTGCGGTCATCCTTGCCAGCACCAGTCTCATGGTGTACCGTCCTTCTCTGCGGTCATCCTTGCCAGCACCAGTCTCATGGTGTACCGTCCTTCTCTGTGGTCATCCCTGCCAGCACCGGTATTTTGGTGTACCGTCCTTCTGGGCGGTCATCCTTGCCAGCACCAGTATTTTGGTGTACCGTCCTTCTCTGTGGTCATCCTTGCCAGCACCGGTATTTTGGTGTACCGTCCTTCTCTGCGGTCATCCTTGCCAGCACCGGTATTTTGGTGTACCGTCCTTCTCTGTGGTCATCCTTGCCAGCACCGGTCTCTTGGTGTACTGTCCTTCTCTGTGGTCATCCTTGCCAGCACCGGTATTTTGGTGTACCGTCCTTCTCTGCGGTCATCCTTGCCAGCACCAGTCTCTTGCTGTACCATCCTTCTCTGCGGTCATCCTTACCAGCACCGGTCTCTTGGTGTACCGTCCTTCTCTGTGGTCATCCTTGCCAGCACCAGTCTCTGGGTGTACCATCTTTCTCTGTGGTCATCCTTGCCAGCACCGGTCTCTTGGTGTACCGTCCTTCTCTGCTGTCATCCTTGCCAGCACCGGTCTCTTGGTGTACCATCCTTCTCTGTGGTCATCCTTGCCAGCACCGGTATTTTGGTGTACCGTCCTTCTCTGCGGTCATCCTTGCCAGTACCGGTCTCTTGGTGTACCGTCCTTCTCTGTGGTCATCCTTGACAGCACCGGTCTCTTGGTGTACCATTCTTCTCTGCGGTCATCCTTGCCAGCACCAGTCTCATGGTGTACCGTCCTTCTCTGAGGTCATCCTTGCCAGCACCAGTCTCATGGTGTACCGTCCTTCTCTGTGGTCATCCCTGCCAGCACCGGTATTTTGGTGTACCGTCCTTCTGGGCGGTCATCCTTGCCAGCACCGGTATTTTGGTGTACCGTCCTTCTCTGTGGTCATCCTTGCCAGCACCGGTATTTTGGTGTACCGTCCTTCCCTGCGGTCATCCTTGCCAGCACCGGTATTTTGGTGTACCGTCCTTCTCTGTGGTCATCCTTGCCAGCACCGGTATTTTGGTGTACCGTCCTTCTCTGTGGTCATCCTTGCCAGCACCGGTATTTTGGTGTACCGTCCTTCTGGGCGGTCATCCTTGCTAGCACCAGTCTCATGGTATACCATCCTTCTCTGTGGTCATCCTTGCCAGCACCGGTCTATTGGTGTACCGTCCTTCTCTGTGGTCATCCTTGCCAGCACCGGTCTCATGGTGTACCGTCCTTCTCTGTGGTCATCCTTGCCAGCACCGGTCTCTTGGTGTACCGTCCTTCTCAGCGATCATCCTTGCCAGCATTGGTCTCTTGGTGTACCGTCCTTCTCTGCAGTCATCCTTGCCAGCACCGGTCTCTTGGTGTACCGTCCTTCTCTGTGGTCATCCTTGCCAGCACCGGTCTCTTGGTGTACCATCTTTCTCTGTGGTCATCCTTGCTAGCACCGGTATTTTGGTGTACCGTCCTTCTCTGCTGTCATCCTTGCCAGCACCGGTCTCTTGGTGTACCATCCTTCTCTGTGGTCATCCTTGCCAGCACCAGTATTTTGGTGTACCGTCCTACTCTGCAGTCATCCTTGCCAGCACCAGTCTCTTGGTGTGCCGTCCTTCTCTGTGGTCATCCTTGCCAGCAGCGGTCTCTTGGTGTACCATACTTTTCTGCGGTCATACTTGCCAGAACCAGTCTCTTGGTGTACCATCCTTCTCTGCGGTCATCCTTACCAGCATCGGTCTCTTGGTGTACCGTCCTTTTCTGTGGTCATCCTTGCCAGCACCGGTCTCTTGGTGTAGCATCCTTCTCTGTGGTCATCCTTGCCAGCACCGGTATTTTGGTGTACCGTCCTTCTCTGCGGTCATCCTTGCCAGCACCAGTCTCTTGCTGTACCATCCTTCTCTGCGGTCATCCTTACCAGCACCGGTCCCTTGGTGTACCGTCCTTCTCTGTGGTCATCCTTGCCAGCACCAGTCTCTGGGTGTACCATCTTTCTCTGTGGTCATCCTTGCCAGCACCGGTCTCTTGGTGTACCGTCCTTCTCTGCTGTCATCCTTGCCAGCACCGGTCTCTTGGTGTACCATCCTTCTCTGTGGTCATCCTTGCCAGCACCGGTATTTTGGTGTACCGTCCTTCTCTGCGGTCATCCTTGCCAGCACCGGTCTCTTGGTGTACCGTCCTTCTCTGTGGTCATCCTTGACAGCACCGGTCTCTTGGTGTACCATTCTTCTCTGCGGTCATCCTTGCCAGCACCAGTCTCATGGTGTACCGTCCTTCTCTGAGGTCATCCTTGCCAGCACCAGTCTCATGGTGTACCGTCCTTCTCTGTGGTCATCCCTGCCAGCACCGGTATTTTGGTGTACCGTCCTTCTGGGCGGTCATCCTTGCCAGCACCGGTATTTTGGTGTACCGTCCTTCTCTGTGGTCATCCTTGCCAGCACCGGTATTTTGGTGTACCGTCCTTCCCTGCGGTCATCCTTGCCAGCACCGGTATTTTGGTGTACCGTCCTTCTCTGTGGTCATCCTTGCCAGCACCGGTATTTTGGTGTACCGTCCTTCTCTGTGGTCATCCTTGCCAGCACCGGTATTTTGGTGTACCGTCCTTCTGGGCGGTCATCCTTGCTAGCACCAGTCTCATGGTATACCATCCTTCTCTGTGGTCATCCTTGCCAGCACCGGTCTATTGGTGTACCGTCCTTCTCTGTGGTCATCCTTGCCAGCACCGGTCTCATGGTGTACCGTCCTTCTCTGTGGTCATCCTTGCCAGCACCGGTCTCTTGGTGTACCGTCCTTCTCAGCGATCATCCTTGCCAGCATTGGTCTCTTGGTGTACCGTCCTTCTCTGCAGTCATCCTTGCCAGCACCGGTCTCTTGGTGTACCGTCCTTCTCTGTGGTCATCCTTGCCAGCACCGGTCTCTTGGTGTACCATCTTTCTCTGTGGTCATCCTTGCTAGCACCGGTATTTTGGTGTACCGCCCTTCTCTGTGGTCATCCTTGCCAGCACCAGTCTCATGGTGTACTGTCCTTCTCTGTGGTCATCCCTGCCAGCACCGGTCTCTTGGTGTACCATCCTTCTATGTGGTCATCCTTGCCAGCACCTGTATTTTGGTGTACCGTCCTTCTCTGTGGTCATCCTTGCCAGCACCAGTATTTTGGTGTACCGTCCTACTCTGCAGTCATCCTTGCCAGCACCAGTCTCTTGGTGTGCCGTCCTTCTCTGTGGTCATCCTTGCCAGCAGCGGTCTCTTGGTGTACCATACTTTTCTGCGGTCATCCTTGCCAGCACCAGTCTCTTGGTGTACCATCCTTCTCTGCGGTCATCCTTACCAGCATCGGTCTCTTGGTGTACCGTCCTTTTCTGTGGTCATCCTTGCCAGCACCGGTCTCTTGGTGTACCATCCTTCTCTGTGGTCATCCTTGCCAGCACCGGTATTTTGGTGTACCGTCCTTCTCTGCGGTCATCCTTGCCAGCACCAGTCTCTTGGTGTACCATCCTTCTCTGCGGTCATCCTTACCAGCACCGGTCTCTTGGTGTACCGTCCTTCTCTGTGGTCATCCTTGCCAGCACCGGTCTCTTGGTGTACCGTCCTTCTCTGCTGTCATCCTTGCCAGCACCGGTCTCTTGGTGTACCATCCTTCTCTGTGGTCATCCTTGCCAGCACTGGTATTTTGGTGTACCGTCCTTCTCTGCGGTCATCCTTGCCAGCACCGGTATTTTGGTGTACCGTCCTTCTCTGCGGTCATCCTTGCCAGCACCGGTCTCTTGGTGTACCGTCCTTCTCTGCGGTCATCCTTGCCAGCACCAGTCTCTTGGTGTACCGTCCTTCTCTGCTGTCATCCTTGCCAGCACCGGTATTTTGGTGTACCGTCCTTCTCTGCGGTCATCCATGCCAGCACCGGTCTCTTGGTGTACCGTCCTTCTCTGTGGTCATCCTTGACAGCACCGGTCTCTTGGTGTACCATTCATCTCTGCGGTCATCCTTGCCAGCACCAGTCTCATGGTGTACCGTCCTTCTCTGCGGTCATCCTTGCCAGCACCAGTCTCATGGTGTACCGTCCTTCTCTGTGGTCATCCCTGCCAGCACCGGTATTTTGGTGTACCGTCCTTCTGGGCGGTCATCCTTGCCAGCACCAGTATTTTGGTGTACCGTCCTTCTCTGTGGTCATCCTTGCCAGCACCGGTATTTTGGTGTACCGTCCTTCTCTGCGGTCATCCTTGCCAGCACCGGTATTTTGGTGTACCGTCCTTCTCTGTGGTCATCCTTGCCAGCACCGGTCTCTTGGTGTACTGTCCTTCTCTGTGGTCATCCTTGCCAGCACCGGTATTTTGGTGTACCGTCCTTCTCTGCGGTCATCCTTGCCAGCACCAGTCTCTTGCTGTACCATCCTTCTCTGCGGTCATCCTTACCAGCACCGGTCTCTTGGTGTACCGTCCTTCTCTGTGGTCATCCTTGCCAGCACCAGTCTCTGGGTGTACCATCTTTCTCTGTGGTCATCCTTGCCAGCACCGGTCTCTTGGTGTACCGTCCTTCTCTGCTGTCATCCTTGCCAGCACCGGTCTCTTGGTGTACCATCCTTCTCTGTGGTCATCCTTGCCAGCACCGGTATTTTGGTGTACCGTCCTTCTCTGCGGTCATCCTTGCCAGCACCGGTCTCTTGGTGTACCGTCCTTCTCTGTGGTCATCCTTGACAGCACCGGTCTCTTGGTGTACCATTCTTCTCTGCGGTCATCCTTGCCAGCACCAGTCTCATGGTGTACCGTCCTTCTCTGAGGTCATCCTTGCCAGCACCAGTCTCATGGTGTACCGTCCTTCTCTGTGGTCATCCCTGCCAGCACCGGTATTTTGGTGTACCGTCCTTCTGGGCGGTCATCCTTGCCAGCACCGGTATTTTGGTGTACCGTCCTTCTCTGTGGTCATCCTTGCCAGCACCGGTATTTTGGTGTACCGTCCTTCCCTGCGGTCATCCTTGCCAGCACCGGTATTTTGGTGTACCGTCCTTCTCTGTGGTCATCCTTGCCAGCACCGGTATTTTGGTGTACCGTCCTTCTCTGTGGTCATCCTTGCCAGCACCGGTATTTTGGTGTACCGTCCTTCTGGGCGGTCATCCTTGCTAGCACCAGTCTCATGGTATACCATCCTTCTCTGTGGTCATCCTTGCCAGCACCGGTCTATTGGTGTACCGTCCTTCTCTGTGGTCATCCTTGCCAGCACCGGTCTCATGGTGTACCGTCCTTCTCTGTGGTCATCCTTGCCAGCACCGGTCTCTTGGTGTACCGTCCTTCTCAGCGATCATCCTTGCCAGCATTGGTCTCTTGGTGTACCGTCCTTCTCTGCAGTCATCCTTGCCAGCACCGGTCTCTTGGTGTACCGTCCTTCTCTGTGGTCATCCTTGCCAGCACCGGTCTCTTGGTGTACCATCTTTCTCTGTGGTCATCCTTGCTAGCACCGGTATTTTGGTGTACCGCCCTTCTCTGTGGTCATCCTTGCCAGCACCAGTCTCATGGTGTACTGTCCTTCTCTGTGGTCATCCCTGCCAGCACCGGTCTCTTGTTGTACCATCCTTCTATGTGGTCATCCTTGCCAGCACCTGTATTTTGGTGTACCGTCCTTCTCTGTGGTCATCCTTGCCAGCACCAGTATTTTGGTGTACCGTCCTACTCTGCAGTCATCCTTGCCAGCACCAGTCTCTTGGTGTGCCGTCCTTCTCTGTGGTCATCCTTGCCAGCAGCGGTCTCTTGGTGTACCATACTTTTCTGCGGTCATCCTTGCCAGCACCAGTCTCTTGGTGTACCATCCTTCTCTGCGGTCATCCTTACCAGCACCGGTCTCTTGGTGTACCGTCCTTCTCTGTGGTCATCCTTGCCAGCACCGGTCTCTTGGTGTACCGTCCTTCTCTGCTGTCATCCTTGCCAGCACCGGTCTCTTGGTGTACCATCCTTCTCTGTGGTCATCCTTGCCAGCACCGGTATTTTGGTGTACCGTCCTTCTCTGCGGTCATCCTTGCCAGCACCGGTATTTTGGTGTACCGTCCTTCTCTGCGGTCATCCTTGCCAGCACCGGTCTCTTGGTGTACCGTCCTTCTCTGCGGTCATCCTTGCCAGCACCAGTCTCTTGGTGTACCGTCCTTCTCTGCTGTCATCCTTGCCAGCACCGGTATTTTGGTGTACCGTCCTTCTCTGAGGTCATCCTTGCCAGCACCGGTCTCTTGGTGTACCGTCCTTCTCTGTGGTCATCCTTGACAGCACCGGTCTCTTGGTGTACCATTCATCTATGCGGTCATCCTTGCCAGCACCAGTCTCATGGTGTACCGTCCTTCTCTGCGGTCATCCTTGCCAGCACCAGTCTCATGGTGTACCGTCCTTCTCTGTGGTCATCCCTGCCAGCACCGGTATTTTGGTGTACCGTCCTTCTGGGCGGTCATCCTTGCCAGCACCAGTATTTTGGTGTACCGTCCTTCTCTGTGGTCATCCTTGCCAGCACCGGTATTTTGGTGTACCGTCCTTCTCTGCGGTCATCCTTGCCAGCACCGGTATTTTGGTGTACCGTCCTTCTCTGTGGTCATCCTTGCCAGCACCGGTCTCTTGGTGTACTGTCCTTCTCTGTGGTCATCCTTGCCAGCACCGGTATTTTGGTGTACCGTCCATCTCTGCGGTCATCCTTGCCAGCACCGGTCTCATGGTGTACCATCCTTCTCTGTGGTCCTCCATGCCAGCACCGGTCTCTTGGTGTACCGTCCTTCTCTGTGGTCATCCTTGCCAGCACCAGTCTCTTGGTGTACCATCCTTCTTTGTGGTCATCCTTGCCAGCACCGGTCTCTTGGTGTACCGTCTTTCTCTGTGGTCATCCTTGCCAGCACCTGTCTCTTGGTGTACCGTCCTTTTCTGTGGTCATCCTTGCCAGCACCGGTCTATTGGTGTACCGTCCTTCTGTGTGGTCATCCTTGCCAGCACCGGTCTATTGGTGTACCGTCCTTCTGTGTGGTCATCCTTGCCAGCACCGGTATTTTGGTGTACCATCCTTCTCTGCGGTCATCCTTGCCAGCACCTGTCTCTTGGTGTACCGTCCTTCTCTGCGGTCATCCTTACCAGCACCGGTCTCTTGGTGTACCGTCCTTCTCTGTGGTCATCCTTGCCAGCACCAGTCTCTTGGTGTACCATCTTTCTCTGTGGTCATCCTTGCCAGCACCGGTCTCTTGGTGTACCGTCCTTCTCTGCTGTCATCCTTGCCAGCACCGGTATTTTGGTGTACCGTCCTTCTCTGCGGTCATCCTTGCCAGCACCGGTATTTTGGTGTACCGTCCTTCTCTGCGGTCATCCTTGCCAGCACCGGTCTCTTGGTGTACCGTCCTTCTCTGCGGTCATCCTTGCCAGCAACAGTCTCTTGGTGTACCGTCCTTCTCTGCCGTCATCCTTGCCAGCACCGGTATTTTGGTGTACCGTCCTTCTCTGCGGTCATCCTTGCCAGCACCGGTCTCTTGGTGTACCGTCCTTCTCTGTGGTCATCCTTGACAGCACCGGTCTCTTGGTGTACCATTCTTCTCTGCGGTCATCCTTGCCAGCACCAGTCTCATGGTGTACCGTCCTTCTCTGCGGTCATCCTTGCCAGCACCAGTCTCATGGTGTACCGTCCTTCTCTGTGGTCATCCCTGCCAGCACCGGTATTTTGGTGTACCGTCCTTCTGGGCGGTCATCCTTGCCAGCACCGGTATTTTGGTGTACCGTCCTTCTCTGTGGTCATCCTTGCCAGCACCGGTATTTTGGTGTACCGTCCTTCCCTGCGGTCATCCTTGCCAGCACCGGTATTTTGGTGTACCGTCCTTCTCTGTGGTCATCCTTGCCAGCACCGGTATTTTGGTGTACCGTCCTTCTCTGTGGTCATCCTTGCCAGCACCGGTATTTTGGTGTACCGTCCTTCTGGGCGGTCATCCTTGCCAGCACCAGTCTCATGGTATACCATCCTTCTCTGTGGTCATCCTTGCCAGCACCGGTCTATTGGTGTACCGTCCTTCTCTGTGGTCATCCTTGCCAGCACCGGTCTCATGGTGTACCGTCCTTCTCTGTGGTCATCCTTGCCAGCACCTGTCTCTTGGTGTACCGTCCTTCTCAGCGATCATCCTTGCCAGCATTGGTCTCTTGGTGTACCGTCCTTCTCTGCAGTCATCCTTGCCAGCACCGGTCTCTTGGTGTACCGTCCTTCTCTGTGGTCATCCTTGCCAGCACCGGTCTCTTGGTGTACCATCTTTCTCTGTGGTCATCCTTGCTAGCACCGGTATTTTGGTGTACCGCCCTTCTCTGTGGTCATCCTTGCCAGCACCAGTCTCATGGTGTACTGTCCTTCTCTGTGGTCATCCCTGCCAGCACCGGTCTCTTGGTGTACCATCCTTCTATGTGGTCATCCTTGCCAGCACCTGTATTTTGGTGTACCGTCCTTCTCTGTGGTCATCCTTGCCAGCACCAGTATTTTGGTGTACCGTCCTACTCTGCAGTCATCCTTGCCAGCACCAGTCTCTTGGTGTGCCGTCCTTCTCTGTGGTCATCCTTGCCAGCAGCGGTCTCTTGGTGTACCATACTTTTCTGCGGTCATCCTTGCCAGCACCAGTCTCTTGGTGTACCATCCTTCTCTGCGGTCATCCTTACCAGCATCGGTCTCTTGGTGTACCGTCCTTTTCTGTGGTCATCCTTGCCAGCACCGGTCTCTTGGTGTACCATCCTTCTCTGTGGTCATCCTTGCCAGCACCGGTATTTTGGTGTACCGTCCTTCTCTGCGGTCATCCTTGCCAGCACCAGTCTCTTGGTGTACCATCCTTCTCTGCGGTCATCCTTACCAGCACCGGTCTCTTGGTGTACCGTCCTTCTCTGTGGTCATCCTTGCCAGCACCAGTCTCTGGGTGTACCATCTTTCTCTGTGGTCATCCTTGCCAGCACCGGTCTCATGGTGTACCGTCCTTCTCTGCTGTCATCCTTGCCAGCACCGGTCTCTTGGTGTACCATCCTTCTCTGTGGTCATCCTTGCCAGCACCGGTATTTTGGTGTACCGTCCTTCTCTGCGGTCATCCTTGCCAGCACCGGTATTTTGGTGTACCGTCCTTCTCTGCGGTCATCCTTGCCAGCACCGGTCTCTTGGTGTACCGTCCTTCTCTGCGGTCATCCTTGCCAGCACCAGTCTCTTGGTGTACCGTCCTTCTCTGCTGTCATCCTTGCCAGCACCGGTATTTTGGTGTACCGTCCTTCTCTGCGGTCATCCTTGCCAGCACCGGTCTCTTGGTGTACCGTCCTTCTCTGTGGTCATCCTTGACAGCACCGGTCTCTTGGTGTACCATTCTTCTCTGCGGTCATCCTTGCCAGCACCAGTCTCATGGTGTACCGTCCTTCTCTGCGGTCATCCTTGCCAGCACCAGTCTCATGGTGTACCGTCCTTCTCTGTGGTCAACCCTGCCAGCACCGGTATTTTGGTGTACCGTCCTTCTGGGCGGTCATCCTTGCCAGCACCAGTATTTTGGTGTACCGTCCTTCTCTGTGGTCATCCTTGCCAGCACCGGTATTTTGGTGTACCGTCCTTCTCTGCGGTCATCCTTGCCAGCACCGGTATTTTGGTGTACCGTCCTTCTCTGTGGTCATCCTTGCCAGCACCGGTCTCTTGGTGTACTGTCCTTCTCTGTGGTCATCCTTGCCAGCACCGGTATTTTGGTGTACCGTCCATCTCTGCGGTCATCCTTGCCAGCACCGGTCTCATGGTGTACCATCCTTCTCTGTGGTCCTCCATGCCAGCACCGGTCTCTTGGTGTACCGTCCTTCTCTGTGGTCATCCTTGCCAGCACCAGTCTCTTGGTGTACCATCCTTCTTTGTGGTCATCCTTGCCAGCACCGGTCTCTTGGTGTACCGTCTTTCTCTGTGGTCATCCTTGCCAGCACCTGTCTCTTGGTGTACCGTCCTTTTCTGTGGTCATCCTTGCCAGCACCGGTCTATTGGTGTACCGTCCTTCTGTGTGGTCATCCTTGCCAGCACCGGTATTTTGGTGTACCGTCCTTCTCTGCGGTCATCCTTGCCAGCACCGGTCTCATGATGTACCGTCCTTCTCTGTGGTCATCCTTGCCAGCACCAGTCTCTTGGTGTACCGTCCTTCTCTGTGGTCATCCTTGCCAGCACCGGTATTTTGGTGTACCGTCCTTCTCTGTGGTCATCCTTGCCAGCACCGGTCTCTTGGTGAACCGTCTTTCTCTGTGGTCATCCTTGCCAGCACCGGTATTATGGTGTACCGTCCTTCTCTGCGGTCATCCTTTGCAGCACCGGTATCTTGGTGTACCGTCCTTCTCTATGGCCATCCTTGCCAGCACCGGTCTCTTGGTGTACCGTCCTTCTCTGTGGTCATCCTTGCCAGCACCGGTCTCTTGGTGTACCGTCCTTATTTGTGCTCATCCTTGCCAGCACCGGTCTCTTGGTGTACCGTCCTTCTTTGTGGTCATCCTTACCAGCACTGGTATCTTTGTGTACCGTCCTTCTCTGTGGTCATCCTTGACAGCACCAGTGTCTTGGTGTACCGTCCTTCTCTGTGGTCATCCTTGCCAGCACTGGTCTCTTGGTGTACCGTCCTTCTCTGTGGTCATCCTTGCCAGTACCGGTCTCTTGGTGCACTGTCCTTCTCTGTGGTCATCCTTGTCAGCATCGGTCTCTTGGTGTACCGTCCTTCTCTGTGGTCATCCTTGCCAGCACCGGTCTCTTGGTGTACCGTCCTTATCTGTGGTCATCCTTGCTAGCACCGGTCTCTTGGTGTACCGTCCTTTTCTGTGGTCATCCTTGCCAGCACCGGTCTCTTGGTGTACCGTCCTTCTCTGTGGTCATCCTTGCCAGTACCGGTATCTTGGTGTACCGTCCTTATTTGTACTCATCCTTGCCAGCACCGGTCTCTTGGTGTACCGTCCTTCTTTGTGGTCATCCTTGCCAGCACCGGTCTCTTGGTGTACTGTCCTTCTCTGTGGTCATCCTTGCCAGCACCGGTCTCTTGGGGTACCGTCCTTCTCTGTGGTCATCCTTGCCAGCACCAGTCTCTTGGTGTACCGTCCTTCTTTGTGGTCATCCTTGCCAGCACCGGTCTCTTGGTGTACCGTCCTTCTCTGTTGTCATCCTTGCCAGCACCGGTATTTTGGTGTACCGTCCTTCTCTGCGGTCAACCTTGCCAGCACCGGTATCATGGTGTACCATCCTTCTCTGTGGTCATCCTTGACAGCACCGGTCTCTTGGGGTACCGTCCTTCTCTGTGGTCATCCTTGCCAACACCGGTCTCTTGGTGTACCGTCCTTCTCTGTGCTCATCCTTGCCAGCACCGGTCTCTTGGTGTACTGTCCTTCTCTGTGGTCATCCTTGCCAGCACCGGTATTTTGGTGTACCGTCCATCTCTGCGGTCATCCTTGCCAGCACCGGTCTCATGGTGTACCATCCTTCTCTGTGGTCCTCCTTGCCAGCACCGGTCTCTTGGTGTACCGTCCTTCTATGTGGTCATCCTTGCCAGCACCTGTATTTTGGTGTACCGTCCTTCTCTGTGGTCATCCTTGCCAGCACCAGTATTTTGGTGTACCGTCCTACTCTGCAGTCATCCTTGCCAGCACCAGTCTCTTGGTGTGCCGTCCTTCTCTGTGGTCATCCTTGCCAGCAGCGGTCTCTTGGTGTACCATACTTTTCTGCGGTCATCCTTGCCAGCACCAGTCTCTTGGTGTACCATCCTTCTCTGCGGTCATCCTTACCAGCATCGGTCTCTTGGTGTACCGTCCTTTTCTGTGGTCATCCTTGCCAGCACCGGTCTCTTGGTGTACCATCCTTCTCTGTGGTCATCCTTGCCAGCACCGGTATTTTGGTGTACCGTCCTTCTCTGCGGTCATCCTTGCCAGCACCAGTCTCTTGGTGTACCATCCTTCTCTGCGGTCATCCTTACCAGCACCGGTCTCTTGGTGTACCGTCCTTCTCTGTGGTCATCCTTGCCAGCACCAGTCTCTGGGTGTACCATCTTTCTCTGTGGTCATCCTTGCCAGCACCGGTCTCATGGTGTACCGTCCTTCTCTGCTGTCATCCTTGCCAGCACCGGTCTCTTGGTGTACCATCCTTCTCTGTGGTCATCCTTGCCAGCACCGGTATTTTGGTGTACCGTCCTTCTCTGCGGTCATCCTTGCCAGCACCGGTATTTTGGTGTACCGTCCTTCTCTGCGGTCATCCTTGCCAGCACCGGTCTCTTGGTGTACCGTCCTTCTCTGCGGTCATCCTTGCCAGCACCAGTCTCTTGGTGTACCGTCCTTCTCTGCTGTCATCCTTGCCAGCACCGGTATTTTGGTGTACCGTCCTTCTCTGCGGTCATCCTTGCCAGCACCGGTCTCTTGGTGTACCGTCCTTCTCTGTGGTCATCCTTGACAGCACCGGTCTCTTGGTGTACCATTCTTCTCTGCGGTCATCCTTGCCAGCACCAGTCTCATGGTGTACCGTCCTTCTCTGCGGTCATCCTTGCCAGCACCAGTCTCATGGTGTACCGTCCTTCTCTGTGGTCAACCCTGCCAGCACCGGTATTTTGGTGTACCGTCCTTCTGGGCGGTCATCCTTGCCAGCACCAGTATTTTGGTGTACCGTCCTTCTCTGTGGTCATCCTTGCCAGCACCGGTATTTTGGTGTACCGTCCTTCTCTGCGGTCATCCTTGCCAGCACCGGTATTTTGGTGTACCGTCCTTCTCTGTGGTCATCCTTGCCAGCACCGGTCTCTTGGTGTACTGTCCTTCTCTGTGGTCATCCTTGCCAGCACCGGTATTTTGGTGTACCGTCCATCTCTGCGGTCATCCTTGCCAGCACCGGTCTCATGGTGTACCATCCTTCTCTGTGGTCCTCCATGCCAGCACCGGTCTCTTGGTGTACCGTCCTTCTCTGTGGTCATCCTTGCCAGCACCAGTCTCTTGGTGTACCATCCTTCTTTGTGGTCATCCTTGCCAGCACCGGTCTCTTGGTGTACCGTCTTTCTCTGTGGTCATCCTTGCCAGCACCTGTCTCTTGGTGTACCGTCCTTTTCTGTGGTCATCCTTGCCAGCACCGGTCTATTGGTGTACCGTCCTTCTGTGTGGTCATCCTTGCCAGCACCGGTATTTTGGTGTACCGTCCTTCTCTGCGGTCATCCTTGCCAGCACCGGTCTCATGATGTACCGTCCTTCTCTGTGGTCATCCTTGCCAGCACCAGTCTCTTGGTGTACCGTCCTTCTCTGTGGTCATCCTTGCCAGCACCGGTATTTTGGTGTACCGTCCTTCTCTGTGGTCATCCTTGCCAGCACCGGTCTCTTGGTGAACCGTCTTTCTCTGTGGTCATCCTTGCCAGCACCGGTATTATGGTGTACCGTCCTTCTCTGCGGTCATCCTTTGCAGCACCGGTATCTTGGTGTACCGTCCTTCTCTATGGCCATCCTTGCCAGCACCGGTCTCTTGGTGTACCGTCCTTCTCTGTGGTCATCCTTGCCAGCACCGGTCTCTTGGTGTACCGTCCTTATTTGTGCTCATCCTTGCCAGCACCGGTCTCTTGGTGTACCGTCCTTCTTTGTGGTCATCCTTACCAGCACTGGTATCTTTGTGTACCGTCCTTCTCTGTGGTCATCCTTGACAGCACCAGTGTCTTGGTGTACCGTCCTTCTCTGTGGTCATCCTTGCCAGCACTGGTCTCTTGGTGTACCGTCCTTCTCTGTGGTCATCCTTGCCAGTACCGGTCTCTTGGTGCACTGTCCTTCTCTGTGGTCATCCTTGTCAGCATCGGTCTCTTGGTGTACCGTCCTTCTCTGTGGTCATCCTTGCCAGCACCGGTCTCTTGGTGTACCGTCCTTATCTGTGGTCATCCTTGCTAGCACCGGTCTCTTGGTGTACCGTCCTTTTCTGTGGTCATCCTTGCCAGCACCGGTCTCTTGGTGTACCCTCCTTCTCTGTGGTCATCCTTGCCAGTACCGGTATCTTGGTGTACCGTCCTTATTTGTACTCATCCTTGCCAGCACCGGTCTCTTGGTGTACCGTCCTTCTTTGTGGTCATCCTTGCCAGCACCGGTCTCTTGGTGTACTGTCCTTCTCTGTGGTCATCCTTGCCAGCACCGGTCTCTTGGGGTACCGTCCTTCTCTGTGGTCATCCTTGCCAGCACCAGTCTCTTGGTGTACCGTCCTTCTTTGTGGTCATCCTTGCCAGCACCGGTCTCTTGGTGTACCGTCCTTCTCTGTTGTCATCCTTGCCAGCACCGGTATTTTGGTGTACCGTCCTTCTCTGCGGTCAACCTTGCCAGCACCGGTATCATGGTGTACCATCCTTCTCTGTGGTCATCCTTGACAGCACCGGTCTCTTGGGGTACCGTCCTTCTCTGTGGTCATCCTTGCCAACACCGGTCTCTTGGTGTACCGTCCTTCTCTGTGCTCATCCTTGCCAGCACCTGTCTCTTGGTGTACTGTCCTTCTCTGTGGTCATCCTTGCCAGCACCGGTATTTTGGTGTACCGTCCATCTCTGCGGTCATCCTTGCCAGCACCGGTCTCATGGTGTACCATCCTTCTCTGTGGTCCTCCTTGCCAGCACCGGTCTCTTGGTGTACCGTCCTTCTCTGTGGTCATCCTTGCCAGCACCAGTCTCTTGGTGTACCATCCTTCTTTGTGGTCATCCTTGCCAGCACCGGTCTCTTGGTGTACCGTCTTTCTCTGTGGTCATCCTTGCCAGCACCTGTCTCTTGGTGTACTGTCCTTTTCTGTGGTCATCGTTGCCAGCACCGGTCTATTGGTGTACCGTCCTTCTGTGTGGTCATCCTTGCCAGCACCGGTATTTTGGTGTACCGTCCTTCTCTGCGGTCATCCTTGCCAGCACCGGTCTCATGATGTACCGTCCTTCTCTGTGGTCATCCTTGCCAGCACCAGTCTCTTGGTGTACCGTCCTTCTCTGTGGTCATCCTTGCCAGCACCGGTATTTTGGTGTACCGTCCTTCTCTGTGGTCATCCTTGCCAGCACCGGTCTCTTGGTGTACCGTCCTTCTCTGTGGTCATCCCTGCCAGCACCGGTATTTTGGTGTACCGTCCTTCTGGGCGGTCATCCTTGCCAGCACCAGTATTTTGGTGTACCGTCCTTCTCTGTGGTCATCCTTGCCAGCACCGGTATTTTGGTGTACCGTCCTTCTCTGCGGTCATCCTTGCCAGCACCGGTATTTTGGTGTACCGTCCTTCTCTGTGGTCATCCTTGCCAGCACCGGTCTCTTGGTGTACTGTCCTTCTCTGTGGTCATCCTTGCCAGCACCGGTATTTTGGTGTACCGTCCATCTCTGCGGTCATCCTTGCCAGCACCGGTCTCATGGTGTACCATCCTTCTCTGTGGTCCTCCATGCCAGCACCGGTCTCTTGGTGTACCGTCCTTCTCTGTGGTCATCCTTGCCAGCACCAGTCTCTTGGTGTACCATCCTTCTTTGTGGTCATCCTTGCCAGCACCGGTCTCTTGGTGTACCGTCTTTCTCTGTGGTCATCCTTGCCAGCACCTGTCTCTTGGTGTACCGTCCTTTTCTGTGGTCATCCTTGCCAGCACCGGTCTATTGGTGTACCGTCCTTCTGTGTGGTCATCCTTGCCAGCACCGGTCTATTGGTGTACCGTCCTTCTGTGTGGTCATCCTTGCCAGCACCGGTATTTTGGTGTACCATCCTTCTCTGCGGTCATCCTTGCCAGCACCTGTCTCTTGGTGTACCGTCCTTCTCTGCGGTCATCCTTACCAGCACCGGTCTCTTGGTGTACCGTCCTTCTCTGTGGTCATCCTTGCCAGCACCAGTCTCTTGGTGTACCATCTTTCTCTGTGGTCATCCTTGCCAGCACCGGTCTCTTGGTGTACCGTCCTTCTCTGCTGTCATCCTTGCCAGCACCGGTATTTTGGTGTACCGTCCTTCTCTGCGGTCATCCTTGCCAGCACCGGTATTTTGGTGTACCGTCCTTCTCTGCGGTCATCCTTGCCAGCACCGGTCTCTTGGTGTACCGTCCTTCTCTGCGGTCATCCTTGCCAGCAACAGTCTCTTGGTGTACCGTCCTTCTCTGCCGTCATCCTTGCCAGCACCGGTATTTTGGTGTACCGTCCTTCTCTGCGGTCATCCTTGCCAGCACCGGTCTCTTGGTGTACCGTCCTTCTCTGTGGTCATCCTTGACAGCACCGGTCTCTTGGTGTACCATTCTTCTCTGCGGTCATCCTTGCCAGCACCAGTCTCATGGTGTACCGTCCTTCTCTGCGGTCATCCTTGCCAGCACCAGTCTCATGGTGTACCGTCCTTCTCTGTGGTCATCCCTGCCAGCACCGGTATTTTGGTGTACCGTCCTTCTGGGCGGTCATCCTTGCCAGCACCGGTATTTTGGTGTACCGTCCTTCTCTGTGGTCATCCTTGCCAGCACCGGTATTTTGGTGTACCGTCCTTCCCTGCGGTCATCCTTGCCAGCACCGGTATTTTGGTGTACCGTCCTTCTCTGTGGTCATCCTTGCCAGCACCGGTATTTTGGTGTACCGTCCTTCTCTGTGGTCATCCTTGCCAGCACCGGTATTTTGGTGTACCGTCCTTCTGGGCGGTCATCCTTGCCAGCACCAGTCTCATGGTATACCATCCTTCTCTGTGGTCATCCTTGCCAGCACCGGTCTATTGGTGTACCGTCCTTCTCTGTGGTCATCCTTGCCAGCACCGGTCTCATGGTGTACCGTCCTTCTCTGTGGTCATCCTTGCCAGCACCGGTCTCTTGGTGTACCGTCCTTCTCAGCGATCATCCTTGCCAGCATTGGTCTCTTGGTGTACCGTCCTTCTCTGCAGTCATCCTTGCCAGCACCGGTCTCTTGGTGTACCGTCCTTCTCTGTGGTCATCCTTGCCAGCACCGGTCTCTTGGTGTAGAATCTTTCTCTGTGGTCATCCTTGCTAGCACCGGTATTTTGGTGTACCGCCCTTCTCTGTGGTCATCCTTGCCAGCACCAGTCTCATGGTGTACTGTCCTTCTCTGTGGTCATCCCTGCCAGCACCGGTCTCTTGGTGTACCATCCTTCTATGTGGTCATCCTTGCCAGCACCTGTATTTTGGTGTACCGTCCTTCTCTGTGGTCATCCTTGCCAGCACCAGTATTTTGGTGTACCGTCCTACTCTGCAGTCATCCTTGCCAGCGCCAGTCTCTTGGTGTGCCGTCCTTCTCTGTGGTCATCCTTGCCAGCAGCGGTCTCTTGGTGTACCATACTTTTCTGCGGTCATCCTTGCCAGCACCAGTCTCTTGGTGTACCATCCTTCTCTGCGGTCATCCTTACCAGCATCGGTCTCTTGGTGTACCGTCCTTTTCTGTGGTCATCCTTGCCAGCACCGGTCTCTTGGTGTACCATCCTTCTCTGTGGTCATCCTTGCCAGCACCGGTATTTTGGTGTACCGTCCTTCTCTGCGGTCATCCTTGCCAGCACCAGTCTCTTGGTGTACCATCCTTCTCTGCGGTCATCCTTACCAGCACCGGTCTCTTGGTGTACCGTCCTTCTCTGTGGTCATCCTTGCCAGCACCAGTCTCTGGGTGTACCATCTTTCTCTGTGGTCATCCTTGCCAGCACCGGTCTCATGGTGTACCGTCCTTCTCTGCTGTCATCCTTGCCAGCACCGGTCTCTTGGTGTACCATCCTTCTCTGTGGTCATCCTTGCCAGCACCGGTATTTTGGTGTACCGTCCTTCTCTGCGGTCATCCTTGCCAGCACCGGTATTTTGGTGTACCGTCCTTCTCTGCGGTCATCCTTGCCAGCACCGGTCTCTTGGTGTACCGTCCTTCTCTGCGGTCATCCTTGCCAGCACCAGTCTCTTGGTGTACCGTCCTTCTCTGCTGTCATCCTTGCCAGCACCGGTATTTTGGTGTACCGTCCTTCTCTGCGGTCATCCTTGCCAGCACCGGTCTCTTGGTGTACCGTCCTTCTCTGTGGTCATCCTTGACAGCACCGGTCTCTTGGTGTACCATTCTTCTCTGCGGTCATCCTTGCCAGCACCAGTCTCATGGTGTACCGTCCTTCTCTGCGGTCATCCTTGCCAGCACCAGTCTCATGGTGTACCGTCCTTCTCTGTGGTCAACCCTGCCAGCACCGGTATTTTGGTGTACCGTCCTTCTGGGCGGTCATCCTTGCCAGCACCAGTATTTTGGTGTACCGTCCTTCTCTGTGGTCATCCTTGCCAGCACCGGTATTTTGGTGTACCGTCCTTCTCTGCGGTCATCCTTGCCAGCACCGGTATTTTGGTGTACCGTCCTTCTCTGTGGTCATCCTTGCCAGCACCGGTCTCTTGGTGTACTGTCCTTCTCTGTGGTCATCCTTGCCAGCACCGGTCTCATGGTGTACCATCCTTCTCTGTGGTCCTCCATGCCAGCACCAGTCTCTTGGTGTACCATCCTTCTTTGTGGTCATCCTTGCCAGCACCGGTCTCTTGGTGTACCGTCTTTCTCTGTGGTCATCCTTGCCAGCACCTGTCTCTTGGTGTACCGTCCTTTTCTGTGGTCATCCTTGCCAGCACCGGTCTATTGGTGTACCGTCCTTCTGTGTGGTCATCCTTGCCAGCACCGGTATTTTGGTGTACCGTCCTTCTCTGCGGTCATCCTTGCCAGCACCGGTCTCATGATGTACCGTCCTTCTCTGTGGTCATCCTTGCCAGCACCAGTCTCTTGGTGTACCGTCCTTCTCTGTGGTCATCCTTGCCAGCACCGGTATTATGGTGTACCGTCTTTCTCTGTGGTCATCCTTGCATGCACCGGTCTCTTGGTGAACCGTCTTTCTCTGTGGTCATCCTTGCCAGCACCGGTATTATGGTGTACCGTCCTTCTCTGCGGTCATCCTTTGCAGCACCGGTATCTTGGTGTACCGTCCTTCTCTATGGCCATCCTTGCCAGCACCGGTCTCTTGGTGTACCGTCCTTCTCTGTGGTCATCCTTGCCAGCACCGGTCTCTTGGTGTACCGTCCTTATTTGTGCTCATCCTTGCCAGCACCGGTCTCTTGGTGTACCGTCCTTCTTTGTGGTCATCCTTACCAGCACTGGTATCTTTGTGTACCGTCCTTCTCTGTGGTCATCCTTGACAGCACCAGTGTCTTGGTGTACCGTCCTTCTCTGTGGTCATCCTTGCCAGCACTGGTCTCTTGGTGTACCGTCCTTCTCTGTGGTCATCCTTGCCAGTACCGGTCTCTTGGTGCACTGTCCTTCTCTGTGGTCATCCTTGTCAGCATCGGTCTCTTGGTGTACCGTCCTTCTCTGTGGTCATCCTTGCCAGCACCGGTCTCTTGGTGTACCGTCCTTATCTGTGGTCATCCTTGCTAGCACCGGTCTCTTGGTGTACCGTCCTTTTCTGTGGTCATCCTTGCCAGCACCGGTCTCTTGGTGTACTGTCCTTCTCTGTGGTCATCCTTGCCAGTACCGGTATCTTGGTGTACCGTCCTTATTTGTACTCATCCTTGCCAGCACCGGTCTCTTGGTGTACCGTCCTTCTTTGTGGTCATCCTTGCCAGCACCGGTCTCTTGGTGTACTGTCCTTCTCTGTGGTCATCCTTGCCAGCACCGGTCTCTTGGGGTACCGTCCTTCTCTGTGGTCATCCTTGCCAGCACCAGTCTCTTGGTGTACCGTCCTTCTTTGTGGTCATCCTTGCCAGCACCGGTCTCTTGGTGTACCGTCCTTCTCTGTTGTCATCCTTGCCAGCACCGGTATTTTGGTGTACCGTCCTTCTCTGCGGTCAACCTTGCCAGCACCGGTATCATGGTGTACCATCCTTCTCTGTGGTCATCCTTGACAGCACCGGTCTCTTGGGGTACCGTCCTTCTCTGTGGTCATCCTTGCCAACACCGGTCTCTTGGTGTACCGTCCTTCTCTGTGCTCATCCTTGCCAGCACCGGTCTCTTGGTGTACTGTCCTTCTCTGTGGTCATCCTTGCCAGCACCGGTATTTTGGTGTACCGTCCATCTCTGCGGTCATCCTTGCCAGCACCGGTCTCATGGTGTACCATCCTTCTCTGTGGTCCTCCTTGCCAGCACCGGTCTCTTGGTGTACCGTCCTTCTATGTGGTCATCCTTGCCAGCACCTGTATTTTGGTGTACCGTCCTTCTCTGTGGTCATCCTTGCCAGCACCAGTATTTTGGTGTACCGTCCTACTCTGCAGTCATCCTTGCCAGCACCAGTCTCTTGGTGTGCCGTCCTTCTCTGTGGTCATCCTTGCCAGCAGCGGTCTCTTGGTGTACCATACTTTTCTGCGGTCATCCTTGCCAGCACCAGTCTCTTGGTGTACCATCCTTCTCTGCGGTCATCCTTACCAGCATCGGTCTCTTGGTGTACCGTCCTTTTCTGTGGTCATCCTTGCCAGCACCGGTCTCTTGGTGTACCATCCTTCTCTGTGGTCATCCTTGCCAGCACCGGTATTTTGGTGTACCGTCCTTCTCTGCGGTCATCCTTGCCAGCACCAGTCTCTTGGTGTACCATCCTTCTCTGCGGTCATCCTTACCAGCACCGGTCTCTTGGTGTACCGTCCTTCTCTGTGGTCATCCTTGCCAGCACCAGTCTCTGGGTGTACCATCTTTCTCTGTGGTCATCCTTGCCAGCACCGGTCTCATGGTGTACCGTCCTTCTCTGCTGTCATCCTTGCCAGCACCGGTCTCTTGGTGTACCATCCTTCTCTGTGGTCATCCTTGCCAGCACCGGTATTTTGGTGTACCGTCCTTCTCTGCGGTCATCCTTGCCAGCACCAGTATTTTGGTGTACCGTCCTTCTCTGCGGTCATCCTTGCCAGCACCGGTCTCTTGGTGTACCGTCCTTCTCTGCGGTCATCCTTGCCAGCACCAGTCTCTTGGTGTACCGTCCTTCTCTGCTGTCATCCTTGCCAGCACCGGTATTTTGGTGTACCGTCCTTCTCTGCGGTCATCCTTGCCAGCACCGGTCTCTTGGTGTACCGTCCTTCTCTGTGGTCATCCTTGACAGCACCGGTCTCTTGGTGTACCATTCTTCTCTGCGGTCATCCTTGCCAGCACCAGTCTCATGGTGTACCGTCCTTCTCTGCGGTCATCCTTGCCAGCACCAGTCTCATGGTGTACCGTCCTTCTCTGTGGTCAACCCTGCCAGCACCGGTATTTTGGTGTACCGTCCTTCTGGGCGGTCATCCTTGCCAGCACCAGTATTTTGGTGTACCGTCCTTCTCTGTGGTCATCCTTGCCAGCACCGGTATTTTGGTGTACCGTCCTTCTCTGCGGTCATCCTTGCCAGCACCGGTATTTTGGTGTACCGTCCTTCTCTGTGGTCATCCTTGCCAGCACCGGTCTCTTGGTGTACTGTCCTTCTCTGTGGTCATCCTTGCCAGCACCGGTATTTTGGTGTACCGTCCATCTCTGCGGTCATCCTTGCCAGCACCGGTCTCATGGTGTACCATCCTTCTCTGTGGTCCTCCATGCCAGCACCGGTCTCTTGGTGTACCGTCCTTCTCTGTGGTCATCCTTGCCAGCACCAGTCTCTTGGTGTACCATCCTTCTTTGTGGTCATCCTTGCCAGCACCGGTCTCTTGGTGTACCGTCTTTCTCTGTGGTCATCCTTGCCAGCACCTGTCTCTTGGTGTACCGTCCTTTTCTGTGGTCATCCTTGCCAGCACCGGTCTATTGGTGTACCGTCCTTCTGTGTGGTCATCCTTGCCAGCACCGGTATTTTGGTGTACCGTCCTTCTCTGCGGTCATCCTTGCCAGCACCGGTCTCATGATGTACCGTCCTTCTCTGTGGTCATCCTTGCCAGCACCAGTCTCTTGGTGTACCGTCCTTCTCTGTGGTCATCCTTGCCAGCACCGGTATTTTGGTGTACCGTCCTTCTCTGTGGTCATCCTTGCCAGCACCGGTCTCTTGGTGAACCGTCTTTCTCTGTGGTCATCCTTGCCAGCACCGGTATTATGGTGTACCGTCCTTCTCTGCGGTCATCCTTTGCAGCACCGGTATCTTGGTGTACAGTCCTTCTCTATGGCCATCCTTGCCAGCACCGGTCTCTTGGTGTACCGTCCTTCTCTGTGGTCATCCTTGCCAGCACCGGTCTCTTGGTGTACCGTCCTTATTTGTGCTCATCCTTGCCAGCACCGGTCTCTTGGTGTACCGTCCTTCTTTGTGGTCATCCTTACCAGCACTGGTATCTTTGTGTACCGTCCTTCTCTGTGGTCATCCTTGACAGCACCAGTGTCTTGGTGTACCGTCCTTCTCTGTGGTCATCCTTGCCAGCACTGGTCTCTTGGTGTACCGTCCTTCTCTGTGGTCATCCTTGCCAGTACCGGTCTCTTGGTGCACTGTCCTTCTCTGTGGTCATCCTTGTCAGCATCGGTCTCTTGGTGTACCGTCCTTCTCTGTGGTCATCCTTGCCAGCACCGGTCTCTTGGTGTACCGTCCTTATCTGTGGTCATCCTTGCTAGCACCGGTCTCTTGGTGTACCGTCCTTTTCTGTGGTCATCCTTGCCAGCACCGGTCTCTTGGTGTACCGTCCTTCTCTGTGGTCATCCTTGCCAGTACCGGTATCTTGGTGTACCGTCCTTATTTGTACTCATCCTTGCCAGCACCGGTCTCTTGGTGTACCGTCCTTCTTTGTGGTCATCCTTGCCAGCACGGTCTCTTGGTGTACTGTCCTTCTCTGTGGTCATCCTTGCCAGCACCGGTCTCTTGGGGTACCGTCCTTCTCTGTGGTCATCCTTGCCAGCACCAGTCTCTTGGTGTACCGTCCTTCTTTGTGGTCATCCTTGCCAGCACCGGTCTCTTGGTGTACCGTCCTTCTCTGTTGTCATCCTTGCCAGCACCGGTATTTTGGTGTACCGTCCTTCTCTGCGGTCAACCTTGCCAGCACCGGTATCATGGTGTACCATCCTTCTCTGTGGTCATCCTTGACAGCACCGGTCTCTTGGGGTACCGTCCTTCTCTGTGGTCATCCTTGCCAACACCGGTCTCTTGGTGTACCGTCCTTCTCTGTGCTCATCCTTGCCAGCACCTGTCTCTTGGTGTACTGTCCTTCTCTGTGGTCATCCTTGCCAGCACCGGTATTTTGGTGTACCGTCCATCTCTGCGGTCATCCTTGCCAGCACCGGTCTCATGGTGTACCATCCTTCTCTGTGGTCCTCCTTGCCAGCACCGGTCTCTTGGTGTACCGTCCTTCTCTGTGGTCATCCTTGCCAGCACCAGTCTCTTGGTGTACCATCCTTCTTTGTGGTCATCCTTGCCAGCACCGGTCTCTTGGTGTACCGTCTTTCTCTGTGGTCATCCTTGCCAGCACCTGTCTCTTGGTGTACTGTCCTTTTCTGTGGTCATCGTTGCCAGCACCGGTCTATTGGTGTACCGTCCTTCTGTGTGGTCATCCTTGCCAGCACCGGTATTTTGGTGTACCGTCCTTCTCTGCGGTCATCCTTGCCAGCACCGGTCTCATGATGTACCGTCCTTCTCTGTGGTCATCCTTGCCAGCACCAGTCTCTTGGTGTACCGTCCTTCTCTGTGGTCATCCTTGCCAGCACCGGTATTTTGGTGTACCGTCCTTCTCTGTGGTCATCCTTGCCAGCACCGGTCTCTTGGTGTACCGTCCTTCTCTGTGGTCATCCTTGCCAGCACCGGTATTTTGGTGTACCGTCCTTCTCTGCGGTCATCCTTTGCAGCACAGGTATCTTGGTGTACCGTCCTTCTCTATGGCCATCCTTGCCAGCACCGGTCTCTTGGTGTACCGTTCTTCTCTGTGGTCATCCTTGCCAGCACCGGTATCTTGGTGTACCGTCCTTATTTGTGCTCATCCTTGCCAGCACCGGTCTCTTGGTGTACCGTTCTTCTTTGTGGTCAGCCTTGCCAGCACCGGTCTCTTGGTGTACTGTCCTTCTCTGTGGTCATAGTTGCCAGCACCAGTCTCTTGGTGTACCGTCTTTCTTTGTGGTCATCCTTGCCAGCACCTGTCTCTTGGTGTACCGTCCTTTTCTGTGGTCCTCCTTGCCAGCACCGGTATTTTGGTGTACCGTCCTTCTCTGTGGTCATCCTTGCCAGCACCGGTCTCTTGGTGTACCGTTCTTCTGTGTGGTCATCCTTGCCAGCACCGGTATTTTGGTGTACCGTCCTTCTCTGCGGTCATCCTTGCCAGAACCGGTCTCATGGTGTACCGTCCTTCTCTGTGGTCATCCTTGCCAGCACCGGTCTCTTGGTGTACCGTCCTTCTCTGTGGTCATCCTTGCCAGCACCAGTCTCTTGGTGTACCATCCTTCTCTGTGGTCATCCTTGCCAGCACCGGTCTCATGGGGTACCGTCTTTCTCTGTGGTCATCCTTGCCAGCACCGGTCCCTTGGTGTACCATCCTTCTCTGTGGTCATCCTTGCCAGCACCAGTCTCTTGGGGTACCGTCCTTCTCTGTGGTCATCCTTGCCAGCACCGGTCTCTTGGTGTACCATCCTTCTCTGTGGTCATCCTTGCCAGCACCGGTCTCTTGGGGTACCGTCCTTCTCTGTGGTCATCCTTGCCAGCACCGGTCTATTGGCGTACCATCCTTCTGTATGGTCATCCTTGCCAGCACCGGTCTCTTGGGGTACCGTCCTTCTCTGTGGTCATCCTTGCCAGCACCGGTCTCTTGGTGTACCGTCCTTCTCTGTGGTCATCCTTGCCAGCACCAGTCTCTTGGTGTACCGTCCTTCTCTGTGGTCATCCTTGCCAGCACCGGTATTATGGTGTACCGTCCTTCTCTGTGGTCATCCTTGCCAGCACCAGTCTCTTGGTGTACCATCTTTCTCTGTGGTCCTCCTTGCCAGCACCGGTCTCTTGGTGTACCGTCCTTCTCTGTGGTCATCCTTGCCAGCACCGGTATTTTGGTGTACCGTCCTTCTCAGCGGTCATCCTTGCCAGCACCGGTCTCTTGGTGTACCGTCCTTCTCTGTGGTCATCCTTGCCAGCACCGGTATTTTGGTGTACCGTCATTCTCAGCGGTCATCCTTGCCAGCACCGGTCTCATGGGGTACCGTCCTTCTCTGTGGTCATCCTTGCTAGCACCAGTCTCTTGGTGTACCGTCCTTCTCTGTGGTCATACTTGCCAGCACCAGTCTCTTGGTGTACCGTCCTTCTCTGTGGTCATCCTTGCCAGCACCAGTCTCTTGGTGTACCATCTTTCTCTGTGGTCATCCTTGCCAGCACCAGTCTCTTGGTGTACCATCTTGCTCTGTGGTCCTCCTTGCTAGCACCGGTCTCTTAGTGTACCATCCTTCTCTGTGGTTATCCTTGCCAGCACCAGTATTTTGGTGTACCGTCCTTCTCTGTGGTCATCCTTGCCAGCACCGGTCTCATGGGGTACCGTCCTTCTCTGTGGTCATCCTTGCCAGAACCGGTCTCTTGGTGTACCGTCCTTCTCTGTGGTCTTCCTTGCCTGCACCGGTCTCTTGGTGTACCATCCTTCTCTGCGGTCATCCTTGCCAGCGCCAGTCTCTTGGTGTACCGTCCTTCTCTGCGGTCATCCTTGCCAGCACCGGTCTCTTGGTGTACCGTCCTTCTCTGCGGTCATCCTTGCCAGCACCGGTCTCTTGGTGTACCGTCCCTCTCTGTGGTCATCCTTGCCAGCACCAGTCTCTTGGTGTACCGTCCCTCTCTGTGGTCATCCTTGCCAGAACCAGTCTCTTGGTGTACCGTCCTTCTCTGCGGTCATCCTTGCCAGCACCGGTCTCATGGGGTACCGTCCTTCTCTGCGGTCATCCTTGCCAGCACCGGTCTCTTGGTGTACCGTCCTTCTCTGCGGTCATCCTTGCCAGCACCGGTCTCTTGGTGTACCGTCCTTCTCTTTGGTCATCCTTGCCAGCACCGGTCTCATGGTGTACCGTCCTTCTCTATGGTCATCCCTGCCAGAACCGGTCTCTTGGTGTATCTTCCTTCTCTGCGGTCATCCTTGCCAGCACCAGTCTCTTGGTGTACCGTCCTTCTCTGCGGACATCCTTGCCAGCACCGGTCTCTTGGTGTACCGTCCTTCTCTTTGGTCATCCTTGCCAGCACCGGTCTCATGGTGTACCGTCCTTCTCTGCGGTCATCCTTGCCAGCACCGGTCTCTTGGTGTACCGTCCTTCTCTTCGGTCATCCTTGTACCGTCCTTCTCTGCGGTCATCCTTGCCAGCACCGGTCTCTTGGTGTACCGTCCTTCTCTGTTGTCATCCTTGCCAGCACCAGTCTCTTGTTGTACCGTCCTTCTCTGCGGTCATCCTTACCAGCACCAGTGTCTTGGTGTACCATCCTTCTCTGTGGTCATCCTTGCCAGCACCAATCTCTTGGTGTACCGTCCTTCTCTGCGGTCATCCTTGCCAGCACCGGTCTCTTGGTGTACCGTCCTTCTCTGCGGGCATCCTTGCCAGCACCGGTCTCTTGGTGTACCGTCCTTCTCTGCGGTCATCCTTGCCAGCACCGGTCTCTTGGTGTACCGTCCTTCTCTGTTGTCATCCTTGCCAGCACCAGTCTCTTGGTGTACCGTCCTTCTCTGCGGTCATCCTTACCAGCACCAGTGTCTTGGTGTACCATCCTTCTCTGTGGTCATCCTTGCCAGCACCGGTGTCTTGGTGTACCATCCTTCTCTGTGGTCATCCTTGCCAGCACCAGTCTCTTGGTGTACCGTCCTTCTCTGCGGTCATCCTTGCCAGCACCGGTGTCTTGGTGGACCATCCTTCTCTGCGGTCATCCTTGCCAGCACCGGTGTCTTGGTGTACCGTCCTTCTCTACGCACCAGTCTCTTAGTGTACCGTCCTTCTCTATGGCCATCCTTGCCAGCACCGGTCTCTTGGTGTACCGTCCTTCTCTACGCACCGGTCTCTTGGTGTACCATCCTTCTCTGTTGTCATCCTTGCCAGCACCAGTCTCTTGGTGTACCGTCCTTCTCTGCGGTCATCCTTACCAGCACCAGTGTCTTGGTGTACCATTCTTCTCTGTGGTCATCCTTGCCAGCACCGGTGTCTTGGTGTACCATCCTTCTCTGTGGTCATCCTTGCCAGCACCAGTCTCTTGGTGTACCGTCCTTCTCTGCGGTCATCCTTGCCAGCACCGGTGTCTTGGTGTACCGTCCTTCTCTACGCACCAGTCTCTTAGTGTACCGTCCTTCTCTATGGCCATCCTTGCCAGCACCGGTCTCTTGGTGTACCGTCCTTCTCTACGCACCAGTCTCTTGGTGTACCGTCTTTCTCTGCGGTCATCCTTGCCAGTACCGGTATCTTGGTGTACCGTCCTTCTCTGTGCTCATCCTTGCCAGCACCGGTCTCTTGGTGTACTGTCCTTCTCTGTGGTCATCCTTGCCAGCACCGGTATTTTGGTGTACCGTCCATCTCTGCGCTCATCCTTGCCAGCACCGGTCTCATGGTGTACCATCCTTCTCTGTGGTCCTCCTTGCTAGCACCGGTCTCTTGGTGTACCGTCCTTCTCTGTGTTCATCCTTGCCAGCACCAGTCTCTTGGTGTACCATCCTTCTTTGTGGTCATCCTTGCCAGCACCGGTCTCTTGGTGTACCGTCTTTCTCTGTGATCATCCTTGCCAGCACCTGTCTCTTGGTGTACCGTCCTTTTCTGTGGTCATCCTTGCCAGCACCGGTCTATTGGTGTACCGTCCTTCTGTGTGGTCATCCTTGCCAGCACCGGTATTTTGGTGTACCGTCCTTCTCTGCGGTCATCCTTGCCAGCACCGATCTCATGATGTACCGTCCTTCTCTGTGGTCATCCTTGCCAGCACCAGTCTCTTGGTGTACCGTCCTTCTCTGTGGTCATCCTTGCCAGCACCGGTATTTTGGTGTACCGTCCTTCTCTGTGGTCATCCTTGCCAGCACCGGTCTCTTCGTGTACCGTCCTTCTCTGTGGTCATCCTTGCCAGCACCGGTATTTTGGTGTACCGTCCTTCTATGGGGTCATCCTTTGCAGCACCGGTATCTTGGTGTACCGTCCTTCTCTATGGCCATCCTTGGCAGCACCGGTCTCTTGGTGTACCGTCCTTCTCTGTGGTCATCCTTGCCAGCACCGGTATCTTGGTGTACCGTCCTTATTTGTGCTCATCCTTGCCAGCACCGGTCTCTTGGTGTACCGTCCTTCTTTGTGGTCATCCTTACCAGCCCTGGTATCTTGGTGTATCGTCCTTCTCTATGGTCATCCTTGCCAGCACCAGTGTCTTGGTGTACCGTCCTTCTCTGTGGTCATCCTTGCCAGCACCGGTCTCTTGGTGTACCGTCCTTCTCTGTGGTCATCCTTGCCAGTACCGGTCTCTTGGTGCACTGTCCTTCTCTGTGGTCATCCTTGTCAGCATCGGTCTCTTGGTGTACCGTCCTTCTCTGTGGTCATTCTTGCCAGCACCGGTCTCTTGGTGTACCGTCCTTCTCTGTGGTCATCCTTGCTAGCACCGGTATCTTGGTGTACCGTCCTTTTCTGTGGTCATCCTTGCCAGCACCGGTCTCTTGGTGTACCGTCCTTCTCTGTGGTCATCCTTGCCAGTACCGGTATCTTGGTGTACCGTCCTTATTTGTGCTCATCCTTGCCAGTACCGGTATCTTGGTGTACCGTCCTTATTTGTGCTCATCCTTGCCAGCACCGGTCTCTTGGTGCACTGTCCTTCTCTGTGGTCATCCTTGTCAGCATCGGTCTCTTGGTGTACCGTCTTTCTCTGTGGTCATCCTTGCCAGCACCAGTCTCTTGGTGTACCGTCCTTCTCTGTGGTCATCCTTGCCAGCACCGGTCTCTTGGTGTACCGTCCTTCTCTGTGGTCATCCTTGCTAGCACCGGTCTCTTGGTGTACCGTCCTTTTCTGTGGTCATCCTTGCCAGCACCAGTCTCTTGGTGTACCGTCCTTCTCTGTGGTCATCCTTGCCAGTACCGGTATCTTGGTGTACCGTCCTTATTTGTGCTCATCCTTGCCAGTACCGGTATCTTGGTGTACCGTCCTTATTTGTGCTCATCCTTGCCAGCACCGGTCTCTTGGTGCACTGTCCTTCTCTGTGGTCATCCTTGTCAGCATCGGTCTCTTGGTGTACCGTCCTTCTCTGTGGTCATCCTTGCCAGTACCGGTCTCTTGGTGTACTGTCCTTCTCTGTGGTCATCCTTGTCAGCATCGGTCTCTTGGTGTACCGTCCTTCTCTGTGGTCATCCTTGCCAGCACCGGTCTCTTGGTGTACCGTCCTTCTCTGTGGTCATCCTTGCTAGCACCGGTCTCTTGGTGTACCGTCCTTTTCTGTGGTCATCCTTGCCAGCACCGGTCTCTTAGTGTACCGTCCTTCTCTGTGGTCATCCTTGCCAGTACCGGTATCTTGGTGTACCGTCCTTATTTGTGCTCATCCTTGCCAGTACCAGTATCTTGGTGCACTGTCCTTCTCTGTGGTCATCCTTGTCAGCATCGGTCTCTTGGTGTACCGTCCTTCTCTGTGGTCATCCTTGCCAGCACCAGTCTCTTGGTGTACCGTCCTTCTTTGTGGTCAACCTTGCCAGCACCGGTATCATGGTGTACCATCCTTCTCTGTTGTCATCCTTGCCAGCACCGGTATTTTGGTGTACCGTCCTTCTCTGCGATCAACCTTGCCAGCACCGGTATCATGGTGTACCATCCTTCTCTGTGGTCATCCTTGACAGCACCGGTCTCTTGGGGTACCGTCCTTCTCTGTGGTCATCCTTGCCAGCACCGGTCTCTTGGTGTACCGTCCTTCTCTGTGCTCATTCTTGCCAGCACCGGTCTCTTGGTGTACTGTCCTTCTCTGTGGTCATCCTCGCCAGCACCGGTATTTTGGTGTACCGTCCATCTCTGCGGTCATCCTTGCCAGCACCTGTCTCATGGTGTACCATCCTTCTCTGTGGTCCTCCTTGCCAGCACCGGTATCTTGGTGTACCGTCCTTATTTGTGCTCATCCTTGCCAGTACCAGTATCTTGGTGCACTGTCCTTCTCTGTGGTCATCCTTGTCAGCATCGGTCTCTTGGTGTACCGTCCTTCTCTGTGGTCATCCTTGCCAGCACCAGTCTCTTGGTGTACCGTCCTTCTTTGTGGTCAACCTTGCCAGCACCGGTATCATGGTGTACCATCCTTCTCTGTTGTCATCCTTGCCAGCACCGGTATTTTGGTGTACCGTCCTTCTCTGCGATCAACCTTGCCAGCACCGGTATCATGGTGTACCATCCTTCTTTGTGGTCATCCTTGCCAGCACCGGTCTCTTGGTGTACCGTCTTTCTCTGTGGTCATCCTTGCCAGCACCTGTCTCTTGGTGTACCGTCCTTTTCTGTTTTCATCCTTGCCAGCACCGGTCTATTGGTGTACCGTCCTTCTGTGTGGTCATCCTTGCCAGCACCGGTATTTTGGTGTACCGTCCTTCTCTGCAGTCATCCTTGCCAGCACCGGTCTCATGATGTACCGTCCTTCTCTGTGGTCATTCTTGCCAGTACCAGTCTCTTGGTGTACCGTCCTTCTCTGTGGTCATCCTTGCCAGCACCGGTATTTTGGTGTACCGTCCTTCTCTGTGGTCATCCTTGCCAGCACCGGTCTCTTGGTGTACCATCCTTCTCTGTGGTCATCCTTGCCAGCACCGGTCTCTTGGTGTACCGTCCTTCTCTGTGGTCATCCTTGCTAGCACCGGTCTCTTGGTGTACCGTCCTTTTCTGTGGTCATCCTTGCCAGCACCGGTCTCTTGGTGTACCGTCCTTCTCTATGGTCATCCTTGCCAGTACCGGTATCTTGGTGTACCGTCCTTATTTGTGCTCATCCTTGCCAGCACCGATCTCTTGGTGTACCGTCCTTCTTTGTGGTCATCCTTGCCAGCACCGGTCTCTTGGTGTACTGTCCTTTTCTGTGGTCATCCTTGCCAGCACCAGTCTCTTGGTGTACCGTCCTTCTTTGTGGTCATCCTTGCCAGCACCGGTCTCTTGGTGTACCGTCCTTCTCTGTTGTCATCCTTGCCAGCACCGGTATTTTGGTGTACCGTCCTTCTCTGCGGTCAACCTTGCCAGCACCGGTATCATGGTGTACCATCCTTCTCTGTGGTCATCCTTGACAGCACCGGTCTCTTGGGGTACCGTCCTTCTCTGTGGTCATCCTTGCCAGCACCGGTATTTTGGTGTACCATCCATCTCTGCGGTCATCCTTGCCAGCACCGGTCTCATGGTGTACCATCCTTCTCTGCGGTCAACCTTGCCAGCACCGGTATCATGGTGTACCATCCTTCTCTGTGGTCATCCTTGACAGCACCGGTCTCTTGGGGTACCGTCCTTCTCTGTGGTCATCCTTGCCAGCACCGGTATTTTGGTGTACCATCCATCTCTGCGGTCATCCTTGCCAGCACCGGTCTCATGGTGTACCATCCTTCTCTGTGGTCCTCCTTGCCAGCACCGGTCTCTTGGTGTACCGTCCTTCTCTGTGGTCATCCTTGCCAGCACCAGTCTATTGGTGTACCGTCCTTCTGTGTGGTCATCCTTGCCAGCACCGGTATTTTCGTGTACCGTCCTTCTCTGCGGTCATCCTTGCCAGCACCGGTCTCATGATGTACCGTCCTTCTCTGTGGTCATCCTTGCCAGCACCAGTCTCTTGGTGTACCGTCCTTCTCTGTGGTCATCCTTGCCAGCACCGGTATTTTAGTGTATGGTCCTTCTCTGTGGTCATCCTTGCCAGCACCGGTCTCTTGGTGTACCGTCCTTCTCTGTGGTCATCCTTGCCAGCACCGGTATTTTGGTGTACCGTCCTTCTCTGCAGTCATCCTTTGCAGCACCGGTATCTTGGTGTACCGTCCTTCTCTATGGCCATCCTTGCCAGCACCGGTCTCTTGGTGTACCGTCCTTCTCTGTGGTCATCCTTGCCAGCACCGGTATCTTGGTGTACCGTCCTTATTTGTGCTCATCCTTGCCAGCACCGGTCTCTTGGTGTACCGTCCTTCTTTGTGGTCATCCTTACCAGCACTGGTATCTTGGTGTACCGTCCTTCTCTATGGTCATCCTTGCCAGCACCAGTGTCTTGGTGTACCGTCCTTCTCTGTGGTCATCCTTGCCAGCACTGGTCTCTTGGTGTACCGTCCTTCTCTGTGGTCATCCTTGCCAGTACCGGTCTCTTGGTGCACTGTCCTTCTCTGTGGTCATCCTTGTCAGCATCGGTCTCTTGGTGTACCGTCCTTCTCTGTGGTCATCCTTGCCAGCACCGGTCTCTTGGTGTACCGTCCTTCTCTGTGGTCATCCTTGCTAGCACCGGTCTCTTGGTGTACCGTCCTTTTCTGTGGTCATCTTCGCCAGCACCGGTCTCTTGGTGTACCGTCCTTCTCTGTGGTCATCCTTGCCAGTACCGGTATCTTGGTGTACCGTCCTTATTTGTGCTCATCCTTGCCAGCACCGGTCTCTTGGTGTACCGTCCTTCTTTGTGGTCATCCTTGCCAGCACCGGTCTCTTGGTGTACTGTCCTTCTCTGTGGTCCTCCTTGCCAGCACCTGTCTCTTGGGGTACTATCCTTCTCTGTGGTCATCCTTGCCAGCACCAGTCTCTTGGTGTACCGTCCTTCTTTGTGGTCATCCTTGCCAGCACCGGTCTCTTGGTGTACCGTCCTTCTCTGTTGTCATCCTTGCCAGCACCGGTATTTTGGTGTACCGTCCTTCTCTGCGGTCAACCTTGCCAGCACCGGTATCATGGTGTACCATCCTTCTCTGTGGTCATCCTTGACAGCACCGGTCTCTTGGGGTACTGTCCTTCTCTGTGGTCATTCTTGCCAGCACCGGTCTCTTGGTGTACCGTCCTTCTCTGTGCTCATCCTTGCCAGCACCGGTCTCTTGGTGTACTGTCCTTCTCTGTGGTCATCCTTGCCAGCACCGGTATTTTGGTGTACCGTCCATCTCTGTGGTCATCCTTGCCAGCACCGGTCTCATGGTGTACCATCCTTCTCTGTGGTCCTCCTTGCCAGCACCGGTCTCTTGGTGTACCGTCATTCTCTGTGGTCATCCTTGCCAGCACCAGTCTCTTGGTGTACCATCCTTCTTTGTGGTCATCCTTGCCAGCACCGGTCTCTTGGTGTACCGTCTTTCTCTGTGGTCATCCTTGCCAGCACCTGTCTTTTGGTGTACCGTCCTTTTCTGTGGTCATCCTTGCCAGCACCGGTCTATTGGTGTACCGTCCTTCTGTGTGGTCATCCTTGTCAGCACCGGTATTTTGGTGTACCGTCCTTCTCTGCGGTCATCCTTGCCAGCACCGGTCTCATGATGTATCGTCCTTCTCTGTGGTCATCCTTGCCAGCACCAGTCTCTTGGTGTACCGTCCTTCTCTGTGGTCATCCTTGCCAGCACCGGTATTTTGGTGTACCGTCCTTCTCTGTGGTCATCCTTGCCAGCACCGGTCTCTTGGTGTACCGTCCTTCTCTGTGGTCATCCTTGCCAGCACCGGTATTTTGGTGTACCGTCCTTCTCTGCGGTCATCCTTGCCAGCACCGGTCTCATGATGTACCGTCCTTCTCTGCAGTCATCCTTTGCAGCACCGGTATCTTGGTGTACCTTCCTTCTTTATGGCCATCCTTGCCAGCACCGGTCTCTTGGTGTACCGTCCTTCTCTGTGGTCATCCTTGCCAGCACCGGTATCTTGGTGTACCGTCCTTATTTGTGCTCATCCTTGCCAGCACCGGTCTCTTGGTGTACCGTCCTTCTTTGTGGTCATCCTTACCAGCACCGGTCTCTTGGTGTACTGTCCTTCTCTGTGGTCATCGTTGCCAGCACCAGTCTCTTGTTTTACCGTCTTTCTTTGTGGTCATCCTTGCCAGCACCTGTCTCTTGGTGTACCGTCCTTTTCTGTGGTCCTCCTTGCCAGCACCGGTATTTTGGTGTACCGTCCTTCTCTGTGGTCATCCTTGCCAGCACCGGTCTCATGGTGTACCGTCCTTCTCTGTGGTCATCCTTGCCAGCACCGGTCTCTTGGTGTACCGTCCTTCTCTGCGGTCATCCTTGCCAGCACCAGTCTCTTGGTGTACCATCCTTCTCTGTGGTCATCCTTGCCAGCACTGGTCTCATGGGGTACCGTCCTTCTCTGTTGTCATCCTTGCCAGCACCGGTCTCTTGGTGTACCATCCTTCTGTGTGGTCATCCTTGCCAGCACCAGTCTCTTGGGGTACCGTCCTTCTCTGTGGTCATCCTTGCCAGCACCGGTCTCTTGGTGTACCATCCTTCTCTGTGGTCATCCTTGCCAGCACCGGTCTCTTGGGGTACCGTCCTTCTCTGTGGTCATCCTTGCCAGCACCGGTCTATTGGTGTACCATCCTTCTGTATGGTCATTCTTACCAGCACCGGTCTCTTGGGGTAAGGTCCTTCTCTGTGGTCATCCTTGCCAGCACCGGTCTCTTGGTGTACCGTCCTTCTCTGTGGTCATCCTTGCCAGCACCAGTCTCTTGGTGTACCGTCCTTCTCTGTGGTCATCCTTGCCAGCACCGGTATTTTGGTGTACCATCCTTCTCAGCGGTCATCCTTGCCAGCACCGGTCTCATGGGGTACCGTCCTTCTCTGTGGTCATCCTTGCCAGCACCAGTCTCTTGGTGTACCTTCCTTCTCTGTGGTCATCCTTGCCAGCACCAGTCTCTTGGTGTACCGTCCTTCTCTGTGGTCATCCTTGCCAGCACCAGTCTCTTGGTGTACCATCTTTCTCTGTGGTCCTCCTTGCCAGCACCGGTCTCTTGGTGTACCGTCCTTCTCTGTGGTCATCCTTGCCAGCACCGGTATTTTGGTGTACCATCCTTCTCTGTGGTCATCCTTGCCAGCACCAGTCTCTTGGTGTACCATCTTTCTCTGTGGTCCTCCTTGCCAGCACCGGGCTCTTGGTGTACCGTCCTTCTCTGTGGTCATCCTTGCCAGCACCGGTATTATGGTGTACCGTCCTTCTCTGTGGTCATCCTTGCCAGCACCGGCCTCATGGGGTACCGTCCTTCTCTGTGGTCATCCTTGCCAGCACCAGTCTCTTGGTGTACCATCTTTCTCTGTGGTCCCCCTTGCCAGCACCGGTCTCTTGGTGTACCGTCCTTCTCTGTGGTCATCCTTGCCAGCACCGGTATTTTGGTGTACCGTCCTTCTCAGCGGTCATCCTTGCCAGCACCGGTCTCATGGGGTACCGTCCTTCTCTGTGGTCATCCTTGCCAGCACCAGTCTCTTGGTGTACCGTCCTTCTCTGTGGTCATACTTGCCAGCACCAGTCTCTTGGTGTACCGTCCTTCTCTGTGGTCAACCTTGCCAGCACCGGTCTCTTGGTGTACCATCTTTCTCTGTGGTCCTCCTCGCCAGCACCGGTCTCTTGGTGTACCGTCCTTCTCTGTGGTCATCCTTGCCAGCACCAGTATTTTGGTGTACCGTCCTTCTCTGTGGTCATCCTTGCCAGCACCAGTCTCTTGGTGTACCATCTTTCTCTGTGGTCCTCCTTGCCAGCACCGGTCTCTTGGTGTACCATCCTTCTCTGTGGTTATCCTTGCCAGCACCAGTATTTTGGTTTACCGTCCTTCTCTGTGGTCATCCTTGCCAGCACCGGTCTCATGGGGTACCGTCCTTCTCTGTGGTCATCCTTGCCATCACCGGTCTCTTGGTGTACCGTCCTTCTCTGTGGTCATCCTTGCCAGCACCGGTCTCTTGGTGTACCATCCTTCTCTGCGGTCATCCTTGCCAGCACCAGTCTCTTGGTGTACCGTCCTTCTCTGCGGTCATCCTTGCCAGCACCGGTCTCTTGGTGTACCGTCCCTCTCTGTGGTCATCCTTGCCAGCACCAGTCTCTTGGTGTACCATCCCTCTCTGCGGTCATCCTTGCCAGCACCGGTCTCTTGGTGTACCGTCCCTCTCTGTGGTCATCCTTGCCAGCACCAGTCTCTTGGTGTACCATCCCTCTCTGCGGTCATCCTTGCCAGCACCAGTCTCTTGGAGTACCGTCCTTCTCTGTGGTCATCCTTGCCAGCACCGGTCTCATGGGGTACCGTCCTTCTCTGTGGTCATCCTTGCCAGCACCGGTCTCTTGGTGTACCGTCCTTCTCTGTTGTCATCCTTGCCAGCACCGGTATTTTGGTGTACCGTCCTTCTCTGCGGTCAACCTTGCCAGCACCGGTATCATGGTGTACCATCCTTCTCTGTGGTCATCCTTGACAGCACCGGTCTCTTGGGGTACCGTCCTTCTCTGTGGTCATTCTTGCCAGCACCGGTCTCTTGGTGTACCGTCCTTCTCTGTGCTCATCCTTGCCAGCACCGGTCTCTTGGTGTACTGTCCTTCTCTGTGGTCATCCTTGCCAGCACCGGTATTTTGGTGTACCGTCCATCTCTGTGGTCATCCTTGCCAGCACCGGTCTCATGGTGTACCATCCTTCTCTGTGGTCCTCCTTGCCAGCACCGGTCTCTTGGTGTACCGTCATTCTCTGTGGTCATCCTTGCCAGCACCAGTCTCTTGGTGTACCATCCTTCTTTGTGGTCATCCTTGCCAGCACCGGTCTCTTGGTGTACCGTCTTTCTCTGTGGTCATCCTTGCCAGCACCTGTCTTTTGGTGTACCGTCCTTTTCTGTGGTCATCCTTGCCAGCACCGGTCTATTGGTGTACCGTCCTTCTGTGTGGTCATCCTTGTCAGCACCGGTATTTTGGTGTACCGTCCTTCTCTGCGGTCATCCTTGCCAGCACCGGTCTCATGATGTATCGTCCTTCTCTGTGGTCATCCTTGCCAGCACCAGTCTCTTGGTGTACCGTCCTTCTCTGTGGTCATCCTTGCCAGCACCGGTATTTTGGTGTAGCGTCCTTCTCTGTGGTCATCCTTGCCAGCACCGGTCTCTTGGTGTACCGTCCTTCTCTGTGGTCATCCTTGCCAGCACCGGTATTTTGGTGTACCGTCCTTCTCTGCGGTCACCCTTGCCAGCACCGGTCTCATGATGTACCGTCCTTCTCTGCAGTCATCCTTTGCAGCACCGGTATCTTGGTGTACCATCCTTCTTTATGGCCATCCTTGCCAGCACCGGTCTCTTGGTGTACCGTCCTTCTCTGTGGTCATCCTTGCCAGCACCGGTATCTTGGTGTACCGTCCTTATTTGTGCTCATCCTTGCCAGCACCGGTCTCTTGGTGTACCGTCCTTCTTTGTGGTCATCCTTACCAGCACCGGTCTCTTGGTGTACTGTCCTTCTCTGTGGTCATCGTTGCCAGCACCAGTCTCTTGTTTTACCGTCTTTCTTTGTGGTCATCCTTGCCAGCACCTGTCTCTTGGTGTACCGTCCTTTTCTGTGGTCCTCCTTGCCAGCACCGGTATTTTGGTGTACCGTCCTTCTCTGTGGTCATCCTTGCCAGCACCGGTCTCATGGTGTACCGTCCTTCTCTGTGGTCATCCTTGCCAGCACCGGTCTCTTGGTGTACCGTCCTTCTCTGCGGTCATCCTTGCCAGCACCAGTCTCTTGGTGTACCATCCTTCTCTGTGGTCATCCTTGCCAGCACTGGTCTCATGGGGTACCGTCCTTCTCTGTGGTCATCCTTGCCAGCACCGGTCTCTTGGTGTACCATCCTTCTGTGTGGTCATCCTTGCCAGCACCAGTCTCTTGGGGTACCGTCCTTCTCTGTGGTCATCCTTGCCAGCACCGGTCTCTTGGTGTACCATCCTTCTCTGTGGTCATCCTTGCCAGCACCGGTCTCTTGGGGTACCGTCCTTCTCTGTGGTCATCCTTGCCAGCACCGGTCTATTGGTGTACCATCCTTCTGTATGGTCATTCTTGCCAGCACCGGTCTCTTGGGGTACCGTCCTTCTCTGTGGTCATCCTTGCCAGCACCGGTCTCTTGGTGTACCGTCCTTCTCTGTGGTCATCCTTGCCAGCACCAGTCTCTTGGTGTACCGTCCTTCTCTGTGGTCATCCTTGCCAGCACCGGTATTTTGGTGTACCATCCTTCTCAGCGGTCATCCTTGCCAGCACCGGTCTCATGGGGTACCGTCCTTCTCTGTGGTCATCCTTGCCAGCACCAGTCTCTTGGTGTACCTTCCTTCTCTGTGGTCATCCTTGCCAGCACCAGTCTCTTGGTGTACCGTCCTTCTCTGTGGTCATCCTTGCCAGCACCGGTCTCTTGGTGTACCATCTTTCTCTGTGGTCCTCCTTGCCAGCACCGGTCTCTTGGTGTACCGTCCTTCTCTGTGGTCATCCTTGCCAGCACCGGTATTTTGGTGTACCATCCTTCTCTGTGGTCATCCTTGCCAGTACCGGTATCTTGGTGTACCGTCCTTATTTGTGCTCATCCTTGCCAGTACCAGTATCTTGGTGCACTGTCCTTCTCTGTGGTCATCCTTGTCAGCATCGGTCTCTTGGTGTACCGTCCTTCTCTGTGGTCATCCTTGCCAGCACCAGTCTCTTGGTGTACCGTCCTTCTTTGTGGTCAACCTTGCCAGCACCGGTATCATGGTGTACCATCCTTCTCTGTTGTCATCCTTGCCAGCACCGGTATTTTGGTGTACCGTCCTTCTCTGCGATCAACCTTGCCAGCACCGGTATCATGGTGTACCATCCTTCTCTGTGGTCATCCTTGACAGCACCGGTCTCTTGGGGTACCGTCCTTCTCTGTGGTCATCCTTGCCAGCACCGGTCTCTTGGTGTACCGTCCTTCTCTGTGCTCATTCTTGCCAGCACCGGTCTCTTGGTGTACTGTCCTTCTCTGTGGTCATCCTCGCCAGCACCGGTATTTTGGTGTACCGTCCATCTCTGCGGTCATCCTTGCCAGCACCTGTCTCATGGTGTACCATCCTTCTCTGTGGTCCTCCTTGCCAGCACCGGTATCTTGGTGTACCGTCCTTATTTGTGCTCATCCTTGCCAGTACCAGTATCTTGGTGCACTGTCCTTCTCTGTGGTCATCCTTGTCAGCATCGGTCTCTTGGTGTACCGTCCTTCTCTGTGGTCATCCTTGCCAGCACCAGTCTCTTGGTGTACCGTCCTTCTTTGTGGTCAACCTTGCCAGCACCGGTATCATGGTGTACCATCCTTCTCTGTTGTCATCCTTGCCAGCACCGGTATTTTGGTGTACCGTCCTTCTCTGCGATCAACCTTGCCAGCACCGGTATCATGGTGTACCATCCTTCTTTGTGGTCATCCTTGCCAGCACCGGTCTCTTGGTGTACCGTCTTTCTCTGTGGTCATCCTTGCCAGCACCTGTCTCTTGGTGTACCGTCCTTTTCTGTTTTCATCCTTGCCAGCACCGGTCTATTGGTGTACCGTCCTTCTGTGTGGTCATCCTTGCCAGCACCGGTATTTTGGTGTACCGTCCTTCTCTGCAGTCATCCTTGCCAGCACCGGTCTCATGATGTACCGTCCTTCTCTGTGGTCATTCTTGCCAGTACCAGTCTCTTGGTGTACCGTCCTTCTCTGTGGTCATCCTTGCCAGCACCGGTATTTTGGTGTACCGTCCTTCTCTGTGGTCATCCTTGCCAGCACCGGTCTCTTGGTGTACCATCCTTCTCTGTGGTCATCCTTGCCAGCACCGGTCTCTTGGTGTACCGTCCTTCTCTGTGGTCATCCTTGCTAGCACCGGTCTCTTGGTGTACCGTCCTTTTCTGTGGTCATCCTTGCCAGCACCGGTCTCTTGGTGTACCGTCCTTCTCTATGGTCATCCTTGCCAGTACCGGTATCTTGGTGTACCGTCCTTATTTGTGCTCATCCTTGCCAGCACCGATCTCTTGGTGTACCGTCCTTCTTTGTGGTCATCCTTGCCAGCACCGGTCTCTTGGTGTACTGTCCTTTTCTGTGGTCATCCTTGCCAGCACCAGTCTCTTGGTGTACCGTCCTTCTTTGTGGTCATCCTTGCCAGCACCGGTCTCTTGGTGTACCGTCCTTCTCTGTTGTCATCCTTGCCAGCACCGGTATTTTGGTGTACCGTCCTTCTCTGCGGTCAACCTTGCCAGCACCGGTATCATGGTGTACCATCCTTCTCTGTGGTCATCCTTGACAGCACCGGTCTCTTGGGGTACCGTCCTTCTCTGTGGTCATCCTTGCCAGCACCGGTATTTTGGTGTACCATCCATCTCTGCGGTCATCCTTGCCAGCACCGGTCTCATGGTGTACCATCCTTCTCTGCGGTCAACCTTGCCAGCACCGGTATCATGGTGTACCATCCTTCTCTGTGGTCATCCTTGACAGCACCGGTCTCTTGGGGTACCGTCCTTCTCTGTGGTCATCCTTGCCAGCACCGGTATTTTGGTGTACCATCCATCTCTGCGGTCATCCTTGCCAGCACCGGTCTCATGGTGTACCATCCTTCTCTGTGGTCCTCCTTGCCAGCACCGGTCTCTTGGTGTACCGTCCTTCTCTGTGGTCATCCTTGCCAGCACCAGTCTATTGGTGTACCGTCCTTCTGTGTGGTCATCCTTGCCAGCACCGGTATTTTCGTGTACCGTCCTTCTCTGCGGTCATCCTTGCCAGCACCGGTCTCATGATGTACCGTCCTTCTCTGTGGTCATCCTTGCCAGCACCAGTCTCTTGGTGTACCGTCCTTCTCTGTGGTCATCCTTGCCAGCACCGGTATTTTAGTGTATGGTCCTTCTCTGTGGTCATCCTTGCCAGCACCGGTCTCTTGGTGTACCGTCCTTCTCTGTGGTCATCCTTGCCAGCACCGGTATTTTGGTGTACCGTCCTTCTCTGCAGTCATCCTTTGCAGCACCGGTATCTTGGTGTACCGTCCTTCTCTATGGCCATCCTTGCCAGCACCGGTCTCTTGGTGTACCGTCCTTCTCTGTGGTCATCCTTGCCAGCACCGGTATCTTGGTGTACCGTCCTTATTTGTGCTCATCCTTGCCAGCACCGGTCTCTTGGTGTACCGTCCTTCTTTGTGGTCATCCTTACCAGCACTGGTATCTTGGTGTACCGTCCTTCTCTATGGTCATCCTTGCCAGCACCAGTGTCTTGGTGTACCGTCCTTCTCTGTGGTCATCCTTGCCAGCACTGGTCTCTTGGTGTACCGTCCTTCTCTGTGGTCATCCTTGCCAGTACCGGTCTCTTGGTGCACTGTCCTTCTCTGTGGTCATCCTTGTCAGCATCGGTCTCTTGGTGTACCGTCCTTCTCTGTGGTCATCCTTGCCAGCACCGGTCTCTTGGTGTACCGTCCTTCTCTGTGGTCATCCTTGCTAGCACCGGTCTCTTGGTGTACCGTCCTTTTCTGTGGTCATCTTCGCCAGCACCGGTCTCTTGGTGTACCGTCCTTCTCTGTGGTCATCCTTGCCAGTACCGGTATCTTGGTGTACCGTCCTTATTTGTGCTCATCCTTGCCAGCACCGGTCTCTTGGTGTACCGTCCTTCTTTGTGGTCATCCTTGCCAGCACCGGTCTCTTGGTGTACTGTCCTTCTCTGTGGTCCTCCTTGCCAGCACCTGTCTCTTGGGGTACTATCCTTCTCTGTGGTCATCCTTGCCAGCACCAGTCTCTTGGTGTACCGTCCTTCTTTGTGGTCATCCTTGCCAGCACCGGTCTCTTGGTGTACCGTCCTTCTCTGTTGTCATCCTTGCCAGCACCGGTATTTTGGTGTACCGTCCTTCTCTGCGGTCAACCTTGCCAGCACCGGTATCATGGTGTACCATCCTTCTCTGTGGTCATCCTTGACAGCACCGGTCTCTTGGGGTACTGTCCTTCTCTGTGGTCATTCTTGCCAGCACCGGTCTCTTGGTGTACCGTCCTTCTCTGTGCTCATCCTTGCCAGCACCGGTCTCTTGGTGTACTGTCCTTCTCTGTGGTCATCCTTGCCAGCACCGGTATTTTGGTGTACCGTCCATCTCTGTGGTCATCCTTGCCAGCACCGGTCTCATGGTGTACCATCCTTCTCTGTGGTCCTCCTTGCCAGCACCGGTCTCTTGGTGTACCGTCATTCTCTGTGGTCATCCTTGCCAGCACCAGTCTCTTGGTGTACCATCCTTCTTTGTGGTCATCCTTGCCAGCACCGGTCTCTTGGTGTACCGTCTTTCTCTGTGGTCATCCTTGCCAGCACCTGTCTTTTGGTGTACCGTCCTTTTCTGTGGTCATCCTTGCCAGCACCGGTCTATTGGTGTACCGTCCTTCTGTGTGGTCATCCTTGTCAGCACCGGTATTTTGGTGTACCGTCCTTCTCTGCGGTCATCCTTGCCAGCACCGGTCTCATGATGTATCGTCCTTCTCTGTGGTCATCCTTGCCAGCACCAGTCTCTTGGTGTACCGTCCTTCTCTGTGGTCATCCTTGCCAGCACCGGTATTTTGGTGTACCGTCCTTCTCTGTGGTCATCCTTGCCAGCACCGGTCTCTTGGTGTACCGTCCTTCTCTGTGGTCATCCTTGCCAGCACCGGTATTTTGGTGTACCGTCCTTCTCTGCGGTCATCCTTGCCAGCACCGGTCTCATGATGTACCGTCCTTCTCTGCAGTCATCCTTTGCAGCACCGGTATCTTGGTGTACCTTCCTTCTTTATGGCCATCCTTGCCAGCACCGGTCTCTTGGTGTACCGTCCTTCTCTGTGGTCATCCTTGCCAGCACCGGTATCTTGGTGTACCGTCCTTATTTGTGCTCATCCTTGCCAGCACCGGTCTCTTGGTGTACCGTCCTTCTTTGTGGTCATCCTTACCAGCACCGGTCTCTTGGTGTACTGTCCTTCTCTGTGGTCATCGTTGCCAGCACCAGTCTCTTGTTTTACCGTCTTTCTTTGTGGTCATCCTTGCCAGCACCTGTCTCTTGGTGTACCGTCCTTTTCTGTGGTCCTCCTTGCCAGCACCGGTATTTTGGTGTACCGTCCTTCTCTGTGGTCATCCTTGCCAGCACCGGTCTCATGGTGTACCGTCCTTCTCTGTGGTCATCCTTGCCAGCACCGGTCTCTTGGTGTACCGTCCTTCTCTGCGGTCATCCTTGCCAGCACCAGTCTCTTGGTGTACCATCCTTCTCTGTGGTCATCCTTGCCAGCACTGGTCTCATGGGGTACCGTCCTTCTCTGTGGTCATCCTTGCCAGCACCGGTCTCTTGGTGTACCATCCTTCTGTGTGGTCATCCTTGCCAGCACCAGTCTCTTGGGGTACCGTCCTTCTCTGTGGTCATCCTTGCCAGCACCGGTCTCTTGGTGTACCATCCTTCTCTGTGGTCATCCTTGCCAGCACCGGTCTCTTGGGGTACCGTCCTTCTCTGTGGTCATCCTTGCCAGCACCGGTCTATTGGTGTACCATCCTTCTGTATGGTCATTCTTACCAGCACCGGTCTCTTGGGGTACCGTCCTTCTCTGTGGTCATCCTTGCCAGCACCGGTCTCTTGGTGTACCGTCCTTCTCTGTGGTCATCCTTGCCAGCACCAGTCTCTTGGTGTACCGTCCTTCTCTGTGGTCATCCTTGCCAGCACCGGTATTTTGGTGTACCATCCTTCTCAGCGGTCATCCTTGCCAGCACCGGTCTCATGGGGTACCGTCCTTCTCTGTGGTCATCCTTGCCAGCACCAGTCTCTTGGTGTACCTTCCTTCTCTGTGGTCATCCTTGCCAGCACCAGTCTCTTGGTGTACCGTCCTTCTCTGTGGTCATCCTTGCCAGCACCAGTCTCTTGGTGTACCATCTTTCTCTGTGGTCCTCCTTGCCAGCACCGGTCTCTTGGTGTACCGTCCTTCTCTGTGGTCATCCTTGCCAGCACCGGTATTTTGGTGTACCATCCTTCTCTGTGGTCATCCTTGCCAGCACCAGTCTCTTGGTGTACCATCTTTCTCTGTGGTCCTCCTTGCCAGCACCGGGCTCTTGGTGTACCGTCCTTCTCTGTGGTCATCCTTGCCAGCACCGGTATTATGGTGTACCGTCCTTCTCTGTGGTCATCCTTGCCAGCACCGGCCTCATGGGGTACCGTCCTTCTCTGTGGTCATCCTTGCCAGCACCAGTCTCTTGGTGTACCATCTTTCTCTGTGGTCCCCCTTGCCAGCACCGGTCTCTTGGTGTACCGTCCTTCTCTGTGGTCATCCTTGCCAGCACCGGTATTTTGGTGTACCGTCCTTCTCAGCGGTCATCCTTGCCAGCACCGGTCTCATGGGGTACCGTCCTTCTCTGTGGTCATCCTTGCCAGCACCAGTCTCTTGGTGTACCGTCCTTCTCTGTGGTCATACTTGCCAGCACCAGTCTCTTGGTGTACCGTCCTTCTCTGTGGTCAACCTTGCCAGCACCGGTCTCTTGGTGTACCATCTTTCTCTGTGGTCCTCCTCGCCAGCACCGGTCTCTTGGTGTACCGTCCTTCTCTGTGGTCATCCTTGCCAGCACCAGTATTTTGGTTTACCGTCCTTCTCTGTGGTCATCCTTGCCAGCACCGGTCTCATGGGGTACCGTCCTTCTCTGTGGTCATCCTTGCCATCACCGGTCTCTTGGTGTACCGTCCTTCTCTGTGGTCATCCTTGCCAGCACCGGTCTCTTGGTGTACCATCCTTCTCTGCGGTCATCCTTGCCAGCACCAGTCTCTTGGTGTACCGTCCTTCTCTGCGGTCATCCTTGCCAGCACCGGTCTCTTGGTGTACCGTCCCTCTCTGTGGTCATCCTTGCCAGCACCAGTCTCTTGGTGTACCATCCCTCTCTGCGGTCATCCTTGCCAGCACCGGTCTCTTGGTGTACCGTCCCTCTCTGTGGTCATCCTTGCCAGCACCAGTCTCTTGGTGTACCATCCCTCTCTGCGGTCATCCTTGCCAGCACCAGTCTCTTGGAGTACCGTCCTTCTCTGTGGTCATCCTTGCCAGCACCGGTCTCATGGGGTACCGTCCTTCTCTGTGGTCATCCTTGCCAGCACCGGTCTCTTGGTGTACCGTCCTTCTCTGTTGTCATCCTTGCCAGCACCGGTATTTTGGTGTACCGTCCTTCTCTGCGGTCAACCTTGCCAGCACCGGTATCATGGTGTACCATCCTTCTCTGTGGTCATCCTTGACAGCACCGGTCTCTTGGGGTACCGTCCTTCTCTGTGGTCATTCTTGCCAGCACCGGTCTCTTGGTGTACCGTCCTTCTCTGTGCTCATCCTTGCCAGCACCGGTCTCTTGGTGTACTGTCCTTCTCTGTGGTCATCCTTGCCAGCACCGGTATTTTGGTGTACCGTCCATCTCTGTGGTCATCCTTGCCAGCACCGGTCTCATGGTGTACCATCCTTCTCTGTGGTCCTCCTTGCCAGCACCGGTCTCTTGGTGTACCGTCATTCTCTGTGGTCATCCTTGCCAGCACCAGTCTCTTGGTGTACCATCCTTCTTTGTGGTCATCCTTGCCAGCACCGGTCTCTTGGTGTACCGTCTTTCTCTGTGGTCATCCTTGCCAGCACCTGTCTTTTGGTGTACCGTCCTTTTCTGTGGTCATCCTTGCCAGCACCGGTCTATTGGTGTACCGTCCTTCTGTGTGGTCATCCTTGTCAGCACCGGTATTTTGGTGTACCGTCCTTCTCTGCGGTCATCCTTGCCAGCACCGGTCTCATGATGTATCGTCCTTCTCTGTGGTCATCCTTGCCAGCACCAGTCTCTTGGTGTACCGTCCTTCTCTGTGGTCATCCTTGCCAGCACCGGTATTTTGGTGTAGCGTCCTTCTCTGTGGTCATCCTTGCCAGCACCGGTCTCTTGGTGTACCATCCTTCTCTGTGGTCATCCTTGCCAGCACCGGTATTTTGGTGTACCGTCCTTCTCTGCGGTCACCCTTGCCAGCACCGGTCTCATGATGTACCGTCCTTCTCTGCAGTCATCCTTTGCAGCACCGGTATCTTGGTGTACCATCCTTCTTTATGGCCATCCTTGCCAGCACCGGTCTCTTGGTGTACCGTCCTTCTCTGTGGTCATCCTTGCCAGCACCGGTATCTTGGTGTACCGTCCTTATTTGTGCTCATCCTTGCCAGCACCGGTCTCTTGGTGTACCGTCCTTCTTTGTGGTCATCCTTACCAGCACCGGTCTCTTGGTGTACTGTCCTTCTCTGTGGTCATTGTTGCCAGCACCAGTCTCTTGTTTTACCGTCTTTCTTTGTGGTCATCCTTGCCAGCACCTGTCTCTTGGTGTACCGTCCTTTTCTGTGGTCCTCCTTGCCAGCACCGGTATTTTGGTGTACCGTCCTTCTCTGTGGTCATCCTTGCCAGCACCGGTCTCATGGTGTACCGTCCTTCTCTGTGGTCATCCTTGCCAGCACCGGTCTCTTGGTGTACCGTCCTTCTCTGCGGTCATCCTTGCCAGCACCAGTCTCTTGGTGTACCATCCTTCTCTGTGGTCATCCTTGCCAGCACTGGTCTCATGGGGTACCGTCCTTCTCTGTGGTCATCCTTGCCAGCACCGGTCTCTTGGTGTACCATCCTTCTGTGTGGTCATCCTTGCCAGCACCAGTCTCTTGGGGTACCGTCCTTCTCTGTGGTCATCCTTGCCAGCACCGGTCTCTTGGTGTACCATCCTTCTCTGTGGTCATCCTTGCCAGCACCGGTCTCTTGGGGTACCGTCCTTCTCTGTGGTCATCCTTGCCAGCACCGGTCTATTGGTGTACCATCCTTCTGTATGGTCATTCTTGCCAGCACCGGTCTCTTGGGGTACCGTCCTTCTCTGTGGTCATCCTTGCCAGCACCGGTCTCTTGGTGTACCGTCCTTCTCTGTGGTCATCCTTGCCAGCACCAGTCTCTTGGTGTACCGTCCTTCTCTGTGGTCATCCTTGCCAGCACCGGTATTTTGGTGTACCATCCTTCTCAGCAGTCATCCTTGCCAGCACCGGTCTCATGGGGTACCGTCCTTCTCTGTGGTCATCCTTGCCAGCACCAGTCTCTTGGTGTACCTTCCTTCTCTGTGGTCATCCTTGCCAGCACCAGTCTCTTGGTGTACCGTCCTTCTCTGTGGTCATCCTTGCCAGCACCGGTCTCTTGGTGTACCATCTTTCTCTGTGGTCCTCCTTGCCAGCACCGGTCTCTTGGTGTACCGTCCTTCTCTGTGGTCATCCTTGCCAGCACCGGTATTTTGGTGTACCATCCTTCTCTGTGGTCATCCTTGCCAGCACCAGTCTCTTGGTGTACCATCTTTCTCTGTGGTCCTCCTTGCCAGCACCGGGCTCTTGGTGTACCGTCCTTCTCTGTGGTCATCCTTGCCAGCACCGGTATTATGGTGTACCATCCTTCTCTGTGGTCATCCTTGCCAGCACCGGCCTCATGGGGTACCGTCCTTCTCTGTGGTCATCCTTGCCAGCACCAGTCTCTTGGTGTACCATCTTTCTCTGTGGTCCCCCTTGCCAGCACCGGTCTCTTGGTGTACCGTCCTTCTCTGTGGTCATCCTTGCCAGCACCGGTATTTTGGTGTACCGTCCTTCTCAGCGGTCATCCTTGCCAGCACCGGTCTCATGGGGTACCGTCCTTCTCTGTGGTCATCCTTGCCAGCACCAGTCTCTTGGTGTACCGTCCTTCTCTATGGTCATACTTGCCAGCACCAGTCTCTTGGTGTACCGTCCTTCTCTGTGGTCAACCTTGCCAGCACCGGTCTCTTGGTGTACCATCTTTCTCTGTGGTCCTCCTCGCCAGCACCGGTCTCTTGGTGTACCGTCCTTCTCTGTGGTCATCCTTGCCAGCACCAGTATTTTGGTGTACCGTCCTTCTCTGTGGTCATCCTTGCCAGCACCAGTCTCTTGGTGTACCATCTTTCTCTGTGGTCCTCCTTGCCAGCACCGGTCTCTTGGTGTACCATCCTTCTCTGTGGTTATCCTTGCCAGCACCAGTATTTTGGTTTACCGTCCTTCTCTGTGGTCATCCTTGCCAGCACCGGTCTCATGGGGTACCGTCCTTCTCTGTGGTCATCCTTGCCATCACCGGTCTCTTGGTGTACCGTCCTTCTCTGTGGTCATCCTTGCCAGCACCGGTCTCTTGGTGTACCGTCCTTCTCTGCGGTCATCCTTGCCAGCACCAGTCTCTTGGTGTACCGTCCTTCTCTGCGGTCATCCTTGCCAGCACCGGTCTCTTGGTGTACCGTCCCTCTCTGTGGTCATCCTTGCCAGCACCAGTCTCTTGGTGTACCATCCCTCTCTGCGGTCATCCTTGCCAGCACCGGTCTCTTGGTGTACCGTCCCTCTCTGTGGTCATCCTTGCCAGCACCAGTCTCTTGGTGTACCATCCCTCTCTGCGGTCATCCTTGCCAGCACCAGTCTCTTGGAGTACCGTCCTTCTCTGTGGTCATCCTTGCCAGCACCGGTCTCATGGGGTACCGTCCTTCTCTGTGGTCATCCTTGCCAGCACCGGTCTCTTGGTGTACCATCCTTCTCTGCGGTCATCCTTGCCAGCACCAGTCTCTTGGTGTACCGTCCTTCTCTGCGGTCATCCTTGCCAGCACCGGTCTCTTGGTGTACCGTCCCTCTCTGTGGTCATCCTTGCCAGCACCAGTCTCTTGGTGTACCGTCCCTCTCTGTGGTCATCATTGCCAGCACCGGTCTCTTGGTGTACCGTCCTTCTCTGTGGTCATCCTTGCCAGCACCGGTATTTTGGTGTACCGTCCTTCTCAGCGGTCATCCTTGCCAGCACCGGTCTCTTGGTGTACCGTCCTTCTCTGTGGTCATCCTTGTCAGCACCGGTATTTTGGTGTACCGTCCTTCTCAGCGGTCATCCTTGCCAGCACCGGTCTCATGGGGTACCGTCCTTCTCTGTGGTCATCCTTGCCAGCACCAGTCTCTTGGTGTACCGTCCTTCTCTGTGGTCATACTTGCCAGCACCAGTCTCTTGGTGTACCGTCCTTCTCTGTGGTCATCCTTGCCAGCACCAGTCTCTTGGTGTACCATCTTTCTCTGTGGTCATCCTTGCCAGCACCAGTCTCTTGGTGTACCATCTTGCTCTGTGGTCCTCCTTGCTAGCACCGGTCTCTTAGTGTACCGTCCTTCTCTGTGGTTATCCTTGCCAGCACCAGTATTTTGGTGTACCGTCCTTCTCTGTGGTCATCCTTGCCAGCACCGGTCTCATGGGGTACCGTCCTTCTCTGTGGTCATCCTTGCCAGAACCGGTCTCTTGGTGTACCGTCCTTCTCTGTGGTCTTCCTTGCCTGCACCGGTCTCTTGGTGTACCATCCTTCTCTGCGGTCATCCTTGCCAGCGCCAGTCTCTTGGTGTACCGTCCTTCTCTGCGGTCATCCTTGCCAGCACCGGTCTCTTGGTGTACCGTCCTTCTCTGCGGTCATCCTTGCCAGCACCGGTCTCTTGGTGTACCGTCCCTCTCTGCGGTCATCCTTGCCAGCACCAGTCTCTTGGTGTACCGTCCCTCTCTGTGGTCATCCTTGCCAGCACCAGTCTCTTGGTGTACCGTCCTTCTCTGCGGTCATCCTTGCCAGCACCGGTCTCATGGGGTACCGTCCTTCTCTGCGGTCATCCTTGCCAGCACCGGTCTCTTGGTGTACCGTCCTTCTCTGCGGTCATCCTTGCCAGCACCGGTCTCTTGGTGTACCGTCCTTCTCTGCGGTCATCCTTGCCAGCACCGGTCTCTTGGTGTACCGTCCTTCTCTTTGGTCATCCTTGCCAGCACCGGTCTCATGGTGTACCGTCCTTCTCTATGGTCATCCCTGCCAGCACCGGTCTCTTGGTGTATCTTCCTTCTCTGCGGTCATCCTTGCCAGCACCAGTCTCTTGGTGTACCGTCCTTCTCTGCGGACATCCTTGCCAGCACCGGTCTCTTGGTGTACCGTCCTTCTCTGCGGTCATCCTTGCCAGCACCGGTCTCTTGGTGTACCGTCCTTCTCTTTGGTCATCCTTGCCAGCACCGGTCTCATGGTGTACCGTCCTTCTCTGCGGTCATCCTTGCCAGCACCGGTCTCTTGGTGTACCGTCCTTCTCTTCGGTCATCCTTGTACCGTCCTTCTCTGCGGTCATCCTTGCCAGCACCGGTCTCTTGGTGTACCGTCCTTCTCTGTTGTCATCCTTGCCAGCACCAGTCTCTTGTTGTACCGTCCTTCTCTGCGGTCATCCTTACCAGCACCAGTGTCTTGGTGTACCATCCTTCTCTGTGGTCATCCTTGCCAGCACCAGTCTCTTGGTGTACCGTCCTTCTCTGCGGTCATCCTTGCCAGCACCGGTCTCTTGGTGTACCGTCCTTCTCTGCGGGCATCCTTGCCAGCACCGGTCTCTTGGTGTACCGTCCTTCTCTGCGGTCATCCTTGCCAGCACCGGTCTCTTGGTGTACCGTCCTTCTCTGTTGTCATCCTTGCCAGCACCAGTCTCTTGGTGTACCGTCCTTCTCTGCGGTCATCCTTACCAGCACCAGTGTCTTGGTGTACCATCCTTCTCTGTGGTCATCCTTGCCAGCACCGGTCTATTGGTGTACCGTCCTTCTGTGTGGTCATCCTTGCCAGCACCGGTCTATTGGTGTACCGTCCTTCTGTGTGGTCATCCTTGCCAGCACCGGTATTTTGGTGTACCATCCTTCTCTGCGGTCATCCTTGCCAGCACCTGTCTCTTGGTGTACCGTCCTTCTCTGCGGTCATCCTTACCAGCACCGGTCTCTTGGTGTACCGTCCTTCTCTGTGGTCATCCTTGCCAGCACCAGTCTCTTGGTGTACCATCTTTCTCTGTGGTCATCCTTGCCAGCACCGGTCTCTTGGTGTACCGTCCTTCTCTGCTGTCATCCTTGCCAGCACCGGTATTTTGGTGTACCGTCCTTCTCTGCGGTCATCCTTGCCAGCACCGGTATTTTGGTGTACCGTCCTTCTCTGCGGTCATCCTTGCCAGCACCGGTCTCTTGGTGTACCGTCCTTCTCTGCGGTCATCCTTGCCAGCAACAGTCTCTTGGTGTACCGTCCTTCTCTGCCGTCATCCTTGCCAGCACCGGTATTTTGGTGTACCGTCCTTCTCTGCGGTCATCCTTGCCAGCACCGGTCTCTTGGTGTACCGTCCTTCTCTGTGGTCATCCTTGACAGCACCGGTCTCTTGGTGTACCATTCTTCTCTGCGGTCATCCTTGCCAGCACCAGTCTCATGGTGTACCGTCCTTCTCTGCGGTCATCCTTGCCAGCACCAGTCTCATGGTGTACCGTCCTTCTCTGTGGTCATCCCTGCCAGCACCGGTATTTTGGTGTACCGTCCTTCTGGGCGGTCATCCTTGCCAGCACCGGTATTTTGGTGTACCGTCCTTCTCTGTGGTCATCCTTGCCAGCACCGGTATTTTGGTGTACCGTCCTTCCCTGCGGTCATCCTTGCCAGCACCGGTATTTTGGTGTACCGTCCTTCTCTGTGGTCATCCTTGCCAGCACCGGTATTTTGGTGTACCGTCCTTCTCTGTGGTCATCCTTGCCAGCACCGGTATTTTGGTGTACCGTCCTTCTGGGCGGTCATCCTTGCCAGCACCAGTCTCATGGTATACCATCCTTCTCTGTGGTCATCCTTGCCAGCACCGGTCTATTGGTGTACCGTCCTTCTCTGTGGTCATCCTTGCCAGCACCGGTCTCATGGTGTACCGTCCTTCTCTGTGGTCATCCTTGCCAGCACCGGTCTCTTGGTGTACCGTCCTTCTCAGCGATCATCCTTGCCAGCATTGGTCTCTTGGTGTACCGTCCTTCTCTGCAGTCATCCTTGCCAGCACCGGTCTCTTGGTGTACCGTCCTTCTCTGTGGTCATCCTTGCCAGCACCGGTCTCTTGGTGTACCATCTTTCTCTGTGGTCATCCTTGCTAGCACCGGTATTTTGGTGTACCGCCCTTCTCTGTGGTCATCCTTGCCAGCACCAGTCTCATGGTGTACTGTCCTTCTCTGTGGTCATCCCTGCCAGCACCGGTCTCTTGGTGTACCATCCTTCTATGTGGTCATCCTTGCCAGCACCTGTATTTTGGTGTACCGTCCTTCTCTGTGGTCATCCTTGCCAGCACCAGTATTTTGGTGTACCGTCCTACTCTGCAGTCATCCTTGCCAGCACCAGTCTCTTGGTGTGCCGTCCTTCTCTGTGGTCATCCTTGCCAGCAGCGGTCTCTTGGTGTACCATACTTTTCTGCGGTCATCCTTGCCAGCACCAGTCTCTTGGTGTACCATCCTTCTCTGCGGTCATCCTTACCAGCATCGGTCTCTTGGTGTACCGTCCTTTTCTGTGGTCATCCTTGCCAGCACCGGTCTCTTGGTGTACCATCCTTCTCTGTGGTCATCCTTGCCAGCACTGGTATTTTGGTGTACCGTCCTTCTCTGCGGTCATCCTTGCCAGCACCAGTCTCTTGGTGTACCATCCTTCTCTGCGGTCATCCTTACCAGCACCGGTCTCTTGGTGTACCGTCCTTCTCTGTGGTCATCCTTGCCAGCACCAGTCTCTGGGTGTACCATCTTTCTCTGTGGTCATCCTTGCCAGCACCGGTCTCATGGTGTACCGTCCTTCTCTGCTGTCATCCTTGCCAGCACCGGTCTCTTGGTGTACCATCCTTCTCTGTGGTCATCCTTGCCAGCACCGGTATTTTGGTGTACCGTCCTTCTCTGCGGTCATCCTTGCCAGCACCGGTATTTTGGTGTACCGTCCTTCTCTGCGGTCATCCTTGCCAGCACCGGTCTCTTGGTGTACCGTCCTTCTCTGCGGTCATCCTTGCCAGCACCAGTCTCTTGGTGTACCGTCCTTCTCTGCTGTCATCCTTGCCAGCACCGGTATTTTGGTGTACCGTCCTTCTCTGCGGTCATCCTTGCCAGCACCGGTCTCTTGGTGTACCGTCCTTCTCTGTGGTCATCCTTGACAGCACCGGTCTCTTGGTGTACCATTCTTCTCTGCGGTCATCCTTGCCAGCACCAGTCTCATGGTGTACCGTCCTTCTCTGCGGTCATCCTTGCCAGCACCAGTCTCATGGTGTACCGTCCTTCTCTGTGGTCAACCCTGCCAGCACCGGTATTTTGGTGTACCGTCCTTCTGGGCGGTCATCCTTGCCAGCACCAGTATTTTGGTGTACCGTCCTTCTCTGTGGTCATCCTTACCAGCACCGGTATTTTGGTGTACCGTCCTTCTCTGCGGTCATCCTTGCCAGCACCGGTATTTTGGTGTACCGTCCTTCTCTGTGGTCATCCTTGCCAGCACCGGTCTCTTGGTGTACTGTCCTTCTCTGTGGTCATCCTTGCCAGCACCGGTATTTTGGTGTACCGTCCATCTCTGCGGTCATCCTTGCCAGCACCGGTCTCATGGTGTACCATCCTTCTCTGTGGTCCTCCATGCCAGCACCGGTCTCTTGGTGTACCGTCCTTCTCTGTGGTCATCCTTGCCAGCACCAGTCTCTTGGTGTACCATCCTTCTTTGTGGTCATCCTTGCCAGCACCGGTCTCTTGGTGTACCGTCTTTCTCTGTGGTCATCCTTGCCAGCACCTGTCTCTTGGTGTACCGTCCTTTTCTGTGGTCATCCTTGCCAGCACCGGTCTATTGGTGTACCGTCCTTCTGTGTGGTCATCCTTGCCAGCACCGGTATTTTGGTGTACCGTCCTTCTCTGCGGTCATCCTTGCCAGCACCGGTCTCATGATGTACCGTCCTTCTCTGTGGTCATCCTTGCCAGCACCAGTCTCTTGGTGTACCGTCCTTCTCTGTGGTCATCCTTGCCAGCACCGGTATTTTGGTGTACCGTCCTTCTCTGTGGTCATCCTTGCCAGCACCGGTCTCTTGGTGAACCGTCTTTCTCAGTGGTCATCCTTGCCAGCACCGGTATTATGGTGTACCGTCCTTCTCTGCGGTCATCCTTTGCAGCACCGGTATCTTGGTGTACCGTCCTTCTCTATGGCCATCCTTGCCAGCACCGGTCTCTTGGTGTACCGTCCTTCTCTGTGGTCATCCTTGCCAGCACCGGTCTCTTGGTGTACCGTCCTTATTTGTGCTCATCCTTGCCAGCACCGGTCTCTTGGTGTACCGTCCTTCTTTGTGGTCATCCTTACCAGCACTGGTATCTTTGTGTACCGTCCTTCTCTGTGGTCATCCTTGACAGCACCAGTGTCTTGGTGTACCGTCCTTCTCTGTGGTCATCCTTGCAGCACTGGTCTCTTGGTGTACCGTCCTTCTCTGTGGTCATCCTTGCCAGTACCGGTCTCTTGGTGCACTGTCCTTCTCTGTGGTCATCCTTGTCAGCATCGGTCTCTTGGTGTACCGTCCTTCTCTGTGGTCATCCTTGCCAGCACCGGTCTCTTGGTGTACCGTCCTTATCTGTGGTCATCCTTGCTAGCACCGGTCTCTTGGTGTACCGTCCTTTTCTGTGGTCATCCTTGCCAGCACCGGTCTCTTGGTGTACCGTCCTTCTCTGTGGTCATCCTTGCCAGTACCGGTATCTTGGTGTACCGTCCTTATTTGTACTCATCCTTGCCAGCACCGGTCTCTTGGTGTACCGTCCTTCTTTGTGGTCATCCTTGCCAGCACCGGTCTCTTGGTGTACTGTCCTTCTCTGTGGTCATCCTTGCCAGCACCGGTCTCTTGGGGTACCGTCCTTCTCTGTGGTCATCCTTGCCAGCACCAGTCTCTTGGTGTACCGTCCTTCTTTGTGGTCATCCTTGCCAGCACCGGTCTCTTGGTGTACCGTCCTTCTCTGTTGTCATCCTTGCCAGCACCGGTATTTTGGTGTACCGTCCTTCTCTGCGGTCAACCTTGCCAGCACCGGTATCATGGTGTACCATCCTTCTCTGTGGTCATCCTTGACAGCACCGGTCTCTTGGGGTACCGTCCTTCTCTGTGGTCATCCTTGCCAACACCGGTCTCTTGGTGTACAATCCTTCTCTGTGCTCATCCTTGCCAGCACCGGTCTCTTGGTGTACTGTCCTTCTCTGTGGTCATCCTTGCCAGCACCGGTATTTTGGTGTACCGTCCATCTCTGCGGTCATCCTTGCCAGCACCGGTCTCATGGTGTACCATCCTTCTCTGTGGTCCTCCTTGCCAGCACCGGTCTCTTGGTGTACCGTCCTTCTATGTGGTCATCCTTGCCAGCACCTGTATTTTGGTGTACCGTCCTTCTCTGTGGTCATCCTTGCCAGCACCAGTATTTTGGTGTACCGTCCTACTCTGCAGTCATCCTTGCCAGCACCAGTCTCTTGGTGTGCCGTCCTTCTCTGTGGTCATCCTTGCCAGCAGCGGTCTCTTGGTGTACCATACTTTTCTGCGGTCATCCTTGCCAGCACCAGTCTCTTGGTGTACCATCCTTCTCTGCGGTCATCCTTACCAGCATCGGTCTCTTGGTGTACCGTCCTTTTCTGTGGTCATCCTTGCCAGCACCGGTCTCTTGGTGTACCATCCTTCTCTGTGGTCATCCTTGCCAGCACCGGTATTTTGGTGTACCGTCCTTCTCTGCGGTCATCCTTGCCAGCACCAGTCTCTTGGTGTACCATCCTTCTCTGCGGTCATCCTTACCAGCACCGGTCTCTTGGTGTACCGTCCTTCTCTGTGGTCATCCTTGCCAGCACCAGTCTCTGGGTGTACCATCTTTCTCTGTGGTCATCCTTGCCAGCACCGGTCTCATGGTGTACCGTCCTTCTCTGCTGTCATCCTTGCCAGCACCGGTCTCTTGGTGTACCATCCTTCTCTGTGGTCATCCTTGCCAGCACCGGTATTTTGGTGTACCGTCCTTCTCTGCGGTCATCCTTGCCAGCACCGGTATTTTGGTGTACCGTCCTTCTCTGCGGTCATCCTTGCCAGCACCGGTCTCTTGGTGTACCGTCCTTCTCTGCGGTCATCCTTGCCAGCACCAGTCTCTTGGTGTACCGTCCTTCTCTGCTGTCATCCTTTCCAGCACCGGTATTTTGGTGTACCGTCCTTCTCTGCGGTCATCCTTGCCAGCACCGGTCTCTTGGTGTACCGTCCTTCTCTGTGGTCATCCTTGACAGCACCGGTCTCTTGGTGTACCATTCTTCTCTGCGGTCATCCTTGCCAGCACCAGTCTCATGGTGTACCGTCCTTCTCTGCGGTCATCCTTGCCAGCACCAGTCTCATGGTGTACCGTCCTTCTCTGTGGTCAACCCTGCCAGCACCGGTATTTTGGTGTACCGTCCTTCTGGGCGGTCATCCTTGCCAGCACCAGTATTTTGGTGTACCGTCCTTCTCTGTGGTCATCCTTGCCAGCACCGGTATTTTGGTGTACCGTCCTTCTCTGCGGTCATCCTTGCCAGCACTGGTATTTTGGTGTACCGTCCTTCTCTGTGGTCATCCTTGCCAGCACCGGTCTCTTGGTGTACTGTCCTTCTCTGTGGTCATCCTTGCCAGCACCGGTATTTTGGTGTACCGTCCATCTCTGCGGTCATCCTTGCCAGCACCGGTCTCATGGTGTACCATCCTTCTCTGTGGTCCTCCATGCCAGCACCGGTCTCTTGGTGTACCGTCCTTCTCTGTGGTCATCCTTGCCAGCACCAGTCTCTTGGTGTACCATCCTTCTTTGTGGTCATCCTTGCCAGCACCGGTCTCTTGGTGTACCGTCTTTCTCTGTGGTCATCCTTGCCAGCACCTGTCTCTTGGTGTACCGTCCTTTTCTGTGGTCATCCTTGCCAGCACCGGTCTATTGGTGTACCGTCCTTCTGTGTGGTCATCCTTGCCAGCACCGGTATTTTGGTGTACCGTCCTTCTCTGCGGTCATCCTTGCCAGCACCGGTCTCATGATGTACCGTCCTTCTCTGTGGTCATCCTTGCCAGCACCAGTCTCTTGGTGTACCGTCCTTCTCTGTGGTCATCCTTGCCAGCACCGGTATTTTGGTGTACCGTCCTTCTCTGTGGTCATCCTTGCCAGCACCGGTCTCTTGGTGAACCGTCTTTCTCTGTGGTCATCCTTGCCAGCACCGGTATTATGGTGTACCGTCCTTCTCTGCGGTCATCCTTTGCAGCACCGGTATCTTGGTGTACCGTCCTTCTCTATGGCCATCCTTGCCAGCACCGGTCTCTTGGTGTACCGTCCTTCTCTGTGGTCATCCTTGCCAGCACCGGTCTCTTGGTGTACCGTCCTTATTTGTGCTCATCCTTGCCAGCACCGGTCTCTTGGTGTACCGTCCTTCTTTGTGGTCATCCTTACCAGCACTGGTATCTTTGTGTACCGTCCTTCTCTGTGGTCATCCTTGACAGCACCAGTGTCTTGGTGTACCGTCCTTCTCTGTGGTCATCCTTGCCAGCACTGGTCTCTTGGTGTACCGTCCTTCTCTGTGGTCATCCTTGCCAGTACCGGTCTCTTGGTGCACTGTCCTTCTCTGTGGTCATCCTTGTCAGCATCGGTCTCTTGGTGTACCGTCCTTCTCTGTGGTCATCCTTGCCAGCACCGGTCTCTTGGTGTACCGTCCTTATCTGTGGTCATCCTTGCTAGCACCGGTCTCTTGGTGTACCGTCCTTTTCTGTGGTCATCCTTGCCAGCACCGGTCTCTTGGTGTACCGTCCTTCTCTGTGGTCATCCTTGCCAGTACCGGTATCTTGGTGTACCGTCCTTATTTGTACTCATCCTTGCCAGCACCGGTCTCTTGGTGTACCGTCCTTCTTTGTGGTCATCCTTGCCAGCACCGGTCTCTTGGTGTACTGTCCTTCTCTGTGGTCATCCTTGCCAGCACCGGTCTCTTGGGGTACCGTCCTTCTCTGTGGTCATCCTTGCCAGCACCAGTCTCTTGGTGTACCGTCCTTCTTTGTGGTCATCCTTGCCAGCACCGGTCTCTTGGTGTACCGTCCTTCTCTGTTGTCATCCTTGCCAGCACCGGTATTTTGGTGTACCGTCCTTCTCTGCGGTCAACCTTGCCAGCACCGGTATCATGGTGTACCATCCTTCTCTGTGGTCATCCTTGACAGCACCGGTCTCTTGGGGTACCGTCCTTCTCTGTGGTCATCCTTGCCAACACCGGTCTCTTGGTGTACCGTCCTTCTCTGTGCTCATCCTTGCCAGCACCTGTCTCTTGGTGTACTGTCCTTCTCTGTGGTCATCCTTGCCAGCACCGGTATTTTGGTGTACCGTCCATCTCTGCGGTCATCCTTGCCAGCACCGGTCTCATGGTGTACCATCCTTCTCTGTGGTCCTCCTTGCCAGCACCGGTCTCTTGGTGTACCGTCCTTCTCTGTGGTCATCCTTGCCAGCACCAGTCTCTTGGTGTACCATCCTTCTTTGTGGTCATCCTTGCCAGCACCGGTCTCTTGGTGTACCGTCTTTCTCTGTGGTCATCCTTGCCAGCACCTGTCTCTTGGTGTACTGTCCTTTTCTGTGGTCATCGTTGCCAGCACCGGTCTATTGGTGTACCGTCCTTCTGTGTGGTCATCCTTGCCAGCACCGGTATTTTGGTGTACCGTCCTTCTCTGCGGTCATCCTTGCCAGCACCGGTCTCATGATGTACCGTCCTTCTCTGTGGTCATCCTTGCCAGCACCAGTCTCTTGGTGTACCGTCCTTCTCTGTGGTCATCCTTGCCAGCACCGGTATTTTGGTGTACCGTCCTTCTCTGTGGTCATCCTTGCCAGCACCGGTCTCTTGGTGTACCGTCCTTCTCTGTGGTCATCCTTGCCAGCACCGGTATTTTGGTGTACCGTCCTTCTCTGCGGTCATCCTTTGCAGCACAGGTATCTTGGTGTACCGTCCTTCTCTATGGCCATCCTTGCCAGCACCGGTCTCTTGGTGTACCGTCCTTCTCTGTGGTCATCCTTGCCAGCACCGGTATCTTGGTGTACCGTCCTTATTTGTGCTCATCCTTGCCAGCACCGGTCTCTTGGTGTACCGTCCTTCTTTGTGGTCAGCCTTGCCAGCACCGGTCTCTTGGTGTACTGTCCTTCTCTGTGGTCATAGTTGCCAGCACCAGTCTCTTGGTGTACCGTCTTTCTTTGTGGTCATCCTTGCCAGCACCTGTCTCTTGGTGTACCGTCCTTTTCTGTGGTCCTCCTTGCCAGCACCGGTATTTTGGTGTACCGTCCTTCTCTGTGGTCATCCTTGCCAGCACCGGTCTCTTGGTGTACCGTTCTTCTGTGTGGTCATCCTTGCCAGCACCGGTATTTTGGTGTACCGTCCTTCTCTGCGGTCATCCTTGCCAGAACCGGTCTCATGGTGTACCGTCCTTCTCTGTGGTCATCCTTGCCAGCACCGGTCTCTTGGTGTACCGTCCTTCTCTGTGGTCATCCTTGCCAGCACCAGTCTCTTGGTGTACCATCCTTCTCTGTGGTCATCCTTGCCAGCACCGGTCTCATGGGGTACCGTCTTTCTCTGTGGTCATCCTTGCCAGCACCGGTCCCTTGGTGTACCATCCTTCTCTGTGGTCATCCTTGCCAGCACCAGTCTCTTGGGGTACCGTCCTTCTCTGTGGTCATCCTTGCCAGCACCGGTCTCTTGGTGTACCATCCTTCTCTGTGGTCATCCTTGCCAGCACCGGTCTCTTGGGGTACCGTCCTTCTCTGTGGTCATCCTTGCCAGCACCGGTCTATTGGCGTACCATCCTTCTGTATGGTCATCCTTGCCAGCACCGGTCTCTTGGGGTACCGTCCTTCTCTGTGGTCATCCTTGCCAGCACCGGTCTCTTGGTGTACCGTCCTTCTCTGTGGTCATCCTTGCCAGCACCAGTCTCTTGGTGTACCGTCCTTCTCTGTGGTCATCCTTGCCAGCACCGGTATTATGGTGTACCGTCCTTCTCTGTGGTCATCCTTGCCAGCACCAGTCTCTTGGTGTACCATCTTTCTCTGTGGTCCTCCTTGCCAGCACCGGTCTCTTGGTGTACCGTCCTTCTCTGTGGTCATCCTTGCCAGCACCGGTATTTTGGTGTACCGTCCTTCTCAGCGGTCATCCTTGCCAGCACCGGTCTCTTGGTGTACCGTCCTTCTCTGTGGTCATCCTTGCCAGCACCGGTATTTTGGTGTACCGTCATTCTCAGCGGTCATCCTTGCCAGCACCGGTCTCATGGGGTACCGTCCTTCTCTGTGGTCATCCTTGCCAGCACCAGTCTCTTGGTGTACCGTCCTTCTCTGTGGTCATACTTGCCAGCACCAGTCTCTTGGTGTACCGTCCTTCTCTGTGGTCATCCTTGCCAGCACCAGTCTCTTGGTGTACCATCTTTCTCTGTGGTCATCCTTGCCAGCACCAGTCTCTTGGTGTACCATCTTGCTCTGTGGTCCTCCTTGCTAGCACCGGTCTCTTAGTGTACCGTCCTTCTCTGTGGTTATCCTTGCCAGCACCAGTATTTTGGTGTACCGTCCTTCTCTGTGGTCATCCTTGCCAGCACCGGTCTCATGGGGTACCGTCCTTCTCTGTGGTCATCCTTGCCAGAACCGGTCTCTTGGTGTACCGTCCTTCTCTGTGGTCTTCCTTGCCTGCACCGGTCTCTTGGTGTACCATCCTTCTCTGCGGTCATCCTTGCCAGCGCCAGTCTCTTGGTGTACCGTCCTTCTCTGCGGTCATCCTTGCCAGCACCGGTCTCTTGGTGTACCGTCCTTCTCTGCGGTCATCCTTGCCAGCACCGGTCTCTTGGTGTACCGTCCCTCTCTGTGGTCATCCTTGCCAGCACCAGTCTCTTGGTGTACCGTCCCTCTCTGTGGTCATCCTTGCCAGAACCAGTCTCTTGGTGTACCGTCCTTCTCTGCGGTCATCCTTGCCAGCACCGGTCTCATGGGGTACCGTCCTTCTCTGCGGTCATCCTTGCCAGCACCGGTCTCTTGGTGTACCGTCCTTCTCTGCGGTCATCCTTGCCAGCACCGGTCTCTTGGTGTACCGTCCTTCTCTTTGGTCATCCTTGCCAGCACCGGTCTCATGGTGTACCGTCCTTCTCTATGGTCATCCCTGCCAGCACCGGTCTCTTGGTGTATCTTCCTTCTCTGCGGTCATCCTTGCCAGCACCAGTCTCTTGGTGTACCGTCCTTCTCTGCGGACATCCTTGCCAGCACCGGTCTCTTGGTGTACCGTCCTTCTCTGCGGTCATCCTTGCCAGCACCGGTCTCTTGGTGTACCGTCCTTCTCTTTGGTCATCCTTGCCAGCACCGGTCTCATGGTGTACCGTCCTTCTCTGCGGTCATCCTTGCCAGCACCGGTCTCTTGGTGTACCGTCCTTCTCTTCGGTCATCCTTGTACCGTCCTTCTCTGCGGTCATCCTTGCCAGCACCGGTCTCTTGGTGTACCGTCCTTCTCTGTTGTCATCCTTGCCAGCACCAGTCTCTTGTTGTACCGTCCTTCTCTGCGGTCATCCTTACCAGCACCAGTGTCTTGGTGTACCATCCTTCTCTGTGGTCATCCTTGCCAGCACCAATCTCTTGGTGTACCGTCCTTCTCTGCGGTCATCCTTGCCAGCACCGGTCTCTTGGTGTACCGTCCTTCTCTGCGGGCATCCTTGCCAGCACCGGTCTCTTGGTGTACCGTCCTTCTCTGCGGTCATCCTTGCCAGCACCGGTCTCTTGGTGTACCATCCTTCTCTGTGGTCATCCTTGCCAGCACCAATCTCTTGGTGTACCGTCCTTCTCTGCGGTCATCCTTGCCAGCACCGGTCTCTTGGTGTACCGTCCTTCTCTGCGGGCATCCTTGCCAGCACCAGTCTCTTGTTGTACCGTCCTTCTCTGCGGTCATCCTTACCAGCACCAGTGTCTTGGTGTACCATCCTTCTCTGTGGTCATCCTTGCCAGCACCAGTCTCTTGGTGTACCGTCCTTCTCTGCGGTCATCCTTGCCAGCACCGGTCTCTTGGTGTACCGTCCTTCTCTGCGGGCATCCTTGCCAGCACCGGTCTCTTGGTGTACCGTCCTTCTCTGCGGTCATCCTTGCCAGCACCGGTCTCTTGGTGTACCGTCCTTCTCTGTTGTCATCCTTGCCAGCACCAGTCTCTTGGTGTACCGTCCTTCTCTGCGGTCATCCTTACCAGCACCAGTGTCTTGGTGTACCATCCTTCTCTGTGGTCATCCTTGCCAGCACCGGTCTATTGGTGTACCGTCCTTCTGTGTGGTCATCCTTGCCAGCACCGGTCTATTGGTGTACCGTCCTTCTGTGTGGTCATCCTTGCCAGCACCGGTATTTTGGTGTACCATCCTTCTCTGCGGTCATCCTTGCCAGCACCTGTCTCTTGGTGTACCGTCCTTCTCTGCGGTCATCCTTACCAGCACCGGTCTCTTGGTGTACCGTCCTTCTCTGTGGTCATCCTTGCCAGCACCAGTCTCTTGGTGTACCATCTTTCTCTGTGGTCATCCTTGCCAGCACCGGTCTCTTGGTGTACCGTCCTTCTCTGCTGTCATCCTTGCCAGCACCGGTATTTTGGTGTACCGTCCTTCTCTGCGGTCATCCTTGCCAGCACCGGTATTTTGGTGTACCGTCCTTCTCTGCGGTCATCCTTGCCAGCACCGGTCTCTTGGTGTACCGTCCTTCTCTGCGGTCATCCTTGCCAGCAACAGTCTCTTGGTGTACCGTCCTTCTCTGCCGTCATCCTTGCCAGCACCGGTATTTTGGTGTACCGTCCTTCTCTGCGGTCATCCTTGCCAGCACCGGTCTCTTGGTGTACCGTCCTTCTCTGTGGTCATCCTTGACAGCACCGGTCTCTTGGTGTACCATTCTTCTCTGCGGTCATCCTTGCCAGCACCAGTCTCATGGTGTACCGTCCTTCTCTGCGGTCATCCTTGCCAGCACCAGTCTCATGGTGTACCGTCCTTCTCTGTGGTCATCCCTGCCAGCACCGGTATTTTGGTGTACCGTCCTTCTGGGCGGTCATCCTTGCCAGCACCGGTATTTTGGTGTACCGTCCTTCTCTGTGGTCATCCTTGCCAGCACCGGTATTTTGGTGTACCGTCCTTCCCTGCGGTCATCCTTGCCAGCACCGGTATTTTGGTGTACCGTCCTTCTCTGTGGTCATCCTTGCCAGCACCGGTATTTTGGTGTACCGTCCTTCTCTGTGGTCATCCTTGCCAGCACCGGTATTTTGGTGTACCGTCCTTCTGGGCGGTCATCCTTGCCAGCACCAGTCTCATGGTATACCATCCTTCTCTGTGGTCATCCTTGCCAGCACCGGTCTATTGGTGTACCGTCCTTCTCTGTGGTCATCCTTGCCAGCACCGGTCTCATGGTGTACCGTCCTTCTCTGTGGTCATCCTTGCCAGCACCGGTCTCTTGGTGTACCGTCCTTCTCAGCGATCATCCTTGCCAGCATTGGTCTCTTGGTGTACCGTCCTTCTCTGCAGTCATCCTTGCCAGCACCGGTCTCTTGGTGTACCGTCCTTCTCTGTGGTCATCCTTGCCAGCACCGGTCTCTTGGTGTACCATCTTTCTCTGTGGTCATCCTTGCTAGCACCGGTATTTTGGTGTACCGCCCTTCTCTGTGGTCATCCTTGCCAGCACCAGTCTCATGGTGTACTGTCCTTCTCTGTGGTCATCCCTGCCAGCACCGGTCTCTTGGTGTACCATCCTTCTATGTGGTCATCCTTGCCAGCACCTGTATTTTGGTGTACCGTCCTTCTCTGTGGTCATCCTTGCCAGCACCAGTATTTTGGTGTACCGTCCTACTCTGCAGTCATCCTTGCCAGCACCAGTCTCTTGGTGTGCCGTCCTTCTCTGTGGTCATCCTTGCCAGCAGCGGTCTCTTGGTGTACCATACTTTTCTGCGGTCATCCTTGCCAGCACCAGTCTCTTGGTGTACCATCCTTCTCTGCGGTCATCCTTACCAGCATCGGTCTCTTGGTGTACCGTCCTTTTCTGTGGTCATCCTTGCCAGCACCGGTCTCTTGGTGTACCATCCTTCTCTGTGGTCATCCTTGCCAGCACCGGTATTTTGGTGTACCGTCCTTCTCTGCGGTCATCCTTGCCAGCACCAGTCTCTTGGTGTACCATCCTTCTCTGCGGTCATCCTTACCAGCACCGGTCTCTTGGTGTACCGTCCTTCTCTGTGGTCATCCTTGCCAGCACCAGTCTCTGGGTGTACCATCTTTCTCTGTGGTCATCCTTGCCAGCACCGGTCTCATGGTGTACCGTCCTTCTCTGCTGTCATCCTTGCCAGCACCGGTCTCTTGGTGTACCATCCTTCTCTGTGGTCATCCTTGCCAGCACCGGTATTTTGGTGTACCGTCCTTCTCTGCGGTCATCCTTGCCAGCACCGGTATTTTGGTGTACCGTCCTTCTCTGCGGTCATCCTTGCCAGCACCGGTCTCTTGGTGTACCGTCCTTCTCTGCGGTCATCCTTGCCAGCACCAGTCTCTTGGTGTACCGTCCTTCTCTGCTGTCATCCTTGCCAGCACCGGTATTTTGGTGTACCGTCCTTCTCTGCGGTCATCCTTGCCAGCACCGGTCTCTTGGTGTACCGTCCTTCTCTGTGGTCATCCTTGACAGCACCGGTCTCTTGGTGTACCATTCTTCTCTGCGGTCATCCTTGCCAGCACCAGTCTCATGGTGTACCGTCCTTCTCTGCGGTCATCCTTGCCAGCACCAGTCTCATGGTGTACCGTCCTTCTCTGTGGTCAACCCTGCCAGCACCGGTATTTTGGTGTACCGTCCTTCTGGGCGGTCATCCTTGCCAGCACCAGTATTTTGGTGTACCGTCCTTCTCTGTGGTCATCCTTACCAGCACCGGTATTTTGGTGTACCGTCCTTCTCTGCGGTCATCCTTGCCAGCACCGGTATTTTGGTGTACCGTCCTTCTCTGTGGTCATCCTTGCCAGCACCGGTCTCTTGGTGTACTGTCCTTCTCTGTGGTCATCCTTGCCAGCACCGGTATTTTGGTGTACCGTCCATCTCTGCGGTCATCCTTGCCAGCACCGGTCTCATGGTGTACCATCCTTCTCTGTGGTCCTCCATGCCAGCACCGGTCTCTTGGTGTACCGTCCTTCTCTGTGGTCATCCTTGCCAGCACCAGTCTCTTGGTGTACCATCCTTCTTTGTGGTCATCCTTGCCAGCACCGGTCTCTTGGTGTACCGTCTTTCTCTGTGGTCATCCTTGCCAGCACCTGTCTCTTGGTGTACCGTCCTTTTCTGTGGTCATCCTTGCCAGCACCGGTCTATTGGTGTACCGTCCTTCTGTGTGGTCATCCTTGCCAGCACCGGTATTTTGGTGTACCGTCCTTCTCTGCGGTCATCCTTGCCAGCACCGGTCTCATGATGTACCGTCCTTCTCTGTGGTCATCCTTGCCAGCACCAGTCTCTTGGTGTACCGTCCTTCTCTGTGGTCATCCTTGCCAGCACCGGTATTTTGGTGTACCGTCCTTCTCTGTGGTCATCCTTGCCAGCACCGGTCTCTTGGTGAACCGTCTTTCTCTGTGGTCATCCTTGCCAGCACCGGTATTATGGTGTACCGTCCTTCTCTGCGGTCATCCTTTGCAGCACCGGTATCTTGGTGTACCGTCCTTCTCAATGGCCATCCTTGCCAGCACCGGTCTCTTGGTGTACCGTCCTTCTCTGTGGTCATCCTTGCCAGCACCGGTCTCTTGGTGTACCGTCCTTATTTGTGCTCATCCTTGCCAGCACCGGTCTCTTGGTGTACCGTCCTTCTTTGTGGTCATCCTTACCAGCACTGGTATCTTTGTGTACCGTCCTTCTCTGTGGTCATCCTTGACAGCACCAGTGTCTTGGTGTACCGTCCTTCTCTGTGGTCATCCTTGCAGCACTGGTCTCTTGGTGTACCGTCCTTCTCTGTGGTCATCCTTGCCAGTACCGGTCTCTTGGTGCACTGTCCTTCTCTGTGGTCATCCTTGTCAGCATCGGTCTCTTGGTGTACCGTCCTTCTCTGTGGTCATCCTTGCCAGCACCGGTCTCTTGGTGTACCGTCCTTATCTGTGGTCATCCTTGCTAGCACCGGTCTCTTGGTGTACCGTCCTTTTCTGTGGTCATCCTTGCCAGCACCGGTCTCTTGGTGTACCGTCCTTCTCTGTGGTCATCCTTGCCAGTACCGGTATCTTGGTGTACCGTCCTTATTTGTACTCATCCTTGCCAGCACCGGTCTCTTGGTGTACCGTCCTTCTTTGTGGTCATCCTTGCCAGCACCGGTCTCTTGGTGTACTGTCCTTCTCTGTGGTCATCCTTGCCAGCACCGGTCTCTTGGGGTACCGTCCTTCTCTGTGGTCATCCTTGCCAGCACCAGTCTCTTGGTGTACCGTCCTTCTTTGTGGTCATCCTTGCCAGCACCGGTCTCTTGGTGTACCGTCCTTCTCTGTTGTCATCCTTGCCAGCACCGGTATTTTGGTGTACCGTCCTTCTCTGCGGTCAACCTTGCCAGCACCGGTATCATGGTGTACCATCCTTCTCTGTGGTCATCCTTGACAGCACCGGTCTCTTGGGGTACCGTCCTTCTCTGTGGTCATCCTTGCCAACACCGGTCTCTTGGTGTACAATCCTTCTCTGTGCTCATCCTTGCCAGCACCGGTCTCTTGGTGTACCGTCCTTCTCTGTGGTCATCCTTGCCAGCACCGGTATTTTGGTGTACCGTCCATCTCTGCGGTCATCCTTGCCAGCACCGGTCTCATGGTGTACCATCCTTCTCTGTGGTCCTCCTTGCCAGCACCGGTCTCTTGGTGTACCGTCCTTCTATGTGGTCATCCTTGCCAGCACCTGTATTTTGGTGTACCGTCCTTCTCTGTGGTCATCCTTGCCAGCACCAGTATTTTGGTGTACCGTCCTACTCTGCAGTCATCCTTGCCAGCACCAGTCTCTTGGTGTGCCGTCCTTCTCTGTGGTCATCCTTGCCAGCAGCGGTCTCTTGGTGTACCATACTTTTCTGCGGTCATCCTTGCCAGCACCAGTCTCTTGGTGTACCATCCTTCTCTGCGGTCATCCTTACCAGCATCGGTCTCTTGGTGTACCGTCCTTTTCTGTGGTCATCCTTGCCAGCACCGGTCTCTTGGTGTACCATCCTTCTCTGTGGTCATCCTTGCCAGCACCGGTATTTTGGTGTACCGTCCTTCTCTGCGGTCATCCTTGCCAGCACCAGTCTCTTGGTGTACCATCCTTCTCTGCGGTCATCCTTACCAGCACCGGTCTCTTGGTGTACCGTCCTTCTCTGTGGTCATCCTTGCCAGCACCAGTCTCTGGGTGTACCATCTTTCTCTGTGGTCATCCTTGCCAGCACCGGTCTCATGGTGTACCGTCCTTCTCTGCTGTCATCCTTGCCAGCACCGGTCTCTTGGTGTACCATCCTTCTCTGTGGTCATCCTTGCCAGCACCGGTATTTTGGTGTACCGTCCTTCTCTGCGGTCATCCTTTGCAGCACAGGTATCTTGGTGTACCGTCCTTCTCTATGGCCATCCTTGCCAGCACCGGTCTCTTGGTGTACCGTCCTTCTCTGTGGTCATCCTTGCCAGCACCGGTATCTTGGTGTACCGTCCTTATTTGTGCTCATCCTTGCCAGCACCGGTCTCTTGGTGTACCGTCCTTCTTTGTGGTCAGCCTTGCCAGCACCGGTCTCTTGGTGTACTGTCCTTCTCTGTGGTCATAGTTGCCAGCACCAGTCTCTTGGTGTACCGTCTTTCTTTGTGGTCATCCTTGCCAGCACCTGTCTCTTGGTGTACCGTCCTTTTCTGTGGTCCTCCTTGCCAGCACCGGTATTTTGGTGTACCGTCCTTCTCTGTGGTCATCCTTGCCAGCACCGGTCTCTTGGTGTACCGTTCTTCTGTGTGGTCATCCTTGCCAGCACCGGTATTTTGGTGTACCGTCCTTCTCTGCGGTCATCCTTGCCAGAACCGGTCTCATGGTGTACCGTCCTTCTCTGTGGTCATCCTTGCCAGCACCGGTCTCTTGGTGTACCGTCCTTCTCTGTGGTCATCCTTGCCAGCACCAGTCTCTTGGTGTACCATCCTTCTCTGTGGTCATCCTTGCCAGCACCGGTCTCATGGGGTACCGTCTTTCTCTGTGGTCATCCTTGCCAGCACCGGTCCCTTGGTGTACCATCCTTCTCTGTGGTCATCCTTGCCAGCACCAGTCTCTTGGAGTACCGTCCTTCTCTGTGGTCATCCTTGCCAGCACCGGTCTCTTGGTGTACCATCCTTCTCTGTGGTCATCCTTGCCAGCACCGGTCTCTTGGGGTACCGTCCTTCTCTGTGGTCATCCTTGCCAGCACCGGTCTATTGGCGTACCATCCTTCTGTATGGTCATCCTTGCCAGCACCGGTCTCTTGGGGTACCGTCCTTCTCTGTGGTCATCCTTGCCAGCACCGGTCTCTTGGTGTACCGTCCTTCTCTGTGGTCATCCTTGCCAGCACCAGTCTCTTGGTGTACCGTCCTTCTCTGTGGTCATCCTTGCCAGCACCGGTATTATGGTGTACCGTCCTTCTCTGTGGTCATCCTTGCCAGCACCAGTCTCTTGGTGTACCATCTTTCTCTGTGGTCCTCCTTGCCAGCACCGGTCTCTTGGTGTACCGTCCTTCTCTGTGGTCATCCTTGCCAGCACCGGTATTTTGGTGTACCGTCCTTCTCAGCGGTCATCCTTGCCAGCACCGGTCTCTTGGTGTACCGTCCTTCTCTGTGGTCATCCTTGCCAGCACCGGTATTTTGGTGTACCGTCATTCTCAGCGGTCATCCTTGCCAGCACCGGTCTCATGGGGTACCGTCCTTCTCTGTGGTCATCCTTGCCAGCACCAGTCTCTTGGTGTACCGTCCTTCTCTGTGGTCATACTTGCCAGCACCAGTCTCTTGGTGTACCGTCCTTCTCTGTGGTCATCCTTGCCAGCACCAGTCTCTTGGTGTACCATCTTTCTCTGTGGTCATCCTTGCCAGCACCAGTCTCTTGGTGTACCATCTTGCTCTGTGGTCCTCCTTGCTAGCACCGGTCTCTTAGTGTACCGTCCTTCTCTGTGGTTATCCTTGCCAGCACCAGTATTTTGGTGTACCGTCCTTCTCTGTGGTCATCCTTGCCAGCACCGGTCTCATGGGGTACCGTCCTTCTCTGTGGTCATCCTTGCCAGAACCGGTCTCTTGGTGTACCGTCCTTCTCTGTGGTCTTCCTTGCCTGCACCGGTCTCTTGGTGTACCATCCTTCTCTGCGGTCATCCTTGCCAGCGCCAGTCTCTTGGTGTACCGTCCTTCTCTGCGGTCATCCTTGCCAGCACCGGTCTCTTGGTGTACCGTCCTTCTCTGCGGTCATCCTTGCCAGCACCGGTCTCTTGGTGTACCGTCCCTCTCTGTGGTCATCCTTGCCAGCACCAGTCTCTTGGTGTACCGTCCCTCTCTGTGGTCATCCTTGCCAGAACCAGTCTCTTGGTGTACCGTCCTTCTCTGCGGTCATCCTTGCCAGCACCGGTCTCATGGGGTACCGTCCTTCTCTGCGGTCATCCTTGCCAGCACCGGTCTCTTGGTGTACCGTCCTTCTCTGCGGTCATCCTTGCCAGCACCGGTCTCTTGGTGTACCGTCCTTCTCTTTGGTCATCCTTGCCAGCACCGGTCTCATGGTGTACCGTCCTTCTCTATGGTCATCCCTGCCAGCACCGGTCTCTTGGTGTATCTTCCTTCTCTGCGGTCATCCTTGCCAGCACCAGTCTCTTGGTGTACCGTCCTTCTCTGCGGACATCCTTGCCAGCACCGGTCTCTTGGTGTACCGTCCTTCTCTGCGGTCATCCTTGCCAGCACCGGTCTCTTGGTGTACCGTCCTTCTCTTTGGTCATCCTTGCCAGCACCGGTCTCATGGTGTACCGTCCTTCTCTGCGGTCATCCTTGCCAGCACCGGTCTCTTGGTGTACCGTCCTTCTCTTCGGTCATCCTTGTACCGTCCTTCTCTGCGGTCATCCTTGCCAGCACCGGTCTCTTGGTGTACCGTCCTTCTCTGTTGTCATCCTTGCCAGCACCAGTCTCTTGTTGTACCGTCCTTCTCTGCGGTCATCCTTACCAGCACCAGTGTCTTGGTGTACCATCCTTCTCTGTGGTCATCCTTGCCAGCACCAATCTCTTGGTGTACCGTCCTTCTCTGCGGTCATCCTTGCCAGCACCGGTCTCTTGGTGTACCGTCCTTCTCTGCGGGCATCCTTGCCAGCACCGGTCTCTTGGTGTACCGTCCTTCTCTGCGGTCATCCTTGCCAGCACCGGTCTCTTGGTGTACCGTCCTTCTCTGTTGTCATCCTTGCCAGCACCAGTCTCTTGGTGTACCGTCCTTCTCTGCGGTCATCCTTACCAGCACCAGTGTCTTGGTGTACCATCCTTCTCTGTGGTCATCCTTGCCAGCACCGGTGTCTTGGTGTACCATCCTTCTCTGTGGTCATCCTTGCCAGCACCAGTCTCTTGGTGTACCGTCCTCTGCGGTCATCCTTGCCAGCACCGGTGTCTTGGTGGACCATCCTTCTCTGCGGTCATCCTTGCCAGCACCGGTGTCTTGGTGTACCGTCCTTCTCTACGCACCAGTCTCTTAGTGTACCGTCCTTCTCTATGGCCATCCTTGCCAGCACCGGTCTCTTGGTGTACCGTCCTTCTCTACGCACCGGTCTCTTGGTGTACCATCCTTCTCTGTTGTCATCCTTGCCAGCACCAGTCTCTTGGTGTACCGTCCTTCTCTGCGGTCATCCTTACCAGCACCAGTGTCTTGGTGTACCATTCTTCTCTGTGGTCATCCTTGCCAGCACCGGTGTCTTGGTGTACCATCCTTCTCTGTGGTCATCCTTGCCAGCACCAGTCTCTTGGTGTACCGTCCTTCTCTGCGGTCATCCTTGCCAGCACCGGTGTCTTGGTGTACCGTCCTTCTCTACGCACCAGTCTCTTAGTGTACCGTCCTTCTCTATGGCCATCCTTGCCAGCACCGGTCTCTTGGTGTACCGTCCTTCTCTACGCACCAGTCTCTTGGTGTACCGTCTTTCTCTGCGGTCATCCTTGCCAGTACCGGTATCTTGGTGTACCGTCCTTCTCTGTGCTCATCCTTGCCAGCACCGGTCTCTTGGTGTACTGTCCTTCTCTGTGGTCATCCTTGCCAGCACCGGTATTTTGGTGTACCGTCCATCTCTGCGCTCATCCTTGCCAGCACCGGTCTCATGGTGTACCATCCTTCTCTGTGGTCCTCCTTGCTAGCACCGGTCTCTTGGTGTACCGTCCTTCTCTGTGTTCATCCTTGCCAGCACCAGTCTCTTGGTGTACCATCCTTCTTTGTGGTCATCCTTGCCAGCACCGGTCTCTTGGTGTACCGTCTTTCTCTGTGATCATCCTTGCCAGCACCTGTCTCTTGGTGTACCGTCCTTTTCTGTGGTCATCCTTGCCAGCACCGGTCTATTGGTGTACCGTCCTTCTGTGTGGTCATCCTTGCCAGCACCGGTATTTTGGTGTACCGTCCTTCTCTGCGGTCATCCTTGCCAGCACCGATCTCATGATGTACCGTCCTTCTCTGTGTTCATCCTTGCCAGCACCAGTCTCTTGGTGTACCGTCCTTCTCTGTGGTCATCCTTGCCAGCACCGGTATTTTGGTGTACCGTCCTTCTCTGTGGTCATCCTTGCCAGCACCGGTCTCTTCGTGTACCGTCCTTCTCTGTGGTCATCCTTGCCAGCACCGGTATTTTGGTGTACCGTCCTTCTATGGGGTCATCCTTTGCAGCACCGGTATCTTGGTGTACCGTCCTTCTCTATGGCCATCCTTGGCAGCACCGGTCTCTTGGTGTACCGTCCTTCTCTGTGGTCATCCTTGCCAGCACCGGTATCTTGGTGTACCGTCCTTATTTGTGCTCATCCTTGCCAGCACCGGTCTCTTGGTGTACCGTCCTTCTTTGTGGTCATCCTTACCAGCCCTGGTATCTTGGTGTATCGTCCTTCTCTATGGTCATCCTTGCCAGCACCAGTGTCTTGGTGTACCGTCCTTCTCTGTGGTCATCCTTGCCAGCACCGGTCTCTTGGTGTACCGTCCTTCTCTGTGGTCATCCTTGCCAGTACCGGTCTCTTGGTGCACTGTCCTTCTCTGTGGTCATCCTTGTCAGCATCGGTCTCTTGGTGTACCGTCCTTCTCTGTGGTCATTCTTGCCAGCACCGGTCTCTTGGTGTACCGTCCTTCTCTGTGGTCATCCTTGCTAGCACCGGTATCTTGGTGTACCGTCCTTTTCTGTGGTCATCCTTGCCAGCACCGGTCTCTTGGTGTACCGTCCTTCTCTGTGGTCATCCTTGCCAGTACCGGTATCTTGGTGTACCGTCCTTATTTGTGCTCATCCTTGCCAGTACCGGTATCTTGGTGTACCGTCCTTATTTGTGCTCATCCTTGCCAGCACCGGTCTCTTGGTGCACTGTCCTTCTCTGTGGTCATCCTTGTCAGCATCGGTCTCTTGGTGTACCGTCTTTCTCTGTGGTCATCCTTGCCAGCACCAGTCTCTTGGTGTACCGTCCTTCTCTGTGGTCATCCTTGCCAGCACCGGTCTCTTGGTGTACCGTCCTTCTCTGTGGTCATCCTTGCTAGCACCGGTCTCTTGGTGTACCGTCCTTTTCTGTGGTCATCCTTGCCAGCACCAGTCTCTTGGTGTACCGTCCTTCTCTGTGGTCATCCTTGCCAGTACCGGTATCTTGGTGTACCGTCCTTATTTGTGCTCATCCTTGCCAGTACCGGTATCTTGGTGTACCGTCCTTATTTGTGCTCATCCTTGCCAGCACCGGTCTCTTGGTGCACTGTCCTTCTCTGTGGTCATCCTTGTCAGCATCGGTCTCTTGGTGTACCGTCCTTCTCTGTGGTCATCCTTGCCAGTACCGGTCTCTTGGTGTACTGTCCTTCTCTGTGGTCATCCTTGTCAGCATCGGTCTCTTGGTGTACCGTCCTTCTCTGTGGTCATCCTTGCCAGCACCGGTCTCTTGGTGTACCGTCCTTCTCTGTGGTCATCCTTGCTAGCACCGGTCTCTTGGTGTACCGTCCTTTTCTGTGGTCATCCTTGCCAGCACCGGTCTCTTAGTGTACCGTCCTTCTCTGTGGTCATCCTTGCCAGTACCGGTATCTTGGTGTACCGTCCTTATTTGTGCTCATCCTTGCCAGTACCAGTATCTTGGTGCACTGTCCTTCTCTGTGGTCATCCTTGTCAGCATCGGTCTCTTGGTGTACCGTCCTTCTCTGTGGTCATCCTTGCCAGCACCAGTCTCTTGGTGTACCGTCCTTCTTTGTGGTCAACCTTGCCAGCACCGGTATCATGGTGTACCATCCTTCTCTGTTGTCATCCTTGCCAGCACCGGTATTTTGGTGTACCGTCCTTCTCTGCGATCAACCTTGCCAGCACCGGTATCATGGTGTACCATCCTTCTCTGTGGTCATCCTTGACAGCACCGGTCTCTTGGGGTACCGTCCTTCTCTGTGGTCATCCTTGCCAGCACCGGTCTCTTGGTGTACCGTCCTTCTCTGTGCTCATTCTTGCCAGCACCGGTCTCTTGGTGTACTGTCCTTCTCTGTGGTCATCCTCGCCAGCACCGGTATTTTGGTGTACCGTCCATCTCTGCGGTCATCCTTGCCAGCACCTGTCTCATGGTGTACCATCCTTCTCTGTGGTCCTCCTTGCCAGCACCGGTCTCTTGGTGTACCGTCCTTCTCTGTGGTCATCCTTGCCAGCACCAGTCTCTTGGTGTACCATCCTTCTTTGTGGTCATCCTTGCCAGCACCGGTCTCTTGGTGTACCGTCTTTCTCTGTGGTCATCCTTGCCAGCACCTGTCTCTTGGTGTACCGTCCTTTTCTGTTTTCATCCTTGCCAGCACCGGTCTATTGGTGTACCGTCCTTCTGTGTGGTCATCCTTGCCAGCACCGGTATTTTGGTGTACCGTCCTTCTCTGCAGTCATCCTTGCCAGCACCGGTCTCATGATGTACCGTCCTTCTCTGTGGTCATTCTTGCCAGTACCAGTCTCTTGGTGTACCGTCCTTCTCTGTGGTCATCCTTGCCAGCACCGGTATTTTGGTGTACCGTCCTTCTCTGTGGTCATCCTTGCCAGCACCGGTCTCTTGGTGTACCATCCTTCTCTGTGGTCATCCTTGCCAGCACCGGTCTCTTGGTGTACCGTCCTTCTCTGTGGTCATCCTTGCTAGCACCGGTCTCTTGGTGTACCGTCCTTTTCTGTGGTCATCCTTGCCAGCACCGGTCTCTTGGTGTACCGTCCTTCTCTATGGTCATCCTTGCCAGTACCGGTATCTTGGTGTACCGTCCTTATTTGTGCTCATCCTTGCCAGCACCGATCTCTTGGTGTACCGTCCTTCTTTGTGGTCATCCTTGCCAGCACCGGTCTCTTGGTGTACTGTCCTTTTCTGTGGTCATCCTTGCCAGCACCAGTCTCTTGGTGTACCGTCCTTCTTTGTGGTCATCCTTGCCAGCACCGGTCTCTTGGTGTACCGTCCTTCTCTGTTGTCATCCTTGCCAGCACCGGTATTTTGGTGTACCGTCCTTCTCTGCGGTCAACCTTGCCAGCACAGGTATCATGGTGTACCATCCTTCTCTGTGGTCATCCTTGACAGCACCGGTCTCTTGGGGTACCGTCCTTCTCTGTGGTCATCCTTGCCAGCACCGGTATTTTGGTGTACCATCCATCTCTGCGGTCATCCTTGCCAGCACCGGTCTCATGGTGTACCATCCTTCTCTGCGGTCAACCTTGCCAGCACCGGTATCATGGTGTACCATCCTTCTCTGTGGTCATCCTTGACAGCACCGGTCTCTTGGGGTACCGTCCTTCTCTGTGGTCATCCTTGCCAGCACCGGTATTTTGGTGTACCATCCATCTCTGCGGTCATCCTTGCCAGCACCGGTCTCATGGTGTACCATCCTTCTCTGTGGTCCTCCTTGCCAGCACCGGTCTCTTGGTGTACCGTCCTTCTCTGTGGTCATCCTTGCCAGCACCAGTCTATTGGTGTACCGTCCTTCTGTGTGGTCATCCTTGCCAGCACCGGTATTTTCGTGTACCGTCCTTCTCTGCGGTCATCCTTGCCAGCACCGGTCTCATGATGTACCGTCCTTCTCTGTGGTCATCCTTGCCAGCACCAGTCTCTTGGTGTACCGTCCTTCTCTGTGGTCATCCTTGCCAGCACCGGTATTTTAGTGTATGGTCCTTCTCTGTGGTCATCCTTGCCAGCACCGGTCTCTTGGTGTACCGTCCTTCTCTGTGGTCATCCTTGCCAGCACCGGTATTTTGGTGTACCGTCCTTCTCTGCAGTCATCCTTTGCAGCACCGGTATCTTGGTGTACCGTCCTTCTCTATGGCCATCCTTGCCAGCACCGGTCTCTTGGTGTACCGTCCTTCTCTGTGGTCATCCTTGCCAGCACCGGTATCTTGGTGTACCGTCCTTATTTGTGCTCATCCTTGCCAGCACCGGTCTCTTGGTGTACCGTCCTTCTTTGTGGTCATCCTTACCAGCACTGGTATCTTGGTGTACCGTCCTTCTCTATGGTCATCCTTGCCAGCACCAGTGTCTTGGTGTACCGTCCTTCTCTGTGGTCATCCTTGCCAGCACTGGTCTCTTGGTGTACCGTCCTTCTCTGTGGTCATCCTTGCCAGTACCGGTCTCTTGGTGCACTGTCCTTCTCTGTGGTCATCCTTGTCAGCATCGGTCTCTTGGTGTACCGTCCTTCTCTGTGGTCATCCTTGCCAGCACCGGTCTCTTGGTGTACCGTCCTTCTCTGTGGTCATCCTTGCTAGCACCGGTCTCTTGGTGTACCGTCCTTTTCTGTGGTCATCTTCGCCAGCACCGGTCTCTTGGTGTACCGTCCTTCTCTGTGGTCATCCTTGCCAGTACCGGTATCTTGGTGTACCGTCCTTATTTGTGCTCATCCTTGCCAGCACCGGTCTCTTGGTGTACCGTCCTTCTTTGTGGTCATCCTTGCCAGCACCGGTCTCTTGGTGTACTGTCCTTCTCTGTGGTCCTCCTTGCCAGCACCTGTCTCTTGGGGTACTATCCTTCTCTGTGGTCATCCTTGCCAGCACCAGTCTCTTGGTGTACCGTCCTTCTTTGTGGTCATCCTTGCCAGCACCGGTCTCTTGGTGTACCGTCCTTCTCTGTTGTCATCCTTGCCAGCACCGGTATTTTGGTGTACCGTCCTTCTCTGCGGTCAACCTTGCCAGCACCGGTATCATGGTGTACCATCCTTCTCTGTGGTCATCCTTGACAGCACCGGTCTCTTGGGGTACCGTCCTTCTCTGTGGTCATTCTTGCCAGCACCGGTCTCTTGGTGTACCGTCCTTCTCTGTGCTCATCCTTGCCAGCACCGGTCTCTTGGTGTACTGTCCTTCTCTGTGGTCATCCTTGCCAGCACCGGTATTTTGGTGTACCGTCCATCTCTGTGGTCATCCTTGCCAGCACCGGTCTCATGGTGTACCATCCTTCTCTGTGGTCCTCCTTGCCAGCACCGGTCTCTTGGTGTACCGTCATTCTCTGTGGTCATCCTTGCCAGCACCAGTCTCTTGGTGTACCATCCTTCTTTGTGGTCATCCTTGCCAGCACCGGTCTCTTGGTGTACCGTCTTTCTCTGTGGTCATCCTTGCCAGCACCTGTCTTTTGGTGTACCGTCCTTTTCTGTGGTCATCCTTGCCAGCACCGGTCTATTGGTGTACCGTCCTTCTGTGTGGTCATCCTTGTCAGCACCGGTATTTTGGTGTACCGTCCTTCTCTGCGGTCATCCTTGCCAGCACCGGTCTCATGATGTATCGTCCTTCTCTGTGGTCATCCTTGCCAGCGCCAGTCTCTTGGTGTACCGTCCTTCTCTGTGGTCATCCTTGCCAGCACCGGTATTTTGGTGTACCGTCCTTCTCTGTGGTCATCCTTGCCAGCACCGGTCTCTTGGTGTACCGTCCTTCTCTGTGGTCATCCTTGCCAGCACCGGTATTTTGGTGTACCGTCCTTCTCTGCGGTCATCCTTGCCAGCACCGGTCTCATGATGTACCGTCCTTCTCTGCAGTCATCCTTTGCAGCACCGGTATCTTGGTGTACCTTCCTTCTTTATGGCCATCCTTGCCAGCACCGGTCTCTTGGTGTACCGTCCTTCTCTGTGGTCATCCTTGCCAGCACCGGTATCTTGGTGTACCGTCCTTATTTGTGCTCATCCTTGCCAGCACCGGTCTCTTGGTGTACCGTCCTTCTTTGTGGTCATCCTTACCAGCACCGGTCTCTTGGTGTACTGTCCTTCTCTGTGGTCATCGTTGCCAGCACCAGTCTCTTGTTTTACCGTCTTTCTTTGTGGTCATCCTTGCCAGCACCTGTCTCTTGGTGTACCGTCCTTTTCTGTGGTCCTCCTTGCCAGCACCGGTATTTTGGTGTACCGTCCTTCTCTGTGGTCATCCTTGCCAGCACCGGTCTCATGGTGTACCGTCCTTCTCTGTGGTCATCCTTGCCAGCACCGGTCTCTTGGTGTACCGTCCTTCTCTGCGGTCATCCTTGCCAGCACCAGTCTCTTGGTGTACCATCCTTCTCTGTGGTCATCCTTGCCAGCACTGGTCTCATGGGGTACCGTCCTTCTCTGTGGTCATCCTTGCCAGCACCGGTCTCTTGGTGTACCATCCTTCTGTGTGGTCATCCTTGCCAGCACCAGTCTCTTGGGGTACCGTCCTTCTCTGTGGTCATCCTTGCCAGCACCGGTCTCTTGGTGTACCATCCTTCTCTGTGGTCATCCTTGCCAGCACCGGTCTCTTGGGGTACCGTCCTTCTCTGTGGTCATCCTTGCCAGCACCGGTCTATTGGTGTACCATCCTTCTGTATGGTCATTCTTACCAGCACCGGTCTCTTGGGGTACCGTCCTTCTCTGTGGTCATCCTTGCCAGCACCGGTCTCTTGGTGTACCGTCCTTCTCTGTGGTCATCCTTGCCAGCACCAGTCTCTTGGTGTACCGTCCTTCTCTGTGGTCATCCTTGCCAGCACCGGTATTTTGGTGTACCATCCTTCTCAGCGGTCATCCTTGCCAGCACCGGTCTCATGGGGTACCGTCCTTCTCTGTGGTCATCCTTGCCAGCACCAGTCTCTTGGTGTACCTTCCTTCTCTGTGGTCATCCTTGCCAGCACCAGTCTCTTGTTTTACCGTCTTTCTTTGTGGTCATCCTTGCCAGCACCTGTCTCTTGGTGTACCGTCCTTTTCTGTGGTCCTCCTTGCCAGCACCGGTATTTTGGTGTACCGTCCTTCTCTGTGGTCATCCTTGCCAGCACCGGTCTCATGGTGTACCGTCCTTCTCTGTGGTCATCCTTGCCAGCACCGGTCTCTTGGTGTACCGTCCTTCTCTGCGGTCATCCTTGCCAGCACCAGTCTCTTGGTGTACCATCCTTCTCTGTGGTCATCCTTGCCAGCACTGGTCTCATGGGGTACCGTCCTTCTCTGTGGTCATCCTTGCCAGCACCGGTCTCTTGGTGTACCATCCTTCTGTGTGGTCATCCTTGCCAGCACCAGTCTCTTGGGGTACCGTCCTTCTCTGTGGTCATCCTTGCCAGCACCGGTCTCTTGGTGTACCATCCTTCTCTGTGGTCATCCTTGCCAGCACCGGTCTCTTGGGGTACCGTCCTTCTCTGTGGTCATCCTTGCCAGCACCGGTCTATTGGTGTACCATCCTTCTGTATGGTCATTCTTACCAGCACCGGTCTCTTGGGGTACCGTCCTTCTCTGTGGTCATCCTTGCCAGCACCGGTCTCTTGGTGTACCGTCCTTCTCTGTGGTCATCCTTGCCAGCACCAGTCTCTTGGTGTACCGTCCTTCTCTGTGGTCATCCTTGCCAGCACCGGTATTTTGGTGTACCATCCTTCTCAGCGGTCATCCTTGCCAGCACCGGTCTCATGGGGTACCGTCCTTCTCTGTGGTCATCCTTGCCAGCACCAGTCTCTTGGTGTACCTTCCTTCTCTGTGGTCATCCTTGCCAGCACCAGTCTCTTGGTGTACCGTCCTTCTCTGTGGTCATCCTTGCCAGCACCAGTCTCTTGGTGTACCATCTTTCTCTGTGGTCCTCCTTGCCAGCACCGGTCTCTTGGTGTACCGTCCTTCTCTGTGGTCATCCTTGCCAGCACCGGTATTTTGGTGTACCATCCTTCTCTGTGGTCATCCTTGCCAGCACCAGTCTCTTGGTGTACCATCTTTCTCTGTGGTCCTCCTTGCCAGCACCGGGCTCTTGGTGTACCGTCCTTCTCTGTGGTCATCCTTGCCAGCACCGGTATTATGGTGTACCGTCCTTCTCTGTGGTCATCCTTGCCAGCACCGGCCTCATGGGGTACCGTCCTTCTCTGTGGTCATCCTTGCCAGCACCAGTCTCTTGGTGTACCATCTTTCTCTGTGGTCCCCCTTGCCAGCACCGGTCTCTTGGTGTACCGTCCTTCTCTGTGGTCATCCTTGCCAGCACCGGTATTTTGGTGTACCGTCCTTCTCAGCGGTCATCCTTGCCAGCACCGGTCTCATGGGGTACCGTCCTTCTCTGTGGTCATCCTTGCCAGCACCAGTCTCTTGGTGTACCGTCCTTCTCTGTGGTCATACTTGCCAGCACCAGTCTCTTGGTGTACCGTCCTTCTCTGTGGTCAACCTTGCCAGCACCGGTCTCTTGGTGTACCATCTTTCTCTGTGGTCCTCCTCGCCAGCACCGGTCTCTTGGTGTACCGTCCTTCTCTGTGGTCATCCTTGCCAGCACCAGTATTTTGGTGTACCGTCCTTCTCTGTGGTCATCCTTGCCAGCACCAGTCTCTTGGTGTACCATCTTTCTCTGTGGTCCTCCTTGCCAGCACCGGTCTCTTGGTGTACCATCCTTCTCTGTGGTTATCCTTGCCAGCACCAGTATTTTGGTTTACCGTCCTTCTCTGTGGTCATCCTTGCCAGCACCGGTCTCATGGGGTACCGTCCTTCTCTGTGGTCATCCTTGCCATCACCGGTCTCTTGGTGTACCGTCCTTCTCTGTGGTCATCCTTGCCAGCACCGGTCTCTTGGTGTACCATCCTTCTCTGCGGTCATCCTTGCCAGCACCAGTCTCTTGGTGTACCGTCCTTCTCTGCGGTCATCCTTGCCAGCACCGGTCTCTTGGTGTACCGTCCCTCTCTGTGGTCATCCTTGCCAGCACCAGTCTCTTGGTGTACCATCCCTCTCTGCGGTCATCCTTGCCAGCACCGGTCTCTTGGTGTACCGTCCCTCTCTGTGGTCATCCTTGCCAGCACCAGTCTCTTGGTGTACCATCCCTCTCTGCGGTCATCCTTGCCAGCACCAGTCTCTTGGAGTACCGTCCTTCTCTGTGGTCATCCTTGCCAGCACCGGTCTCATGGGGTACCGTCCTTCTCTGTGGTCATCCTTGCCAGCACCGGTCTCTTGGTGTACCGTCCTTCTCTGTTGTCATCCTTGCCAGCACCGGTATTTTGGTGTACCGTCCTTCTCTGCGGTCAACCTTGCCAGCACCGGTATCATGGTGTACCATCCTTCTCTGTGGTCATCCTTGACAGCACCGGTCTCTTGGGGTACCGTCCTTCTCTGTGGTCATTCTTGCCAGCACCGGTCTCTTGGTGTACCGTCCTTCTCTGTGCTCATCCTTGCCAGCACCGGTCTCTTGGTGTACTGTCCTTCTCTGTGGTCATCCTTGCCAGCACCGGTATTTTGGTGTACCGTCCATCTCTGTGGTCATCCTTGCCAGCACCGGTCTCATGGTGTACCATCCTTCTCTGTGGTCCTCCTTGCCAGCACCGGTCTCTTGGTGTACCGTCATTCTCTGTGGTCATCCTTGCCAGCACCAGTCTCTTGGTGTACCATCCTTCTTTGTGGTCATCCTTGCCAGCACCGGTCTCTTGGTGTACCGTCTTTCTCTGTGGTCATCCTTGCCAGCACCTGTCTTTTGGTGTACCGTCCTTTTCTGTGGTCATCCTTGCCAGCACCGGTCTATTGGTGTACCGTCCTTCTGTGTGGTCATCCTTGTCAGCACCGGTATTTTGGTGTACCGTCCTTCTCTGCGGTCATCCTTGCCAGCACCGGTCTCATGATGTATCGTCCTTCTCTGTGGTCATCCTTGCCAGCACCAGTCTCTTGGTGTACCGTCCTTCTCTGTGGTCATCCTTGCCAGCACCGGTATTTTGGTGTACCGTCCTTCTCTGTGGTCATCCTTGCCAGCACCGGTCTCTTGGTGTACCGTCCTTCTCTGTGGTCATCCTTGCCAGCACCGGTATTTTGGTGTACCGTCCTTCTCTGCGGTCACCCTTGCCAGCACCGGTCTCATGATGTACCGTCCTTCTCTGCAGTCATCCTTTGCAGCACCGGTATCTTGGTGTACCATCCTTCTTTATGGCCATCCTTGCCAGCACCGGTCTCTTGGTGTACCGTCCTTCTCTGTGGTCATCCTTGCCAGCACCGGTATCTTGGTGTACCGTCCTTATTTGTGCTCATCCTTGCCAGCACCGGTCTCTTGGTGTACCGTCCTTCTTTGTGGTCATCCTTACCAGCACCGGTCTCTTGGTGTACTGTCCTTCTCTGTGGTCATCGTTGCCAGCACCAGTCTCTTGTTTTACCGTCTTTCTTTGTGGTCATCCTTGCCAGCACCGGTCTCATGATGTACCGTCCTTCTCTGCAGTCATCCTTTGCAGCACCGGTATCTTGGTGTACCATCCTTCTTTATGGCCATCCTTGCCAGCACCGGTCTCTTGGTGTACCGTCCTTCTCTGTGGTCATCCTTGCCAGCACCGGTATCTTGGTGTACCGTCCTTATTTGTGCTCATCCTTGCCAGCACCGGTCTCTTGGTGTACCGTCCTTCTTTGTGGTCATCCTTACCAGCACCGGTCTCTTGGTGTACTGTCCTTCTCTGTGGTCATCGTTGCCAGCACCAGTCTCTTGTTTTACCGTCTTTCTTTGTGGTCATCCTTGCCAGCACCTGTCTCTTGGTGTACCGTCCTTTTCTGTGGTCCTCCTTGCCAGCACCGGTATTTTGGTGTACCGTCCTTCTCTGTGGTCATCCTTGCCAGCACCGGTCTCTTGGTGTACCGTCCTTCTCTGCGGTCATCCTTGCCAGCACCAGTCTCTTGGTGTACCATCCTTCTCTGTGGTCATCCTTGCCAGCACTGGTCTCATGGGGTACCGTCCTTCTCTGTGGTCATCCTTGCCAGCACCGGTCTCTTGGTGTACCATCCTTCTGTGTGGTCATCCTTGCCAGCACCAGTCTCTTGGGGTACCGTCCTTCTCTGTGGTCATCCTTGCCAGCACCGGTCTCTTGGTGTACCATCCTTCTCTGTGGTCATCCTTGCCAGCACCGGTCTCTTGGGGTACCGTCCTTCTCTGTGGTCATCCTTGCCAGCACCGGTCTATTGGTGTACCATCCTTCTGTATGGTCATTCTTGCCAGCACCGGTCTCTTGGGGTACTGTCCTTCTCTGTGGTCATCCTTGCCAGCACCGGTCTCTTGGTGTACCGTCCTTCTCTGTGGTCATCCTTGCCAGCACCAGTCTCTTGGTGTACCGTCCTTCTCTGTGGTCATCCTTGCCAGCACCGGTATTTTGGTGTACCATCCTTCTCAGTGGTCATCCTTGCCAGCACCGGTCTCATGGGGTACCGTCCTTCTCTGTGGTCATCCTTGCCAGCACCAGTCTCTTGGTGTACCTTCCTTCTCTGTGGTCATCCTTGCCAGCACCAGTCTCTTGGTGTACCGTCCTTCTCTGTGGTCATCCTTGCCAGCACCGGTCTCTTGGTGTACCATCTTTCTCTGTGGTCCTCCTTGCCAGCACCGGTCTCTTGGTGTACTGTCCTTCTCTGTGGTCATCCTTGCCAGCACCGGTATTTTGGTGTACCGTCCATCTCTGCGCTCATCCTTGCCAGCACCGGTCTCATGGTGTACCATCCTTCTCTGTGGTCCTCCTTGCCAGCACCGGTCTCTTGGTGTACCGTCCTTCTCTGTGGTCATCCTTGCCAGCACCAGTCTCTTGGTGTACCATCCTTCTTTGTGGTCATCCTTGCCAGCACCGGTCTCTTGGTGTACCGTCTTTCTCTGTGGTCATCCTTGCCAGCACCAGTCTCTTGGTGTACCATCTTTCTCTGTGGTCCTCCTTGCCAGCACCGGGCTCTTGGTGTACCGTCCTTCTCTGTGGTCATCCTTGCCAGCACCGGTATTATGGTGTACCGTCCTTCTCTGTGGTCATCCTTGCCAGCACCGGCCTCATGGGGTACCGTCCTTCTCTGTGGTCATCCTTGCCAGCACCAGTCTCTTGGTGTACCATCTTTCTCTGTGGTCCCCCTTGCCAGCACCGGTCTCTTGGTGTACCGTCCTTCTCTGTGGTCATCCTTGCCAGCACCGGTATTTTGGTGTACCGTCCTTCTCAGCGGTCATCCTTGCCAGCACCGGTCTCATGGGGTACCGTCCTTCTCTGTGGTCATCCTTGCCAGCACCAGTCTCTTGGTGTACCGTCCTTCTCTGTGGTCATACTTGCCAGCACCAGTCTCTTGGTGTACCGTCCTTCTCTGTGGTCAACCTTGCCAGCACCGGTCTCTTGGTGTACCATCTTTCTCTGTGGTCCTCCTCGCCAGCACCGGTCTCTTGGTGTACCGTCCTTCTCTGTGGTCATCCTTGCCAGCACCAGTATTTTGGTGTACCGTCCTTCTCTGTGGTCATCCTTGCCAGCACCAGTCTCTTGGTGTACCATCTTTCTCTGTGGTCCTCCTTGCCAGCACCGGTCTCTTGGTGTACCATCCTTCTCTGTGGTTATCCTTGCCAGCACCAGTATTTTGGTTTACCGTCCTTCTCTGTGGTCATCCTTGCCAGCACCGGTCTCATGGGGTACCGTCCTTCTCTGTGGTCATCCTTGCCATCACCGGTCTCTTGGTGTACCGTCCTTCTCTGTGGTCATCCTTGCCAGCACCGGTCTCTTGGTGTACCATCCTTCTCTGCGGTCATCCTTGCCAGCACCAGTCTCTTGGTGTACCGTCCTTCTCTGCGGTCATCCTTGCCAGCACCGGTCTCTTGGTGTACCGTCCCTCTCTGTGGTCATCCTTGCCAGCACCAGTCTCTTGGTGTACCATCCCTCTCTGCGGTCATCCTTGCCAGCACCGGTCTCTTGGTGTACCGTCCCTCTCTGTGGTCATCCTTGCCAGCACCAGTCTCTTGGTGTACCATCCCTCTCTGCGGTCATCCTTGCCAGCACCAGTCTCTTGGAGTACCGTCCTTCTCTGTGGTCATCCTTGCCAGCACCGGTCTCATGGGGTACCGTCCTTCTCTGTGGTCATCCTTGCCAGCACCGGTCTCTTGGTGTACCATCCTTCTCTGCGGTCATCCTTGCCAGCACCAGTCTCTTGGTGTACCGTCCTTCTCTGCGGTCATCCTTGCCAGCACCGGTCTCTTGGTGTACCGTCCCTCTCTGTGGTCATCCTTGCCAGCACCAGTCTCTTGGTGTACCGTCCCTCTCTGTGGTCATCATTGCCAGCACCGGTCTCTTGGTGTACCGTCCTTCTCTGTGGTCATCCTTGCCAGCACCGGTATTTTGGTGTACCGTCCTTCTCAGCGGTCATCCTTGCCAGCACCGGTCTCTTGGTGTACCGTCCTTCTCTGTGGTCATCCTTGTCAGCACCGGTATTTTGGTGTACCGTCCTTCTCAGCGGTCATCCTTGCCAGCACCGGTCTCATGGGGTACCGTCCTTCTCTGTGGTCATCCTTGCCAGCACCAGTCTCTTGGTGTACCGTCCTTCTCTGTGGTCATACTTGCCAGCACCAGTCTCTTGGTGTACCGTCCTTCTCTGTGGTCATCCTTGCCAGCACCAGTCTCTTGGTGTACCATCTTTCTCTGTGGTCATCCTTGCCAGCACCAGTCTCTTGGTGTACCATCTTGCTCTGTGGTCCTCCTTGCTAGCACCGGTCTCTTAGTGTACCGTCCTTCTCTGTGGTTATCCTTGCCAGCACCAGTATTTTGGTGTACCGTCCTTCTCTGTGGTCATCCTTGCCAGCACCGGTCTCATGGGGTACCGTCCTTCTCTGTGGTCATCCTTGCCAGAACCGGTCTCTTGGTGTACCGTCCTTCTCTGTGGTCTTCCTTGCCTGCACCGGTCTCTTGGTGTACCATCCTTCTCTGCGGTCATCCTTGCCAGCGCCAGTCTCTTGGTGTACCGTCCTTCTCTTTCGGTCATCCTTGCCAGCACCGGTCTCTTGGTGTACCGTCCTTCTCTGCGGTCATCCTTGCCAGCACCGGTCTCTTGGTGTACCGTCCCTCTCTGCGGTCATCCTTGCCAGCACCAGTCTCTTGGTGTACCGTCCCTCTCTGTGGTCATCCTTGCCAGCACCAGTCTCTTGGTGTACCGTCCTTCTCTGCGGTCATCCTTGCCAGCACCGGTCTCATGGGGTACCGTCCTTCTCTGCGGTCATCCTTGCCAGCACCGGTCTCTTGGTGTACCGTCCTTCTCTGCGGTCATCCTTGCCAGCACCGGTCTCTTGGTGTACCGTCCTTCTCTGCGGTCATCCTTGCCAGCACCGGTCTCTTGGTGTACCGTCCTTCTCTTTGGTCATCCTTGCCAGCACCGGTCTCATGGTGTACCGTCCTTCTCTATGGTCATCCCTGCCAGCACCGGTCTCTTGGTGTATCTTCCTTCTCTGCGGTCATCCTTGCCAGCACCAGTCTCTTGGTGTACCGTCCTTCTCTGCGGACATCCTTGCCAGCACCGGTCTCTTGGTGTACCGTCCTTCTCTGCGGTCATCCTTGCCAGCACCGGTCTCTTGGTGTACCGTCCTTCTCTTTGGTCATCCTTGCCAGCACCGGTCTCATGGTGTACCGTCCTTCTCTGCGGTCATCCTTGCCAGCACCGGTCTCTTGGTGTACCGTCCTTCTCTTCGGTCATCCTTGTACCGTCCTTCTCTGCGGTCATCCTTGCCAGCACCGGTCTCTTGGTGTACCGTCCTTCTCTGTTGTCATCCTTGCCAGCACCAGTCTCTTGTTGTACCGTCCTTCTCTGCGGTCATCCTTACCAGCACCAGTGTCTTGGTGTACCATCCTTCTCTGTGGTCATCCTTGCCAGCACCAGTCTCTTGGTGTACCGTCCTTCTCTGCGGTCATCCTTGCCAGCACCGGTCTCTTGGTGTACCGTCCTTCTCTGCGGGCATCCTTGCCAGCACCGGTCTCTTGGTGTACCGTCCTTCTCTGCGGTCATCCTTGCCAGCACCGGTCTCTTGGTGTACCGTCCTTCTCTGTTGTCATCCTTGCCAGCACCAGTCTCTTGGTGTACCGTCCTTCTCTGCGGTCATCCTTACCAGCACCAGTGTCTTGGTGTACCATCCTTCTCTGTGGTCATCCTTGCCAGCACCGGTCTCTTGGTGTACCGTCTTTCTCTGCGGTCATCCTTGCCAGTACCGGTATCTTGGTGTACCGTCCTTCTCTATGGCCATCCTTGCCAGCACCGGTCTCTTGGTGTACCGTCCTTCTGTATGCACCAGTCTCTTGGTGTACCGTCCTTCTCTGCGGTCATCCTTGCCAGCACCGGTCTCTTGGTGTACCGTCCTTCTCTGTTGTCATCCTTGCCAGCACCAGTCTCTTGTTGTACCGTCCTTCTCTGCGGTCATCCTTACCAGCACCAGTGTCTTGGTGTACCATCCTTCTCTGTGGTCATCCTTGCCAGCACCAGTCTCTTGGTGTACCGTCCTTCTCTGCGGTCATCCTTGCCAGCACCGGTCTCTTGGTGTACCGTCCTTCTCTGCGGGCATCCTTGCCAGCACCGGTCTCTTGGTGTACCGTCCTTCTCTGCGGTCATCCTTGCCAGCACCGGTCTCTTGGTGTACCGTCCTTCTCTGTTGTCATCCTTGCCAGCACCAGTCTCTTGGTGTACCGTCCTTCTCTGCGGTCATCCTTACCAGCACCAGTGTCTTGGTGTACCATCCTTCTCTGTGGTCATCCTTGCCAGCACCGGTGTCTTGGTGTACCATCCTTCTCTGTGGTCATCCTTGCCAGCACCAGTCTCTTGGTGTACCGTCCTTCTCTGCGGTCATCCTTGCCAGCACCGGTGTCTTGGTGTACCATCCTTCTCTGCGGTCATCCTTGCCAGCACCGGTGTCTTGGTGTACCGTCCTTCTCTACGCACCAGTCTCTTAGTGTACCGTCCTTCTCTATGGCCATCCTTGCCAGCACCGGTCTCTTGGTGTACCGTCCTTCTCTACGCACCGGTCTCTTGGTGTACCGTCCTTCTCTGTTGTCATCCTTGCCAGCACCAGTCTCTTGGTGTACCGTCCTTCTCTGCGGTCATCCTTACCAGCACCAGTGTCTTGGTGTACCATTCTTCTCTGTGGTCATCCTTGCCAGCACCGGTGTCTTGGTGTACCATCCTTCTCTGTGGTCATCCTTGCCAGCACCAGTCTCTTGGTGTACCGTCCTTCTCTGCGGTCATCCTTGCCAGCACCGGTGTCTTGGTGTACCGTCCTTCTCTACGCACCAGTCTCTTAGTGTACCGTCCTTCTCTATGGCCATCCTTGCCAGCACCGGTCTCTTGGTGTACCGTCCTTCTCTACGCACCAGTCTCTTGGTGTACCGTCTTTCTCTGCGGTCATCCTTGCCAGTACCGGTATCTTGGTGTACCGTCCTTCTCTATGGCCATCCTTGCCAGCACCGGTCTCTTGGTGTACCGTCCTTCTGTACGCACCAGTCTCTTGGTGTACCGTCTTTCTCTGTGGTCATCCTTGCCAGCACCGGTCTCTTGGTGTCCCATCCTTCTCTGTGGTCATCCTTACCAGCACTGGTATCTTGGTGTACCGTCCTTCTCTGTGGTCATCCTTGCCAGCACCAGTGTCTTGGTGTACCGTCCTTCTCTGTGGTCATCCTTGCCAGCACCGGTCTCTTGGTGAACCGTCCTTCTCTGTGGCCATCCTTGCCAGCACCGGTCTCTTGGTGTACCGTCCTTCTCTGTGGTCATCCTTGCCAGTACCGGTCTCTTGGTGCACTGTCCTTCTCTTTGGTCATCCTTGTCAGCATCGGTCTCTTGGTGTACCGTCCTTCTCTGTGGTCATCCTTGCCAGCACCGGTCTCTTGGTGTACCGTCCTTCTCTGTGGTCATCCTTGCTAGCACCGGTCTCTTGGTGTACCGTCCTTTTCTGTGGTCATCCTTGCCAGCACCGGTCTCTTGGTGTACCGTCCTTCTCTATGGTCATCCTTGCCAGTACCGGTATCTTGGTGTACCGTCCTTATTTGTGCTCATCCTTGCCAGCACCGGTCCCTTGGTGTACCGTCCTTCTTTGTGGTCATCCTTGCCAGCACCGGTCTCTTGGTGTACTGTCCTTCTCTGTGGTCATCCTTGCCAGCACCAGTCTCTTGGTGTACCGTCCTTCTTTGTGGTCATCCTTGCCAGCACCGGTCTCTTGGTGTACCGTCCTTCTCTGTTGTGATCCTTGCCAGCACCGGTATTTTGGTGTACCGTCCTTCTCTGCGGTCAACCTTGCCAGCACCGGTATCATGGTGTACCATCCTTCTCTGTGGTCATCCTTGACAGCACCGGTCTCTTGGGGTACCGTCCTTCTATGTGGTCATCCTTGCCAGCACCGGTCTCTTGGTGTACCGTCCTTCTCTGTGCTCATCCTTGCCAGCACCGGTCTCTTGGTGTACTGTCCTTCTCTGTGGTCATCCTTGCCAGCACCGGTATTTTGGTGTACCGTCCATCTCTGCGCTCATCCTTGCCAGCACCGGTCTCATGGTGTACCATCCTTCTCTGTGGTCCTCCTTGCCAGCACCGGTCTCTTGGTGTACCGTCCTTCTCTGTGGTCATCCTTGCCAGCACCAGTCTCTTGGTGTACCATCCTTCTTTGTGGTCATCCTTGCCAGCACCGGTCTCTTGGTGTACCGTCTTTCTCTGTGATCATCCTTGCCAGCACCTGTCTCTTGGTGTACCGTCCTTTTCTGTGGTCATCCTTGCCAGCACCGGTCTATTGGTGTACCGTCCTTCTGTGTGGTCATCCTTGCCAGCACCGGTATTTTGGTGTACCGTCCTTCTCTGCGGTCATCCTTGCCAGCACCGGTCTCATGATGTACCGTCCTTCTCTGTGGTCATCCTTGCCAGCACCAGTCTCTTGGTGTACCGTCCTTCTCTGTGGTCATCCTTGCCAGCACCGGTATTTTGGTGTACCGTCCTTCTCTGTGGTCATCCTTGCCAGCACCGGTCTCTTGGTGTACCGTCCTTCTCTGTGGTCATCCTTGCCAGCACCGGTATTTTGGTGTACCGTCCTTCTATGGGGTCATCCTTTGCAGCACCGGTATCTTGGTGTACCGTCCTTCTCTATGGCCATCCTTGGCAGCACCGGTCTCTTGGTGTACCGTCCTTCTCTGTGGTCATCCTTGCCAGCACCGGTATCTTGGTGTACCGTCCTTCTCTGTGGTCATCCTTGCCAGCACCGGTCTCTTGGTGTACCGTCCTTCTTTGTGGTCATCCTTACCAGCACTGGTACCTTGGTGTATCGTCCTTCTCTATGGTCATCCTTGCCAGCACCAGTGTCTTGGTGTACCGTCCTTCTCTGTGGTCATCCTTGCCAGCACCGGTCTCTTGGTGTACCGTCCTTCTCTGTGGTCATCCTTGCCAGTACCGGTCTCTTGGTGCACTGTCCTTCTCTGTGGTCATCCTTGTCAGCATCGGTCTCTTGGTGTACCGTCCTTCTCTGTGGTCATCCTTGCCAGCACCGGTCTCTTGGTGTACCGTCCTTCTCCGTGGTCATCCTTGCTAGCACCGGTATCTTGGTGTACCGTCCTTTTCTGTGGTCATCCTTGCCAGCACCGGTCTCTTGGTGTACCGTCCTTCTCTGTGGTCATCCTTGCCAGTACCGGTATCTTGGTGTACCGTCCTTATTTGTGCTCATCCTTGCCAGTACCGGTATCTTGGTGTACCGTCCTTATTTGTGCTCATCCTTGCCAGCACCGGTCTCTTGGTGCACTGTCCTTCTCTGTGGTCATCCTTGTCAGCATCGGTCTCTTGGTGTACCGTCTTTCTCTGTGGTCATCCTTGCCAGCACCAGTCTCTTGGTGTACCGTCCTTCTCTGTGGTCATCCTTGCCAGCACCGGTCTCTTGGTGTACCGTCCTTCTCTGTGGTCATCCTTGCTAGCACCGGTCTCTTGGTGTACCGTCCTTTTCTGTGGTCATCCTTGCCAGCACCAGTCTCTTGGTGTACCGTCCTTCTCTGTGGTCATCCTTGCCAGTACTGGTATCTTGGTGTACCGTCCTTATTTGTGCTCATCCTTGCCAGTACCGGTATCTTGGTGTACCGTCCTTATTTGTGCTCATCCTTGCCAGCACCGGTCTCTTGTGCACTGTCCTTCTCTGTGGTCATCCTTGTCAGCATCGGTCTCTTGGTGTACCGTCCTTCTCTGTGGTCATCCTTGCCAGTACCGGTCTCTTGGTGCACTGTCCTTCTCTGTGGTCATCCTTGTCAGCATCGGTCTCTTGGTGTACCGTCCTTCTCTGTGGTCATCCTTGCCAGCACCGGTCTCTTGGTGTACCGTCCTTCTCTGTGGTCATCCTTGCTAGCACCGGTCTCTTGGTGTACCGTCCTTTTCTGTGGTCATCCTTGCCAGCACCGGTCTCTTAGTGTACCGTCCTTCTCTGTGGTCATCCTTGCCAGTACCGGTATCTTGGTGTACCGTCCTTATTTGTGCTCATCCTTGCCAGTACCAGTATCTTGGTGTACCGTCCTTATTTGTGCTCATCCTTGCCAGCACCGGTCTCTTGGTGCACTGTCCTTCTCTGTGGTCATCCTTGTCAGCATCGGTCTCTTGGTGTACCGTCCTTCTCTGTGGTCATCCTTGCCAGCACCAGTCTCTTGGTGTACCGTCCTTCTTTGTGGTCAACCTTGCCAGCACCGGTATCATGGTGTACCATCCTTCTCTGTTGTCATCCTTGCCAGCACCGGTATTTTGGTGTACCGTCCTTCTCTGCGATCAACCTTGCCAGCACCGGTATCATGGTGTACCATCCTTCTCTGTGGTCATCCTTGACAGCACCGGTCTCTTGGGGTACCGTCCTTCTCTGTGGTCATCCTTGCCAGCACCGGTCTCTTGGTGTACCGTCCTTCTCTGTGCTCATCCTTGCCAGCACCGGTCTCTTGGTGTACCGTCCATCTCTGCGGTCATCCTTGCCAGCACCTGTCTCATGGTGTACCATCCTTCTCTGTGGTCCTCCTTGCCAGCACCGGTCTCTTGGTGTACCGTCCTTCTCTGTGGTCATCCTTGCCAGCACCAGTCTCTTGGTGTACCATCCTTCTTTGTGGTCATCCTTGCCAGCACCGGTCTCTTGGTGTACCGTCTTTCTCTGTGGTCATCCTTGCCAGCACCTGTCTCTTGGTGTACCGTCCTTTTCTGTTTTCATCCTTGCCAGCACCGGTCTATTGGTGTACCGTCCTTCTGTGTGGTCATCCTTGCCAGCACCGGTATTTTGGTGTACCGTTCTTCTCTGTGGTCATCCTTGCCAGCACCGGTCTCTTGGTGTACCGTCCTTCTCTGTGGTCATCCTTGCCAGCACCGGTCTCTTGGTGTACCGTCCTTCTCTGTGGTCATCCTTGCTAGCACCGGTCTCTTGGTGTACCGTCCTTTTCTGTGGTCATCCTTGCCAGCACCGGTCTCTTGGTGTACCGTCCTTCTCTATGGTCATCCTTGCCAGTACCGGTATCTTGGTGTACCGTCCTTATTTGTGCTCATCCTTGCCAGCACCGATCTCTTGGTGTACCGTCCTTCTTTGTGGTCATCCTTGCCAGCACCGGTCTCTTGGTGTACTGTCCTTTTCTGTGGTCATCCTTGCCAGCACCAGTCTCTTGGTGTACCGTCCTTCTTTGTGGTCATCCTTGCCAGCACCGGTCTCTTGGTGTACCGTCCTTCTCTGTTGTCATCCTTGCCAGCACCGGTATTTTGGTGTACCGTCCTTCTCTGCGGTCAACCTTGCCAGCACCGGTATCATGGTGTACCATCCTTCTCTGTGGTCATCCTTGACAGCACCGGTCTCTTGGGGTACCGTCCTTCTCTGTGGTCATCCTTGCCAGCACCGGTATTTTGGTGTACCATCCATCTCTGCGGTCATCCTTGCCAGCACCGGTCTCATGGTGTACCATCCTTCTCTGCGGTCAACCTTGCCAGCACCGGTATCATGGTGTACCATCCTTCTCTGTGGTCATCCTTGACAGCACCGGTCTCTTGGGGTACCGTCCTTCTCTGTGGTCATCCTTGCCAGCACCGGTATTTTGGTGTACCATCCATCTCTGCGGTCATCCTTGCCAGCACCGGTCTCATGGTGTACCATCCTTCTCTGTGGTCCTCCTTGCCAGCACCGGTCTCTTGGTGTACCGTCCTTCTCTGTGGTCATCCTTGCCAGCACCAGTCTCTTGGTGTACCATCCTTCTTTGTGGTCATCCTTGCCAGCACCGGTCTCTTGGTGTACCGTCTTTCTCTGTGATTATCCTTGCCAGCACCTGTCTCTTGGTGTACCGTCCTTTTCTGTGGTCATCCTTGCCAGCACCGGTCTATTGGTGTACCGTCCTTCTGTGTGGTCATCCTTGCCAGCACCGGTATTTTGGTGTACCGTCCTTCTCTGCGGTCATCCTTGCCAGCACCGGTCTCATGATGTACCGTCCTTCTCTGTGGTCATCCTTGCCAGCACCAGTCTCTTGGTGTACCGTCCTTCTCTGTGGTCATCCTTGCCAGCACCGGTATTTTAGTGTACCGTCCTTCTCTGTGGTCATCCTTGCCAGCACCGGTCTCTTGGTGTACCGTCCTTCTCTGTGGTCATCCTTGCCAGCACCGGTATTTTGGTGTACCGTCCTTCTCTGCGGTCATCCTTTGCAGCACCGGTATCTTGGTGTACCATCCTTCTCTATGGCCATCCTTGCCAGCACCGGTCTCTTGGTGTACCGTCCTTCTCTGTGGTCATCCTTGCCAGCACCGGTATCTTGGTGTACCGTCCTTATTTGTGCTCATCCTTGCCAGCACCGGTCTCTTGGTGTACCGTCCTTCTTTGTGGTCATCCTTACCAGCACTGGTATCTTGGTGTACCGTCCTTCTCTATGGTCATCCTTGCCAGCACCAGTGTCTTGGTGTACCGTCCTTCTCTGTGGTCATCCTTGCCAGCACTGGTCTCTTGGTGTACCGTCCTTCTCTGTGGTCATCCTTGCCAGTACCGGTCTCTTGGTGCACTGTCCTTCTCTGTGGTCATCCTTGTCAGCATCGGTCTCTTGGTGTACCGTCCTTCTCTGTGGTCATCCTTGCCAGCACCGGTCTCTTGGTGTACCGTCCTTCTCTGTGGTCATCCTTGCTAGCACCGGTCTCTTGGTGTACCGTCCTTTTCTGTGGTCATCTTCGCCAGCACCGGTCTCTTGGTGTACCGTCCTTCTCTGTGGTCATCCTTGCCAGTACCGGTATCTTGGTGTACCGTCCTTATTTGTGCTCATCCTTGCCAGCACCGGTCTCTTGGTGTACCGTCCTTCTTTGTGGTCATCCTTGCCAGCACCGGTCTCTTGGTGTACTGTCCTTCTCTGTGGTCCTCCTTGCCAGCACCTGTCTCTTGGGGTACTGTCCTTCTCTGTGGTCATCCTTGCCAGCACCAGTCTCTTGGTGTACCGTCCTTCTTTGTGGTCATCCTTGCCAGCACCGGTCTCTTGGTGTACCGTCCTTCTCTGTTGTCATCCTTGCCAGCACCGGTATTTTGGTGTACCGTCCTTCTCTGCGGTCAACCTTGCCAGCACCGGTATCATGGTGTACCATCCTTCTCTGTGGTCATCCTTGACAGCACCGGTCTCTTGGGGTACCGTCCTTCTCTGTGGTCATTCTTGCCAGCACCGGTCTCTTGGTGTACCGTCCTTCTCTGTGCTCATCCTTGCCAGCACCGGTCTCTTGGTGTACTGTCCTTCTCTGTGGTCATCCTTGCCAGCACCGGTATTTTGGTGTACCGTCCATCTCTGTGGTCATCCTTGCCAGCACCGGTCTCATGGTGTACCATCCTTCTCTGTGGTCCTCCTTGCCAGCACCGGTCTCTTGGTGTACCGTCATTCTCTGTGGTCATCCTTGCCAGCACCAGTCTCTTGGTGTACCATCCTTCTTTGTGGTCATCCTTGCCAGCACCGGTCTCTTGGTGTACCGTCTTTCTCTGTGGTCATCCTTGCCAGCACCTGTCTTTTGGTGTACCGTCCTTTTCTGTGGTCATCCTTGCCAGCACCGGTCTATTGGTGTACCGTCCTTCTGTGTGGTCATCCTTGTCAGCACCAGTATTTTGGTGTACCGTCCTTCTCTGCGGTCATCCTTGCCAGCACCGGTCTCATGATGTATCGTCCTTCTCTGTGGTCATCCTTGCCAGCACCAGTCTCTTGGTGTACCGTCCTTCTCTGTGGTCATCCTTGCCAGCACCGGTATTTTGGTGTACCGACCTTCTCTGTGGTCATCCTTGCCAGCACCGGTCTCTTGGTGTACCGTCCTTCTCTGTGGTCATCCTTGCCAGCACCAGTATTTTGGTGTACCGTCCTTCTCTGCGGTCATCCTTGCCAGCACCGGTCTCATGATGTACCGTCCTTCTCTGCAGTCATCCTTTGCAGCACCGGTATCTTGGTGTACCGTCCTTCTTTATGGCCATCCTTGCCAGCACCGGTCTCTTGGTGTATCGTCCTTCTCTGTGGTCATCCTTGCCAGCACCGGTATCTTGGTGTACCGTCCTTATTTGTGCTCATCCTTGCCAGCACCGGTCTCTTGGTGTACCGTCCTTCTTTGTGGTCATCCTTACCAGCACCGGTCTCTTGGTGTACTGTCCTTCTCTGTGGTCATCGTTGCCAGCACCAGTCTCTTGGTGTACCGTCTTTCTTTGTGGTCATCCTTGCCAGCACCTGTCTCTTGGTGTACCGTCCTTTTCTGTGGTCCTCCTTGCCAGCACCGGTATTTTGGTGTACCGTCCTTCTCTGCGGTCATCCTTGCCAGCACCGGTCTCATGGTGTACCGTCCTTCTCTGTGGTCATCCTTGCCAGCACCGGTCTCTTGGTGTACCGTCCTTCTCTGCGGTCATCCTTGCCAGCACCAGTCTCTTGGTGTACCATCCTTCTCTGTGGTCATCCTTGCCAGCACTGGTCTCATGGGGTACCGTCCTTCTCTGTGGTCATCCTTGCCAGCACCGGTCTCTTGGTGTACCATCCTTCTGTGTGGTCATCCTTGCCAGCACCAGTCTCTTGGGGTACCGTCCTTCTCTGTGGTCATCCTTGCCAGCACCGGTCTCTTGGTGTACCATCCTTCTCTGTGGTCATCCTTGCCAGCACCGGTCTCTTGGGGTACCGTCCTTCTCTGTGGTCATCCTTGCCAGCACCGGTCTATTGGTGTACCATCCTTCTGTATGGTCATTCTTGCCAGCACCGGTCTCTTGGGGTACCGTCCTTCTCTGTGGTCATCCTTGCCAGCACCGGTCTCTTGGTGTACCGTCCTTCTCTGTGGTCATCCTTGCCAGCACCAGTCTCTTGGTGTACCGTCCTTCTCTGTGGTCATCCTTGCCAGCACCGGTATTTTGGTGTACCATCCTTCTCAGCGGTCATCCTTGCCAGCACCGGTCTCATGGGGTACCGTCCTTCTCTGTGGTCATCCTTGCCAGCACCAGTCTCTTGGTGTACCTTCCTTCTCTGTGGTCATCCTTGCCAGCACCAGTCTCTTGGTGTACCGTCCTTCTCTGTGGTCATCCTTGCCAGCACCAGTCTCTTGGTGTACCATCTTTCTCTGTGGTCCTCCTTGCCAGCACCGGTCTCTTGGTGTACCGTCCTTCTCTGTGGTCATCCTTGCCAGCACCGGTATTTTGGTGTACCATCCTTCTCTGTGGTCATCCTTGCCAGCACCAGTCTCTTGGTGTACCATCTTTCTCTGTGGTCCTCCTTGCCAGCACCGGGCTCTTGGTGTACCGTCCTTCTCTGTGGTCATCCTTGCCAGCACCGGTATTATGGTGTACCGTCCTTCTCTGTGGTCATCCTTGCCAGCACCGGCCTCATGGGGTACCGTCCTTCTCTGTGGTCATCCTTGCCAGCACCAGTCTCTTGGTGTACCATCTTTCTCTGTGGTCCCCCTTGCCAGCACCGGTCTCTTGGTGTACCGTCCTTCTCTGTGGTCATCCTTGCCAGCACCGGTATTTTGGTGTACCGTCCTTCTCAGCGGTCATCCTTGCCAGCACTGGTCTCATGGGGTACCGTCCTTCTCTGTGGTCATCCTTGCCAGCACCAGTCTCTTGGTGTACCGTCCTTCTCTGTGGTCATACTTGCCAGCACCAGTCTCTTGGTGTACCGTCCTTCTCTGTGGTCAACCTTGCCAGCACCGGTCTCTTGGTGTACCATCTTTCTCTGTGGTCCTCCTCGCCAGCACCGGTCTCTTGGTGTACCGTCCTTCTCTGTGGTCATCCTTGCCAGCACCAGTATTTTGGTGTACCGTCCTTCTCTGTGGTCATCCTTGCCAGCACCAGTCTCTTGGTGTACCATCTTTCTCTGTGGTCCTCCTTGCCAGCACCGGTCTCATGGGGTACCGTCCTTCTCTGTGGTCATCCTTGCCATCACCGGTCTCTTGGTGTACCGTCCTTCTCTGTGGTCATCCTTGCCAGCACCGGTCTCTTGGTGTACCATCCTTCTCTGCGGTCATCCTTGCCAGCACCAGTCTCTTGGTGTACCGTCCTTCTCTGCGGTCATCCTTGCCAGCACCAGTCTCTTGGTGTACCGTCCCTCTCTGTGGTCATCCTTGCCAGCACCAGTCTCTTGGTGTACCATCCCTCTCTGCGGTCATCCTTGCCAGCACCGGTCTCTTGGTGTACCGTCCCTCTCTGTGGTCATCCTTGCCAGCACCAGTCTCTTGGTGTACCATCCCTCTCTGCGGTCATCCTTGCCAGCACCAGTCTCTTGGAGTACCGTCCTTCTCTGTGGTCATCCTTGCCAGCACCGGTCTCATGGGGTACCGTCCTTCTCTGTGGTCATCCTTGCCAGCACCGGTCTCTTGGTGTACCATCCTTCTCTGTGCTCATCCTTGCCAGCACCGGTCTCTTGGTGTACTGTCCTTCTCTGTGGTCATCCTTGCCAGCACCGGTATTTTGGTGTACCGTCCATCTCTGTGGTCATCCTTGCCAGCACCGGTCTCATGGTGTACCATCCTTCTCTGTGGTCCTCCTTGCCAGCACCGGTCTCTTGGTGTACCGTCATTCTCTGTGGTCATCCTTGCCAGCACCAGTCTCTTGGTGTACCATCCTTCTTTGTGGTCATCCTTGCCAGCACCGGTCTCTTGGTGTACCGTCTTTCTCTGTGGTCATCCTTGCCAGCACCTGTCTTTTGGTGTACCGTCCTTTTCTGTGGTCATCCTTGCCAGCACCGGTCTATTGGTGTACCGTCCTTCTGTGTGGTCATCCTTGTCAGCACCGGTATTTTGGTGTACCGTCCTTCTCTGCGGTCATCCTTGCCAGCACCGGTCTCATGATGTATCGTCCTTCTCTGTGGTCATCCTTGCCAGCACCAGTCTCTTGGTGTACCGTCCTTCTCTGTGGTCATCCTTGCCAGCACCGGTATTTTGGTGTACCGTCCTTCTCTGTGGTCATCCTTGCCAGCACCGGTCTCTTGGTGTACCGTCCTTCTCTGTGGTCATCCTTGCCAGCACCGGTATTTTGGTGTACCGTCCTTCTCTGCGGTCATCCTTGCCAGCACCGGTCTCATGATGTACCGTCCTTCTCTGCAGTCATCCTTTGCAGCACCGGTATCTTGGTGTACCTTCCTTCTTTATGGCCATCCTTGCCAGCACCGGTCTCTTGGTGTACCGTCCTTCTCTGTGGTCATCCTTGCCAGCACCGGTATCTTGGTGTACCGTCCTTATTTGTGCTCATCCTTGCCAGCACCGGTCTCTTGGTGTACCGTCCTTCTTTGTGGTCATCCTTACCAGCACCGGTCTCTTGGTGTACTGTCCTTCTCTGTGGTCATCGTTGCCAGCACCAGTCTCTTGTTTTACCGTCTTTCTTTGTGGTCATCCTTGCCAGCACCTGTCTCTTGGTGTACCGTCCTTTTCTGTGGTCCTCCTTGCCAGCACCGGTATTTTGGTGTACCGTCCTTCTCTGTGGTCATCCTTGCCAGCACCGGTCTCATGGTGTACCGTCCTTCTCTGTGGTCATCCTTGCCAGCACCGGTCTCTTGGTGTACCGTCCTTCTCTGCGGTCATCCTTGCCAGCACCAGTCTCTTGGTGTACCATCCTTCTCTGTGGTCATCCTTGCCAGCACTGGTCTCATGGGGTACCGTCCTTCTCTGTGGTCATCCTTGCCAGCACCGGTCTCTTGGTGTACCATCCTTCTGTGTGGTCATCCTTGCCAGCACCAGTCTCTTGGGGTACCGTCCTTCTCTGTGGTCATCCTTGCCAGCACCGGTCTCTTGGTGTACCATCCTTCTCTGTGGTCATCCTTGCCAGCACCGGTCTCTTGGGGTACCGTCCTTCTCTGTGGTCATCCTTGCCAGCACCGGTCTATTGGTGTACCATCCTTCTGTATGGTCATTCTTGCCAGCACCGGTCTCTTGGGGTACCGTCCTTCTCTGTGGTCATCCTTGCCAGCACCGGTCTCTTGGTGTACCGTCCTTCTCTGTGGTCATCCTTGCCAGCACCAGTCTCTTGGTGTACCGTCCTTCTCTGTGGTCATCCTTGCCAGCACCGGTATTTTGGTGTACCATCCTTCTCAGCGGTCATCCTTGCCAGCACCGGTCTCATGGGGTACCGTCCTTCTCTGTGGTCATCCTTGCCAGCACCAGTCTCTTGGTGTACCTTCCTTCTCTGTGGTCATCCTTGCCAGCACCAGTCTCTTGGTGTACCGTCCTTCTCTGTGGTCATCCTTGCCAGCACCAGTCTCTTGGTGTACCATCTTTCTCTGTGGTCCTCCTTGCCAGCACCGGTCTCTTGGTGTACCGTCCTTCTCTGTGGTCATCCTTGCCAGCACCGGTATTTTGGTGTACCATCCTTCTCTGTGGTCATCCTTGCCAGCACCAGTCTCTTGGTGTACCATCTTTCTCTGTGGTCCTCCTTGCCAGCACCGGGCTCTTGGTGTACCGTCCTTCTCTGTGGTCATCCTTGCCAGCACCGGTATTATGGTGTACCGTCCTTCTCTGTGGTCATCCTTGCCAGCACCGGCCTCATGGGGTACCGTCCTTCTCTGTGGTCATCCTTGCCAGCACCAGTCTCTTGGTGTACCATCTTTCTCTGTGGTCCCCCTTGCCAGCACCGGTCTCTTGGTGTACCGTCCTTCTCTGTGGTCATCCTTGCCAGCACCGGTATTTTGGTGTACCGTCCTTCTCAGCGGTCATCCTTGCCAGCACCGGTCTCATGGGGTACCGTCCTTCTCTGTGGTCATCCTTGCCAGCACCAGTCTCTTGGTGTACCGTCCTTCTCTGTGGTCATACTTGCCAGCACCAGTCTCTTGGTGTACCGTCCTTCTCTGTGGTCAACCTTGCCAGCACCGGTCTCTTGGTGTACCATCTTTCTCTGTGGTCCTCCTCGCCAGCACCGGTCTCTTGGTGTACCGTCCTTCTCTGTGGTCATCCTTGCCAGCACCAGTATTTTGGTGTACCGTCCTTCTCTGTGGTCATCCTTGCCAGCACCAGTCTCTTGGTGTACCATCTTTCTCTGTGGTCCTCCTTGCCAGCACCGGTCTCTTGGTGTACCATCCTTCTCTGTGGTTATCCTTGCCAGCACCAGTATTTTGGTTTACCGTCCTTCTCTGTGGTCATCCTTGCCAGCACCGGTCTCATGGGGTACTGTCCTTCTCTGTGGTCATCCTTGCCATCACCGGTCTCTTGGTGTACCGTCCTTCTCTGTGGTCATCCTTGCCAGCACCGGTCTCTTGGTGTACCATCCTTCTCTGCGGTCATCCTTGCCAGCACCAGTCTCTTGGTGTACCGTCCTTCTCTGCGGTCATCCTTGCCAGCACCGGTCTCTTGGTGTACCGTCCCTCTCTGTGGTCATCCTTGCCAGCACCAGTCTCTTGGTGTACCATCCCTCTCTGCGGTCATCCTTGCCAGCACCGGTCTCTTGGTGTACCGTCCCTCTCTGTGGTCATCCTTGCCAGCACCAGTCTCTTGGTGTACCATCCCTCTCTGCGGTCATCCTTGCCAGCACCAGTCTCTTGGAGTACCGTCCTTCTCTGTGGTCATCCTTGCCAGCACCGGTCTCATGGGGTACCGTCCTTCTCTGTGGTCATCCTTGCCAGCACCGGTCTCTTGGTGTACCGTCCTTCTCTGTTGTCATCCTTGCCAGCACCGGTATTTTGGTGTACCGTCCTTCTCTGCGGTCAACCTTGCCAGCACCGGTATCATGGTGTACCATCCTTCTCTGTGGTCATCCTTGACAGCACCGGTCTCTTGGGGTACCGTCCTTCTCTGTGGTCATTCTTGCCAGCACCGGTCTCTTGGTGTACCGTCCTTCTCTGTGCTCATCCTTGCCAGCACCGGTCTCTTGGTGTACTGTCCTTCTCTGTGGTCATCCTTGCCAGCACCGGTATTTTGGTGTACCGTCCATCTCTGTGGTCATCCTTGCCAGCACCGGTCTCATGGTGTACCATCCTTCTCTGTGGTCCTCCTTGCCAGCACCGGTCTCTTGGTGTACCGTCATTCTCTGTGGTCATCCTTGCCAGCACCAGTCTCTTGGTGTACCATCCTTCTTTGTGGTCATCCTTGCCAGCACCGGTCTCTTGGTGTACCGTCTTTCTCTGTGGTCATCCTTGCCAGCACCTGTCTTTTGGTGTACCGTCCTTTTCTGTGGTCATCCTTGCCAGCACCGGTCTATTGGTGTACCGTCCTTCTGTGTGGTCATCCTTGTCAGCACCGGTATTTTGGTGTACCGTCCTTCTCTGCGGTCATCCTTGCCAGCACCGGTCTCATGATGTATCGTCCTTCTCTGTGGTCATCCTTGCCAGCACCAGTCTCTTGGTGTACCGTCCTTCTCTGTGGTCATCCTTGCCAGCACCGGTATTTTGGTGTACCGTCCTTCTCTGTGGTCATCCTTGCCAGCACCGGTCTCTTGGTGTACCGTCCTTCTCTGTGGTCATCCTTGCCAGCACCGGTATTTTGGTGTACCGTCCTTCTCTGCGGTCATCCTTGCCAGCACCGGTCTCATGATGTACCGTCCTTCTCTGTGGTCATACTTGCCAGCACCGGTCTCTTGGTGTACCGTCCTTCTCTGTGGTCATCCTTGCCAGCACCGGTATTTTGGTGTACCGTCCTTCTCAGCGGTCATCCTTGCCAGCACCGGTCTCATGGGGTACCGTCCTTCTCTGTGGTCATCCTTGCCAGCACCAGTCTCTTGGTGTACCGTCCTTCTCTGTGGTCATACTTGCCAGCACCAGTCTCTTGGTGTACCGTCCTTCTCTGTGGTCAACCTTGCCAGCACCGGTCTCTTGGTGTACCATCTTTCTCTGTGGTCCTCCTCGCCAGCACCGGTCTCTTGGTGTACCGTCCTTCTCTGTGGTCATCCTTGCCAGCACCAGTATTTTGGTGTACCGTCCTTCTCTGTGGTCATCCTTGCCAGCACCAGTCTCTTGGTGTACCATCTTTCTCTGTGGTCCTCCTTGCCAGCACCGGTCTCATGGGGTACCGTCCTTCTCTGTGGTCATCCTTGCCATCACCGGTCTCTTGGTGTACCGTCCTTCTCTGTGGTCATCCTTGCCAGCACCGGTCTCTTGGTGTACCGTCCTTCTCTGCGGTCATCCTTGCCAGCACCAGTCTCTTGGTGTACCGTCCTTCTCTGCGGTCATCCTTGCCAGCACCAGTCTCTTGGTGTACCGTCCCTCTCTGTGGTCATCCTTGCCAGCACCAGTCTCTTGGTGTACCATCCCTCTCTGCGGTCATCCTTGCCAGCACCGGTCTCTTGGTGTACCGTCCCTCTCTGTGGTCATCCTTGCCAGCACCAGTCTCTTGGTGTACCATCCCTCTCTGCGGTCATCCTTGCCAGCACCAGTCTCTTGGAGTACCGTCCTTCTCTGTGGTCATCCTTGCCAGCACCGGTCTCATGGGGTACCGTCCTTCTCTGTGGTCATCCTTGCCAGCACCGGTCTCTTGGTGTACCATCCTTCTCTGTGCTCATCCTTGCCAGCACCGGTCTCTTGGTGTACTGTCCTTCTCTGTGGTCATCCTTGCCAGCACCGGTATTTTGGTGTACCGTCCATCTCTGTGGTCATCCTTGCCAGCACCGGTCTCATGGTGTACCATCCTTCTCTGTGGTCCTCCTTGCCAGCACCGGTCTCTTGGTGTACCGTCATTCTCTGTGGTCATCCTTGCCAGCACCAGTCTCTTGGTGTACCATCCTTCTTTGTGGTCATCCTTGCCAGCACCGGTCTCTTGGTGTACCGTCTTTCTCTGTGGTCATCCTTGCCAGCACCTGTCTTTTGGTGTACCGTCCTTTTCTGTGGTCATCCTTGCCAGCACCGGTCTATTGGTGTACCGTCCTTCTGTGTGGTCATCCTTGTCAGCACCGGTATTTTGGTGTACCGTCCTTCTCTGCGGTCATCCTTGCCAGCACCGGTCTCATGATGTATCGTCCTTCTCTGTGGTCATCCTTGCCAGCACCAGTCTCTTGGTGTACCGTCCTTCTCTGTGGTCATCCTTGCCAGCACCGGTATTTTGGTGTACCGTCCTTCTCTGTGGTCATCCTTGCCAGCACCGGTCTCTTGGTGTACCGTCCTTCTCTGTGGTCATCCTTGCCAGCACCGGTATTTTGGTGTACCGTCCTTCTCTGCGGTCATCCTTGCCAGCACCGGTCTCATGATGTACCGTCCTTCTCTGCAGTCATCCTTTGCAGCACCGGTATCTTGGTGTACCTTCCTTCTTTATGGCCATCCTTGCCAGCACCGGTCTCTTGGTGTACCGTCCTTCTCTGTGGTCATCCTTGCCAGCACCGGTATCTTGGTGTACCGTCCTTATTTGTGCTCATCCTTGCCAGCACCGGTCTCTTGGTGTACCGTCCTTCTTTGTGGTCATCCTTACCAGCACCGGTCTCTTGGTGTACTGTCCTTCTCTGTGGTCATCGTTGCCAGCACCAGTCTCTTGTTTTACCGTCTTTCTTTGTGGTCATCCTTGCCAGCACCTGTCTCTTGGTGTACCGTCCTTCTCTGTGGTCATACTTGCCAGCACCAGTCTCTTGGTGTACCGTCCTTCTCTGTGGTCAACCTTGCCAGCACCAGTCTCTTGGTGTACCGTCCTTCTCTGTGGTCATACTTGCCAGCACCAGTCTCTTGGTGTACCGTCCTTCTCTGTGGTCAACCTTGCCAGCACCGGTCTCTTGGTGTACCATCTTTCTCTGTGGTCCTCCTCGCCAGCACCGGTCTCTTGGTGTACCGTCCTTCTCTGTGGTCATCCTTGCCAGCACCAGTATTTTGGTGTACCGTCCTTCTCTGTGGTCATCCTTGCCAGCACCAGTCTCTTGGTGTACCATCTTTCTCTGTGGTCCTCCTTGCCAGCACCGGTCTCATGGGGTACCGTCCTTCTCTGTGGTCATCCTTGCCATCACCGGTCTCTTGGTGTACCGTCCTTCTCTGTGGTCATCCTTGCCAGCACCGGTCTCTTGGTGTACCATCCTTCTCTGCGGTCATCCTTGCCAGCACCAGTCTCTTGGTGTACCGTCCTTCTCTGCGGTCATCCTTGCCAGCACCAGTCTCTTGGTGTACCGTCCCTCTCTGTGGTCATCCTTGCCAGCACCAGTCTCTTGGTGTACCATCCCTCTCTGCGGTCATCCTTGCCAGCACCGGTCTCTTGGTGTACCGTCCCTCTCTGTGGTCATCCTTGCCAGCACCAGTCTCTTGGTGTACCATCCCTCTCTGCGGTCATCCTTGCCAGCACCAGTCTCTTGGAGTACCGTCCTTCTCTGTGGTCATCCTTGCCAGCACCGGTCTCATGGGGTACCGTCCTTCTCTGTGGTCATCCTTGCCAGCACCGGTCTCTTGGTGTACCATCCTTCTCTGTGCTCATCCTTGCCAGCACCGGTCTCTTGGTGTACTGTCCTTCTCTGTGGTCATCCTTGCCAGCACCGGTATTTTGGTGTACCGTCCATCTCTGTGGTCATCCTTGCCAGCACCGGTCTCATGGTGTACCATCCTTCTCTGTGGTCCTCCTTGCCAGCACCGGTCTCTTGGTGTACCGTCATTCTCTGTGGTCATCCTTGCCAGCACCAGTCTCTTGGTGTACCATCCTTCTTTGTGGTCATCCTTGCCAGCACCGGTCTCTTGGTGTACCGTCTTTCTCTGTGGTCATCCTTGCCAGCACCTGTCTTTTGGTGTACCGTCCTTTTCTGTGGTCATCCTTGCCAGCACCGGTCTATTGGTGTACCGTCCTTCTGTGTGGTCATCCTTGTCAGCACCGGTATTTTGGTGTACCGTCCTTCTCTGCGGTCATCCTTGCCAGCACCGGTCTCATGATGTATCGTCCTTCTCTGTGGTCATCCTTGCCAGCACCAGTCTCTTGGTGTACCGTCCTTCTCTGTGGTCATCCTTGCCAGCACCGGTATTTTGGTGTACCGTCCTTCTCTGTGGTCATCCTTGCCAGCACCGGTCTCTTGGTGTACCGTCCTTCTCTGTGGTCATCCTTGCCAGCACCGGTATTTTGGTGTACCGTCCTTCTCTGCGGTCATCCTTGCCAGCACCGGTCTCATGATGTACCGTCCTTCTCTGCAGTCATCCTTTGCAGCACCGGTATCTTGGTGTACCTTCCTTCTTTATGGCCATCCTTGCCAGCACCGGTCTCTTGGTGTACCGTCCTTCTCTGTGGTCATCCTTGCCAGCACCGGTATCTTGGTGTACCGTCCTTATTTGTGCTCATCCTTGCCAGCACCGGTCTCTTGGTGTACCGTCCTTCTTTGTGGTCATCCTTACCAGCACCGGTCTCTTGGTGTACTGTCCTTCTCTGTGGTCATCGTTGCCAGCACCAGTCTCTTGTTTTACCGTCTTTCTTTGTGGTCATCCTTGCCAGCACCTGTCTCTTGGTGTACCGTCCTTTTCTGTGGTCCTCCTTGCCAGCACCGGTATTTTGGTGTACCGTCCTTCTCTGTGGTCATCCTTGCCAGCACCGGTCTCATGGTGTACCGTCCTTCTCTGTGGTCATCCTTGCCAGCACCGGTCTCTTGGTGTACCATCCTTCTGTGTGGTCATCCTTGCCAGCACCAGTCTCTTGGGGTACCGTCCTTCTCTGTGGTCATCCTTGCCAGCACCGGTCTCTTGGTGTACCATCCTTCTCTGTGGTCATCCTTGCCAGCACCGGTCTCTTGGGGTACCGTCCTTCTCTGTGGTCATCCTTGCCAGCACCGGTCTCTTGGTGTACCATCCTTCTGTGTGGTCATCCTTGCCAGCACCGGTCTCTTGGGGTACCGTCCTTCTCTGTGGTCATCCTTGCCAGCACCGGTCTCTTGGTGTACCATCCTTCTCTGTGGTCATCCTTGCCAGCACCGGTCTCTTGGGGTACCGTCCTTCTCTGTGGTCATCCTTGCCAGCACCGGTCTATTGGTGTACCATCCTTCTGTATGGTCATTCTTGCCAGCACCGGTCTCTTGGGGTACCGTCCTTCTCTGTGGTCATCCTTGCCAGCACCGGTCTCTTGGTGTACCGTCCTTCTCTGTGGTCATCCTTGCCAGCACCAGTCTCTTGGTGTACCGTCCTTCTCTGTGGTCATCCTTGCCAGCACCGGTATTTTGGTGTACCATCCTTCTCAGCGGTCATCCTTGCCAGCACCGGTCTCATGGGGTACCGTCCTTCTCTGTGGTCATCCTTGCCAGCACCAGTCTCTTGGTGTACCTTCCTTCTCTGTGGTCATCCTTGCCAGCACCAGTCTCTTGGTGTACCGTCCTTCTCTGTGGTCATCCTTGCCAGCACCAGTCTCTTGGTGTACCATCTTTCTCTGTGGTCCTCCTTGCCAGCACCGGTCTCTTGGTGTACCGTCCTTCTCTGTGGTCATCCTTGCCAGCACCGGTATTTTGGTGTACCATCCTTCTCTGTGGTCATCCTTGCCAGCACCAGTCTCTTGGTGTACCATCTTTCTCTGTGGTCCTCCTTGCCAGCACCGGGCTCTTGGTGTACCGTCCTTCTCTGTGGTCATCCTTGCCAGCACCGGTATTATGGTGTACCGTCCTTCTCTGTGGTCATCCTTGCCAGCACCGGCCTCATGGGGTACCGTCCTTCTCTGTGGTCATCCTTGCCAGCACCAGTCTCTTGGTGTACCATCTTTCTCTGTGGTCCCCCTTGCCAGCACCGGTCTCTTGGTGTACCGTCCTTCTCTGTGGTCATCCTTGCCAGCACCGGTATTTTGGTGTACCGTCCTTCTCAGCGGTCATCCTTGCCAGCACCGGTCTCATGGGGTACCGTCCTTCTCTGTGGTCATCCTTGCCAGCACCAGTCTCTTGGTGTACCGTCCTTCTCTGTGGTCATACTTGCCAGCACCAGTCTCTTGGTGTACCGTCCTTCTCTGTGGTCAACCTTGCCAGCACCGGTCTCTTGGTGTACCATCTTTCTCTGTGGTCCTCCTCGCCAGCACCGGTCTCTTGGTGTACCGTCCTTCTCTGTGGTCATCCTTGCCAGCACCAGTATTTTGGTGTAACCTCCTTCTCTGTGGTCATCCTTGCCAGCACCAGTCTCTTGGTGTACCATCTTTCTCTGTGGTCCTCCTTGCCAGCACCGGTCTCTTGGTGTACCATCCTTCTCTGTGGTTATCCTTGCCAGCACCAGTATTTTGGTTTACCGTCCTTCTCTGTGGTCATCCTTGCCAGCACCGGTCTCATGGGGTACTGTCCTTCTCTGTGGTCATCCTTGCCATCACCGGTCTCTTGGTGTACCGTCCTTCTCTGTGGTCATCCTTGCCAGCACCGGTCTCTTGGAGTACCGTCCTTCTCTGTGGTCATCCTTGCCATCACCGGTCTCTTGGTGTACCGTCCTTCTCTGTGGTCATCCTTGCCAGCACCGGTCTCTTGGAGTACCGTCCTTCTCTGTGGTCATCCTTGCCAGCACCAGTCTCTTGGAGTACCGTCCTTCTCTGTGGTCATCCTTGCCAGCACCGGTCTCATGGGGTACCGTCCTTCTCTGTGGTCATCCTTGCCAGCACCGGTCTCTTGGTGTACCGTCCTTCTCTGTTGTCATCCTTGCCAGCACCGGTATTTTGGTGTACCGTCCTTCTCTGCGGTCAACCTTGCCAGCACCGGTATCATGGTGTACCATCCTTCTCTGTGGTCATCCTTGACAGCACCGGTCTCTTGGGGTACCGTCCTTCTCTGTGGTCATTCTTGCCAGCACCGGTCTCTTGGTGTACCGTCCTTCTCTGTGCTCATCCTTGCCAGCACCGGTCTCTTGGTGTACTGTCCTTCTCTGTGGTCATCCTTGCCAGCACCGGTATTTTGGTGTACCGTCCATCTCTGTGGTCATCCTTGCCAGCACCGGTCTCATGGTGTACCATCCTTCTCTGTGGTCCTCCTTGCCAGCACCGGTCTCTTGGTGTACCGTCATTCTCTGTGGTCATCCTTGCCAGCACCAGTCTCTTGGTGTACCATCCTTCTTTGTGGTCATCCTTGCCAGCACCGGTCTCTTGGTGTACCGTCTTTCTCTGTGGTCATCCTTGCCAGCACCTGTCTTTTGGTGTACCGTCCTTTTCTGTGGTCATCCTTGCCAGCACCGGTCTATTGGTGTACCGTCCTTCTGTGTGGTCATCCTTGTCAGCACCGGTATTTTGGTGTACCGTCCTTCTCTGCGGTCATCCTTGCCAGCACCGGTCTCATGATGTATCGTCCTTCTCTGTGGTCATCCTTGCCAGCACCAGTCTCTTGGTGTACCGTCCTTCTCTGTGGTCATCCTTGCCAGCACCGGTATTTTGGTGTACCGTCCTTCTCTGTGGTCATCCTTGCCAGCACCGGTCTCTTGGTGTACCGTCCTTCTCTGTGGTCATCCTTGCCAGCACCGGTATTTTGGTGTACCGTCCTTCTCTGCGGTCATCCTTGCCAGCACCGGTCTCATGATGTACCGTCCTTCTCTGCAGTCATCCTTTGCAGCACCGGTATCTTGGTGTACCATCCTTCTTTATGGCCATCCTTGCCAGCACCGGTCTCTTGGTGTACCGTCCTTCTCTGTGGTCATCCTTGCCAGCACCGGTATCTTGGTGTACCGTCCTTATTTGTGCTCATCCTTGCCAGCACCGGTCTCTTGGTGTACCGTCCTTCTTTGTGGTCATCCTTACCAGCACCGGTCTCTTGGTGTACTGTCCTTCTCTGTGGTCATCGTTGCCAGCACCAGTCTCTTGTTTTACCGTCTTTCTTTGTGGTCATCCTTGCCAGCACCTGTCTCTTGGTGTACCGTCCTTTTCTGTGGTCCTCCTTGCCAGCACCGGTATTTTGGTGTACCGTCCTTCTCTGTGGTCATCCTTGCCAGCACCGGTCTCATGGTGTACCGTCCTTCTCTGTGGTCATCCTTGCCAGCACCGGTCTCTTGGTGTACCGTCCTTCTCTGCGGTCATCCTTGCCAGCACCAGTCTCTTGGTGTACCATCCTTCTCTGTGGTCATCCTTGCCAGCACTGGTCTCATGGGGTACCGTCCTTCTCTGTGGTCATCCTTGCCAGCACCGGTCTCTTGGTGTACCATCCTTCTGTGTGGTCATCCTTGCCAGCACCAGTCTCTTGGGGTACCGTCCTTCTCTGTGGTCATCCTTGCCAGCACCGGTCTCTTGGTGTACCATCCTTCTCTGTGGTCATCCTTGCCAGCACCGGTCTCTTGGGGTACCGTCCTTCTCTGTGGTCATCCTTGCCAGCACCGGTCTATTGGTGTACCATCCTTCTGTATGGTCATTCTTGCCAGCACCGGTCTCTTGGGGTACCGTCCTTCTCTGTGGTCATCCTTGCCAGCACCGGTCTCTTGGTGTACCGTCCTTCTCTGTGGTCATCCTTGCCAGCACCAGTCTCTTGGTGTACCGTCCTTCTCTGTGGTCATCCTTGCCAGCACCGGTATTTTGGTGTACCATCCTTCTCAGCGGTCATCCTTGCCAGCACCGGTCTCATGGGGTACCGTCCTTCTCTGTGGTCATCCTTGCCAGCACCAGTCTCTTGGTGTACCTTCCTTCTCTGTGGTCATCCTTGCCAGCACCAGTCTCTTGGTGTACCGTCCTTCTCTGTGGTCATCCTTGCCAGCACCGGTCTCTTGGTGTACCATCTTTCTCTGTGGTCCTCCTTGCCAGCACCGGTCTCTTGGTGTACCGTCCTTCTCTGTGGTCATCCTTGCCAGCACCGGTATTTTGGTGTACCATCCTTCTCTGTGGTCATCCTTGCCAGCACCAGTCTCTTGGTGTACCATCTTTCTCTGTGGTCCTCCTTGCCAGCACCGGGCTCTTGGTGTACCGTCCTTCTCTGTGGTCATCCTTGCCAGCACCGGTATTATGGTGTACCGTCCTTCTCTGTGGTCATCCTTGCCAGCACCGGCCTCATGGGGTACCGTCCTTCTCTGTGGTCATCCTTGCCAGCACCAGTCTCTTGGTGTACCATCTTTCTCTGTGGTCCCCCTTGCCAGCACCGGTCTCTTGGTGTACCGTCCTTCTCTGTGGTCATCCTTGCCAGCACCGGTATTTTGGTGTACCGTCCTTCTCAGCGGTCATCCTTGCCAGCACCGGTCTCATGGGGTACCGTCCTTCTCTGTGGTCATCCTTGCCAGCACCAGTCTCTTGGTGTACCGTCCTTCTCTGTGGTCATACTTGCCAGCACCAGTCTCTTGGTGTACCGTCCTTCTCTGTGGTCAACCTTGCCAGCACCGGTCTCTTGGTGTACCATCTTTCTCTGTGGTCCTCCTCGCCAGCACCGGTCTCTTGGTGTACCGTCCTTCTCTGTGGTCATCCTTGCCAGCACCAGTATTTTGGTGTACCGTCCTTCTCTGTGGTCATCCTTGCCAGCACCAGTCTCTTGGTGTACCATCTTTCTCTGTGGTCCTCCTTGCCAGCACCGGTCTCTTGGTGTACCATCCTTCTCTGTGGTTATCCTTGCCAGCACCAGTATTTTGGTTTACCGTCCTTCTCTGTGGTCATCCTTGCCAGCACCGGTCTCATGGGGTACCGTCCTTCTCTGTGGTCATCCTTGCCATCACCGGTCTCTTGGTGTACCGTCCTTCTCTGTGGTCATCCTTGCCAGCACCGGTCTCTTGGTGTACCATCCTTCTCTGCGGTCATCCTTGCCAGCACCAGTCTCTTGGTGTACCGTCCTTCTCTGCGGTCATCCTTGCCAGCACCGGTCTCTTGGTGTACCGTCCCTCTCTGTGGTCATCCTTGCCAGCACCAGTCTCTTGGTGTACCATCCCTCTCTGCGGTCATCCTTGCCAGCACCGGTCTCTTGGTGTACCGTCCCTCTCTGTGGTCATCCTTGCCAGCACCAGTCTCTTGGTGTACCATCCCTCTCTGCGGTCATCCTTGCCAGCACCAGTCTCTTGGAGTACCGTCCTTCTCTGTGGTCATCCTTGCCAGCACCGGTCTCATGGGGTACCGTCCTTCTCTGTGGTCATCCTTGCCAGCACCGGTCTCTTGGTGTACCATCCTTCTCTGCGGTCATCCTTGCCAGCACCAGTCTCTTGGTGTACCGTCCTTCTCTGCGGTCATCCTTGCCAGCACCGGTCTCTTGGTGTACCGTCCCTCTCTGTGGTCATCCTTGCCAGCACCAGTCTCTTGGTGTACCGTCCCTCTCTGTGGTCATCATTGCCAGCACCGGTCTCTTGGTGTACCGTCCTTCTCTGTGGTCATCCTTGCCAGCACCGGTATTTTGGTGTACCGTCCTTCTCAGCGGTCATCCTTGCCAGCACCGGTCTCTTGGTGTACCGTCCTTCTCTGTGGTCATCCTTGCCAGCACCGGTATTTTGGTGTACCGTCCTTCTCAGCGGTCATCCTTGCCAGCACCGGTCTCATGGGGTACCGTCCTTCTCTGTGGTCATCCTTGCCAGCACCAGTCTCTTGGTGTACCGTCCTTCTCTGTGGTCATACTTGCCAGCACCAGTCTCTTGGTGTACCGTCCTTCTCTGTGGTCATCCTTGCCAGCACCAGTCTCTTGGTGTACCATCTTTCTCTGTGGTCATCCTTGCCAGCACCAGTCTCTTGGTGTACCATCTTGCTCTGTGGTCCTCCTTGCTAGCACCGGTCTCTTAGTGTACCGTCCTTCTCTGTGGTTATCCTTGCCAGCACCAGTATTTTGGTGTACCGTCCTTCTCTGTGGTCATCCTTGCCAGCACCGGTCTCATGGGGTACCGTCCTTCTCTGTGGTCATCCTTGCCAGAACCGGTCTCTTGGTGTACCGTCCTTCTCTGTGGTCTTCCTTGCCTGCACCGGTCTCTTGGTGTACCATCCTTCTCTGCGGTCATCCTTGCCAGCGCCAGTCTCTTGGTGTACCGTCCTTCTCTGCGGTCATCCTTGCCAGCACCGGTCTCTTGGTGTACCGTCCTTCTCTGCGGTCATCCTTGCCAGCACCGGTCTCTTGGTGTACCGTCCCTCTCTGCGGTCATCCTTGCCAGCACCAGTCTCTTGGTGTACCGTCCCTCTCTGTGGTCATCCTTGCCAGCACCAGTCTCTTGGTGTACCGTCCTTCTCTGCGGTCATCCTTGCCAGCACCGGTCTCATGGGGTACCGTCCTTCTCTGCGGTCATCCTTGCCAGCACCGGTCTCTTGGTGTACCGTCCTTCTCTGCGGTCATCCTTGCCAGCACCGGTCTCTTGGTGTACCGTCCTTCTCTGCGGTCATCCTTGCCAGCACCGGTCTCTTGGTGTACCGTCCTTCTCTTTGGTCATCCTTGCCAGCACCGGTCTCATGGTGTACCGTCCTTCTCTATGGTCATCCCTGCCAGCACCGGTCTCTTGGTGTATCTTCCTTCTCTGCGGTCATCCTTGCCAGCACCAGTCTCTTGGTGTACCGTCCTTCTCTGCGGACATCCTTGCCAGCACCGGTCTCTTGGTGTACCGTCCTTCTCTGCGGTCATCCTTGCCAGCACCGGTCTCTTGGTGTACCGTCCTTCTCTTTGGTCATCCTTGCCAGCACCGGTCTCATGGTGTACCGTCCTTCTCTGCGGTCATCCTTGCCAGCACCGGTCTCTTGGTGTACCGTCCCTCTCTGCGGTCATCCTTGCCAGCACCAGTCTCTTGGTGTACCGTCCCTCTCTGTGGTCATCCTTGCCAGCACCAGTCTCTTGGTGTACCGTCCTTCTCTGCGGTCATCCTTGCCAGCACCGGTCTCATGGGGTACCGTCCTTCTCTGCGGTCATCCTTGCCAGCACCGGTCTCTTGGTGTACCGTCCTTCTCTGCGGTCATCCTTGCCAGCACCGGTCTCTTGGTGTACCGTCCTTCTCTGCGGTCATCCTTGCCAGCACCGGTCTCTTGGTGTACCGTCCTTCTCTTTGGTCATCCTTGCCAGCACCGGTCTCATGGTGTACCGTCCTTCTCTATGGTCATCCCTGCCAGCACCGGTCTCTTGGTGTATCTTCCTTCTCTGCGGTCATCCTTGCCAGCACCAGTCTCTTGGTGTACCGTCCTTCTCTGCGGACATCCTTGCCAGCACCGGTCTCTTGGTGTACCGTCCTTCTCTGCGGTCATCCTTGCCAGCACCGGTCTCTTGGTGTACCGTCCTTCTCTTTGGTCATCCTTGCCAGCACCGGTCTCATGGTGTACCGTCCTTCTCTGCGGTCATCCTTGCCAGCACCGGTCTCTTGGTGTACCGTCCTTCTCTTCGGTCATCCTTGTACCGTCCTTCTCTGCGGTCATCCTTGCCAGCACCGGTCTCTTGGTGTACCGTCCTTCTCTGTTGTCATCCTTGCCAGCACCAGTCTCTTGTTGTACCGTCCTTCTCTGCGGTCATCCTTACCAGCACCAGTGTCTTGGTGTACCATCCTTCTCTGTGGTCATCCTTGCCAGCACCAGTCTCTTGGTGTACCGTCCTTCTCTGCGGTCATCCTTGCCAGCACCGGTCTCTTGGGGTACCGTCCTTCTCTGTGGTCATCCTTGCCAGCACCGGTATTTTGGTTTACCATCCATCTCTGCGGTCATCCTTGCCAGCACCGGTCTCATGGTGTACCATCCTTCTCTGTGGTCCTCCTTGCCAGCACCGGTCTCTTGGTGTACCGTCCTTCTCTGTGGTCATCCTTGCCAGCACCAGTCTCTTGGTGTACCATCCTTCTTTGTGGTCATCCTTGCCAGCACCGGTCTCTTGGTGTACCGTCTTTCTCTGTGATCATCCTTGCCAGCACCTGTCTCTTGGTGTACCGTCCTTTTCTGTGGTCATCCTTGCCAGCACCGGTCTATTGGTGTACCGTCCTTCTGTGTGGTCATCCTTGCCAGCACCGGTATTTTGGTGTACCGTCCTTCTCTGCGGTCATCCTTGCCAGCACCGGTCTCATGATGTACCGTCCTTCTCTGTGGTCATCCTTGCCAGCACCAGTCTCTTGGTGTACCGTCCTTCTCTGTGGTCATCCTTGCCAGCACCGGTATTTTAGTGTACCGTCCTTCTCTGTGGTCATCCTTGCCAGCACCGGTCTCTTGGTGTACCGTCCTTCTCTGTGGTCATCCTTGCCAGCACCGGTATTTTGGTGTACCGTCCTTCTCTGCGGTCATCCTTTGCAGCACCGGTATCTTGGTGTACCGTCCTTCTCTATGGCCATCCTTGCCAGCACCGGTCTCTTGGTGTACCGTCCTTCTCTGTGGTCATCCTTGCCAGCACCGGTATCTTGGTGTACCGTCCTTATTTGTGCTCATCCTTGCCAGCACCGGTCTCTTGGTGTACCGTCCTTCTTTGTGGTCATCCTTACCAGCACTGGTATCTTGGTGTACCGTCCTTCTCTATGGTCATCCTTGCCAGCACCAGTGTCTTGGTGTACCGTCCTTCTCTGTGGTCATCCTTGCCAGCACTGGTCTCTTGGTGTACCGTCCTTCTCTGTGGTCATCCTTGCCAGTACCGGTCTCTTGGTGCACTGTCCTTCTCTGTGGTCATCCTTGTCAGCATCGGTCTCTTGGTGTACCGTCCTTCTCTGTGGTCATCCTTGCCAGCACCGGTCTCTTGGTGTACCGTCCTTCTCTGTGGTCATCCTTGCTAGCACCGGTCTCTTGGTGTACCGTCCTTTTCTGTGGTCATCTTCGCCAGCACCGGTCTCTTGGTGTACCGTCCTTCTCTGTGGTCATCCTTGCCAGTACCGGTATCTTGGTGTACCGTCCTTATTTGTGCTCATCCTTGCCAGCACCGGTCTCTTGGTGTACCGTCCTTCTTTGTGGTCATCCTTGCCAGCACCGGTCTCTTGGTGTACTGTCCTTCTCTGTGGTCCTCCTTGCCAGCACCGGTCTCTTGGGGTACTGTCCTTCTTTGTGGTCATCCTTGCCAGCACCGGTCTCTTGGTGTACCGTCCTTCTCTGTTGTCATCCTTGCCAGCACCGGTATTTTGGTGTACCGTCCTTCTCTGCGGTCAACCTTGCCAGCACCGGTATCATGGTGTACCATCCTTCTCTGTGGTCATCCTTGACAGCACCGGTCTCTTGGGGTACCGTCCTTCTCTGTGGTCATTCTTGCCAGCACCGGTCTCTTGGTGTACCGTCCTTCTCTGTGCTCATCCTTGCCAGCACCGGTCTCTTGGTGTACTGTCCTTCTCTGTGGTCATCCTTGCCAGCACCGGTATTTTGGTGTACCGTCCATCTCTGTGGTCATCCTTGCCAGCACCGGTCTCATGGTGTACCATCCTTCTCTGTGGTCCTCCTTGCCAGCACCGGTCTCTTGGTGTACCGTCATTCTCTGTGGTCATCCTTGCCAGCACCAGTCTCTTGGTGTACCATCCTTCTTTGTGGTCATCCTTGCCAGCACCGGTCTCTTGGTGTACCGTCTTTCTCTGTGGTCATCCTTGCCAGCACCTGTCTTTTGGTGTACCGTCCTTTTCTGTGGTCATCCTTGCCAGCACCGGTCTATTGGTGTACCGTCCTTCTGTGTGGTCATCCTTGTCAGCACCAGTATTTTGGTGTACCGTCCTTCTCTGCGGTCATCCTTGCCAGCACCGGTCTCATGATGTATCGTCCTTCTCTGTGGTCATCCTTGCCAGCACCAGTCTCTTGGTGTACCGTCCTTCTCTGTGGTCATCCTTGCCAGCACCGGTATTTTGGTGTACCGTCCTTCTCTGTGGTCATCCTTGCCAGCACCGGTCTCTTGGTGTACCGTCCTTCTCTGTGGTCATCCTTGCCAGCACCAGTATTTTGGTGTACCGTCCTTCTCTGCGGTCATCCTTGCCAGCACCGGTCTCATGATGTACCGTCCTTCTCTGCAGTCATCCTTTGCAGCACCGGTATCTTGGTGTACCGTCCTTCTTTATGGCCATCCTTGCCAGCACCGGTCTCTTGGTGTACCGTCCTTCTCTGTGGTCATCCTTGCCAGCACCGGTATCTTGGTGTACCGTCCTTATTTGTGCTCATCCTTGCCAGCACCGGTCTCTTGGTGTACCGTCCTTCTTTGTGGTCATCCTTACCAGCACCGGTCTCTTGGTGTACTGTCCTTCTCTGTGGTCATCGTTGCCAGCACCAGTCTCTTGGTGTACCGTCTTTCTTTGTGGTCATCCTTGCCAGCACCTGTCTCTTGGTGTACCGTCCTTTTCTGTGGTCCTCCTTGCCAGCACCGGTATTTTGGTGTACCGTCCTTCTCTGCGGTCATCCTTGCCAGCACCGGTCTCATGGTGTACCGTCCTTCTCTGTGGTGATCCTTGCCAGCACCGGTCTCTTGGTGTACCGTCCTTCTCTGCGGTCATCCTTGCCAGCACCAGTCTCTTGGTGTACCATCCTTCTCTGTGGTCATCCTTGCCAGCACTGGTCTCATGGGGTACCGTCCTTCTCTGTGGTCATCCTTGCCAGCACCGGTCTCTTGGTGTACCATCCTTCTGTGTGGTCATCCTTGCCAGCACCAGTCTCTTGGGGTACCGTCCTTCTCTGTGGTCATCCTTGCCAGCACCGGTCTCTTGGTGTACCATCCTTCTCTGTGGTCATCCTTGCCAGCACCGGTCTCTTGGGGTACCGTCCTTCTCTGTGGTCATCCTTGCCAGCACCGGTCTATTGGTGTACCATCCTTCTGTATGGTCATTCTTGCCAGCACCGGTCTCTTGGGGTACCGTCCTTCTCTGTGGTCATCCTTGCCAGCACCGGTCTCTTGGTGTACCGTCCTTCTCTGTGGTCATCCTTGCCAGCACCAGTCTCTTGGTGTACCGTCCTTCTCTGTGGTCATCCTTGCCAGCACCGGTATTTTGGTGTACCATCCTTCTCAGCGGTCATCCTTGCCAGCACCGGTCTCATGGGGTACCGTCCTTCTCTGTGGTCATCCTTGCCAGCACCAGTCTCTTGGTGTACCTTCCTTCTCTGTGGTCATCCTTGCCAGCACCAGTCTCTTGGTGTACCGTCCTTCTCTGTGGTCATCCTTGCCAGCACCAGTCTCTTGGTGTACCATCTTTCTCTGTGGTCCTCCTTGCCAGCACCGGTCTCTTGGTGTACCGTCCTTCTCTGTGGTCATCCTTGCCAGCACCGGTATTTTGGTGTACCATCCTTCTCTGTGGTCATCCTTGCCAGCACCAGTCTCTTGGTGTACCATCTTTCTCTGTGGTCCTCCTTGCCAGCACCGGGCTCTTGGTGTACCGTCCTTCTCTGTGGTCATCCTTGCCAGCACCGGTATTATGGTGTACCGTCCTTCTCTGTGGTCATCCTTGCCAGCACCGGCCTCATGGGGTACCGTCCTTCTCTGTGGTCATCCTTGCCAGCACCAGTCTCTTGGTGTACCATCTTTCTCTGTGGTCCCCCTTGCCAGCACCGGTCTCTTGGTGTACCGTCCTTCTCTGTGGTCATCCTTGCCAGCACCGGTATTTTGGTGTACCGTCCTTCTCAGCGGTCATCCTTGCCAGCACCGGTCTCATGGGGTACCGTCCTTCTCTGTGGTCATCCTTGCCAGCACCAGTCTCTTGGTGTACCGTCCTTCTCTGTGGTCATACTTGCCAGCACCAGTCTCTTGGTGTACCGTCCTTCTCTGTGGTCAACCTTGCCAGCACCGGTCTCTTGGTGTACCATCTTTCTCTGTGGTCCTCCTCGCCAGCACCGGTCTCTTGGTGTACCGTCCTTCTCTGTGGTCATCCTTGCCAGCACCAGTATTTTGGTGTACCGTCCTTCTCTGTGGTCATCCTTGCCAGCACCAGTCTCTTGGTGTACCATCTTTCTCTGTGGTCCTCCTTGCCAGCACCGGTCTCATGGGGTACCGTCCTTCTCTGTGGTCATCCTTGCCATCACCGGTCTCTTGGTGTACCGTCCTTCTCTGTGGTCATCCTTGCCAGCACCGGTCTCTTGGTGTACCATCCTTCTCTGCGGTCATCCTTGCCAGCACCAGTCTCTTGGTGTACCGTCCTTCTCTGCGGTCATCCTTGCCAGCACCGGTCTCTTGGTGTACCGTCCCTCTCTGTGGTCATCCTTGCCAGCACCAGTCTCTTGGTGTACCATCCCTCTCTGCGGTCATCCTTGCCAGCACCGGTCTCTTGGTGTACCGTCCCTCTCTGTGGTCATCCTTGCCAGCACCAGTCTCTTGGTGTACCATCCCTCTCTGCGGTCATCCTTGCCAGCACCAGTCTCTTGGAGTACCGTCCTTCTCTGTGGTCATCCTTGCCAGCACCGGTCTCATGGGGTACCGTCCTTCTCTGTGGTCATCCTTGCCAGCACCGGTCTCTTGGTGTACCATCCTTCTCTGTGGTCATCCTTGCCAGCACCAGTCTCTTGGTGTACCGTCCTTCTCTGCGGTCATCCTTGCCAGCACCGGTCTCTTGGTGTACCGTCCCTCTCTGTGGTCATCCTTGCCAGCACCAGTCTCTTGGTGTACCGTCCCTCTCTGTGGTCATCATTGCCAGCACCGGTCTCTTGGTGTACCGTCCTTCTCTGTGGTCATCCTTGCCAGCACCGGTATTTTGGTGTACCGTCCTTCTCTGCCGTCATCCTTGCCAGCACCGGTCTCATGGTGTACCGTCCTTCTCTGTGGTCATCCTTGCCAGCACCAGTCTCTTGGTGTACCGTCCTTCTCTGTGGTCATCCTTTCCAGCACCGGTCTCTTGGTGTACCATACTTTTCTGCGGTCATCCTTGCCAGCATCGGTCTCTTGGTGTACCATCTTTCTCTGTGGTCCTCCTTGCCAGCACCGGTCTCTTGGTGTACCGTCCTTCTCTGTGGTCATCCTTGCCAGCACCAGTATCTTGGTGTACCATCTTTCTCTGTGGTCCTCCTTGCCAGCACCGGTCTCTTGGTGTACCGTCCTTCTCTGTGGTCATCCTTGCCAGCACCAGTCTCTTGGTGTACCATCTTTCTCTGTGGTCCTCCTTGCCAGCACCGGTCTCTTGGTGTACCATCTTTCTCTGTGGTCATCCTTGCCAGCACCGGTATTTTGGTGTACCGTCCTTCTCAGCGGTCATCCTTGCCAGCACCGGTCTCATGGGGTACCGTCCTTCTCTGTGGTCATCCTTGCCAGCACCAGTCTCTTGGTGTACCGTCCTTCTCTGTGGTCATCCTTGCCAGCACCAGTCTCTTGGTGTACCATCTTTCTCTGTGGTCCTCCTTGCCAGCACCGGTCTCTTGGTGTACCGTCCTTCTCTGTGGTCATCCTTGCCAGCACCAGTATTTTGGTGTACCGTCCTTCTCTGTGGTCATCCTTGCCAGCACCAGTCTCTTGGTGTACCATCTTTCTCTGTGGTCCTCCTTGCCAGCACCGGTCTCTTGGTGTACCATCCTTCTCTGTGGTTATCCTTGCCAGCACCAGTATTTTGGTGTACCGTCCTTCTCTGTGGTCATCCTTGCCAGCACCGGTCTCATGGGGTACCGTCCTTCTCTGTGGTCATCCTTGCCATCACCGGTCTCTTGGTGTACCGTCCTTCTCTGCGGTCATCCTTGCCAGCACCGGTCTCTTGGTGTACCGTCCCTCTCTGTGGTCATCCTTGCCAGCACCAGTCTCTTGGTGTACCATCCCTCTCTGTGGTCATCCTTGCCAGCACCAGTCTCTTGGTGTACCGTCCTTCTCTGTGGTCATCCTTGCCAGCACCGGTCTCATGGGGTACCGTCCTTCTCTGTGGTCATCCTTGCCAGCACCGGTCTCTTGGTGTACCATCCTTCTCTGCGGTCATCCTTGCCAGCACCAGTCTCTTGGTGTACAGTCCTTCTCTGCGGTCATCCTTGCCAGCACCGGTCTCTTGGTGTACCGTCCCTCTCTGTGGTCATCCTTGCCAGCACCAGTCTCTTGGTGTACCATCCCTCTCTGTGGTCATCCTTGCCAGCACCAGTCTCTTGGTGTACCGTCCTTCTCTGTGGTCATCCTTGCCAGCACCGGTCTCATGGGGTACCGTCCTTCTCTGTGGTCATCATTGCCAGCACCAGTCTCTTGGTGTACCGTCCTTCTCTGTGGTCATCCTTGCCAGCACCGGTATTTTGGTGTACCGTCCTTCTCTGCCGTCATCCTTGCCAGCACCGGTCTCATGGTGTACCGTCCTTCTCTGTGGTCATCCTTGCCAGCACCAGTCTCTTGGTGTACCGTCCTTCTCTGTGGTCATCCTTGCCAGCACCGGTATTTTGGTGTACCGTCCTTCTCTGTGGTCATCCTTTCCAGCACCAGTATTTTGGTGTAACGTCCTTCTCAGCGGTCATCCTTGCCAGCACCAGTCTCTTGGTGTACCGTCCTTCTTTGTGGTCATCCTTGCCAGCACCGGTCTCTTGGTGTACCGTGCTTCTCTGTGGTCATCCTTTCCAGCACCGGTCTCTTGGTGTACCATACTTTTCTGCGGTCATCCTTGCCAGCACCGGTCTCTTGGTGTACCATCTTTCTCTGTGGTCCTCCTTGCCAGCACCGGTCTCTTGGTGTACCGTCCTTCTCTGTGGTCATCCTTGCCAGCACCAGTCTCATGGGGTACCGTCCTTCTCTGTGGTCATCCTTGCCAGCACCAGTCTCTTGGTGTACCATCTTTCTATGTGGTCATCCTTGCCAGCACCGGTCTCTTGGTGTACCATCCTTCTCTGCGGTCATCCTTGCCAGCACCGGTCTCTTGGTGTACCATCCTTCTCTGCGGTCATCCTTGCCAGCACCGGTCTCTTGGTGTACCGTCCTTCTCTGTGGTCATCCTTGCCAGCACCGGTCTCTTGGTGTACCATACTTTTCTGTGGTCATCCTTGCCAGCACCGGTCTCTTGGTGTACCGTCCTTCTCTGTGGTCATCCTTGCCAGCACCGGTCTCTTGGTGTACTGTCCTTCTCTGTGATCATCCTTGCCAGCACCGGTCTCTTGGTGTACCGTCCTTCTCTTTGGTCATCCTTGCCAGCACCAGTCTCTTGGTGTACCGTCCTTCTCTGTGGTCATCCTTGCCAGCACCGGTCTCTTGGTGTACCATCCTTCTCTGTGGTCATCCTTGCCAGCACCGGTCTCTTGGTGTACCATCCTTCTCTGTGGTCATCCTTGCCAGCACCGGTATTTTGGTGTACCGTCCTTCTCTGCGGTCATCCTTGCCAGCACCAGTCTCTTGGTGTACCGTCCTTCTCTGCGGTCATCCTTACCAGCATAGGTCTCTTGGTGTACCGTCCTTATCTGCGGTCATCCTTGCCAGCACCGGTCTCTTGGTGTACCGTCCTTCTCTGCGGTCATCCTTGCCAGCACCAGTCTCTTGGTGTACCATCTTTCTCTGTGGTCATCCTTGCCAGCACCAGTCTCTTGGTGTACCGTCCTACTCTGCTGTCATCATTGCCAGCACCGGTCTCTTGGTGTACCATCCTTCTCTGTGGTCATCCTTGCCAGCACCGGTGTTTTGGTGTACCGTCCTTCTCTGCGGTCATCCTTGCCAGCACCGGTATTTTGGTGTACCGTCCTTCTCTGCGGTCATCCTTGCCAGCACCGGTCTCTTGGTGTACCGTCCTTCTCTGCGGTCATCCTTGCCAGCACCCGTCTCTTGGTGTACCGTCCTTCTCTGCGGTCATCCTTGCCAGCACCGGTATTTTGGTGTACCGTCCTTCTCTGCGGTCATCCTTGCCAGCACCGGTCTCTTGGTGTACCGTCCTTTTCTGCGGTCATCCTTGCCAGCACCGGTCTCTTGGTGTACCATCCTTCTCTGTGGTCATCCTTGCCAGCACCGGTATTTTGGTGTACCGTCCTTCTCTGCGGTCATCCTTGCCAGCACCAGTCTCTTGGTGTACCATCCTTCTCTGCGGTCATCCTTACCAGCATCGGTCTCTTGGTGTACCGTCCTTTTCTGTGGTCATCCTTGCCAGCACCGGTCTCTTGGTGTACCATCCTTCTCTGTGGTCATCCTTGCCAGCACCGGTATTTTGGTGTACCGTCCTTCTCTGCGGTCATCCTTGCCAGCACCAGTCTCTTGGTGTACCATCCTTCTCTGCGGTCATCCTTACCAGCACCGGTCTCCTGGTGTACCGTCCTTCTCTGTGGTCATCCTTGCCAGCACCAGTCTCTTGGTGTACCATCTTTCTCTGTGGTCATCCTTGCCAGCACCGGTCTCTTGGTGTACCGTCCTTCTCTGCTGTCATCCTTGCCAGCACCGGTCTCTTGGTGTACCATCCTTCTCTGTGGTCATCCTTGCCAGCACCGGTATTTTGGTGTACCGTCCTTCTCTGTGGTCATCCTTGCCAGCACCGGTATTTTGGTGTACCGTCCTTCTCTGCGGTCATCCTTGCCAGCACCGGTCTCTTGGTGTACCGTCCTTCTCTGCGGTCATCCTTGCCAGCAACAGTCTCTTGGTGTACCGTCCTTCTCTGCCGTCATCCTTGCCAGCACCGGTATTTTGGTGTACCGTCCTTCTCTGCGGTCATCCTTGCCAGCACCGGTCTCTTGGTGTACCGTCCTTCTCTGTGGTCATCCTTGACAGCACCGGTCTCTTGGTGTACCATTCTTCTCTGCGGTCATCCTTGCCAGCACCAGTCTCATGGTGTACCGTCCTTCTCTGCGGTCATCCTTGCCAGCACCAGTCTCATGGTGTACCGTCCTTCTCTGTGGTCATCCCTGCCAGCACCGGTATTTTGGTGTACCGTCCTTCTGGGCGGTCATCCTTGCCAGCACCGGTATTTTGGTGTACCGTCCTTCTCTGTGGTCATCCTTGCCAGCACTGGTATTTTGGTGTACCGTCCTTCTCTGCGGTCATCCTTGCCAGCACCGGTATTTTGGTGTACCGTCCTTCTCTGTGGTCATCCTTGCCAGCACCGGTATTTTGGTGTACCGTCCTTCTCTGTGGTCATCCTTGTCAGCACCGGTATTTTGGTGTACCGTCCTTCTGGGCGGTCATCCTTGCCAGCACCAGTTTCATGGTATACCATCCTTCTCTGTGGTCATCCTTGCCAGCACCGGTCTATTGGTGTACCGTCCTTCTCTGTGGTCATCCTTGCCAGCACCGGTCTCATGGTGTACCGTCCTTCTCTGTGGTCATCCTTGCCAGCACCGGTCTCTTGGTGTACCGTCCTTCTCAGCGATCATCCTTGCCAGCATCGGTCTCTTGGTGTACCGTCCTTCTCTGCAGTCATCCTTGCCAGCACCGGTCTCTTGGTGTACCGTCCTTCTCTGTGGTCATCCTTGCCAGCACCGGTCTCTTGGTGTACCATCTTTCTCTGTGGTCATCCTTGCTAGCACCGGTATTTTGGTGTACCGCCCTTCTCTGTGGTCATCCTTGCCAGCACCAGTCTCATGGTGTACTGTCCTTCTCTGTGGTCATCCCTGCCAGCACCGGTCTCTTGGTGTACCATCCTTCTATGTGGTCATCCTTGCCAGCACCTGTATTTTGGTGTACCGTCCTTCTCTGTGGTCATCCTTGCCAGCACCAGTATTTTGGTGTACCGTCCTACTTTGCAGTCATCCTTGCCAGCACCAGTCTCTTGGTGTGCCGTCCTTCTCTGTGGTCATCCTTGCCAGCACCGGTCTCTTGGTGTACCATACTTTTCTGCGGTCATCCTTGCCAGCACCAGTCTCTTGGTGTACCATCCTTCTCTGCGGTCATCCTTACCAGCATCGGTCTCTTGGTGTACCGTCCTTTTCTGTGGTCATCCTTGCCAGCACCGGTCTCTTGGTGTACCATCCTTCTCTGTGGTCATCCTTGCCAGCACCGGTATTTTGGTGTACCGTCCTTCTCTGCGGTCATCCTTGCCAGCACCAGTCTCTTGGTGTACCATCCTTCTCTGCGGTCATCCTTACCAGCACCGGTCTCTTGGTGCACCGTCCTTCTCTGTGGTCATCCTTGCCAGCACCAGTCTCTTGGTGTACCATCTTTCTCTGTGGTCATCCTTGCTAGCACCGGTCTCTTGGTGTACCGTCCTTCTCTGCTGTCATCCTTGCCAGCACCGGTCTCTTGGTGTACCATCCTTCTCTGTGGTCATCCTTGCCAGCACCGGTATTTTGGTGTACCGTCCTTCTCTGCGGTCATCCTTGCCAGCACCGGTATTTTGGTGTACCGTCCTTCTCTGCGGTCATCTTTGCCAGCACCGGTCTCTTGGTGTACCGTCCTTCTCTGCGGTCATCCTTGCCAGCACCAGTCTCTTGGTGTACCGTCCTTCTCTGCTGTCATCCTTGCCAGCACCGGTATTTTGGTGTACCGTCCTTCTCTGCGGTCATCCTTGCCAGCACCGGTCTCTTGGTGTACCGTCCTTCTCTGTGGTCATCCTTGACAGCACCAGTCTCTTAGTGTACCATTCTTCTCTGCGGTCATCCTTGCCAGCACTAGTCTCATGGTGTACCGTCCTTCTCTGCGGTCATCCTTGCCAGCACCAGTCTCATGGTGTACCGTCCGTCTCTGTGGTCATCCCTGCCAGCACCGGTATTTTGGTGTACCGTCCTTCTGGGCGGTCATCCTTGCCAGCACCGGTATGTTGGTGTACCGTCCTTCTCTGTGGTCATCCTTGCCAGCACCGGTATTTTGGTGTACCGTCCTTCTCTGCGGTCATCCTTGCCAGCACCGGTATTTTGGTGTACCGTCCTTCTCTGTGGTCATCCTTGCCAGCACCGGTATTTTGGTGTACCGTCCTTCTCTGTGGTCATCCTTGCCAGCACCGGTATTTTGGTGTACCGTCCTTCTGGGCGGTCATCCTTGCCAGCACCAGTCTCATGGTATACCATCCTTCTCTGTGGTCATCCTTGCCAGCACCGGTCTATTGGTGTACCGTCCTTCTCTGTGGTCATCCTTGCCAGCACCGGTCTCATGGTGTACCGTCCTTCTCTGTGGTCATCCTTGCCAGCACCGGTCTCTTGGTGTACCGTCCTTCTCAGCGATCATCCTTGCCAGCATCGGTCTCTTGGTGTACCGTCCTTCTCTGCAGTCATCCTTGCCAGCACCGGTCTCTTGGTGTACCGTCCTTCTCTGTGGTCATCCGTGCCAGCACCGGTCTCTTGGTGTACCATCTTTCTCTGTGGTCATCCTTGCTAGCACCGGTATTTTGGTGTACCGCCCTTCTCTGTGGTCATCCTTGCCAGCACCAGTCTCATGGTGTACTGTCCTTCTCTGTGGTCATCCCTGCCAGCACCGGTCTCTTGGTGTACCATCCTTCTATGTGGTCATCCTTGCCAGCACCTGTATTTTGGTGTACCGTCCTTCTCTGTGGTCATCCTTGCCAGCACCAGTATTTTGGTGTACCGTCCTACTCTGCAGTCATCCTTGCCAGCACCAGTCTCTTGGTGTGCCGTCCTTCTCTGTGGTCATCCTTGCCAGCACCGGTCTCTTGGTGTACCATACTTTTCTGTGGTCATCCTTGCCAGCACCAGTCCCATGGTATACCGTCCTTCTCTGCGATCATCCTTGCCAGCGCTGGTGTGAGCGTCGTCTACTGCTGTGTCTGCTGGGAGAACATCCACATTTTAGACTTTAATATGCAGTATGTCGTTGGCCTGGCTAATGACAAGCAGGACACATGTGCAATTGCCCCTGCCTTAGAGGCCACCTCCGGCTTCTTCAATCCCAGAATGTTGGCCGCCTTTGTTTGTCGAAAGGCCTGACGAAAGAAGTCCAGGGTGGGTGGTAGTCAAGTTATCAGGGAGCATCTGGGCACATAAGGGGGCTCACAGTGGAGATCAGAGAGGGGCTGCCAGTGGGGCTGTGACATGTTAGCTCCTCTAGGGTCAGGTATCTGTCAGATAGGACTTCAGGGTATGGCCACTGGGTAAACCCAAAAGCCCCAGTGTAGAGAAACACCTTTGACCTACTGGCCCATCGGCTTGGGAGAGGTGGAAGCTCCCTCCAGCCGCGCTTTACGTGACCGAAGGGCAAATGCAGAGGAAACCTTACCATTGGTTTGATACTTTGTTTTCTTGGGCAATGCTGCCAAGCTATAGAAGCAGAAAGCTCTGCGTTACCCACGGAAAAACCATTGAACACTGTCCCATTTAAGTGAATGAAAGAAAATAAATGCCCTTACTCTCGCAAGGGAAGATTCTAGCAAGCTTGTTCACTGCCCCGGCAGCCCTCACGGGGATACACTATTCCAACTTCTCTATACAATGTCCTCGATAAAACAAAGTAAACCCATAACCCACCCCCTAAACTTACCCCAGAGGATTTCCTAAAAGTAAAATACATGCTGCCGTGCTCGCAGAAGAACACAGAGCTAAGCAGGCCACGTCGGGGGAGGGGCCATGAGCATCAGCACACTGTCCAGCCAGGTTTAAAATCCAAAATAGTGATTGGTCCTTGTGTTACTTTAGATCAACCCCCTGAGAAACCACCCAACCAGGAGCCCGTGGCCCAACCAGAGAACAGCGCATCCCACAGCGCTCAGGTGCAGACTACTCCCTAAAGCACAGGCCAGGAAGGAGCAGCAGCCCTGTAGAACTCAGTTGAGCCAGAGTTTATCATTCGTGGGGCGAGTGTGAAGGAAGGCACGAGCTCCTGGGAGACCCGCTGTGAGGAGAGGTGGCTGAGGGAAGACAGGCCTGGGGAGAGCTGGCCAGAGGGCAGCGCCGCACCCTGGAAGACATGGGCCAAAGAGGGCTCATCAGAAGACCACAGCGCAACAGGGAGAAACCCCAGATGGGAGGTACCATTGTGGAAGTGCGGGGAAGTATAGAGATGCAGGACTGCAAGGGGGCGTGTCACTAGAAAAGAAGGATGCCAGCTGCAGGGTAATTACCTGTAGCCAGAGGGCACACTAACATGTGTGAGTCTTCAGCTTGTCTTGAGCCTTGCACCTGGAAGAACACATGATGTACAGGGTGCCCACCGAACAATATTGGTTAGAGAGTTTCACATAACTTAAGAGAAAAACTAAGAATATTGGCGAGCAAACCTGGATATGTCGCCTGAGACACCTGCAGAAACAGTTTGTATACATTGTCGAATTGTGGCTTAAAAGCATTGTCCCAAATTAACCCCTTGTTACCTTTCATCATGGCCGTCACGTAAAGAGGGTTGAGCAACATACACACGTGAATTCTGTCATCTGAGCTAAACTGAGTCTGTCAGCTTGCTGAGTTCACAATAAGTAATACGATTAGGTATTATGGCAAGTGGTTTTGCAAGACGTTTGGGGGCATTAGAGTTAGGTGACGTATAGACCAGGATTATTGTCCTGGCTGTGGCTATAGGCTGGATTATAAAGCACAAGGTAGGTGAAATGCATTGACTTTGCCTTTATTTATTTATTGTGCATACTTAAGGCACTTATACATTAGGTAAATTGCGTTTCAAAGTGCCCGCTGGGCAACAGGGAGGGAATAAGGGAATGAAAAGCAACATAACAATGGAAGATAGAGGCGGTCCTACTAGGCCTTGTGAGCATTCAGAACGTGAAAGTGCAGAGAGAGAGATAAGGGATGAGGGAGTGGGTGGTGAATGCTAGGCGTGCCACAGAGGGAAGTGCTAGGGCGTAAGCAGCTGTTAAGTGATTTGGTGAGAGTGCCAATAATTAAGTAAGTGAGTCCAAGGATAAGTCTTGAAGCCCTATTCTGGATTGGCCGGAGGGGTCGTAGAGAAGAAGAGGGTAGATTAAGGAAAAGGCTATTGCAGTAGTTAAGCCTAGAGAGAACCAGTGCTCTAGAGACATTGAAATTCTGGGGGAAAGTGAGAAAAGGAAGAATACCTTTGAGGAGCTGGAGTTGAAAGTGGGACTTCTCGGCAAGGTCCGGAATGTGAGGGAGGAAGGAAAGAGAGGCGTCGAGGATGACTCCAAGGTTTCTGGCTTCAGATGAAGGAGAAGGGGGAGAGCCATAGAAGATGGCCAGAGTGAAGGGGGGAAAGAGGGAGCAGGAATCCCAATAGGAAGGATCGCAGTCTTGCTGACGCTGAGGCAGAGATCATTGGAAGTACACCAGGACGAATGGCTGAAAGGCAGTCAGGAATGATGGAGGAAGTAAGGAGAGGATCAGAGGGAAGTTTGAAGAAGAGTTGTGTGTCATCTGCATAATACTGGAAGTTACGGGAGAAGATGGAAATGAGGTGCACAAGCAGAGCAAGATAGGTGTTAAAGAGACAGGGAGAAAGGTTGGAGCCCTGGGGGACGCCACATGTGGAGATAGAGGTGGAGGAGGAGAAAGAGCCCAGAATAACCTGGGATTAATGGTTATTGAGGAAGGAGGTCAGCCAGTCCAGTGCCCGCTCAGAGAAACCTAGGGTATTGTGGAGCCGTTTTGCTGCATTTTCCTTTGCAGAAGGAATCGATTTATGAACTCTGGCACTGGTAAAAGGGCAAGTGAGTCCTCAGGAAAATTCACATTTGCACCAGAAAGCCCATTTGCTTCAGGCCAACACACTCACCTTGGCACCTGTAGCAAACATGCAACCCACATCCTGGTTTCCACAATTGTTGTAGTTATATTTGGTTGACTGTGTTCTATCCTAGATACTTCCCTCAAGCCCCTAGAGAGAATTCACTTTGTAGTGCGCCTTGGACACAAAACTCAACCCAAGCACCCAGGAGTGACCTTGTGGGCACTATACAGAAAACCAAAAGTACAAGCAGCAAAGGAATTACGCACTGTGCATGGTACGAGACACATCAATCAAGCACCTAGAGAGGACCCAGTGTGAGCTACCCCCTAAACAAGAAAACCAACAACTACTGTGAGAAACCTAGGCGTATTCTCCCATGTAAACCCAGAGAACCCGCTATTCAGGTGGCCCGGGGAGGGGCATCGCTTTTCGATCTCAACCCTGTGGTGGACAAGTGACGGAGGGTCATCTGGGTAGGGGAGGCCGGGGTTGTATTCATGGGGGAGCCCCAGGCGAGACGCGGTATACCCACAGGACAAAAGGGGAAGAGAAAGAAGTCCCCGAAGACTTCATGTGGTTTACTGACTCTCTTGGCCCTTACACAGGCATTACTACTCCAAACTCAAAGCCCATTATCCATGGTCCAAGTAAGAGGAGGAACAGAGTTAGGTTCACAAGTTCGGGTGAGAGGAGAGGTCAAGCCCAACAGAGACAGGACCACAATATTAATATCCATTAATCTGTGGCCCAGCTAGACCCTAGGGGATACACTCAAGACCCATGCACGTGCAATAAAACACCAAATGGATGTAACACTCTGCCACAAGGGGAAGCCATCTCTGTCGATCTCCTAACAGTATTCTGGTAAATAGAATTAACCATCCATCCCATTCCATCCCCCCTCTCAATTTCCGACAAATACTGGGAAGAAGCGGCAACCAAGAGTAGTGAGGATTACCTGCACCTTGAGAAACAAAAGGAAGACTGCCACATACTACCATTAGGTTGTCCCATTAATAGAGTCAGGCAGAGTCAGGCATTTAACACCGACTACTCACACCTGACTCCACTTGACTCCTGTACGAAGTATAACAGGTGTGGTTTTGCACAATCAAGAGAGTGAGTTGTGAATCCTGATCGGAGCCGAGAAGCCAAGGAGCAGGGAGGTGATGGGAGAGAAGCATGGAGGATCCGGAGGAGAGAGGCGTGCTGAGACGCTGGCCTGGTGCTTGTGAGGGGCTGCAGGGTGGCTAGGAAGCTGTGTCTCTGGGGAGCCGGAGCGAGGCATCCCGTGCCCTGCTGGCAGCGTGCAAAGAAGTGCTTGTTCACTTGGGATGCGTGCCAGTCCCAAGGGGGTCTGAGGGGCAGGTGGTGAAACCCTGATCTCGATCCCATATTCCCAGAGAGACCGCTCGAAAGCGCAACGCTACCCGATCAGTTTCATGCCTGTATGCAAGGGAGAAACTCAGGAGCGTGCTGCTAGCTGGAGCGGGAAGGGAGAAAGACAGATTTCTGCAAGCGGCACGAAGCAGAAAGCAAGAGAGATAACGGAAAGTGAATGAAAAGTGAGAGAATGGTGCTGAGGAATCAGAAAGGAAGAAAAGGACTTGAAAGTAGATCAGAAGGGTGCGAGTGACCCGAAAGTAAAGGAAAGGTGCAAGTGAGCACCGGAGGGCGAGCCAAGTGTGAAAGAGGCACGCAAAGGAAAAGGACAGGTGGAAGGATGTATGGAAGTAAAGAAGTCAATGGGCAAGAGGCACAGTGAAGGGCAAGTGAACCAAATGAAGGTGCCAGGGGCACGACAAGGTGAGAGAAGAGAAAGTCAAAAAAGGTGCAAGTGTACACAGCAAAGGGGTGCAGGAAGCACATGAAGATGAAAGGATAGAAGAAAAGCAAGTCCACGAAATACAGAGAGGGGCTAAAGATCTGAGTGGTCGCACTGAGGAGGAGCAAAGAACCTAGCATTTTCGAAAGTCTCTGATGTTACCCCATGACAAGTTTCTACTATAAGTAAGAGAAAGGCACATCTTGACAACTTGAATCTTGTGATTGAAAGTGAACTTGTGTTGGAACTGAAGGGGCCTGAGCTTGGGGAAGGGAACCCTGAGAGTCCTAACACCGACGGATGCTTATTTGGTGAAACAAGGAGGCATAAGCCTGGGGAAGAGAACCCCGAGAAGCCTGAGAGAAACTGGGTTATATTTGTGCTTTGTTTGAAACGTGGAAGGACTGAAGCTTGGGGAAGGGAATCCCCAGGAACTAAAGCCATTGGGAGTTGTTTGAACAGAGCGAAAGACCTTTGTGGGGAAGAGTTAACGAACAACCTCTTTTTGATTGTGCTGAACTTTGATGATATTGACAGAGCCACATCTGGTGAGAAGACCACAGGAACACAGCCTTGGTATATATTTCTTTTTTAATCACTCTTTTTCTTTTAAAGAGACTTCCTCCTACCACATTTTATCAAAGAGTGATGGCAAGCATAGGTTTAGACACAGACAGATTTTGGTTTTGGACTTTCAGACATCGACGGCCCTTAGAAACATCAATTGAGGAAACCATCCCTTTAGAGTTAGGGCCAGTTCGGCATTGCACCAAACCCAGCATTTTAGTAAATAGAGGCTTTGAAACTATAACACTTGAGTCTGCGCCTCTCTTGATACCATGCCTGTCTCACATTACCCAGAAGCTATGTATGGGCCCTGTACAAGAAAATGTAGTCTTCAGAACATGAGTTGGTGTGTGTGTGTTTCATGCACAAACAATCTCTCAATGTCTGAGAGGTGATTCGATGTGCAGCACACTTTGCAGGAAAATCAATGAAAATAGCTGGAGGTGATCGAGATGCTTAGACTAGGAATCTCGGCAGATCCTAGAAGGGGATCAGTGTGCGTTACAAAGGAAAACAGACTAAAACACCTAGATTTCGTGCACAACATTCACTGTAGAAAGAAACTCACTTAGCCTCGTCAATGATGCTCCTTAGCAACCAAAGATGTTTGCAGGGGGAATCCTCCATAAAGAACAGTGTGTAAGTACGGTCACATCATCCTTAAAGGGCTGCACAACAAAATGTTTTTGCACCAAAATATATGAAGTATAAGAGTGGCACCCAGATTCCTGAGTGGGTTCATTCCCATCCATAGAAGTATATAGGTATCCACGTTTAGCTGCAGCAATCAGCACACCTGGCCTACTGAGATACCCCATGAAATCAGCTGCGTGGCGCTACATGTCCCGTTGCTCCATTCACAAGGGCATTCCAAATATTAGGTCAAAACAACGACTCAGTATCCAACTACTTCATTGGTCTGCACTGGGCTGTTTTGACCACTCCAGCCCCCGTCATTGGTCAAGTCCCATCTGCATGCTTGGACTTGGCCTTGTCCAGCAGTGGCTTATCTATTGCTGATTGGATGTTATGTTATGTTAAATGTTTTATAAAGCGCAACATTCACCCAAAGGCCGACACGCAACGCCAAAGCCAAAAGCAAGAAGCCATGCATCAGAACATAAAAAAGCAATGTTTTAAACGATCAACGGAAATGTAGGTGACCCTGAGTTGCCCGGAGAGCCCGTGGAAGAGCATTCCAGAGTCTGGATGCAATAGCTGAAAAGGCACACCCTCCAACCTGAGAGTACATACATATGGGTATTTGAACCAAATACGCCTTTTGCGAGCGCAAAAGACACCGAAGAACATAGGGATGGAATTTAAGTTGTACGTGTTCCACAACTACCCCAAAAAAAGCTTGATGTACTTAACAGAGGGATTTGAATTGAATTTGTTTGGCTACTGGGAGCCAACGTGAGGAACAAAGGACAGGGGAATGTGAGTTCTGTACGGGGCACCAGTCGCACTCCGCGCAGCTGAGTTCTGCAAGACTTGGAGGTGGTGATCAGATAGCCTGGCTGAGCTCGATACAAGGAGTTGCAGTAATCAATGATGCTAAACCCCAAGGCAGCAATAACTGGGTCGCGCAGGTGAAATGGAAGAATACAAAGAACCTTCTGGAGTATCTTCAGCTGGAAGTGACCAGACGGACAGACTGCACTAATCTGCGCGGCCAGAGGCAAATATGCAGATAGGTTCACAACCAGGTTCTTAACCACAGGCCCGGGGTGGGAAATCGGCCAATAGCAGAAGGCCAAAAAAGTCTGGTCCAAAGATAGGTCACAAAGGGGGGCTATCACCATCACCTCAGGCTTGTCCCAATTCAGCAGAAGCAGTTGTCGCTCATCCAACACCCCACCAACTCCAGGCACCCCCTCAGCTGGGACATTTAGGTTGTTATTTGGAGTGGGGGATTTCTGTAATTAACCCTATTGGATTTGTATTTATTTGTAGACTTTCAATGTCACATTGTTCTTACCGATTACGCACTTTTCAAGCACATTGCAGTGGGATGACGCCATGGGGGTCGGTTGAGCGCAGCTCTGCGGTAGCTTTGCCATCTGTTATCCAGCCCTTGCAGCTGTATGGAGATTCCAATCAACACACATAACGATGCATTTCAGGAATAAATAACAGGACGCTTGGGGCCTGCTCTGACTGCGTACAATTTCCTGTTTGCGTAATCAGAAGTCTTTACACTGGACGAACACGCTGCACATTTGTTTACAAGTACGCAAATCTCAGCTTATTGTACAGGTGCGGTGGTTCCCCGTTCACCTGCAGAAACATACCCCTGCAGGCTAGGGTTACCAGATAAAAAAACAAAAAACAGGACAGGCCATACAGATAGTAGTAGGACTAAAGTAAACACAAATAAAACTGTAGTCCCACTTCTATGTCGCTGGCCTGTTGAGGGGGTGAGAAGGGGTGTTCTCACAGGCACACTCCTCTCATTGGAGGAAAGCAGCCAGGGAGGGCAAGGGGAGGAAATGGGTGTGTGAAAAGCATTCACGTGCCCATTCACATGCAATAAGAGTAGCGCTGAGTCCAATTTCGGGATATCGAAATCGGGTCCGGGGAAAACCGGGACCGTAGCCACCCACCCTTCCAATCCCGGGACAGGGTTTATAAATTTAAAAAACTCCCGGGACACCGAGACGGAGGGTGATTTCCCGGGACGGTCCTGGGAAAACTGGGATGTCTGGTCACCCTACTGCAGGCGATTTATGGATGCGTCTGCGCCTTGTAGTCAGTGGAGTCTTACAGCTAATTCTATTCTTAGACAAGTGTTCCCCGCAATATTATAAATATGACGGATATCAGCCATACACGTCCAAGGTGGATTGATAAGAAAGCACTCACTCGCCCACCGTCTAACAGAAAGCCAGGCGGCCATCAGTGGGGTCATAGTGAAGAGGGGAAATCGAGACTAAACCCATGCCCCCTCACCCCAAGCGCATATATAGAAGAACAGCAGGAAGAACAAGGAGCGCACTTATCATTTGAACCAGGCCCCAGCGCACCCATGGGTGACAAATATGCTGAAACACACCCACTTCACCAACAGTGCAACTTCCATGCTACATTAGAATCAATGCTGCAATATCAGAATCTACAAACACAAAAATCCCTGTTTAAAGGCTTGCAAATGCCTATATGAATTAACATGGTCTAAATGCACAGTGTAAAGCTATGTTTCAGGAAAATTACAGCCAAGTTCATTTCACTCACTGAACACTGGCTGCGGGAGCCTCATCAACATTCCTCGCAAAAACATCCGACCTGCCAAGGCCGCAAATTCAAGATAAAATTGCTTTCTGCAGACAGACATTTTTTAATTATCCACAAATGCGAATAAACCACGGCAACCCAGTGTGCTTTTTTTTTCTTTCCGGGAAAGAAAGACATTTTCTCAAGGACTCGCACAACATTGAAACATGAATTGTAACAAGCCCAGAGCCCAGGTGCGAACTGCTTGTTCAGCTAAAAGTTATGGGAACAAAGTCACATTGCAACAAGATTAGAATTAGGTAATGGGGGCTGGCACAGCTAAATCAACCCACTGACGCAAGAGGTTAATATCCAATTATCAGGCTCTCTGTAAGGGCTACATAGGTAACCTACCACTTTGCAGCCAATAACAGGAGGAGATAGGTTTCTGGGAGCTGATCCAATTCTGTGAGGTCAGCCTGCAGTGTGATTATAAAGCTGGCTTGCAAGCCAGCCCCCGGGGGAGACGGCGCCTGAACTCGCGATGCACGATGCTCTGTGCTTTTCTTTTGTTTTTTTCTTTTTTCTTTGCCTAGAAATAAATGCAGTTTGAAACATGCTGCTGCCTGCTTGGGACTCTGTTGCATTTCTGGGGGCCATATGGGAGGTGTTGGGGCCTCCCATAGCTGGTGAGGGTATGGCTGCTGGCCCCCCACTGCCCTGGGGGGGGGATCCAGCTTCTCCCCAACAAGTTGGTGCCCTCTGTGAGGCTCATTGCTCATTGTAACATGGGTGAATGAGCTCTGCCTGTGCAAGCCCTGCGGTGGACTGAGCTCCCTGCCGCCGACTCAAGGAAGCTGTGGGACCCTCGCCTGCACCTGAAGACCACCGGAAAATGCGTAACCGGCTAAAGGCTTCGGGGGCCACTTGGAAATACCCCGCTTGAGGGCAGGTGAGAGCCCTGCAGGAGAAGGGGTCCGGTGAAGCGCATTGAGGGGGTGTCCAGCAGCGGTGCAACTGCCAGTGCAGCATAGGAAAATGTAAGTCAACCAGCAACATGGGCTTTGAGGGGGGGAAATGTTTAAAGTAGAAATGTTAAAGTGTTTTGTTTGGGTAGAAACTGAGGGAGGGATTGTAAATTGGGTGGTAGGTGATTGTACATTGTCGCAAAATTCAGCGCATTGGTGGTGATCGGCACGTGAATTGTAGTTGGGACTGGGGTGGTGGCAGTGGTCCCTTCTTGTGTTTTTGAGCGTATTGGGTGGGGTAGTGACTCCCTACACCTAGAACAGGAGTGCCGCGCTGATTGGTCTGGATGGTGATTTCATGTACGGGGTCTGGATTTCCTATGAATTGACATTATAGATCAATGAGTAGATGAGGTTCCCTGCTAATTGAGCGTTTAGTTCAGTGAGTGGAAGATAGTTGGCTGGTTAAGGTCCCCTGGTGAGGAGCGTATCACACGCTAGGCGATGCAGCGTGTGCAGTCCAATTATAAGAGTTTACTGTGGTTTACCTTGTTCCAGTTGAGACAGGAAGACAGCTGTGGGGATTGTGGGGTTTTATTTTGGGATTTTTGTGGGGTTGGGAGAAAAGGGTTATTGTTCTGTGTATGCACATTTGTTTGTTCATTTGCACTGTGTTTTTAGTTTGGTGACGTCACCTTCAGATTAATGCATAAGGACACAAAGTTTTGATGGTGAGGAGATAGTGGTGTGGTTTTGGATTTGGAGAATAGGTGACCCAGAGGCGGTGTGTGGAAGACACATGCGCAAGATTGTGGGGGTGTGCCGGAGAAGGCAATGGTTTGGTGAAGATGGGCTGCACGTGGAGTGCACTGGCTAAGGTGCGGAGCCAAGAAGGCTCACAGAAGTTGAAAAATGTTCAATTATCTTCTAACTTTTGCTCCCTGAACAGCGGACTATCGAAATTTTCGAATTGAATAGAGGTAAAATGTATCACACAATACAGAAATGACTCCCCTTCACCTGTTGTGTAGCACACAGCTTCCATGCCGAAATAAGTCAGTAAAACATAGTGTGCAAAGATTCAAAAGTACTGAAGGTAAATTAAAAAGACCATGGCTGCTCATAGGCGGCTTCTCCAGAAGCGTGCAGCAATCGCTAAGGACACACATACACGGCACTTACACGGGAATAGCTTTAAAAGCACATGGCTACAGTTGAACTGTGTGCACGAAGGAAAGGGAAGATGCGAGGGGTCAGCTGATGCTGAACAAACACGAGCAGAGGGAAGAGGGGACTCACCCTTCTGAACCTCCGGGAGTGTAATATTTGATGACACAGGGGCAGAGAAAGGGAGATGAGGACAAGTAGGCACAAAATAAATCATTAAAGTATGCAATGGGAGGGGCAGTTAAAAACAGCTTCAACACACACGCACAAGAATGACAATAGCAGTGTCAACAATCACCACAATATGCACCGCCCATGTGGGGAGGATACATGGGGCAGGATGGGATCATTTCAGCAGACACCACAAGCACCAACGCAGGTACTGTCACCACTACATGTACAGACACAACAAATGACAGCACCCCTACCCCAGGACTGACTAGAATCACAACACAGGGGCACTGCACAGCAGCCAGCACCCATACAGAACACTGACACAATAGCAATGGTACCGGTTACATGACTGGGTGGGGTCTTCCTGATGGGGAACAAATATTTCAAAGGACATAGATTGACATTATACCGCTAATAGGACAGCCCAAGACAAACTTGATTTGACTCACTCTGCTACACACACTCATGCTCCACCTCCCCGACAGAGCGGGCGAGACGCGCGCCAACACACACACTCACGCACACTCAATAATGCAGAGGACAATTGCATAGGGGTGGTGATAGGTATCAAAACATTTTCTTTTCTGGGTGACAGTGGGGCGACTAGGCCATGCATTAGGGAAGAGAGATTTGTGACATCATGAGCAATGTGGATATGACCACCTTATTAACAGAGAAATCCATAACTTGTTAAACACCAGACATACACATGTTGAAAGTAAGGAAGATTGTTTAAGCATAATGGGGGTGCACGGTACAGAGGGGGGTGCATAATGATAGCGCATCACGAGAGAGTACATTTAGCTACATTTTGAGCACACATCTTTCAGTGAGGAGACTGGGCTCATGAATACACGACTAACACAGAACAATTAAATGAGACACACAAGGTGGAAGAAGGTGCACTTGAGGCGGGAGGCCTACATTTCATTGACAGTTCACCACGGGAGGAGAGAAATGGAGGTAAAGGGTGGATGATCCATGTTCCCAACAGAATTGATTTGGCGACACAATAACAGTGCAAGTGGTACTGCCACTAGCGCTTTTGAAAATAGCACTGGCACAAATGCATTAGCCAACACACATAGGGAAAGAGGTCATTGCTGCACGAACTGGAGAATGATGGTTGTATTAAAATTTGAGAGCAGATATTGGGGGGAGAAATATATATTGTTTAAATGTAACAGTAATTACAGTAGTGGAGTAATAAAATACTAGATTAAATGAGTAATTAACAGAGTAGGTAGGCTTTAAAAAGTGGACATGGGGTGGGATAGAGAGAATGGGAGTAAATTGGTAGCGGATTTCATTAGTACCAGCTTAAAGTGCCTGCAGTTCACTGCGAGGCACGCCCTGAGAAGTGTGAGAGGAGCCATAGAAAAAAAAAAGATTTAAAAACCCTGCGATTATCTTAACTAAGTAACATGGTGTACTTAATTTAGAAACACAGGCACCCTATATGACAAATTTACCACCCTGATGTTTCCCTATTTAGCTTGTCAGTGCCTGATGCCCCACGGGACAAAGGCACGCACTATAAATAGCTTACAACAAAAGCACAGTAAATATAAAGATCCAAAGGCCCATTTGTACACTAGCACCCAAATTGCATATATATGATTAAAGTGTGTAATGAGTATCTTCACATAAATTAAGTGCCAACCCATTTTCTGGGTACATTTCGAATTGTGTAACAATTTACAGTCAGACCGCCATTGAACGCCACCAGGTGGTGACAGGATGGTGCATAGGTGTACCATTGGCTCCTCCCACTAGGACACTGAATAGTGTGAGAGTAGTGCAGAGAGGTTAGGTCAAGAAATTGAAGAATTTGTAAATGCTCAGGTCTCAAGCGCTTCCATTTCATTTCTCGCCAGATATAAAGGACCCAGGGCAGGCCTGAAGACAACGGACAACCAACACCCAATGGCTATGGACTACAGTGGGACATTTTCCCCTCCTGACAGACTTTGTTAGATGTGTGAGGCGTCAAGCCCTACAAAGCGGTGGCCACCCTGGCAACGAGGGAGCAACGATCAACAGGGCCAACACAAGAGATTTTCATGAACTGCAAAATAGCACGAACACTCCCGAGTTAGGGAAACATGGCCATCCCATGGTCCAACGCACACTAGCAACTAGAATAGGGACTGACACACGCATTTCCAAAGTTTAATTGAGTTTCATATTACATTTTTTGCACCTACAGCTGTAACACTGTTTTGTTTCTTCTCTTTTCCCTGCACATGCAGGTTGTTGCGTATGCATGCTGTTAGAAATGTGTAGGAAATTTCCTTAATGTTATCTTCCATTAGTAACACTGAGGACTACTAATTAAAGGATCGTGAAGCATTCCCCACTCAATTGCCCACCCTATCAAGAACCTCAGACCCCTTAGAGCATGTTTCCCTGAAGTATATTTCCTTGCTTCCATTGAATAAACAGCCCAAGATTTTCCCTACCCATATTGAGAAATTTTGAAAACACGAAATGTCCAGGGGGAGGTTTGATTTTTGCCCTTAGTGATTGTTTAGTTCGCGGAGCTTGAGGTTACTAACAAGTACTAACGTATTAACGCCTTTCTTGCGATTTTCAGGCGGGCAACTTTATCATCTCATCAGCTGCAAGGACCCAGCAGCGTAAGTGGTTATGGGCACGCAAATAAGGACTTTTACCTTCACGATGGGACTATTAATGATGAACGAAATAATGGGGGTGGTACTTTGAAAATTATATGTAATAGTGAGCATTACCGCTGTATCCCCTGCTAACATTCCCTAACCTAAGCAGGAAGAGTTACGGCGTCAGTGGGTGAGGAAAAGCTGCTGCTAAAGTAAGGAGAGTTAAAGGCAGACACAAGGGGAGTAAAACATACACATAACACACATATCAGAAGTGACCAACAACATGCACACATGTACAAAATTGGTAGGGACACCACTGGAGAGAGCTGTCCTGACTGTTCTTTAACATATGCCGGAAAAGAATTGACTACAACAGAAATTACTATAGCAGAGCACGACGCCCATGTATCCCAAGGTGCGAAGAAGATTGCAAGGGAAGACAGCAACATTGAGATTGAAAAAAATAAATAATTAAATAAATAAATAAATACATAAATAATAAAAATAAATAAATAAATAATAAAGGAAGAAAGAAAAACAAAAAGAGAGAAGAAAAAATAAAATGAAAAAGACAAAAATATGATAAGTGCCTAACAGAGTGGGAGAAAAGAGCAAAGATGGTCACTGAAGAAGGACGTATACTGTTAAGGTACCAGCGTTATGTTACCAGTACAACAGTGACAAGAAGTGGACAATCATTCTGGATGCAAGAAGGTTGAGAGAAGTTGCGAGATGAGAGCAGGAACATCACTGCTTATGGACTACTATTGAGCACATGCATCTAAAGATCAAGAGAAACTACCACTGAATTGGGGAGGAGAGTGTTCATTGGTGCGCATCAGCATGCCCTTGTTGGTGATGACCAAGGAAGATGTGAAGAGTGACACATTAACAAAGATGGAAAACAACGGAAGAAGAGAAACAGACAGAGAAGTAAAAAGAGGGGGAATTACTTCTCGAGCGAGACAGAAGAATAATTGGGTGAAGTACCAGCATACCAAAGAATGATCAGCAAAAAAAAAAAAAATGCATCTGAAAAGAGAAAGCAAAGAACTAGCTAGTGCTTGCATGGTAATGGATGACATCATGACTGCCTGGTTCATTGAAGGTGATAACGGAAGGACGAGTACCGAGCACAGCACCATTGTGCAAGATAGAGATACATTGCAAGAGAACAACAGAAGAAGACATCGGAATTCAAATAAGAGACATGGTGAAAGGAAGAGCCGGACTAAGATAGCGGTGTGCAACATGGTTCCAGCAGTAATAAAGGTGGCCACTCCCTGTGATCAGAGGAAGTATGAAGGGAAGTGAGTGTGGTGGAACACAGAAGGAGAACACTCCTATATGTACTGTTCATCAACAACAATGCAGAAAATTATGGACACTTCAAGGAATTGACAAAGATATGCAGACCGGAAGGAGGTGAATGTTGCTTGGTGGTGTGGTCGACAAAGTCGACCAGAGGGGGGACTGAAGAGGGGAAATCGAGACTAAACCCATGCCCCCTCACCCCAAGCGCATATATAGAAGAACAGCAGGAAGAACAAGGAGCGCACTTATCATTTGAACCAGGCCCCAGCGCACCCATGGGTGACAAATATGCTGAAACACACCCACTTCACCAACAGTGCAACTTCCATGCTACATTAGAATCAATGCTGCAATATCAGAATCTACAAACACAAAAATCCCTGTTTAAAGGCTTGCAAATGCCTATATGAATTAACATGGTCTAAATGCACAGTGTAAAGCTATGTTTCAGGAAAATTACAGCCAAGTTCATTTCACTCACTGAACACTGGCTGCGGGAGCCTCATCAACATTCCTCGCAAAACATCCGACCTGCCAAGGCCGCAAATTCAAGATAAAATTGCTTTCTGCAGACAGACATTTTTTAATTATCCACAAATGCGAATAAATCACGGCAACCCAGTGTGCTTTTTTTTCTTTCCGGGAAAGAAAGACATTTTCTCAAGGACTCGCACAACATTGAAACATGAATTGTAACAAGCCCAGAGCCCAGGTGCGAACTGCTTGTTCAGCTAAAAGTTATGGGAACAAAGTCACATTGCAACAAGATTAGAATTAGGTAATGGGGGCTGGCACAGCTAAATCAACCCACTGACACAAGAGGTTAATATCCAATTATCAGGCTCTCTGTAAGGGCTACATAGGTAACCTACCACTTTGCAGCCAATAACAGGAGGAGATAGGTTTCTGGGAGCTGATCCAATTCTGTGAGGTCAGCCTGCAGTGTGATTATAAAGCTGACTTGCAAGCCAGCCCCGGGGGAGACGGCGCCTGAACTCGCGATGCACGATGCTCTGTGCTTTTCTTTTGTTTTTTTCTTTTTTCTTTGCCTAGAAATAAATGCAGTTTGAAACATGCTGCTGCCTGCTTGGGACTCTGTTGCATTTCTGGGGGCCATATGGGAGGTGTTGGGGCCTCCCATAGCTGGTGAGGGTATGGCTGCTGGCCCCCCACTGCCCTGGGGGAGGGGGGCATCCAGCTTCTCCCCAACAATAGTTGTGTTCCTTGTGCTTTTTTGCCATCTGAATCAGTTCAAGACATCCTGCTTTTCACAGAGGGATTCATGGCAAGCAACAGGCCAGGACCATCAAGACTGCAGGGCTCAGGCCAGGGCAGGGAGAGCAGCGTTACCAAATGGAAACTTTCAGTCTGTAAAGTGAAGTGCCCAGCGGCACCATGCCCAGCAGTGGGCAGCGTATCGTCCCAGTAACACTCTTCTATTTGCTCTAAGTAATAGCACCCAAATGCACCCGTCCCAAGACCCCAGCATTCCAAGGTACCAGCCAGTCCCATACCACCGACCATAAATCTGTTAGACCCCCCAATTGATCAGGAAAGATCTGAAAGCAGGGCCAGGGTGCCTTCACCATCAGGTCACATGATTTGTACTGCGAGGTGCCGGGAGGGCTAAAACAACAGACGTAAAATGAGAATGGGGTGCTTTGGAAGGGTGCTGATGTGTCAAGGATTGAGCTGGGGTTTATGAGTTACAGTGACCTCGAAGTACCCTCTTGTCTGCAGTACCAGGTGCACATTAGGTTAGAGAGAGAGAATGTATTGTTTTTCTGTGTATAATGAGCAGTTAATTGTAGCTTTGTGCATGATGACGTGCGAGTAGGATTCAAAGTTGAAGAAGATGGACCGAAGAGACTGGAACCAATGGCCTAGCATCCCTTATGGAGCAGGTAGCCAATGTATAGGTTCGCACCAGCCAGCCATTCGGATTTGTAACCTATATAACGCTGTGTGCCTTTTTAACATGCTGCTTGCGCCGATTTCAGCCGAACGTTCCGTGGCAGCAGTGCTCTCTGCTGGCAATTCTTTCTTTTTGTGGAAATTAACCTTGTTCTCCTTGCTAGCGGTGTGCTCGGCCTGTTTCCCTAGTGGTTTGCATTTTTTCTGGTGTCAGCATTGAGGGGCTTCTCTACATTTTTGGTGACCCTGATGTGATCCCAGTGACCCCCGCGTAGATGGAGGCTTCCAAGCTGCATCTCTGGAGGTGCCGCGCCCGCCTACAGTGAAAAGTCTGCAGCACACAACCCGCAGTAGTGTACAGGAGCCGTTTTCACAGAATTCCTGTCTGCTCTTTGGAGAGGGGTGTATCTCCTAGGAGAGTGCACGCCATTGGTGTGACCCCATGACGGAGGAGCTCGGGTGAGCACGGAGATGTAAGTACACCTCTTGCGAGCATCAACAATGAGCATTCAGGGGCTTCTCTGCATTATTTACAATTGTACCGTAAGTGTCAGGATGCTGTTCAATCGTAACTAAAAGTTATGCCTGGACCGGGAGATACGATAGAGATGAGACAAGAACATTTGAAATTCAGGAGTGCTTTTGTTATACCTTAATTTACTCTATTTCTGTGGACACAAGTGAGACCTCACTATATAAGCATATGACGATGCTCAATTGGGGTACACAGTGGGGCTCACAGTGGGTCATGCAGTGGTGCTTACAGTGGGGCTCACAGTGGAATATGCAGTGGAGCTCACCGTGAGGCTTACAGTGGGTCTCACAGTGGAATACACAGTGGGGCTCACAGTGGGTCATGCAGTGGTGCTTACAGCGGGGCTCGCAGTGGAATATGCAGTGGAGCTCACCGTGAGGCTTACAGTGGGGCTCACGGTGGAATATACAGTGGGGCTCACAGTGGGTCATGCAGTGGTGCTTACAGCGGGGCTCACAGTGGAATATGCAGTGGAGCTCACCGTGAGGCTTACAGTGGGTCTCACGGTGGAATATACAGTGGGGCTCACAGTGGGTCATGCAGTGGTGCTTACAGCGGGGCTCACAGTGGAATATGCAGTGGAGCTCACCGTGAGGCTTACAGTGGGTCTCACGGTGGAATACACAGCGGGGCTCACAGTGGGTCATGCAGTGGTGCTTACAGCGGGGCTCACAGTGGAATATGCAGTGGAGCTCACCGTGAGGCTTACAGTGGGGCTCACGGTGGAATATACAGTGGGGCTCACAGTGGGTCATGCAGTGGTGCTTACAGCGGGGCTCACAGTGGAATATGCAGTGGAGCTCACCGTGAGGCTTACAGTGGGGCTCACGGTGGAATATGCAGTGGAGCTCACCGTGAGGCTTACAGTGGGGCTCACGGTGGAATATACAGTGGGGCTCACAGTGGGTCATGCAGTGGTGCTTACAGCGGGGCTCACAGTGGAATATGCAGTGGAGCTCACCGTGACGCTTACAGTGGGTCTCACGGTGGAATACACAGTGGGGCTCACAGTGGGTCATGCAGTGGTGCTTACATAGGGGCTGATAGTGAAATATGCTGCATGGCTCACAGTGGAGCTCACAGTGAGGCTTACAATGAGGCTCACAGTGACATATACAGTGGGGTGCACAGTGGGGCTCACAGTGGGGCATATAGTGGTGCTTACAGTGGGGCTCATACTGGAATATGCAGTGGTGTTCACTGTGGGGCTCAAAGTGGGGTTTGCAGTGTCGCTCACAGTGGAACATTCAGTGGGACTCACAATGGAGCTCACAGCAGGGCTCACAGTGGGGCATGCAGCAGTGCTTACGGAGGGGCTCACAATGGAATATGCAGTGACATCCACAGTGAAGCTTACCGTGGGGCTCACAGTGGGGCTCACGTGGAATATGCAGCGTCTCTCAGAGTGGGGCACACAGTGGAATGTGCTGTGGGGCTCACAGTGGAATATACAATGGGGCACACAGTGGGGCTCACAGTGGGGCTCAAAGTGGAATATACAGTGGGACACACGCTGGAATTTTCTGTGGGGCTTACACTGAGTCTCAAAGTGGACTATTCAGTAGGGCTCCCAGTGGGGCTTACAGTGGACTATATAGTGGGGGCACAGTGGGTCTCACAATGGAATAAATAATGGGGTGCACAGTGGATATACAGTGGGGTGCACAGTGGATATACAGTGGAGCGCACAGTGGAATACCCAGAGGGGTGCACAGTGGATATACAGTGGAGCACAGTGGAACATACAGTGGGTTGCACAGAGGATATACAGTGGGGTGCACAGTGGAATATACAGTGGGGCGCACAGTGGAATAGACAGTGGGGAGCACAGTGGATATACAGTGAAGTGCACAGTGGACTATATAGTGGGGTGCACAGTGGATATACAGTGGGGCGCACAGTGGAATACCCAGAGGGGTGCACAGTGGATATACGGTGGAGTACAGTGGAACATACAGTGGGTTGCACAGAGGATATACAGTGGGGTGCACAGTGGATGTACAGTGGGGCGCACAGTGGAATATACAGTGGGGAGCACAGTGGACTATATAGTGGGGGCACAGTGGGTCTCACAATGGAATAAACAATGGGGTGCACAGTGGATATACAGTGGGGTGCACAGTGGATATAAAGTGGAGGCAAAAGTGGAATACCCAAGGGGTGCACAGTGGATATACAGTGGAGCAAATTGGAACATACAGTGGGGTTCACAGTGACATATACAGTGGAGCGCACAGTGGAATATGCAGTGGGGTGCACAGTGTATATACAGTGATGCACACAGTGGAATATGCAGTGGGGTGCACAGTGTATATACAGTGGTGCACACAGTGGAATATACAGTGGGGTGCACAGTGGATATGCAGTGGGGTGCACAGTGGAATATACAGTGGGGTGCACAGTGGATATACAGTGGAATGCACAGTGGAAAATACAGTGGGGTGCACAGTGGATATACAATGGGGTGCACAGAGGAATATATAGAGGGGTGCACAGTGGAATATACAGAGGGGCACACAGTGGAACTTACAGTGGGGCGCACAGTGGAATATACAGAGGGGTGCACAGGTTATATACAGTGTAGTGCACAGTGGAATATACAGTGGGGTGCACAGTGGACTACACAGTGGGGCGTACAGTGGATATACAGTGGAGTGCACTGTGGATATACAGTCGGGTGCACAGTGGATATACAGTGGGGTGCACAGTGGAATATGCAGTGGAGCGCACAGTGGAATATACAGTGGAGCGCACAGTGGAATATACAGAGGGGTGGACAGTGGAATATACAGAGGGGTGCAGAGTGGATATACAGTGGAGCGCACAGTGGAATATACAGAGGGGTACACAGTGAATATACAGTGGAGCGTACAGTGGAATATACAGAGGGTTGCACAGTGGAATATACAGTGGGGCGTACAGTGGATATACAGTGGGGTGCACAGTGGATATACAGTGGGGTGCACCGGGTATATACAGTGGTGCACACAATGGAATATACAGTGGGGTTCACAGTGGACTATATAGTGGGGTGCACAGCGGATAGACAGTGGTGCGCACAGTGGAATATACAGTGGGTTTCACAGTGTAATATATACAGTGGGGCACACAGTGGAATATACAGTGGGGCACACAGTGGATATACAGTGGGGTGCACCGGGTATATACAGTGGTGCACACAATGGAATATACAGTGGGGTTCACAGTGGACTATATAGTGGGGTGCACAGTGGATAGACAGTGGTGCGCACAGTGGAATATACAGTGGGTTTCACAGTGTAATATATACAGTGGGGCACACAGTGGAATATACAGTGGGGAGCACAGTGGAATATGCAGTGGGGTGCACCGGGTATATACAGTGGTGCACACAATGGAATATACAGTGGGGTTCAAAGTGGACTATATAGTGGGGTGCACAGTGGATATACAGTGGAGCGCAAAGTAGAATATACACTGGGTTTCACAGTGGAATTTGCAGTGGGGTGCACAGTGTATATACAGTGGTGCACACAGTGGAATATACAGTGGGTTGCACAGTGGACTATACAGTGGGGTGCACAGTGGATATCCAGTGGGGTGCACAGCAGAATATACAGTGAAGCGCACAGTGGAATATACAGTGGGGTGCACAGTGGACTATACAGTGGGGCGTACAGTGGATATACAGTGGAGTGCACACTGGATATACAGTGGGGTGCACAGTGGAATATACAGTGGAGCGCACAGTGGAATATACAGAGGGGTGCACAGTGGATATACAGTGGAGCGCACAGTGGAATATACAGAGGGGTACACAGTGAATATACAGTGGAGCGTACAGTGGAATGTACAGTGGAGCGCAGAGTGGAATATACAGATGGGTGCACAGTGGATATACAGAGGGGTGCACAGTGGATATACAGTGGAGCGCACAGTGGAATATACAGAGGGGTACACAGTGAATATACAGTGGAGCGTACAGTGGAATATACAGTGGAGCGCACAGTGGAATATACAGAGGGGTGCGCAGTGGATATACAGAGGGGTGCACAGTGGATATATAGTGGAGCGTACAGTGGAATATACAGTGGAGCCACAGTGGAATATACAGAGGGATGCACAGTGGATATACAGAGGGGTGCACAGTGGATATACAGTGGAGCGCATAGTGCAACATTCAGTGGGACTCACAATGGAGCTCACAGCAGGGCTCACAGTGGGGCATGCAGCAGTGCTTACAGAGGGGCTCACAATGGAATATGCAGTGACATCCACAGTGAAGCTTACCGTGGGGCTCACAGTGGGGCTCACGTGGAATATGCAGCTTCTCTCAGAGTGGGGCACACAGTGGAATGTGCTGTGGGGCTCACAGTGGAATATACAATGGGGCACACAGTGCGGCTCAAAGTGGAATATACAGTGGGACACACGCTGGAATTTTCTGTGGGGCTTACTGTAACGCTCACCTGATTCCCACAGAGACGCTGACCCGAACTGGACTGCTACCGTGTCTTCTATCGTGAGGCGCAGGGCCTGGAAGATGCTCTGGACGGGGCCTCCGAATTTGGATTGCCTGGCTTGTAGAGTAAGTTTTCTGCAGGTGGAAGAAAAGGGATTGATTACCAGCTGGGGTGGATATGTGTTCCCACCAATCTCCCGTTTCTCACTCTTCTTGACCCCCAACTTGGTTTCTGCAAGCTCTCACCTTAGGTATTGTAAAGATGAGCTCTCCATCCTGCTTCAGGTGCAGGGGTGCGTAGAATCCAGTTATGTCACTGGATGGGAAATAGTTGCGGACACTGTGTCCTTCGTCTCTCCTGCGGTAGCCGTAAGTATGAGTGTCTTTTCTCCACAGGAGCCGGGGTCCAGAAACCTAAAGCTGGTAAGTCTCTCGGTGAGTATTTGTTCTCCGTGCTTAGTTAGTGCTCACCATGTATTCCTCTTATACAGGTGCTGGGATGTAGCTGGCGTCATAGCCGCGGTGGAGGAAGGTAAGTGAAAGAAAAGCGACTGCTTACTTCTAATGATTGTCTTTTTCTGCTTACAGGTGCCGAGATGCTGCCGGCGACACAGCCGCTGTCGCGTGTGATGAGGCACGTAAGTAAGTGGAAGAAATGTGGCCGCTTTAGAGCGGGCACCTCTAATGACTATTTTTTTCTGTTTTTCAGGTGCCGAGATGCTGCCGGCGTCGTGGCCGCGGTGGAATTCGGCGAGGCCACGGATGGGTAAGGCAAGGTGGCGCGGCTGCGAGCGTTTGAGAACGCTGCTAATCTTGTACCTTTCCTTTGCAGGATCGTCGGAGGTAGGATTGCTGAGGCCGGATTCCGGTAAGTAATTTCTAATGCTCGCCTTCTCTTTTCTTGTCTGTTTGCAGGTGTTCCGGGTGCTGGCGGGCGTGTCAGGAGCCAGGATGCAGGAGCCGACTCGGTGAGCGTCCTGCTGCTGATGCAGAATAACGCAAAGCACGTGTATTCCATTGGGCGTGGTTTAAATAGCAGAGAAGTGCTTCAGGTGTGCGTTCTTCCACCGGCCCCACCCAGGTAAGAAAAGAGTTCCTGAATACACAGTGCACAGTGGAATATACAGTGGAGCGCACAGTGGAATATACAGAGGGGTGCACAGTGGAATATACCGAGGGGTGCACAGTGGAATATACAGTGGAGCGCACAGTGGAATATACAGAGGGGTGCACAGTGGATATACAGTGGAGCGCACAGTGGAATATACAGAGGGGTGCACAGTGGATATACAGTGGAGCGCACAGTGGAATATAAAGAGGGGTGCACAGTGGAATATACCGAGGGGTGCACAGTGGATATACAGTGGAACGCACAGTGGAATATACAGATGAGTACACAGTGGATATACAGTGGAGCGCACAGTGGAATATACCGAGGGGTGCACAGTGGATATACAGTGGAGGGCACAGTGGAATATACGGAGGGGTACACAGTGGATATACAGTGGAGCGCACAGTGGAATATACAGAGGGGTGCACAGTGGATATACAGTGGAGCGCACAGTGGAATATACAGAGGGGTACACAGTGGATATACAGTGGTGTGCACAGTGGAATATACAGAGGGGTGCACAGTGGAATTTACAGATGGGTGCTCAGTGGTTATACAGTGGAGCGCACAGTGGAATATACAGAGGGGTGCACAGTGGAATATACCGAGGGGTGCACAGTGGATATACAGTGGAGTGCACAGTGGAATATACAGAGGGGTGCACAGTGGAATATACAGAGGGGTACACAGTGGATATACAGTGGAGCGCACGGTGGAATATACAGTGGGATACACAGTGGATATACAGTGGAGTGCACAGTGGAATATACCGAGGGGTGCACAGTGGATATACAGTGGAGCGCACAGTGGAATATACCGAGGGGTGCACAGTGGATATACAGTGGAGTGCACAGTGGAATATACAGAGGGGTGCACAGTGGAATATACAGAGGGATACACAGTGGATATATAGTGGAGCGCACAGTGGAATATACAGAGGGGTGCACAGTAGAATATACCGAGGGGTGCACAGTGGATATACAGTGGAGCACACAGTGGAATATGCAGAGGTGTGCACAGTGGAATATACAGAGGGGTACACAGTGGATATACAGTGGAGCGCACAGTGGAATATACAGAGGGGTGCACAGTGGAATATACCGAGGGGTGCACAGTGAATATACAGTGGAGCGCAAAGTGGAATATACAGAGGGGGGGAAAATGTGGAATATATAGATGGGTACACAGTGGAATATACAGTGGAGCGCACAGTTGAATATACAGAGTGGTGCACAGTGGAATATACAGAGGGGTGCACAGTGGAATATACAGAGGGGTGCACAGTGGATATACAGTGGAGTGCACAGTGGAATATACAGAGGGGTGCACAGTGGAATATACCGAGGGGTGCACAGTGGATATACAGTGGAGCGCACAGTGGAATATATAGAGGGCTGCACAGTGGAATATACAGAGGGGTGCACAGTGGAAAATACAGAGGGGTACAAAGTGGATATACAGAGGGGTACACAGTGGATATACAGTGGAGTGCACAGTGGAATATACAGAGGGGTGCACAGTGGAATTTACAGAGGGGTGCTCAGTGGATATACAGTGCAGCACACAGTGGAATATAGAGAGGAGTACACAGTGGATATACAGTGGAGCGCACAGTGGAATATACAGAGGGGTGCATAGTGGAATATATCCAGTGGTGCACAGTGGATATACAGTGGAGCGCACAGTGGAATATGCAGAGGGGAACACAGTGGATATACAGTGCAGCGCACAGTGAAATATACAGAGGGGTACACAGTGGATTAAGCACACAGTGGAATATACAGAGGGGTGCATAGTGGAATATATCCAGTGGTGCACAGTGGATATACAGTGGAGTGCACAGTGGATATACAGTGGAGTGCACAGTGGAATATACAGAGGGGTACACAGTGGATATACAGTGGAGCACACAGTGGAATATACAGAACGGTGCACAGTGGAATACACAGAGGGGTACACAGTAGATATACAGTGGAGCACACAGTGGAATATACAGAGGGGTGCATAGTGGAATATATCCAGTGGTGCACAGTGGATATACAGTGGAGCACACAGTGGAATATACAGAGGGGTGCACAGTGGAATATACAGAGGGGTGCACAGTGCATATACAGTGGAGCGCACAGTGGAATATACAGAGGGGACCACAGTGGATATACAGTGCAGCGCACAGTGGAATATACAGAGGGGTGCACAGTGCATATACAGTGGAGCGCACAGTGGAATATACAGAGGGGAACACAGTGGATTAACAGTGGAGTGCACAGTGGAATATACAGAGGGGTAAGCAGTGGATATACAGTGGAGTGCACAGTGGATATACAGTGGAGCGCACAGTGGAATATACAGTGGAGCGCACAGTGGAATATACAGAGGGGTACACAGTGGATATACAGTGGAGCGCACAGTGGAATATACAGAGGGGAACACAGTGGAATATACAATGCAGCGCACAGTGGAATATACAGAGGGGTACACAGTGGATTTACAGTGCAGCACACAATGGATATACAGTGGAGTGCACAGTGGATATACAGTGGAGTGCACAGTGGAATATACAGAGGGGAACACAGTGGATATACAGTGCAGCGCACAGTGGAATATACAGAGGGGTGCACAGTGCATATACAGTGGTGTGCACAGTGCATATACAGTGGAGCGCACAGTGGAATATACAGAGGGGAACACAGTGCATATACAGTGCAGCGCACAGTGGGATATACAAAGGGGTGCACAGTGGAATATACAGAGGGGTGCACAGTGGATATACAGTGCAGCGCACAGTGGATATACAGTGGAGTGCACAGTGGAATATACATAGGGGTACACAGTGGATATACAGTGGAGCACACAGTGGAATATACAGATGGGAACACAGTGGATATACAGTGCAGCGCACAGTGGAATATACAGAGGGGTGCACAGTGCATATACAGTGGAGCACACAATGGAATATACAGCGGGGAACACAGTGGATATACAGTGCAGCGCACAGTGGAATATACAGAGGGGTGCACAGTGCATATACAGTGGAGCGCACAGTGGAATATACAGAGGGGAACACAGTGGATATACAGTGCAGCGCACAGTGGAATATACAGAGGGGTACACAGTGGATTAACAGTGGAGCGCACAGTGGAATATACAGAGGGGTGCACAGTGCATATACAGTGGAGCGCACAGTGGAATATACAGAGGGGAACACAGTGGATATACAGTGCAGCACACAGTGGAATATACAGAGGGGTACACAGTGGATTAACAGTGGAGCACACAGTGGAATATACAGAGGGGTGCACAGTGGAATATACAGAGGGGTACACAGTGGAAAATACAGTGGAGTGAGCGCACAGTGGAATATACAGAGGGGTACACAGTGGATATACAGTGGAGGGCACAGTGGAATATACAGAAGGGTACACATTGGATATACAGTGGAGCGCACAGTGGGATATACAGAGGGGTACACAGTGGATTAACAGTGGAGCGCACAGTGGAATATACAGAGGGGTACACAGTGGATTAACAGTGGAGCGCACAGTGGAATATACAGAGGGGTACACAGTGGATTAACAGTGGAGCGCACAGTGGAATATACAGAGGGGTACACAGTGGATTAAAAGTGGAGCGCACAGTGGAATATACAGAGGGGTACACAGTGGGTATAAAATGGAGCACACAGTGGAATATACTGAAGGGTACACAGTGGATATACAGTGGAACACACAGTGGATATACAGTGGAGCGCACAGTGGAATATACAGAGGGGTGCACAGTGGAACATCCCCAGTGGTGCACAGTGAAATATACAGAGGGGTACACAGTGGAACACACAGTGGATATACAGTGGAGCGCACAGTGGAATATACAAAGGGGTGCACAGTGGAATATACAGAGGGGTACACAGTGGATATACAGTGGAGCCCACAGTGGAATATACAGAGGGGTACACAGTGGATATACAGTGGAGTGCACAGTGAAATATACAGAGGGGTACACAGTGGGTATAAAATGGAGCACACAGTGGAATATACAGAGGGGTGCACATTGGAACATACCCAGTGGTGCACAGTGGATATACAGTGGAGCACACAGTGGAATATACAGAGGGGTGCACAGTGGAATATACAGAGGGGTGGACAGTGGATATACAGTAGAGCACACAGTGGACTATACAGAGGGGTACACTGTGGATATACAGTGGAGCGCACAGTGGATATACAGTGGAGCGCACAGTGGAATATACCCAGTGGTGCAGGTCGGGTGATCTATGATGCTGCTATATAACATTTCACGAATATAAAAGTACTTACCAACCTTCTTACTGTAAGAGTGGTGCCATGTGAGAGGTCAGAGATGAGAGCCAGACACAAAGTTGTAGTATTTTCAAAGTAAGACATTTTATTAAATAGAAATGGGTTGGTAAAACGCCTCTCAAAGCCCTTTTCTAAAGAGGAACTGTTGTGCTTCTGCAAGTGTTGGAACACGAAGCGCAGACGTTTTTCCGCACTGCTCCACACGGCATTGCGAGCTGTAGCTCTTGCCGTACCGCTTCATGGAGGAGGCGTGTCTTCAGCGCTCCACGTGACCAAGCACGTGACTAGCCCACGGGCTTTTAATAAGTCTGGAAGCACCCTTGCGGCGTTAAGCCCGGCGGTGACAAGGCCGCTAACTGTGCTGTTGTGCGGCTGTTGGCGGAGGGTGGTGAGGTGACTTTGCTAGTTATTGGTAATATTTGCTATAATTCTAATCTCACAGAACCATTCATGAGACTCTGTTTAATCCAATTTTAGCTCATCTTTCAACCTATGTTATTAATATTGTATATTTCAGTGTCTAATTCACAATAAGGGAAAAGTTGTACAACTCCAAAAAAAATAAAAAAAAATAAAATAGAATTTCTTTTTTTTTTTTTACATTTTCATCCAAATGTTTAATGGTGAACCGGTCAAATGTTATGCCAAGTTCGTCGGATCATGAACCTCTCCCACAAACTCCCTTGAATAAGAATACTCCTAAAATACCGGATAAGTCTAAAAGTGGGACGCGTATCTCAAAGAAAAACATCATTTTAACTCCAATTAATAAAACACCCAGCCAACATGATATTCGCAATTTTTATGAAAAATTGCAAAGTGGTAGAGCTATGACCGACCCGACTGACTTGGCTTCTCTTGCGACTACTTTAATTAATTTGCCCTTAGCTAAATGTGTTCCAAGTGATCCAAGTTCACAGAAAATCCTTTTCTTAAATAATGATATCCTTGTTCCCCCCATAAGTGTTACTATTTCCGATCAAACTTTACTAACCATATCACATTCTCCAATCAAAAAATCCAAACCCGTTCAAACATTTGCCACAGTCATAGAAGAATCTATGCAAGAGTCTGTAAATATAATAAATGAAGGTCACACTTCAGCACGAGAAACATCTACCTTGAATGGCTCGATGGCATCTGTAATTATTGAAAATGTAGGGCAAGTTAGCCCAATTAAGTCTCTCTCACCCCCATGCCCCACCTCTCCTGAATGTAGGGACTTAGAAAGTTCGAGGGCTTCAGTCACGACTGATTATGCACAACCATGCTCCATGGATTCGACAAGACCGGATGAGGTCTCCTTTTTACAACCTACACCTCGCCGATGTCTAACTACTGACAGAAAAAAACAAGCCACTCTGTCTTTACCCAATCCTGCCCTTATAGAAATCACTTTGGGGGCCATTAATACCACTATATCTAGCCTATTTAAGCTCTTTGATTCTTTGGACCAGAAAATAATTGCTCAAACAAGTAAGCTAGACTATATTAGTGAGTGGATGAGAGACAATACAGTTAAATCTAATAAAAGTTTCTCACTAGAAAACTTGGAGCAAAGAATCAGCCTCCTTGAAACACACATATTATCTCAGCAGGGTTTGGTTGAAAATTCTGGTGTGCCTATCATGCAACGTCTTCGAACTTTAGAAGCTACAAGCCAAGCACCTTATATCACTAACTCAGTATTACCAACATTTTCCAAAATTATTCGACCAATTGAGTGTGTCGAAGAGGTTATGACCACAAAAAACAATGAGTCTTGGATTAGTGTAGACTCCCCAGCGATGATTGTCGATCAACCTACTGTTAATCCTAATCTTCGTGGTTGTCCTAAGCAAAATCCATCAAAAAATAGTCGCACAGCCGTGAATAATAGGAAATTAAAAGCTGTGCCAGCTAAGATTGGTATAAAAAAACAGTCCCAAATTAATCCCATGATAGAAGCCCCAAAAATTAATAATTGCATTCCATCTACCCCATAATTAGTGGTGGTGAAATCACAAACAGAGACACGGTTGCTACGTCCAGTGATCTCCCAGTTGCGTCATGTAATTCATTTCTTCCACAAGTTGTTTTAAAGGAGGATCTAGCCTCTCCGGTTGATTATGACCCTCTGATTGAGTTGGTAAATTTATTAACATCAAATTCTGATAACACATTAGCAAGACAAGTATCGCCTGCTGTACAGACGACTCCCGCACATTATCAAACAACTTCAATTGGTGAAGTCAAGCGAGCACACAAAGTCGTCCCCATAACAGGCGTTGAGGATCGTCTAAGCTCATTAAGAGATGCAGTAGATTCTTATTTATTAAAAAGAATCTCAGAGGTTCTGCCTGAAGTCTCAAATGGTAATGGTCAGCCGCCTCATAGTCACAAGCCACACAATGATAGCGTAACTGAGGTACCTGCCTGTAAAAACAGACCGGTTACCTGTTCAATTCTGAAACCACTTCCATGCAATAGTCGTCATAAACAAGATTTCACAAAACAAGAATTCAGAAACTGGCAAAGCTGGTATCAAATCTCATATAAATGATGCCAGTGCTGCCTTGTCAAAGAAATTTAATTCATTCTATACTCTAATCTTGAAGTGTCAAGACGGGCCCTTCCCAAAATACGACTTATGTCGAGCTAGTGTCTTCAACATTTTTGGAGATATTGAAGGTTTGGATGCTATTTCTTCCACCGATATAGATCAAATAGAGTTTTTGTGTGACAAGAACCTTTCCAAAATTAGATTGTGGATAAAATCGGGAATTGTCCGCAACACTCTATGGAATGCTAGAATGGACCTTTTTAATCTTGGTTTCTTACTAGCACAAGATCCAACACGACAACCTTTCAAGGAGTCTAACACCAATGAGCCCTCTGTTGGTAATAATCTTCAACCATTGTGTGATTGTAACTATTGTTTGAATGAATCACTTTCAGATCTCGTGGTTCCTGCTAATCCTTGTTTATAACCACGAGCAAATTCTTCCATTACTGAAATTTCACTTGCTTGTTGGAACACCCGAGGCTCCTCTCACTTGCAATGGACACTAAATAACCAGCTGAATACATATGATATAGTAGTACTACAGGAAACATGGTTACTAAAGCCGCCTACATGGGATGACCATGAGCGTATTCTTCTTCCAGCAGAACATAGCGGCAAAGGTAGACCTACTGCTGGTTTGTTAGTAGCGGTGAAAGTGAGTAAGGGTTATAAAATCTCGCCCTGGCAAGCACCAAACAAATATATACAAATGGTTAAGATTTCTTTCAACACACAAATATATGCTCTTATCAATGTGTATCGAAATCCTGTAGGTATTACTGATGATAGTTTTTATACTGCTCTATCGTCCCTCTTTGAATTGATCTCTGCTCAGGGCAATATCTCTGGAATTCTAGTAATGGGTGATTTAAATTTCTCTTGTGTTGAGTCTAATACAAGGAGCAAAAATCGCGATGGTCTAAGATGGTTATCTTTTATGGAAGATCTGGATTTAAAAATTGCAAATGGTGCAATCACAGGAGACATCCCTTCAGTGAATACTTGGGAGCGAGGTAACTCAAAAACCACAATTGATTACATCTTTATGTCCAACAACATCTTTATGAGCACTACCAAATTTGTTGTTGTAAAACAAACAGCTAGTGATCATCATCTTTTATCGTTATATTGGTCAGTCGAAATGACAAACTGTTTAAAAACATTGTTATAAACAGACTTTGTTAGTTAACAATGGCAAAAATCGATTTAAATGGTCCATTAACAAATTACTAGCATTGAATGGAGCAATTTTAAATAACCAATGTTCTCAAGAGTCTGCATCCTATATAGATGTATTAAGCACCTTTGCAAATCTCCAGCCTGTTCAGAATAGGCCACCCAGGAGTCACGTTCATGGGTTTGATTTGGCTCTCTGTGAGAGAAAGAAAGCTTACAGAAAGGAAATCAGAAAACTTCGGAAACTACCATTAAATGATCAGATTAAAGCGATTAGATCTGCCAAGTCAAGATATCGAAATTGGGTACGGTCAAGGAAGGCCACATTATACCAACTAGATAGTGAAAACTTTCTACGAGCCTGTCGTAATAAAAACTCTGCTCTGGTCTGGGAACTGCTAAATAAATGTAGCACAGCACCACAAGTATATCTCCAACTTAATGGTGTCTCTGAATCTGCGTGGGTTACACATTTTTCCACACTATATGATGATCCCAAGATGAGATGTTACAAATATAATGGCAGTTCTGCAAAATGTTGGAATTTGCAATGCACAAGAAATATCATTCAGTCCTTCATCAAAACATCGTCCTCGTCAAGAGCAGCAGGCCCTGACGGACTCTCAAACTGGATGTTTAAACAAAATATAAATGAATGGGCATTAATCTTGAACAACACATTTCATTACATTTTGCAAACTAAATGTATACCAGACTCCTGGCGTTCATCTGTGATTATCCTGATCTATAAAAAGGGTGATCGCATGGACGCCAAAAGTTATCGTCCAATAGCGCTATTGGATGCTCCAGGGAAGATTTTCACTAAGTTGGTATTAAGAGATTTCAACCTTTGGTCATCAACAGCTAGTCAACGTGACCCAGCACAAACTGGTTTTGTGGCTGGCCTGGGTACTGGTGTTAACTTACTCACTTTAAATGCCATCAGACAACAAGCTGAGAGTAAGAGACAGCCTAGATACTTTGCTTTTGTGGATCTTCACTCCGCCTTTGACTCGGTATCACGACCAAAACTCATTGATAAATTAATCAAGGCGGAGTGTCCCTCTACTCTTATTGATATCATTTTTGCTCTTCATTCAAAAACCAAGGTCTTTGTAAGATTAAATGCTGAGGACCTTCTAACATCTCCAGTTTACATGCACAGAGGGTTGAAGCAGGGGTGCAGTTTAGCGTCAGCCCTGTTTAACTTTTTTATTAATGATGTACGCTGGAATTTTAGCAAAATAATGGCTGATGCACCGAAACTAAACGGTGTCAAAATCAATGCATTATGGTATGCGGATGATCTTGTTCTAGTGTCAAAAACACTCAGTGGCTTACGCAATCTGTTGTCAGTACTTTGCTGCTACTTCAAAGAAAATGAATTAGTAGTAAATATTGCTAAAACACAGATTGTTAAGTTTGTCCCTAAAGGTCTACGCAAGCATTTGTTAGAATGGCAAATAGAGGGAACGCCCATAAAGATAGTTCCAAACTATGTTTATTTGGGCGTTATTTTTGACGGTTGTCCTACATTAGAGTCGCAGCTGAATAAGATCAAACAGAAGCTAACTCTGGCAATCTGTCAAACACGAATAATTGTTTCTAAATATGGCAAATTTTCAATTAAAGCAGCTCTCGTATATTGGAATCAAAATGTTGTCCCAACTATTCTTTATGGCTTAGAAACGCAAATTATTCCCTCTGGATTTCTTAATTTAATAGAATCCAAATTCTGGCGTGCCATTTTGCGTCTACCACAATGTATTCCCGGGGGGTAGATGCGATATGAATTGGGCCTAATTTCATTATCTGCCCTACATAATTGGCGCTTATGCGCCTTATTACGCAAATGCTTGCTTTCCACACGAGACACCTCCACATTGTCATCTATTTCTAGTTATCTACTTGAATCATCAGAAGAGTTTCCCAAACATTGGTCCACAAATGTTCTCGCCATTATGGTGAATGCCGATATATCGCTTGATCTTCTAATAGTTCACCCGGAGCGAGCAAAGAAGAAAGTATACATGATGGACTGGATTGACACTCGAGCAAAGTGCTTAACTTATAAAGATTTTGGCTCGGCAATATTTGGACCTAAATGCTATAAAGATACTGCTTCCTACTTGTCTTTAGCCCCTTCTGCTGCTATTAGATCTGACATTCTACGGTTGCGATTCAATATTTGGCCCACTCGGGAGGTTAAATCAAGAAGAAAGCAAATATCATCAGATCTTAATTGGTGTAGGTTTTGTCAAAATGCAGCTATTGTTGAGACCCTGCAACACTTATTATTGGAGTATTCAGCCCTCTCGAGTTTAAGAAGTATTCATTTCGTCAACTATCTTGCGTATTTTGCACAAATGGACCCTAGTAATAGATGGGTGGCTCTAGCTGCAACAGAATGTACAGGCATAAGGGTTGCTACCATTAACTTTTTAAAAGCCTTGAACATGGAATGAAAATGTTTTACTTGAAGATGTCTGTCTGTAAATGCATATTAATGTTTGTTACATTGTTCATACTTTTCGAAAATTTGGATTTTTTATGTATAAATTGAAAAAGTTGTTGTAATTTCAACTATATTCAATAATAAATAAAAAAAAAAAAAGAGGAACTGGTCTGTGTCAAATAGTCAGTAACTTAAAAACCACCCATGTGTCCAAAATGCCCTAAACTGGCCCTCACACTAGAAACAAAACAACAACGTGCTGCAAGGAAATGTCTTTGACTTGATGTTAGCAAAAAGTGTTCACAACCAAAAAAATCAGGATGACTCCAACAAAAGTGTCCTCCAAGGAAAGACCCTGGGATACAGAGCGTGGTTCCCTCCCCTGGATGTTTAGGAAGGATGGCAAAAGTGTCCTCCAAGGAGAAACCCTGGGATCCACAGGGTGGTTCCTTCCCCTGGATGTTTAGGTGGGATGGCAAAAGTGTTCTCCAAGGACAGACCCCTGGATTCAGAGCATGGTTCCCTTCCCCTGGATGTGCAGGTAGGATGGCAAAAGTGTTCTCCAAGGAGAAACCCTGGGATCCAGAGGGTGGTTCCCTCCCCTGGATGTTTAGGTGGGATGGCAAGAGTTTCTCTGTATCTCACGGTTTCTTTTTTGTCTTTACTGGACTCACTACGTTCTTGTTCAGACAATAAATTCCATAACAGCCTTTCTTTACCTCTTCTTGTAACTTTGGCAGATTGCCTGGTATACTCCCCTGCCAAGAATCCTTCTTAAGGTTTTCAGATCCCCTTGTATACTCCCCTGCCAGGTAGCTTCCCACAACGTCAGCTGCCTGGTATGATCGCCTGCCAGGACTTCTTTTCAGTTTCACTGTTCCTTTCACTATAGCACAGTAGCATATACCCTGAAGTGCTCGGTATATTCACCTATGGTAACACTTGTTTCAGCTTTCCCTCACACTGGCATCTCATGCATCTGTACTTGCTTGGGGTGTGTTTCTGTGCTTTGCCTGCTTTCAAATATTCTTCTTATTGGGTATTAAATTGGTATTGTATTTTGCCTGCATTCAAACCACTTTGGAGTATCGTCCACTTTAGCAATCTCATGCCATTCAGTCTCTCAGGTGCATGCATGTCGGTACGCCCCGGGGTCCCCAACGGTTCCGGGCAGACTCACTGTTCGTTCCCATCTCCAACTCTTGGCGTACCTCTGGGAAGCTTCCTCACTGGTTTGGCTTCTCACGTTGCGTGGACGTTCCCCCAGGGTTTCCTGCAGCTCTGCGATCACTTGCGGCTTTCCTCCGTGGGCTGGATCAGAGACCGCTGCCTCTATGCATGCCTGTGCCTCCAGGAGCTCCTCTGCAGATCCCAGTGCTTCCATGGTCCTCAGGGTGTGTCTGCTGCGTCTCGCCTCCCTTCTCGCCACACCAGTATGTGTGTCTCGTGTTTGCGAGCCACGTCTGGATTTGTGCGTCTTCTCTCATGCTGCTTTCTCCTGCACTGCCCTCTCCCGCACTGCCTTTTCCATTAGTGTGAATGCAATTTGTAAACATCCTGCACACTTTAGGTTCAGTAAAACACTTACCCTGCTTGTTAGGCTTTGGGCTTCTCTTGGTTTGCATAATCTCTTTCCTCCTCCTTCGCGTCTCAGTACTTGAGGGTTTATGGGCGTCCATAGATGTTACTAGATTTCTTAGATGGTGTTGTTCAAAAGTCTCATACAAAGAAGGCACATCAAAACCTGAAGATCTTATATGTGAGTTGTGAATGTTTGAGTCATGGATGGGGGTTTCACCAGAGTGGTAGAGAGCAAAGGTTTCCTGACTTTTACTATAAGGTGGAACCATTGGGTGACAACAAGCCATTAAGAACTTGGGTATTATAGAGTCTTCTGCATGGGAAAGGGGGGAATACATCTCGTCCGATGGCATCACCACCTCCCTCCGGTAGCTGTCTCCTCCCATGGGATCCTCCCTCATATAGCCGCCCCCAGGGTCAGGATCAGGTAGTGGCTGCCGTCCGTTGGCCATGGGAGGAGATCACCACCAGGGAATCCGTGATGACTCCACTAGCCCCCTCCTTGGTTCTCATTGTGATGCTGGAAATGCTTTAGATGGACAGGGCCTCCTCGTCCTTATCCAGCTACTTCCCTGTATGTGTCTTTCTGTCTGTTCTTTCCACAGGAGTCCAGTCTGGACCTCTGGCAGTGCAGCTCTTCATTTTTTAGTGTTTTGTGAACAAGACCCATGGGATACCCCTATTGAAGTAGGAGTGCACCTTGGTACCCCTAGTGTGTGTTTTTGGGCACACTTGTGTTGCCCACAGAGCAGGGTATGGGCTGATGGCAGCTACATGCTTACTTTGCAGTGGCTCTGGGTCTCCCCCATTTTGGGACACCCAGGCCCTGCTATAGGAATCAATGGATTCCAGAACAAAAGCAAGACGGCCACTGAAAGCCTCAAGGCTTCCTGCCTTTCTCTTCCTGTTTCTCAAAGTCCTGAGAGGCCTGGGCTCCATCTCCCTTCCCCTGATTGGGTGTTGGGTGCAGAGGTCGAAGTGGGCGGGAGCGGTCGGGAGCGGTGCTCCCATAATTATTTTAAAAAAGTTGTACAGTTCCTATACTTTTATTTTAAAAAGAAACCGTTCTGGAATGGTTTAGTTTTAAAATAAAAGTGTAGGAAGAAGTTGCAGCTTGCACTTCAGTGCACTGCACTGCACATTCCCATAAATAGCAGGTGTGTTTGTTTCGGGGTTTGGATTGTGTGTGGGAGGGGGCGCAGGGATGGGGTTTGTGGGGAGCGGGGCAGGCCAGCAGAGAACATAATTCGACTACTTCTTTTCGTACACTTCGACCACTGGTTGAGTGGAAGGACCATATATGGCCCTGGGGTTGCCCCTGCTAGGCTGTTAGGAGCCTTCGGAGGGACTGCTTGCTTTGGGTACACCCCAAGGGTGGAACCTGAATGAATGTAAAGGTGAGTCCATTCACATTCTGTGTTGTGGGTGTCTGGTTTTGGTTTTGTGTCACAATGCCTGTGGTCTGCCTGAGCCAGCCCTGACTGAAACTGGAGTGAATGCAGTGTGTGCTCTGATAGGCTGGGAGTTGCGCCTTATAAACATCCCCTGTTTGAGTGTCTGGTTTTGGGTGAATGACCTGAATGCCGAGAGCCTGATTGATGGCGGCATGATGAATGTTCTAGTGTCAGCTTGGCTGACCGAGCCTAGCTCAGCCCCCTCCCTTGCCTCTGTGTCAGAAGCTTGGAATCCTCCTGCGTCAGAAGCCTGGAGTTTCCTGGCAGTGTATCCTGAATCCAGCTGGAGGAAGAAGTTCTGCTGCTGCAACTCTGTAAGAAATCCAAAGGCTGCTGTGCTGATTAAAGGACTGATCAAGAGAGGGCCTGGACAGGAGACCTATTTCCGTACCTATGAGGGGTCGTCGTGCTACTGCTGTTCTTCACCAGAAGTGTCCAGGGAGCCGGTCCTGAGTGCCTGCTATCCTGCAGATGTATCTTCATGTGTCCTGAAGAAGAGTAACCAGACATCCTAAGCCCAATAAGTTCACCAGCATCGTCCTGTGTCTGTAGGCTGTCCTTAGGCTGTCCGTGACTAGAGGAAAACCAGACTGCTGTGTATCACTTGGAAGATGAGGTACCCTGGCATAGTGATGCTGGACGCTCGGAGCTTGACATGTTCCAACCAACCAAAGCAATCTTCAAGTGGCATGGCAGACACAACATCTGTCCACTTTTCCACGGCTGAGGAAGTCCAGTGTTACGACCTGCAGAGAAGTGCCTGCCGGTGGATTTCCCGCCATTCCAAACCAAAAAAGTAGTCCCAATGGCCATATTTGGTGATGCCCCTCAGAGAAGTCCAGTGCTCAAGTACAAGTCACCAGAAACTATCCTGTAAATTGTGCTGTGGCTGCAGTTTCGAAGAACCGAACAGCGACCAACCATGAAATAACGAGACCTGACACCTTCTTCTGTCACTACACCCGTCCCCACAGAAGGTCATCGATGAAATCCACAGGACTCATCCTCACCTCCCAAGCCTTGTTGAAGTCCTCAGTGAGTTTCAGTTTGTGGAACATCCACTGCCGATGTAGAAACCTGACCAAGGAGACCACTGCAACAGACCTTCACTGCTGCCTTTCCGACACGGCTTGGTTCCCTTCTCCTCCTCGACAGCAACGACCCAGTGACTTCTTCTTCCAGAGGGCGTCCATCCTCATGGGACATCATCGAGTAAAGCTGAGAAACTCCACCACTTCGCCTTCCAAGACACCCAATATACTGGGATGAGGAAGAGATGCTTCCTCCCTCAGGGTCCATCCAGGGCTCCCAGATTCATCGTGGGTCTGGCTCTCCTGTTGCTTCCCATGTAGTTTGGGGGTGGTGGCATCTGTAGAAACATAAGCAGACAATTACTGAACATTTAAGGGCTCGGTTTAACTACCTTTTACTGCAGGCTGCCCAGGGGTGGGGATCTTCACACAGAATTGCATTTTATCCTGGAAAGTATGCTGACAATGTTCTAGAGTAATTTACCTGCATTTCTACATCCATGTCTGTGAGGTTAAATGGTGTTTAATAATTGTAATGCTTGTTAGTAACTGTTACTGGTTGGTGCATTATTGATGAACTAAGAATAACTGTGGTACCGCATAGAACTGTATATATTGTGTTAACTATTATAGAGTGTCTTGTGTACACAGTGAGTCTTATTTATTTGTTTATTTTCACCGAACCCTAATCTATGTTAATAAAGGATCTTTGGTAGTACCTAACATAGTATGTGGGCATCCCTTTGTGGGGCTTGGGGATTCACTCCACCTAAGAACCAGCCTGCATCACCTCCTGAGAGCTCAAGCCTTGGGTGCTCGTCCAAAGCTACTATATAGAGAACCTTGGCTGGGGTGCTCTGTGCCTCTTCCCCAAATGTAAAGGGGGCAGAAATACAGGTACCCCCTACAGTCTTTACACTCATATGTAGTGGGGCTCAAAGTGGGATTTACAGTTGGGCTCATTACAGGGCTCGCATTGGGGCACACAGTGGTTATTACAGTGGGACTCATGGAGGGGTCTCACAGTGGTTATTACAATGGGACTCATGGAGGGGACTCACAGTGGTTATTACAGTGGGACTCATGGAGGGGACTCACAGTGGTTATTACAGTGGGACTCATGGAGGGGACTCACAGTGGTTATTACAGTGGGACTCATGGAGGGGACTCACAGTGGTTATTACAGTGGGACTCATGGAGGGGACTCACAGTGGTTATTACAGTGGGACTCATGGAGGGGACTCACAGTGGTTATTACAGTGGGACTCATGGAGGGGACTCACAGTGGTTATTACAGTGGGACTCATGGAGGGGACTCACAGTGGTTATTACAGTGGGACTCATGGAGGGGACTCACAGTGGTTATTACAGTGGGACTCATGGAGGGGACTCACAGTGGTTATTACAGTGGGACTCATGGAGGGGACTCACAGTGGTTATTACAGTGGGACTCATGGAGGGGACTCACAGTGGTTATTACAGTGGGACTCATGGAGGGGACTCACAGTGGTTATTACAGTGAGGATCACAGTAGGGTTTAGATTGGGATTCGCGTTCAAATTGACAGCGGGGCTCCCAATGCGGATCCCAATGGGGCTCAAAGTGGGGAGCAGAGTGGGTCATACAGTGGGCTTTACATTGGGGCTCACGTTCCAAAATACATCGGGGCTCACACTGGGGATCCCAATGGGGCTGACAGTGGGGCTTAGAGCGGGGCTCACAGCGGAATATACAGTGGGGGTCACAGTGATTACCTTGGAGATCACAGTTGCACTCTCAGTTTAATATACAGTGGGGCTCACAGTGGGAATCACAGGTGGAATCACAGGGGGAGTCACAGTGGGGATCACAGGGGGAATCACAGAGGGATGCACAGGGGGAGTCACAGGTGGAGTCACATTGGGGATCCCAGGGTGAGTCACAGTGGGGTACACAGGGTGAATCACAGGGGGAGTCACAGTGTGAATCACAGGGAGAATTACAGGCAGAGTCACAGTGGGATTCACAGTTGTGCTCATTGTAGGGCTTGCATTGGGGCCCACGGTCACACAGTGGTGATCACATGGGCATACATGTCAACATTCCAATGCACCTAGGAGGGAGATTTTGTCCGAGAAATTGAGAGAGATACATTTTCCCATAAGAATGCATTGGGGCTAGAATTGTTTTAGGCAGAAGAACGTGAAAACTAGCAATATGTGTCACTGAAAAATCGGGAGTCTCCCGCCTAAATTGGGAGGGTTGGCATGTATGCATTGGGGTACGCATTGGGACACACAGTGGTTATTACAGTGGAGATCACAGTGGGAATCACAGGAGGATTTGCAGGGGGAGTCACAGTGGGGATCACAGGGGGAATCACAGGGGGAATCACAGGGGACATCATAGTGGGTATCACAGGGGGAATCACAGGGGGAATCACAGGGGGAATCACAGGGGGAGTCACAGTGGGAATCACAGGGGGAATCACAGGGGGAATCACAGGGGGAGTCACAGTGGGAATCACAGGGGGAATCACAGGGGGAATCACAATGGGAACTACAGGAGGAGTTACGGGGGAGTCACAGTGGGAATCACAGGGGGAATCACAGGAGGGGTTACAAGGGCAGTCACAGTGGGAATCACAGTGGGAATCACAGGGGGAATCACAATGGGAATCACAGGAGTTGTTACGGGGGAGTCACAGTGGGAATCACAGGAGGGGTTACAGGGGGAGTCACAGTGGGGATCACAAGGGGGAATCACAGGAGGAGTCACAGGGGGAGTCACAGTGGGAATCACAATGGGAATCATAGGAGGAGTCACAGGGGGTGTCACAATGGGGATCACAGGGGTAATCACAGGGGGAGTCACAGTGGGAATCACAGGGAGAATCACAATGGGAATCACAGGAGGAGTCACAGGGGGAGTCACACTGGGGATCACAGGGTGAATCAGAGGAGGAGTCTCTGGGGGAGTCACAGTGGGGATCAGAAGGGGAAACACGGGGGTGTCACAGTGGGAATCACAGGGGGAATCACTGGGGGAGTAACAGTGGGGATCACATTTGGGCTCATCGCAGGACTAGCATTGGGTTCCACAGTCACACAGTAGGGCTCACATTGGGACTCGCTTTGGGAAATCACATTTGGGCTGGTGGTGGGGCTCACGGTGTGGTACACAGTGGGGTGAAGAGTAAAGGGTGTGGACGAAGAGTGAGGAGGGTGAATGAGAAGTGAGTTTGGCAAGCGAGGAAGAGAAAGGAGGATGTCCTGAAACAGGTTATGTACAAACGGCAGCAAGTGTTACAAGAGTTTGTTATGTCACCCACCTTTGCCTCTTCTGCAGCAATCATCCATCCCCTCCCCAAGTAGGGACAGGGAGGAAGAGAGCACCGTCAGAAGGAATTGCCTCATGTTAGTGTGTCTCGTTTTGGCAAGCTCCTTGAAGCCTCTTCAGTGGAATCTGTGCACTCTTACCACATAACCAACCTCTCTGCACTGCTAACCACAAGCTTCCCTGTGTGACACAGAAGGTAGCTTCTCTTTTGAGACTCTGTTGGCCCTACCCGTTTCTGCGGTGGCCTAGTTCCTGTTTCCGTTCTCAGGACTGGCAGAAGTGCACGGCGAGCCGCAACCAGACGAAGCAGTGTGGCCGAGGACCCCGGTCTTGAGATGGAACCCCTCCCGCTCCTTAGCTGCGTACTCCTGGCCACGGCATACACAGGATCACTGGCAGGTAGGACCTTTGGGGCACTGCACCTCCTGTCCCCCTGATCTCCATACAACCCCCTTCTCTTTTCCAGGGCTGGGCTTCTTGGTCCACTGAATAGCACACTCCAGAAACCCCAGCCATGTTTTCAGGACATCCGCAATGAGTATGCATGAGAAACATTTGCATGGAGTGACTTCCAGTTGAGATCAATTGCATATTTGTTGGTCATTCTGAAAACCCGACTGGATTTCACGAGTGCATCCTTTGAAGGCTGGAAAGATGTTGTGGTTCCTCGTTTCCTGCGGCGGCGTTTGAGACCATCTCTGTGGCTGGTCAGTCGCCGTTGAAATACCAGAGATAGCCCCGAACACTTGCCAGTGCCTCCTGATACTGTCTTTGCCTCCAGATTTCCCAGAGGATCAAAGAATACCCTGAATCTTCTTGAAAGATTGACAGGAACGGTGGCAATGGAGCGGTTAAGGAGTTTTTTGTTTAATCACCAGGGTATGGGTACTTGAGTGTGTAGAGTACACCCCCAGGCTCATCTTGACCTCCGGCTCTCAGAGCTGAGCAATCCTACTGGGTCTTCTGGAAACTGCTCAAGACCTTACCGTTTTCTGAAAATCTCCCCTTTGTCTGAACGCCACACGCCTATTCCCCTGCAACCATGTCTGCAACCAGCGCCTTGATGACTCTGGGCTTAGAGCGCTTAACAAACGCAAAAACAAATAAAAATTGTAGAGGCCTGAGTTAGTCCATGAGTGGCAGACCCGTATCTCTCCACCAATGGCACAAGACACAATGATCATGTGACACAGCTCTCTGAATGATCTTAAAGGACCGGGTAGGTTCAGAGTGCTGGAGAGTGATCTAGTTCTGTGTGATCTATTTAGAATCCTTTTCTTATAATTTTCTTACTTTGGGGCATTTGTCTTCGGTTCTTTTGGGATTGTGTGTTGAAAGACGGGCGCCATTTTGGTTGTGGCTTTAAAGGGGTCTCCAGGCCCTTGAAATCAATCTGTTTGTTAATTCCCTGTGTCTTCAAAGAGGGCCTTGCTGGGATCCCAAGGCCCCACCCTCAAGAGCAGGCAAGGAGATGGGAAGTGTCAGGAGCCTAAGGTTCTTTTTTAACAGAAAAATGATGCTTTTCTGGTGCCGGCCTCCATTGAAGTCACTGGTTTCTGAGTGACCAGCGAAGAGTGAGATTCTGCTCCATGGTTTGTTTGTTTGTTTGTTTATTTATTTATATGGCGCACCAGACCAGAAGGTATGAGGGCGCAGGCATAACACGGATATTCTCAACTTAGTTACTGTGCTGTACATTATTTACATTATTATACAAGGGTGCAGTGAGGAAATGCAGTTACAAGGAGACAATAGAGTACAATTCCGAAAGAGTTACAAGTTGAAAACATTTTTTTTGCAGTAGTTACAAAGGTTATTGGTCTTTGTTCTTTAGCCAGTGGATGTAGTTACGCCTAAATTGGTGGTAGGCTTGTGGTGCTCTAACAGGGGGTGGTAGTGTGTTCCAGTGTTGGGCTGCTTTCACCTGGAAGCTGTTGCCGCCCATTTTCGTTCGCTTGAATCCGGGAACAGCGAGCAGGTTAGCATTGCTATTTCTGGTGTGTCTGTTGCGCATGTATCTAGTTATTCGGTGTGTGACTCAGTGAGGCGGCTCTCTAAACATTTGCAGGCATGCATTAGAGGCGTGAGGAGAGGCGTGGCTGGTCCCTTCCTCGTGGCCTCACCAAGTCACGAGGGCAGGTGTTGGAGGGACACACTATGAGTGTGGGTGCTCGGGAGTGAGTGGGCTTCATGGCATAACTCTCAACTCACACACTTTCGGCAGGGTGTCGCCCGCCTTGTAATCGGGTCACTCCCTGCCAAGCCCCCAGCATGCCCATCATTGGCTGATTTCAGCCGCCCAGGGGACACACAACGTTGAGAGGTATGCTACATGGGCAGACTTCGACTGACAGACCAATCTGTGGTTTACCACCATAGGGCAATGCAAGCTGCCTGTCCTAGCCCATGGCACGAGACAGCTCATACTACCCACCTTTTTTACTGGCCTAGACTCCCCCTCTCCCCGTCTGTGTGGTAGACTCCCCTTCAGTCACAGTGTGGTTTACTCACACCCCCACCCACACTACCCCGATTCCTGTTCCTTCTGGAAAGAGACCACGATTTTGTTTTCTGATTGGCCAGTTATTTTCCTTTTTGTGCACACAAATCTGACCTAACCCCTTAACTGCTGGGCTATTGTGGATGGCTATGCAAATAGAATGAGCATACATGTCTATGCTAATAGGACGAGCATACTCGTCCTCAGTGCTTAAGAGGTTAAAGCTGAAATAGTGCTTAAAGCTGAAATAGTGCCTTCTTTTCTCGGAAAACTGGTTTTGCAAGCGTGCATGAAAATAGATTTTTTTTTCTGTCAGCAACGAAAAGCTGACTTTGTTTTGTGTTATTTAGACTTATGCCAATCTTTTTAACGGCTAGTGTGCTCTGAGGTTGGAAGGTCCCACTTGCTAATGACTTGGGACCTTCAAACAAGCGTTAGTAGTCGAAGGGGCGCAGCTTGACGCCAAAGAAGATGGCTGCTTGAGCGAGTGGCTGTGCTCCCTCCAGCACTTATAAAGGGTCAAAGATACATTTTGCCATCCAATCTGGCCATCCTCTATGGACTCTCCCCCTTTTCCTTCGTCTGAAGCCAGAAACCTTGGCGTCATCTTCGACTCCTGTCTCTCATTCCTCCCTCATATTCATGATATTGCCAAGAAGTCCCACTTTCGACTCTTCCTTCTCAAAGGAATTCACCCTTTTCTCACTTTCCCCCCAGATGCTTAATGTTACTCGAGCCCTGGTTCTCTCTAGGCTTGACTATTGCAATAGCCTTCTCTTGAATCTACCCTCTTCCTCTCTACGACCCCGCCAACTAATCCATCATAGGGCAGCGAGACCTATCCTTGACCTCAAGCCCAAGGACCGCATCTCTCCTGCCCTAAAAACTCTTCACTGGCTCCTGGTTGCTTCACGGATTAAATTCAAATCCCTCTGCATCATCCACAAGGATGCCTGGGGCCTGGGACCACACTATCTGCAACTTTCTCTTCGTAAATACTCTCCCTCTAGACCTCTACGTTCCTATGGCACCAACTCTCTGTGTGTAAAGCGTTTCGCTAAACAGCAAGCTAGTGGCCGATCTCATTCCTCAGCTGGCTCCCTCGTATGGAACAGCCTCCCCCTTCCTCTTCGTTGTGAGGCGGACTGTTCAAATTCCAGAAGCTCCGCAAGACTTTCCTTTTCACCTCCTCCTTCCCTCCATCTCTCCTCTTCTAATCTCACAATCACTGTGATTGGTGACCAGGGCCCTTATGTGCCTTTGGTGCCCTGGCATCCCACTCCCAATCGCCTCAGTCTCTGCCTACCCACAGCACTTGCCTCAGCACTAGGGGTGTACCGAATAGTAGATTTAATATTCGGCCGAATACCGAATAGTTAGCCAAACTATTCAGCCGCAGCCGAATAGTGACCGAATAGTAGATTACTACTGGAAATGTGTCACAATATGCATAACAAGCCAAAACTGTTGGCTTTGTCAGTGCTTGTTTTAACAGGACTTTAGTGAAGGACATGCATCGTGCTTATATTAAAATAAATTACAATTTATAAATTAAAGGGGAGGTAGGACGCCAATGAGACGTTTGTCATGAAGGGACATCGCTGATCTTATCAAGACTCAGGAACTCGACCTCATCGCCATCTCTGAGACCTGGCTGCACGCGGCATCTGGCCCGGCACTCTCTGGCCATCCCCACCGATTACTCAATCATCAGATGTGATCGCACCTCGAGAGGTGGAGGAATTGCATTTGTCTTTAGAAACTCATTAGGACTTAGAACCATCCCAAGCGCTAAGGTGGAATCCGCAGAGGTACTCTCTGTCAAACTCGGACTCTCAGCCAATCGGACGGTCACCATCCACCTAATATACAGACCCCCTGGTCCACCCACATCCTTTGTGGATGATATCTCTACCTTAGTACTCAACAATGCAAAATCTAGCACTCAAACCATCATTCTTGGTGACCTTAATCTAGGACACCAAGACCCTAATGACCCTGCGGCCCTCGACCTCGCTAATACCTTAACAGATTTAGGCTTCTCACACCACATACAGGAACCCACCCACATTAAAGGGCAGTCCCTTGACTGACTCAGTGACACCAATTGCAATATTAGCGTACTATCCAACGGCCCTTGCATCTGGTCTGACCACCACGTCATCACTTTCAGTATCGAAGCAGCTTCACCACCCATGCCTCTGGTCGACTCACACCACCTTCACCAGAAATAAAAAGAACATTACGACTGAAAAACTACTCCCCCTCGTCCTTCCCACATTAAATAATGCTCCTGACACTTGTTCAGACCCCCACCACCCTAGCCGACATGTACAACCAGTCAGTGCTTGCAGCCATCAACTCCATTGCCCCGCTCAAACTGAGGAAACCCAAACAACGAGCACACCTTAACTTGTGGTTCACCCCCCAGCTTAGAGTGTTACGTAAAGAGAAACGTACTGCAGAGTCACGCTGGAGAAGTCACCACTCTGACGACCACAAGGACAGTCTTCTGATAGCCACCCTTAACTATAAAGAAGCTGCACTCCAGGCAAAAAAAGATTCTTACAATAATCGCATTATGTCAGCCCAGTCTAACACCAAGGAACTCTTTAATATTCTTAAGGAACTTGAGACACCTGCAGCCCCCCCTGACTCTTGTACCAAATACAGCACTTGGTGCTCCAACATTCAGTCAGCACTCTTGGGTACAATTGCCACCCTCCAATCCAAAATCAGAGACAAATAGAAATCCCTACAGCTTAACCAACCACTGACCACACTCACACTCAATAAACACCTAGCCAATCCTTCTCATAAACCTTTCTCCTTCTCCCCGCTCACTATTCTCGAATTAGAAGGCATCATAAACAATTTAAAACCATCCAATTGCCAAGATGACCCTTGCCCAGCACCTATTATCAAGGAAGCATCTCATGAGTTAGCCCCGTTCATCACAGCATTCATAAATGCTTCTTTCAAGACGGGTATTGTCCCTGACAACCTAAAGGATGCATGGGTTATCCCACTCCTCAAAAAACCCTCCCTTGACCCTAATATCCCAACTAACTTCAGACCAATCACTACGGTCCCATTCCTGCTCAAGATCCTGGACCGCGCAGCCTACCTGCAGATTCAGGATTACCTCGAACTAAACAATCTTCTGGGTTTAAGACAATCAGGGTTCCGCCCTAAACATGGCACGGAGTCAGCTCTGATTGACCTGAAAACTCAGATGGTGTCACTAAAGGACAAGGGGAAGTTAGCTATTCTCCTCCTCCTTGACCTCTCCGCGGCTTTTGATTTGGTCAACCACCAAATACTCTGTCAGCATCTCAAATCTGCAGCCCACTTCTCTGACTCTGCCAATGCCTGGATCCATTGATTCCTGAGCAACAGATCTATGAGGGTCTTCTCACCCATGGCCTCAGTGGACCCCTCCCCCATTCATTGTGGCGTTCCTCAAAGCTCGTGTGTATCCCCTACGTTGTATAACGTATTCACCAAGCCCCTCTTCGATGTGCTCGACTATCTGGGTGTCTCCTACACCAACTATGCGGATGACACCCAGACACTCATCCCCATCACGGGAGACTACACAGCTGACACCAAAGCCCTTAACAATGTTTAATTGGTCATCCAGGCCTGGATGGCACATCACAAACTTTGCCTTAACGATGATAAGACTGAGCTCCTACTTCTAGGATCAAATCATCAGCTCAACAAATTAGACCAAACTTACAAGTCCTTCATTATTGACGGCAACGATATTAAAGTCTCCAAAGACACCAAGACTCTAGGCGTCTATCTCGACTCCACGCCCTCCCTCAACAGACAAACTAATGCAGTTAGGTCTGCTTCGGCTTATACTTACAAACTTATCACTGCCTGCAGACCCTTCCTAAACTCTACCAACTGCATCACCCTCGCCAGAACACTTGTCATGGCCGAAAATTGACTACTGCAGTGCTCTCTACCTTGGGACTAGTCAGTCTAGCCTTAATAAATTGCAAACTGTACAAAACAATGCCTTAAGGGCAGCCTTAAACACCCCGAGACGTTCCCATATCTCCTCCATCAGATCGGACTTACGTTGGCTCCTGGTAAAACAAAGAATTGCCTTGAAAACCCTAGCCCTGACTCACAAATGCCTGAGCAACAACGCCCCACCTTACCTGTCTGCTCCCTTCACACTCCACACATCCACTCGACCCATTAGAGCAGCCCAAACTCACAGCCTCATTCTGCCGAGATGTAAACTCCAAAAAGCTGGTGGGGTGAGTTTCCCTGTCCTAGCTTCCAAACTTTGGAACACTCTGCCCACGCCTATTAGAACTGAACCATCGTTCCACTCCTTCAAGAACAATGCTAAAACATGGCTGTTCTCCCAAGATCCATGATACGCTTACTCAGTCCAGTCTCCCTGTGTGGTACAGGACACGTATATACATCTCTGTCTGCTCTGTACTTGTATTATATTCTGTTAATGGTACCCCTCGGTATATGTATATATGCTGTATATTTTGTAACTTACTGTCTAACTACTGTTTTATTGTAACATGTTTAAGAAGAGTATGCGCCCGGTTTCCCCTGGGCCTGGTTTTCTACGCTTTATAAATAAATCAAATCAAATCAAATCAAATCAAGGGGGTGAGGTGAAGAGTGGGTGGGTGGTGAATAACACCCCCCTGTGTCAAGTCATCTCATATTAGAGCGTGGGGAAACTCACTTTGTACTCACTCTCACCTATATCCTCAGTGTCATGAAAGTTAATCAGAGAGAAATCTGGTAACAGGGGGAAAATGGGAAACTTTGTGAGAATCACTGTAGCACCCCAGGCGTTGTGCTTTAACAAGCCTTGACTGCAGGGCTGACTCTCCCGCAGAGGTCACTTAAGTTGTATCTTAGTGTCCTGAGGGGTGACTCCACCTGTGCATTTACAACACCACTGTCGTCAATTGGTTCTGGAGGTTTGGTTAGTCTGGTTCCAGATTGCATGGGTTTCAAATGCGATACGTGAAAAACAGGATGTATTCGCATATGAGCTGGCAATCCTAGTTTAATGGCCACTGGGTTTATTATGGCCGTAACTGGATATGGCCCCAGATATTTGGGATTAAAAGCGCGAGGTCCTTTGAGTGATAAGTGTTTGGTGGACAACCAGACCTGGTCCCCAATCTGGTATTGAGGGGCCTCGCTTCGGTGTTGATCTCTTGTACCTTTCTTTAGCTTGTGGTAAATGTGCAGCAGCTTCTTTGAAGGCTTTGGTAATAGCAGTGTGTAACTGATCCACGGCGGGTGTTCCAAGATCTTGAGGTGGATCGAGGTTGGAAGTTCGAGGATGAATTCCATACAAAGTGTAGAAGGGGCTTTGCCCAGTTCCAGAGTGAACAGAATTATTGTATGCATACTCAGCTATCCAAAGGATGTCCTTCCAGTTGCTCTCTGACTGTTGTAGCATGCATCGTAAATATTGTTCGAGAGTCTGGTTAGTTCTTTCAGTTTGACCATCGGTCTGGGGGTGATGGCTGGTTGAGAGTCTTACATCGATTTGAGCCAATTGACAGCAACTACGCCAAAAATGGGAAATAAACTGGCTTCCTCTATCTGAGATTAGTACCGATGGGAATCCGTGTAACCGGACAATGTTTTCAAGGAATTCTCTGGCTAGTACCGAAGCTGAGGGTAAGCCTTTTAACGGAATGAATTGGGCCATCTTGGAAAACAAATCCACAATAACAAGAATAGTGTTGTACCCGGAGCAGGAGGGTAAGTCTGTGATGAAGTCCATGGAAAGGGTATGCCAGGGACACGGTGGAATGTCTAATGGTTGCAGAAGACCAGCCAGCCTTTTCTTTTGACCCTTGTTTTGAGCGCACACACCACAGGACATCACAAATTCTTTTATGTCTTTTCTCTATGAAGGCCACCAGAAGTGTCTCTTCACTTTTTCTGTGGTTTTGGCGATGCCAGGGTGACCCTCCATTAATGAATCATGATAACAGGAGATTACCTGTTTTTGTAAATCGGCGTGTGGTAGGAATAATCGTCCTTGGAAATAAGGCAAGTCATTGTTTACGGTGAAGTTCTCTCCTCTTTGTAACCAGCTCTGTAAGTCTGATGGGGTCACAAGTTGTTTAGTTTTTGCCTCAATATCCTCGATGGATTGCAAAGAAATCAGACCCAAGATCCTTTGTTCAGGAATTATTGGTACGGGTTCGGGATTGACAAGGTTATCTCCCATTCCAATTCGGGAAAGAGCATCCGCTTTGCCGTTCTTGTTGCCCGGGCGGTAAGTGATCACAAAGTCAAATTCAGCAAAGAATAGAGCCTAGCGAAGCTGTCTGGAGGATTGAGCTTTGGCGGTTTTCAGATACTGTAGATTTCGATGATCGGTGATCACCGTAACGGTGTGTTTGGCCCTGAGAAGATAATGCCGCCAGGCCTTAAAGGCGGATTTAATAGCTAAAAGCTCTTTGTCCGTGATGGTGTAATTAATCTCAGGCGCCAAGAACTTTCGAGACCAAAACGCCACAGGATGCAGTTGGTTAGTCTCTGGATCCCTTTGTGATAGAACTGCTCCCATTGCTAAGCTGGAGGTGTCTGTTTCAACGATGTAAGGGAGATCTGGGCGTGGGTGTTTCAGTATTGGCGCCGAGGTGAACTTGGCCTTTAGCTCTTGGAAGGCTTGTTCAGCTTCTGCAGACCATTCAAAGCGCTTATTTTTTCTTAAGAGGGATGTGATGGGTTGTACCACTCGTGAAAACTCTGGAATAAATCTGCAGTAAAAATTGGCAAAGCCTAGCATGCTTTGAACGCCTTTCACGGAAGTAGGAGGTGGCCATTTGAGGATTGCGTCAACTTTTCTCGAGTCCATGTGGACTCCTTTGGGTGTCAGAATAAATTCCAGAAATTCGACCTCGGTGATATGAAAGGCACATTTCTCGAGCTTGGCAAAGAGTTTATGCTGGCGAAGTTTTTCAAGGACCGCCCTAACATGATTTCGATGATCAGCTTCCGAAGATGAGTATACAAGAATGTTGTCTATGTAGACGACAACACAGACATCAATGAGCTCTCTGAGGACATCATTCATGAAATATTGGAAGGCGGCCGGCGCATTGCATAGTCCGAAGGGCATCACTTGGTATTCAAATAGCCCATACTTAGTGCGAAATGCCGTCTTCCATTCATCACCTTCCTTGATCCGTACCAAATGATAAGCTCCCCGGAGATCAAGTTTGGTATAAATACAGGCGTTTTTCACCTGGTCGAGGAGTTCCGGGATCAGAGGTGAGGGGTATCTTTTTTACTGTTATCTTATTCAGAGCACGGTAATCAATGCAGGTTCTGAGGTCACCTTCTTTTTCTGGTACGAAGAACAGAGCCGAGGATGCAGGAGACTTTGACGGACGGATAAAGCCATTGGCCAGATACTGGTCTAAATACTGTTGCAGATGAAGGTTCTCAGCCTCGGTGAGGGCGTAAATCCTACTGCAAGGGGGAGTTGCACCGGGTAGCAGATCTATCTGACAATCGTATGATCTGTGAGGTGGCAAGGTGTTAGCCTGTTCCTTTTGAAAAACATCTTGGAACTCTCGATACTCTTGAGGTAATTGTGGACCGTCAGTTGTTGCTGATGCTAGGCCAATGCTGGGTCGTGGATAGCAGGTTGGTGCACACTCAGGGAACATTATCGTCTTTGCTCGCCAATCAATCTGAGGGTTGTGTTTCTCCAACCAAGGGATTGCTAGGATTACTTGGAATTGAGGAGCCTTGATCACGTCGAACACAATTACCTCCTGATGCCCGTCTTGGCCTAGTAACGTCACTTCAGCAGTGGTATGGGTTACCGGTCCGGAGGCGATTTCGGTCCCATCCACCATGGTAATGACGTCTTTAACCGCCTTTGGACAAAGAGGTAGGTTCATCCTGGAAGCCAATTTGCGGTCCACGTAATTTCCTATTGCTCCATTATCAATGTATGCCTTAATAGCATGCAAACGTTCTGGTTGCTTTTGGTTTACGAGGACCATAGGCATTATGAAGTGCGAGGTCAAAGAACTGGTTTTTAAGCTCGGCAAGCGGACCTCTACACTTGTCGGACGAGGTCGTTTCCCGGCTCAGGCTTTTCAGAGTTCTTGTCAGAAGCTCCTACTGTCTTCTTAGGTGGTTTTACTGGGCAATCTCGAAGAAAATGTCCAGAGTTTCCACAATAGAGGCACAATTGCATTTGTCGTCTTCTGTCACGCTCTTTCTGGGTTAAGGGACCCTTTACGGCCCCAATCTGCATAGGTTCAACGGTGTCGACCCCTTTGGCGTTGCTTTGTGTTTTCGTGAATACTCAGGTTTCAAACCTGGATCGGTCCGCCTTTCTGTTTTGGAGCCTATGATCCAATTGGACCACCAAATCAATATATTCCGAACAGTCCTGAGGAGGATTCACGACCTGGGCAAGGACGTCTTTAAGTTCACCACGCAGACCTCTGTGAAATAGCGTGATCCTTTTATCCTCGGGCCATCTAGTTTCCACGATTAACCTATTAAAAGATGCAATGTAGGCTAACAGGTCCTGGTTGCCCTGTCGCAGGGAGAGGAGTTCGTTGTCCAGGGCCTGCCCTTGGGAATGTCTTGCAAAAAGTCTCTCCATACTCGCCTGGAAGGCTGAGAAGTTCCGAAGAATTGGGTCATCCTGTGTAACCAGAGGGATCAACCAATCAGCGGCACTGCCGCTAAAATACGAAAGTACAAAGGCTACCTTGGTCTGGTCAGTTGGAAAGGCTGCGGGTCTACAAAGAAAGTGCAGTCGGCATTGATTTATAAACACTGCAAATCTTTTAGGGTCACCAGAAAAGCGTTCAGGTGGTGCCAATGGCACATTTCCAGGTAGGTTGATTTGAACGGGATTGGTTGAAGTAACTGGAGTATAATTCCCCCCTGAGTTAGGTAGAGGAGTTTGCCCCGCTTGACTCTGTAATAACTGTCTGGCGAGATCGTCAGTTCGTTCTTTTGACATTATCAATTCCCTCTTAAGGGCGTTCGTTTCCTGGCGAGCAGCATGGACTTCAGCTCTTAATTCCCCCAACAACTGGGCCAATTGGTCTGTATCGGAAGTTTCCATAGCGCCTGGGTAGGAGATTATGGGTAGGCTTCGCGTTCTGTAACGCTCACCGGATTCCCACGGAGGCGCTGACCCAAACTGGACTGCTACAGTTGCTTCTATGACTATGATGAGGCGTAGAACTCGGAAGACGCTCTGGGCAGGACCTCCGAATATTGACTGTCTAGCTTGTAAGGTGAGTTTTCTGCAGGTGGAAGAAAAAGGGGTAATTACAAGCTGGTTGGATAAGTTCTCCCACCAATCTTCTGCTTTTCCCACTTCTTGGTTCTCGACTGGTCTCCACAAACTCTCACCTTTGGTTTAGTAAAGCCGAGCTCTCCATCCTGCTTCTGATGCAGGGGCGCGTGGAATCCAGTTACGTCACTGGATGATTTCAGTGTTTAGGCTCAGTGTCCTTTTGTGGCTTGTAATAGTCCTTCAGGTGCCGAGGAGCTGTTGGCGACACCACCACTGCTGTGCAAGAAGAGGCTCGTGAGTATAGAAGATCTGAGGCCGCTTCTGAAGGAGCACCCTTTTATAATGTCCTTTTCTATCTTTCAGGTGCCGAGATGCTGTGGGCGATGCCGCCGCTGTTGCACGTGCAGTGGCACGTAAGTATAACTGAATTGTGGCCGTTTCCAAATGGGCGCCTCTGATAATGTCTTTTCCTTCCTTTCAGGTGCCGAAATGCTCAGGGCGATGCTGCTGCTGCTGCGCGTGAAGAAGCGCGTAAGTATTACTGAATTGTGGCCACTTCAAAATGGGCACCTCTAATAATGTCTTTTCCTTTCTTTCAGATGCCGAAATGCTGAGGGTGATGCTGCCGCTGCTGCGCGTGAAGAAGCGCGTAAGTATAACTGAGTTGCGAACCCTTCGGCTCGGACACCACTAACAATGTCTTTTGTCTTCCAGGTGCTGGGATGCTGCCGAAGCGAAGGCCGCGGTGAACTCCAGTGTGATCACGGATGGATAAGGTAAGTGAGCGCAGCTGCGAGCGTGTTGCCCGTTTTCTAACCTTATGTCTTTATTTGCAGGTTGTCGGAGACTGGACTCTTGTGGCTGAATTCTGGTGAGTAGATGTTCCTGTGCCTTTTCTTCATCCACAGGTTGCTGCTCGAGAAGCTGAGGGTGTGTCTGGACCTGGAATGCAGGAGCTGACTCGGTGAGCATCCTGCTGCTGTTGCAGAATAACGCGAAGCACGTGAATTCTATCGGGCGTGGTTTAAATAGTGGAGAAGTGCTTTGGTGCGTATTCTTCCTCCAGCCTCACCCAGGTAAGAAAAGAGTTCCAGTGTCAGAGGATTAGCATCAGCCCAACCCAGGTAAGAAAAGAGTTCCTGTAACAGAGGATTGGTCCCTCCCAGCCACTGGCTGGGACTTCACCCAGCTTGGATTGTTCTAGGTGAGTATGCAGCATGGTCTGCCACAGGTAAGTCCACCCAATCACTACTGCACATTTTAAGAATATGAGCCCGGCGCCCATGGCGCCGGCACTGTGGTTCCTTATGAGCCTGGCGCCAGAGGTGCCAGGACATGGTCCAAGGGGCCCCTGTAGGGGTCTGCTGGAACCGGGGGTGTGGATGATGAGCCTGCTTCCGGGGACGCTGGGTCAGTCTTGGCTCCTCGGGAGTAGCGCTCATGACACACGGTCCCACACTTTCCGTTTGTCTGCCTTTCTTTTTCCCCGCGTTTCGCTGTCCTCATTTTCTCTCTCACTCTCTCTTGAGTACACATGGCTCTGTGTTACAACGCCTTTGGTGTTCTTACTACAGAGCTCCAGGTCGGCTCTACAGTACTTTGTTTTCTCCTTTGTGGCATAACTCCTGTATTTACTTTTACTCAGTGGTGACTACCACCAGTTCTTTGCTTCAGGTGATATTAGTGGTTCTTTGTTTCTCGTTCCTTTCTTTCTTTATTGTTCTGTTCCTATTGCTCTTTTTGCCAAGTCTAGAACTACACCTTGGTATTCTTTGCCTTCCGGAGGTTCCTCTGCAGGATTTCAGTGGAGCACCCCATTTCATGGAATACAAGTTCATCTTCCAGTTGGGAAGTCGTTTGACTTGCTGTGTACATCATCTCGAGTTCAAGAGAAGGAGAAGGACTTTCATCTACTACCTCTACTCAGACATTCCATTAGGGTTTTTTGTGCCAACTTGGCTTTTTCCCTGTTTTTTGGGAGCCTGCGCCTTGGAGTTCTCCTGGGCTTGGGTTGCTCTTCAGCCCAAGGTGGATTCCGAGGGAGCTCGCCCTTACTTACATCAAAAGAAGAAGGTGAAGGAACCTAGGAAACCACGCAGAAAGAAGGACTCTGAAGCCCCAGACAGCTCTCTCGAGGATACAGATGAGGAGGAAGTACGGAAGGGATTCAGAGAGCGTGACAGTATACAACGCCCAACCATACCCATGGCATGAATGGAGCAGTATCAAGAGCTGGTGAATGCTATCCAAGGCCTCAGAATGGAAGTACAAACACTACAAACAGAGAACATAGCCCTCCGTCAACAGGAGGTAGCGAGAGACGAACACCATGGCGATCTTCCCCCATGCCTCTCCCTACTGGACAGTACGATGGTAATCCAAAGACACTAAAAGAATTCCTGGACGCTTGTGCAGTATATTTCACTTTTAGACCCAGGAAGTACGAATCCAGCTGAGCTAAAGTCGGCTTCCTGATCTCCAACCTCGTAGGAAACGCTTTAGCTTGGGCTACACCTCTGGTTACCCACTTCGACCCTTCTTTGGCGGACTATGATCAGTTTGTGTTAAAATTTATATCACGGTTTGATCGTCCAGAAGTACAGTTTTCATCATACAAAGCTCTCCTGGATATACGGCAGGGAACACAAGATGTGCAGACATACGTCTCCCAGTTTCAGAGGTTGTCCATCCATGCAGGTTGGCCAGATTCAGCACAGCAAACCTTATTCTGATGGGGCTTGCTTAATGAGATTAAGGACCAGCTAGCACGAATCGCTCGACCCAACACCTTCCAAGAGCTAGTGGCAGTTGCACTGCAAAGTGAATTCCGAATTTCTGAACAACGGCTGGAAAGAAGAAAAGCTTGGGGTTACCACCGGTCCCCACTCTACCTTCAGTACCTAAGGACAAAGGAAACACAGATGAGCACATGAAGATTGGGGCAGCGAGAGGACCTTTGACTCCAGAGGAGAGAAAGAGGCGTCAAGAGATGGGTCTCTGCATGTATTGTGGATCCTCCAAACATCTATTGCATGCCTGTCCTGAGGTCCCACCTAGACACCAGGGAAATGCGTCGTCCCGTTCCTAGGCAGGGGGGCAAACGAGAAGAACCAGAATAACCCCTGCAATCACACAATGATCAAGCAAGAAGAAGTGGATAACAGAGTGATGGTTTTCCAAATCTGCTTCTCGATCACTCTCGTTCCTAACCTGCAGGTATTAGCCATGCTGGACTGTGGAGCTGCTGGGAATTTTGTGGACATAACATGGGCTGAAGAGAACCATATTCCCTTGCCAGAAAAGAAGAATCCCCAGCTGGTTGAAGGTGTCGATGGTTAACCCTTGTCGTCAGGACCCATACAGAAGAAGACCCTGCCTGTTCAGGTTTCCATGGGAGACCACCAAGAAACCCTTGTATTCGATGTTATTAGGGCGGCTCACTTCCCCATCATCCTGGGTATACCCTGGTTGCGCCGCCACAACCCCCTGATTGACTGGAAGGCTAACATCATTAGGTTCACATCCCATGAATGCATGCAGGGATGCCTCCAGGATCCAGAGGAGAAGGTTCAACAATGTGATCCTGTCACCTTACCCCATCCTACCGTATCCTCCCTACCTGGTCCATACCAGGTGTATGCCGAAGTCTTCGAGGACCATAATCCCAAGCTGTTACCTTCACACAGAGCCGAAGACTGCGGCATCGACCTCAAGTCTGAAAAACCTTTGCCCTTCAGCAGAATGTACCCACTCTCGTTGCCAGAATGCAGAGCAGTCAAGGAATACCTAGAGGTGAATCTACAGAACGTGTTGATCAGAGAGTCCAAGTCCTCTGGAGGGGCTTCATTGTTCTGCATATCTAAGAAGGGTTCCACTGAGTTGCGTCCATGCATAGACTACCGGGGACTTAACCAGATCACGATCTGCGATAGGTATCCCATGTCCCTGATGAGAGACATTCTAGAGGCCGTTCAAGGCTCACAAGTATACACGAAGTTGGACCTAAGAAGGTCCTACCATTTGTTGAGGATACGAAGCAGGGATGAGTGGAAGACGGCTTTCAGGACTCAGCTGGGGCTGTTCAAGTATCAGGTCATGCCTTTTGGCTTGGTTAACGCCCCCGCAGTGTTCCCGAGGTTTGTTGATAAACTCTTCTCGGATCTCCTTTTTGTGTCGGTTGTAATCTATCTGGACGATATCCTCATATTCTCCCCTACTCTGAAGAAACAGCGCATGCATATAAAGGAGGTGTTAGGGCGCCTGAAGGAAAACCAACTATTCGCCAAACTGGAAAAATGTGTGTTTGCGGATTCTGAAGTCGCCTACTTGGGATTTATACTATCGGCAGAAGGGGTCAGGATGGATCCCGAGAAGGTCAAGGTGATCCTAAACTGGAGTGAACCCACCTCGGTGAAGGAGGTCCAGAGGTTCTTGGGTTTCGCCAACTTTTATCGCCGGTTCATCCATGACTTCTCTGAGATCATCTTGCCCATCACCAACTTACTCAAGAAGGGAGTAAAGTTTTCATGGACCCAAGAAGCTCAAACAGCCTTTTTGAAACTCAACACCGTGTTTATCACAGCACCAGTCCTCTTGCAGCCAGATCAGTCCAAACCCTTCATTGTGGAGGCTGATGCGTCGGATGGAGCACTAGGGGCAGTACTCCTTCAGATGGACAAGGACCAAGTGGAACATCCTTTTGCCGACTACTCTCAAACCCTCACCTCCAATGAGAGAAACTACTCTGTTTTAGAGAAGGAGTTGCTAGCGATCAGGTCAGCGTGGAAGGAATGGCGGCGTCTTCTTCAGGGAGCCTCCTACCCATTCACCATCCGCACTGATCACCGCAATCTGAAAGTTCTCCAACAAATAGAGTGTAAGAACTCGAGACATGCCTGATGGGCATATTATTTCTGGCTCTTTGAATTTGTCATCACCTACATACCAGGATCTAAGAACATCATGGCAGATGCTCCTAAACACATTCTGGGTGAAGAGGTCAGCAACTATACCACTGGAGAGAAGCTGCTCTCAGATAAGAAGATCCTTTCCATGGTAAGGCCATTTCTTCAGGAGCTCTGTGATCAGATCAGGAAAGAGGGTGAAACAGACCGACAAGGACTTTCCTTAAATCTGCGCGGTGAATACTTGTTTCACAAGCAGGCGCTCTATCTGCCTGGTAAACCATTACAGACGCAAGCCATTCAATGGTGTCACAACCACCCACTGGCAGGCCATAAGGGCCAGAAGGGTACTCTGGAGTTGGTTGCAAGGAATTTTTTGGTGGCATTCCGTGAATCGGGATGTTAAGGCATACGTGGCAACTTGCCCATCATTTGCCACCAGTAAGGTTTCCAGAAGCAGACCTCTAGGATTACTTCAACAGTATCAGCTACCTTTAAGGCCTTGGCTCCATATCTCGACAGACTTTATTGTCGAGCTACCTTCCTCCAAGGGCATTACAGCCATAATGGTCACCATGGACACCTATAGTAAGATGGCACACTTTTCTGTGCTACCTGGTATTCCTTCAGCCTCAAAGACAGCCACTGTGTTTCTCAAGGACATTGTAAGACTTCATGGATTACCCTGGACCAGCCTATCTGATCGCGGGTCTCAGTTTACCTCCAAATTCTAGGCCGCGCTATGTGATCAGTTGGGTATCCATAGAGCCTTGTCATCAGGGTTTCACCCTCAATCTAACGGACAAACGGAAAGATTGAATGCTAATTTGGAACAGTACCTCAGGGCCTTCTGCAACAGGGAACAAGATGACTAGGTTGACTATATACCAATGGCAGAATTTGTGTACAACAATTCACACCACACAGCCATCAAGAGGAGTCCCTTTATGTGTACGTATGGTTACCACCCTCAACACATCCCATGGTCCGACTTATCTACGTCAAAGGCGCCTGCAGTGGACAGCCTGCTCTCAGAGCTGCGGCACGTGCATAAGAACGCCCTGAACACCCTGGAGAACAGCCGCAAGGTATACAAGAGAAACGCTGATCGCAAAAGATGCTCTAATCCAGAATGGGAGGCAGGTGACCGGGTGTGGTTGTCCACCAAGTTCTTGCCGAGGTGGACACATGTTGGCAGGTTTTCCCCACGGTACATTGGGCCGTTTCGGATCCAGGCCAAGATCAACCCAGTAGCCTTTCAACTCCTCTTGCCACAGAGTCTAAGAAGAATATACCTGGTGTTCCACTCTTCCTTGCTCAAGGAGTTCAAGGAAGATCCTTACCAACGTACTGTGATCAGACATAAGATTGTTCCACCCACCACACCAGAAGAATACGAGGTCTCACGCCTGGTTGACTCCAGATACAGGAAGGGTGTGTTGCAATACCTAGTCCATTGGAAGGGGTACACAGCAGCCGAACAGACTTGGGAACCCAGGTCACGTGTACATGCACCCAGGCTGGTCCAACGCTTTCACAGTTTGTACGTGGGTAAGCCGGGGGGGTGCCGGTATGGGAAGGGGCCTGCTGTCATGCATCAGCCTTGGAAGCTATGGCAATGTTGGGGACACACGTAATCTGCAGTTCTCTTGCTGCGGTCTAGTCTTCCCCCAGTATGGCCGCTGCCTCTATATGGGTGGGCGGAGCCATTCGATCCCTCCATTGTATCTGTAATCTCTCGGAACACGCTTTCAGGATCTTTGTTTTGGAGTTACAGCTTTCTTTGTTTCGTGCTACACGTTGAACGCCTTTAGCCTTGGGGATCCGGCCCCAACCCTGTTTCCCTCGCTTGACTTTGTATTTCTCTTGCCCTCTGTCCTCTCGTTCCAAAGGCCTTCTTTTCTGCCTTCAGTCCCAGATTGTGCCTCTTGTTTGTTTTTTCCCTTGCCTGTCGATTCTTTCTGCGCCTCTTTTGCACGTACCTCTTTTTCTTGTGTCTCGCCCTTTCTCCTAGCGGTTCTGACTTTACTTGCTTGACTGTCTCTGCCGCCCTCGTGGCGTTCACTCTGTTCCATACGCCATCTCTTGAGCATCACGATCCCACACTTTCCATTTGTCTGCCTTTCTTATTCCCCGTGCTTCGCGGTCCTCGCTCTCTCTCTCACTCTCTCTTGGGTCCACGTGGCGCTGTGTTACAACGCCTTAGGTGTTCTTACTACAGAGCTCCAGGTCGGCTCTACAGTACTTTGTTTTCTCCTTTGTGGCATAACTCCTGTATTTACTTTTACTCAGTGGTGACTACCACCAGTTCTTTGCTTCAGGTGATATTAGTGGTTCTTTGTTTCTCGTTCCTTTCTTTCTTTATTGTTCTGTTCCTATTGATCTTTTTGCCAAGTCTAGAACTACACCTTGGTATTCTTTGCCTTCCGGAGGTTCCTCTGCAGGATTTCAGTGGAGCACCCCATTTCATGGAATACAAGTTCATCTTCCAGTTGGGAGGTCGTTTGACTTGCTGTGTACATCATCTCGAGTTCTAGAGAAAGAGAAGGACTTTCATCTACTACCTCTACTCAGACATTCCATTAGGGTTTTTTGTGGCACCTTGGCTTTTTCCCTGTTTTTTGGGAGCCTGCTCCTTGGAGTTCTCCTGGGCTTGGGTTGCTCTTCAGCCCAAGGTGGATTCCGAGGGAGCTCGCCCTTACTTACATCAAAAGAAGAAGGTGAAGGAACCTAGGAAACCACGCAGAAAGAAGGACTCTGAAGCCCCAGACAGCTCTCTCGAGGATACAGGTGAGGAGGGAGTACGGAAGGGATTCGGAGAGCATGACAGTTACCAATGGTGAAGCCCAGAACCTCATGCGAGGCTTAGGCCCTTATTCACAGAGTGTTTTCCAATGGGTTTTGCGACTATGAAACGCTTCTGTGAATTAGGCCCTAAACACGCTTAGAGAAAATGGCTGCAGGTCATGGAAAGAGTTAGGCATGTAAGCGGTGCACGACGGTAACCTCTGTGCAAAACATGGACAGTATTTCACCAGGAGCACGGCATACATTTTGAACATCACTGAAGGAACTCAGCACGAGGACTGTGATACTCGCTCCCTAACTTCTCTTCCCAAACTTCAGGCGGTATACTCTGACCTTTCACACCAGGCAAAACAACTATTTGTATGTAAGAAAAAGTGGAGAGAGGGCGGGAGTCATGACGCGATAAGAGTATGTTGGACAGTGGTGGTATTCAGATGATCCACAAGACCAGGGCTTTAAGTGGGCCCTGGCTAGCCCGGGCTGAGCCCCGACAGTCTCCCAAAATCCCAATCGAGCCGGGGCTCACACTACCCGCGACAGCCCTGACAACCACCTTTTTCTTTCCTTGCGTGGGTTTTCACGCACTTCCGGTGATTAGCCAGAGTCATGTTGCACTGTGCTATTACGTAGGTGGTGGATTTTGTTTATTTCATTCATAGACTCCTCGACACGAGCCCATAACGGGCTTTATGTGTCAAGAATCTATTGTATAAAACAAAAGAAATTCTGCACCTATGAAACAGCACAGTGCGAAACAGACACTGGTTTGTCAGTAACACGGCTTGGATTGGAATCCCCAGCACAGGACAATACAAAAGCTAATTTTTTAAGTGTCCCATGCTGGGGTTTGATGGCAAGCCTGTATCACATTGTACTGTGCTATTTCGTATGTGCTGAAGTCCAATAGTTTCATTCAATAGACTCCTTCACGCTGTCTAGTTAATGAAACAAAATCAATTGAGCACCAATGAGATAGCACAGTGAAATTCGACCCTGGCTTGTCACTGGTAGGGCTCGGGTGAATGCCTAGCGCAGGACAACAACAAAAAAAGTAACCCAACAACTTTTCATTTAAAAAATAAAATAAAAATGTATTTGAATTAGCTGAAATTAATCAACCTTTCAAAACTTTTAAACATGAAAATATACAGCAAAATAGATGAGTAAATAAAAGATACAAACATATAAATACAATATAATAGTGTACATTTCAGTTTGCCTAGCAGCAAAGACATACAAGCAATTGATATTAATACTTGCGCACTAAACAACAAAAATCAGATAACACACAAGTTGCATGTCCGGTCTCAAGTTCTTTGTCCCACTGTCTAAGTCCAGGCTTCTTAAAAAATTGATAGTTGCAATTTGCAACGGCATATGTGCTGACGAAAGTATTAACGCCCAGCATTGATCAGGGTCTAGGTCTCCCAAATATTTACAATGGCGGGCTGGGGACACCTCAGGCCACGCCCATAAGTTAGGCCACACCCCCTCGTTGCCGCCCCTCTCGATTTCTCCCCCACTTAAAGCACTGTTCAAGACCATGTGCGATAGTGTGCTTGCAGTAGGGAAATGGCGGCGTGGACTATTAAGACGGTGAGAGTAAACGGACTTCAGTAGACTAGGGGAGTACTGCTGTGTAGTGGGTCAGTTCAGGGTGCACTGCACTCTCCCCCCAGCGTTCACCACTCGTACCCGAGATTGCCGACGCTTGATCCGAAGATCAGCGGGAGAAGCGCTCGGCTCTGCTTTGACGTGCGCAGAGAAGCAGGTAGCTCCGGCATCCTCTTACAAGCCTACAGCGAAAATCAACAGCTGGTGCCCGGGACTACATGTGCGTTGAGGCGATATGAACAATACATGAAAACCATTGGCGAGCACTGCACAATTAGAATGACTAAGCGGTGACGCAATAAAGAGCAGGTCAGTGCAAGGCCCTTAGCAGTCAGTTATGCTCCCTCCTTCGACCGTATGGAATGAGATGATCTAAATATCGAGACTGTCAGCAGGGAGAAGTGGGGCTTACTCAACCCCAGGTTACAGTGCAAAACCCCCAAATGTTTAAGGGATAGCTATGCTCATGGAGGCCTACGACACATGTATGTGGCTGCAATGCCACCAATTATCCCATCGTCTTAACAAAAGAAGATATACCATGTGTAGGTGAACAGGCAAAGGAAACGTGGCAAATAACAAGGGGGGTCCTGGGAGACTCTCTGCCAGACATGAGTCCTGGTTACAAGAGACTTACCCAGAGTCTTTAGCTCACTATCTTTCACAGAGAAGAAATATCCCAAACATATCAGTCTTTGTCCTGCCCTGGGGCAGTCCAGCACCGTAATGCTAGGCAATTCTCCTCTGAACAAGAGTACCAACAGCAACCCCAGACACGTGTTTCGGTCTGGTTGGACCTCATCAGTAGGGTGGATCTGTGCCTCTCTAAGAATAGTGAGCAAGGGGTCCACGTCTGGATTCCCCTAGTAACTTAGGGTGAGACCCAAAGTTACTTCAAATATGCAAATGACAAGGGGGGCCCTGGTAGACTCTCTGCCAGACATGAGTCCTGGTTACAGGAGCCTTACCCAGAGTCTTTAGCTCACTAACTATAGGAAAAGTGGCAACAGCAGCTCCCACGCAGCTCTAGCAAAATGATGCTCGGAAGGAGGAGGAACACATCCTCCCTGCCACGTAAAGCTCGACAGATTGGTGGGTTAGGCGGCTACCAGCGTACAGATAAAGCAGCAGCCTCCTTATAAGTCGTTACAGTCAATCTTTAACAGTCTGCGAAGAATGACCCTGGTGAACAGCTCAGCTCTGTGAAAAGAACGCACCATCCTGCTCTCCCAATGCTCTAACCACTACCCAGATAATGAATCGAATAACAGTCTTATTGTTGCAGAAATTCCCCTAATGAGAGCGTCAGCCACTCAAAAGAGTGGACGTCACCCAAAATAACACAAACCAAAGTAAGGTACTTTAAATGGAGGCTGCACTCAAAGAGAGCCTGCCTAACGATTATTCATACTCCTCTGGAAGCTGCTGACAGCCTCATACATCTTCATCTCACACAGACCGGTGTAATCAAAGCCGGCAGCATCAACTAAAACAAGTCATGCACCCTTCTAAAAAGGAGCCGGTTAACAGCAACCTCAAGAGACCCAAAACTGACCCTATGTCTCCTCACAGATCACTGGGTGATTCAGCGTTTGACACAGTTCTGGCTCCACCCAAAGGTCTCAGCGCCAAATTAGACACCATCAAAAGGAAATTGAATAATATGTAAATCAAGGCCCAAGAGACTGAGAAAAGAGTCCAGAGACTGGAAACTCTCACTCCCAAAATAAAAGTAATGGCAACGGAAATCTGTAAGATGGTGTGGAGACAGTGAAAACCGCAACAGAAGAAATAATGTCCGCCTCTACGGAATCGCTGAAGGGGCTGAAAAAGAGGATCCAAGATGCATTCTACAATCTCTACTACCCAAAATACTTGACTTGGACCCCGGAGTCAAGGTAAACATCCAACGATTCCACCGCTTGGGTCAGAACAATACTACCACTAGTTCCTCCAGCCCGAGACCCAGAGATCTGATCATGTACTTTCCGGAATATACCCAAACCATGCAAGCCCTGGATGCCGCAAGGAAAAAGAAGAAAATAGTATGGCACGACCACAACATTTACATTTCACTGGGTGTCTAAAGGGCAACTGCAGCGAGAAGGACACCATTTTCAGATCTGAGGCCTAAAATGAGAGCTTGGTATACAGAATGGCATACTCCGCCCAGGTATTTGCAAAATAACTCACAACGACAGAAGAATGTCTTATGAATATTCTGGCTCCCTGTCTCGCTTCTTAAAATAATATAATCGCAGAAGAAATGGAAATCAATCAAGCTCATCAGACATCAACCAGGACTTACCCGGCTCCTGACCCATAATACCCAAAGTAACCTGAGTAAGGGTTAATCCTGAAGCGCAATGCCTTGGCAATATGCTCGATACTTTCCGAACTAGGATCATCCGGCTTAGGGCCTAAGCTACCCTATTGCCACCAAGTTCAAGTTTTTCCTACATAGTTGCAAATAGACATGTTTGCTGGTTTTGCTGGTTGCATGTCGTCTATTTATCTACATGTATCTACAAGTTAGAGTCAGATCTCTTCTTGATATCCAATCTCTTGGGTGAATGGGTTCTGGATGACAATGATGAGAAAGAGGAACGCGTTCCTAATTAGCCTCATTCTATGCATCCTATTCAATTCAATCCATTTTTATTGCGGATTCCTCCATTTACAAAAGCTGAAATAGACATTAAAACATATATTGCAAACCAATCTAACAATCATCTAAAATAAACACGTTTAAAATCTCTTATACCCGATACACTTTACATTTATAATCAAAAATCGTACTAATATTATCATTGATTAAAATGACCAGTGCTTATAAAAAATTCAACAAAATCACATAAAAATTATTCTTTGTCGCAATACATAATAGAACTTATTGCAGCTTTGCATGTCCTTATTCCATTGGCTGCTTTAAAACACAGAGATAGAAGATATCTTCTTTGTAGTTCTAAAAATTGTGGACATATCACCAAAAAGTGCATCATGTCTTCCTCACACTGCATGTCTCATCTGCATATTTCCATTTGGATTGTTGTCTTAATGGGAGGAGATTTAACCTAACACGCAATGCCCGTCGTCTCCAGATTGGAGAGGCTGCCTTCACAATCTGACCCGTACGACTTACTCTATTCTTCAAATGCCATGTGCGACTGGGTGAGATTTCCCATTTCTTGTTTTTCTGACTCCTTTCCCCATTCGTAGGCTTTTTCCCCGATCACCTTTGCCAACATATGTTTAGTCATTGGTTGTGGTCTCACACAAACGGTTTAACAGACCATTGTCTGCACAATTTTAGAACTCCTTGATGCCATCTATATTGTGACTGCGCCGTTACCATTTCAGGTATGGCTGTATTTACCATTGTGTTACCCGAAGGCCGCCGCTTATTCTTTAAATAGTAGTTCACATCTCTTACCTTGGCTTCTGAATTAATAGTTGGCATCCCCAGCTCTTGTCTTAGGCACTTGCTGGTGTTCCTGTGGGTAAACCTGTGATCTGCCTAAAGAACCAATTCTGCGTGATGTCAAGCTTGCGGCACTCTCGGTAGCCCCAAACTTCACTACTCTTGGGTGAATGGGTTCTGGATGACAATGATGAGAACGAGTAACACGTTCCTAATTAGCCTCATTCTATCTATACCAAGATAAATAACAGGTTGGCTCTCTCCACCTCTTGTTGTGTTCCTTGGACCCAAAACAGCCTTCTCAATAACATTCATCACTCTCTGCCAAGCTTAACCACTCTCACACATAATAAGCACACCTCTGCATAGCTCACACTCCTAGTACGTCGCTGCACCCACACCCGCTAAACTCGCAGATGCCCCATTTCCTTCCATCCTCGACCCCTCGACCACACCCTGTCAATCTCTTGCACTCATTCTCAACGACACCGAGCATTGCCAGAATATTATATGTCTTGCTGTCATCTCTCCTTTAGCAAGGAAAGTTCAATCCCAGGGATTTTGTGGTGATATGATAGGTTATTTATAACGCACTTAATACCCAGAGGTTTCTAAGCGCAGACCCGGGGATCAAACCTGTGTTGCTCCGCTTTGTCTTGCTTCCAATGTGAGCACGTTGCCCCTGAGCTATCCTCCCAAGACAGGTGTAATGTATAATGTATGCATAATATGTTGCTATTAGAAGCTGTTATTGTGCATCTTTATCAATGTCTTATTTCCTCCTCCTCCAACGTTTGCTGGATGGAGTTGCCAGATCGATATTTTCAGATCTGAGCGGCCCATCTAATTGCTTCATTTTCTGGCATTTCATGCTCCTCCCCACCCTATCATAATAGCCCTTATGCCTATCTATAAGATCATGTATTCTTTAGTGACTCCCTCGATAAATTCTTTTCTACTCTCTCTCTTATGTCTATCCTCTCTCTTATCCTGGCACTCTCGCCCCTTAGGTAGGCGGGAACCATCTTTCCAATATTTTATGAAGGAGCTTTTTAATATGTGGCATTTCTTGCCAATTGGCAGTCGATTCTATAGCAGAGCTATTCTCCACCCAGATCGGAATCATCCAAATAGACAGAGATTAAAAGACCGAATGGGAGATTTGGCCGAACTTCGGCCGTTCGAAAATAACGAACGGCTGAAAAGTTTGACCAAATCCCCCATTTTGTGGCGGGGGCTGCAAGGGTGTCCCTCGCACCCTTGCTCGCTATATTGTGAGTGGGGGTTGCAGGGGTGTCCCCCGCAGCCGGTCCTGAAAAAAAAGGAAAGGACCCTGCAGCGCTGGTCCCCAATTACAGAAGTGAAGGGGAACAGGCGTCGCAGGGACACAGTGAGTCGGCAGCAAGGTAAGTAGGGGTTGGGGGTGTGGGTGTGGGTGGGGGGTCAAGTCGGAAATGTTCAGGGGAGAAAAGACCGAAGGTTATTTAGAAAAAATATGTTTGTTTATTTCTCCCTCAAACATTTCCATCTCAAGCTTTCAACCCCGATCCGATATTTCTCTCCAAACTCCCCATCTAACTGGTGTACTATGGGCCACAAGCAGAATATGCAAAATATGAATGAGCACCTTACGGGAATCAATTGGACTTCTTGGCTCTAGGGCTGCAACTTCTCTGGTGGGGTTTGGGGACTCGTCAGGTCTTGCCCGCCCCATCCCTCATGGCGTCTAACCAGTGCCACTTCATATAATCTCATGGAGCGTCAGGGGACTCAACGACCCAATTAAAAGGCAAAACATCCTGTCACACATTAAGAAACTAAAAGCCGATATTGTCCTCCTCCAGGAAACACACCTAGCTGTGAATAAAGCTATTAAACTATTTTTATAAAAAGACCCCTTCGATCTCTGTTACTATTCTCAGGTAATTGGTAAGAAAAACGGGGTTATGCCACTCATCAATGCGTCAATTAAGGCATCTATCACCCATACCGAATCTGATCCGGAGGGAAGATGGCTCCTCTGCCCGCTACTTATAGACGGCAGCAAATATCACATTCTTTCTAATAAAATGGAATAAACTGAAAGGAAACCAAAGTAACCCATTTTTCTTGGAGAAAAACCAATTGGCCATGAATTTAAAGAGTCATTTGTAAAGTAGGTGGGGGTTTTGAGGAAGGATGGATTTAGATGAAGCACTCAAGGCCTAGAGCTCTGTCTCTCTTCAGCAGAATGACTCCACACAGGAACTTATACCATTTCCTTAACCATCACTAGCAGCCTAGGAGGGGTGCTGTCCAATCGGGATGCTTGGAGCGCGTGCTGTATTGTTGGGCAGCAGCCTTGGTGCTGCTGGCAGGCACCCCCTTCCCTTCTCCACTCCTCCTTCCTTTCCCCACCCTCCCCCTCACCTCTTAGCACCCATGTAGTTACCTGTGCAGAGGCTAAGAGTGTCTTTTTTAAATAAAATAAAATGAAACATACCTTTTTTGTGCAACCTGGCGCCACGCCATCGTTCCCGGAGTCTGTTGTCAGTGTCGATGACGTCAGTCATCAACATTGAAAACAGATTCTGAACCATGGATGCAGGGCCGGCCGTGCAGAAAAGGTACGTTACTTTTTCTTTAAAAAAGAAAAAGAAGAGACAACATTTGCATCCGTGTAGGGAACTACATGGGTGCTAATGGCGACATGCTGTCTCTGGGCATATGCGCCACTGGCTAAGGCTAACAAAAAGTACAGTAAAAGGTAACAAACAGTAACTGTTGCGGGTCATACAAAGAAACCCAATTGCACTGTATTGCATGATGCATTGTGCAATGTTAAAAAGTTACCAAAAAAGTAACATAGTTCCCCAGTACTGACAGCCTGAAGGACTAGTCGGTCTCCCCACGACATGTGATCAAAAGCTTAGCTTCACTACACTGTAAAAAGTCAGCACAGGATGAAAAACAAAAAGTAAAACGTTTGGGAGTCCATAGAATAGATACTAAAAGAGAAAACCTTCCAAACACCTGAAATATACACGAAAGAACGAAGCACGGCACTATATCCCTAAAGGAGTGAACTGAGTGCTATATCCATAAGGAATTGAGCTAGGCACTATATCCCTAAAGGAGTGAGCTGGGCTCTATATCCCTAAAGGAGTGAACCGGGTGCTATATCCCTAAAGAAGTGAGCTATGTACTATATCCCTGAAGGAGTGAGCTGAGCAATATATTCCTAAAGGAGTGAGCTAGGTGCTATATCCCTAAAGGAGTGAGCTAGGCACTATATCCCTAAAGGATTGAGCTGGGTGTGAAATACCTAAAGGAGTGAGCTAGGCACTATATCCCTAAAAGAGTGAACTGAGTGCTATATCCCTAAAGAATTGAGCTAGGCACTATAACCCTAAAGGAGTGAGCTGGGCTCTATATCCCTAAAGGAGTGAACCGGGTGCTATATCCCTATGTACTATATCCCTGAAGGAGTGAGCTGAGCAATATATTCCTAAAGAAGTGAGCTAGGTGCTATATCCCTAAAGGAGTGAGCTAGGCACTATATCCCTAAAGGATTGAGCTGGGTGTGAAATACCTAAAGGAGTGAGCTAGGCACTATATCCCTAAAAGAGTGAGCTGGGTGCGATATCCCTAAAGAATTGAGCTGGGCTTTATATCCCTAAAGGAGTGAGCTGGGTGCTATGTCCCTAAATGAGTGAACTAGGTACTATATCCCTAAATGAGTGAGCTAGGTACTATATCCCTAAATGAGTGAGCTAGGTACTTTATCACTAAAGGAGAGAGCTAGGCAAATATCCCTAAAGGAGTGAGCTAGTCACTATATTCCTAAAGGAGTGAACTGGGTGCTATATCCCTAAAGGAGTGAGCTAGGTACTATATCCCTAAAGGAGTGAGCTAGGCACTATATCCCTAAAGGAGTGAGCTAGGTGCGATATCCCTAAAGGAGTGAACTAGGTACTATATCCCTAAATGAGTGAGCTAGGTACTATATTCCTAAAGGAGTGAGCTAGGTACTTTATCACTAAAGGAGTGAGCTAGGCAAATATCCCTAAAGGAGTTAGCCCGGTACTATATACATAAGAGTGAGCTAGGCACTGTATACCTAAAGGAGTGAGCTAGGTGCTATATCTCTAAAGGTGTGAGCTAGGTGCTATATCCCTAAAGGAGTGAGCTAGGCACTATATCCCTAAAGGAGTGAGCTAGTGTTATATTCCTAAAGGAGCGAGCTAGGTAATATATCCCTAAAGGAGTGAGCTAGGTACTATATCCCTAAAGGGATGAGCTAGGTACTATATCCCTAAAGGAGTGAGCTAGGCACTATATCCCTAAAGGAGTGAGCTAGGTGCTATATCCCTAAATGAGTGAGCTAGGTACTATATCCCTAAAGGAGTGAGCTAGGCACTATATCCCTAAAGGAGTGAGCTAGTGCTATATCCCTAAAGGAGTGAGGTAGGTAATATATCCCTAAAGGAGTGAGCTAGGTATTATATACCTAAAGGAGTGAGCTAGGCACTGTATCCCTAAAGGAGTGAGCTAGGTGCTATATCTCTAAAGGTGTGAGCTAGGTGCTATATCCCTAAAGGAGTGAGCTAGGCACTATATCCCTAAAGGAGTGAGCTAGTGCTATATCCCTAAAGGAGTGAGCTAGGTAATATATCCCTAAAGGAGTGAGCTAGGTACTATATCCCTAAAAGGATGAGCTAGGTACTATATCCCTAAAGGAGTGAGCTAGGCACTATATCCCTAAAGGAGTGAGCTAGGTGCTATATCCCTAAATGAGTGAGATAGGTACTATATCCCTAAAGGAGTGAGCTAGGTACCATATACCTAAAGGAGTGAGCTAGGCACTGTATCCCTAAAGGAGTGAGCTAGGTGCTATATCCCTAAAGGAGTGAGCTAGGTACTATATCCCTAAAGGAGTCAGCTAGGCACTATATCCTTAAAGGAGTGAGCTAGGCACTATATCCCTAAAGGAGTGAGCTTGTTCTATATTCCTAAAGGTGTGAGCTAGGTACAATATCCCTAAATGAGTGAGCTAGGTACTATATCACAAAAGGAGTGAGCTAGGTACTATATACCTAAAGGAGTGAGCTAGGCACTGTATCCCTAAAGGAGTGAGCTAGGTGCTATATCCCTAAAGGAGTGAGCTAGGTACTATATCACTAAAGGAGTGAGCTTGTGCTATATTCCTAAAGGCGTGAGCTAGCTACAATATCCCTAAATGAGTGAGCTAGGTAAATATACCTAAAGGAGTAAGCTAGGTACTATATCCCTAAAGGAGTGATATAGGTACTATATCCCTAAAGGAGTGAGCTGGGTGCTACATCTGAGACTGTTAATGAGAACCAAGACGTGAGCTGGACCCAATATTATCCCTACAGAAATTAGGGGGACATAATAGTGAGCTGGGCTCTATATCCCATAGACAGGATTTGAGAAAGGAAGAGTTCAGCCAGGCCCTATTCTACTGGATAGAGTAACATTAGCAAGCTGTGTGCTATATCCCCGAGCTTGTTCTTTAAGGATTCAAAAAGCGTGCCGGGCATCACATCTGTAGAGGACAGGTAGGCATGTCATCCCTGGCTCCTGCCCCCTCAGCTCCGTCATACTGGAACATCAGGAGAAGGACCCTATTTGGGACACAAGGTATTATCCCAATTCTGCATAGAGTGTATGAGAGACGACATGCACTCAGACAACCATATCGAATGTACCCTCACACGAGATTTGAGATTTAACAACAACAGAGTGACGTCATAAAGAAAACCTACCAAGACGCACTGAAACGATATGAAAATACTTTAAGGGTGCAGTGTAACTTGAGAACAAGAGAAACATGTAACCGAATAAGAAGACATTGTATATGCAAAGAAAATAAAGTAATCAGCTGATTGATTAATGAACATACGCAGAAATGCAAGGTAGATGAGAAATATAGAAGCTTACAGCAGAAGAAAACATAATATGACTACGGTAGCCATGATGGGAAGATGGACGTCGGACTCATGTTAAAATCAGTCAAGTTATTTCGAAGCCAGAAGATGCTGGAAAAACAGGTTTGTGTGAGGCACAAAGAAGTGTCTATCGGCTTGGGATCAAGGATGCTACTATTGCATGGCAAAAGGAGGGTTGAATGGTTAAGCTCTGTGCATAAGACATATTTCTCTTAGATTAAGCAAAGAAGAAAACATCTGCAAGAGCCAAGTATTGACAATTAAAGATGTGAAAATCTCATGCATGATGCAGTGAGCATGTCTCTAGAGGCCAAGAATGGTAAAGACACCCAGTTCAATGTAATCAAACAGGAGTAAATGGAAGGTCAAGATGGACACATTTGCGGTCCGCTCACATGTGATTCAGCAGGCAAAAACCAGGTCTATCCATTAAGCTCAAATGGAGATAATTGTGTGCCTGCACTCCCTCGAATGTGCCAGGACAAAGGGCAGGCTTTGAGGTCAATTACAAAGGAGAACCTTGTCTTGGGGCCTGGCCGATGAGAGACACTGGACTAATTGGGAAAGTGGGGAGTAGTCTGACGTTGCTCGCGGCACCTGGGTTTCGTTTTGCTTACATGCTGCTAAATGAGTCGAAAGTCCAAGGTTGGGAAAGCATGCCAACAAATCAGAGGGTCTATGAAGCAACATGCTATAAAATGTAGCAAGGGCCAGCCAGCTGCCATCTTTCCTGCTATAGTCAGCATTGTACGTATTTAGAGGTGGTTCAAGGCGTACCCACCAGATAGAGGGTAGCCACTGAATTTGTTAACCCATACATATGCTATAGGTACATATATTCCGCTAACCAATCCCTCCCGTCTATAGGTTTTAAGTTTTCCATGTCGGACAACCTCATAGCTGATGTGCATTGGAGTATAACGCCTTTATGTAATCATATTGCCCATTATTCCAGATTGCCCCACTTTATTTGATGTTGATAATAAAGTAGTTTTTTTGCAATATTCCTGGAGTGTGTTTGGTTATTTGAGTCCAAGACTGTTATTGGTAATTCCATCTAGCACATTAGATGCTCCAAGGTGCTAGAGCACACATCTCTAAGACTAGGTGAGTCAGGAAGGATGCATGGCACGATATTCCTGAGACTGGGCGAGTCAGGAAAGGTGCAAGGTGCCATATCCCTGAGACTGGGGGAGTCAGGAAGGATGCAGGGCACGATATTCCTGAGACTGGGCGAGACAGGAAAGGTGCAAGGTGCCATATCCCTGAGACTGGGGGAGTCAGGAAGGATGCAGGGCACGATATTCCTGAGACTGGGCGAGACAGAAAAGGTGCAAGGTGCCATATCCCTGAGACTGGGGGAGTCAGGAAGGATGCAGGGCACGATACTCCTGAGACTGGGCGAGTCAGGAAAGGTGCAAGGTGCCATATCCCTGAGACTGGGGGAGTCAGGAAGGATGCAGGGCACGATACTCCTGAGACTGGGCGAGTCAGGAAAGGTGCAGGGTGCCATGTCCCTGAGGCTTGTTGAGTCAGGAAGGATGAATGGTGCCATATCCCAGAGACTGGGGGAGTCAGGAAGGATGCAGGGTGCTATGTCCCTGAGACTGGGTGAGTCAGGAAAGGTACAGTGCGCCATATCCCTGAGACTGGGTGAGTCAGGAAGAGTGCAGTGCACCATATCCCAGAGAATGGGTGAGTGAGGAAGGATGCACAGCGCCATATCCCCGAGACTGGAGGAGTCAGGAAGGATGCAGGGTGCCATGTCCCTGAGGCTTGTTGAGTCAGGAAGGATGAATGGTGCCATATCCCAGAGACTGGGGGAGTCAGGAAGGATGCAGGGTGCCATGTCCCTGAGACTGGGTGAGTCAGGAAGAGTGCAGTGCACCATATCCCAGAGAATGGGTGAGTGAGGAAGGATGCACAGCGCCATATCCCCGAGACTGGAGGAGTCAGGAAGGATGCAGGGTGCCATGTCCCTGAGGCTTGTTGAGTCAGGAAGGATGAATGGTGCCATATCCCAGAGACTGGGGGAGTCAGGAAGGATGCAGGGTGCCATGTCCCTGAGACTGGGTGAGTCAGGAAAGGTACAGTGCGCCATATCCCTGAGACTGGGTGAGTCAGGAAGAGTGCAGTGCACCATATCCCAGAGAATGGGTGAGTGAGGAAGGATGCACAGCGCCATATCCCCGAGACTGGAGGAGTCAGGAAGGATGCACAGCGCCATATCCCTGAGACTGGAGGAGTCAGGAAGGGTGCAGGGCGCCCTTTCCCTGAGGCTTGTTGACTCAGGAAGGATGAATGGTGCCATATCCCGAAGACTGGGCGAGTCAGGAAGGATGCAGGTGCCATGTCCCTGAGACTGGGTGAGTCAGGAAAGGTACAGTGTGCCATGTCCCTGAGACTGGGTGAGTCAGGAAGAGTGCAGGGCACCATATCCAAAGAATGGGTGAGTGAGGAAGGGTGCAGTGTGCCATATCCCAGAGACTGGTTGAGTCAGGAAGGTTGCAGGATGCCATATCCCAGAGACTGGGTGAGTCAGGAAGGGGGCAGGGTGCCATATCCCAGAGACTGGGTGAGTCTGGAAGGGGGCAGGGTGCCATATTCCTGAGACTTGGTTAGTTAGGAAGGGGGCAGGGTGCCATATCCCAGAGACTGGTTAAGTCTGGAAGGATGCAGGGTGCCATATCCCAGAGACTGAGTGAGTCAAGAAGCGTGCAGGGTGCCATATCCCTCAGACTGGGTGAGTCAGGAAGAGTGCAGGGTGCCATATCCCAGAGACTGGTTGAGTCAGGAAGGTTGCAGGATGCCATATCCCAGAGACTGGGTGAGTCAGGAAGGGGGCAGGGTGCCATATCCCAGAGACTGGGTGAGTTAGGAAGGGGGCAGGGTGCCCTATCCCAGAGACGGGTTGAGTCTGGAAGGATGCAGGGTGCCATATCCCAGAGACTGGGTGAGTCAGGAGGGTGGAGGGTGCCTTATCCCTGAGACTGGGTGAGTTAGGAAGGGTGCAGGGCGCCATATCCCTGAGACTGGGTGAGTCAGGAAGGAGACTGGGTGTGTCTGGAAGGGCGCTGGGTGCCACATCCCTGGGCCTAGACTAGGTGAGTTAGTAAGGGTGCAGGGCGCCATATCCCCAAAACTGGGAAAGTCAGTAAGGGTGCTGGGTGCCATATCCCCGGGCCGAGACTCAGTGAGTTAGTAAGGGTGCAGGGTGCCATATCCCTGAGACTGGGTGAGTTAGTAAGGGTGCAGGGCGCCATTTCCCCGAGACTGTGTGAGTCAGTAAGGGTGCAGGGTGCCATATCCCCGAGACTGGGTGAGTCAGGAAGGGTGCAGGGTGCCATATCCCCGAGAATGGGTGAGTCAGGAAGGGTGCAGGGCGCCATATCCCTGAGACTGTGTGAGTTAGTAAGGGTGCAGGGTGCCATATCCCCGAGACTGGGTGAGTCAGGAAGGGCGCAGGGCGCCATATCCCTGAGACTGGGTGAGTCAGGAAGGGTGCAGGGCGTGATATCTCAAGGCTTGGTGAGTCAGGAAGGATGCAGGGCGCCATAACCCTGAGACTGGGTCAGTAAGGGTGCAGGGCGCCATATCCCCGAGACTGGGTGAGTCTGGAAGGGCGCAGGGTGTCATATCCCTGAGACTGGGTGAGTCAGGAAGAATGCAGGGGGCCATAGCCCTGGAACTGGGTGAGTCAGGAACAATGCAGGGCGCCATATCCCCGAGACTGGGTGAGTCAGGAAGGGTGCAGGGCGCCATATCCCTGAGACTGGGTGAGTCAGGAAGGGTGCAGGGCGCGATATCCCGCGGCTTGGTGAGTCAGGAAGGATGCAGGGCACCATATCCCTGAGACTGCGTGAATCAGTAAAGGTGCAAGGTGCCTTATCCCCGAGACTGGGTGAGTCAGGGAGGGTGCAGGGTGCCTTATCCCCGAGACTGGGTGAGTCAGGGAGGGTGCAGGGTGCCATATCCCTGAGACACTGTGAGTCAGTAAGGGTGTAGGGCGCCATATCCCCGAGACTGGGTGAGTCTGGAAGGGCGCAGGGCGCCATATCCCGGGCCTAGACTGGGTGAGTTAGTAAGGGTGCAGGGCGCCATATCCCTGAGACTGGGTCAATAAGGGTGCAGGGCGCCATATCCCCGAGACTGGGTGAGTCAGGAAGGGCGCAAGGTGCCATATCCCTGAGACTGGGTAAGTCAGGAAGGGCGCCGGGCGCCATATCCCCGAGACTGGGTGAGTCAGGAAGGGCGCAAGGTGCCATATCCCCGAGACTGGGTGAGTCAGGAAGGGTGCAGGGCCCCATATCCCTGAGACTGGGTCAGTAAGGGTGCAGGGCACCATATCCCCGAGACTGGGTGAGTCAGGAAGGGCGCAAGGTGCCATATCCCCGAGACTGGGTGAGTCAGGAAGGGTGCAGGGCCCCATATCCCTGAGACTGGGTCAGTAAGGGTGCAGGGCACCATATCCCCGAGACTGGGGGAGTCAGGAAGGGTGCAGGGTGCCATATCCCTGAGACTGGGTCAGTAAGGGTGCAGGGCGCCATATCCCCGAGACTGGGTGAGTCAGGAAGGGTGCAGGGCCCCATATCCCTGAGACTGGGTCAGCAAGGGTGCAGGGCGCCATATCCCCGAGACTGGGTGAGTCAGGAAGGGTGCAGGGTGCCATATCCCTGAGACTGTGTGAGTCAGGAAGGTTCCAGGGCGCCATATCCCTGAGACTGGGTGAGTTAGGGTGGGTGCAGGATACCATTTCCACAAGACTCGGTGAGTCAGGAAGGATGCAGGGTGCCATATTCCCGAGAATGGGTGAGTCAGGAAGGGTGCAGGGTGCCATATCCCTGAGACTGGGTGAGTCAGGAAGGGTGCAGGGTGCCATATCCCAGAGACTGTGTGAGTCAGGAGGGTGCAAGGTGCCAAATCCGTGAGACTGGGTGAGTCAGGATGGGTGCAGGGGGCCATATCCCGAGACTGTGTGAGTCAGGAGGGTGCAAGGTGCCAAATCCGTGAGACTGGGTGAGTCAGGATGGGTGCAGAGTGTCATATCCCCAAGACTGGGGGAGTCAATAAGGGTGCAGGACGCCATATCCCCAAGACTGGGTGAGTCAGAAAGGGTGCAGGGCACCATATCCCTGAGACTGGGTGAGTCAGGAAGGATGCAGGGCGCCATATCCCTGAGACTACGTGAGTCAATAAGAGTGCAAGGTGCCTTATCCCTGAGACTGGGTGAGTCAGGGAGGGTGCAGGGTGCCATATCCCTGAGACTGTGAGTCAGTAAGGGTGCAGGGCGCCATATCCCCGAGACTGGGTGAGTCTGGAAGGGTGCAGGGCGCCATATCCCAGAGACTAGGTGAGTCAGGAAGGGTGCAGGGCGCCATATCCCAGAGACTGGGTGAGTCAGGAAGGGCGCAGAGCGCCATATCCCCGAGACTGGGTGAGTCAGGAAGGGCGCAGGGCGCCATATCCCTGTTACTGCGTGAGTCAGTAAGGGTGCAAGGCGCCTTATCCCTGAGACTGGGTGAGTTAGGAAGGGGGTAGGGCGCCATATCCCTGAGACTGGGTGAGTCAGTAAGGGTGCAGGTCGCCATATCCCCGAGACTGCGTGAGTCAGTAAGGGTGCAGGGCGCCATATCCCAGAGACTGGGTGAGTTAGGGAGGGTGCAGGGTACCATTTCCCCAAGACTCGGTGAGTCAGGAAGGATGCGGGGTGCGATATCCGTGAGACTGGGTGAGTTAGGGAGGGTGCAGGGCACCATATCCCTGAGACTGGGTGAGTTAGGGAGGGTGCGGGGTACCATTTCCACAAGACTCAGTGAGTCAGGAAGGATGCGGGGTGCCATATTCCCGAGAATGGGTGAGCCAGGAAGGATGCTGGGTGCCATATCCCTGAGACTGAGTGAGTCAGGAAGGGTGCAGGGTGCCATATCCCAAAGACTGTGTGAGTCAGGAGGGTGTAAGGTGCCAATTCTCTGAGACTGGGTGAGTTAGGAAGGGTGCAGGGTGCCATATCCCAGAGACTGGGTGAGTCAGGAAGAGGGCAGGGCGCCATATCCCCACGACTGTGTGAGTCAGGAGGGTGTAAGGTGCCAAATCTCTGAGACTGGGTGAGTTAGGAAGGGTGCAGGGTGCCATATCCCAGAGACTGGGTGAGTCAGGAAGAGGGCAGGGCGCCATATCCCCACGACTGGGTGAGTCAGGAAGGATGCAGAGCACCATAACCTAGAGACTCTGTGAGTCAGGTAGGATGCAGGGTGCCATATCCCTGAGACTGGGTGAGTTAGGAAGGGTGCAGGGTGCCATATCCCAGAGACTGTGTGAGTCAGGATGGGTGCAGGGGGCCATATCCCCGAGACTGGGTGAGTCAGGAAGGGCACAGGGCACCATATCCCTGAGACTGGGTGAGTCAGGAAGAATGCAGGGCGCCATATCCCCGAGACTGGGTGAGTCAGGAAAGGGTGCAGGGCGTGATATCTCAAGGCTTGGTGAGTCAGGAAGGATGCAGGGCGCCATATCCCTGAGACTGGGTCAGTAAGGGTGCAGGGCGCCATATCCCCGAGACTGGGTGAGTCCGGAAGGGTGCAGGGTGTCATATCCCTGAGACTGGGTGAGTCAGGAAGAATGCAGGGCGCCATATTCCCGAGACTGGGTGAGTCAGGAAGGGTGCAGGGCGCCATATCCCTGAGACTGGGTGAGTCAGGAAGAATGCAGGGCGCCATATCCCCGAGACTGGGTGAGTCAGGAAGGGTGCAGGGCGCCATATCCCTGAGACTGGGTGAATCAGTAAAGGTGCAAGGTGCCTTATCCCCGAGACTGGGTGAGTCAGGGAGGGTGCAGGGTGCCTTATCCCCGAGACTGGGTGAGTCAGGGAGGGTGCAGGGTGCCATATCCCTGAGAGACACTGTGAGTCAGTAAGGGTGTAGGGCGCCATATCCCCGAGACTGGGTGAGTCTGGAAGGGCACAGGGCGCCATATCCCGGGCCTAGACTGGGTGAGTTAGTAAGGGTGCAGGGCGCCATATCCCTGAGACTGGGTCAATAAGGGTGTAGGGCGCCATATCCCCTAGACTGGGTGAGTCAGGAAGGGCGCAAGGTGCCATATCCCCGAGACTGGGTGAGTCAGGAAGGGTGCAGGGCCCCATATCCCTGAGACTGGGTCAGTAAGGGTGCAGGGCGCCATATCCCTGAGACTGGGTCAATAAGGGTGCAGGGCGCCATATCCCCTAGACTGGGTGAGTCAGGAAGGGCGCAGGGCGCTATATCCCCGAGACTGGGTGAGTCAGGAAGGGCGCAAGGTGCCATATCCCCGAAACTGGGTGAGTCAGGAAGGATGCAGGGCCCCATATCCCTGAGACTGGGTCAGTAAGGGTGCAGGGCGCCATATCCCCGAGACTGGGTGAGTCAGGAAGGGTGCAGGGTGCCATATTCCCGAGAATGGGTGAGCCAGGAAGGATGCAGGGTGCCATATCCCTGAGACTGGGTGAGTCAGGAAGGGTGAAGGGTGCCATATCCCAAAGACTGTGTGAGTCAGGAGGGTGTAAGGTGCCAAATCTCTGAGACTGGGTGAGTTATGAAGGGTGCAGGGTGCCATATCCCAGAGACTGGGTGAGTCAGGAAGAGGGCAGGGCGCCACATCCCCAAGACTGGGTGAGTCAGGAAGGATGCAGGGCACCATAACCTAGAGACTCTGTGAGTCAGGTAGGATGCAGGGTGCCATATCCCTGAGACTGGGTGAGTTAGGAAGGGTGCAGGGTGCCATATCCCAGAGACTGGGTGAGTCAGGAAGGGTGCAGAGAGGTGTGTGTGTGTGTGTGTGTGTGTGTGTGCGTGCGTGCGTGCGTGCGTGCGTGCGTGCGTGCGTGCGTGCGTGTGTGTCATTGAGAGAACTAGGGGAGACCCTTGGGATACTGGGGCACACCAGCACAGCCATTGGCTCATGCACATAAGAGCATAATGTAACACATAATTGGCTGTTAAATGGCAGCATTTATTTAAATATATTTTACACTACAATTTTCACGCCAGTGTTTTTTAGGATTAAGGGGGACCTCTTGGGGTCATCTAAGAATATTGAGCATGTCCCGGAAGTACTTCTTATGACACAGAGGCACTTCCCTATGCCCCGGGAAATTGTTCATATATGAGAAAGAATTTTAGCTAGCAGGCAGATGAGAGGTGGGTTAAGAGAGGTAACTCAGAGGCGAGGAGGTAGGCCTTTAGTTTGGATTTGAACAAATCCGTGTGGTCTGCTTCTCGGATGTCCGGGGTAAGAGAATTCCATGCAAGTGGAGCAAGAAAAGAGAAAGAGCGGAAGCGAGTGGAAGCACAGGGAGGGCGGGGTGCCACATGGGTAGTTGAGGCAGAGCAGCGACTAATTGAAGGCTTGTAGAGGTGGATAGATACAGTGGTGCCTTACTGTGGATAGATTTGTGAACCAGAAGAGATTTAAATCCGGCCCTGTTTTGCATTGTCAGCCATCCAGCCTGTTGACGGTATGAGGAAATAGGTGTGTAGTGGGGGAGTTCAAAGAGAGTCCTGGTAGCGAAGTTAATGATCTTGTCGAGAGTGCAAGAAGCATAGTTGGGGAGACTAAAGAGGATGCTGGCACAGTAGTCCAGTTTAGAGAAGACAAGAGTAGCTACGAGATGCTTGGTGGTGTTGAAAGGAAGGAGGTGCCTGATTTTCCCAATATTTAGGAGTTTGAGGTGAGCTGCTGTTGCAGTTTGGGAGATGAAAGTGGAGAGGTGTGAGAAGGGTCATAGATGACGCTGAGAGTTCCAGCTGAAGAAGTGTAGGAGAGAGTGTCAGGTGGGAACTGTATAGGCAGAGGCAGAGATGCAAGAGAGCTTTTGGCAGGGAAGAAGAGTACCTCGGTTTTGGTAGAGTTTAACATCAGAGAGTGCAAAGCCATCCAATATTTAGTGGCAGAGAGACAGTGGAATTTTTGATGGAGAGATCAGAGGAGAGTTCAGGAGAAGAGAAGAAGATTTGGCTGTTGTCTGCAAAGAGTTGGTATGAGAACCCAAAGGAGGAGATTAGTGCTCCAAGACCAGAGGTGTAGAGTGTAGAGGAGCGGACCCAAGACAGAGCCGTGTGGAACATCAACGGTTAGAGGCAGTGGTCGAAGTGTATGAAAAGAAGTAGTGGAACTATGTTCCCTACTGGACTGCACCACTCCCCACAATCCCCATCATCACGGCCCCTCCCAAGCACAATACAAATCCCAAAACACATGCATCTGCTGTTTAAGGGAACGTCCACTGCAGTGCACTTACAGTGCACACTTCAACTTCTTCCTACACTTTTATTTTAAAACGAAACCGTTCCGGAACGGATTCTTTTTAAAATAAAAGTATAGGAACGGTAAAACCTAATTAAAAGATGTATAGGAGCACCGCTCCCGACCACTCCCACCCACTTCGACCACTTGTTAGAGGAGTGTGTTGAGAGGTGTTTTTCCTCCAGGAGACAGAGAATTGGCCAGGTGCAAGGTAGGATTCAATCCAGGCAAGAGCGTGTGCATGTTTTAAGTCCTCTCTATTTAGCCATGTGATTCACACTTTTTTATGCAGGTGCATTTAATTTGTAAAGGGATACATTGATCACAGGCCTCTGCATGATCATTTTTTCAATATTGCAAATTATTTTGACATGAACACTTTTAAGGTTAGTCAACAATGTAGGCTTTGACCTTCTTTTCCAGGGCTAAATTCTGTGATCTGGCAAAAGAGCACGCCGCTATGTTGCCATTGGCAGGAATTGGCATGTTCTGAAATGGCAGCGGGTTTTATTGTTTGACAAAGCAGAACTTTGTGTGTGCTGAATTCTCTTAAAAGCTATAACCACCAATGGATTGAAAACCTCCTCAGAAGGCTTTTGCATGTGCAGTCCCAAAAGAAACACACAAACTTCTGTCTCTAGCTGCACACCAGATTGCTGAGCACGGGTGGATAGCATGCAGTGTCAGCCTTCATGTTAATATCCCGATCGGTTTCCTCCATTCTAATGCGTTAGCCAATGTTTGTGGGACAGCTACTAATATAGGCAATATGTGATCTTACCGACCACAATTACAGAGTGGGAACTTTAATTGTGGAAAAAATACTGAAAAACACCATATTCTTTTGTTGTTTTTTAATTTGGGGAGGGGGTGTCCCCAAGCCCCTGTTTTTTTAATCCTTAAAACACCACCCCAACCCCATCCCGACCCATTTTTAACCCTTTACCCCACTACCCTTTATTTATTTAATGAATGGTCACTGTGTTTTTAGGTGTTTTTGTCCACTCTGAAATGTACCACTCTGTTTTGTTTCAGATATTTTGATTTAATACCATAAAAAATCATGAGAATAAGATGATTTTGAAGTCCTTGGTTTCTGTCCAAAGAGTAAATAAACCGCCCAAAAATCTAAGTACACATTCCCGTGATCATGAACATCGCCCTCCCCAGCAGCTCCCGCCAGTAGCTCCCGCCTAGTGACCGTCAACTACATGTAGCTCTTGCTAACATAGAGGTTGGAGGCCCCTGCTTTGAGTAATTTGAGTTCCAAATGTTTTCAACACTAGGGCGATCTTCCTGCTCACTGCTGCCATGTCTATTTCAGATTTGGATATGGAGGTGTTGATTGGCGGGACAGTCAACATGACGTGCAACCTGTCCAGTGAGGGCCTGGAGTGGTGGTGGGCGCCCCGTTACCACCGCTGCGTCACTCTGAGCAGCAAAGAAACAGTCATTTATAAACGCATGGGCAGTGCCACGGAGAACGTCACAGAACACTTTAAAGGCCGCCTTAAGATTGGGGGAAACGGCCTTGATATACTGCTGGAAAATGCCCGAGTGAATGATTCCGGAACCTTCTACTGTGCAGCCAGAGGCCAGATCTCCCCTGGCGTCAACTTGTCTGTCAGCAACGGTAGGTACTCGCTGCTGGGAAGGGGGTTAGAGAGAGCAAGCACCACAATGAAAGAGACAGCTGTTCATGTGGCTAGACTCATAGAGAAAGAGAGAGAGCTATGTGTGGGCTAGACTCAGAGAAAGAGAGAGAGCTGTGTATGTGGCTAGACTGAGAGAAAGAGAGAGAGCTGTGTATGTGGCTAGACTCAGAGAAAGAGAGAGAGCTGTGTGTGTGGCTAGACTCATAGAGAAAGAGCGAGAGCTGTGTGTGTGGCTAGACACATAGAGAAAGAGAGACAGAGCTGTGTGTGTGGCTAGACTCAGAGAAAGAGAGAGCTGTGTATGTGGCTAGACTCAGAGAAAGAGAGATAGCTGGGAATGTAGCTAGACTCATAAAGAAAGAGAGAGAGCTGTGTGAGTGGCTAGACTCAGAGAAAGAGAGAGAGCTGTGTGTGTGGCTAGACTCATAGAGAAAGAGAGAGAGCTGGGAATGTAGCTAGACTCAGAGAAAGAGAGCTGGGAATGTAGCTAGACTCAGAGAAAGAGAGAGAGAGCTGTGTATGTAGCTAGCCTCATAGAGAAAGAGAGAGAGCTGTGTGTGTTGCTAGACTCATAGAGAAAGAGAGAGAGCTGTGTATGTGGCTAGTCTCATAGAGAAAGAGGAGAGCTGTGTGTGTGGCTAGACTCAGAGAAAGAGAGAGAGCTGCGTGTGTGGCTAGACTCATAGAGAAAGAGAGAGAGATGTGTGTGTGGCCAGCCTCATAGAGAAAGAGAGAGAGCTGTGTGTGTGGCTAGACTCATAGAGAAAGAGAGAGAGCTGTGAATGTAGCTAGACTCATAGAGAAAGAGAGAGAGCTGTGTGTGTGGCTAGACTCAGAGAAAGAGGGAGAGCTGTGTGTGTGGCTAGACTCATAGAGAAAGAGAGAGACCCGTGTATGTGGCTAGACTCAGAGAAAGAGAGAGAGCTGTGTGTGTGGCTAGACTCATAGAGAAAGAGAGAGAGCTGTGTGTGTGGCTAGACTCAGAGAAAGAGAGAGAGCTGTGTGTGTGGCTAGACTCATAGAGAAAGAGAGCGAGAGCTGTGTGTGTGGCTAGACTCATAGAGAAAGAGAGAGAGAGCTGTGTGTGTGTGGGGTTAGACTCATAGAGAAAGAGAGAGAGCTGTGTGTGTGGCTAGACCCATAGAGAAAGAGAGAGAGCTGTGAATGTATCTAGACTCATAGAGAAAGAGAGAGTGCTGTGTGTGTGGCTAGACCCATAGAGAAAGAGAGAGAGCTGTGAATGTATCTAGACTCATAGAGAAAGAGAGAGTGCTGTGTGTGTGGCTAGACTCATAGAGAAAGAGGGAGAGCTGTGAATGTATCTAGACTCATAGAGAAAGAGATAGAGCTGTGTGTGTGGCTAGACTCATAGAGAAAGAGGGAGAGCTGTGAATGTATCTAGACTCATAGAGAAAGAGATAGAGCTGTGTGTGTTGCTAGACTCATAGAGAAAGAGAGAGAGCTGTGTATGTGACTATACTCAGAGAAAGAGAGAGAGCTGGGTGTGTGGCTAGACTCATAGAGAAAAAGGAGAGCTATGTGTGTGGCTAGACTCAGAGAAAGAGAGAGAGCTGCGTGTGTGGCTAGACTCATAGAGAAAGAGAGAGAGCTGTGTGTGTGGCCAGCCTCATAGAGAAAGAGAGATAGCTGTGTGTGTGGCTAGACTCAGAGAAAGAGAGAGAGCTGTGAATGTAGCTAGACTTACAGAGAAAGAGAGAGAGATGTGTGTGTGGCTAGCCTCATAGAGAAAGAGAGAGAGCTGTGTGTGTGGCTAGACTCAAAGAGAAAGAGGGAGAGCTGTATGTGTGGCTAGACTCAGAGAAAGAGAGAGATCTGTGTGTGTGGCTAGACTCATAGAGAAAGAGAGAGAGCTGTGTGTGTGGCTAGTCTCATAGAGAAAGAGAGAGAGCTGTGTGTGTGGCAAGACTCAGAGAAAGAGAGAGAGCTGTGTATGTGGCTAGACTCATAGAGAAAGAGAGAGCTGTTTGGGTGGCTAGACTCAGAGAAAGAGAGAGAGCTGTGTGTGTGGTTAGAGAGAGAATGGAGGCGACACTGTGGCCTGCGAAGTGGCGACCATTAGGGGTCACCATGCGTGCCCTCTGCGTCATCTCCGTGTGGACATGTTTGGCAGCCCCGGAAATAACGTCATGGTGAAGGGGTGCTGCATGTTGGCCACACCCTTATAAGGACTCGAAGGGCCGGTGAGCGCCCTCTCTTGCTGCCGTTGCCGCTACTCACAGCACGCAATTTTACCCTGTGTGCGCAGTTTTCTAATTTCAAGAAGTGTCTCATCACTCTTTTCATGCCTGGCTTTTTTGAACATTTAATTTCTCTGCTTTTATTTTGTGTGGTGTGTGGTCAGAGGTGTACTTCGTAGCATAAAAAGGCTCTAAGGTATAACCCCTAAGAGAGGGCGAGAGGGGTAACTAGAGAAAGAAAGAGATGTGTGTGTCACTAGAGAGAGAGGCAGAGGTAACTAGAGAAAGAGAGATGTGTGTGTCACTAGAGAGAGGGAGAGGTAACTAGAGAAAGAGAGATGTGTGTGTCACTAGAGAGAGAAGGATATAGAGAGGGAGAGGTAACTAGAGAAATATGTGTATGTCACTAGAGAGAGGAGGAGATAGAGAGGGAGAGGTAACTAGAGAAAGAAAGAGAGATGTGTGTGTCACTAGAGAGAGAAGGAGAGGTAACTAGAGAAAGAGAGATGTGTGTGTCACTAGAGAGAGAAGGAGAGGTAACTAGAGAAAGAGAGATGTGTGTGTCACTAGAGAGAGAAGGAGAGGTAACTAGAGAAAGAGAGATGTGTGTGTCACTAGAGAGAGAAGGAGAGGTAACTAGAGAAAGAAAGAGATGTGTGTGTCACTAGAGACAGAGGGAGAGGTAACTAGAGAAAGAAAGAGATGTGTGTGTCACTAGAGAGAGAGGGAGAGAGGGGTAACTAGAGAAAGAAAGAGATGCGTGTGTCACTAGAGAGAGAGGGAGATAGAGAGGGAGAGGTAAGTAGAGAAAGGGAGATGTGTGTGTCACTAGAGAGAGAAAGATATAGAGAGGGAGAGGTAACTAGAGAAAGAGAGATGTGTATGTCACTAGAGAGAGGAGGAGATAGAGAGGGAGAGGTAACTAAAGAAAGAAAGAAATGTGTGTGTCACTAGAGAGAGAGGGAGAGGTAACTAGACAAAGAGAGATGTGTGTGTCACTAGAGAGAGAAGGATATAGAGAGGAAGAGGTAACTAGAGAAAGATGTGTATGTCACTAGAGAGAGGAGGAGATAGAGAGGGAGGGGTAACTAGAGAAAGAAAGAGAGATGTGTGTGTCACTAGAGAGAGAAGGAGAGGTAACTAGAGAAAGAAAGAGATGTGTGTGTCACTAGAGAGAGAGAGAGGGAGAGAGGGGTAACTAGAGAAAGAAAGAGATGTGTGTGTCACTAGAGAGAGAGGGAGAGAGGGGTAACTAGAGTAAGAAAGAGATGTGTGTGTCACTAGAGAGAGGAGGAGATAGAGGGGGAGAGGGAACTAGAGAAAGAGAGATGTGTGTGTCACTAGAGAGAGAAGGAGAGGTAACTAGAGAAAGAGAGATGTGTGTGTCACTAGAGAGAGAAGGAGAGGTAACTAGAGAAAGAAAGAGATGTGTGTGTCACTAGAGACAGAGGGAGAGGTAACTAGAGAAAGAAAGAGATGTGTGTGTCACTAGAGAGAGAGGGAGAGAGGGGTAACTAGAGAAAGAAAGAGATGTGTGTGTCACTAGAGAGAGAGGGAGATAGCGAGGGAGAGGTAACTAGAGAAAGAGAGATGTGTGTTATGTATCTGATTATATCATTACAGTCACCATGTTTCTATTAAATAATGCCAGGAGACAACCTTCATGTCTCAACTCCTTTTATTCCATTTCTTAACTGACTGCTCTTCAATCCTTTTCCTGGCATACCCATTCTAGTTCTATTCTCTCTTCATTCCACATTCTACAAGCCACAACACCCCCCCCCTTGCTTATCATATGGGTTCATTCCCCATCTGTCCAGCAAGATTACCTCTATATCTGCTCAATCAGGCGTGCAGGCTTACGAGTATTTCTTTGGGGCCGAATATTGACTGTCCCCTGACTTCCCTCACCAGCTACACATGGTGGAGAATGTCCACAGTCTTTAAGTGACATGACATCAACAGGTTCTTCATTTCCCCGTTCCTCTTGCACCTCTTCATTTCTTCTCTCCTCATATGCTTCTTCCCCACCTGAATCATCTTGAAACAATGCATGAAAGAACCGATCCCCAGACACTTCATCTCTCCTTGCAATGATCACGGCCCTTTACACTCGGTCACAAAGAGAGGCTCTGACTCATCATTAAGGCCTATCTTCTTGACCATCTTCCTTTGCTGCCTTTGACCCCATTGCATGCTCTCATCCCCATCCATCAAATGTTCCTCATGTTCCTCAACTTTCCTCTTACCAGTTGTCCAAACTCTGTCCCACTTTACTACTTCCCTTTCAATGTCACCATCCTCCTCTCCATTTACACAATTATAATTTTCACACCCTAGGAAGCAGTCTTTTCCTTGGTAGCTGACCATTCTTTCACTGAGAGCACATCCTGTCGCTTTATGGGAACTCATCCATTGTGCTCTACACGCGTGGGTTCGAATCCCATCCTCGTCGCCAAATGTTATGTATCTGATTATATCATTACAGTCACCATGTTTCTATTAAATAATGCCAGGAGACAACCTTCATGTCTCAACTCCTTTTATTCCATTTCTTAACTGACTGCTCTTCAATCCTTTTCCTGGCATACCCATTCTAGTTCTATTCTCTCTTCATTCCACATTCTACAAGCCACAACAATGTGTGTGTCACTAGAGAGAGAAGGATATAGAGAGGGAGAGGTAACTAGAGAAAGAGAGATGTGTGTGTCACTAGAGAGCAGAGGAGATAGAGAGGGAGAGGTAACTAGCGAAAGAAAGAGATGTGTGTGTCACTAGAGAGAGAGGGAGAGGTAACTAGAGAAAGAGAGATGTGTGTGTCAATAGAGAGAGGAGGAGATAGAGAGGGAGGGGTAACTAGAGAAAGATGTGTGTGTCACTAGAGAGAGGGAGGGTAACTAGAGAAAGAGAGATGTGTGTGTCACTAGAGAGAGAAGGAGAGGTAACTAGAGAAAGAAAGAGATGTGTGTGTCACTAGAGAGAGGGAGAGGTAACTAGAGAAAGAGAGATGTGTGTGTCACTAGAGAGAGAACGAGAGGTAACTAGAGAAAGAGATATGTGTGTGTCACTAGAGAGAGAAGGAGAGGTAACTAGAGAAAGAGAGATGTGTGTGTGTCACTAGAGAGAGAAGGAGAGGTAACTAGAGAAAGAGAGATGTCTGTGTCACTAGAGAGAGAAGGAGAGGTAACTAGAGAAAGAGAGATGTGTGTGTGTCACTAGAGAGAGAAGGAGAGGTAACTAGAGAAAGAGAGATGTCTGTGTCACTAGAGAGAGAAGGAGAGGTAGCTAGAGAAAGAAAGAGATGTGTGTGTCACTAGAGAGAGAGGGAGATAGAGGGGGAGAGGTAACTAGAGAAAGAGAGATGTGTGTGTCACTAGAGAGAGAAGGATATAGAGAGGGAGAGGTAACTAGAGAAAGAGAGATGTGTGTGTCACTAGAGAGAGGAGGAGATAGAGAGGGAGAGGTAACTAAAGAAAGAAAGAAATGTGTGTGTCACTAGAGAGAGAGGCAGAGGTAACTGGAGAAAGAGAGATGTGTGTGTCACTAGAGAGAGGAGGAGATAGAGAGGGAGAGGTAACTAGAGAAAGATGTGTATGTCACTAGAGAGAGGAGGAGATAGAGAGGGAGAGGTAACTAGAGAAAGAAAGAGAGATATGGGTGTCACAAGAGAGAGAAGGAGAGGTAACTAGAGAAAGAAAGAGATGTGTGTGTCACTAGAGAGAGTGAGAGGTAACTAGAGAAAGAGAGATGTGGTGTCACTAGAGAGAGAAGGAGAGGTAACTAGAGAAAGAAAGAGATGTGTGTGTCACTAGAGAGAGGGAGAGGTAACTAGAGAAAGAGAGATGTGTGTGTCACTAGAGAGAGGGAGCGGTAACTAGAGAAAGTGAGATGTGTGTGTCACTAGAGAGAGAAGGAGAGGTAACTAGAGAAAGAGAGATGTGTGTGTCACTAGAGAGAGAAGGAGAGGTAACTAGCGAAAGAGAGATGTGTGTGTCACTAGAGAGAGAAGGAGAGGTAACTAGAGAAAGAGAGATAACTAGAGAAAGAAAGAGATGTGTGTGTCACTAGAGAGAGAGGGAGAGAGGGGTAACTAGCGAAAGAAAGAGATGTGTGTGTCACTAGAGAGAGAGGGAGATAGAGAGGGAGAGGTAACTAGAGAAAGAGAGATGTGTGTGTCACTAGAGAGAGAAGGATATAGAGAGGAAGAGGTAACTGGAGAAAGAGAGATGTGTGTGTCACTAGAGAGAGGAGGAGATAGAGATAGAGAGGGAGAGGTAACTAGAGAAAGAAAGAGATGTGTGTGTCACTAGAGAGAGAGCGAGAGGTAACTAGAGAGAGATGTGTGTGTCACTAGAGAGAGGAGGAGATAGAGAGGGAGAGGTAACTAGAGAAAGATGTGTATGTCACTAGAGAGAGGCGGAGATAGAGAGGGAGAGGTAACTAGAGAAAGAAAGAGAGATGTGTGTGTCACTAGAGAGAGAAGGAGAGGTAACTGGAGAAAGAAAGAGATGTGTGTGTCACTAGAGAGCGGGAGAGGTAACTAGAGAAAGAGAGATGTGTGTGTCACTAGAGAGAGAAGGATATAGAGAGGAAGAGGTAACTAGAGAAAGAGAGGTGTGTGTGTCACTAGAGAGAGGAGGAGATAGAGAGGGAGAGGTAACTAGAGAAAGAAAGAGATGTGTGTGTCACTAGTGAGAGAGGGAGAGGTAACTAGAGAAAGAGAGATGTGTGTGTCACTAGAGAGAGGAGGAGATAGAGAGGGAGAGGTAACTAGAGAAAGATGCGTATGTCACTATAGAGAGGAGGAGATAGAGAGGGAGAGGTAACTAGAGAAAGATGTGTATGTCACTAGAGCGAGGCGTAGATAGAGAGGGAGAGGTAACTAGAGAAAGAAAGAGAGATGTGTGTGCCTCTAGAGAGAGACGGAGAGGTAACTAGAGAAAGAAAGAGATGTGTGTGCCACTAGAGAGAGGGAGAGGTAACTAGAGAAAGAGAGATGTGTGTGTCACTAGAGAGAGAAGGAGAGGTAACTTGAGAAAGAAAGAGATGTGTGTGTCACTAGAGAGAGGGAGAGGTAACTAGAGTAAGAGATGTGTGTGTCACTAGAGAGAGAAGGAGAGGTAACTAGAGAGAGATGTGTGTGTCACTAGAGAGAGAAGGAGAGATAATTAGAGAAAGAGAGATGTGTGTGTCACTAGAGAGAGAAGGAGAGGTAACTAGAGAAAGAAAGAGATGTGTGTGTCACTAGAGAGAGAGGGAGAAGTAACTAGAGAAAGAAAGAGATGTGTGTGTCACTAGAGAGAGAGGGAGAGAGGGGTAACTAGAGAAAGAAAGAGATGTGTGTGTCACTAGAGAGAGAGGGAGATAGAGAGGGAGAGGTAACTAGAGAAAGAGAGATGTGTGTGTCCCTAGAGAGAGAAGGATATAGAGAGGGAGAGGTAACTAGAGAGATGTGTGTGTCACTAGAGAGAGGAGGAGATAGAGAGGGAGAGGTAACTAGAGAAAGAAAGAGAGATGTGTGTGTCACTAGAGAGAGAGGGAGACGTAACTAGAGAAAGAGAGATGTATGTGTCACTAGAGAGAGAAGGGTATAGAGAGGGCGAGGTAACTAGAGAAAGATGTGTATATCACTAGAGAGAGGAGGAGATAGAGAGGGAGAGGTAACTAGAGAAAGAGAGATGTGTGTGTCACTAGAGAGAGAAGGAGAGGTAACTAGAGAGAGATGTGTGTGTCACTAGAGAGAGAAGGAGAGATAATTAGAGAAAGAGAGATGTGTGTGTCACTAGAGAGAGAAGGAGAGGTAACTAGAGAAAGAAAGAGATATGTGTGTCACTAGAGAGAGAGGGAGAAGTAACTAGAGAAAGAAAGAGATGTGTGTGTCACTAGAGAGAGAGGGAGAGAGGGGTAACTAGAGAAAGAAAGAGATGTGTGTGTCACTAGAGAGAGAGGGAGATAGAGAGGGAGAGGTAACTAGAGAAAGAGAGATGTGTGTGTCCCTAGAGAGAGAAGGATATAGAGAGGGAGAGGTAACTAGAGAGATGTGTGTGTCACTAGAGAGAGGAGGAGATAGAGAGGGAGAGGTAACTAGAGAAAGAAAGAGATGTGTGTGTCACTAGAGAGAGAGGGAGAGGTAACTAGAGAAAGAGAGATATGTGTGTCACTAGAGAGAGGAGGAGATAGAGCGGGAGAGGTAACTAGAGAAAGATGTGTATGTCACTAGAGAGAGGAGGAGATAGAGAGGGAGAGGTAACTAGAGAAAGAGAGATGTGTGTGTCACTAGAGAGAGAGGGAGACGTAACTAGAGAAAGAGAGATGTATGTGTCACTAGAGAGAGAAGGGTATAGAGAGGGCGAGGTAACTAGAGAAAGATGTGTATATCACTAGAGAGAGGAGGAGATAGAGAGGGAGAGGTAACTAGAGAAAGAGAGATGTGTGTTTCATTAGAGAGAGGAGAAGATAGAGAGGGAGAGGTAACTAGAGAAAGAGAGATGTGTGTATCACTAGAGAGAGGAGGAGATAGAGCGGGAGAGGTAACTAGAGAAAGAGATGTGTGTGTCACTAGAGAGAGAGGGAGAGGTAACTAGAGAAAGAGATGTGTGTGTCACTAGAGAGAGGAGGAGATACAGAGAGAGAGGTAACTAGAGAAAGAGAGATGTGTGTGTCACTAGAGAGAAGGATATAGAGAGGGAGAGGTAACTAGAGAAAGAGAGATGTGTGTGTCACTAGAGAGAGAGGGAGAGGTAACTAGAGAAAGAGAGATGTGTGTGTTACTAGAGAGAGGAGGAGATAGAGAGGGAGAGGTAACTAGAGAAAGAGAGATGTGTGTGTCACTAGAGAGAGGAAGAGATAGAGAGGGAGAGGTAACTAGAGAAAGATGTGTGGGTCACTAGAGAGAGGAGAGAGAGAGGGAGAGGTAACTAGAGAAAGAGAGATGTGTGTGTCACTAGAGTGAGGAGGAGATAGAGAGGGAGAGGTAACTAGAGAAAGAAAGAGATGTGTGTGTCACTAGAGAGAGAGGGAGAGAGGGGTGTGTATGTGACTAGACAGTCATCAACAGAGAGAGAGAGAGAGAGAGAGAGAGATGTTTATGTCACTAGAAAGAGGTGTGTATGCGACTAGACAGTCGACAGAGAGAGAGGGAGGATTAACTAGAGACAGAGATGCATGTGACCAGAGCGAGAAGGAGAGATAGAGGGGTATATGTGACTAGACAGTCATCAACAGAGAGAGAGGTAACTAGAGACAGAAATAGAGAGAGTTACATATTTGACTAGAGAGAGAGGGGTGTATGTGACTAAACAGTCATTGACAGAGAGAGAGAGGGGTAACTAGAGAAAGAGAGAGATATGTATGTGACTAGAGAGAGAGGGGTGTATGTGACTCTAGTCTCACAATGAACAAGCATATCAATGCTCTTGCTTTCTCCACGGCGCACACAGCAAAACTCATCACACTAAGCAGGCCCCTCTTCTCTGCTGACAATTGTCTCAATCTGGCCAGAGCCCTTATCTTAACCAATTTAGACTATTGCAACGTCCTACTGCTAGGTACTTCAAAAAAATAATTTAAACTAACTGCAACTCCTTCAAAACAAAGCCCTTAGAGCAGCTCGGGGCATAAACAGAAGAGACCACATTTCTCAACACAGAAGAGATGCCCACTGGCTCCCAGTCCAAGCAAGAATTCTCCACAAAACTCTCACCATCACTCACAAATGTATATCTGATAGTGCCCCCATTTACCTCAGCCATTGCATTTCTCGCAAAACCTCGGCCAGAACTCTCAGATCCAGCGCCAACATACACCTACACATCCCACGTTTCACTAGCTCCAGAGCAGGTAACGCTAGTTTCCCTACTGCTGCCCGCGCATTTGGAACTCGCTTCCCAACCACCTTAGCAAGGAAACCTCCTTCCCGAAATTTAAGAAGCTACTAAAAACCTGGCAATTTACAAATTTTAACAGCGTTGCATGATCTTGCCATGTCTTCTCCAGCTCTAATTGTGTAACCTACCTGTCTTTATACACTCATGTAACTGATCAAGAAACCCAAGATGTATGTAACTGTTTCAAGTTGAAATGTCTAAGACAAATGTAACCTACGCCGTGATACCCAAAGGTTTGGGCGTATATCCAAATGTAATAAATAAAAAAAAAAACAATCAACAGAGAGAGAGAGAGAGAGAGAGAGAGAGTGAGGGGTAACTAGAGACAGAAAGAGAGAGAGATATATATGTGACTATAGAGTGAGAGGGGTGTATGTGACTAGACAGTCATCAAGAAAGAGAGAGAGAGAGAGAGAGAGAGAGAGAGAGAGAGAGAGAGAGAGAGATGTGTATGTGACCCTCTGTGAGATGACAGATAGAGAAAGAGGGAGGAACATGGTGTGCGTGTTATGGGTTTGGGTTTAGGGAGCTCCTAGGATCTGGACTTGGTTAGTACACATTAACTAGTTATGATATTCTAGGACAAAGACAGGGGCAGACTGGCCCATCATTTTGTCCCGGGCACTAATGAAAAAGTGGCCCATCGTTCATTCCTTTTGTGACACTCTTTGAATAGTAGCCAGGGTGGAGTTTTTTGATAAAATGTGATGCAAATTGTGCATTTAAAGAATATTGGTCAAAACTATTAACCGCATAGTGAAGTAACTCATCAAACTGGCCCACATTGGCCACAAAAATAGGCCCACAGCGGAATTTAGTGTTTTTGCATCGGCCATGGGACAATTGCCCTATAGACTTATGTATGTCTGGAATACCAGACCGACCATTCATAATTTTGAATAAGTCATATTTAAGACAATTACCTCTATTAGAAAAAGAACACTTTTGTAATAATGATCGTTCAGTCAATTTTGATCACAAGAATACATCTTTGTTTTATTCATGATGGTGGAGCTGTGGAGGGCCCAACGCGTTTCGAGTGGTAACCCTCTTCATCAGGGGCAAGAACAAATTCTGGAAAACAATATATATACAATATTTACATTCAAAAAGTTTTACATTCAAATCTTTTTTTTTTTTAAACAGTTTTATACACAACAGCCTTAAGTGAAATATACCCGTGAACTAGGAGATATTATCTTCAAAAAACCTCAGTTAGAGACTCAAGACCAACATCAGTGTAGTCGGGAAATTCAATCCCGATAGAACGGAGTTTAGTAAATGTCAAAATGCACGACTAGTGCGGTGAAGTAGGGTTCCCTGTCTATTTATTGGACAACTTAAATGGTGATGGAAAAGCATCGTAAAAGGAAAAAAATCACATTAATGGTAATACCAATAACTGCGGCAATGTGTTTATTTAGGGAATAGAGATTATAAGAATCAACTATGGAAGGTATATAATCCGACTCTGGAAAGTAAAGTCTAAGGAAAGTGCGAAATGCTAACCTTGTGATATATCTGTGGTTCATGAAGTGTAAGAGAAATCTTCAAGATCTTGGAACACAGGATGACGGTGCTCAGGGAATTCAGGGCACTAGACTCTCTACAACAGTAAGGAGTAATGTGATAGTTAGCTGAATCGAACTTTATAAATATCTAAAAATCATAAAAGGGTGATACTAGCACTCACTCAGAAATGAAGGGTGTTCCAAGCAGAAATGCAGAGTCCAGTAGGGGCAGTCTGCAAGACAAGCTAGGATAGCTCGGCCAAACTCCAGTGCAGGGCTGGGTTCAGCGATAAGTCTGCAAAAAGTAAGTTAACTAGTCAAGATAAAGGCTAGTTATTAAGAGGTAGAATTATAGGAGCTCCTTAGAGCTCTGTTTCAGAAGTATCAAAAAATTAACAAAAAATTACCTGCAGCTTCCAGAGTTGCCAAAGGAATCGAGCGATCCGGAGAGGACATCAGATTTCCTTCGCAACGCTCAGGCGACTTAAATACAAATCATGACGTCACTACGCGCAAGCGCGTGTGACGCATTGGAGTAGTTAAAAGAAATCTATAAAGTGTTCAAAAATGCCGTCATGAGGTGGATTCAGAAGGAGAGCTGCTGCGCGTAATCATTGCAGCAAGGTCACTGTTGAATGGAAAAACATGGAATTAACAACATCAATGTACAGAAAACCTACTGATGTTAATAACTCCTTGCACTAGAACAGTTTCCACCCAAAGCACCTAAAGGAATATCTTCCCTACAGTCAGCTCTTACGGGCTAAACGGATTACTTCAAATACTGAAAGACTTCAGACTGAGTTTGAGAATATGCGAGAAAGGTTTTTGAAAAAAGGATTTCCAGAGGAAGTGGTTACACAAGCTATCTCAAGGACAGCCGCTAACCCAAGGGAAACTCTACTATCTAAACAGACCAAACAAACGAAATCCAATCTGATCTACACCTTAAAATATTCAGCACAAAGCTTTCAAATTAAGAAGATTATTACCAAAAACTGGGATTTGATTAAATCTGACCCCAACTTGAATCGGCTATTTCCAACCCCCCCCCTATGCTAGCATACAAAAGAGGGAAAAACTTCCGAGACACTCTGATCAAAGCAGAAAGAGTAAAGAAATCTACTCAGAGGATACTCACTAAACAAAAAAATTGAACCTTCCCATGTCTTAATTGCCAGCATTGTTCCAATGTTATAAAGGGAGACCACATTAGGCATCCAAACAATGGGAAATAAATCCCCCTGAATCACTACTCAACTTGCGAATGTAAAAATGTCATTTATACCATCAGATGCCCCTGTGGCAAGTACTATGTGGGCAAGACAAGTAGACGTGCGAAAGAAAGATGGACCAAACATAAGTCCCAGATTGGAACAAAAAATCCCAAATCTCCTGTCTTCCGACATTTCAGGGACAACAGCCACAACATCTCACAAATGAGATTTGCAATATTGGAAGTAATACATCCACTCCCAAGGGGTGGGGACCTATCCAAAAAAATTTCCCAAAGAGAATTCTATTGGATTCATAAACTTGATGCCATGTCACCTCTTGGCCTCAACAAAGATTTTTATTTGGGACCCTTTATATATGGAAAACAGGTTCTCTCTGTCCTTTTACCTCTCTTCTCCACAAAGTGTTTTACATTTGCTACTTAGACACTTGCTGTACTCTAGATCACCCATCAGAATGTGAACCAGGTCCTAGGCAGAAGAATTAACCAATTACTAAATATGTTTTTTTGTTTGACTAGAGTTTTTGACTATTATAAGGTATTACATGTGAAGTTCATGGGTGTATCTCCTGATTGTTCCACATTTAACTATTGCAAAATGATCTCCCTAAGTGTACACAAAGGTTTCACTCTTTATTATAGTGAAGGAACCCCCCTGTTTTCACCTTCGAGTCCATTTGGGTAGTATGCATTTCCAGTGAGCTACTCACCAAGGACACCCCCTCTTATGAGACCAGAACTACTGATGAGCTCTTTTGATAGTCTCGAGTACCCCTCTTTTCTTATGCCGACTAGTTCCGCCATGATTATTATATTACCTGGGCACCTTATGGGCTTGTGATTAAGATGATGGACCTCTTGTTAATGTCCTCTTCCTTTTCCACTAATTTCTTTTAACTATCACATCATTCTCTTCACTCGTGCTTTGTTTACATATGACGTCACTCACGCGCTGGCGTGATGACGTCACTATGTAAACACCACAAAATACAAGTGACTCTCAGTAACTTCTATTATTTAGTACTTACCTTGCTGCAATGATTATGCGCAGCAGCTTTCCTTCTGAATCCACCTCATGACGGCATTTTTGAACACTTTATAGATTTCTTTTAACTACTCCACTGCGTCACACGCGCTTGCGCGTAGTGACGTCATGATTTGTATTTAAGTCGCCTGAGCGTTGTGAAGGGAATCTGATGTCCTCTCCGGATTGCTCGATTCCTTTGGCAACTCTGGAAGCTGCAGGTAATTTTTTGTTAATTTTTTGATACTTCTGAAACAGAGCTCTAAGGAGCTCCTATAACTCTACCTCTTAATAACTAGCCTTTATCTTGACTAGTTAACTTACTTTTTGCAGACTTATCGCTGAACCCAGCCCTGCACTGGAGTTTGGCCGAGCTATCCTAGCTTGTCTTGCAGACTGCCCCTACTGGACTCTGCATTTCTGCTTGGAACACCCTTCATTTCTGAGTGAGTGCTAGTATCACCCTTTTATGATTTTTAGATATTTATAAAGTTCGATTCAGCTAACTATTACATTACTCCTTACTGTTGTAGAGAGTCTAGTGCCCTGAATTCCCTGAGCACCGTCATCCTGTGTTCCAAGATCTTGAAGATTTCTCTTACACTTCATGAACCACAGATATATCACAAGGTTAGCATTTCGCACTTTCCTTAGACTTTACTTTCCAGAGTCGGATTATATACCTTCCATAGTTGATTCTTATAATCTCTATTCCCTAAATAAACACATTGCCGCAGTTATTGGTATTACCATTAATGTGATTTTTTTTCCTTTTACGATGCTTTTCCATCACCATTTAAGTTGTCCAATAAATAGACAGGGAACCCTACTTCACCGCACTAGTCGTGAATTTTGACATTTACTAAACTCCGTTCTATCGGGATTGAATTTCCACACTACACTGATGTTGGTCTTGAGTCTCTAACTGAGGTTTTTTGAAGATAATATCTCCTAGTACACGGGTATATTTCACTTAAGGCTGTTGTGTATAAAACTGTTTTTTCCCCAAAAAAATGTTTTGAATGTCAAACTTTTTGAATGTAAATATTGTATATATATTGTTTTCCAGAATTTGTTCTTGCCCCTGATGAAGAGGGTTACCACTCGAAACGCGTTGGGCCCTCCACAGCTCCACCATCATGAATAAAACAAAGATTTATTCTTGTGATCAAAATTGACTGAACGATCATTATTACAAAAGTGTTCTTTTTCTAATAGATGTAATTTTCTTAAATATGACTTATTCAAAATTATGAATTGTCGGTCTGGTATTCCAGACATACATAAGTGTGCAGGGGGACGGGAGTTCCCAAATTGGGAACTCGTTTGTTGTTTCTAGTACTTAGCTCAACCTAGGTGTCAAGGTTGCATTTCTCTCCCCTGCACCTTGAAAATTTTCTTTCAGTAATTTACCTACTTCCTAGACTTTGTTACACACTATTCTTTATCTGTTTAAATAGGGTGTGCTTCTACTGTCCTCTTTTCCCTTTTACAATTGCCCTATAGGCCAGTCTGAGCCTGGACAAAATATAACATGTATTTCAATGGACTAAAAGTATGCACTGATTTCTAACAGACACGCACTAATTATTTCCAGGAAATGGTCATAAGGAAATGAGAAACTGTCCAGTAGAGGGTGCTGTATGTCGGAATCATGAGATGGGCAAGGTGGTATTGTAACTGATTTCCTTTTAGTTTTCCAACACATATCTAAGCTGTCCCTATGCCTAAGATTCTACTCCATAAAGGAAATGTCCAAAGGATGCTCGCCAAGGTGTCTTCACAAAAAACAAGAAAGTCCTCTGTCCAGAATCCTATACTAACCGGAGCTCTGTCCCGACCACTATTAACAGAACATGAAATCCAACCAACAATACACTTAGGGCCCGATTCATGGAAATGTGCGCAGAAATCCTGTAAGGGCCGCGTGTCGAGAAGGACACTGTGGGAGGTTGCGCGCAGAAAGAAATATGCATGCCGCACGTATTCATGGAATTCACACCGCAAAGTAACCGTATTCGCAAGTCACGCCCGGCATGCCCAACCGCGAAGCATAAACAGCCAGAACAGCTAACTTTGTGCACTCCCCTGTGCACGAATACATGCACCCTTCAAACAGTGGGCGGGGTCCCCCGTTAGCAGGCCTGCAACTCGGAGACACTGCTCGGGGTGCCCTGTAGCTGTATCCGGCACCCCAACAACATGCGTATTAAAAATCGTAACTCAACAATAACTCTGGGAAATCTGCATGTCAACCCCCTTAAATCTTTCCTGCACCACGCTACACTGCTTACCCGTACCCCTAAGTTACATCGGAACCCCGATCGAGTACACGCACTACGAAATCCAACATGCAACCCCACCTGCGTGCTGCAAATCTTACACGCAAGTGTACTTACACCTGCCTTTGGGTGGCGGACCGTGTTAAGGACTTGCGTGGCCATTACCTAGCCAATACGTTGCACGGTCAAATCCATGATTATGTCTCGTGCTGCTCAATTGTGAGCGGGGCCGTACCTCGGAACACCCACTTTTTTGCAAGTTCTTACCCATTTTTAGTCTTCCGTCCCCTTCCCAGCCCTCTGTCCAAGCCACGCCCATGCTCTGCTTGGAGTCTCACGCAAGGCACTCAACGGCTCAGACAGACGTGTCGAGCCCGCTTGAACTCCACGCAAGTCAGAGAAAAGCATGGCGCGTTCTATTCCATGAATCGACGAAAGCGGATCTGCGTGCAGTTCCGCACGAGAGTACCCTATTTTCCGCTCAGATAATTCCATGAATCGGGCCCTTAGTCTGTTGGTCCTCACAAGTGAATGATGGCTGTTTCTGACCCCCACCCTGGTATGTCTTTCACAATAGGTGTCATTGCTCCTGGTGCACAGTCTTAGGCTGAATGTCTTTTCAATCACACTTTCTTCTACACAGTTACATTAAATTAGCAAAAATATCTCTTATTCTCTTTTCCCCCATTGAGGACCTCCTGGTACGTGTCCTACCCCCTGTAATGAGGGTATCCATGGTACTCTTTATCATGAACATTTAGGGATTTTTTTTGCCCTCAAGGCAACTCTTGGATTTTACGCCGCATTGGGTTTCGATGTATGTCAGAGTAGGTGAGGCAGGGAGAGCACTCCAAAGAGAGAGAGTGAGACAGCTGTGTGTGTCTGAGGGACTGAAAGAGAGATAGAGATAGAGATAGAGATAGAGATAGAGATAGAGATAGAGATAGAGATAGATATATATATATATATATATATATATATAGAGAGAGAGAGAGAGAGAGAGAGAGAGAGAGAGAGAGAGAGAGAGAGAGAGACAGGTGTGAGAGTAGATGAGGCATTAGAGATAACCAAAGAGGCAGAGACAGCTCTGTGTGTCAGAGTCTATGACAGAGGAGATAGCGGGGCGAGAGAGAGAGAGACTGGTCGAGAGAAAAAAAAGAAAGAATGGTGAGAGGTGTATGTGGGAGTAAAGAGGCAGAGAGAGAGAGAGAGAGAGAGACAGAAGCTCTCTGTGTCAGAGTTTATGTGAGGGGGACAAAGAGAGAGAGAGGGATGTGTATGTGGCAGAGAGATACAGCTCTGTGTCGGAGTCTATGAAAGGGGCAGTAGAGGGACGAGAGACAGGGAGGGGTGCATACCTGAAGGATGTCACGATGTATAATGGCAGTTCTCTTTTCCTCACAGTGTGTAACACAACCACACCTGCCGAAGGCGCAGATAAACTTGGCCATTCGATGAAACTGTCGTGCTGCAGAAATGGAGAAGGGACAACACAGAACAGGAAGGTCAGCTGGCTCGTGAACTGGCACAGGCTCAATGACAGCCTTATTAATCGACATTTAAGAAATGGCGCGATAGTTATCCAGGGGCTGACCGCCGAGCACCGGGGACTATGGACCTGCCTGGATGAAGACGGGGAGCTTTTAACCGAGGTCTGCCTGGAGGTGGCACTGGCAGGAAATGGCACCCACACGACTGCGCAACCAACCCCCAGAAATCATAAAAGACCTGGCTCCAAAGGTGAGTCGCGGCCTCTTGCCAGTCTACTAACTTAACACAGGTGACACGGCTTGAGAAAACACAAGATGTGCGGATACTAGTTATGAGCAAATTATCAATACTTAGGCCCTGATCCATGGAATTATTTGCATGAAAAACGGGGATTATCATGCCATTCTGCACGCAAATCCCCATTAGTCGAACAGGGATTATTTTCGGGCAGAAAGGCATGCAAATCCCTGTTTTACACGCAAATAATTCCATGACTCAGGGCCTAAGTATTTGGCATGCAAATCCCCGTTTTACACGCAAATAATTCCATGAATCATGGCCTAAGTATTTGGCACGCAAATCCCAGTTTTACACGCAAATAATTCCATGACTCAGGGCCTAAGTATTTGGCACGCAAATCCCTGTTTTACACGCAAATAATTCCATGAATCAGGGCCTAAGTATTTGGCACGCAAATCCCCGTTTTACACGCAAATAATTCCATGAATCAGGGCCTAAGTATTTGGCACGCAAATCCCCGTTTTACACGCAAATAATTCCATGAATCAGGGCCTAAGTATTTGCATATGGGTGGGTGCTCGCAACTGACCATTTTGCTTCTAGCATGGTCCTTATGTAAGGGTATAAACAGGGCCAGCCTTAGCAGCGGCAGCGCCCCAGGCATCAAAACAAAAATGTGGCACCGCCCCCCGTTCCCCTGTTAATGCGAAAGCATCAGCACCCGATTGTTATTAGTGTTATTGTGCTCCCAAGAGTGTTTCGTTCACCCAGAAGCCACACTTTGAAGCAATCAGAGATGCGCTTCAGATGGGCCGGTCGTGAGAGATAGCAATGAGTATTTAAACTTCAAAGAACTATGGCGGCAGGCCGGCATGGAAAGATCGATGTGACCGCTCGCCTGTACGCAGAGGCCCTGCAGGCCTGTCAGGTAAGTCCCCAGCACTCAGCTGCCCCTTAGCTTTGCATTTCCCCCCTGACTCATTCTCTTAGCCCAGAACAGAGCCGTACGGATTAGGCGTATCGCTGCTGGATATTTTATAAATAGGGTATTTATAGTAATCCGGCTGCCCCCAGCGCCGATCTAATGCATCCACTCCACCACTGGCGTGGCACCCCACGCAATTCAAGCAGGCGTGGGGTGCAGCGTTTGCTTTAGGAAAGATGTATTGAAGCTTCGCAGAGCGCTGTGCCTATAATCATTGCCCGCCACACCCACTCTTTCTCCAAACTTGCTGCACAGCCATTGTGGCCCTGGGGCCCACAAACCCAGGTTGACTACCTTCGCCAACACCACGACCCAGCAGATGTAACAACCAACTGCCTATTCAGCCACTGATCCCCACCCAGGCACCCACGCTATTCTCGCCCCCCCCCCGCCTCCTACAGCCCGGCTAGAATGCCCTTAGCATACGCTCAGACACAATCCAATAGAAGCCCCATTACATTTCGAGTTGGCCTCCACCTATGCTTTTTTGCTTGTCCATGTTATTACTAAGCACTGCACAGACATAACCCGGGCATTTGTCCATTTGCTACGCCATATGCATTACCAATTTCTCATTCCTGTAAGCTCCTTATCCTCCCCCCCAGTAAGCTGCTGCATGAGACATTTTCCTTTGGTTTGGCATAACAAGGCCGCAGATTTATGTTCACATATATACAACCACAGCAAATAGATATTGAAAATAGCCCCAAAGGTGCGGCGACTGCTCCATATCCTGCTTCCCCCTTTTTTCCATGTCCATCGTAGGCCCATCTCCCCCAAGACCTTCGAGTCTGAGAACCACCTGCCCCTGCAGGTATTTGCGGACTGGGGGAGCGCTGTTTGCTGGGGGGAAGCTGAGACCACATTGCTACCGCCAGACACCCCCGCCGTTTAGGCTCCCAGGAGGTGCTGTCCAGAGTGAGCGAAGCCCCTTCCGGTTTAGCAATGGCTCATTCGGAGTCTGTCTCTTATCATTGGTCGCCACAACACTGCACTGTCGTCCTGGGACAACGACGTCCAGGCTCTGCCGTAGCTGCTCCTCCTGTAGGGTGGGTGGGTGGGAAACGAATTCCTCTCCTGGTCGGCGGGCGCCCGGCTGCTGAAAGAGCTGCAAGTGCTCCTGTGCGGGGCGCCCGCTGCTGGAAGAGCTGCAAGTGCTCCTGAGCCGGGGGCCCGCTGCTGGAAGAGCTGCAAGTGCTCCTGTGCCGGGCGCACGCTGCTTATGAAGCCCTTGCTCCTCCCCTTTCCATTTTTGCCCCTTGTGGGCTTTTGGTGCGCTTGGAGCTTCTTTTGGAGTCATTCCGCCCTCTCCCCTGCTCCTGAGGGGTGGGAGGGATGAGAGAGCAGCAGGAGGAAGGCCCCTGCCCCAGTTATCGGGGTGCCTCCTCCATTGTCCCTTTGGGTTTCCGTCATCACCTTCATTCCTTTAAGCCTGCGCCTCAACCCGCATGGAGCCCCTCGTCCATTTCCATGGCGGCCAGAGCAGGGATGGGAGGAGCTGCGCCAGCGGGACTCGCCGATGCAGCGAAAAGGTAAGTGGGATTGCGGGAGGGATTTTTTTTTAAAATGAAGTCGGGTGAGGAGAAGATGGCGGGCGGGGGAGCAGGCCATCAGGCAGCATAGAATGCAGGCTTTCACTGGTAGTGTCGGCCCACGTTCTTAGCCACCTGATTCTTCTCAGCTTCTTGAAAGAGGGCAAATAATGGCAGTTACAGCCCTCAGGGGAGGGCTCTAATGTATGAATGATAACCACTGGGAAATGCACTGCAAAACATCCATTCCCTACTTTTTGAGCCCACTGTGGCATTAGAGAATGGGAAAAGCCATATGCAAATCTGGTTTTGTACCTCCCTAAAAGGGCACAGTCCAGACAAGAGGTCTAGGTCCCATCCCTTCTTCATTAGACCGAAAGCAACGACAGACATGTTCGGCTCGCTGGGCACCTTCAGTGAGGTGGAGCTTGTGACCCCAGGGTCAGCGAGCTGCAAGTAGTGGGCACTTACTGAAGGGGCATGGCAAGTGGTACCGGTGGAACGAGACTTAAGTTGACACCAGTGGCACATGGAGACCCTCCCTAGGTCATCAAGACCTAGGAGGCCCTGCTCAAATACATGTTGAGATAGAGGAGGTTTCGACACAATGCGCAACACTGCACTAGAGACACAATGGGGAGAGCTTTCAAGGGAACTCCTGCAACGTCAACCTTGCAGTTATAGTCAGCTGAAAGGGGATTATATGTGAGGGGGGGGTTGTGGGTGATATCCTGAACTCAGATTATTCAGAGTTCATACATTTGAACTCTGTAAGATTCAGACTTTTGGATGCAATATTTGGTGGAAGCCATCTGTATTCTGATTGGGACAATATCAATCCCTGGGCATTTGTAATTTTAGTTGGCCAATCAGGCTTTAGAATCAAAGTGTTTTGTCTGCATGTGTCTGTAGTCCAGATTGGTGGTAGTGTCCTAAATAGGAAGTCCTGGTGATATTGTGGGTGACCGTCTAATTATTACTTTCCCTATCACAGGTACTTCCAAGACCATGAGAGACCGCATCATGTGGGGGGTCGCCGGGGTCCTCGCCACCCTCCTCTTCATCTTGCTGCTGGTCGGTGTCTACTGCTGTCTGAGGGCACGGAACCAGAGGGCGACGGCGAGGTACGGCAAGGGCATGGTGCACCACAGTTACCACAGGAAACATCACTCACAGTGGCTATCACATGACCACCAGAAAGCGGTGACCCCCCCTTACACCAGCAGAGACATCAGTCGCAGAAAAGTAACGTATTGCCGGTAGGAGGTGACATCGCCCACACCATACTGACGTAATGCCAGTCCTAGACAGTCTTAGATTAAATCTCCCACATTATAATGACTTACTCCCAGTTTGAGATAACATCTCCTGCATCATATTGACTTATTGGCCTTCTGAGGTGAAATCTCCCATATAATGTGGGGCTATTCTGGGGTGAAATCCCCCACACCATGTGGATGTATTGTTATTTTGAGATGAGTTCTACCACATCATATAAATAATTGCTAATCTGAGATATCTAATAATAATAATTCAGCATTTATATAGCGCTACAAACCCTCAGGTATCTAAGCGCTGCTTATTATTAACCACAATGTGTGGTGCTCCTTCATCATACTGATTTATTGCTCTTGTGAGGTGAGATCCCCCACATCATGTGGATGTATTGCTCTTCTGAGGTGCGATCCCCCACATCATGTGGGTGTATTGCTATTCTGAGGTGAGATCCCCCACATCATGTGGGTGTATTGCTATTCTGAGGTGAGATCCCCCACATCATGTGGATGTATTGCTATTCTGAGGTGAAATCCCCCACAACATGTTGGTGTATTGCTATTCTGAGGTGAGATCCCCCACATCATGTGAGTCTATTGCTATTCTGAGGTGAGATCCCCCACATCATGTGGATGTATTGCTATTCTGAGGTGAGATCCCCCACATCACATGGATTTATTGCTCTTCTGAGGTGAGATCCCCCACATCATGTGGATGTATTGCTATTCTGAGGTGAAATCCCCCACAACATGTTGGTGTATTGCTATTCTCAGGTGAGATCCCCCACATCATGTGGATGTATTGCTATTTTGAGGTGAGATCCCCCACATCATGTGAGTCTATTGCTATTCTGAGGTGAGATCCCCCACAACATGTGGATGTATTGCTCTTCTGAGGTGCGATCCCCCACATCATGTGGGTGTATTGCTATTCTGAGGTGAGATCCCCCACATCATGTGGATGTATTGCTCTTCTGAGGTGCGATCCCCCACATCATGTGAGTCTATTGCTATTCTGAGGTGAGATCCCCCACATCATGTGGATGTATTGCTCTTCTGAGGTGCGATCCCCCACATCATGTGGGTGTATTGCTATTCTGAGGTGAAATCCCCCACAACATGTTGGTGTATTGCTATTCTGAGGTGAGATCCCCCATATCATGTGGATGTATTGCTATTTTGAGGTGAGATCCCCCACATCATGTGAGTCTATTGCTATTCTGAGGTGAGATCTCCCACATCATGTGGATGTATTGCTATTCTGAGGTGAAATCCCCCACAACATGTTGGTGTATTGCTATTCTGAGGTGAGATCCCCCACATCATGTGGATGTATTGCTATTTTGAGGTGAGATCCCCCACATCACATGAGTCTATTGCTATTCTGAGGTGAGATCCCCCACATCATGTGGATGTATTGCTCTTCTGAGGTGCGATCCCCCACATCATGTGGGTGTATTGCTATTCTGAGGTGAAATCCCCCACAACATGTTGGTGTATTGCTATTCTGAGGTGAGATCCCCCACATCATGTGGATGTATTGCTATTCTGAGGTGAAATCCCCCACAACATGTTGGTGTATTGCTATTCTGAGGTGAGATCCCCCACATCATGTGGATGTATTGCTATTTTTAGGTGAGATCCCCCACATCATGTGAGTCTATTGCTATTCTGAGGTGATATCCCCCACATCATGTGGATGTATTGCTCTTCTGAGGAGCGATCCCCCACATCATGTGGGTGTATTGCTATTCTGAGGTGAGATCCCCCACATCATGTGGATGTATTGTTATTCTGAGGTGAGATCCCCCACATCATGTGGGTTTATTGCTATTCTGAGGTGAGATCCCCCACATCATGTGAGTCTATTGCTATTATGAGGTGAGATCCCCCACATCATGTGGATGTATTGCTCTTCTGAGGTGCGATCCCCCACATCATGTGGGTGTATTGCTATTCTGAGGTGAGATCCCCCACATCATGTGGGTTTATTGCTATTCTGAGGTGAGATCCCCCACATCATGTGAGTCTATTGCTATTATGAGGTGAGATCCCCCACATCATGTGGATGTATTGCTCTTCTGAGGTGCGATCCCCCACATCATGTGGGTGTATTGCTATTCTGAGGTGAGAACCCCCACATCATGTGGATTTATTGCTATTCTGAGGTGAGATCCCCCACATCATGTGGGTGTATTGCTATTCTGAGGTGAGATCCCCCACATCATGTGGATGTGTTGCTCTTCTGAGGTGTGATCCCCCACATCATGTGAGTCTATTGCTATTCTGAGGTGAGATCCCCCACATCATGTGGATGTATTGCTCTTCTGAGGTGCGATCCCCCACATCATGTGGGTGTATTGCTATTCTGAGGTGAAATCCCCCACAACATGTTGGTGTATTGCTATTCTGAGGTGAGATCCCCCACATAATGTGGATGTATTGCTATTCTGAGGTGAAATCCCCCACAACATGTTGGTGTATTGCTCTTCTGAGGTGAGATCCCCCACATCATGTGGATGTATTGCTCTTCTGAGGTGCGATCCCCCACATCATGTGGGTGTATTGCTATTCTGAGGTGAGATCCCCCACATCATGTGGGTTTATTGCTATTCTGAGGTGAGATCCCCCACATCATGTGAGTCTATTGCTATTATGAGGTGAGATCCCCCACGTCATGTGGATGTATTGCTCTTCTGAGGTGCGATCCCCCACATCATGTGGGTGTATTGCTATTCTGAGGTGAGATCCCCACATCATGTGGGTTTATTGCTATTCTGAGGTGAGATCCCCCACAACATGTGAGTCTATTGGTATTATGAGGTGAGATCCCTCCCATCATGTGGATGTATTGCTCTTCTGAGGTGCGATCCCCCACATCATGTGGGTGTATTGCTATTCTGAGGTTAGAACCCCCACATCATGTGGAGTTATTGCTATTCTGAGGTGAGATCCCCCACATCATGTGGGTTTATTGCTATTCTGAGGTGAGATCCCCCACATCATGTGGGTTTATTGCTATTCTGAGGTGAGATCCCCCACATCATGTGAGTCTATTGCTATTCTGAGGTGAGATCCCCCACATCATGTGGATGTATTGCTCTTCTGAGGTGTGATCCCCCACATCATGTGGGTGTATTGCTATTCTGAGGTGAGAACCCCCACATCATGTCGATTTATTGCTATTCTGAGGTGAGATCCCCCACATCATATGGGTTTATTGCTATTCTGAGGTGAGAGCCCCCACATCATGTGAGTATATTGCTATTCTGAGGTGAGATCCCCCACATCATGTGGATCTATTGCTCTTCTGAGGTGCGATCCCCCACATCATGTGGGTGTATTGCTATTCTGAGGTGAGAACCCCCGCATCATGTGGATTTATTGCTATTCTGAGGTGAGATCCCCCACATCATGGGTTCCATGTGTGAATTCCGCTGCAAAAATATTGCGATGCAAAAATATTGCCATATTTTTGTGGCAAAATTCACACATGGACCCTGCGGGGGACACCCCTGTAACCCCTGCATCATTTTTTTATGTGTGGGGGACAACCCCGCAACCCGCGCTCCCACATAATATCCCCCCCAAAAAATATTGCCTATGGCGAACCAAACGGCCCTATCTACGGCTATATTTTTGTTGGGGACATCATGTAGTGATACCACATCATGCGGGTGTATTGCTATTCTGAGGGGAAATCCCCCACATCATGTGGGTGTATTGCTATTCTGAGGGGAAATCCCCCACATCATGTGGGTGTATTGCTATTCTGAGGTGAGATCCCCCACATCATGTGGGTGTATTGCTATTCTGAGGTGAGATCCCCCACATCATGTTGGTTTATTGCTATTCTGAGGTGAGAACCCCCACATCATGTGGGTGTATTGCTATTCTGAGGTGAGAACCCCCACATCATGTAGATTTATTGCTATTCTGAGGTGAGATCCCCAACATCATGTGAGTGTATTGCTATTCTGAGGTGAGATCCCCCACATCATGTGGGTGTATTGCTATTCTGAGGTGAGATCCCCCACATCATGTTGGTTTATTGCTATTCTGAGGTGAAATCCCCCACATCATATGGATGCATTGCTATTCTGAGGTGAGAACCCCCACATCATGTGGGTGTATTGCTATTCCGAGGTGAGAACCCCCACATCATGTGGATTTACTGCTATTCTGAGGTGAGATCCCCAACATCATGTGAGTTTATTGCTATTCTGAGGTGAGATCCCCCACATCATGTGGATGTTTTGCTATTCTGATGTGAGATCCCCCACATCATGTGAGTCTATTGCTATTCTGAGGTGAGATCCCCCACATCATGTGGATGTATTACTATTCTGAGGTGAACTCCCCCACAACATGTTGGTGTATTGCTATTCTGAGGTGAGATCCCCCACATCATGTGGGTTTATTGCTATTCTGAGGTGAGATCCCCCACATCATGTGAGTCTATTGCTATTCTGAGGTGATATCCCCCACATCATGTGGATGTATTGCTATTCTGAGGTGAAATACCCCACAACATGTTGGTGTATTGCAATTCTGAGGTGAGAACCCCCACATCATGTGGATTTATTGCTATTCTGAGGTGAGATCCCCCACATCATGTGGGTTCCATGTGTGAATTCCGCCGCAAAAATATTGCGATGCAAAAATATTGCCATATTTTTGCGGCAAAATTCACATCATGTGAGTCTATTGCTATTCTGAGGTGAGATCCCCCACATCATGTGGATGTATTGCTATTCTGAGGTGAGATCCCCCACATCATGTGGGTTTATTGCTATTCTGAGGTGAAATCCCCCACAACATGTTGGTGTATTGCTATTCTGAGGTGAGATCCCCCACATCATGTGGATTTAATGCTATTCTGAGGTGAAATCCCCCACATCATGTGGGTGTATTGCTATTCTGAGGTGAGATTCCCCACATCATTGGGATTTATTGCTATTCTGAGGTGTAATCCCCCACATCATATGGATGCATTGCTATTCTGAGGTGAGATCCCCCACATCATGTGGATGTATTGCTATTCTGAGGTGAGATCCCCCAGATCATGTGGATTTAATGCTATTCTGAGGTGACATCCCCCACATCATGTGGGTGTATTGCTATTCTGAGGTGAGATCCCCCACATCATGTGGATTTATTGCTATTCTGAGGTGTAATCCCCCACATCATGTGGATTTAATGCTATTCTGAGGTGAAATCCCCAACATCATGTGGATTTATTGCCATTCTGAGGTGACATCTCCCAACTCATGTAGACCTATTCCCGGTCTGAGATGATTTGTCCCATGCCACACTGACTTATTGCCAGTTTATGGTAACATCTCCTGCACTATATCTGCCTCTCTTTCCAGTGTAAGGCGACATCGCTTTTCAAAGTGTAAAGCCCCATCCACAAGGTCGCCATTGGAGAACTGCTTGGATGTGTGGGTGAAGGCTGTTTATGGGTGTTCCCGCTGGGCCCCCTAGCATGCCATGGTTGACATGCCCAATGTGCCAGTGCGTGCGGGGTGCAGGCACGTTAGGCTATCTGAGCACCGGCAACAGAACGGAAAGAACAGGCGTGAGCGCAGGTGAGAGAGGACAGACACTGGGACCCTGGAGAAGAGAAAAGAGAACGAGGCAGTCTGCACGATTGAGACAGTCACTAAGCGACACTGCAAATCTAATCTCTGCTCTTGTGTCTCCTAGAGGAAAAGGTGGTGTCACGATGGATGTCCTGGAACCTGAAGGTGAGTGCGGTCCCCCTCCTCTGAGCACACTCACGCCCCCCACACCACCACCTAAAGGCCAGCCTAGAAAGTACACCCCGGGGACCCAGGGAAATAAGTAAAGCCAGGAACCTAAATTCACCCCCAAACCTGTAGACACTACCCTGGCCCAATGGAAGAGAGTCAGGGAATCGAGTTCCCTTTGTCACGTGATTCAGACAAAGACGCCATCACCATCATCATAAAGACATTCCGACCAATGAGAAAGCCCCTTTCACTCAGCCAATCTAGAACTGATCCCTAAACTGCTTAAAAGTGATCCAATGACCACTAGTTCTCCCAGATAGCGACCAGCTGATCACTGGTCTCGCCGCAACGAACACAAACGCCCAAAGTTCCCTCCACACCTTCCTGAAGTTTATAAGAAGTAGAAAGAGCCTGGCCTCCTTTACTCAATTCAACATTTGCAAACTCCCCAAAACAGACACAAAGCACTAGCATCTCTCTCAGAACACGGCGCTATTTCCACTACTGGGAGAAAGGCGTGGTGCCGTCTACTTGACATGTCCACCAAAACATACGCACTATGCGATAAATACAATACACAAGCAGGTTGCCGGCCCGCTCTTCCATTCGTTTTTCTCGAAATGTGAGAACCCAAACCGCGCCTGCGCACATTCGGAACATCCTTTCAAGTAGAACGGAAAGTCCTTGTAGGGAGAATCGGACCATAATTAACCAATCCATCTTTTATAACGCGCTCAGTACCGGAGACTAGACTCTAAGCGCGGGACCAGGATCCGAATCTTGCTTCCAAGACGAGCAGGTTGCTCCTGAGCTATCCTCCCAGCCCTACCATTTGTAGGCATTGCTTTGGCTCGCCAATCCTCGATAGGCGTCTGCAGTCAATAACCTATTGGCCAATGCCAGCAGATGCGTAGAGTTAATGTGGAAGGAAAGCTCGGGGTCAACGCGTTTGTCTTGGAAACAAGACAACGCAGAGTTACACAGGTTCGAATCCTGATCCTGGCTTAGAAACCACTGCTAGTATTAAATGGGTTAAAAAAGAATAATTATAATAGGCACTGAAAAGCCCTTATCTTTGAAGTTGTAGTGTCAGGTTTTGGGATATTTTGATGAAATCATTGGATTGACTCTGTTTTAATTGGTTTGAAATCTAAATTGATGTATTTCTCAGAAGATGGGGTAAATGACTGCAGGTTCTCTGTGTCCCCAGATTATTGCAGCTGGTGTCATTGGGTAGGTGAGGGCTTGTTGTCTTTTGCACACATCCACCGCCACGAAAGAGTGTTACTTCTCCTTTGCCGCCATCTCTAAGAGCAACATTGCCATTCCAGGTTCTCCCAAATAAGTGGGTCCTCTGCTCACCCGGTCGGCCTATCAATAGAAGCGTGTAGCAGTGGAAAACGTTTCCTTATATGGCAAGGAGCCTGGAACAAGATGTCCTCAGACAGGAAATTCTGAGAAGTAAATTCATTGTGCCTACGACGCATGGATTCCCACCACAGTGCTGTCGGCCATTTTCATTATTGTTAGGGTATATATTGAATCCAGACCTAGCTTCCGGGAGCAACAAAGCACTTTACAATCATAGGGTGAAGGCCATGATGAGGGATCAGAGATACAAGGGAGCAGAGAGCTCACAGGTGAAGGGAAGGGGGGGCAAGTTGTCAGCAAGGGATCTACAAGCAATCAGTGGAGGAAACAGTGGGGAGCAGATCGCCCTGTCTCAGGTTAGGTGGGGAGGGTGTGTGGACCTAGGTGTTAGGGAGGAGCCATTCCTTGAAGAGGATGGCCTTGAGCTCCTTCCTGAGCTGTAGAAGCAAGAGGGTGAGTCTGATATTGACGGGGAAGAAGTTCCAGAGTCTTGGGGCATAGACAGAGAAGGCCTGTCTTCTGGTTCTTTCCTTCCTGCACTACGGGAGTTCAAGACTGCACAAGTATTTACTTCTGGTGGATCGCAGGCCTCCGGAGGTGCTAGTTTCTCAGTGCGGTCGCTTGGAGACTTCAGGGTGACAGCCTTGTAGAAGATGCAGATGGGTTCAAGGTCCAGGGGAATCTTGGGTGGAGCTGAAAACATGAGCACCCTAAAACTGTGCCCAATCTGTGCTCTGACTGATCCATTTCTTTTGTAAAGCCCGGCACGCCTGCTATTACCAGAACACAATGTGGAGGGTGGGTATGGGGAACAGACCAAGGACCAGGGCCTGGAAATTACAAGAAGGGAAATAATAGGCGCGGGGGCGGGGGCGGGGCAGGACATCTAATTACACTTTGAATAATATTGCAGTTAACTAAATATTAACAACAACAATGAAATGTGCAGTCCTGCGGGAGGTCCAAGCAGAGAATGAGCCAGTGACCCATGAGCGTAAAGTCCAACAGGAATAGGGTGACCAGACGTCCCGGTTTTGCCGGGGCTGTCCGGGTATTTTCACCTACGTCCCGGGGTCCCGACACAGTTTTTTAAGTTTGAAAACACTGTCGCGGGATTTGGGGATCGGGTGGATCCCATCCTGGTTTTTGGCCGGATATCATAATTTTTGCCTTGGGATGCCTGGCGCTGAAACATGACACACACAGACATAGAAGTAGGACTACAGTTTCACTGCTGAAGCTGTAGTCCTACTTCTATGTCAGTGGCCTGTCCCGGTTTTTTATTTGCGAAATCTGGTCACCCTAAGCAGGAATGAAGTTCCAGTCTGAATGCTTGAGTACACAGAAGAGTTTGCAGGCGCTCTGTGAACTTCAGTAAACTCATTCCACTTCTCATGTGTTGGAAGGTTATTCCAAAGTTCAGGGCTGACATTAGAATGGTGTTGACCACCATGTCGCTGTCCCGTCTGTCTGAAGTGATGTCTTCTTTTCGGCTCCCGGTTCACACCCCGGTGAAATGAAGCAGGGTTTTTCCATATGTATTTGGGACTTTATAAATTCCAAACCTAAGCCAGAAAGCATTAGAGCGCTGCACATGTCGTTCCGGGTAACATATAAGGCAAGGAGGGCGAGGTTACAATATGTGGCCCGGGATGTTGCCACCATGTGGGAGGGATATGATAAAGGAACGCAAGGAGCCATGGTGGCCCCTGGCCATTGGCTGGAGAGCAAGGTCTCGTGTTCCATCCTGATCTGTAAGAGCGTTGTCATGGTCCAGATGACATCCGGGAGTGTGTTCCAGTAGGCAGGGGCATAGCAAGAGAAGACTCTGTTCCTGTTGGTTTTCCATGAATGCCAGTTTCGTCTCGAGCCTAACGCTGACCTGGCTCCTGTAGGAGCGTGACCCACCTGAGCTGCAGAGTTTTGCAGGAAGGGTCTACGCGGGCACAGGAAGCTCCCACATACAAGGCAGGTGTGGTCCCAGCTAGAAAGGGGTAGAGTGGGGAGGTAATGAGCCATGCCCTCCCTACACATAAAAAGTCAAAAAATCCCAACGCACCTAATCAGAAATAAACCTAGCAAAACCCACTGTAAGACAGTGCATGTGGTAACCCAACCTCAAAAAAGCAACGGCCAGCGTGACTTTTTACACCGGGCATGCACCATACAGCCGGGGCTGGAAATGGCAGACCGAGGGCAGCTGGAACAAAAATGAAAAAACGTTGCGCCCATGGTAGCGAAGAAGTGGGAAACAGAAACTGTGGGTGTGGGGCTGTTGGGAGCAGGCACCAGGACCAGACATATGGCGAGGTAAGAGGGTGGGCAGAGAAGGGTATCACAGGTGTGAAAAGACAAGGGGAACCTTGCATTTCAAGTGCGGCTACATTGGTGGGCTCCTAATAATGGGCAAAAGCAATTAGCTTTGCATTACATATACTTTTTGGGGGGGGGGGTTGTTTTAATATTTTTTTAGGCTATTCAAAGCAGAATAACCAAGGCTAGTATGTGGCGAATGCCAATTAAGATAAACATTTCTCTAGGCTAATATTTGTAATGTATTGTCTTAATCGAAAAAGTTATGTTTATGACAATAAGGCAAAAAACAATACGAGAACACAAATCAATGAGAGTGTTTTTAATATATTAAAAGTGTTTTTTATCAAGTTAAAGTTTTATGATTAAAAACAATTTAGCTTCAGCCAAAAACAAGATTGGCGAAGACGATATTGATATTTATTGATGTTGATATTGTATTTGTATCGCGCTCATACACAAGTGTTTCAGAGCGCGATACGATAGTTGAGACTTTTTTATAACTAGCTCTTTGAGACACGTTGGCCGGTATTGTGACCTTGTTACATCGCAAGTATCTTTATCATTGTCCATATGTCAACCTAGTCAGTCTCCACAATTCTATCTCTGTTGTTACTCAGGCCATCCCTCCAATGCCATCTGTGCGTGACTCAAATTGCAGCCCATGGATCTATCTAGATGTGACCCGTGCCCATTCCCATAGCTCCATCTGGGTGTGCCGCGGGTCAGTTCAGTCGTCACCACCATGTCCAGATTTGACGCAAGGCAGTCACCATAGCTACGTCTCCGTTCATTTTGGTTGTGTGTGTCGGGCTAGTCATTTCAGATGTAAGTCCATCTCCAGAAATACTGCCTGGGTTCCGTGTATGCCAGTCTAATGGATTCTATCTTCTACTTATTAGCTTATGTGTGGGTTTCTTAGTGTAGCACTGGTGGTCTCGTTTTGGCTAGTGGGTTTGCTTATATGGTGAGGTTGGTTTGAACATGGCTATATTGTAAGCGTGATATAATTGTTGAATAGTGTGGCTGCAAAGTTGCATTGGGTTGGCGGCTTACGCATGAGGTTATGTTGTCATGTCTGGCAGAGGGGGATGCTGGGTAGTGGGTTAGGTTGTTAGTTGTGCCTGTTGTCTGTGTCAGCCTTGTTAGGTATTGTTTGGTCCTGATTGGATTGTGGCTCGTGGTCGGCTTAGCCTTGCATTGTCCCTTTAGTTCTTGCGGGTGGTCCCCTTCTCTGTTGGTTCTCGGTGTTATCCGTCCCGTCATGGGTTTGTTGTTAATTGGCTCTCTTTGCATTTTGGGTTTTATTGTTTCAGTTGTCTCCGTCTGGTTCTGAGATCTTGAAGAGCCAGGTTTTGAGCCGTTTTCAGAATTTTAGGTGGTCTTTTGTGTTTCTTATTTCTTTCGGGAGGTTGTTCCAGGTTTTTGCTGCCAGGTGGGAGAAAGAGGAGCCCCCACGTTTTTTCCTTGGATATGGTTTTGGTTCCAAATGGATTTCGTTGGCTGATCTAAGGGGTCTCGTCGACTTGTAGGTGGTTATTTTCTTTTGTAGGAATTCTGCTCCCTGGTCGCTGATTGCTCTGTGTGTTATGCACATTGTTTTGAAGGTGATACGTTGTTTGATTGGAATCCATTGTTGCATTGTTAGCGCTGGTGTGATGTGGTCTCTTCTAGATAGTTTGCGGAGAAGTATGGCTGCTGCGTTTTGGATGCGTTGCAGTTTCTTCAGCAGGTATTCCGGCATTCTGAGTTAAAGGCTGTTGGCGTAGTCGATTCTTGAAATGATGAGGGCGACGATTGTCAGTGTTTTGTGGGTGAAGGACAGGAAGGTAGGATTCTTTTTTTGAGTGAAGGAGGAAGAAGCATTTCTTAATGCTTGTGTTTACTTGTGGTTCTAAGTGTAGTGCGTTGTTCATTAGGACCCCCAGGTTTTTTACTACTTTTGATGGTGTGGGCGCCGGTCCCAATTTTATCGGCCACGTGATGTAGGTGTTGTACTCTTGGTATTTGGATATAATCATGATTTCTGACTTTCCTGGGTTGATTTTTAGCTTGGTGGCGTTCATCCAATCGTAGATTTCTTTGAGACATTTTCCTAGAGTGGTGTTTTCTTCTTGTGCATCTTCAATTTTGTAGATGATTTTAGTGTCGTCTGCGTAGTTGTAGCACGTAAGATTGTATTTATTGAATATCTTGATTAGAGGAGTCTGGTAGATGTTGAAGTACAGTGGTGATATGGAGGATCCTCGTGATACTCAGCATTCGTTCACTTGTGGAGCTGATTTGAAGTGCTCTATCCAGACAGTCTCTGTTCTATTTGGTAGGAATGATTTTATCCAGAGTAGTGCTAAGTCTGTTATACCTATTTCTTCTAATCTCTTGATGAGGGTTTCATGGCTTACTGTGTTGAATGCTGCGGATATGCAAAGTAGAATAAGGGCAGATGTTGTGTTGGAGTAAGCGTTTGTCTTTAGGTCATCACAGATGGATAGGAGTGGCGATTCTGTTCCTCTAGCGGGTCTGAAGGTGACTTATGCTTGGTCCAACAACTGGTGTTTTTCAACATGCTCTTGAATTCATTTGTATAAGTAGTTTTCTAGGAGTTTTGCCGGGTAGAGGATGTTTGAAATAGGTCTGTAGTTGGAGAGGTCTTCCATGTCGCCACTTCTGTTCTTAAGGAGTGGTTTAATATATATGCTGATTTGAAGGCTTGTGGTGCAGTCCCTGGTGCGAGCGACAGGTTCAAAAGATTTCTGTAATATTCTGATGGCGTTCCTTGCATTAGGATTGATTTGTAGATGTCTGGGGTCAAGGGGTCCATGGGCGAGCCTGCTTTCTTGCTATCTTTTACCAGATTGACGAATGTCCCAACTGATATTTGCTGTAAGTTTTGGAGTTTGTGCTTTGGCTCCTCATTGGATCAGATTGGTTACGTGTTACGATTGGACGGTCTGTTTTGTATGATTTGTCGGATGTTGCTGATTTTATTTTTGAAATCGTCTGCTAGGTTGTCGCATAGTTTCTGTGAAGGTATTGGAGTGTTGTCGCAACCTGGTGGGTTTCTCATTTCTTTTATGATGTTGAACATTTCTTTTTGTGCGTTGGTGGCTTTGGTGATTCTGTTCTCATAGTGCCTTTTCTTTGCCTTTTGAATTTCCTTCTTCTAGGATCGGATTTGCCCCTGGAACTGAGTTTTCTTACCTTGGTCATATTCTTTCCTCCATTCTAGTTCTAGCTTCTTGATCTTTTTCATGGTGCTTAGTAGTGGGGTGAACCATTTTGCCATTGCTCTTTTTCTTGAGGGGGTGAACTGTTTTTCCAGGGAGATGCTGTCGATTGTATCAGCGATCCATTTAGGTATTAGCTCTGTTTTTCCGTCTAGGCCTGCCTTGTCCATTTCCATTGTGGATGGTTTTATGAGCTACAGTTGTTCTATTAGGTTGCTCGCTTTGATGGCTTTCCAGTTTCTTTTTGTGGTGTTTGGAAGTTTGAGGGGCTGGTTGGTTGCTTTAGCTGGTAGCGTGATCACAAATTGGATGATGAGATGGTCGCTCCAGAGCATCTGTATCGGTGGTGCAGTGGTGATAAGATTTTTATTGGCAAAAATTGCGTCAGGTTTGTGTCCTGCTGTGTGTGTTGCTCATTTGACCAGTTGTTGTAGTTTCATGGTTGAACTTTGCGGGTTGGCATGTTTTTCTTTGGCATCTCCGCAGCATTCTACAAATTCCTTCTTAGTTGCGGTACATGTTTGTAATCTCAATCCTCTCTAGAAGTTACGTAAACTGATATTCACAATCTTCTTCGGATATGAGGCTGGGAGGATTCACAGGTTTGTAATCACAATTGTCTCTAGATGTTACGTCGGCTAATATTTGTAATCCTTTCCGGATGTGAGGCAGAGAAGATTCACCTCTCTAGATGGGAGGCAGGTTAATATTCCCAGTCCTCTCTAGATGTGGCGCTGACTAATGTTCACAGTCCTCTCTAGTTGCAAAGCAGTTTATTATTCATAATCTTTTCTGGATTGTCATCAACTGGCCACTCACTTTCTTCATTGCTGTGGATTGACGTAATCTGACAGGTACATGCCCCTTTGTAAAAAAATTGCAATCAACTGTTACGTTTTCCACCATTAGGACGTGGGCTGCACGAGAAAACACTTTGCAGGCTGCCCATCCTTGTAGCAGGAGAAGGTTGCTGACAACTTCTCTTTCCATGACATCATGGAAAGGGAAAACAGACTCCAAGGCTGTATCATTGCAAGGCAACACTATGACTGATTAGCCGCCTTGTATTTGTCATACTGGGTGACATGGATGCAGCATGCGGAGGGTGGGCACACGAAATGGCACTGTGTGCTCTGCCCACTGCATGCCCCAGATAATATCTACGAGCATCGTAGGAGCCAAAATCCACAATGGCCGGTTCTCATTGAATACTACATATGACGCTCATTAACCCCTGCCTCTGGAAAATATGACACTGTCATATCATCATTTTTAAAAGGTGTACTTTTTTTGTGGCGACAGGTAGAAGGAGCAGTGAAGTCGGAGATGCGGAAGACGACACCCTGTTGGGATATGCACCGCCCCAGACAGAGCCGCCTCAGCACGCGGAGGATGTAAGTGCAAAGCCCGCGACAAAAACAAAAAGGGGGGCGGGGGATTATACACCCGAGTCCCCAGGACATATTTTGCAGCGCTGAAAGGTGGGGTAACTTTAGCATTCATTAATGACGTCAAATATTTGATGGAAATGTTTTGAAGGAGGGCGAGTCCCAAGGCCCACCTGCTGGTGGATGTGGCCACCCTCTTAGTCTGAGTCTCCGGGACGGGGAATGTTACCTTTATGGCGGATCTTTTATTCCGACTCCCTGAGCTTTTGTCCTTTTCACAGCACACAGGGCCACAACACCGGAAACCGTTTCTCATAGCAGCCAATCACTGTGCATGTGGGGTACAGTGCCATGCCCCCATCCCTTACATGTGGGAACAATCAATATAGACGCAATGGTGCGGATTCTCAAATCATGTTTTGGGGCAAGTCATGAGATGTGCCTGGAAGAGACACCAAGAGTTTGCTTCTAACGGTGAGCGAGGGTGTGCAAAGGGGGGGTGAAGCGATGTGTGTGACCGGTGAGCGAGGGTGTGCAAAGGGGGGATGAAGCGATGTGTGTGACCGGTGAGCGAGGGTGTGCAGAGGGTGGATGAAGGGATGTGTGTTACCGGTGAGCGAGGGCGTGCAGAGGGTGGATGAACTGAAGGGATGTGTGTGACCGGTGAGCGAGGGTGTGCAGAGGGTGGATGAAGGGATGTGTGTTACCGGTGAGCGAGGGTGTGCAGAGTGTGGATGAACTGAAGGGATGTGTGTGACCGGTGAGCGAGGGTGTGCAGAGGGTGGATGAACTGAAGGGAAGTGTGTGACCGGTGAGCAAGGGTGTGCAGAGGGTGGATGAAGGGATGTGTGTCACCGGTGAGCGAGGGTGTGCAGAGGGTGGATGAAGGGATGTGTGTGACCGGTGAGAGAGGGTGTCCAGAGGGTGGATGAAGGGATGTGTGTGACCGGTGAGCGAGGGTGTGCAGAGGGTGGATGAACTGAAGGGATGTGTGAGACCGGTGAGCGAGGGTGTGCAGAGGGTGGATGAAGGGATGTGTGTGACCGGTGAGCGAGGGTGTGCAAAGGGTGGATGAACTGAAGGGATGTGTGTGGCCAGTGAGCGAGAGTGTGCAGAGGGTGGATGAAGGGATGTATGACCGGTGAGCGAGGGTGTGCAGGTGGTTGATGAAGGGATGTGTGTGACTGGTGAGCGAGGGTGTGCAGAGGGTGGATGAAGGGATGTGTGTGACCGGTGAGCGAGGGTCTGCAGAGGGTGGATGAAGGGATGTGTGTGACCGGTGAGCGAGGGTGTGCAGAGGGTGGATGAAGGGATGTGTGTGACCGGTGAGCGAGGGTGTGCAGAGGGTTAATGGAGGGATGTGTGTGACCGGTGAGCGAGCGTGTGCAGAGGGTTGATGAAGTGATGTGTGTGACTGCTGAGCGAGGGTGTGCAGAGGGTGGATGAAGGAATGTTGTGACCAGTGAGCAAGGGTGTGCAGAGGGTTGATGAAGGGATGTGTGTGACCGCTGAGCGAGGGCGTGCAGAGGGTGTATGAAGGGATGTGTGTGACCGGTGAGCGAGGGCGTGCAGAGGGTGGATAAAGGGATGTGTGTGACCGGTGAGCTAGTGTGTGCAGAGGGTGGATGAAGGGATGTGTGTGACCGGTGAGTGACGGTGTGCAGAGGGTGGATGAAGGGATGTGTGTGACCGCTGAGCGAGGGTGTGCAGAGGGTGGATGAATGGATGTGTGTGACCGGTGAGCGAGGGTGTGCAGAGGGTTAATGAAGGGATGTGTGTGACCGGTGAGTGAGGGTGTGCAGAGGGTTGATGAAGTGATGTGTTTGACTGCTGAGCGAGGGTGTGCAGAGGGTGGATGAAGAAATATGTGTGACCAGTGAGCAAGGGTGTGCAGAGGGTTGATGAACGGATGTGTGTGACCGCTGAGCGAGGGCGTGCAGAGGGTGGATGAACTGAAGGGATGTGTGTGACAGGTGAGCGAGGGCGTGCAGAGGGTGGACGAAGGGATGTGTGTGACCGGTGAGCGAGGGTGTGCAGAGGGTGGATGAAGGTATGTGTGTGACTGGTGAGCGAGGGTGTGCAGAGAAGGATGAACGCATGTGTGTGACCGGTGAGCGAGGGTGTGCAGAGGGTGGATGAACTGAAGGGATGTGTGTGACCGGTGAGCGAGGGTGTGCAGAGGGTGGATGAAGGGATGTGTGACCGGTGAGCAAGGGTGTGCAAAGGGTGGATGAAGGGATGTGTGTGACCGGTGAGCGAGGGTGTGCAGAGGGTGGATGAAGGGATGTGTGTGACTGGTGAGCGAGGGTGTGGAGAGGGTGGATGAACTGAAGGGATGTGTGTGACCGGTGAGCGAGGGTGTGCAGAGGGTGGATGAAGGGATGTGTGACCGGTGAGCGAGGGTGTGCAGATGGTTGATGAAGGGATGTGTGTGACCGGTGAGCAAGGGTGTGCAGAAGGTGGATGAAGGGATGTGTGTCACCGGTGAGCGAGGGTGTGCAGAGGGTGGATGAAGGGATGTGTGTGACCAGTGAGAGAGGGTGTGCAGAGGGTGGATGAAGGGATGTGTGTGACCGGTGAGCGAGGGTGTGCAGAGGGTGGATAAAGGGATGTGTGTGACCGGTGAGCGAGGGTGTGCAGAGGGTGGATGAACTGAAGGGATGTGTGAGACCGGTGAGCGAGGGTGTGCAGAGGGTGGATGAAGGAATGTGTGTGACCGGTGAGCGAGGGTGTGCAAAGGGTGGATGAACTGAAGGGATGTGTGTGGCCAGTGAGCGAGAGTGTGCAGAGGGTGGATGAAGGGATGTATGACCGGTGAGCGAGGGTGTGCAGGTGGTTGATGAAGGGATGTGTGTGACTGGTGAGCGAGGGTGTGCAGAGGGTGGATGAAGGGATGTGTGTGACCGGTGAGCGAGGGTCTGCAGAGGGTGGATGAAGGGATGTGTGTGACCGGTGAGCGAGGGTGTGCAGAGGGTGGATGAAGGGATGTGTGTGACCGGTGAGCGAGGGTGTGCAGAGGGTTAATGGAGGGATGTGTGTGACCGGTGAGCGAGCGTGTGCAGAGGGTTGATGGAGTGATGTGTGTGACTGCTGAGCGAGGGTGTGCAGAGGGTGGATGAAGGAATGTTGTGACCAGTGAGCAAGGGTGTGCAGAGGGTTGATGAAGGGATGTGTGTGACCGCTGAGCGAGGGCGTGCAGAGGGTGTATGAAGGGATGTGTGTGACCGGTGAGCGAGGGCGTGCAGAGGGTGGATAAAGGGATGTGTGTGACCGGTGAGCTAGTGTGTGCAGAGGGTGGATGAAGGGATGTGTGTGACCAGTGAGTGACGGTGTGCAGAGGGTGGATGAAGGGATGTGTGTGACCGCTGAGCGAGGGTGTGCAGAGGGTGGATGAATGGATGTGTGTGACCGGTGAGCGAGGGTGTGCAGAGGGTTAATGAAGGGATGTGTGTGACCGGTGAGTGAGGGTGTGCAGAGGGTTGATGAAGTGATGTGTTTGACTGCTGAGCGAGGGTGTGCAGAGGGTGGATGAAGAAATATGTGTGACCAGTGAGCAAGGGTGTGCAGAGGGTTGATGAACGGATGTGTGTGACCGCTGAGCGAGGGCGTGCAGAGGGTGGATGAACTGAAGGGATGTGTGTGACAGGTGAGCGAGGGCGTGCAGAGGGTGGACGAAGGGATGTGTGTGACCGGTGAGCGAGGGTGTGCAGAGGGTGGATGAAGGTATGTGTGTGACTGGTGAGCGAGGGTGTGCAGAGAAGGATGAACGCATGTGTGTGACCGGTGAGCGAGGGTGTGCAGAGGGTGGATGAACTGAAGGGATGTGTGTGACCGGTGAGCGAGGGTGTGCAGAGGGTGGATGAAGGGATGTGTGACCGGTGAGCAAGGGTGTGCAAAGGGTGGATGAAGGGATGTGTGTGACCGGTGAACGAGGGTGTGCAGAGGGTGGATGAAGGGATGTGTGTGACTGGTGAGCGAGGGTGTGGAGAGGGTGGATGAACTGAAGGGATGTGTGTGACCGGTGAGCGAGGGTGTGCAGATGGTTGATGAAGGGATGTGTGTGACTGGTGAGCGAGGGTGTGCAGAGGGTGGATGAAGGGATGTGTGTGACCGCTGAGCCAGGGCGTGCAGCGGGTGTATGAAGGGATGTGTGTGACCGGTGAGCGAGGGTGTGCAGAGGGTGGATGAAGGGATGTGTGTGACTGGTGAGCGAGGGCGTGCAGAGGGTGGATGAAGGGATGTGTGTGACCGGTGAGCGAGGGTGTGCAGAGGGTGGATGAAGGAATGTGTGTGACCGCTGAGCGAGGGTGTGCAGAGGGTGGATGAAGGGATGTGTGTGACGGGTGAGCGAGGGTGTGCAGAGGGTGGATGAAAGGATGTGTGTGACCGGTGAGCGAGGGTGTGCAGAGGAAGGATGAAGGGATGTGTGTGACCGGTGAGCGAGGGTGTGCAGAGGGTGGATGAAAGGATGTGTGTGACCGGTGAGCGAGGGTGTGCAGAGGGTGGATGAAGTGATGTGTGGGACCGCTGAGCAAGGGTGTGCAGAGGGTGGATGAAGGGATGTGTGTGACCGGTGAGCGAGGGTGTGCAGAGGGTGGATGAAGGGATATGTGTGACCGGTGAGCGAGGGTGTTCAGAGGGTGGATGAAGGGATGTGTGTGACCGGTGATCGAGGGTGTGCAGAGGGTGGATGAAGGGATGTGAGTGACCGGTGAGCGAGGGTGTGCAGAGGGTGGATGAAGGGATGTGTGTGACCGGTGAGCGAGGGCGTGCAGAGGGTGGATGAAGGGATGTGTGTGACCGGTGAGCGAGGGTGTGCAGAGGGTGGATGAAGGGATGTGAGTGACCGGTGAGCGAGGGTGTGCAGAGGGTGGATAAAGGGATGTGTGTGACCGGTGAGCGAGGGCGTGCAGAGGGTGGATGAAGGGATGTGTGTGACCGGTGAGCGAGGGTGTGCAGAGGGTGGATGAAGGTATGTGTGTGACTGGTGAGCAAGGGTGTGCAGAGGGTGGATGAACGCATGTGTGTGACCGGTGAGCGAGGGTGTGGAGAGGGTGGATGAACTGAAGGGATGTGTGTGACCGGTGAGCGAGGGTGTGCAGAGGGTGGATGAAGGGATGTGTGACCGGTGAGCGAGGGTGTGCAGATGGTTGATGAAGGGATGTGTGTGACTGGTGAGCGAGGGTGTTCAGAGGGTGGATGAAGGGATGTGTGTGACCGCGGAGCCAGGGCGTGCAGCGGGTGTATGAAGGGATGTGTGTGACCGGTGAGCGAGGGTGTGCAGAGGGTGGATGAAGGGATGTGTGTGACTGGTGAGCGAGGGCGTGCAGAGGGTGGATGAAGGGATGTGTGTGACCGGTGAGCGAGGGTGTGCAGAGGGTGGATGAAGGAATGTGTGTGACCGCTGAGCGAGGGTGTGCAGAGGGTGGATGAAGGGATGTGTATGACGGGTGAGGGAGGGTGTGCAGAGGGTGGATGAAAGGATGTGTGTGACCGGTGAGCGAGGGTGTGCAGAGGGTGGATGAAGGGATGTGTGTGACCGGTGAGCGAGGGTGTGCAGAGGGTGGATGAAAGGATGTGTGTGACCATTGAGCGAGGGTGTGCAGAGGGTGGCTGAAGTGATGTGTGTGACCGCTGAGCGAGGGTGTGCAGAGGGTGGATGAAGGGATGTGTGTGACCGGTGAGCGAGGGTGTGCAGAGGGTGGATGAAGGGATGTGTGTGACCGGTGAGCGAGGGTGTTCAGAGGGTGGATGAAGGGATGTGTGTGACCGGTGATCGAGGGTGTGCAGAGGATGGATGAAGGGATGTGAGTGACCGGTGAGCGAGGGTGTGCAGAGGGTGGATATAGGGATGTGTGTGACCGGAAAGCGAGGGTGTGCAGAGGGTGGATGAAGGGATGTGTGTGACCGGTGAGCGAAGGTGTGCAGAGGGTGGATGAAGGTATGTGTGTGACTGGTGAGCAAGGGTGTGCAGAGGGTGGATGAACGCATGTGTGTGACCGGTGAGCGAGGGTGTGCAGAGGGTGGATGAACTGAAGAGATGTGTGTGACCGGTGAGTGAGGGTGTGCAGAGGGTGGATGAAGGGATGTGTGTGACCGGTGAGCGAGGGTGTGCAGAGGGTGGATGAAGGGATGTGTGTGACCGGTGAGCGAGGGTGTACAGAGGGTGGATGAAGGGATGTGTGTGACCGGTGAGCGAGGGTGTGCAGAGGGTTAATGAAGGGATGTGTGTGACCGGTGAGCGAGGGTGTGCAGAGGGTTGATGAAGTGATGTGTGTGACTGCTGAGCGAGGGTGTGCAGAGGGTGGATTAAGGAATGTTGTGACCAGTGAGCAAGGGTGTGCAGAGGGTTGATGAAGGGATGTGTGTGACCGCTGAGCGAGGGCGTGCAGAGGGTGTATGAAGGGATGTGTGTGACCGGTGAGCGAGGGTGTGCAGAGGGTGGATGAAGGGATGTGTGTGACCGGTGAGCGAGGGTGTGCAGAGGGTGGATGAAGGGATGTGTGTGACCGGTGAGCGAGGGTGTGCAGAGGGTGGATGAAGGAATGTGTGTGACCGGTGAGCGAGGGTACGCAGAGGGTGGATGAAGGGATGTGTGTGACCGGTGAGCTAAGGTGTGCAGAGGGTGGATGAAGGGATGTGTGTGACCGGTGAGCGGGGGTGTGCAGAGGGTGGATGAAGGGATGTGTGTGACCGGTGAGCGAGGGTGTGCAGAGGGTGGATGAAGGGATGTGTGTGACCGGTGAGCGAGGGTGTGCAGAGGGTGGATGAAGGGATGTGTGTGACTGGTGAGCGAGGGCGTGCAGAGGGTGGATGAAGGGATGTGTGTGACCAGTGAGCGAGGGTGTGCAGAGGGTGGATGAAGGGATGTGTGTGACCGGTGAGCGAGGGTGTGCAGAGGGTGGATGAAGGGATGTGTGTGACCGGTGAGCGAGGGTGTGCAGAGGGTGGATGAAGGAATGTGTGTGACCGCTGAGCGAGGGTGTGCAGAGGGTGGATGAAGGGATGTGTGTGACGGGTGAGGGAGGGTGTGCAGAGGGTGGATGAAAGGATGTGTGTGACCGGTGAGCGAGGGTGTGCAGAGGGTGGATGAAGGGATGTGTGTGACCGGTGAGCGAGGGTGTGCAGAGGGTGGATGAAAGGATGTGTGTGACCATTGAGCGAGGGTGTGCAGAGGGTGGATGAAGTGATGTGTGTGACCGCTGAGCGAGGGTGTGCAGAGGGTGGATGAAGGGATGTGTATGACCGGTGAGCGAGGGTGTGCAGAGGGTGGATGAAGGGATGTGTGTGACCGGTGAGCGAGGGTGTTCAGAGGGTGGGTGAAGGGATGTGTGTGACCGGTGATCGAGGGTGTGCAGAGGATGGATGAAGGGATGTGAGTGACCGGTGAGCGAGGGTGTGCAGAGGGTGGATAAAGGGATGTGTGTGACCGGAAAGCGAGGGCGTGCAGAGGGTGGATGAAGGGATGTGTGTGACCGGTGAGCGAAGGTGTGCAGAGGGTGGATGAAGGTATGTGTGTGACTGGTGAGCAAGGGTGTGCAGAGGGTGGATGAACGCATGTGTGTGACCGGTGAGCGAGGGTGTGCAGAGGGTGGATGAACTGAAGGGATGTGTGTGACCGGTGAGTGAGGGTGTGCAGAGGGTGGATGAAGGGATGTGTGTGACCGGTGAGCGAGGGTGTGCAGAGGGTGGATGAAGGGATGTGTGTGACCGGTGAGCGAGGGTGTACAGAGGGTGGATGAAGGGATGTGTGTGACCGGTGAGCGAGGGTGTGCAGAGGGTTAATGAAGGGATGTGTGTGACCGGTGAGCGAGGGTGTGCAGAGGGTTGATGAAGTGATGTGTGTGACTGCTGAGCGAGGGTGTGCAGAGGGTGGATTAAGGAATGTTGTGACCAGTGAGCAAGGGTGTGCAGAGGGTTGATGAAGGGATGTGTGTGACCGCTGAGCGAGGGCGTGCAGAGGGTGTATGAAGGGATGTGTGTGACCGGTGAGCGAGGGTGTGCAGAGGGTGGATGAAGGGATGTGTGTGACCGGTGAGCGAGGGTGTGCAGAGGGTGGATGAAGGGATGTGTGTGACCGGTGAGCGAGGGTGTGCAGAGGGTGGATGAAGGAATGTGTGTGACCGGTGAGCGAGGGTGCGCAGAGGGTGGATGAAGGGATGTGTGTGACCGGTGAGCTAAGGTGTGCAGAGGGTGGATGAAGGGATGTGTGTGACCGGTGAGCGGGGGTGTGCAGAGGGTGGATGAAGGGATGTGTGTGACAGGTGAGCGAGGGTGTGCAGAGGGTGGATGAAGGGATGTGTGTGACCGGTGAGCGAGGGTGTGCAGAGGGTGGATGAAGGGATGTGTGTGACCGGTGAGTGAGGGTGTGCAGAGGGTGGATGAAGGGATGTGTGTGACCGCTGAGCGAGGGTGTGCAGAGGGTGGATGAAGGGATGTGTGTGACCGGTGAGCGAGGGTGTGCAGAGGGTTAATGAAGGGATGTGTGTGACCGGTGAGCGAGGGTGTGAAGAGGGTTGATGAAGTGATGTGTGTGACTGCTGAGCGAGGGTGTGCAGAGGGTGGATGAAGAAATGTGTGTGACCAGTGAGCAAGGCTGTGCAGAGGGTTGATGAAGGGATGTGTGTGACCGCTGAGCGAGGGCGTGCAGAGGGTGTATGAAGGGATGTGTGTGACCGGTGAGTGAGGGCTTGCAGAGGGTGGATGAAGGGATGTGTGTGACTGGTGAGCGAGGGTGTGCAGAGGGTGGATGAAGGTATGTGTGTGACTGGTGAGCGAGGGTGTGCAGAGGGTGGATGAAGGGATGTGTGTGACCGGTGAGCGAGGGTGTGCAGAGGGTGGATGAACTGAAGGGATGTGTGTGACCAGTGAGCGTGGGTGTGCAGAGGGTGGATGAAGGGATGTGTGACCGGTGAGCGAGGGTGTGCAGAGGGGGGTGATGAACGCATGTGTGTGACCGGTGAGCGAGGGTGTGCAGAGGGTGGATGAACTGAAGGGATGTGTGTGACCGGTGAGCGAGGGTGTGCAGAGGGTGGATGAAGGGATGTGTGACCGGTGAGCGAGGGTGTGCAAAGGGTGGATGAAGGGATGTGTGTGACCGGTGAGCGAGGGTGTGCAGAGGGTGGATGAAGGGATGTGTGTGACCGGTGAGCGAGGGTGTGGAGAGGGTGGATGAACTGAAGGGATGTGTGTGACCGGTGAGCGAGGGTGTGCAGAGGGTGGATGAAGGGATGTGTGACCGGTGAGCGAGGGTGTGCAGATGGTTGATGAAGGGATGTGTGTGACCGCTGAGCGAGGGCGTGCAGAGGGTGTATGAAGGGATGTGTGTGACCGGTGAGTGAGGGCTTGCAGAGGGTGGATGAAGGGATGTGTGTGACTGGTGAGCGAGGGTGTGCAGAGGGTGGATGAAGGTATGTGTGTGACTGGTGAGCGAGGGTGTGCAGAGGGTGGATGAAGGGATGTGTGTGACCGGTGAGCGAGGGTGTGCAGAGGGTGGATGAACTGAAGGGATGTGTGTGACCAGTGAGCGAGGGTGTGCAGAGGGTGGATGAAGGGATGTGTGACCGGTGAGCGAGGGTGTGCAGAGGGTGGATGAACGCATGTGTGTGACCGGTGAGCGAGGGTGTGCAGAGGGTGGATGAACTGAAGGGATGTCTGTGACCGGTGAGCGAGGGTGTGCAGAGGGTGGATGAAGGGATGTGTGACCGGTGAGCGAGGGTGTGCAAAGGGTGGATGAAGGGATGTGTGTGACCGGTGAGCGAGGGTGTGCAGAGGGTGGATGAAGGGATGTGTGTGACCGGTGAGCGAGGGTGTGGAGAGGGTGGATGAACTGAAGGGATGTGTGTGACCGGTGAGCGAGGGTGTGCAGAGGGTGGATGAAGGGATGTGTGACCGGTGAGCGAGGGTGTGCAGATGGTTGATGAAGGGATGTGTGTGACTGGTGAGCGAGGGCGTGCAGCGGGTGTATGAAGGGATGTGTGTGACCGGTGAGCGAGGGTGTGCAGAGGGTGGATGAAGGGATGTGTGTGACTGGTGAGCGAGGGCGTGCAGAGGGTGGATAAAGGGATGTGTGTGACCAGTGAGCGAGGGTGTGCAGAGGGTGGATGAAGGGATGTGTGTGACCGGTGAGCGAGGGTGTGCAGAGGGTGGATGAAAGGATGTGTGTGACCGGTGAGCGAGGGTGTGCAGAGGGTGGATGAAGGGATGTGTGTGACCGGTGAGCGAGGTTGTGCAGAGGGTGGATGAAAGGATGTGTGTGACCGGTGAGCGAGGGTGTGCAGAGGGTGGATGAAGTGATGTGTGTGATCGCTGAGCGAGGGTGTGCAGAGGGTGGATGAAGGGATGTGTGTGACCGGTTAGCGAGGGTGTGCAGAGGGTGGATGAAGGGATATGTGTGACCGGTGAGCGAGTGTGTGCAGAGGGTGGATGAAGGGATGTGTGTGACCGGTGATCGAGGGTGTGCAGAGGGTGGATGAAGGGATGTGTGTGACCGATGAGTGAGGGTGTGCAGAGGGTGGATGAAGGGATGTGTGTGACCGGTGAGCGAGGGTGGGCAGAGGGTGGATGAAGGGATGTGTGCGACCGGTGAGCGAGGGTGCGCAGAGGGTTGATGAAGTGATGTGTGTGACCGCTGAGCGATGGTGTGCAGAGGGTGGATGAAGGGATGTGTGCGACCGGTGAGCGAGGGTGTGCAGAGGGTGGATGAAGGGATGTGTGTGACCGGTGAGCGAGGGTGTGCAGAGGGTGGATGAAGGGATGTGTGTGACCGGTGAGCGAGGGTGTGCAGAGGGTGGATGAAGGGATGTGTGTGACCGGTGAGCGAGGGTGTGCAGAGGGTGGATGAAGGGATGCGTGTGACCGGTGAGCGAGGGTGTGCAGAGGGTGGATGAACTGAAGGGATGTGTGTGACCGGTGAGCGAGGGTGGGCAGAGGGTGGATGAAGGGATGTGTGTGACCGGTGAGCGAGGGTGTGCAAAGGGTGGATGAACTGATGGGATGTGTGTGGCTGGTGAGCGAGGGTGTGCAGAGGGTGGATGAAGGGATGTGTGTGACCGGTGAGCGAGGGTGTGGAGAGGGTGGATGAACTGAAGGGATGTGTGTGACCGGTGAGCGAGGGTGTGCAGAGGGTGGATGAAGGGATGTGTGACCGGTGAGAGAGGGTGTGCAGATGGTTGATGAAGGGATGTGTGTGACTGGTGAGCGAGGGTGTGCAGAGGGTGGATGAAGGGATGTGTGTGACCGGTGAGCGAGGGTGTGCAGAGGGTTAATGAAGGGATGTGTGTGACAGGTGAGCGAGGGTGTGCAGAGGGTTGATTAAGTGATGTGTGTGACTGCTGAGCGAGGGTGTGCAGAGGGTGGATGAAGAAATGTGTGTGACCAGTGAGCAAGGGTGTGCAGAGGGTTGATGAAGGGATGTGTGTGACCGCTGAGCGAGGGTGTGGAGAGGGTGGATGAACTGAAGGGATGTGTGTGACCGGTGAGCGAGGGTGTGCAGAGGGTGGATGAAGGGATGTGCGACCGGTGAGCGAGGGTGTGCAAAGGGTGGATGAAGGGATGTGTGTGACCGGTGAGCGAGGGTGTGCAGAGGGTGGATGAAGGGATGTGTGTGACCGGTGAGTGAGGGTGTGGAGAGGGTGGATGAACTGAAGGGATGTGTGTGACCGGTGAGCGAGGGTGTGCAGAGGGTGGATGAAGGGATGTGTGACCGGTGAGCGAGGGTGTGCAGATGGTTGATAAAGGGATGTGTGTGACTGGTGAGCGAGGGTGTGCAGAGGGTGGATGAAGGGATGTGTGTGACCGGTGAGCGAGGATGTGCAGAGGGTGGATGAAGGGATGTCTGTGACCGGTGAGCGAGGGTGTACAGAGGGTAGATGAAGGGATGTGTGTGACCGGTGAGCGAGGGTGTGCAGAGGGTTGATGAAGTGATGTGTGTGACTGCTGAGCGAGGGTGTGCAGAGGGTGGATGAAGGAATGTTTCGACCAGTGAGCAAGGGTGTGCAGAGGGTTGATGAAGGGATGTGTGTGACCGCTGAGCGAGGGCGTGCAGCGGGTGTATGAAGGGATGTGTGTGACCGGTGAGCGAGGGCGTGCAGAGGGTGGATGAAGGGATGTGTGTGACCGGTGAGCGAGGGCGTGCAGAGGGTGGATGAAGGAATGTGTGTGACCGCTGAGCGAGGGTGTGCAGAGGGTGGATGAAGGGATGTGTGTGACCGGTGAGCGAGGGCGTGCAGAGGGTGGATGAAGGGATGTGTGTGACCGGTGAACGAGGGTGTGCAGAGGGTGGATGAAAGGAAGTGTGTGACCGGTGAGCGAGGGTGTGCAGAGGGTGGATGAAGGGATGTGTGTGACCGGTGAGCGAGGGTGTGCAGAGGGTGGATGAAAGGATGTGTGTGACCGGTGAGCGAGGGTGTGCAGAGGGTGGATGAAGGGATGTGTGTGACCGGTGAGCGAGGGTGTGCAGAGGGTGGATGAAAGGATGTGTGTGACCGGTGAGCAAGGGTGTGAAGAGGGTGGATGAAGTGATGTGTGTGACCGCTGGGAAAAGGGTGTGCAGAGGGTGGATGAAAGGATGTGTGTGACCGGTGAGCGAGAGTGCGCAGAGGGTTGATGAAGTGATGTGTGCGACCGGTGAGCAAGGGTGCGCAGCGGGTGTATGAAGGGATGTGTGCGACCGGTGAGCGAGGGTGCGCAGAGGGTGGATGAAGGGATGTTTGCGACCGGTGAGCGAGGGCGCGCAGAGGGTGGATGAAGGGATGTGTGCGACCGGTGAGCGAGGACGCGCAGAGGGTGGATGAAGGGATGTGTGCGACCGCTGAGCGAGGGTGCGCAGAGGGTGGATGAAGGGATGTGTGCGACCGGTGAGCAAGGGCGCGCAGAGGGTGGATGAAGGGATGTGTGCGACCGCTGAGCGAGGGCGCGCAGAGGGTGGATGAAGGGATGTGTGCGACCGGTGAGCAAGGGCGCGCAGAGGGTGGATGAAGGGATGTGTGTGACCGGTGAGCGAGGGCGTGCAGAGGGTGGATGAAAGGATGTGTGTGACCGGTGAGCGAGGGTGTGCAAAGGGTGGATGAAGGGATGTGTGTGACCGGTGAGCGAGGGTGTGCAGAGGGTGGATGAAGGGATGTGTGTGACCGGTGAGCGAGGGTGTGCAGAGGGTGGATGAAGTGATGTGTGTGACCGCTGAGCGAGGGTGTGCAGAGGGTGGATGAAGGGATGTGTGTGACCGCTGAGCGAGGGTGTGCAGAGGGTCGATGAAGGGATGTGTGTGACCGGTGAACGAGGGTGTGCAGAGGGTGGATGAAGGGATGTGTGTGACCGGTGAGCGAGGGTGTGCAGAGGGTGGATGAAGGCATGTGTGTGACCGGTGAGCGAGGGTGTGCAAGGGATGTGTGTGACCGGTGAGCGAGGGTGTGCAGACGGTGGATGAACGGATGTGTGTGACCAGTGAGCGAGGGTGTGCAGAGGGTGGATGAAGGCATGTGTGTGACCGGTGAGCGAGGGTGTGCAGAGGGTGGATGAAGGGATGTGTGTTGTGCAAAGGGTGGATGAAGGGATGTGTGTGACCAGTGAGCGAGGGTGTGCAGAGGGTGGATGAAGGGATGTGTGTTGTGCAGAGGTTGGATGAAGGGATGTGTGTGACCGGTGAGCGAAGGTGTGCAGAGGGTTGATGAAGGAATGTGTGTGACCGCTGAGCGAGGGTGTGCAGAGGGTGTATGAAGGGATGTGTGTGACCGGTGAGCGAGGGTGTGCAGAGGGTGGATAAAGGGATGTGTGTGACCGGTGAGTAAGGGTGTGCAGATGGTTGATAAAGGGATGTGTGTGACCGGTGAGCGAGGGTGTGCAGAGGGTGGATGAAGAGATGTGTGTGACCGGTGAGCGAGGGTGTGCAGAGGGTGTATGAAGGGATGTGTGTGACCGGTGAGCGAGGGTGTGCAGAGGGTGGATGAAGGGATGTGTGTGTGACTGGTGAGCGAGTTTGGATGAAGGGATGTGTGTGACCGGTGAGCGAGGGTGTGCAGACGGTGGATGAAGGGATGTGTTTGACCGGTGAGCGAGGGTGTGCAGAGGGTGGATGAAGGGATGTGTGTGACCAGTGAGCGAGGGTGTGCAGAGGGTGGATGAAGGGATGTGTGTTGTGCAGAGGTTGGATGAAGGGATGTGTGTGACCGGTGAGCGAAGGTGTGCAGAGGGTTGATGAAGGAATGTGTGTGACCGCTGAGCGAGGGTGTGCAGAGGGTGTATGAAGGGATGTGTGTGACCGGTGAGCGAGGGTGTGCAGAGGGTGGATAAAGGGATGTGTGTGACCGGTGAGCGAGGGTGTGCAGAGGGTGGATGAAAGGAAGTGTGTGACCGGTGAGCGAGGGTGTGCAGAGGGTGGATGAAGGGATGTGTGTGACCGGTGAGCGAGGGTGTGCAGAGGGTGGATGAAAGGATGTGTGTGACCGGTGAGCGAGGGTGTGCAGAGGGTGGATGAAGGGATGTGTGTGACCGGTGAGCGAGGGTGTGCAGAGGGTGGATGAAAGGATGTGTGTGACCGGTGAGCAAGGGTGTGAAGAGGGTGGATGAAGTGATGTGTGTGACCGCTGAGAAAAGGGTGTACAGAGGGTGGATGAAGGGATGTGTGTGACCGGTGAGCGAGAGTGCGCAGAGGGTTGATGAAGTGATGTGTGCGACCGGTGAGCAAGGGTGCGCAGCGGGTGTATGAAGGGATGTGTGCGACCGGTGAGCGAGGGTGCGCAGAGGGTGGATGAAGGGATGTTTGCGACCGGTGAGCGAGGGCGCGCAGAGGGTGGATGAAGGGATGTGTGCGACCGGTGAGCGAGGACGCGCAGAGGGTGGATGAAGGGATGTGTGCGACCGCTGAGCGAGGGTGCGCAGAGGGTGGATGAAGGGAAGTGTGCGACCGCTGAGCGAGGGCGCGCAGAGGGTGGATGAAGGGATGTGTGCGACCGGTGAGCGAGGGCGCGCAGAGGGTGGATGTAGGGATGTGTGTGACCGGTGAGCGAGGGCGTGCAGAGGGTGGATGAAAGGATGTGTGTGACCGGTGAGCGAGGGCGTGCAGAGGGTGGATGAAGGGATGTGTGTGACCGGTGAGCGAGGGTGTGCAGAGGGTGGATGAAGGGATGTGTGTGACCGGTGAGCGAGGGTGTGCAGAGGGTGGATGAAGTGATGTGTGTGACCGCTGAGCGAGGGTGTGCAGAGGGTCGATGAAGGGATGTGTGTGACCGCTGAGCGAGGGTGTGCAGAGGGTCGATGAAGGGATGTGTGTGACCGGTGAACGAGGGTGTGCAGAGGGTGGATGAAGGGATGTGTGTGACCGGTGAGCGAGGGTGTGCAGAGGGTGGATGAAGGCATGTGTGTGACCGGTGAGCGAGTTTGTGCAAGGGATGTGTGTGACCGGTGAGCGAGGGTGTGCAGACGGTGGATGAACGGATGTATGTGACCAGTGAGCGAGGGTGTGCAGAGGGTGGATGAAGGCATGTGTGTGACCGGTGAGTGAGGGTGTGCAGAGGGTGGATGAAGGGATGTGTGTTGTGCAAAGGGTGGATGAAGGGATGTGTGTGACCAGTGAGCGAGGGTGTGCAGAGGGTGGATGAAGGGATGTGTGTTGTGCAGAGGTTGGATGAAGGGATGTGTGTGACCGGTGAGCGAAGGTGTGCAGAGGGTTGATGAAGGAATGTGTGTGACCGCTGAGCGAGGGTGTGCAGAGGGTGTATGAAGGGATGTGTGTGACCGGTGAGCGAGGGTGTGCAGAGGGTGGATAAAGGGATGTGTGTGACCGGTGAGTAAGGGTGTGCAGATGGTGGATGAAGATATGTGTGTGACTGGTGAGCGAGGGTGTGCAGAGGGTGTATGAAGGGATGTGTGTGACCGGTGAGCGAGGGTGTGCAGAGGGTGGATGAAGGGATGTGTGTGTGACTGGTGAGCGAGTTTGGATGAAGGGATGTGTGTGACCGGTGAGCGAGGGTGTGCAGAGGGTGGATAAAGGGATGTGTGTGACCGGTGAGTAAGGGTGTGCAGATGGTTGATAAAGGGGTGTGTGTGACCGGTGAGCGAGGGTGTGCAGAGGGTGGATGAAGAGATGTGTGTTACCGGTGAGCGAGGGTGTGCAGAGGGTGTATGAAGGGATGTGTGTGACCGGTGAGCGAGGGTGTGCAGAGGGTGGATGAAGGGATGTGTGTGTGACTGGTGAGCGAGTTTGGATGAAGGGATGTGTGTGACCGGTGAGCGAGGGTGTGCAGACGGTGGATGAAGGGATGTGTGTGACCGGTGAGCGAGGGTGTGCAGAGGGTGGATGAAGGGATGTGTGACCGGTGAGCGAGGGTGTGCAGAGGGTGGATGAAGGGATGTGTGACCAGTGAGCGAGGGTGTGTAGAGGGTAGATGAAGGGATGTGTGTCACCAGTGAGCGTGGGTGTGCAGAGGGTGGATGAAGGGATGTGTGTGAGCGGTGAGCGAGGGTGTGCAGAGGGTGGATGAAGGGATGTGTGTGACCGGTGAGCGAGAGTGTGCAGAGGGTGAATGAAGGGATGTGTGTGACCGATGAGCTAGGGTGTGCAGAGGGTGGATGAAGGGATGTGTGTGACCGGTGAGCGAGGGTGGATGAAGGGATGTGTGTGACCGGTGAGCGAGGGTGTGCAGAGGGTGCATGAATGGATGTGTGTGACCGGTGAGCGAGGGTGTGCAGAGGGTTGAGGAAGGGATGTGTGTGACCGGCTGGTGGGTGAGGTACTGCTGTTCACAAGATGTGTGCGAGTTGCTAGGTGATACCCCAAAAAGCCTCTCCTGAGTAATGGCCTCCAGCTCCCCTCTCCTTCGTGATGGCCTCCAGCCCCCCTCACCGGCGTGATGGCCTCCAGCCCCTCTCCCCTGCGTGATGGCCTCCAGCCCCCCTGTCCTGCGTGATGGCCTGCAGCCCCCCTCCCAGCTGCGTGACGGCCTCCAGCCCCACTCTCCTGCGTGATAGCCTCGAGTCCCCCTCACCTGCGACATGGCCTCCAGTCCCCATCACCTGCGTCATGGCCTCCAGTCCCCCTCACCTGCGTCATGGCCTCTAGCCCCTCTCCCCTGCATGATGGCCTCCAGTCCCCTTACCTGCGTGATGGCCTCCAGCCTCTCTCCCCTGTGTGATGGCCTCCAGCCCCTTTCCCCTGCGTGATGGCCTCCAGTCCCCCTCGCCTCCGTGATGGCCTCCAGTCCCACTCACCTGCCTGATGGCCTCCAGCCCCTCTCCCAGATGCGTGACGGCCTCCAGCCCCCCTCTCCTCCGTGATGGCCTCCAGCCCCTCTCCCAGCTGCGTGATGGCCTCCAGTCCCTCTCCCAGCTGCGTGATGGCCTCCTGTCCCTCTGTCCTGCGGGATGGCGTCCAGTCCCCATCACCTGCGTCATGGCCTCCAGTCCCACTCACCCGTGTGATGGCCTCCAGCCTCTCTCCCCTGCGTGATGGCCTCCAGGCCCTCTCTCCTGCGGGATGGCCTTCACAACACCTCTCCTGCATGATGGCCTCCAGTCCCCATCACCTGCGTCATGGCCTCCAGTCCCACTCACCCGTGTGATGGCCTCCAGCCCCTCTCCCCTGCGTGATGGCCTCCAGGCCCTCTCTCCTGCGGGATGGCCTTCACAACACCTCTCCTGCAGGATGGCCTCCAGTCCTTCTCTCCTGCGGGATGGCCTTCAGCACACCTCTCCTGCATGATGGGCTCCAGTCCCCATCACCTGCGTCATGGCCTCCAGACCCACTCACCTGCGTGATGGCCTCCAGCCCCTCTCCCCTGCGGATTGGCCTCCAGCCCCTCTCCCCTGCGTGATGGCCTCCAGCCCCTCTCCCCTGCGTGATGGCCTCCAGCCCCTCTCCCCTGTGTGATGGCCTCCAGTCCCTCTCCCAGCTGCGTGATGGCCTCCAGTCCCTCTCTCCTGCGTGATGGCCTCCAGCTTCCCTCTCCTGTGTGATGGCCTCCAGTCCCCCTCCCAACTGCGTGACGGCCTCCAGCCCCCCTCACCTGCGTGATGGCCTCCAGTCCCACTCACCTGCATGATGGCCTCCAGCCCCTCTCACCTGCATGATGGCATCCAGCCCCTCTCCTGCGTGATAGCCTCCAGTCCCACTCACCTGCGTGATAGCCTCCAGTCCCCCTCACCTGCGTCATGGCCTCCAGTCCCCCTCACCTGCGTCATGGCCTCTAGCCCCTCTCCCCTGCGTGATGGCCTCCAGCCTCCCTCACCTGCGTGATGGCCTCCAGCCTCTCTCCCCTGCGAGATGGCCTCCAGCCCCTCTCCCCTGTGTGATGGCCTCCAGTCCCACTCACCTGCGTGATGGCCTCCAGTCCCACTCACCTGCGTGATGGCCTCCAGTCCCCCTCACCTGCATGATGGCCTCCAGCCTCCCTCACCTGCGTGATGGCCACCAGTCCCACTCACCTGCATGATGGCCTCCAGCCCCTCTCACCTGCATGATGGCATCCAGCCCCTCTCCTGCGTGATAGCCTCCAGTCCCACTCACCTGCGTGATAGCCTCCAGTCCCCCTCACCTGCGTCATGGCCTCCAGTCCTTCTCACCTGCGTCATGGTCTCCAGTCCCCCTCACCTGCGTGATGGCCTCCAGCCTCCCTCACCTGCGTGATGGCCTCCAGCCTCTCTCCCCTGCGAGATGGCCTCCAGCCCCTCTCCCCTGTGTGATGGCCTCCAGTCCCACTCACCTGCGTGATGGCCTCCAGTCCCACTCACCTGCGTGATGGCCTCCAGTCCCACTCACCTGCGTGATGGCCTCCAGTCCCCCTCACCTGCATGATGGCCTCCAGCCTCTCTCCCCTGCGAGATGGCCTCCAGCCCCTCTCCCCTGTGTGATGGCCTCCAGTCCCCCTCACCTGCGTGATGGCCTCCAGCCTCTCTCCCCTGCGTGATGGCCTCCAGCCCCCCTCTCCTGCGTGATGGCCTCCAGCCCCTCTCCCCTGTGTGATGGCCTCCAGTCCCCCTCACCTCCGTGATGGCCTCCAGTCCCACTCACCTGCATGATGGCATCCGGCCCTTCTCACCTGCATGATGGCAACCAGCCCCTCTCCTGCGTGATGGCCTCCAGCCCCTCTCACCTGCGTGATGGCATCCAGCCCCTCTCACCTGCGTGATGGCATCCAGCCTCTCTCCTGCATGATGGCCTCCAGCCCCTCTCACCTGGATGATGGCATCCAGCCCCTCTCCTGAGTGAAGGCCTCCAGCCCCTCTCCCAGCTGCGTGATGGCCTCCAGCCCCTCTCCCAGCTGCGTGATGGCCTCCAGTCCCTCTCTCCTGCGGGATGCCCATCAGCCCCTCTCCCCTGTGTGATGGCCTCCAGCCCATCTCCCAGCTGTGTGATGGCCTCCAGCCTCCTCTCCTACGTGAAGGCCTCCAGACCCTCTCCCAGCTGCGTGATGGCCTCCAGCCCCTCTCCCAGCTGCGTGATGGCCTCCAGTCCCTCTCTCCTGCGGGATGGCCATCAGCCCTTCTCCCCTGTGTGATGGCCTCCAGCCCATCTCCCAGCTGTGTGATGGCCTCCAGCTCCTCTCCTACGTGATGGCCTCCAGCCCCTCTCCCAGCTGCGTGATGGCCTCCAGTCCCCCTCACCTGCGTGATGGCCTCCAGTCCCCCTCACCTGCTTGATGGCCTCCAGTCCCACTCACCTGCGTGATGGCCTCCAGCCCCTCTCCCCTGCGTGATGGCCTCCAGGCCCTCTCCCCTGCGTGATGGCCTCCAGCCCCTATCCACTGCGTGATGGCCTCCAGCTCCTCTCGCAGCTGTGTGATGGCCTCCAGTACCTCTCCCAGCTGCGTGATGGCCTCCTGTCCCTCTCTCCCGCGGGATGGCCTTCAGCACACCTCTCCTGCATGATGGCCTCCAGTCCCCATCACCTGCGTCATGGCCTCCAGTCGCACTCACCTGCGTGATGGCCTCGAGCCCCTCCCCCCTGCGTGATGACCTCCAGCCCCTCTCCCCTGCGTGATGGCCTCCAGTCCCACTCACCTGCGTGATGGCCTCCAGTCCCCCTCACCTGCGTGATGGCCTCCAGACCCCTCTCCTGCGTGATGGCCTCCAGCCCCTCTCCCCTGTGTGATGGCCTCCAGTCCCCCTAACCTCCGTGATGGCCTCCAGTCCCACTCACCTGCATGATGGCATCCAGCCCCTCTCACCTGCATGATGGCAACCAGCCCCTCTCCTGCGTGATGGCCTCCAGCCCCTCTCACCTGTGTGATGGCATCCAGCCCCTCTCACCTGCGTGATGGCATCCAGCCCCTCTCCTTCGTGATGGCCTCCAGCCCCTCTCACCTGGATGATGGCATCCAGCCCCTCTCCTGAGTGAAGGCCTCCAGCCCCTCTCCCAGCTGCGTGATGGCCTCCAGCCCCTCTCCCAGCTGCGTGATGGCCTCCAGTCCCCCTCGCCTCCGTGATGGCCTCCAGTCCCACTCACCTGCCTGATGGCCTCCAGCCCCTCTCCCCTGCGTGATGGCCTCCAGCCCCTCTCCCCTGCGTGATGGCCTCCAGCCCCTATCCACTGCGTGATGGCCTCCAGCTCCTCTCGCAGCTGTGTGATGGCCTCCAGTACCTCTCCCAGCTGCGTGATGGCCTCCTGTCCCTCTCTCCTGCGGGATGGCCTTCAGCACACCTCTCCTGCATGATGGCCTCCAGTCCCCATCACCTGCGTCATGGCCTCCAGTCGCACTCACCTGCGTGATGGCCTCGAGCCCCTCCCCCCTGCGTGATGACCTCCAGCCCCTCTCCCCTGCGTGATGGCCTCCAGTCCCACTCACCTGCGTGATGGCCTCCAGTCCCCCTCACCTGCGTGATGGCCTCCAGCCACCCTCTCCTGCGTGATGGCCTCCAGCCCCTCTCCCCTGTGTGATGGCCTCCAGTCCCCCTAACCTCCGTGATGGCCTCCAGTCCCACTCACCTGCATGATGGCATCCAGCCCCTCTCACATGCATGATGGCAACCAGCCCCTCTCCTGCGTGATGGCATCCAGCCCCTCTCACCTGCGTGATGGCATCCAGCCCCTCTCACCTGCGTGATGGCATCCAGCCCCTCTCCTGCGTGATGGCCTCCAGCCCCTCTCACCTGGATGATGGCATCCAGCCCCTCTCCTGAGTGAAGGCCTCCAGCCCCTCTCCCAGCTGCGTGATGGCCTCCAGCCCCTCTCCCAGCTGCGTGATGGCCTCCAGTCCCCCTCGCCTCCGTGATGGCCTCCAGTCCCACTCACCTGCCTGATGGCCTCCAGCCCCTCTCCCAGATGCGTGACGGCCTCCAGCCCCCCTCTCCTCCGTGATGGCCTCCAGTCCCACTCACCTGCCTGATGGCCTCCAGCCCCTCTCCCAGCTGCGTGATGGCCTCCAGTCCCTCTCCCAGCTGCGTGATGGCCTCCTGTCCCTCTGTCCTGCGGGATGGCCTTCAGCACACCTCTCCTGCATGATGGCCTCCAGTCCCCATCACCTGCGTCATGGCCTCCAGTCCCACTCACCCATGTGATGGCCTCCAGCCCCTCTCCCCTGCGTGATGGCCTCCAGTCCCTCTCTCCTGCGGGATGGCCTTCACAACACCTCTCCTGCAGGATGGCCTTCAGTCCCTCTCTCCGGCGGGATGGCCTTCAGCACACCTCTCCTGCATGATGGCCTCCAGTCCCCAGCACCTGCATCATGGCCTTCAGTCCCACTCACCTGCGTGATGGCCTCCAGCCCCTCTCCCCTGCGTGATGGCCTCCAGCTCCTCTCCCCTGCGTGATGGCCTCCAGCCCCTCTCCCAGCTGCGTGATGGCCTCCAGTCCCCCTCACCTGCGTGATGGCCTCCAGTCCCCCTCACCTGCTTGATGGCCTCCAGTCCCACTCACCTGCGTGATGGCCTCCAGCCCCTCTCCCCTGCGTGATGGCCTCCAGCCTCTCTCCCCTGCGTGATGGCCTCCAGCCCCTCTCCACTGCGTGATGGCCTCCAGCACCTCTCGCAGCTGTGTGATGGCCTCCAGTCCCTCTCCCAGCTGCGTGATGGCCTCCTGTCCCTCTCTCCTGCGGGATGGCCTTCAGCACACCTCTCCTGCATGATGGCCTCCAGTCCCCATCACCTGCGTCATGGCCTCCAGTCGCACTCACCTGCGTGATGGCCTCGAGCCCCTCCCCCCTGCGTGATGACCTCCAGCCCCTCTCCCCTGCGTGATGGCCTCCAGTCCCACTCACCTGCGTGATGGCCTCCAGTCCCCCTCACCTGCGTGATGGCCTCCAGCCCCCCTCTCCTGCGTGATGGCCTCCAGCCCCTCTCCCCTGTGTGATGGCCTCCAGTCCCCCTCACCTCCGTGATGGCCTCCAGTCCCACTCACCTGCATGATGGCATCCAGCCCCTCTCACCTGCATGATGGCAACCAGCCTCTCTCCTGCGTGATGGCCTCCAGCCCCTCTCACCTGCGTGATGGCATCCAGCCCCTCTCACCTGCGTGATGGCATCCAGCCCCTCTCCTGCGTGATGGCCTCCAGCCCCTCTCACCTGGATGATGGCATCCAGCCCCTCTCCTGAGTGAAGGCCTCCAGCCCCTCTCCCAGCTGCGTGATGGCCTCCAGTCCCTCTCTCCTGCGGGATGGCCATCAGCCCCTCTCCCCTGTGTGATGGCCTCCAGCCCATCTCCCAGCTGTGTGATGGCCTCCAGCCTCCTCTCCTACGTGAAGGCCTCCAGCCCCTCTCCCAGCTGCGTGATGGCCCCCAGCCCCTCTCCCAGCTGCGTGATGGCCTCCAGTCCCTCTCTCCTGCGGGATGGCCATCAGCCCTTCTCCCCTGTGTGATGGCCTCCAGCCCATCTCCCAGCTGTGTGATGGCCTCCAGCTCCTCTCCTACGTGATGGCCTCCAGCCCCTCTCCCAGCTGCGTGATGGCCTCCAGTCCCCCTCACCTGCGTGATGGCCTCCAGTCCCCCTCTCCTGCTTGATGGCCTCCAGTCCCACTCACCTGCGTGATGGCCTCCAGCCCCTCTCCCCTGCGTGATGGCCTCCAGCCCCTCTCACCTGCGTGATGGCCTCCAGCCCCTCTCCACTGCGTGATGGCCTCCAGCTCCTCTCGCAGCTGTGTGATGGCCTCCAGTCCCTCTCCCAGCTGCGTGATGGCCTCCTGTCCCTCTCTCCTGCGGGAAGGCCTTCAGCACACCTCTCCTGCATGATGGCCTCCAGTCCCCATCACCTGCATCATGGCCTCCAGTCGCACTCACCTGCGTGATGGCCTCGAGCCCCTCCCCCCTGCGTGATGGCCTCCAGTCCCTCTCTCCTGCGGGATGGCCTTCAGCACACCTCTCCTGCATGATGGCAACCAGCCCCTCTCCTGCGTGATGGCCTCCAGCCCCTCTCACCTGCATGATGGCATCCAGCCCCTCTCACCTGCGTGATGGCATCCAGCCCCTCTCCTGCGTGATGGCCTCCAGCCCCTCTCACCTGGATGATGGCATCCAGCCCCTCTCCTGAGTGAAGGCCTCCAGCCCCTCTCCCATCTGCGTGATGGCCTCCAGCCCCTCTCCCAGCTGCGTGATGGCCTCCAGTCCCTCTCTCCTGCGGGATGGCCATCAGCCCCTCTCCCCTGTGTGATGGCCTCCAGCCCATCTCCCAGCTGTGTGATGGCCTCCAGCCTCCTCTCCTACGTGAAGGCCTCCAGCCCCTCTCCCAGCTGCGTGATGGCCTCCAGCCCCTCTCCCAGCTGCGTGATGGCCTCCAGTCCCTCTCTCCTGCGGGATGGCCATCAGCCCCTCTCCCAGCTGCGTGATGGCCTACAGTCCCCCTCACCTGCGTGATGGCCTCCAGTCCCCCTCACCTGCGTGATGGCCTCCAGCCCCTCTCCCCTGCGTGATGGCCTCCAGCCCCTCTCCCCTGTGTGATGGCCTCCAGCCCCTCTCCACTGCGTGATGGCCTCCAGCTCCTCTCGCAGCTGTGTGATGGCCTCCAGTCCCTCTCCCCGCTGCGTGATGGCCTCCTGTCCCTCTCTCCTGCGGGATGGCCTTCAGCACACCTCTCCTGCATGATGGCCTCCAGTCCCCATCACCTGCGTCATGGCCTCCAGTCGCACTCACCTGCGTGATGGCCTCGAGCCCCTCGCCCCTGCGTGATGGCCTCCAGCCCCTCTCCCCTGTGTGATGGCCTCCAGTCCCTCTCCCAGCTGCGTGATGGCCTCCAGTCCCTCTCTCCTGCGGGATGGCCTTCAGCACACCTCTCCTGCATGATGGCCTCCTGCCTTACCCCAAATAGTAAGTAGCATAATGATGACATCACAGGCAATTATGTCACATCAATTTTACCCACTAAATGACAAAGAAATACATCTGGGGGGTTAACAGTCCACGATTATCAGGAGATGGCCAGTCGGCAGAGAGCTGAAACAGGAAAAACCCACTGCATGCTAGACATCTTTCCATGTCAGCAAGTGCCTGTTGTGGAGGAACCAGTGTGAAAAGGCAATGAGGGGAGAGCACTTCTGTGGACCCCAAGGCAAGTGATGGCCGCAAGGATTCCGGCAAATGCAGCTTGTAAGGCAAGCCCCAGAACAAAAGTGATCTAGAGGGAAATATATTGCTGTGTTATAAGACTAACTGACAGCATGGGGCAGTTGCTGGGGGCATCCACGAGGCTCATGGCCCCTTTCACCGAAAAAGTTGAAAGGCCCTGATGCCGTACCTGCCCTTGACGCAGGAGCTTCTTGTTCCTCCCTTCCTGACTTCTTTTTGTGCACTGAGCGACAAGCGCAGTACCAGAGAGACACTTCTCTGCTGAGCGGGGAACGTGCAAGAGGCCGAGGGACAGGTCTAGGGTAGGTCTGGCTAATGGGGAACAAAGAGCCAGGAAGCAGCAGCCCCCCCCCACTTAGTTGAGGGACACTCTGTTCTCTTCAATGTATGGGTGGGCTCAGGGTATTCATGGACCCCCTTGATGATGCACCAGATTCGGTATCTCCAGGGTGGGGTAAAAGTCCATTTTTAGCAAGTCCCCTGCAGTTGGGTGCAGTGTTCAGCTGCTCACACACACCAAGGGCAGCCATGTGATGGCAAATGGTCAACAGGGTGGGTCGTAGTTTTTAAAAACAGTGTTCAGTGTATTTCTCTCACCGGGCGAAGTGTTTACATTAAAACCAGGTAATGTATTACAGTTCAATAACCGCACATACACTGTAAACCGCTCGATGTGCAGAACATGTGTGGTCTGCATCATTACATGATCATTTCTACATGTTACCCATCACAAGTCAACATTTCCATTCCAGACTATCATGCGGTTTACAATTTCACTGGTGGCTGTGTGTTTATTCTTCATTCCGGACATAGCATAAAATGGAGCAGGGTCCTGGCTTTAATACTCACATTGCCACTCTACCGGGGCCAGAGAAATGAACTATAGTGCTGAACTGCTTCTCGGCGCTAGAGCTACGCTATGTCAAATGCCTGAAATGTCCTATTATCATTAATAGTGCTAGAATAAAGATCTAGAGGAAATTGTAAGATTCGACATGCAGATGAGATCCAGACCCTCCCCAGATCCAAACTAAAAGGAAATTAAAAAGCACTCACGACCTCCCGTTCCATTTCCAAATGTTGATACTCCATTTAGAAGCACGACCCTACACCAAACAACATGCTACAAAGTGAAGGAGCCATTTAAGACGCCCACCTTCTGCATGCCCGGGATGGCACTCTGCTCACGCTGGTTAGGGAGGCAGGCTTGGAAAGCGGCGGGATTGGAACCTGACATCTGTAAGCGTTAGGACTGCGTTAAAAGCAGTACGCTCCATCCCAAATCAGTAGGATTGGCAAGTATGCCTCTCCTGCATAATGGCCTCAAACCCGCTCGCCCTCTACTCTGTGATGGCCTCCAGCCCTCTCCCCTGCGTGATGGCCTCCATCCTCTCTCCCCTGCGTGATGGCCTTCAGCCCACCTCTCCTGCGCGATGGCCTCGTGCCCCTCTCCTTCTTGATGGCCTCCTGCCCCGCTCTCCTGTGTGATGGGCTCGTGCCCCTTCTCCTCCGTGATGGCCTCCAGACCCCCTCACCTGCGTGATGACCTTCAGCCCACCTCTCCTGCGTGATGGCCTTCAGCCCACCTCTCCTTCTTGATGGCCTCCTGCCCCGCTCTCCTGTGTGATGGGCTCGTGCCCCCTTCTCCTCCGTGATGGCCTCCAGACCCCCTCACCTGCGTGATGACCTTCAGCCCACCTCTCCTGCGTGATGGCCTTCAGCCCACCTCTCCTTCTTGATGGCCTCCTGCCCCGCTTTCCTGCATGATGGGCTCTAGCCCCCTTCTCCCCTGTGATGGCCGCCAGGTCCCCTTTCCTGCGTGATGGACTTTGGGTCTCTCTTCTGCGTGATGGCCTCTAGTCCCCCCCTCTCCTGTGTGGTGGCCTCCAGATCCTCTCCTGCTTGATAGCCCCCGGGCCCTTGTGATGGCCTCCGCCCTTGCCATCTCCTAAGTGATGGCCTCCAGGTCCCCTTGCCTGCGTGATGGACTTCGGATCTCTCTCCTGCGTGATACCCTCGGCCCCCTGTGATGGCCTTCAGGCCCCTCTCCTGCGTGATAGCCCACCCCGCACTGCCCCCTGTAATGACCTCCAGGCCCCTCTCCTGTGTGATAGCCCACCCCCCCACGGCCTCCTGTGATGGCCTCCACCCCTGCCATCTCCTAGGTGATGACCTCCAGGCCCCTCTCCTGCGTGATAGCCCACCCTCCACTGCCCCCTGTGATGGCCTCCGTGGCGTTGCCCCTTTAAGGGACGCGAACGCAGCGGCGTGACGTTGCACTCCACCGCGTGCAGTATAAATAAAGGGGGCATTCCCAGCCGCGGCAGTGCGACCGGGAAGCCTGAGCAGAGCGGACGTCTCCGTGTGAGTCTGTGAGTGCTTGGGGGCTTACGGCATCGCAAGTGGGGGTCATGGGACACCCATAAAAGTGGCGACGAGGTCGGTGTTATGCCTGGGACCGGCAGTGAAAGTCACTTTCAATTTTTCTTCGGGAAACGGAGATATTGGAAGTTTTTCGTTTCACGCCATAGGCCGTGCAATTACCATGCGGCAGGCGGCCATCTTGGATTTTGGCCATGGACACTCACTGAGCTCCAGTGCGAACGGTGAGAGGCATCCAGGCCCAATTTTTGGAAAAACTGTTAGCAGGCAGTTAAACCTGCACATCCATGCCCGAATTTTGAATTTTTCTTAATTTCCTACGTCGAGTGAAAGCGAGGTGAAGGGCTGAAATGGCTGGGCCTGCTTAGCCCAAAATCTCCTTGGCTCAATTTTTGGGGCATCTGTGCCTGAACACAGCACTACAGCAGCTGAGGATTCATTTCTTCATCATCCTTTTCATCATCATGTCTAGCTGCTGTGTCTGTGCATGAGACATTCTGTGGGGGTGGAATCTCGACCATCATCATCATCATCATGCCAGGTTGGACTTTGTATTGCCTGTGTGTGTGTCAGGACTGTGCTGTGGTGGTGGGAGTGAGTTGTGGCCCCCAGGAGCTACGCTGGGGGTGCCTGTGCGCTCTAACCCATGAACGGGCCTGCTGACCAGGACGGTGGGCAGCCCGCAGACCAATAGCAGCCTCCCGGCCAGCCCCAACTTCCGGTGCAGCCTCAGGCCCCAGCAGTGCTTCAGGCTCCAGTGCTTCAAGCTCCACCAGTGGCACAACCCGTTGTTCAGCCGCCACCTCCTGTCATGGCCCAAGCCCGGGCCCCAGCGACTCTACAGCCTATTCTTGAGTTCGATGTCTCAGGCCCACCATCCAGCCTGCGGCCCAGGTGGAAGAAGTGGGTGGACCGCCTCGACATGTATATCAGGGCCACAATGGAGACGGACGATGACAGCAAGCTGGCCACCATGCTCTATGCGGCAGGACCTGCGGTGCAGGACATTTTTGAGTCGCTACAACCAGTTGATGCCTCCTATGCAGCTGCAAAGACAGTCCTCTAGGCTCATTTTCTACCCCTCGCCAACGCGGACTACAAAAGGTTTGTGATGTCTGCAAGGCAAAAGGAGGATGAGACTTTGGACACTTTTTATGGCCACCTCAGGCGCCTGTCGCTGGCATGTGCATGGGGTGATGCGTAGGACATGATACGAATGATGCTCATCCAGGCGTGCTCCTCAGGTAAATTGAGACGGCAGGTGCTGCGAGAACCAGGCACCACGCTGGCTCGCATCCTTGAGTTGGGACGCTGTCACGAAGTGTCCGAAGCCTGGGCGTCCAGGATGGAGGCTGGCACACGTCCGGTCAAGACCGAGGAAGTATGTGCCATGTGGCGAGGTGGAAGAGGCGTCAGAGGAACTGGATCTGGCCTCCGTGACAGAGGTGGAAGAGCGGGCGAGTCATGCCAGAAGTGTGGGTATGACCTACCCCACAACGCTGAGTGTCCCGCGGCTGGAAGAACATGCGGAAGGTGTGGTCTGGTGGATCACTATTCCCGGGTGTGCAAGGCAGCCCTGCCTGTGATGGTGCCCAGAGGCCCCATTTGATCCGGATTCATTCGCCAGAATCACCCACCGAATGTGGCTCAGGTTGACCAGAGCAAGGAGGGTGCCCCAGGGGATGAAGAAGAGGAAGAAGAGGAAGAGAACATCTTCTTCGTGTCGAGTGTCGGGGCCCTCAAATCGAAGAACAGGCGACAGCCAAGGTGTGTGGTGGAGGTCAACAAGTCACCGGTCCCAGTCCTCGTGGACATGGGTGCGTCGGTCAATGTGATGGCCGTGGGCACTATGATGCAATGGACACACCTCCCAAGCAGGTCTGCCCGTAGGCCCGCATCTTTGCCTTCAGAGGGTTGGAACCCATACTGCTGGACGGTGCCTTTGTAGCAAAGGTGGAGCATGATGGCTCACAGATCACTGCACGCTTCTATGTTACGCCGGTGAGCATGAACACTCTCCTGAGCTGCGCTGCCGCGGAGGCCCACAGCATCGTCAGCTTCGCATATTCAGTGTATCTGGAGGATATCAGCGACCTGGTAGACAAGTACTCCACTCTATTCAATGGAATTGGGCAGATGGCTGGTGACCCGGTAAGGCTGCACATAGACAAATCAGTGCAGCCCATAGCCCTGAAACATTGCAGGGTGCCTTTTCATCTTCGAGAGCAGGTGGACAAAGAGCTGGACAATCTTGTAAACCTCAATATCATCGAGAAGGTGGAGGGTCCGACTCCCTGGGTATCCCCAATCGTCGTGGAAACCTAAGAAACCTGACTCTGTCCGCATCTGTGTCGACATGAGACTGCCCAACAAGGCCATTAAAAGGGAGAGACATCTTACTCCAACGATCAACGACATCATTGCGGAAGTGTAAGGAGCTCGGTTTTTCTCTAAATTGGACCTTCGGGCGGGCTACCATCAGGTGGTCTTACACCCTGAATCCAGATACATCACAACGTTCACCACGCACCGTGGACTCTACCGTTATAAGAGACTATGTTTTGGCGTGTCATCGGCAGCGGAAATATTCCAAAATGTGGCTGACTTGGAGGGCGTCTTGAACATTAGTGATGATATCCTAGTGTTCGCCAGAATGGAGGTAGACCACCTGCGCAGGCTGGCAATAACCTTTGAGAGACTGCAGGCGCTTGGCCTCACCCTTCACAGGGAGAAATGTGAATTTTTGTGCCCATCCATTGAGTTCTTTGGCTTTGTTTTCAAAGAGGGAGGTGGGTCGCCAGATCCGAAGAAGGTCCAGGACATTAAGAAGGCGCAACCACCTGAGTCGGTGTCCGATGTGAGGAGTTTCCTCGGCATGGTTACTTATTGCGGACGTTTCATCCAGAACCTTGCCTCAAGATCTGAACCACTGAGGGCCCTTACAAAGAAGGAATCCACCTGGCATTGGGGCCCCCTTGAGCAGGTGCCATTCAACGACATTAAGAGCGCACTTGCGGCTGAAGACACTATGGCGTTTTTCGATCCTGCCCTGCCATCTGAAGTCATTGTGGACGCCAGCCCCTTCGGCTTGGGGGCCGTATTGACACAAGTAGATCGGGATGGGGGTGTCCGCCCGGTGGCAGTAAAGCGCTGTCCGAGACCGAGCAGCGGTACTGACAAATTGAGCATGAGGCTCTGGCGGTACTTTGGGGCTGTAGGCATTTCAGACTCTATGTCCTGGACCGCCCGGTGATGGTCGTGACAGACCATAAACCCCTGCTTCCCATCCTGGCGTGGTCGTCATCCAAACCGGCGGCGAGGATAGAGCAGTGGATGCTTGCCCTCCTGGAGTATTAGGGCACCCTGGTGTATTGGCCGCGGGAGAACAATGCAGCGGACTATCTGTCCAGACATCCAGGTGCACATGGAGGGGAGGAGCAAGACACCTGTGCCGATGAGGCGGACGATCATGTCCGCATGGTGGTGGAAGCTGCCACTCCTAATGCTATGCTCCTTGAAGACCTAGAGGCAGCAGCCGCGGGAGACGAGTACTTCCAGATCTTAAAACACTCCATGCAGCAGGGCTCCTGAAAGTCAGTGCTGGAATCCCTGGCTGGACGTACTCAAGAGGCCAAGACCGGGCTGGAGCAGCTGTGGAAGGTGAAGGAAGAGTTGTCTTTCTCAGCGTCAGGCCTTCTGCTGAGAGGTGACCGGATAGTCGTCCCCAGTCAAAGGTGAAAGAGGTGATCAGTTTTGCCCACCATGGACAGCAGGGCGCTGCGAAGATCAAGGCCCGACTAAGGCTCAAGGTGTGGTTTCCCGAGTTAGAGCGGAAAGTGGATGACTTTGTGGCTGCCTGTGTCTGGTGCCAGGCGGCGTCCCCTCTGCAAAGAGAACCGGCCATAGAGGCGATGCCTCGAGAGACGCGGCCCTGGTAGGTGGTACACGCTGACTTTGGAACTACGATGCTGGGTACCTACTTCCTGGTGGTTGTGGATGAATACTCGAGGTATCCAGAGGTAGAGTTCGTGGACTGGTGGTGGCCATTGAGAAGGTGTTTGAGGCCCATGGGTTTCCCCATACCTTGTGCTCCGACAATGGGGCGCCGCTCCAAAGTGAGCGGTTCTCGGAACTGATGGAGTGATATGGGGTACAGCACAGGAAGATCAGCCCCCTCTGGCCGAGGGTGAATGGTGGCGAGGCTGAGAGGCTGAAGAGGACACTAAACAAGACCTTCCGGATCGCCCAAGGCCAGGGACAGTGCCTGCAGAGGGCCCTTTACCAGTTCCTGCGGGTGTATCTCACTAGCCTGCATGCCTCCACGGGGGTGGCACCGCGGAAGCACTGTTTAAGCAGTGTCCCCGAGGGTTGCTGCCCGAGGTGGGGGAGAAGGAGCCTGGGGTGATTGACGATCAGCAGGTGGAGATGGACCGGCGGCTGCAAATCGAACAGGAGAATGCTAGGAGAGGGCTCCGCCCGCAGCGACTGGAGCCGGGAGACGAAGTCCTCATCAGGAACAGGCATCCCCATGGAAAGCTCTCCCTCCCCAACGAACCGGAGCCACTGGATGTGGTGGCCATCAAGGGGTCCATGGTGACAGCTTCGGACGGTAGGTCGGCTGTTACCCGGAATGTGAGCTTCTTCAAGAAGCTAGGGGACCCCAGGACTGAGCCTCCCCTGGAACCGGACCTAATGGAGGTGCCTAATGGAGGACGAAGGAGGCCAAACCTCCACACCCGCGTCCCCCGCCCGGGAAGTGCCATCGGATGGACTGCCCGTGCCGGAGGTAAGCGGGAGGTACCCCCAGAGGGCTGGGCGAGGGAAACCCGCTTACCTCAGCGACTACGTGTTGGGACACATTTCATGATTGGCCCGTGGGCCCGTAATGTTAGTTAAGGGGATCCAGGGTGGTTGTGAATAAAGGGGTGTGTGAGGATTGTTTAAAATGTTGTGTTAATGTGTTATTTGGTTTGTGATGTTTAGTATTAAAGTATTGCTGTTTGTCCTCATGGTAAAGGAGGAGTGTGGCGTTGCCCCTTTAAGGGACGAGCATGCGGCGGCATGACGTTGCACGCCGCCGCGTGCAGTATAAATAAAGGGGGCGTTCCCGGCCACGGAAGTGCGACCGGGAAGCCCGAGCAGAGCGAACTTCTCTGTGTGAAGTCTGGTTCCCTGGAATCCTCCGTCCCAGGTGCTGGACTCGGCTTCACTTGATCTGAAACGCCCACTCTTCCGATCGGAAGGAGCAGGCGCACCTCGTTATCTTCACTCCTTCCTTGGTGTCCACTGGGCGCAGGACTAGCGCCCCCTGCACAGAGGCCTTCCCCGAGAACCTCCGAGCAATGTGGCTAGCATTGGAAGGAAAGGGCCCGTACACCAACCCATGCAGGGCCTCACACCCACCCTTACGTCCCAGCCCAGTGGTCCAGTACCTAGGCCTGTGCAGCACTTTGGTGCCCACCCTTAAGGTCAATAGCTCAGCCTGGTGTGGGTGCCTAAGGTACCATTTCACTCATTTTGGGGCATATTACTACTCCAGAGTTTGGGATGTGTCATGTCAGTGTAGTTCACATAGTTCCCACTGGAGCGCAGGGCAGGACTTCTTTCGCTACTTGACTTCACAGCTAAGAGCCCAGGACAGATTAAAGAGATCTTAAGAGTCACGTGGTCGTGGAGCAGGAGGCGCGCGTGGGTCACGAGGCTGGCCTCTCGCAGTGAGTCACAGGACCAGCCCGCGCCCCAGGCATCCGCTCGGTCACGAGCTCCTTTGTTGTGTACATGGGTCATTTATGCTCCAGCCACTTTTCGGCCCCATCCGATGTATCTAAAGGAGCACAACGAATTTGCATCTCTGCCGTGCTGTCCTCCTTGCAAGAGCCACGCGTTTTAGATTTTTCATGCAGGCGTAAAATTAATGGATTCCTTTGGAATCCTCTTGGAATTAGCACCTGCTAGAAAGGAAGGAGATGCCATAGGAATCTGTTTGCAAACGCTGTCAGCAAGGCGGAATTTGCAGTTACAATGAACTTTTTTTTTTACAAGACCCGCATAAAAGTAAAGTGTAAATACTATATGTGACGTAAACAAAAAAAAAAGTCACTATAAAAGTGAAAAAACAGGACTAAAGGCTATTTCACAGGGTTTTACTCTTTACTTTTGCACTACACTTTGCAAAAGTTCTAAATTGCATTCAGGGGGTAGAACAGCATGTACGGGTTAATGCTGGTGGTCTCCTGCTTTCAATTTGAATTAAAAAAAAGACCCTGTAAGTGTGTTGAGTGCCTGCCTGTCACATCAGGGTTGGTTTGTACCGCGGAACGCCTGTTGAGTGGTGGGCAACGCGCCGGGAACCGCTCAGTGTCCCGTTTTCAGGTCGGATTTTGATGACACGAGCGAGGCAGATTCTTTGCAGTACGCATCTTGGGCGGCGTTCTGGCACGAGGCGAGTGAGCCAGGACTACTCTGGTCAGCCCTAACCAGGCTTGCAAACCCTCAAGTTTAGACACTGCTTCCACCCGTTACATTTACAGTTCTTGAACCTGTTGTCTGCGGTGTGAGCACATATTTCCGCAGAGAGCACCAAACACAGTGAGCTATCTGTACTCTTAGCGAGCATGTTCTGTGTAGATGCAGGTGACCAGGACTTACATTGATGACTGTAGAAAGGCGGCTCTGCATTTTAGCACATAGGCCCTTTAGTTGGGCTAATGTGTGATTTTCAGCTTTTTGCCTCTACTTGGGCAAAGAGAGCGGGGGAGAGAGGGGTTACTGACCACATGCAGGGGGGGGGGGCGCAGCCCCACCAGCAAAAAACCACCCCTGGAGATTTTGATGCTGCCCTCCCACTGGGAGAATACCCAGTCTGTTTAATGGCCAGTCCACCCCTGCAGCCAAGTAACATGTAGAGAGCCACACCACATGAGTATTGCACTGAACTCTCCGGCACTCAAAGCAAGGCCAGAGAATAGCAGCTGGTTTAAAAGAAGCCCTTCTAAGCGCTGAAACGCGAAATGACTGTGTTCAGAAAAGCGATGAGGTGGCTATAGGATATCCTCACAAGAGCAAATTCTAAAGCGGAGCCCAGGGCGCCGCTGAATCTAGGGCAGCGGCGGTAGATGTGGTAAGCCACAGTGAGGTGGCTGTGGCCTGCAGCTTCAAAGATGAAACGGAAGCCATGATTTGCAATATGCGGGTAAGTCCCAGGAGCAACCCCAAGGCACTAGGAACGTTCGTAGCAGCAGTAACAGTGATATGCCACGCTCTCTGGTAAGAGTTCTGGGTGCAGTTTGCTCCCCAGTCCATACTTTTCCTGCCGTTTCCAATTTAAATAGGGGAAAACAAGATAAGGAACACGAGGAATGTGAACCACGAATGTCTCTAATTAGGAGTAGAACCGGCTAGTTTAGCCATTAGATATATCGTTTTGCCCTGTAGAAGACCCGCAGTGGTCGAAACACGTATGACGGCTGAATTTTGCTACCTATATGAATTGATGATTAAATGAATGTAATTTATTTTTTCTCGTACATTATGGCTGTTTTTGTGTTACCTTTGTTGGATTCTTGCTTTGGTGAACAAACCAAGTGTTCTAAATACCAATAGTGAAAAATAGTGTTCAGATAAAAAAAAAGTGACCGAGCTCAGTATGTGCACAAGTCTCCCCTCCAAGTTCTCTGGCGAATTACCACAATTGTCCCATCCATTGGGTGCAGCCAGCCTGAACATTTTGGGGGGCTCGAGGAGAGTTTTAAAAAGTGGGTCGCAAGTGGGGCCTTGATGGATCCCTCAATACCCTGCAACCGCCTCCACACCCACTGTCTCATGCTTCTGGTTTGGGCGCTCTGATCTCGGTAACCCTCCTACACAAGCTGTCTCTCTGCTCCTGACAGACCGAGCAAATTGGGGGCAAAACGGAAGCCTATGGGACAGTGCTCATAAGTGACTTCTGCTAGGAAACCAACAGAGCAGCCTTCTGCGGCTGATGTCAGGTGACCACAGGTGCCAGCAGAGCAAAGAACCCTGTAGCAGCATCTCACCAGGCACTGGAGGTTTGGCTGCAAGTTACACGCAGAACGATGAAATAGGTGCTTTAACCCACTGGGTTGTCCACACCCCTTACCCTGCCTCTGAGACCAGGATGCTGAATAGCTATTACGCCTTCCTTTGGCCCAATAATGGCATCTTTCACCCCAATTCAGAGAATATTTAGTTTCACAAAGAGATGCTAATCATCGGAGGTGTGAGCCAAAGAGATGCTAATCATCGGAGGTGTGAGCCAAAGAGATGCTAATCATCGGAGGTTTGAGCCAAAGAGATGCGAATCATTGGAGGTGTGAGCCAAAGAGATGCGAATCATTGGAGGTGTGAGCCAAAGAGATGCAATCATTAGAGGTGTGAGCCAAAGAGATGCTAATCATCGGAGGTGTGAGCCAAAGAGATGCTAATCATCGGAGGTGTGAGCCAAAGAGATGCTAATCATCGGAGGTGTGAGCCAAAGAGATGCTAATCATCGGAGGTGTGAGCCAAAGAGATGCGAATCATTGGAGGTGTGAGCCAAAGAGATGCTAATCATCGGAGGTGTGAGCCAAAGAGATGCAAATCATTGGAGGTGTGAACCAAAGAGATGCTAATCATCGGAGGTGTGAACCAAAGAGATGCGAATCATCGGAGGTGTGAGCCAAAGAGATGCGAATCATCGGAGGTGTGAGCCAAAGAGATGCTAATCATCGGAGGTGTGAGCCAAAGAGATGCTAATCATCGGAGGTGTGAGCCAAAGAGATGCTCATCATCGGAGGTGTGAGCCAAAGAGATGCTAATCATCGGAGGTGTGAGCCAAAGAGGTGCTAATCATCGGAGGTGTGAGCCAAAGAGATGCTAATCATCGGAGGTGTGAGCCAAAGAGATGCGAGTCATTGGAGGTGTGAGCCAAAGAGATGCGAATCATTGGAGGTGTGAGCCAAAGAGATGCTAATCATCAGAGGTGTGAGCCAAAGAGATGCAAATCATTGGAGGTGTGAGCCAAAGAGATGCTTATCATTGTAGGTGTGAACCAAAGAGATGCTAATCATTGGAGGTGTGAGCCAAAGAGATGCAAATCATTGGAGGTGTGAGCCAAAGAGATGCGAATCATTGGAGGTGTGAGCCAAAGAGATGCTAGTCATTAGAGGTGTGAGCCAAAGAGATGCTAATCATCAGAGGTGTGAGCCAAAGAGATGCAAATCATTGGAGGTGTGAGCCAAAGAGATGCTAATCATTGGAGGTGTGAGCCAAAGAGATGCAAATCATCGGAGGTGTGAGCCAAAGAGATGCTAATCATCGGAGGTGTGAGCCAAAGAGATGCGAGTCATTGGAGGTGTGAGCCAAAGAGATGCGCATCATCGGAGGTGTGAGCCAAAGAGATGCGCATCATTGGAGGTGTGAGCCAAAGAGATGCAAATCATTGGAGGTGTGAGCCAAAGAGATGCTAATCATTTGAGGTGTGAACCAAAGAGATGCTAATCATTGGAGGTGTGAGCCAAAGAGATGCGCATCATTGGAGGTGTGAGCCAAAGAGATGCAAATCATTGGAGGTGTGAGCCAAAGAGATGCGAATCATTGTAGGTGTGAGCCAAAGAGATGCTAATCATTGGAGGTGTTAACCAAAGAGATGCTAATCATTGGAGGTGTGAGCCAAAGAGATGCGAATCATTGGAGGTGTGAGCCAAAGAGATGCTAATCATTGGAGGTGTGAACCAAAGAGATGCGAATCATTGGAGGTGTGAACCAAAGAGATGCTAGTCATTGGAGGTGTAAGCCATCTAAAAGCTGAGCCCAGCAGTTAAGTCTTTGGCTTCATCAGGGGGTTACATTGAGATGGGGAGGGCCGGATTTTGTCCTGTGCCGCTGTACGTTTGTTGAGGCTGCCTGATAATGAGGGTTTAATCACTGCTCTCCATGGTGAGAGATGTGACAAGCTCATGTTGTAGCACCTGTTTCCCATCACTGCCTTGGCTGAGCATCACAGCACAGTGCTGCCTTCTGCATGCCACTTCCTCAGTTTGGGCAGGTTTAAGCCCTGCCGGACTGCTGGCTGGCTCTGCCACTGGTCCCATGAGAAACCGGGAATGTGCTGCCACCTGTGGCACCCATTTAAAGCAGGGTCGCCAGAAGCCGCGCCGCAAGGTCACAACGCTGGGGGAGAGCGCTGCCAAAGGAAGTGACTGTCACAAAATGGACAATGAAGTGTTGGCATTCACCAACGAGAACCCCCATTTGCATCATGAGCGTTGATGGTAATGAAGTTCAGGTGATGGCGGGCTCCTGCTCAGGTCTCATCGTGGTGCCTCTGGATGTGTACAAGAAGAGGATGCTCCAAGGCAAAGCATCCCTGTCAAAACTGTGAACCTTAAGCCCACAGTGTTTAGAGGCACCTGTGCAGACTGTTTTATGATACAAACAAGGCACCGTTGACTTTAAGTGGTGCATGAAAGGTGCATTTTGTGAGCATGGCCCGGCCTTCCTCGGGTGGCACGAGGAACCTCCATCCCTGAAGCACAGAACAGGTAATGAATGTGGGTAACGGAACATAAAAGATGCAAAGATGTGCCCTTGAAAGGAGTATGATGTGTGAAGAGAGTCCTGCACAAAGTGCAACTATGCCAGGGAAGGCACCCCAGGCAAACAAATAGTCAGACTAATACCAGCAACTGCCAGGTAGACCCCCAAAGACCTAGTATGGGAAGTGGAAGCAGAAAGAACCATCGAACTGGAATGGCTGAGTCCAGTCGTCCTCTTCGGGAAAGCAAATTCCAATGAAGTGCGAATCAGCATGGACCGACGGCCTCAACAGAGTTCACTTCCAAGTATCCCAGAGCTATTACTCATGCTGAACAATGCCCCAGTGTTCACCAAGCACAACATGAAGGAATGCTTAATAGATCACTACATTCCTTTGAGACCTCTCAGAGAATAAGGCAAAATTCATTTCTAACTTCTCAGAAGAACTAGAATCTATGGGACTGGGTTCAGCTGGATATGATATGATAGTTTATTTATATAGCGCCTATACACAATGTGCTTCAAAGCACTTCAAGGCAAGGTAGGGAACAAGGGAAAATACAATGACATTCGTACAGGCCATGAACAACAAGAATGTGAAATTAATTATCGTACTCTCGGCCTGACAACATTTCAGATAGTGCAAGAGCTAAAACACAGATGGGAAGGAAATGGGAAACAGACAGGCGACTACCGTACTATGCCTGACAACATTTCTGGGAGAGCCGGAGATTAAAAAGAGGTGAGGGAGGGGGAGGAGAAAGGCGGGAGATGAACAAAACAAGCGACAATCGTACAAGGCCTCATAACATTTCAGATAGTGCTTGAGGGGCAGGGAACAAGTAAGGTAGAGGGGAGGAGACAAACATGTGTTGCTATCATACTAGGTCCAGGGACAATTCTGATAGAGTAAGTACATAGAAGAAAGTAAGGGGAGAAGGGGAGGAGGTAGAAAAAGGGAGAAAGGGGAAGGAGGAGAGAACAGAGAGTAAGCAGTCAAAAAGAGTGGAGAGGCAAGAGAGTAGAGGGAATACAATTGCAGAAGTCAGTAGTAACACATAATGTTGCAAGCCTGGATACAAGATGAAGATGGGAACAGCATGATTCAGGGCCACCATGAGTACAAGATGCAAAGGAAGTCCAGCATGAGAGGTGAGACAGGGTGACACTGAATCAATGAAGTTCATAAAAGTCAAATCCAGCATTGGCCACAAGACGGTGATGGTGAAACCAGAATGTATCAGGACAGACTCCTGCAGAAGTAGGCTGGAGGGAGAGGGGGAGCAGGCTAGAAGAATTAAGGACAGGGAGCATCTGCTGTAGTCAGGCCCAACCTCTCCTAGACCATCTGACCCCAAGCTGGACACATGCATCACACTGGATGCCAATGTGCAGGAAATTGAACCAGCCTTACCACAGAAGAAGAAGAACACAGACACGAGAACATAAGTACACTGGCCTCCAAGGCTCATCAGCACCCAAAAGGTACCACTCTGTAGTTCAAAGAGAAATGTGGGCCTGTGTGTGGGCAGCCTTGCAATATGGAACACACACATAGGGGCTGCAACTTCCACATCCCGATGGACCAAAAACCCCCATTGTACATGTTGAATACAGTTGGCACCAAGTCATCCACACGGAGATTGGCAAAGCTTGCAGTGAAACTACAAGAGTACAGTTTCACTGTTGAACAGGTCACAGAGTGTAGGAACAGCCAAGATGACTGTGAAGAGGAAGTGTGGAGTATCGTCCCCACTCCAGTTGCCCCCCTCCCATTACCTATTGAGTTCACACCAAAGAATGTGACGTGTGAAGAACAGTTAAATCAGCTGAGAGCATCACATGGGCTCTGCCCAGTACCTATCAGTATAACAGCACCTATTAATATACCTACACCTAAGAAAACCTGGACAGTGAGGTATCCATTAAAAAAGCCATATCTACATTCTAAACAATATGACGGTTGTTTGAATAAAATACCTGAAGAAGCAAAGAAGATAATGAAGGAAGATGAATGGTGACATCATAAGAAATCAGACTGACGCACAAATAGAAGATATGACGACCAGAGAATGCTGACAAGAGACGAAATACTAAGGATAAGTGACGTCTTGAGCCTAAGGGTAAGAAGTTGATGTAAAAATGAAGAAACTAATGCCACATACATGTTATGTTATGTTATGTTATGTTATGTTATGTTATGTTATGTTATGTTAATGGTACTTGTATAGCGCACTGTCACCAACGGAATTGGCCCCCAGGCGCTCTGGAGGATCTGTAAATGAGAAGGTGGGATGGGTTAGTAAGGTGAAGACGGCGTAGGATAGTCGGAGGAGTGGTGTACTGCTGGCAGCTTCAACTCGGTAGACACCGGGTGCTGAGCTTTGGTGCGAGTATTGTATCGGTGTCAGTCCGCACGTGCTTTACATGATGAAGATATTTAGTTAGTTTAACGTGTACAGATGCAAGTAACTGCAAGAGGCAAAGAAATTGTGAAGCTGGCTTATGCTTAATAGTTAATAGATTGTGGCAAGCTCCAAAGTTTGCAAGTATATACATCAAGAAGCACTTTATGTATGAATGCAAGTCCACTACGCATATGAGCAGAATTGAACAAAGGTTAATAAAGGCCTCAGATGGAGGGTGTCACAGCAAGAAAATCGAGAATCAAGACAGAACAAAACTCAGCTAAAGGATGACCATGCCGAGAAGCCAAGGTCTTATCTGGCTGGAATAGGTCTACATTGGATACAATTAAGGAGAGAAAAGAACACAGGATCCTGTCCAGGAAGGTCAAGAGGAGCCACAGATGTCAGAGAACTGATAGAATTAAATCAAATATATAAAAAGACACGCAGAAAAGCTGATTTCATGGTGTCCAGTCACGTGACAAAGGCAGGCTGGAAGGGTGAAACCTTCACACCTACGCATTGGATCCCCGTCATGTCCATACTCCTTGAAAGTTCTCAGAGCACAGAGTAGACTCAAGGACAAACTACAAAGCAGTAATTGACACATGACCACTGAGGTGATGATTGATTGTAGCATAATTGGTGAGAAGCTGGGGTGCAGACAAGCTTCTCTGCACCTGATTGTTCTTTCTGTGTGCTGCTAGACGTAGGTGGGAAGGTATGAGTGGGGTTGATGCCAACCCAATCATAGTGGACCATGTAATCTAGGGTCCTATAGTGAGCAGAGCCAATGGGACGTCGTACTTTTAGTGACGTTCATAGTGGCCATTTTGAAGTTGCCCCACCTGACATTTATTATCCAATCTCTGCTCCCCGTTACCATATACAGATATAGTGCCTATGCTAAGTTACCTCCTATAACCAATCACGTTGCATGTTAGGTTTTTAAGATTGTAACATAGAATGACGTTAGTACATGCGCAGGTTGTACATCAGCAATGACAAGTTTCTGCTCAGAGTCCCTTTGCCAAACTATTGAGTTGTCATAATTATTTGATGCAAGAGTACGAATCTGCATCCCAATCTATCTCGAGGGTGCTGCTACTCATCTTAAAGGGCTGTTTGGAGATCATCCAGTTCAACTGCATATTGTGTCGTCCCTGTAAGCAACTGGCAGCAACCACATTCCCACATTCCTAACTGACGACCGTGTAGTGGCCTCGCTTGAAGGCATTGCGAGTGAAGGTGGGACATTCAACATAACGACTGTGTAGTGGCCTGGCTTGAAGGCATTGCGAGTGAAGGTGGGACATTCAACATAACGACTGTGTAGTGGCCTGGCTGGAAGACATTGCCACTGATGAAGGCGAGACGTTAAATAGGATGACCCTGTAGTGACCTCACCAGAAGACATTGGCAATGATGAGTGTGGGACGTTAAATAGGACGACCCTCTAGGGGCCACGCTGGAAGACTTTGGCAGTGATGAAGGTGGGGTGATAAATAGGAATGACCGTGTAGTGGCCCGCTGGAAGACATTGGCAGTGTTAAGGGTGGGATGATAAATAGGATGACCGTGTAGTGGCCTCGCTGGAAGACTTTGGCAGTGATGAAGGTGGGGTGATAAATAGGAATGCCCGTGTAGTGGCCCACTGGAAGACATTGGCAGTGTTAAGGGTGGGATGGTAAATAGGATGACCGTGTAGTGGCCTCGCTGGAAGACTTTGGCAGTGATGAAGGTGGGATGACAAATAGGAATGTCCATGTAGTGGCCCACTGGAAGACATTGGCAGTGTTAAGGGTTGGATGTGGGATGATAAATATGATGACCGTGTAGTGGCCTTGCTGGAAGACATTGTCAGTGTTAAGGGTGGGATGATAAATAGGATGACCCTGTAGTGGCCTCGCTGGAAGACATTGCCAGTGGTAAGGGTGGGATGATAAATAGAGTGACCCTGTAGTGGCCTCCCCGGAAGACATTGGCAGTGATGAGGGTGTGACGTTAAATAGGATGATCCAGTAGTGGTCTCGATGGAAGACATTGCCAGTGATGAAGGTGGGATGACAAATAGGAATGACTGTGTAGTGGCCCACTGGAAGACATTGGCAGTGTTAAGGGTGGGATGATAAATAGGATGACCCTGTAATGGCCTCGCTGGAAGACATTGGCAGTGTTAAGGGTGGGATGATAAATAGGATGACCCTGTAGTGGCCTCGCTTGAAGACATTGCCAGTGGTAAGGGTGGGATGATAAATAGGATGACCCTATAGTGGCCTCCCCGGAAGACATTGGCAGTGATGAGGGTGTGACGTTAAATAGGATGATCCAGTAGTGGTCTCGCTGGAAGACATTGCCAGTGATGAGGGTAGGATGTTATAAAGTATGACCCTGTAGGGGCCTCACTGGAGGATATTGTCAGTGATGAAGGTGGGACGTTAAATAGGATGACCCTGTAGTGGCCGTGCTAGAAGACATTGCCAGTGATGAGGGTGGGATGTTATAAAGGATGACCCTGTAGTGGTCTCACAGGAAGACATTGGCAGTGATGAAGGTGGGACATTATAAAGGATGACCCTGTAGTGGCCTCACTGGAGGAAATTGGCAGTGATGAAGGGGGATGTTATAAAGGATGACCCTGTAGTGGTCTCGCTGGAAGACATTGCCAGTGATGAAGGTGGGACGTTAAATAGGATGGTCTGTAAACAGAGTGGGGTTTTTGTTGCCAGATCATAGGATGGTCCTGTGGATGACCCTGTAGTGGCCTCGCTGGAAGACATTGCCAGTGATGAGGGTGGGGCGTTATAAAGGACGACCCTGTAGTGGCCTCGCTGGGAGACATTGCCAGTGATGAAGGTGGGACGTTAAATGGGACGACCCTGTAGTGGCCTCACTGGGAGACATTGCCAGTGATGAGGGTGGGACGTTATAAAGGATGACCCTGTAGTGGCCTCGCTGGGAGACATTGCTAGTGACGAAGGTGGGACGTTAAATGGGACGACCCTGTAGTGGCCTTGTTTGGAGACATTGCCAGTGATGAAGGTGGGACGTTAAATGGGACGACCTGTAGTGGCCTCGCTGGGAGACATTGCCAGTGATGAGGGTGGGGCGTTATAAAGGATGACCCTGTAGTGGCCTTGTTGGAAGACATTGCCAGTGATGAAGGTGGGATGTTAAATGGGACGACCCTGTAGTGGCCTCGCTGGGAGACATTGCCAGTGATGAAGGTGGGACGTTGAATGGGACGCCCCTGTAGTGGCCTCGCTGGGAGACATTGCCAGTGATGAGGGTGGGGCGTTATAAAGGATGACCCTGTAGTGGCCTTGTTGGGAGACATTGCCAGTGATGAAGGTGGGACGTTAAATGGGACGACCCTGTAGTGGCCTCGCTGGGAGACATTGCCAGTGATGAGGGTGGGGCGTTATAAAGGACGACCCTGTAGTGGCCTCGCTGGGAGACATTGCCAGTGATGAGGGTGGGACGTTAAATGGGACGACCCTGTAGTGGCCTCACTGGGAGACATTGCCAGTGATGAGGGTGGGACGTTATAAAGGATGACCCTGTAGTGGCCTCGCTGGGAGACATTGCCAGTGATGAAGGTGGGACGTTAAATGAAAGATAACGGATCGAGGCAATGTCTGCAGATGAAGCTCTACAGCAAGTTCAGACATCTATAGTTGATGGGTGACCATATAAACATTGCCTTCTCTGACCTCTACTGCCTTTCAGGAAATGTATCCCCGATCCCTATGTAACGAAACAGGCGTAATTCAGAGGTGACCAATTGCCATTGTCAAGGCGCATGAAGGATATCCAGGATGCACGCTCAGCAAACACAGAACTAGACAAGCATGCTGGAGGCCAAAGGTGGACGATGACATGGAGAGAGTGGATGAGGAGCACAGTGACTATCTCACTGGAAACAATAAGTTACGTGCCACGCAAGCATCATTGGAGGGTATGGCAAGTCCAGAAGCATCATCGGACAAGGCAGGACTGGATATTATATGTCCCCCTGGATCCGAGGGACTCCGACAGCCTCTACCGCACGGTGGATCATCGCTCCAGGTGGAGAGAGCTTCACGCTATCCCTGATATGGCCCCAGTAACTGTGATTGGAGCCTTGAGAGACATTTCCAGAAGGGAAAGTGTCCTGAGAGAGGTGGTGAGGGAACATTTAATTCAGCTGGAGTCCTATGAAAGGACAGCTCTCTTCAAGGAATGTAATGCCACATCACTAAAGGCTTCCTCGTACCACTCGTAGCCCAATGGACAAGTGGGAATGGCCAACAGGTTCCTCAAAGGGAGTTCAAGCCGGCGGTGGATTCAAGCAAAGACCCTACATTGATTGTCCTGGATGCAGTAGCAGTCACCAGACTGACACCCAGGATGGGGGTACCACTGTTCCAAGAAACGTGGGCCGCTCCAGCTCAATTGCCTAGTTGTTGGCCATCAAAGAGACCAGCGAAGTATCAGTAGAAGACATATTAGAGAGTGTAAAGAGGAAAGATGTTAAAGAATAGCGTCTCCAGGGCCAACGGCATGCTGTTAATACCCCGGATATACCACCCGGCGAATGGTGCAAGGTGAACTTTACTGCAGGTACCGAGGTACCCTCTGTAGGTACATTCCACCACTTAAAGTGATCACAGTTGGAAAGAGCTTCATTCTCACCAAAGACCTTAGAGTCCGGAATGTGGAAAAAGTAGCTGCCTACGAAAGGAAGTTCAACTTTGACTAAGCGCACAGGGTAGCGAACGAAATCAAGGGCGTCCCAATTGTCACATCGGAGACTCCATTGAGACGGACACAATAAGGGATTTGATCCAGGTGGGAACGGCATCCCATCACAGAGCATTGAGAATCCTGGATTGAGAGAACATAGTACTCCCAGGGTGGACCCGTGTGAGGTGACCTCCAATGGCTCAACCCTGTCAGGGTGTGGGGGGTGAGAAGAACCCCAGAAAAGCTCTGAAAATGTGAACTATTTGGGCAGGGCACTTACTACATTCACTTCTGTAGACGAGGAGTATGTAGTATGAGAAACCGCACAGCGTCCCGCTTCCGGGTCACGTGTTAATGTGGAGTGCTGGGATGCGAGCAAGCTGGAGAGGCAGCAGCACGCACTTGAGCGGGCGTTCTGGTTCAAGGCGGCTGTAGCAGAATTGGTGTGGGCCAGCCCACATCCCTGGGCCCGCAAGCCTTGAGGTGTAGATCAGTGCTTCCATTTCTAAATAAATTCATGCTTGAAATGACGACTAGAGCGAGTTCCCCAGCACTGGCTTTGTCGTTTGCAAGCTTTGGTTTTTACCATTGTCACAGGGGGGCTGCAATGGCTCTGGGAGAGGATGGCTTTATTTTTGAAGGGGGTGTCGTCCCAATTAATGCTGTGATTCTTTCAAAACCCTCCTCGGATGAGGTGATTTTCAGGGCTTATCTGTGGGTGCAAAGAGCTCCAACGGTTAGGTTCCGACAGTCCCACTCATTGCATCGCACATTGGGTCGCCCAATGAGGTTGCCATTCCTTCATCCGAATTTTTAAGTGGGTACGTGCTTAAAGGCCTGATTCCGCAGGTATCCAGGTCCTCGAGCATGCAGCCTTAGTAAACCACGCAGAGTGTCTTGAATTCGATGATTTGTGCCACAACCCCTTTCAGCTTCCTGTTTGACCATTCCCTACCCCATAAGCTCAAGACCACCACCAACATGCAACATTCCAAAAAGGCTACGCTGAATCCTACTCCCCTGCAGTGATCCGGCCACTTCTCTGCGCACCACTTCCTGTTCCTGTACAAGCCAAACCCACCTGCTCCCAAAGCATCTGGGTCCCCAGGAAGCCACATGGACACCCCACTGTACTCCTTCAGAAATGGAAGCTACACCTTGAGGTCCTCTCTCACCACTGTGGCGAGTCAGAAGGAGGACACAGACTCTCAAGAGGTCCTGATCTACAATCTTTTATTAAAGTAATGATATCACTTTCCCTATGTCTATGGATGGTCCCCGCCTATCTTACTAAGGTGCTCGTTCATCAGTCGTGAATGTCCAAAGAAATGCATCCGCTGTCCAAAACGACCCTAACTGACCCTACCGTAAATAAAGTAACTTAAGTTACGAGAATGACTCCCTTCTCCTGAAGTACTTCTAGTACCAATCTCTAATTTACAATTTGCAAATAGTATCTTGTGACTTCATGTATTAGTCTCTTCAGTTCCCAGAGGAAAACCTTGAGCTTTTTCTTGACCTGGACGTCCTTTTGGCCGCCTCCTCTCAGTAGAGACGTCATCGTGCCCTTTTGAGGGAATATGATCCTTAGTGGTTTTCACTCTTAATCGCCTTTCCCGGTGTAACATATACCGCTCTAGCAGATGTTAAAGGTCAATATCGGTCTGTAATTCATTGGGTCATGCCTGTCCCCGTGCTTAAATATCGGAATTACCAGTGATCACTTCCAGGAAGGGTTCATAGGTCCCTGTGACGTATTAATGGTCATTAAAAAAAGCCTAAACATATCAGATGGAATGAGAGATATGCAGCACGGTATAAGAACAGTATCTAAGGTCCACTGATTACACAGACCTCTATGATGTGTCTATGTAGACGCATAATTGTCAACCTTGTTCCAGTGCAGAGTCCCCGTGATGGCATACGAATGCGTAGTAGCATAATTACAGCACCTACTTTCTGTTTTAGCTTGTGAGAAGGCATTCCTCCTACAGTGTTTCACTATTTAGAGGCTGAAACGTAGAGCCAGTAAATAACTGTTCATTGACACTGGAACCGCCGTGCGAAGAGAAGTGGGGGTGGAAAGAAGTAACGTGAAATTGTTCCGAATGTTTGCAATAGTGGAAGGGGAAGGTGACCGCGTAGAGCCGTGCTCATTCTGTTTGTTAAAACTGTAGCTATTGTTGAAGTGGAAGGGCAAGCAGAGGTGCACTTTGCCTTTTGGACAGCAGAGGGCAACCTAACACTGATGAATTGCATTAGATTAGCACAGAAACATATCTGAGAATTTTATATGTATAGATATTATAATAGTTCCAACTCTCCTGAGTCCCCTGATTCTGTATATGATTTACGGGTATAGACTCATGACAGTGGGCCTCATTACAAGTCTGACGGTAACCCTGACAGTGCTACCGGCGGGTTGCTGCTGGACTTGCAATATTTACCGGGGCCTGGCTCTTTAACATATTCGTCCCAGTAAAGTGAGCGTTCTGATTTAAAGGGGCATGATCCTTTCTCCTCATAGAACGATATCCTTTAGGAGTTTTTTTGTCCCAGTTCTGACAGTTCATTTTTTCTGATACTTTAAAACATCCCATGTAGGCCACAGTGTATTCAGCTGCAGGGATCTCCTCGCAGTCCTAGTCCCGACAGGGGGAGTCTCTCCCATTGAGGTCCCACTTGCCTCTACCCCTAGGGAGTGTCTGGCGGAGCAGGCTCACCTCCCTACCCTCACAAGGAAAGGCTCACCCTGGGGGGAGATGGGATGAATTCCCTCGATTCGTCATACCGCCCGACCATCTTACCCAATCAATCAATAGACTTTATTTAAAACAATAGAATTCTTATAAAAGTAAAACAACATATCTAAAAAACAATTACAACATAACACTAGAATACAACAGTAAAAAACAATCATAATAGGGGTTTTCAATAAAACCATAAATAGCACAGGATACACCTTTGCAAGGGAGAGAAAACAGAAACCTCTTAGCAGCATGTAGGGTTCTAATGTTGAACGTGGCGAGTGTGGGAAAGAGACACTTTCTCCACAAGTCGTTTACAATAGGACAGAAAAATGAGAAATGCATCAGGTCCTCCACAGAACCGCCATTACGGTGGCGAAATGGTGAAATGACCTGTTTTTATTCGCACTCCACCTGGCAGCTACAGAGGCTAATGGCAAACAGCTGTGAAGTCAAATAAAATGCCCCTATTGTGTGGATTCACAAACCAATGTGTGTAATTACCCATGCAGTATTGGGGACAATGTTCTAAAACGTGTTGTGCCAAATGCTTTACAAGCTCCTGGTTGTGGCGGCACGTCAACTATTTCCCCTGGATGTAGTCAGCATTCCCTGTACTCATATTGGCTGATGCTTCCTCAAAAAGCTCAATAAATGGCTTGCGAAAGCCCAACACAGCCAAATCTCCATTTATTGATTGTAGCCAGGGGCTACAATCACCAAGATGTGAAGCCAACAAGTCTTTAATAATCCAGTGCGTTAGGTGGTATTCAGTGCCACGGTTGCGCAACAGTCTCACCCAGAGTTAATGGTTTAAAGTTTAACATATCTGAAATAACACCCCAACCTGCCTACAGGTGCAACACATAGGTTGGAGCACCCCTTGAAACTTCAAACAGGCATCTAAAATAGTGGTTCTCTGTGTGTGGAATTTAGGCTACGGGGGAAGGACCCCATACTTAGCCCCCATAACTTGCTGTTGACATGGCGTTGGCAACGAAGACAGGTCGTATGGTATCCAGAGTGCAGCCACCCAGACCCTTGCTGGGCCCAAGTACTGTGCCACTAACGTGTGCATATGTCGTGGCACAATAGGACACCGGGGAGCCCCAAACCAAGACAACCTCGCCCTCTGATGCAGCAATCTGGGCCCCAACATTGAACAGGTAATGTTCCTGCAGAACACTCCTCCAGGCACTACCACCTTGCATGCAAAGTTCAGGTGCCTCCACAACTTTGGCAACTCCTTCCTCTGCACCACAGGGGCCGCCACTAGCAATTGCAGCAGCGTTATCACCTTCTCTCGCAGCAGCCTAGAACCCATAGCCATGGGGTCCAGCTCAGTGCCCAAGAATGTCAACACGCAAGTCAAATCATCATGGCCCCACACCCGAACATCCTTACTAAAGACACTGCCCGATCCATGCCAGCATAGGTCACCACACATTCCGCCCCCCGCGATGAAACCATTGACCGATGTCCCCTCTGGCCATGATAAATGATGTATTAGTCTAAAATCCCCGCCAACCTTATTTGGCAAAACTCCCTGCCGGAACAGAGCCAAATCCTTCCAAGGACAATCACTAAATGGGCCCTCCACTCTCCCTTCCGTAATTTACTTTCCAAATTCTCTGCCAACCTTCTCACCCCTCGACCCCAATGCTCCAATCTAAACCCAAATTGAAGCCCACCCTCCAGCAACTTCGCCCCTTCTCTGTCCGGGTAGAACTCCAACCTCTTCTTCAGCGGCCCTAGCTTAAGCTGCAGAGGGGCCTTTCCCACAATCCCCCTACGAATGCCCACTCCCTGGCAGCCCAAACCCCTATCAGCGACTGGGAAGCACAGAGTAAACGCGTACCGTCCCGCGCACCTGCTGCACTCATGCTTTAATTTGCACACTGCTCCAAAACATGCCACTTTGTTATAGACTGAACATGCCATAGCTTGCTGCCCCACCCCTTCCTGGGTGTGGCAGCTGAGAAAGGGCCGATAGGGCAAAGGCAGGCCGCTTGCATCGCTGGTGCCGGCTGCACCAGCTACTGTAGCCAGAGGCCCAGGTCCAGCTCTCCTCCAAACCACAATGTCCTCCTCCCACACCCCAGCCCTAAATTCCTCATCATGCCAGACTCATGTCACACCCCCCAATGCGCCTTGGTGTAAAGCACTCTACAAATCAATCAATCAATCAATCGATCAAATTAACAAATGCCTTCCGGATAACACCCAGATACTTAAATAGCGCCACGCACTGCTCCGGATATTTCTCACACTACACTCTGGCATATATAATAAAAGCGCATGTCCAATTCTCTATAGTCGCTGGTACCCTCGACCTCCTTGCCAACTCCCTTTCCTCCTCCATAGACCCCTCGTTAGCTTCCTCATGCCCATATACCATGCCCTTACCTTCCCCGGCTGCGCCACTTCCTTGTCCTTTCGCGTTCCACCTCCCTGTGAACGCCATCCTTCATTCTGCTCCTCCTCTTTCTCCAAATCCTGCCCCCACTGCTACCCCCACCTGCAGTGTATCTGACCCTGCATCCTCCTTGGGCCTCTCCCCATCCCACGTTTGCACCTCAATACCCACTTTCAATGTTATTCCTCCTGCCCTGCTCCTTACTCACTTGGCCGGTCTTACCCCTCGTTATACCAACCTCTCCCCATCCAACGAAGCCACCCATCCACATCACTGCCCCTTCCACCCCCATCACGTGGCCCAAAGCTGCCCTTTCTCACCTATTAGAAACCACGAGGCAGAGGCGTTGCTAGAGGGGGCTGAGGGGGTTATAGCCCAGATCTCTTCGATGTAGCCCCGGATAGAAGCTCAGGGGCTATAACCAAAAAACTAGCTCACAGAGTACCGGCAATCCCGACATTATCGTAGCCCCAGATCTTTTGCAGACCTAGCAACACCCCTGCCGGGAGGTCTTGCCCAACAAGGTGATCCTTCCAGCCAGGGATGGCGCTAGGCGTGTGCAGCATGTGTAGCTGAACCTGGCCCCGCTGACTCGCGAGGATAGCTCAGGGGCAACGTGCTCACCTTAGAAACAAGACGACGCAGAGCAACACAGGTTCAATCCCCGGGTCTGCACTTAGAAACCTCTGGTTATTAAGCACCTTATAAAAACCAATTACAAAATGACATAGGGCCCCTGTGCTGAGGGTGCCATTGAGTCCCTCTTCTTGTAGGCTGCAGCGTGGGCCATGTGCTCCGAGAACCTAAACGTGCTGCAGTGCACTCTGAGCGCACGGGCAGCACCGTTGCAGCATGCATGATGACAGGGAAGCTTGCCGGAATATCTTTCAAAAGTGGCTGTTCTACCTCAAGGTTTGGCTCCCTTTTGTTTCTTCTGGTGAGGCAACTTGTCACATCTCAACCTCTTGCTGTGAAGCTGGAGAGGCGCATGCCCCCCTCCCAGAAGCCCAATAGGCGCGGGGGGCCTCATAAGCACTGCTGATCACTTTCTTTCTTAAAGCAGAGCGTTTGAAGTGGGTGCAATTTACTATTGAGGGCCTATTTAAGAGACCATTGTTGTGTTAAGAACTGCAAAGGGGCATTTTTATTTTGAAAGCACATGCAAAGCAGCAGTTAGCTGCCTACAATCGGTGCCTTCCTCCAGTGCAATTAAATAAATTGCACAAAACGGTTTTAGCCATTTGCCTTATTACCACATGTTTATATTTACCAAGCCAAAAAGCGTTTAAGTAGAATGTAACATTTTCCTCACATTATGTATGAAGCCTGCAAGTGATAATAATATTATATGATAGTTTATTTATATAGCGCCTATACACAATGTGTTTCAAAGCGCTTCACGGCAAGGCAGGGAACAAGGTAAAATACAATGACATTCATACAGGCCATGAACAACAAGAATGTGAAATTAATTATCGTACTCTCGGCCTGACAACATTTCAGATAGTGCAAGAGCTAAAACACAGATAGGAAGGAAATGGGAAACAGACAGGCGACTACAGTACTATGCCTGACAACATTTCTGGGAGAGCCGGAGATTAAAAAGAGGTGAGGGAGGGGGAGGAGAAAGGCGGGAGAGGAACAAAACAAGCGACAATCGTACGAGGCCTCATGAAATTTCAGATAGTGCTGGAGGGGCAGGGAACAAGTAAGGTAGAGGGGAGGAGACAAACATGTGTTGTTATCATACTAGGTCCAGGGACAATTCTGATAGAGTAAGTGCATAGAAAAAAGTAAAGGAGGGCCGGAAGAGAGAAGGAGAAGGGAGAGGAGGAGAAAACAGAGTATAAAACTGAAGAAAGAAAAAAAAATATACATATATATATATATATATACATATACAACCTTGAAGCTGTATTTCTGTGAGGTGAGCCTTGAATATTTGCCCAGGATGTGACAAGAGGGGCTGTCATCCTGGAGACTGGAGGGGATATTTTCTCTGGTTCTGGCCCTGTACTGATTTTCAGGGCACAAGTCGATACATGTGGGTGGACAGCGTCCGCCCACTTTTTTCAACGGTTGGACGCAACCCTGGTTGTGTGTTTTCAAGGCTAGCCTTAAAAAAAATGTTTGCTTGCTCACGTTTTCAGCAACTAGGATTTCACAGCAGGTTGTCATGTTTCCAGTGCAGACGCTTACCCACAAGAACACATAAAAGTGCCAATAAAGTGCACGTCTCATGTTTGGATTTTGTTTTCTTTGGAATATTTCATTATAAATTGTTGGGCTTAAAGGGTGGGCACCTTTCATACTCTGCTAATGTATTTATTGGACATTCTCCTCTCTGATTATTTATGTACCTTTCTTTTATACCATCTTTTCGCTGCTGCCTACATACATAGTGGTCATTATCTTGTGATTTCACTTCCTGTGATGTCATGAAATGCAATTTAAGGGCCCCCCACTTAATTTGCTGCACTTGGCCCCACAAATCCTAGGGCCAGCCCTGCTCCCCTATCCCTCTGCACCGTCTCTTGCCCCCCCCCTTTATTTACTAAATATGCAACCACGCATCAGCAGGCTCTGCGGTATTTTCTATAAATTGGTAAAGTGCTGTCCCTTGCCCAAACATGTTGCCGCAGCTGTGCTCCAGTCACTCCCATCATATTAGAACGTGGGCACTGTGACAGCTCCACGCCAATGGCCACACTCACCTTAGAATGGGGGCGGTAAAATGTGGTCCGGGGGAGCACGTCAGAGTTCCACGCCACAATTCTATAGCCCTCATAGTCGAACCCTGGGAGCGTCAGCGGTGTTAAGTGCTTGCAATAGTCCCAGGTGAAGTGGCAGAGAAAAGGCTTGACATCCCGCAGTGAGCTTGGGTCGTGCAGTGTCCCTGAAGCGATTAAAATGTCCCCAGTCGATCGAAAACACGGGATGAAAGATGGGATTCAGGTGGAGTAACAGGTTGAAAGGTGTGCCCAGGGATAGAATATGAGGTGAGTGGGGTTGCAGGTTGGGAGGTAGGTGGGCACAGGTAAAAAGCCGGGTGTTACAGTGGTGGCAGGGGTTCCAGGGTGGGTGTGGAGTTGATTTGCTGGAGTTTGTGTTCCTCAGACCCTCTTATTTCTGTTTCCCCCCATTCTGCAGGGTAATGGGGAGGTCCACTACTGCCTCCTGGACTTCCACATGGCAGAGGAAAGGGCAGAGCCCCCCAGTGTGTCAGAGAACACCACCCTCTACTCAGAAGTATCGAGCAAGTCCTGAGAAGACCACCAGCCGCTTCTCCTCCAGCGCGAGCTACGACAGCCTTTTTACCAGGACCTCATTCCCACCTCCAGTGGGGAAGTGTCTTCGCAGTGAAGGAGCTATAACTGTTTGGGGCAGTCCTGGACCTTCTGGGGGGACTTGGTGCCTCTGCGAGAGCTATCATGAGGATGTGTAGGTGGCACACATCGTCCTGGCCGCTCCCAAAGCACCTCAAAGTGGGCCCTGCCCCAGCCCTGTGCCCCAAACCCTTCTTTTCACTTTGTTGCTTAAAAAAAATAAAACAAGGTATGGCTGTTTTACTTGTACCTGCAGCAGACCCACAAGAGTTCAGAAGAGGGACTTTTCTCAGAAAAATGTCATCTTTTATTAAGTGTTAATGTTTGAGGTATACGCCCTCAGATAGTACATATGCTTACAAAGCTTCAATTTAACTCCTCAATCTGTGTCTACTCCTTAGTAAATTGAATTTCAAAGTAAATATATATTTAAACTTTATAAAGGCAACTGGTTCATGATGTCTGCTTGCATGATGTTCATAAAACATGTTCATCTTGTTTTGTGGAATGCCAACTATTACGTGCATTATTGTGTCATAAAATGACGCACCGCAATGACTATTACCCAGACTGTCACGGGGGGGGGGGGGATTCTAATCTTGAAAGCCACACAACCGATGAACCAGCTTGGTGAGATCTCAAGTTGTCAGCTGTGAAATAATCATTCACTCCTGGCTTTTAGGCACACATCATATTGCATTCTGGTACTTGTAGTCCTGCATTCAGCTCTGCTGGATTTTGGAATTTTCATACAAAATGTGTGTGTTGATTACTTTTGGGCTGTCAATTCCATGCAAGCCCAGCTCCACACGGCAAAGTATGTGTGGGTGGTGCAATTGGGCACACACGGCTGCCACATACCTACACTTCTGTTGTCTCATTGCCATGGAAACCAAAACGTCAGGGTGCTCTGGTGCAGCACCGGAACTGAGGGTTGAGATCAGGGTTTGCATGCTTCTTGAGCCTGCTGGTGGCCACGGGCATTCTAAAGTGGCCAAAGAAAAGATGAACACAGTATGCACACCCAAGTGAACCAGCAAATGCTTATGATGCTGCTCGGGATTTAGTGAGGTGCAGAGGAGAAAAACACTGCCTTGACACTAGGTAGTGGTACATAACAAAAAGAAGAAAAGTGTCCACGGGCTGTGGGACACTCGCGTCCCCTGCACACTCGGGATATTGCCAGTGGCATTCAGTAGTTCAAAAAAGTCTAAATCCTGTTCTCTGGGATCTATTTCAACGTTCAATTTATAAATTGCTTGTAGATCACACATATAATCAACATATATAGAGAGATAGACCACTGTCCCGCCCCAGCGGGCTTACTAAAGTGCTCTGTCCATATTCCTTAATAATCATTGTTACTATTCTCAGTTAGGCTCCCAAACTAGGTCTGCTTTTACACTACAGCACTCAATGTTCAATTGTATTTCAAGGTGTTCAGAGGTCGATCCAATTAACATAACAAATTGATCTATGAAACATTTCCAGTTCAAACATTGTATATATTCTAAAATGTCATCCAATTCAAAAATTCAAACAAAAAAAGTTCTTAGCTACAGTTTTTAACACATATATCATTTAAAAAAAATGAAGTCAATTCATTCATTTTCTTCAGATAGTCATATAAATGTGTAGCCAATTCCTCATCAGAGCTGTGTCCCTTAGGTTTCTTTGAGTTAAATACAATGATTAATCTAGATTCCAATTTCCGCAATGTACGTTCTCTATTACCATTTATTTTGTGTTCAGTTACATGTGCTAATGTAAGATGGGAGTTGCTGCGGGTATCAGGCAGCACAATGTTTCAGCGAGTGAAGCTGGACGAACGGCTGCAGGGTGGCCGACATGGTGGCTCGGGGGCAGGAATCGTTGGCTCATTGCTGATCGGCGGTTCTGAAGCACTGGTTGAGGCGTCTCTGATGTCTTTAAGCGACTGCTGCTTGACAACGGCCAGCGTTGCAGTCTGTTGCAGATTGAGGAACTTGACTGGCACGAAAATGTCCTTTAAGGCAGAGTGAGGTAAATGCTCATCGAGGCACTTGTCCCAGCTTCTTCAATGGGCTTATGTCGTCCTGTGAGACAGATGGTCCAAAGCTCGGGAGGGTGTTGCAGGCAGCTGCCTTGTCCTTGGTTGTAGGTCCAGAGACATCCTGGCACTTCCTGTCCAGGAAGCTTGCTGAAGAGCCTAGCAGGGCACGCTGTGTGCTGGCTGGGTACTGGTTCTGAAGCAGCTGGAGGGCCTTCTGAGTTCTTTTCCCCCTCTGTTCCCTTTGAGATGTTTAGGGGAGGGGTCCTGCTTCCCTCCTGGAGGCCCTGGCCTTCCTTCAATGGCGGAAGATGTAAGGCAGACTGTAGCTTTAGCCAGGGTCCAAGGTTGGGTTCTCCTTTCTAACTTCTTGTGAAGTCTTCAGATGATCTGCCTAAAGAGGGGCTCCAACCCTCTTTTAAAGCCAAGTGGGCCACAGTGATTGGTGTAGGCTAAGTTTACCTTAATGAAACAATCCTGGGTCCCCACCAACATTCTCATGTATGCGTGAGGTCATAACCAGAGTGCTTTGCAACAGGAAAGGTAAAGGGGTGAAAACGGGAACAAGGTGTGCCCCAGAACTAAAATGGCAGAACCCTTCTCTCAGCAGAAAGAGCTCAGGGCTCACTTCCTTGTGTTACTAAGTCCTACCCATCTTCCTGTCTGTTGTGTTCAAAGAGTCTCTCTGGTTAATGGTCCTCTCTATGTGGCCCCTGTTAAAGCGGCAGGTCTCCCTTGAAGCTGCAGCAGGGGCAGACTCTCTGGCTTCTGCAAAACACATTTGTGTACCTTATGAACGGAGTCCCCATAGCATGGTGGCCTACTGTAAACAACAGTCCCAGACTTGACAGTTCACAGTCAATGATACTGAGGGCGGGAGCTGGCTTCAGGTTGACACAGTTACATATGAAAGGTTATATTTTTCCTGTCTTCTTTGTTAACCTCTGCAGCCAGGCCCCATGTGGGCCTGTTTGATGTACCCTCTATTGGTACGTTAATCGCTGTTTCCAGCTGCAGAGCCTATCAAAATAGCAGGGAAGATGCATGGAGCCTTTGTTAGTTAGTCTGACACTGGCAGGGAGAAGGTTGGTAGTCCCCGTTCCTGGAGATCACATTGTGTGCTGCTGGGAGTCACATTCCAACTAAATATGACAGGGGGGGACAGCGTCTGTAGGCTGTGTCCAACCAGCGTACATGGATCTATGCATTTGTCATGGTGTCAGCATAGGAAAATGTGTGTGGATTAGCCCCACACATTTTCCTGAGGTTGGTCTACCATAATTCCTTTTAATAAAAAAAATCTCTAAATGCCCAGGTGAGGGAACACCCACGATACGGATGATCGAATTCCTCACAATAGGCTTAATAATATGTGTACCGAATAGCCACCATGTAATCCTGCAAAGGTATAAATGACACCTATTACTTGTTCAATCTTTTAAGTGAGGGATTTCCAATGTACATCCCATCTCAATTGTTCATCAATTATGACACCTAGGTATCTGCATGTCTTTACTTGTTCCACTGGTTGCTTAGCAATAACCTATTTTGCTTTCTCTATATGAACCCCCACTGGCTTAAACGCGGTGTCCGGACATTTCGTCGAATGATATTTTGTCGAAAGACATTTGGTCGACGTAATTTGGTCGAAAACCAAATGGTCGAATTTTTTTTTTTTAATTTTATATATGTTTTTTAGGTTGTAGTTTAGAGAAAAAAAGGGTTTTTTTAGAAAAAAAGGGGGTCGGGGGGGACCCCCCCCCAAAAAAACAAAAGTGAAAATAAAAAATAAAAAAATTCAACCATTTGGTTTTCGATCAAATGGTTTCGACCAAATGTCCTGTCGATGAATTTTTTTCGACTAAATGTCTGGCAACCCTTAAACGCCATTATCTTTGTTTTCGCTATGTTGATGTTAAGTCAATTTAGTTTTGTGTAATCACAAAGTGCATTGAGCTTCTTATGTAGAACTGTCGGGGTGTAGTCAATTAAAAGGAGGTTGTCGGAGTAGCCAAACCAGGACCAGGCAGCCTCACCGAACTTAACGGGATGGAGCTTGTCCAAATCTATTGCTTCATATAGATCAGCCAGATACATATTAAAAAGGCAAGTCGCCAACATACAGCCTTGTTTGATGCATTTCTGTGTAGATATCCAATTCAATAGCCTGTCTGTTTCATCCAGTCTCACTCTGACGCAGGTGTTACTATATAGTTGTTGTATCATCTGCAATAGACCGTTAGGTATATTCTAACCCAATAGCTTTTTCCATAACCTTTCTCTTTACACCGTGTCAAAAACTGCACTGAGATTTATAAAAGCAGCATAGACAGGCAGGTTTCGTCTATGCCAGGAGTAGTAAATTAACTCAACTAGCGTCAACAGATTGGATAACGAACTCAAACCTTTACGGAATCCTGTCTGATTCTCTATAATGATTCAATGGTTATTGCTCCATTCCACGAGATTAGCTAGCAACACTCTTGCAAACACCTTTGCTGGTGAACTTCGCATGGGCAGCATCCTATAGTTTCTGGGATAATTTCTGCATCCTTTGTTGTACACAGGGGGAAAATAGAGAAACCTTTCCCCAAACCCTTAAGGTCAAATTTCCATCCCTGGTCCAAAAAGTAAAAGCTCCAAAAATACCTTTTCCAGTTCTAATTCCCCTTCATATAGAATGAGCCTATCAAATGGAATCATTGAGAGTGATTTCCCAAGTAATCTGCATACGTTAACATCAATGGACACCAATTCCCACAACCACCCAAGTACTAGGATGCGGAGGAAGAAGGGAACGATGCAGAGCAGAAGGAGCCTCAAGCTCAATGAGCGTGCTAGTTGTTTTCAGAAGGCACCTGTGCATGGGACATTTAAAGATGCAAAACAAACTATTGGAAGCTGCTGTTTGGGAGAGGACATTGCATCTCTCTCTGAGGTGTGTGAGCTGGAAACACGAACCGATGTGGAGGAGGCAAGGGGCTCGCCAGCAAAGACTAAAAGGAACATTGCCCGAGCAGCACATGCTGCAGAGACGCAGGGATTCAAGGGACGATCACTCAGTGTTCGGCAGCTGGAGAAAGCAGCATTACCCTTAACGGGACATTAAGGAAGGCAAGCGTGCAGAAGCAGAGCTGCGAGAGAAACTGGAAAGATTTTGAAGCAGCGCAGATTGGAAAGCAGGTGGCAAAGCTATGCCGCTTAAGCGTGAATGGTACCGAAAACGCCACACAGAGCTGGTGAGTCAACCCAAGCAAAGTGGGACCCGGGGCGTTTTGGCATCCACGCCAAACACAGTTTGTAAACTTTGAAACCAAAGAGACAGAAACAGTAAGAAAATTGCGTTCAAATGAAGAAGGTATATTGCAAACACGACCCCCGTCATATAGGAGTGCATAGAATGCTGATATGGGGGAAATTTAAAGCGAATGTTAAAACAACCAGATACATAGAACCAAGGAAGTTATATGCAATTGTGGATGTGAAAGAGAAACAGATACCTATGGAAATAAGAAGTCCTGGCAGGCGAGTAAACAAGTCAGCTACAGGTGCATGAGAAGTCCTGATAAGGGAGCATACCAGGCAGTCCCAAGTGCATGAGAAGTCCTGGCAGGGGGAGTATACCAGGCAATCACAAGTGCATGAGAAGTCCTGGCAGGGGAGTATACCAGGCAGTCCCAAGTGCATGAGAAGTCCTGGCAGGGGGAGTATACCAGGCAATCACAAGTGCATGAGAAGTCCTGGCAGGGGAGTATACCAGGCAGTCCCAAGTGCATGAGAAGTCCTGGCAGGGGAGTGTACCAGGCAGTCACAAGTGCATGAGAAGTCATGGCAGGGGAGCATAGCAGGCAGTCACAAGTGAATGAGAAGTCCTGGCAGGGGAGCATGCCAGGCAGTCACAAGTGCATGAGAAGTCCTGGCAGGGGGAGTATACCAGGCAATCACAAGTGCATGAGAAGTCCTGGCAGGGGAGTATACCAGGCAGTCCCAAGTGCATGAGAAGTCCTGGCAGGGGGAGTATACCAGGCAATCACAAGTGCATGAGAAGTCCTGGCAGGGGAGTATACCAGGCAGTCCCAAGTGCATGAGAAGTCCTGGCAGGGGAGTGTACCAGGCAGTCACAAGTGCATGAGAAGTCCTGGCAGGGGAGCATAGCAGGCAGTCACAAGTGAATGAGAAGTCCTGGCAGGGGAGCATGCCAGGCAGTCACAAGTGCATGAGAAGTCCTGGCAGGGGGAGTAAACCAGGCAGTCACAAGTGCATGGGAATTCCTGGCAGGGGGAGTATACCAGGCAGTCACAAGTGCATGAGAAGTCCTGGCAGAGGAGTGTACCAGGCAGTCACAAGTGCATGAGAAGTCCTGGCAGAGGAGTGTACCAGGCAGTCACAAGTGCATGAGAAGTCCTGGCAGGGGGAGTATACCAGGCAGTCACAAGTGCATGAGAAGTCCTGGCAGGGGAGCATAGCAGGTAGTCACAAGTGCATGAGAAGTCCTGGCAGGGGGAGTATACCAGGCAGTCACAAGTGCATGAGAAGTCCTGGCAGGGGAGCATAGCAGGTAGTCACAAGTGCATGAGAAGTCCTGGCAGGGGGAGTATACCAGGCAGTCACAAGTGCATGAGAAGTCCTGGCAGGGGAGCATACCAGGCAGTCACAAGTGCATGAGAAGTCCTGGCAGGGGAGCATAGCAGGCAGTCACAAGTGCATGAGAAGTCCTGGCAGGGGAGCATAGCAGGCAGTCACAAGTGCATGAGAATTCCTGGCAGGGGAGCATGCCAGGCAGTCACAAGTGCATGAGAAGTCCTGGCAGGGGAGTATACCAGGCAGTCACAAGTGCATGAGAAGTCCTGGCAGGGGAGCATAGCAGGCAGTCACAAGTGCATGAGAAGTCCTGATAAGGGAGCATAGCAGGCAGTCACAAGTGCATGAGAATTCCTGGCAGGGGAGTGTACCAGGCAGTCACAAGTGCATGAGAAGTCCTGGCAGGGGAGCATAGCAGGTAGTCACAAGTGCATGAGAAGTCCTGGCAGGGGGAGTATACCAGGCAGTCACAAGTGCATGAGAAGTCATGGCAGGGGAGCATAGCAGGTAGTCACAAGTGCATGAGAAGTCCTGGCAGGGGGAGTATACCAGGCAGTCACAAGTGCATGAGAAGTCCTGGCAGGGGAGCATAGCAGGTAGTCACAAGTGCATGAGAAGTCCTGGCAGGGGGAGTATACCAGGCAGTCACAAGTGCATGAGAAGTCCTGGCAGGGGGAGCATACCAGGCAGTCACAAGTGCATGAGAAGTCCTGGCAGGGGAGTATACCAGGCATTCACAAGTGCATGAGAAGTCCTGGCAGGGGAGCATGCCAGGCAGTCACAAGTGCATGAGAAGTCCTGGCAGGGGAGCATAGCAGGTAGTCACAAGTGCATGAGAAGTCCTGGCAGGGGGAGTATACCAGGCAGTCACAAGTGCATGAGAAGTCCTGGCAGGGGGAGTATACCAGGCAGTCACAAGTGCATGAGAAGTCCTGGCAGGGGGAGTATACCAGGCAGTCACAAGTGCATGAGAAGTCCTGGCAGGGGAGCATAGCAGGCAGTCACAAGTGCATGAGAAGTCTTGGCAGGGGAGCATAGCAGGCAGTCACAAGTGCATGAGAAATCCTGGCAGGGGAGCATAGCAGGCAGTCACAAGTGCATGAGAAGTCCTGGCAGGGGAGCATACCAGGCTTTCACAAGTGCATGGGAACCCCTGGTAGGGGAGTATCCCAGGCAGTCACAAGTGCACGAGACGTCCTGACAGTGGAGCATAGCAGGCAGTCACAAGTGAATGAGAAGTCCTGGCAGGGGAGCATGCCAGGCAGTCACAAGTGCATGAGAAGTCCTGGCAGGGGGAGTATACCAGGCAGTCACAAGTGCATGAGAAGTCCTGGCAGAGGAGTGTACCAGGCAGTCACAAGTGCATGAGAAGTCCTGGCAGGGGAGCATAGCAGGCAGTCACAAGTGCATGGGAAGTCCTGGCAGGGGGAGTATACCAGGCAGTCACACGTGCATGAGAAGTCCTGGCAGGGGAGTATACCAGGCAGTCACATGTGCATAGCAGGCAGTCACAAGTGCATGAGAAGCCCTGGCAGGGGGAGTATAGCAGGCAGTCACAAGTGCATGAGAAGTCATGGCAGGGGGAGTATAGCAGGCAGTCACAAGTGCATGAGAAGTCCTGGCAGGGGGAGTATAGCAGGCAGTCACAAGTGCATGAGAAGTCCTGGCAGGGGGAGCATAGCAGGCAGTCACAAGTGCATGAGAAGTCCTGGCAGGGGAGCATAGCAGGCAGTCACAAGTGCATGAGAAGTCCTGGCAGGGGGGGCATACCAGGCAATCACAAAATGCATGAGAAGTCCTGGCAGGGGAGTATACCAGGCAGTCACAAGTGCATGAGAAGTCCTGGCAGGGGAGTATACCAGGCAGTGACAAGTGCATGAGAAGTCCTGGCAGGGGGAGTATACCAGGCAGTCACAAGTGCATGAGAAGTCCTGGCAGGGGGAGCATACCAGGCAGTCACAAGTGCATGAGAAGTCCTGGCAGGGGAGTATACCAGGCATTCACAAGTGCATGAGAAGTCCTGGCAGGGGAGTATGCCAGGCAGTCACAAGTGCATGAGAAGTCCTGGCAGGGGAGTATACCAGGCGGTCACAAGTGCATGAGAAGTCCTGACAGGGAGCATATCAGGCAATCACAAGTGCATGAGAACCCCTGGCAGGGGAGCATACCAGGCAGTCACAAGTGCATGAGAAGTCCTGGCAGGGGAGCATAGCAGGCAGTCACAAGTGCATGAGAAGTCCTGGCAGGGGGAGCATACCAGGCAGTCACAAGTGCATGAGAAGTCCTGGCAGGGGAGTATACCAGGCATTCACAAGTGCATGAGAAGTCCTGGCAGGGGAGTATACCAGGCAGTCACAAGTGCATGAGAAGTCCTGGCAGGGGGAGCATACCAGGCAGTCACAAGTGCATGAGAAGTCCTGGCAGGGGGAGTATACCAGGCAGTCACAAGTGCATGAGAATCCTGGCAGGGGAGTATACCAGGCATGAGAAGTCCTGGCAGGGGAGTATACCAGGCAGTCACAAGTGCATGAGAAGTCCTGGCAGCGGAGTATACCAGGCAGTCACAAGTGCATGAGAAGTCCTGGCAGGGGGAGTATACCAGGCAGTCACAAGTGCATGAGAAGTCCTGGCAGGGGGAGTATACCAGGCAGTCACAAGTGCATGAGACGTCCTGGCAGGGGAGTATACCAGGCATTCACAAGTGCATGAGAAGTCCTGGCAGGGGAATATGCCAGGCAGTCACAAGTGCATGAGAGGTCCTGGCAGGGGGAGTATACCAGGCAGTCAAAAGTGCATGAGAACCCCTGGCAGAGGAGTATGCCAGGCAGTCACAAGTGCATGAGAGGTCCTGGTAGGGGGGAGTATACCAGGCAGTCACAAGTGCATGAGAAGTCCTGGCAGGGGAGTATACCAGGCAGTCACAAGTGCATGAGAACCCCTGGCAGGGGAGTATGCCAGGCAGTCACAAGTGCATGAGAACCCCTGGCAGGGGAGTATGCCAGGCAGTCACAAGTGCATGAGAAGTCCTGGCAGGGGGAGTGTACCAGGCAGTCACAAGTGCATGAGAACCCCTGGCAGGGGAGCATGCCAGGCAGTCACAAGTGCATGAGAGGTCCTGGCAGGGGGAGTATACCAGGCAGTCACAAGTGCATGAGACGTCCTGGCAGGGGAGTATACCAGGCAGTCACAAGTGCATGAGAAGTCCTGGCAGGGGAGTATACCAGGCATTCACAAGTGCATGAGAAGTCCTGGCAGGGGGAGTATACCAGGCAGTCACAAGTGCATGTGAACCCCTGGCAGGGGAGTATGCCAGGCAGTCACAAGTGCATGAGAGGTCCTGGCAGGGGGAGTATACCAGGCAGTCACAAGTGCATGAGAGGTCCTGGCAGGGGGAGTGTACCAGGCAGTCACAAGTGCATGAGAAGTCCTGGCAGGGGGAGTATACCAGGCAGTCACAAGTGCATGAGACGTTCTGGCAGTGGAGCATACCAGGCAGTCACAAGTGCATGAGAAGTCCTGGCAGGGGAGTATACCAGGCAGTCACAAGTGCATGAGAACCCCTGGCAGGGGAGTATACCAGGTAGTCACAAGTGCATGAGAAGTCCTGGCAGGGGGAGCATACCAGGCAGTCACAAGTGCATGTAAATTCCTTGCAGGGGAGCATAGCAGGCAGTCACAAGTGCATGAGACATCCTGGCAGTGGAGCATACCAGGCAGTCACAAGTGCATGTAAATTCCTTGCAGGGGAGCATAGCAGGCAGTCACAAGTGCATGAGACGTCCTGGCAGTGGAGCATACCAGCAGTCACAAGTGCATGAGAAGTCCTGGCAGGGGGAGCATACCAGGCAGTCACAAGTGCATGAGAAGTCCTGGCAGGGGGAGTATACCAGGTAGTCACAAGTGCATGAGAAGTCCTGGCAGAGGAGTGTACCAGGCAGTCACAAGTGCATGAGACGTCCTGGCAGTGAAGCATACCAGGCAGTCACAAGTGCATGAGAAGTCCTGGCAGGGGGAGCATACCAGGCAGTCACAAGTGCATGAGAGGTCCTGGCAGTGGAGTATCCCAGGCAGTCACAAGTGCATGAGAACCCCTGGCAGGGGGAGTATACCAGGCAGTCACAAGTGCATGAGAACCCCTTGCAGGGGAGTAAACCAAGCAGTTGTAAATCCACAGGAAGTCCCAGGAAAGCACTGTGTTTGTTGAACCAAGGTTGTGGAAGTAAAAGAGGAGAAGTCCTGGCAGGGGAGTATACCAGGCAATCACAAGTGCATAACAATTCCTGGCAGGGGAGCATACCAGGCAGATGCAAATCTACAGGAAATCCTGAGAAAGGACTTTGGTTGTTGACCAAAGAACTGTGAGGTCAAGAAACATTGGCATAGCATTGAAGAATCCTAGCGAACTGAGTCCCCCTCTGGAACCAGGGTTCTTTTATCCTGGAGAACTTTTATGTTGGAGATGTTCTATTTTTCCTTCATGAACTCTTTTTGCAATCACCAGGTTAAAACATTTCACTTCTGACCTTATTATTTGGGTTGTAGTGTGCGGGTCAGAATAGAACGTTTGGGCACAAGAACAGCTTTGATTTCTGACATCCTGACACAGGCAGATCCATAGTGTTTGGTTTTAGGTAGGGAAATTTGTCTTAGAGCAGGGTCAGAGAGGCCTTTCCCCATCCCGTTTAATGTGAATAAAAGTCTTCAACCAAAAACATGTCAACTATGTGTCCGGCTTTCATTTCTGACTCCAATTAAGGCATTGCAGTTCCCGTCGGGCTGGCTCCAGCTCGGGGGGTGCCTAAAGGGGCAGACTATCAGTGCTCGTGCCATCCTTCCTTTTTAAAGAGGGCTCTGCTGGAACGCTGGATGGGCATGCCAACATTCCCCAGTTTAGTTAACACTCCATTGACTAACCCTTCTCTATCCTCCTCGGTACCCATGACCTACACGCATGATGTAAACTCCCTCCCCCTTGGAGCATACTTCTCTGTGGTAACCCTAATGAAGCACCACCCTTCATCTCCTGCCAGGTCAACTCAGCACTCCACCTAGTGTTCTCAGTCTGGTGGGGGTGTGGTCACTGTCCTGGGGATTCTAGAGACTGCGCTATTTTCATCATCCTTGGTCTTCCCACCCCATCACATCTATCAGTCTGGGTGTACTTGTCTTTTTGTCATGATTCCTGCCCCTCATGTCTCCAGCCCTCCAAGATGTCAGGCTGGAGCCAGGCCACAATCACCTACCTGGCCCTCAAGGGCCTCTCCATCACTCCAAAGACCAACTTGGAGTCAGACTTGCCACTTGTGGCACCAGACTCACTCCCATAGGATAACATTGGGGATTGAACTTGTAGTGCATTGATGGGGACAAGGTGGATGCACCCACATATTTCAGTTCCCAGAACTGCATGTGCGGCCTAGTCTTTTGGGTGTGGTTCAGCCCAGTGACACCTGGGATACCCAGAGACTATTTAAGCCATGCCCAGGCTGAGAAACATGCTTTGTGTTTTCTGCACCTGCAGCGTGACACTCACCGTGTTCAGATCGGTCTCCAGTAGGCCTGCATCTTTCTTCTGCGCTCAGCTCCTGCAAGAACAAGAACACCGTTAGGAACAGCCTTACCTTGCAGCACTTCTGCCCATCATTCATCACTCCTTCTGTTCTACGGGCATCTTTGGTGGTGTCTTTCCCATCCCGGCATGCTGCTTCCTAAGGAAAAGGGAAAAGAACAGAAAAAAGGCATTAGTAAGCTTTCTGCAAATCTTCGCTTATTTTTAAATACTGTTCGAGCTTCAAACGCTTACCTGAGTCCCAGCTGCTCTGGGGAAACTCTGTCTCCCGAACTTCTCATCCATCTGCAAGAGGGAAAAGACACTCCAGGTTAGCGTGGAAACATCTAGAGGCGCCGCATACCGCGCTTACTCACTGTATTTGTTCTTCATAACCGGCATCCACGCTGAAAACGTTGCAGCACCTAAAAGACACAGAAAAAGAACTCAGTTCAATGCAAATACAAAAGGGGTGCATCGCGCATCGCGCTCTCTCTCACCTTCAGCGCTACTCATCTCAGCAGCACGCTGCCATCCCCGGACGCCGGCCATCATCTAAGGAAGGAAAGGAACGAAGTTAGAGAACTGTTCAAAAGACTCATTATACTTACCTGTCGGACTCTTGCCAGTGAAGTAACTAGGAAGCAACGAGCCCGCATCAATCAACGCGCCCCTGCGCTGAAAGCAGGATGGAGAGCACACTATCCAAGAAAACAAGGTGAGCTGTGGATCAAAAGGATGGGTTGGACCCCGGGAAAGAAGGGGTTCAAGCACACAGAGACAATAGGGAGTTAAACTCTACCATTCCTGCGTTTCAGGCCCAGTCTTCAGTCGAATAGCCTCCAGGGAAGGGTTCAAGGTCATAAGAGGTCAGAACAGGCTGAGTGACGTCCCCGTGGATACCAGGTGAGCGTTACAGAACGCAAAGCCTCACATCAAAATCCACCTGGGCGTCATGGAAACGTCAGAAACCGACCAGTTAAACCACATGTTGGGGCAGCTACGTTCCGAAGTTCATGCAGCCAGACAGGAGACCAACACCCTGAGGAGAGAGCTGATAGTAGCCAAAGAACGCACTGATTATTTAAGCCGGCAACTTCTCCAGTCACAAGCAGGGCATGCACCATTGCCGGGAAGCGTGCCCTCAATGCCAGCGCCATCAGCCAATCCCGTTCAGATAACCCTTCCTGGGGCAGTTGCCTTGGCCCCGCCCGAACGATTTACGGGGGATCCCAAGAGGTTTGCAATGTTCATGAACCAGTGCCGCCTGCACTTCCTTTGTAGGCCAGGGGCCTTTCCGAATGACCAATCACGGGTCGCTTTTGTGCTATCCTACCTGAGTGGTAGCGCTGCGGACTGGTCTGTACCCTTTGTGGCCCAAGACGATACTTTGCTGCATGACTTCAGGGGCTTTCAGCAGGAGATGGAAAAGCTGTTCGCCCGTTGTACTCATGGGCAGGCATTAGACAACGAACTTCTGTCCCTACGCCAAGGGAATCAAGACCTTTTAACATACATAGCCACGTTCAATAGACTCGTAGTTGAAGCAGAATGGCTAGTGGAGAAGAGAACCACGTTATTTCATCAGGGGTTGCCGGGGGAGCTCAAGGATGTTCTCGCACAAGTAGTGAACCCCCCGAAAGACTTCTCAGAATTCATTGACCTTGTTGTTCAACTGGATCATAGGTTTCAGGACCGAAGAGCAGATCGAACCAGACCGGTCCCTCGCCCTATGTATGTGCGTTCAAAGGACAATACTGCCCGAACAACGGAAGGGTCAGGAGAACCAATGCAAATCGGGGGGGTCAGATCCCCCTTGACTAAAGCGGAAAGGGATAAAAGGAGACAGCAGCAGTTATGTCTGTACTGTGGAAGGTCAGGTCATTTCCTTAAAGAGTGCTCTGTGAAGCCACCGAGGAGGATGGTAGGGGCCACGGACAAGGAAGATACCATCAAGGAATCGGAAAACTCCCCAGCCCGACAAGTGTAGGGGTCCACTTGTCGAGCGCAGAAAGTGAACTAAAGACCTCCCATTTTGCATTATCTGTGGTCTTGATCAATCACCAACAACCATCTCGGATGCACGCAGTAAGAGCGTACATAGACAGTGGAGCCGTTGGGAATTACATCGACCAGGACCTTGCGGCAAAGATGGGGCTTCCGTTACGCCCTAAATCAACCACCGACACTGTTACCACTGTCGACGGCACAGTAATAGCTTCTGGTCCAGTATCCCAATTCACTGCAGCTTTAACCCTTCTGTGCCAGGATGGACACCAAGAATCTATCGTTTTCGACCTCATTAAGGCACCACAGTTCCGGTTGATTTTGGGAATGCCATGGTTGGTAGCTCACAATCCTCGAATCGATTGGCGAGCAAAAGAATTGGTCTTTCCCGAGACTTGCGTCCACACATGTTATTGCCAAGAGAAACAACCAATAGGCACCAGAACCTCCACGCTTGCGACTGTGGCAATCAGCACCCTACCAAGTGAATACCAGGACTTTCAAGATGTCTTTCAGAAAGAACAGGCTAATACCCTGCCACCGCATAGACCATACGATTGCCAAATCGACCTGATACCCAGCGCACAAATCCCTTGTGGGCGAATTTACGCACTCACAGAACCAGAAAACCAGCACATGAAGGCCTATCTTGACCAATACCTGGCCAACGGGTTCATCCGTCCCTCGAAGTCTCCAGCAGCCAGTCCTCTATTCTTCGTACCGAAAAAGGAGGGGGACTTGAGAACATGCATCGACTATCGCGCACTGAACCAGATTACCGTAAAAAAACGCTACCCCGTGCCACTCATCCCTGAATTGCTTGATCAAGTCAAAGATGCCCAAATCTACACAAAACTAGACCTGAGGGGGGCATATCACCTTGTTCACGTAAAATAGGGGGACAAATGGAAAACTGCTTTTCACACCAAATACGGCTTCTCCGAATATCAAGTAATGCCCTTTGGCCTTTGCAATGCGCCTGCTGTATTTCAATACTTCATGAGCGATGTCCTACGGGAATTGATTGCTGTCTGTGCTCTAGTGTACATCGACGATATCCTAATATATTCCGCATCAAAGCAGGACCACGTTAAACACGTCCGATCCATATTGGAGAAACTCTGTCAACACCAGCTCTACGCCAAGCTCGAAAAGTGCTCATTCCACGTCTCTGAGGTGGAATTCCTGGGCTTTATTCTCAGCACAAATGGAATCTGAATGGATGTACACAAGGTAGATGCTATCCTGAACTGGCCATCCCCAAATTCATTCAAGAGGGTTCAAAGTATGCTGGGTTTTGCAAACTTCTACCGCCGGTTCATCCCAGGATTTTCGCAAATCGTGCATCCCATCACGTCATTACTAAGGAAAAGCAACAAAAACTTCCAGTGGACAACAGAAGCCGAGGAGGCTTTCCAGGAACTCAAAGCAAGATTCACATCTGCCCCAATCTTACGCCACCCTCGCCCTGATCTCCCATACCTGGTGGAAACAGACGCCTCAAGCATGGCTATGGGAGCCGTCCTCTCACAAAAGGACCCCCGAAACGGGCCAGTTACAACCTGTTGCCTTCTGGTCACGTAAATTCACACCCCCTGAACTCAATTACGCTATCACAGACAAAGAACTCCTGGCCATTAAGTCAGCCTTTAGGGCATGGCGGCACTACTTCTTGGGTGCCAGACACACAATCACCGTAATAACTGACCACCGGAACCTCCAGTACCTAAAAACGGCAAAGGCCCAATCCTCACGACAACTACGTTGGGCTCTTTTTTTTGCTGAATATGACTACGTGATTACATTTCGACCAGGGGTGAAAAACGGGAAGGCCGATGCCCTTTCCCGTATGGGGGTAGGAGAGCAAGGGTATCAGACCCCTGACCCAATAGCAATCATCCCGAGTGACAAGCTCCTAGGAATCAAAGCAACCATAACTCAGAAAGAATGACATGAAGAAATCCAAAACCTGATGGGTCCGGAGCAATTACAAGCGTGGAGTGCACAAGGAGAACATTACATGATAAAAGATCAGATGCCGTACTTCAGGAATCATTTATTCAAACCAAGAACCAAGAACTATGAGAACAAGTCATGTCCGGTTATCATGATTCCTTGATCGAGGGCCACCCCGGAATCGCTAAAACTCTAGCCACGGTAAAACGAAATTATTGGTGGCCCACGTGGCGTAAAGACATTATCCAATTCATCCTATCTTGTGGAGTGTGTGCTCAAAAAAAGTCACCCAAGCAGAAACCGGCTGGGCTATTACAACCATTGGAAATCCCACCAGCACCCTGGCACACGTTGTCCCTCGATTTTATTACTGACTTACCACCCAGTCAAGGGTTTAACACTATTCTGGTGGTCGTGGACCTATTTCCAAAAATGTCACATTTCATTCCTCTTAAGGGGCTCCCAAACGCTTCCACTCTGGCAAAGGTATTTCTTGAAGGCATTGTACGGCTCCATGGGTTTCCTTCAGTTTTGGTCTCAGACCGAGGTACTCAGTTCGTATCTAACTTCTGGAGAAAATGCTGCTCTATGGCCCAGATCGACATCGGCTATCCACCAGTCCCCATCCCCAAACGGATGGTCAAACTGAGAGGACAAATCAGACGCTCGAGCAGTATCTGCGTTGCATGTTACACCAAGCTGAAGGAAGCTTGTTCTACCTATTATGGATAGCTGAATATGCTTATAATAATTCCCTACACACCAGCACTGGGCAGACACCCTTTTATACCATGTATGGCAGGCACCCACGTACTTCTGAGTTGGATGTTCCTACAACCCTGGAAATGCCAGCAGTCAAAACCTTGCACACAACCATTTCTCAAACCTCAACACCGAGCAAAGGCCCCCAACTACCAAATGGGAGACAAAGTCTGGCTGGCGTCTAAACACGTGTCCATTAAAGGAACCCGAACTTTCTGTCCAAGATACCTGGGTCCATTCACCATCACCTCCGTGATAAATCCTGTGGCGGTCAGACGAGCTTTGCCGTCAAACATGCAGATTCATCCTGTGTTCCACGTGTCTCTCCTTAAACCTGTTCAACCTGGGTGCCAGAATTCGAAGTCAAGGACATCCTAGATTCAAAGTACGTCAGATCCAAATTATACTACTTAGTAGACTGGAAGGGATATGGTCCACAAGACCGGACATGGGAGCCTTGTGAGTACATCCATGCACCTCGCTTGCTTAGACGATTTCATCAAAACCATCCAACCAAACCAGGACCAGACAGAAGAGCCACTTTTACGCTCACCTGGTATCCACGGGGACGCCACCCAGCTGTGGGAACTCTAGTATCCTTCTAAGCCGCTCCTACGTATGATCAGCGGAGAAGTTCTGCCTGGAATACAGGTGGGCAATGTTCAAGACTGGGCAACTGGGGTAAGAGCCTACCAACACCCCGTATGCCCGCAGCCCCTCCCGGACCTTTCCTCACCTTGTTATGGGTTTTGCCGTGCTCTCCGTCCTGCCTTCTTGGCAGGGGCGCGTTGTCCTTTGTGGGCGAGTGCGATCTAGTTACTTCACTGATACAGGCCCTTTTGAGTCTTTCAGGTAGGTCGTATTACTGTTATACTTGTATGCCTTTCTTTGGTTTAAGTAATGTCTTTTCTCTTTCCTTAGGTGCGTGGAAGTTCGCTGTGGAACGTTGGCTGAGTTGGGACTCGCCGGTAGGTGATGGTGCTTCGAGAGCGCCTTGATGCAGTAAGTAGGCGCTATGTGCAGCGCTATGATGCCTTGCCTTTGCTAACCTGTTGTCTTTTGTTCCCGTAGGTTGCAGTGCTTACCCGGAGCAAGAAGTCCCAAGACGATGCTGGTTGGTGGGCGACTCGTGAGGTAAGCTGCCGGCACGATTGTAAAATGTCTAATGTCCTGTTTCTCTCCTTTTTCAGATCCGTTGATCCGGGAGGCTCGCTGTTCCTTGGATGCTGTTTGCAGGAGCGGAGGGCAGCTAGCGATGGAATCACAGGTAAGCTGCTGCTATTAACGATGTCCTTTTGGTTTTCAGATGCTGTTCTTCCGAGGTTCGCAGGTGCAGCTGAACACGATGAGCGTCACGTTGCAGGATTGCAAAGTAACGCAAAGCGTGTCCTTCAAGTCGGGTGTGGTTTAAATAGCTTCAGAAAAGTAGTCCAGGTAAAGTAGTTCCTAGGCTACCACACCCAAAACACTATACCGCATAGCTTGGTTCCAAGGGAACCAAGCCATGTGGGTGCCTCCATGTTGGCTGGCATTGGAAATAAAGTAGTCCCAAAACACAAGTCCTAACGAAGCATGAGCTTGGCGCCAACGGCGCCAGGACTGGCCCCAAGAGGGCTTCAGCAAAGGATGCCTGAGTTTGTTTAAGACCCGATCCAAGGCCCCTCTTGGCCCATGGGGTGGCCAGGGTTTTTTTTATATATGGGTTGTGACAGCCACCTTGAGAGGGGCCTTAGGGGGGAGTGCTGTCATGATTCCTGCCCCTCATGTCCCCAGCCCTCCAAGATGTCAGGCTGGAGCAAGCCCACGATCACCTACATGGCCCTCAAGGGCCTCTCCATCCCTCCAAAGACCCACTTGGAGTCAGACTTGGCGCTTGTGGCACCAGACTCACTCACTCCCATAGGATAACATTGGGGATTGGACTTGCAGTGCATTGATGGGGACAAGATGGATGCCCCCACATATTTCGGTTCCCACAACTGCATGTGCGGCCTAGTCTTTTGGGTGTGGTTCAGCCCAGAGACACCTGGGATACCCAGAGACTATTTAAGCCACGCCCAGGCTGAGAAACATGCTTTGTGTTTTCTGCACCTGCAGCGTGACACTCACCGTGTTCGGATCGGTCTCCAGTAGGCCTGCATCTTTCTTCTGCGCTCAGCTCCTGCAAGAATAAGAACACCGTTAGGAGCAGCCTGTCCTTGCAGCACTTCTGCCCATCATTCATCGCTCCTTCTGTTCTGCGGGCATCTTCGGCGGTGTCTTTCCCATCCCGGCACGCTGCTTCCTAAGGAAAAGGAAAAAGAACAGAAAAAAGGCATTAATAAGCTTTCTGCAAATCTTTGCTTATTTTTAAATACTGTTCGAGCTTCAAACGCTTACCTGAATCCCAGCCGCTCTGGGGGAACTCTGTCTCCGGAACTTCTCATCCATCTGGGGAAAGACACTCCAGGTTAGCGTGGAAACATCTAGAGGCGCTGCATACCGCGCTTACTCACCGCATTTGTTCTTCATAACTGGTATCCGCACTGAAAACGTTGCAGCGCCTAGAAGACACAGAAAAAGAACTCAGTTCAATACAAATATGAAAGGGGTGCATCGTGCATCGCGCTCTCACTCACCTTCAGCGCTACTCATCTCAGCAGCACGCCGCCATCCCTGGACGCCGGCCATCATCTGAGGAAGGAAAGGAACTAAGTTAGAGAAATGTTTAAAAGACTCATTATACTTACCTGTTGGACTCTTGCCAGTGAAGTAATTAGGCAGCAACGAGCCCGCATCAATCAACGCGCCCCTGCGCTGAAAGCAGGATGGAGAGCGCACTTTCCAAGAAAACAAGGTGAGCTGTGAATCAAAGGGAAGGTTTGGACCCCGGGAAAGAAGGGGTTCAAGCACACAGAGACAAAAGGGAGTTAAACTCTACCAATCCTGTGTTTCAGGACCAGTCTCCAGTCGAAAAGCCTCCAGGGAAGGTTTTGAGGTCGTAAGAGGTCAGAACAGGCTGAGTGACGTCCCTGTGGATACCAGGTCAGCGTTACACTTTTGTGAGAGGAGGAGCTCTATCTGCCTGTATGGATACCATCATCAATGCGCTCTTCAGCAACATCTTCGTGCAACACCCCAGGATCATCTGACACAAAGAAAACATTACAAGAAAAATTACCACAATGGGAACCAGCATTTATATGACTATTTCTAACCATGACGCAGCCTATTGAAAAATTAAGTCGAACCACTCATCAGCGTTCAGCCCAACTTCTTTCTCCATCATGACCCTCAGGTTATGCAGGGTTCCTTTAGCATGGGACAGGGACCCAGGGTCTGCATCGTTTGGAGTATGTAGGTACTGCAAGACAGACCAATTCTCTTGCACACGCCCCCTCCCGTAGCCTTGAGCAGATTCAGAATATATTGGTTATTGCCCGTAATTTCGTTTTTAGAGAATTAAGGCCCTGCTCTGTCTGGTTTGCCATCTGCAAAATCTCCCATATGGTTATCTGCAGCCATTTGGCGTTTGCTGCAGCATGGATACCTGCCACCAGGAGGGAGGCAAAAAAGGTTTCAGTTTTGGTAAATATGTGGTATTGCTCTGGATATGCCTCTAATTTCTTGGAGGAGTCTTTTGATAGGCAATTTGATCATTTTTGTCAATGCCTTTTAGTGAGTGATGGGTATGCTTGTTGGACGGGGACTTAGTTGGTTCTGGGGCTGGCACATTTATAACTGACAAAAACCCCAGAGTGTAGGGTGGTCAGTGAGCAAATACTCCTCCATGATGGTGGGAGGTGCAAATATGCATATTGTCCACCCACCCAGAACACGTCCATCAATGTTGCTCTACCTTGAGTCAGATCTGGAATGAAGAGAGTCTTATTGCACTGACTGTTCATTCCCATCAATATAGTGCCATTTCCTCGAAAGCAAAAGGAATACTCTGCCAGCCTCTGTACCTTTGCTGGTGTTTCACTTAGCTCGATCTATGTCAATTTAGGCACATCATTTCCCCATGTCCTAGCACAGTTCTCATTCACACGTGCCCTACATCTTCTGATAACCCCAGTAATCCCCCACTGCACAGCTCACTGCTCCTGCCACCAATCTCTTCCTTCTTCCATGTTCAGCAATGGTCTTATTTTGCACCACACTTGTTCTTTCTTCTTGGCACATTCTTCATCGTCTTGATCCATGATTACTGCTTGTACGCTGTACCCTTGGAACAGACTTTGCACTCTGCAGAGGGCTAAATGCCCCAGGCACTGGGCTAAATGACACAACACGTATATATACCCATGGGTGTATACAAACTCTCATAGCATTTGACAATTGTTCTTTCTTTTGCAATCTCTTTACAATGCAACAAACTTTTAATTGTTATCACAATACTCTTTATTGTATATTGCACATAGAAAAAAGGTGGAAAAACTATGTATAAAAATGTCATTCATTTAAAATACATAGCTAAATCTGTAATTCAACAATTATTTCGAATTGAAAAAACACACAACCACATTCATTCTCATACATAATTCATTCATACAGTGCAAAAGACGCAAGATAAACAATTTATGGAAATAGTAGGTCTAAATGGGGCATAATTCTTGAGGTATAAACGACTTGGGTGCACGTATCAGAAAGCATACATAGAAGCTCTCGTTTGACCTCTCCCTCCCAACCTAGCGCATGTGATTATACCACATGTCCTATTTGGGGTGATGCACATTGACCACAGCGCCGAAGATTACTTCTGTATACTGTTTGTATTCTATATCTTCTTAATTTTCCCACCTGGTTTGTGTTATTACCTATAATATTCCAAAAGTAACATCTGTTTCATTTCCATACCAGCTTTATATGCCCCAACCATATCAAATAACAACACAAAAATGCCATGCTTACTCAAAAAAATAACACAACATAAACAACATAACATATACATGTAGTGATAAACAGTACCCGCACCCCCCTGGGATCCAGCCCTTTGTGCAAAGTAAATCACTCCTAATTACCTTCCCACACAAATAAGGTTTAAGACGCACGATGAACTCAGTCTGGAAAAAAGCCAATCACACAGAATATACGATGCTTGCATTTATTATCTACAGTGTCTAATGAGAACTAAGCAGCAATTTACAATAATGTGGAAATAGAAAGTGCAAGCTATATAATGCCAATTATCAATCACAGATGAATATGCAATTATTTGGTCTTACGCTCCTAATAATGTAGATGAAGGTACGATCTGATCACACCCAGGACCCTCGCCGCTACAGGTGCCCGGCACTCCTCGGAAGAGGAGGGGAGGACTGGCCAAGCCCCCACAGTCCTACACCAGAGTGGGGATGTGATGCTAGGAGTCTCGGCCCAGATAGTGCACAGCTGGTCGTCCAGGCACTGTTCTTCTTGGTACGCGCGTCTTTCCAAAAGTCCAGGATGAGTCCTCTCTTCCCTGGTCCAAGTATAGTTCTCTTATTAGGAGCTGCACGTCAATCATCATGACGTGTCAGCTCTTCGAGAAGCTTCTAGGCTCACCCTTCCAGGCAGTAAACATGTTTTCGCTTGGAAAGTTACAAGACTGGAAACAGCCAGTCTTGGCTCCCAGGCTTCGGGTACTGTGTTTTGAGAAGATCTGACATTCTTGCCTTATCAGTGCACCTGACTCGCAGAGCGAAGACGAGCAAAGCTGTGCCTGGCTCCCAAGGGCTGCGTAGAGCCTCTTGCAAATGCTAAATGTTTTATGTCTTCAGAAAAGGCCTTCGCAATTAACCCCTTGCAAGCATGCAGGCTCACCCAGTTCGAGAGGCCTGGTTGATGTCAGCATTTTCCTGCACGCTTCGAATAGGCTCTAATACACACAAGATAGCTCAGTGGGTTAGTGCAAATGCAGGTTACTGCAAGCGCCTAGCAGCTTATCACGACATTCCACCCCTTTCGAAGTGAGGCCTGAAAATGCTGACTCAGTTCCACGATTTGGAAGCATGTACGGTGTGCTGTAGGCCGATTAAGCGTTTCTCTAGCACAGTCATTCTAGTATAAAGGAAAGACATTCTGCGCAAGAGCCCAATGAAGACGATAAGGATGAATATTAGGGAAATCAGCAACCACAGCAATGGGTGCAGTATTATATTAAGCAGTTTAGTGGAGGAGGGAGACCATCCAGTGAATACATCCCACCAGTGGTGAGTATTAACTGATTGCAGATGGTCAGCAGTTTTGATTAATTGGTTTCTGTCTATTATCAGCTTGTACTCTGCAGAAATAACTGAGGTAGCTAGCGTCTGGGAATCTTTCCAAGCAGTTTGAGAAAACTGTCTAATAGCTTGAAGCCGGGTAGTAATCACCCCATAGGGTAAAGTCCAGTTAAGCAAATGCGTGAGCTCAGCATGCAGAGTAGTGTGAGACCACTGGGCTATAGAATATAAGGTGTGAGTAACAATGTCTAAGATAGTCACAACCTGATCTACGCAAAATACTTGAGGATTCCCTAATAACCTATAATTGTTAATAAGCAAGGAATGATTAGTAACTACGCAAGCTTTATGCTGATCTATCTGGAAGATGTCAGTCCCATTTATGTGGTATTGCATCCAGGTGCACTCCCCTGCTACGGGATGCATGCTTGGGTCCGGAAACCTCCCAATTAGGGGACACACCCACCCCTGATCCCAGGGTATGCAGGTGTGACTGTGGATGGTGTAGTTTTGGCTGTCTAACCATTCCCCTCGTATTTGCGGAACCCACCAGGAACCATTGATTTTCATAGGCAATACTATAAAAGGGCACCATATTTCTAGAGCATAAGCGGTCCTACTAACTTGCATTAACGCATGGCATGTGTTATTCATGCAATCAAAAGCAAGCGGCTTAATCCATATGTTTGCTGGTAACTGTAACTCTGTGTGCCAGTGGGTTGAAGATAGTCGCCCCCATTCGGAGCGGAAAGCCAACACCTGCTGATTTAGCAAAGTTTGCCATAGAATGCATCGTGTGTCTTTAGCAGTGTTGTTGACCTGCCCTATGGCAGAGAAAATGTCTTCATAGCTGAAATTCTGCGACTTCCAATGGTTGCCAATACTTGTAGCAGTGTTGCGCAGGGTAGGGCTTATCAATGGGCCCCACTGGGCCAGAAGCTTTACAGCGCCGCTGGCATCAGAACCCATAGTGGCTAACTTGTTGCGCACAGTTTCTATGTCAAAAGCATTTAAAGCCCCCGTTCCCACTCCCGCTGCACCCGCAATCAATGAATCTAAACCCCTAGTTACGCGCAATTTGGTGATGGGCCATAGAAATTGACTCCATTTATAGCAGCTTGGTAGTACTAAGGAAACATTGCCCCGTGACAAATCTATGTCTAAGTGTACCTCTGAAATGATGGACGCGTGCATCACATGTCTGCAATTTAAATGTTGTCTTACTACTGGAAAATCTAGCATGTTCACAGTTTCTACTTTGTGTGATTTGAAAAACACCATCCTCCAAGTGGGATGCCTACCATATACAATATTGGTTTTTGATATAAACACCATACTACCATCTGATAGAGGCTGTTTCAACGTACAATTGTATGAAAGGCATTTGGTCAAGTTATAGTCCAGAAAATCTTGGCGAGTACACTCGCTGCAGTTCTTGGGGCAAAAGAAACATGAAACATCAAATAAATTATTTGATCCATTCACTGCAACATTTGGGCCTAGGATTTCATAAGCACCAGTCATATGAGTTAGTGACAAAAGGTGTCCGACAATGTGCCAATCTAGAACTCTTGCAGTTCCATGTGGATACTCATTTGTAACGCTTTTCTCACAGGTTACAGTGCGGTTATAGTTATCACGCAGGACTGGAGCATCAGGTGTAGTGCATGCGATTCTCAGAGTACATGTGGCGTCTTGCATCAACCCACTCTTTACAGAGAAAGCGTTGGTTTGGCAGGCCAGGAGCACCCACAGCAAGGCAAGTCCAATCCCCTTCATACTGCTCTACGTTCGTGGTATGAGCCTAGTAGCGGGAATATAAACAGGCATGTCAGAATTATGCAAAAGTACAACATAAGTACTTCCAACACCTTGACTTAACACTTCCCCAGCCTCAGGTTTTTTGTTTGGATAGTGCACCCACACCTTTTTCCCCGTGCTACCGAAGCCTCCTTCCCCTGTCAATGTAGTGTCTGGGGATTGTTTGCTTTCTACCACTAGGGGAACAACTGCTTGCTCACAAATCAATTGTGCAATTCGGTCATATTTGGTTAATGGTACTGCAGATGCACCAGCATTATGTAAAAGTACCGAAACAGTCCCTCTATAATCAGGATCAATCACACCTCCCAATATGTCAATGCCTTTTTTCGCGAGGCTGGATCATGCAGCAATGCGTCCATAAGTGCCAGCCGGCAATTTGATGCCAATACCCAGCGAGATGGATTTGGTTTGCCCCGCCGGTATAACATCATCTTCACAGGTAGATAGATCAAGTCCAATGCTGCCTGCAGTGGCTTGCACAGGCAGCTTTGCTTCTTTGTCAGTTTTCCACACAACAAGAGTCTTTGTGGATTCCACTTTCTCACTTGTCAGTCTCACAAAGGGTGTCTGGTGGTTTCCCAGCGGACGATTGTTCAGTTCAAACAGCACTTGTGCCAGATGTTTGGACCACCCCTTGAGAGTGTGAGTCTTAGTCAGCTTCTTTATTTGTTGCTTGAGCAGCCCATTGCTACGTTCCACCAGAGCAGAGGATTCTGGGTATCGGCTGATGTGCAGTGTCCATTTTATGCCTTGCTCTAGTGCCCAGTCTTGCACATTGTGTCCAGCAAAATGGCTGCCTTGGTCTGATTGGATTTTGTCTGGAATGCCATAGTGCCTGATGAGGTATTCCATTCCTTGCAAGGTAGCCCGTTGATCTGCATGGGCGGCTGGATAAGCTAACAGCAGTCCAGAGTATGTGTCTACCATGGTCAACACATAATGCTTTCCATTCTCGGACGGTAAAGGGCCAATGTAGTCAACTTGCCATACGCTAGCAGCTCTTTCACCTCTTCTCAAAGGGCCTTGAGGCTTCCTCCCCAGAGGGTAGTGTTTCACTTCGCAGCACACGGGACATTGGGAGGCAGCTTGTCTGGCTTGATCCATGGTAATGGGCAATTGTCTCTGTTTTGCCCATTGATAAGTTCCTGTTTGCCCTAGATGCCCTGAGGTTTGGTGTGCCCAGTCCGCCATCCCTTGCAGCACCTCAGCTTCTTGCGGTGTTGTCACTGGGTGAATCTTTGCCATTTGGTCCACTTCATTGTTGAACAGGGCAGCCAGTGAGGTGTCGGGGGGCATGTGTGCATCGACATGCCCAATGCAGATTTTGCACCTCTCACCTTTGCACCACATCTCTTCCCAGATGTCTGGCCCTCCCCAGATCGGAGTGTTCTTGATCTGCCAGCCATCTCTTCTCCATGCCGGTGCCCAATGTGTCAGGCCTTGATATGTGGCCCAACTGTCTGTGTATATGTATGCAGTCTCTGTTTCCTTCACCTGTTCAATCACGGAGGCCACTGCCTGCAGTTCAGCATACTGACTTGATCCTCCCACATCTTCTCTCATTAGCAGTGTTTCTCGGTGGGGCTGGAATGCGACAGCTTGCCAGTGTCTTTGCCCTTTATCATACTTTGCGGTGCCGTCCGTGAACCATGCAGACTTTTGTTCTTCCTCTGTCAATGTATCATAGGCGGGTGCGACTTTGAAGGGAGATTCTGGCAACGCCACAGGTGTGTTTGGTTCAGGCATCGCTTCCAGATCTACTGCCTCCGGCATTTGTTCTTGCAGTCTGGAAACCCCTGTGCGGCCAGCTTTCGCACGTTGCTGTAAATACCATTTCCATTTGACATGAGTGGCGTCTTGTGCTCTGCCACTTTTCCCGCTTGCAGCAGTGTCACGCACCCAGCCCATGATTGGAATTTCTGTGCAAATTGTCACTGGTTGCTCGCCTGTGATTCTTTCAGTTTCAACTAGAGCCCAGTAGACTGCAGCAACTTGTTTCTCAAGCGGAGTGTATCTTGTCATAGGATCTGTGAGCTTCCTTGACCAGAACCCCCGTGGCACTCTTTTCTGTCCTTGCTTTTGCCACAAGCTCCACACAGCCACGTCATTGTAGACAAGAATTTCCAATTCAAAAGGATCAGTTTTTGTCATGGGCCCCAGGATGATGTAATTTTGCAATGCGTCTTTAGCCTGTTGGAAGGAAGTCTGTTGCTCTAGGCCCCATGTAAAGTCATGTTTCTTTCTGGTGACTTTGTAAATGGGTTTCAGTATCAGGCTTAAATGAGGTATGTGATTTCTCCAAAAACCCATTAACCCAGTGAATCTTTGTGCCTCTTTTTTATCTGCTGGTGGAGCCATCTGCTGAACCATATCAATTACCGGGTCGGGAATTTTCTTAACTGACCCAGACCAGATTGCACCTAGACATTTCACCTCTTGAGCAGGCCCCTGTACCTTTTTGGGATTTATGGCCCACCCCCGATTTTGCATGTGTGTGATAAACTTTTCAGCAGCGTTTTCTACATGTTCTTTCTCAGCACTGGTCAGCATGATGTCATCAATGTAATGGGCAATAAATACATCATCCAACTGCACCATCTTTAAGTCTCTGGCAATCAATCCATGACACAGAGTGGGACTATGCACATACCCCTGGGGCAATTTAGTAAAGGTAAATTGTCTGTCTCCCCAAGTGATAGCAAATTGGTCTTGTGATTCAGTGTCAATATCAATGGAGAAAAATGCATTGGCCAGGTCAAGGACCACATGCCATTCACCCACTTCTCTCGTAAGGTTTTCAATCAGGGTGATGATGTCTGGCACCGCCGCAGCTAAGGGCGGCACCTTCTTGTTCAAAATGCGGTAATCAATTGTCAGACGCCATGCCCCATCCGGGCGGCGGACAGGCCAGATCGGCGAGTAGAATGGACTGACTGCCGGCCTCATTATGCCAGCTTTCACCAATGACTCAATAGTTTCACCAATCTCTTTATGTCCTCCTGGCAACCGGTACTGTTTCACGCACACTGGGTCAGCAGGAGGAGGTAAATGCAAGGGGGACCATTTGGCATGCCCAACCACAACGGGGTTAATAACTCTCACATGGATTTTTCGATTGCCAAAAACAAATTCGCCTAAATCTATAGTCACACTTTTGCCCAACAACACATCCATGCCAAGGATGTACTCCGGTAGATCTGCAATCAAAACATTTGCTGTGAAAGGCAATCCCTCGCCAATTGACATTTTTACATTAAAGGCTTTTGCAACAGTTTCTGCTCCCCCATAACCATTGACCAAAACTCTGGGACCAGATAATTTACTGGGATTGCCATTCAGAATGGTTACCTCAGCTCCTGTGTCTAATAGAGCCAATTGACAAGGGGGGTCCTGGGAGTCTCTCTGCCAGACATTAGTCCTGGTTACGAGAGACTTACCCAGAGTCTTTAGCTCACTTTCTTTCACAGAGAAGAAATATCCCAAACATATCAGTCTTTGTCCTGCCCTGGGGCAGTCCAGCACCGAAATGCTAGGCAATTCTCCTCTGAACAAGAGTACCAACAGCATCCCCAGACACGTGTTTCGGTCTGGTTGGACCTCATCAGTAGGGAGGAGCTGTGCCTCTCTAAGAATAGTGAGCACGGGGTCCACGTCTGGATTCCCCTAGTAACTTAGGGTGACACCCAAAGTTACTTGAATATGCAAATTGACAAGGGGGGTCCTGGGAGTCTCTCTGCCAGACATTAGTCCTGGTTACGAGAGACTTACCCAGAGTCTTTAGCTCACTTTTTTTTACAGAGAAGAAATATCCCAAACATATCAGTCTTTGTCCTGCCCTGGGGCAGTCCAGCACCGAAATGCTAGGCAATTCTCCTCTGAACAAGAGTACCAACAGCATCCCCAGACACGTGTTTCGGTCTGGTTGGACCTCATCAGTAGGGAGGAGCTGTGCCTCTCTAAGAATAGTGAGCACGGGGTCCACGTCTGGATTCCCCTAGTAACTTAGGGTGACACCCAAAGTTACTTGAATATGCAAATTGACAAGGGGGGTCCTGGGAGTCTCTCTGCCAGACATTAGTCCTGGTTACGAGAGACTTACCCAGAGTCTTTGGCTCACTTTCTTTCACAGAGAAGAAATATCCAAAACATGTTTTACTTTCTCATCCAAATACAATGTAAGTGGCACAAAAAGGCGTCTGTCTCTGGGACTAGTTCTCTTTATTAACCGTACCTCAAAGACAGAGCCAGCCCTTCAATCAAAAATGGGGTCTGGGACCTCCCACTTGTCCTTTGCCCAATCAGGGTAACCTTTTGCTCGCACTTTGGGCTTCAACACCTCCTCTTCAGAGGGTGCAGAGGGCTTAGTTTTTCCCGATCCCTGTTTTTTCAATTTCTTCCATTTCTCAAGCAGCACAGATGTGGGTTTACCGTCTATCTCTTCCCTTGGAATTCCCGCTTTTAGCAGGTCCACCCACATTTGTCTGCTTGTGATCTCGACAGTATCAGCTTTCTCTTTAGACTTTACATTTTTACCACGCTTTTTCTCTGAATCATTGTTTGCAGCCACTAGGCGCGCTGCTTTACGCACATCCAGCCCTTCTAATTTCCCTTACAGAAGTGCCACTTCACCAATGGCTTTGCCTTGCGCTGGACCCAGCAATGAAAGCAATGCACCCTTCATGTGACTCGGTGCATTTCTTAACAAACGTGCGCGCATGCCAGCTGTAAACAACTCCATGTCAGGCCCTGCAAAATTTGCACTGTACAGTGCACACTGTAAACCCATCTCTCTAAGCTGATCTGTTGCTTCAGTTAGTGATTGCCAACCGCCCCAACTCTCTTCCATATCCATTGGACTCACATACAGAGTCATTAGGGCAGTCTGAAGCCAATTAAACAAGGAATGAGAGCCTTGCTGCCCGAGCGCACCGCGCACTATCTGTCCCAACATCACATTAGTAGTGAGTGAACCCATCTTTAACAGTTCTTCTGGGGTTAAGAAGATACTATCGGCCCCCGTGTCCCAGAGGCGAAGGAACCACCTCAGAAGTGCTTCACCTGGCTTCTGTCTAAATAACTTAGCAATCTCTAAAAGCTCTGTCTGTGTATAATCGCGGACAATCCTAGTATTCTGAATATTTGCACCGCCAGCTTGGCCTTTTGACTTGTTAGTGATTAACGGTCGCGCTGGATAAACACATTTCTTTGGAGCACATTCCAGCTCCCCTTCATCAGAACAATCTAATTCAGCAAGCCTAATTTCAACAGATTCATTCCAGTCATATGCTTGCTCAGTTTCGCTATCACTGACTTCACCGACCATAAATTTGGGTCCCAGTTATCTTTCCTAATTAGCGCGCGAATCCTTATCTTTGACGGATTGCCCCGCCGCTGTCTGCGCTTGTGCGTGGCTACACGCACAGCTAAAGAGGCACACCTGTCCTCCATCTGATCAGCCCGCTTAACGGACGATTCAAGGGTCTCTCTCATAATGATTTGTTGCTCCTGGAGCAGGGAAATCTCATCTGTTAGTTTGCGAATCTGAGCATCTTTAAGCAATTCATTCTCATGCACATTTCTGTGCGCCTGCAGGAATAACCAGCCTATGTTTCCTGCTGCCTTTAGCTCTCTTCTGCATTTCTCAAGTGGTAAACTCTCCAAGCACTTACTAATTACCCCCGGGGAAACATCATTTTCAAGCATGTCCCATGCCCTCGGTGCCGAGTACCGATGCAAAATATCTGCCACACCCGACCAAGCATTTGATGCCGGCCATCCTGGAATGTGACAGAGTGTACTATCTTCCCCATTGCATTCATCTTTTGCATGTTTTTTCCAGAATGGCATCGTGCTCGTAAACCCTGCTCACAGCGCCAAATGTAGTGATAAACAGTACCCGCACCCCCTGGGATCCAGCCCTTTGTGCAAAGTAAATCACTCCTAATTACCTTCCCACACAAATAAGGTTTGAGACGCACGATGAACTCAGTCTGGAAAAAAGCCAATCACACAGAATATACGATGCTTGCATTTATTATCTAGAGTGTCTAATGAGAACTAAGCAGCAATTTACAATAATGCAGAAATAGAAAGTGCAAGCTATATAATGCCAATTATCAATCACAGATGAATATGCAATTATTTGGTCTTACGCTCCTAATAAAATGTAGATGAAGGTACAATCTGATCACACCCAGGACCCTCGAGGAGGAGGGGAGGACTGCCCAAGCCCCCACAGTCCTACACCAGAGTGGGGATGTGATGCTAGGAGTCTCGGCCCAGATAGTGCACAGCTGGTCGTCCAGGCACTGTTCTTCTTGGTACGCACGTCTTTCCAACAGTCCAGGATGAGTCCTCTCTTCCCTGGTCCAAGTATAGTTCTCTTATTAGGAGCTGCACGTCAATCATCATGACGTGTCAGCTCTTCGAGAAGCTTCTAGGCTCACCCTTCCGGGCAGTAAACATGTTTTCGCTTGGAAAGTTACAAGACTGGAAACAGCCATTCTTGGCTCCCAGGCTTCGGGTACTGTGTTTTGAGAATATCTGACTTTCTTGCCTTATCAGTGCACCTGACTCGCAGAGCGAAGACGAGCAAAGCTGTGCCTGGCTCCCAAGGGCTGCGTAGAGCCTCTTGCAAATGCTAAATGTTTTATGTCTTCAGAAAAGGCCTTCGCAATTAACCCCTTGCAAGCATGCAGGCTCACCCAGTTCGAGAGGCCTGGTTGATGTCAGCATTTTCCTCCACGCTTCGAATAGGCTCTAATACACACAAGATAGCTCAGTGGGTTAGTGCAAATGCAGGTTACTGCAAGCGCCTAGCGGCTTATCACGACAATACATTACACGTCGTCTGTAGGGTTGACTATTTAGAGGAAAAAAGAAAGCAGACAACCAAATAACAAAATCTAACTTCTTCATTATAGAAAGGGGATTGATGAACTGAAAAACAGGAAGTACGTGTGCCGCCAGGCATATTTTAATATTAATCAGGAATCTAACCATGGTCATGAGAAGGAGGGGTGGTGGAGGGCACTTTCCCAACGTTGGACAAGTGGACCCAATACTGCAGCTCCTTCACTCGGACAGCAAAAGGGGTTGAATAGATTTCTTCAAAAGGCCCCTGAAACTTCTGGTCACTCTAGCGGCGCACACATTCTGGAAAAAGATCTTCCCTCCAGGGTACAGCTGCGGTGGTGATAAGTTCAGTTCATCTGTCGGTGACACTTCATTTGTGTCATATCTTTTAGGAGCGATCTGTCGAGATAAAACTTTAATACACTTTGTTAATTCACGCAACTACCCTTGAAACCTCTCCCCGAAACTCCTGCAGCCCTGTGAGCATCTGATGCCATGCATGTAGGAGTAAGAGGCGTGTGCATCCTTCTCCCCATCACTTTCTCGTGCAGGGACAAGTGGTGGTCTTTGCTGGGCTGCAATTTTTAGGCTTAATAAAGTCAGAGGGAGATATTGCATCAAGTTCCTCCCTAACATTACACAACATTTAGATAACTTATTATTCAAAAGCCTATTCATCTTTTCAACAATTCCGTTTGCCTCAAGATGGTAAATTTAGCAGTGTGTGCTTTATCCCCAGTAGGGACACAATCTCCTTGAAGAGTTCATTAAAGAAGTGAGTCACTGGGGGTGGTACTCAGCAGGTGGATCTCATGGGAAGGGAAATCCCCTATGGGATTAGTGACCACCTGGGGTGAATGCAGTATTCCCAGCGCTCATCTTACTATAACATACCTTCCTCACCAAACCCTTAAAACACCATCCCCAGTGTTTCTATCTATTGCCCTAAAAGCAGTAAGGTATAAAATACTGGGAAGAGTGGGAGCTCCTCAAGAGAACTATATCCCTTGTGTACTGGGATGAGAAATAAGTACAAAGTACTGAATAGCACTCTAGAGAACCAACAAAAGCATTCCAGTCCTCCCTGGAGGGGTGGCCAGGAGGTGCTCTATGAAAGCAACAACAAAGCTGCCTCATTTGAGAAGCAGCTCCTGAAAGAGCAATAAGCAGAGAGGAGCCCCCGCAGGGGAATCCAGAAAGGGGTGAAGCCAGCAGAATGTGAATGCCCACCCAGAAAGATCCGCAAGATGGGAGATGCTCAGACTGGAACCCAGGCAGCCACAGAAGCCGTAACAGGAAGAGACCGCCGAAGAGCTGATCCAGAGAAGACAGAAAATGCAGCTCAAGCCCAGAGAGTGACTCTCATTTTCTCTGCCGGTCAGGACAGCAGAAGTTACGGTCCCACACTGGAATGAAGGAGGCAAGTGCAGTGTAGCAGCTGGCCAGATAGAAGGAACAGGAGTGGGAAGCCCAGCTGGAGTTGGTAAACCATGAGGACTACCCAAGACCATGCGGACCAGGCACAAAGGTAAGCAGATGAAAGGGGAGGTCCTGGGGCACCCGCAACATCCTGGCAGGAACTGTTAAGAGGGTCTGGGACTCGAACGGCATGGCGGGAGAGTAGACCAAGCCAACAGCAGTTTGAAATGCGAGTCTGGGACACACAAACACACAGGAGCTCAAGGAATCTGAGGGTCTGAGACCCTAAAAGGGGAAAGAGACAGAGGGGGGGAGCTATAACCCACGTAGAGCATCCGGGCTCAGCCTCCTCAGCACACTACTTGGCAGTGTGAAGGCCAGGGTTGCCAACAAGTGTCTGGGACCCCACCAGCCTGCAAGGCATCCAGGTCATTCTTCTTCAGGACAGTACTTGGCGGTGAGATAGCCAAGACTGTCAACAAGGGTCTGGGACCCCAACATCCTGGAAGGTTATCCAGCCCATTCTTTTTAGAGACAGTACCTGGCAGTCTGGAGGCCAGGGCTATCAACAAGGGTCAGGGACACTCACCACAGCTTGAGAAAGAGAGAGAACTGTGAGAACAACCAAGTGAACGGGGTCTGGGACCTGTGATTGGGTCATACACCCCAAACAGTGATTACGAAGAATATGAAGCTTACATGTAAAAGTGACACTTGGCAGGAGAGTAAACCAAGGCTGTGGGTGGAAGTGAAATCGGAGAGAGAAAACTATGTGAACAAGAACGTTGAGTACCCTACTTGGCAGGAGAGCGGACCAAGGAGAGGGTACTGATAAAAGGGCCAGAGACCCTCAACACAGCTTGGCAGGAAGAACCAGGCTAATCTTTATCTTTGTAGTATCCGAGAGTCGGGTCTGCCCACCAAGGGGCTGAGACCCTCAAGACAGCTTGGAAAAGGTGTCCAGGCCATTCTTCCGTGTTGCAGGGCCTGAGGGCCAGGCCTGCTAAGTAAAGGTAAGGACTTATACTGACCACTGAAGACACAGAGATATTCCGAGATAAAGTGGAAAGACTCAGGGGAGAGGGAATCAAAACCCTTGAGTCTTGTGGAACTTTTGTTTGGTTTTCTACACTGTCTTGGAACTTTTGGGTTTGAACTACAAGTCGGGCTGCAGGTCGACAGTCAAAGACACATTTCCCTTTTCACCTTTTGCTGAGTTTAGCTTGTGAGGGATAGGTTAGAATTTGGACACTGTGAGGGGTTGAAAATGCAAGACGGACACAAAGGTATAGTTTTTTCAAATGTTGCCATTTTATTAAATAAAAAGTGCTGAGATAAATACCAATCGTTCCCTAACCTAACAGGATATACCTACCTAGAAAACTAAAGCTAAAGAAAATTGAACCAGTGTCCAAAAGGATTCTGACCCTCACACTAATACACACAACAAAATTATACAAATAATATGTGGCTGTCTTCAATTCAACAAAACAATATACCACTTCAAACATAAAGGTTTCTAAAAGTGTTCCTTGTGACCGGGATTGAACTCTCTTCCCGGGATCAATTCAGGAATACCCTGAGCAAAGTTATGATTCAACAAAGTTCAGTCCAATGTAGCATAAAACGTCTTTTACATCTACTATGTCCTTCCACTTTGTAAAGTAAAGGCCTCTTTGCCAAATGTGTGTTCACAAATCCAAAACAACTGTTGGGTTCTACAATATACTTGTTAGTGAGGCAAATGTTTATCCCTCAAAACACTGGTTAATAAATCAGAATAATTGTTCTCTTCAGAATGCCAAAAAATTATTAGCACATTCCACTTTTATTCAAATTAAACACTTTTGTCAGAATAGCACAGCAACTACTTTTGATGAGGTAACAGTCTGTCAATGATAATAAGAACTTTCCACCACACCTTTCTGCCACAAACACACTTCTTCAAATGATCTTCTTTCCTGGTGTAGCCGCCTACCAGGAAGAAAACTCCTAAATCTAAAATACTCTTAGTAGCAATATTTGTTCCAGGATTCCCCATACCAGAATTGCTTGTGAGGAGGACTGAACAATGGCTGCCACTTCTTTTAGTCTCTTGAGTTTTGGCATCAGTGGAAACTCAAGATAGGAGAATTATTCTCATACTGTGTTCTATCTACTTCTTGGTAGCTTTTTGGCTGTTGGCAATGTGGGTTACAAATTTCCCCCTGTTGACATTGTGGGGTCTAATGCAAACCCCAGCAAAATTAACAGAAAGGCCAGACTTGACTCTAATGCGAAATACACTGTATAACGGAAAAGGACACACTGGGAAAATGCCATGGCAAGGCCTAAAACCTTCACGCAGCCAAGTGCCTAGTGAATGCAATGTGTCTTTCTAAAGGTGGCCCAAGGAACAGTCAAAATGGAAAATGTGTTTCTTGCCGATAGGGACACAATGAACAGTGGAAAAATGAAAAATGCCCATTGTGAAGGAAACTAAAACAGCAAGGTTCCACTTTCAGCTGCCAATTTAAACAGACTTTGGATAAAGCAAGAGAAATAATTATTCAGATCTGCATTAAACTATGATAGCAGAATGGCATGGATTAAACTAAGTAAGAGGCTTCACATAAATGAAAAATGCATGCCACATTGTAAAATCTGTATTTTCTTTCAGATACAATATGAGAATCTCTTAAAGTCTCTGAGGAAAACATGCATTTATTTTGTTGCTGGGCAAAAGTCAAAGGCCTTCCCCCATTGCAAGTGCCTGTCTGGTCCTTTATCTGGAAGGAACATTTCTGTGGAGCTGGGGCTCACCAAGTCTTTACAATGCACCGGCTGAACAGACCCGGCTTGAGTGGGGGAAATTACTTTAAAAATCTAAACTTTTAGATCAAAACTGAGGTGAACTTCAGATAACAGATGAAGGCCTGACCTTTGAAGATCCCGGCCCTGCATCCAAGCTGGTTATGGCAGCCATAAACTGACCATTAGCTTCAAGTCCAGGGCTGCTAATGGACTTTAATTGGAGACTGTGTAAACTTCAGCGTCGACCATGAGCAGATGCTCTGTAGGGCGTGATTTCAAGGAAATGGGAATTCCATTTTACACTGTGAAATGAAACTAAACTTATCAATATTAAACTATCTCATCATTAACTTGCATTACAGATGTGCTGTTAGTTTAATAACTGTTGAACCATTATGACTATAATTGCTATCGAGGTGTCATGTGGAAGCTGATGACTAGCCCGTGGTGTTGGTGTTCCTTGAGTTTCTGTCAGATGTATAATAATCCTGGAACAATTTAACATGTGTTCCTAGCCTCTCCAGAAATGTTCTGCATTGGAAACTCTCAGGGCTGGTCGGTTATTAAATATATCAGCATATAAATATGCACATTTCTAATCATTACAATGTTTGCATAAAGGGTGTAGGCTTGCTATGCGTGCATGCTATGTCGTGCCAAAATGAAAGTAACCTCTAACGATGCTTCATGCTGAAAGGAATCGAAATAACTATATATTGTGATATTTATCAGTTACAATATTTTATCATGTAGGTACGTTGTGTGCCAAAATCTGACATGAAAAATGCAAATGAGAAGAAGATATGGACCTGTTTCACATCAACTTCATCATAGAACTCCTAACCCTATCCTTAGAGAGGGGCTGGATCTAGTGGGTGGAGGGAAATGTAAATGACCTATCAGGTGTGTGAGATAGTATGCTGGTGCCCCTTTATATCAGGGGTACATAAAGTGGATGCTTTATGGGAAAAAAGGAGAGCTGCCTAAAACCATTGGGGTACCACATCGCCAGAGGGGAGCTGCTAAACCCCATCTGCCTGATTCCTAACAACTGCCTAATACCACGCAGGTGGAAATTAATATAAGCTGCTGCAGGATTAAGCTTTGCATGGGAGAGAGAAGCTGGGGATGGCTGTTGGCAATGCAGGTTATAGGTTAACCCCAATTGGTATCCCATGTAAGGGGAATTATGCCCTTACTGCCTCTTTATGATTTCTACACAGCCTTTTGGCTGTTGCCAATGCAGGTTATAGGTTTCCCACAGTTGGTATCCCACATCAGGGGAATTACACCTTTGCCACCTCTTTAATGTTCCTTTACTCATTTGGTATCCAGTTTTCCTTCTCGGAGCAGCCAAGGGTCATCGTTAGCATTAAGCCAACTCACTGGTCTTCTGCGGCATCTCCTTCTCGTGGTTGGGTACTGGGGTGGAACTCCTGTGTCCTGCCTGCGCTGACTCCAGCTCCCGCATACCTTTGGTGGACTGTGGGGCTCTTCCCTGGAGTTCTGACAGCCCTGATTATCTTCTGTAGCTTATCACACACCAATACGCCATATGCCGAGCTGCACTGCTGCTCACCTTCACTCCTCAAATCGACATCAGCTGGCGTTCTTACTTCTCTTCCCAGCATCTCAGGTGGGCTGTGCTGCATCTACTCCTTAAACATCTCCTTATTGCAGGTGTAATTCATGCCTGAATTTAAAGGTCCCGCGCAGGTGCCTTGGCCTGTAACAACTAGACGGCACATTATGATCAATAGCACTTTTAATCCTCACTGACTGCAAGCCCTCTTCCTCGTCTCAGTGCCATAGGCATTATGGGTACTGAAGTCCATATTGGATTGCACAGCATCAACTTTAGTTTGTTCTATTTTACGGTTAGTTTGTTTTGACTGCTTTATGAATTGAGAGTTGTCACAGTAAGGGCAGGTTGTGCAAAAGGTTTGTAGTTTAACATTGGAGTGAGGATTTCTATGTAAGGCAGATTTATGACAATTAAGAGATGTCATTTTTAATTCCTGAACTCCCAAAGTACAAACCTTATTCTCTTTAGTTGATTCCTCATAACATGTTCTTTGGGTATTTTTATGGGAGGGATTTGTACATTGACAGTATGCCATTAGGTATTTGGGAATTATGGGACTCTCATCCTCAGAAGAAGATGAATACAGCGTCTCACGTGGAGGAGTCCCCACTTCCCCCTGATAGCCGTCTCCTCCCATGTGATCTTCCCTCCTGATACCACCCCCAGGGTTAGGATCTGGTAGCGGCTGCCTTCCCCTGGCCCCATGGGAAGAGACGTTAGGCTGGGGTTTAGTGATGGCTCTGCAGGATTCATCACAACACAGGATCGTGAACTGTACTTTGGACATTATGCCAAAGACAGTTTCATTACCTAGTTTTGTTGAGGCAGAGAAACCCCTCTTAGAGGTAGGGTTAGTTAGGATTTCCTCTACCCCCCCTTGTTTTTAACAAAAGACTTTGCCAATCAACATGCCACCCTTGTGTACGTCACTTACCCCTACACCGTCACACAGTATAAAGCACCCAAAGACCAGTGTAAGGGGTGCAGTATATCTGGCAGCAGGTGACAGTATAAGGCACTCAAAGCCAAGTGAGGCCACTGAAGGATACCTGGCAGCGTGTGACATTATAAAGCACCCAAAACCCAGAGTAAGGGGTGCAGAATACCTGGCAATGTGTGACTGTATAAGGCACTCAAATCCCAGTGAATGGGATGAAGGATACCTGGCAGTTTGTGGCAGTATAAGGCACTCAAAGCCCAGTGACACGTGTTCTGAATACCTGTCGACATGTGACGGTATAAGCGCCCTAAGCCGAGTGAGAGCGGTGCAGAATGCTGTCAGTGTGTGATAGTGTAAGGCACCATAGCCCAATGAAGGGTGCAGAATCCCTGACAGTGTGTGACAATGTAGGCCACCCAAATCCAAGTGACAGGGGTGCAGAATACCTGTCAGCATGTAACAGTATAAAGCACCCTAAGCCCAGAGACAGTGGCGCAGAATACCTGGCAGCAGGTGACAGTAAAAGGCACCCTAAGCCGAATGACAGGGGTGCAGAATACCTTGTCTTGTGTGTCTGTATAAGGGACCATAAGCCCAGTGACAGGGGTGCAGAATACCTGGCAGTGTGTGACATTATAAGGCACCAAAGCCCAGTGATAGGGATGCAGAATACCCAGCAGTGTGTGACAGTGTAAGGCGTCCATAGCCCAGTGACAGGTGTGCAGAATACCCAGCAGTGTGTGACAGTGTAAGGCATCCATAGCCCAGTGACAGGTGTGCAGAATACCCAGCAGTGTGTGACAGTGTAAGGCACCATAGCCCAGTGAGAGGTGTGCAGAATACCTGGCAGTGTGTGACAGTATAAGGCATCATAGCGCAGTGACAGGAGTACAGAATACCCTGAAGTGTTTGAGAGTAGAAGGCACCATATCCCAGTGACAGGAGTGCAGAATACCTGGCAGTGTGTGACAGTATTAGGCATTATAGCCCAGTGACAGGGATGCAGAATACCCGGCAGTGTGTGACAGTGTAAGGGATCCATAGCCCAGTGACAGGAGTGCAGAATACCCTGCAGTGTTTGAGAGTATAAGGCATCATAGCCCAGTGACAGGAAATGCAGAATACCCGGAAGTGTGTAACAGTGTAACGCATCCATAGTGACAGGTGTGCGGAATACCTGGCAGTATGTGACAGTATAAGGCACCATGGCCCAGTGACATGTGTGCAGAATACCCGGCAGTGTGTGCCCGTGTAAAGCATCCATAGCCCAGGGACAGGTGTGCAGAATACCCGGCACTGTGTGACAGTGTAAGGCATCCATAGCCCTGTGACAGGGATGCAGAATACCTGGCAGTGTGTGACAGTATAAGGCACCATAGCCCAGTGACAGGGATGCAGAATACCCGGCAGTGTGTGACAGTGTAAGGCATCCATAGCCCTGTGACAGGGGTGCAGAATACCTGGCAGTGTGTGACAGTATAAGGCACCATAGCCCAGTGACAGGTGTGCAGAATACCCGGCAGTGTGTGACAGTGTAAAGCATCCATAGCCCTGTGACAGGGGTGCAGAATACCTGGCAGTGTGTGACAGTATAAGGCATCATAGCCCAATGACAGGGGGGCAGAATACCCAGCAGTGTGTGACAGTATAAGGCACCATAGCCCAGTGACAGGAGTGCAGAATACCCGGCAGTGTGTGACAGTGTAAGGCATCCATAGCCCAGTGACAGGGGTGCAGAATACCCGGCAGTGTGTGACAGTATAAGGCACCATAGCCCAGTGACAGGGGTTCACAATACCCGGCAGTGTGTGACAGTGTAAGGCATCATAGCCCAATGACAGGGGGGCAGAATACCCAGCAGTGTGTGACAGTATAAGGCACCATAGCCCAGTGACAGGAGTGCAGAATACCTGGCAGTGTGTGGCAGTATAAGGCACCATGGCCCAGTGACATGTGTGCAGAATACCCGGCAGTGTGTGCCCGTGTAAAGCATCCATAGCTCAGGGACAGGTGTGCAGAATACCCGGCACTGTGTGACAGTGTAAGGCATGCATAGCCCTGTGACAGGGGTGCAGAATACCTGGCAGTGTGTGACAGTATAAGGCACCATAGCCCAGTGACAGGGATGCAGAATACCCGGCAGTGTGTGACAGTGTAAGGCATCCATAGCCCTGTGACAGGGGTGCAGAATACCTGGCGGTGTGTGACAGTATAAGGCACCATAGCCCAGTGACAGGTGTGCAGAATACCAGGCAGTGTGTGACAGTGTAAGGCATCCATAGCCCTGTGACAGGGGTGCAGAATACCTGGCAGTGTGTGACAGTATAAGGCATCATAGCCCAATGACAGGGGGGCAGAATACCCAGCAGTGTGTGACAGTATAAGGCACCATAGCCCAGTGACAGGAGTGCAGAATACCCGGCAGCGTGTGACAGTGTAAGGCATCCATAGCCCAGTGACAGGGGTGCAGAATACCCGGCAGTGTGTGACAGTATAAGGCACCATAGCCCAGTGACAGGGGTTCACAATACCCGGCAGTGTGTGACAGTGTAAGGCATCATAGCCCAATGACAGGGGGGCAGAATACTCAGCAGTGTGTGACAGTATAAGGCACCATAGCCCAGTGACTGGGGTGCAGAATACCGGCAGTGTGTGACAGTATAAGGCATCATAGCCCAATGACAGGGGGGCAGAATACCCAGCAGTGTGTGACAGTATAAGGCACCATAGCCCAGTGACAGGAGTGCAGAATACCTGGCAGTGTGTGGCAGTATAAGGCACCAAGAGCCCAGTGACAGGTGTGCAGAATACCCGGCAGTGTGTGACAGTGTAAGGCATCCATAGCCCAGTAACAGGTGTGCAGAATACCCAGCAGTGTGTGACAGTGTAAGGCATCCATAGCCCAGTGACTGGGGTGCAGAATACCTGGCAATGTTTGACAGTATAAGGCACCATAGCCCAGTGACAGGGGTGCAGAATACCCAGCAGTGTGCGACAGTGTAAGGCATCCATAGCCCAGTGAGAGGTGTGCAGAATACCTGGCAGTGTGTAACAGTATAAGGCACCCATGGCTCAGTGACAGGAGTGCAGAATACCTGGCAGTGTGTGACATTATAAGGCACCATAGCCCATTGACAGGTGTGCACAATACCCGGCAGTGTGTGACAGTGTAAGGCATCCATAGCCCAGTGACTGGTGTGCAGAATACCCGGCAGTGTGTGACAATATAAGGCACCATAGCCCAGTGACAGGGAGGCAGAATACCCTGCAGTGTTTGAGAGTATAAGGCACCATATCCCATTGACAGGGGTGCAGAATACCTGGCAGTGTGTAACAGTGTAAGGCATCCATAGCCCAGTGACAGGGGTGCAGAATACCTGGCAGTGTGTGACAGTATACGGCATCATAGCCCAATGACAGGGGGGCAGAATACCCAGCAGTGTGTGACAGTATAAGGCACCAGAGCCCAGTGACTGGGGTGCAGAATACCGGCAGTGTGTAACAGTGTACGGCATCCATAGCCCAGTGACAGGGGTGCAGAATACCTGGCAGTGTGTGGCAGTATAAGGCACCATAGCCCAGTGACAGGAGTGCAGAATACCTGGCAGTGTGTGGCAGTATAAGGCACCATAGCCCAGTGACAGGAGTGCAGAATATCCTGCAGTGTTTGAGAGTATAAGGCACCATAGCCCAGTGACAGGGGTACAGAATACCTGACAGTGTGTGACAGTATAAGGCACCATCGCCCAGTGACAGGGGTGCAGAATACCTGGCAGTGTGTAACAGTGTAAGGCATCCATAGCCCAGTGACAGGGGTGCAGAATACCTGGCAGTGTGTGACAGTATAAGGCACCATCGCCCAGTGACAGGGGTGCAGAATACCTGGCAGTGTGTGACAGTATAAGGCATCCATAGCCCAGTGACAGGTGTGCAGAATACCCAGCCGTGTGTGACAGTTTAAGGCATCCATAGCCCAGTGTAAGGTGAGCAGAATACCCAGCAGTGTGTGACAGTGTAAGGCATCCATAGCCCAGTGGTAGGTGTGTATAATACCTGGCAGTGTGTGACAGTGCAAGGCACCATAACCCAGTGACAAGAATGCAGAATACACGGCAGCGTGTGACAGTATAAGGCATCCATAGCCCAGTGACAGGTGTGCAGAATACCCAGCAGTGTGTGACAGTGTAAGGCATCCATAGCCCAGTGACTGGGGTGCAGAATACCTGGCAATGTTTGACAGTATAAGGCACCATAGCCCAGTGACAGGGGTGCAGAATACCCAGCAGTGTGTGACAGTGTAAGGCATCCATAGCCCAGTGAGAGGTGTGCAGAATACCTGGCAATGTTTGACAGTATAAGGCACCATAGCCCAGTGACAGGGGTGCAGAATACCCAGCAGTGTGTGACAGTGTAAGGCATCCATAGCCCAGTGAGAGGTGTGCAGAATACCTGGCAGTGTGTGACAGTATAAGGCACCATAGCCCAGTGACAGGGGTACAGAATACCTGGCAGTGTGTGACAGTATAAGGCACCATAGCCCAGTGACAGGTGTGCAGAATACCTGGCAGTGTGTGACAGTATAAGGCACCATAGCCCAGTGACAGGGGTACAGAATACCTGGCAGTGTGTGACAGTGTAAGGCACCATAGCCCAGTGGCAGGGTGCAGAATACCTGGCAGTGTGTGACAGTATTCGTCACAATAGCCCAGCGACAGGAGTGCAGAATACCCTGCGGTGTTTGAGAGCATAAGGCACCATTGCCCAGTGACAGGAGTGCAGAATACCTGGCAGTGTGTGACTGTATAAGGCACCATAGCCCAGTGACAGGGGTGCAGAATACCTGGCAGTGTGTGACTGTATAAGGCATCCGTAGCCCAGTGACAGGTGTGCAGAATACCCAACAATGTGTGACAGTGTAAGGCATTCATACCCAGTGATAGGTGTGCATAATACCTGGCAGTGTGTGACAGTGCAAGGCACCATAGCCCAGTGACAAGGATGCAGAATACACGGCAGCGTTTGACAGTATAAGGCACCATAGCCCAGTGACAGGGGTGCAGAATACCCTGTAGTGTTTGGGAGCATAAGGCACCATAGCCCAGTGACAGGAGTGCAGAATACCTGGCAGTGTGTGACTGTATAAGGCACCATAGCCCAGTGACAGGGGTGCAGAATACCTGGCAGTGTGTGACAGTATAAGGCACCATAGCCCAGTGACAGGGATTCAGAATACCCGGCAGTGTGTGACAGTGTAAGGCATGCATAGCCCAGTGACAGGGATGCAGAATACCTGGCAGTGTGTGACAGTATAAGGCACCCATGGCTCAGTGACAGGGATGCAGAATACCCGGCAGTGTGTGACAGTGTAAGGCATGCATAGCCCAGTGACAGTTGTGCAGAATACCTGGCAGTGTGTGACAGTATAAGGCACCATAGCCCAGTGACAGGAGTGCAGAATACCCGACAGTGTGTGACAGTATAAGACACCATAGCCCAGTGACAGGGATGCAGAATACCTGGCAGTGTGTGACAGTATAAGGCACCCATGGCTCAGTGACAGGGATGCAGAATACCCGGCAGTGTGTGACAGTGTAAGGCATGCATGGCCCAGTGACAGTTGTGCAGAATACCTGGCAGTGTGTGACAGTATAAGACACCATAGCCCAGTGACAGAGATGCAGAATACCTGGCAGTGTGTGACAGTATAAGGCACCCATGGCTCAGTGACAGGGATGCAGAATACCCGGCAATGTGTGACAGTGTAAGGCATCCATAGCAGAGTGACAGGGGTGCAGAATACCCAGCAGTGTGTGACAGTGTAAGGCATCCATAGCCCAGTGACAGGTGTGCAGAATACCTGGCAGTGTGTGACAGTATAAGGCACCCATGGCTCAGTGACAGGAGTGCAGAATACCCGGCAGTGTGTGACAGTATAAGGCACCATAGCCCAGTGACAGGTGTGCAGAATACCCGGCAGTGTGTGACAGTGTAAGGCATCTATAGCCCAGTGACTGGGGTGCAGAATACCCGGCAGTGTGTGACAGTGTAAGGCATCCATAGCCCAGTGACAGGGGTGCAGAATACCTGGCAGTGTGTGACAGTATAAGGCACCATAGCCCAGTGACAGGGAGGCAGAATACCCAGCAGTGTGTGACAGTGTAAGGCATCCATACCCAGTGATAGGTGTGCATAATACCTGGCAGTGTGTGACAGTGCAAGGCACCATAGCCCAGTGACAAGGATGCAGAATACCCTGTAGTGTTTGCGAGTATAAGGCACCATATCCCAGTGACAGGAGTGCAGAATACCTGGCAGTGTGTGACAGTATAAGGCACCAGAGCCCAGTGACTGGGGTGCAGAATACCGGCAGTGTCTAACAGTATAAGGCATCCATAGCCCAGTGACAGGGGTGCAGAATACCCAGCAGTGTGTGACAGTGTAAGGCATCCATAGCCCAGTGACAGGGGTGCAGAATACCTGGCAGTGTGTGACAGTGTAAGACACCATAGCCCAGTGCCAGTGATGCAGAATACTTGGAAGTGTGTAACAGTGTAAGGCATCCATAGCCCAGTAACAGGGGTGCAGAATACCTGGCAGTGTGTGACAGTATAAGGCACCTTAGCCCAGTGACAGGTGTGCAGAATACCGGCAGTGTCTAACAGTATAAGGCATCCATAGCCCAGTGACAGGGGTGGAGAATACCCAGCAGTGTGTGACAGTGTAAGGCATCCATAGCCCAGTGACAGGGGTGCAGAATACCTGGCAGTGTGTGACAGTGTAAGGCACCATAGCCCAGTGATCGGGATGCAGAATACCCGGCAGTGTGTGACAGTGTAAGGCATCCATAGCCCAGTGACAGGTGTGCAGAATACCTGGCAGTGTGTGACAGTATAAGGCACCACAGCCCAGTGATAGGGATGCAGAATACCAAGCAGTGTGTGACAGTGTAAGGCATCCATAGCCCAGTGACAGGGGTGCAGAATACCCGGCAGTGTGTGACTATGTAAGGCATCCATAGCCCAGTGACAGGTGTGCAGAATACCCAGCAGTGTGTGACAGTGTAAGGCATCCATAGCCCAGTGACTGGGGTGCAGAATACCTGGCAATGTGTGGCAGTATAAGGCACCATAGCCCAGTGACAGGGGTGCAGAATACCTGGCAGTGTGTGACAGTGTAAGGCATCCATAGCCCAGTGAGAGGTGTGCAGAATACCTGGCAGTGTGTGACAGTATAAGGCACCCATGTCTCAGTGACAGGTGTGCAGAATACCCGGCAGTGTGTGACAGTGTAAGGCATCCATAGCCCATTGACAGGTGTGCAGAATACCTGGCAGTGTGTGACATATAAGGCACCATAGCCCAGTGACAGGGAGGGAGAATTCCCAGCCATGTGTGACAGTGTAAGGCATCCATAGCCCAGTGAGAGGGATGCAGAATACCTGGCAGTGTGTGACAGTGTAAGGCATCCATAGCCCAGTGAGAGGGATGCAGAATACCCGGCAGTGTGTGACAGTATAAGGCACCATAGCCCAGTGACAGGGATGCAGAATACCCGGCAGTGTGTAACAGTGTAAGGCATCCATAGCCCAGTGACAGGGGTGCAGAATACCTGGCAGTGTGTGACAGTATAAGACACCATAGCCCAGTGCCAGTGATGCAGAATACTTGGAAGTGTGTAACAGTGTAACGCATCCATAGCCCAGTGACAGGTGTGCGGAATACCTGGCAGTATGTGACAGTATAAGGCACCATGGCCCAGTGACAGGTGTGCAGAATACCCAGCAGTGTGTGATGGTGTAAGGCATCCATAGCCCAGTGACTAGGGCGCAGAATACCTGGCAGTGTGTGACAGTATAAGGCACCTTAGCCCAGTGACAGGTGTGCAGAATACCCGGCAGTGTGTGCCCGTGTAAAGCATCCATTGCCCAGGGACAGGTGTGCAGAATACCTGGCAGTGTGTGACAGTATAAGGGACCATAGCCCAGTGACAGGGATGCAGAATACCTGGCAGTGTGTGACAGTATAACGCACCACAGCCCAGTGATAGGGATGCAGAATACCCGGCAGTGTGTGACAGTGTAAGGCATCCATAGCCCAGTGACAGGGGTGCAGAATACCTGGCAGTGTGTGACAGTATAAGACACCATAGCCCAGTGCCAGTGATGCAGAATACTTGGAAGTGTGTAACAGTGTAACGCATCCATAGCCCAGTGACAGGTGTGCGGAATACCTGGCAGTATGTGACAGTATAAGGCACCATGGCCCAGTGACAGGTGTGCAGAATACCCAGCAGTGTGTGATGGTGTAAGGCATCCATAGCCCAGTGACTAGGGCGCAGAATACCTGGCAGTGTGTGACAGTATAAGGCACCTTAGCCCAGTGACAGGTGTGCAGAATACCCGGCAGTGTGTGCCCGTGTAAAGCATCCATAGCCCAGGGACAGGTGTGCAGAATACCTGGCAGTGTGTGACAGTATAAGGGACCATAGCCCAGTGACAGGGATGCAGAATACCCAGCAGTGTGTGACAGTATAAGGCACCATAGCCCAGTGACAGGGGTGCAGAATACCCGGCAGTGTGTGACTATATAAGGCATCCATAGCCCAGTGACAGGTGTGCAGAATACCCAGCAGTGTGTGACAGTGTAAGGCATCCATAGCCCAGTGACTGGGGTTCAGAATACCTGGCAGTGTGTGACAGTTTAAGGCATCCATAGCCCAGTGACAGGTGTGCAGAATACCCAGCAGTGTGTGACTGTGTAAGGCATCCATAGCCCAGTGACTGGGGTGCAGAATACCCGGCAGTGTGTGACAGTGTAAGGCATCCATATCCCAGTGAGAGGTGTGCAGAATACCTGGCAGTGTGTGACAGTATAAGGCACCATAGCCCAGTGACAGGTGTGCAGAATACCCGGCAGTGTGTGACAGTGTAAGTCATCCATAGCCCAGTGACAGGTGTGCAGAATACCTGGCAGTGTGTGACAGTGTAAGGCATCCATAGCCCAGTGATAGGGATGCAGAATACCAAGCAGTGTGTGACAGTGTAAGGCATCCATAGCCCAGTGAGAGGTGTGCAGAATACCTGGCAGTGTGTGACAGTATAAGGCACCATAGCCCAGTGACAGGTGTGCAGAATACCCGGCAGTGTGTGACAGTGTAAGTCATCCATAGCCCAGTGACAGGTGTGCAGAATACCTGGCAGTGTGTGACAGTGTAAGGCATCCATAGCCCAGTGATAGGGATGCAGAATACCAAGCAGTGTGTGACAGTGTAAGGCACCATAACCCAGTGACAGGAGTGCAGAATACCCTGCAGTGTTTGAGAGTATAAGGCACCATAGCCCAGTGACAGGGGTACAGAATACCTGGCAGTGTGTGACAGTATAAGGCACCATAGCCCAGTGACAGGGGTACAGAATACCCGGCAGTGTGTGACAGTGTAAGGCATCCATAGCCCTGTGACAGGGGTGCAGAATACCTGGCAGTGTGTGACAGTATAAGGCACCATAACCCAGTGACAGGAGTGCAGAATACCATGCAGTGTGTGACAGTATAAGGCCCCACAGCCCAGTGACTGGGGTGCAGAATACCGGCAGTGTGTAACAGTGTAAGGCATCCATAGCCCAGTGACAGGGATGCAGAATACCCGGCAGTGTGTGACAGTGTAAGGCATCCATAGCCCTGTGACAGGGGTGCAGAATACCTGGCAGTGTGTGACAGTGTAAGGCATCCATAGCCCAGTGACAGGTGTGTATAATACCCGGCAGTGTGTAACAGTGTAAGACATCCATAGCCCAGTGACAGGGGTGCAGAATACCTAGCAGTGTGTGACAGTATAAGACACCATAGCCCAGTGCCAGTGATGCAGAATACTTGGAAGTGTGTAACAGTGTAACGCATCCATAGCCCAGTGACAGGTGTGCGGAATACCTGGCAGTATGTGACAGTATAAGGCACCATGGCCCAGTGACAGGTGTGCAGAATACCCAGCAGTGTGTGATGGTGTAAGGCATCCATAGCCCAGTGACTAGGGCGCAGAATACCTGGCAGTGTGTGACAGTATAAGGCACCTTAGCCCAGTGACAGGTGTGCAGAATACCCGGCAGTGTGTGCCCGTGTAAAGCATCCATAGCCCAGGGACAGGTGTGCAGAATACCTGGCAGTGTGTGACAGTATAAGGGACCATAGCCCAGTGACAGGGATGCAGAATACCTGGCAGTGTGTGACAGTATAACGCACCACAGCCCAGTGATAGGGATGCAGAATACCCGGCAGTGTGTGACAGTGTAAGGCATCCATAGCCCAGTGACAGGGGTGCAGAATACCTGGCAGTGTGTGACAGTATAAGACACCATAGCCCAGTGCCAGTGATGCAGAATACTTGGAAGTGTGTAACAGTGTAACGCATCCATAGCCCAGTGACAGGTGTGCGGAATACCTGGCAGTATGTGACAGTATAAGGCACCATGGCCCAGTGACAGGTGTGCAGAATACCCAGCAGTGTGTGATGGTGTAAGGCATCCATAGCCCAGTGACTAGGGCGCAGAATACCTGGCAGTGTGTGACAGTATAAGGCACCTTAGCCCAGTGACAGGTGTGCAGAATACCCGGCAGTGTGTGCCCGTGTAAAGCATCCATAGCCCAGGGACAGGTGTGCAGAATACCTGGCAGTGTGTGACAGTATAACGCACCACAGCCCAGTGATAGGGATGCAGAATACCCAGCAGTGTGTGGCAGTGTAAGGCATCCATAGCCCAGTGACAGGGGTGCAGAATACCCGGCAGTGTGTGACTATATAAGGCACCATAGCCCAGTGACAGGGGTGCAGAATACCCGGCAGTGTGTGACTATATAAGGCATCCATAGCCCAGTGACAGGTGTGCAGAATACCCAGCAGTGTGTGACAGTATAAGGCACCATAGCCCAGTGACAGGGGTGCAGAATACACGGCAGTGCGTGACAGTGTAAGGCATCCATATCCCAGTGAGAGGTGTGCAGAATACCTGGCAGTGTGTGACAGTATAACGCAGCACAGCCCAGTGATAGGGATGCAGAATACCCAGCTGTGTGTGACAGTGTAAGGCATCCATAGCCCAGTGACAGGGGTGCAGAATACCCGGCAGTGTGTGACTATATAAGGCACCATAGCCCAGTGACAGGGGTGCAGAATACCCGGCAGTGTGTGACTATATAAGGCATCCATAGCCCAGTGACAGGTGTGCAGAATACCCAGCAGTGTGTGACTGTGTAAGCCATCTATAGCCCAGTGACTGGGGTGCAGAATACCCGGCAGTGTGTGACAGTGTAAGGCATCCATATCCCAGTGACAGGTGTGCAGAATACCTGGCAGTGTGTGACAGTATAAGGCACCATAGCCCAGTGACAGGGGTACAGAATACCTGGCAGTGTGTGACAGTATAAGGCACCATAGCCCAGTGACAGGGGTGCAGAATACCTGGCAGTGTGTGACAGTGTAAGGCACCATAGCCCAGTGACAGGGTGCAAAATAGCTGGCAGTGTTTGAGAGCATAAGGCACCATTGCCCAGTGACAGGAGTGCAGAATACCTGACAGTGTGTGACTGTATAAGGCACCATAGCCCAGCAACAGGAGTGCAGAATACCTGGCAGTGTGTGACTGTATAAGGCATCCATAGCCCAGTGACAGGTGTGCAGAATACCCAGCCGTGTGTGACAGTGCAAGGCATCCATAGCCCAGTGACAGGGGTGCAGAATACCTGGCAGTGTGTGACAGTATAAGGCATCCATAGCCCAGTGACAGGGGTGCAGAATACCCAGCAGTGTGTGACAGTGTAAGGCATCCATAGCCCAGTGACAGGGGTGCAGAATACCTGGCAGTGTGTGACAGTATAAGGCATCCATAGCCCAGTGACAGGGGTGCAGAATACCCGGCAGTGTGTGACAGTATAAGGCACCATAGCCCAGTGACAGGTGTGCAGAATACCCAGCAGTGTGTGACAGTGTAAGGCATCCATAGCCCAGTGACAGGGGTGCAGAATACCCGGCAGTGTGTGATAGTGTAAGGCATCCATATCCCAGTGAGAGGTGTGCAGAATACCTGGCAGTGTGTGACAGTATAAGGCACCATAGCCCAGTGACAGGTGTGCAGAATACCCGGCAGTGTGTGACAGTGTAAGGCATCCATAGCCCAGTGACAGGTGTGCAGAATACCCAGCAGTGTGTGACTGTGTAAGGCATCTATAGCCCAGTGACTGGGGTGCAGAATACCCGGCAGTGTGTGACAGTGTAAAGCATCCATAGCCCAGTGACAGGTGTGCAGAATACCCGGCAGTGTGTGACAGTGTAAGGCATCCATAGCCCAGTGACAGGTGTGCAGAATACCCAGCAGTGTGTGACTGTGTAAGGCATCTATAGCCCAGTGACTGGGGTGTAGAATACCCGGCAGTGTGTGACAGTGTAAAGCATCTATAGCCCAGTGACAGGTGTGCAGAATACCCAGCAGTGTGTGACTGTGTAAGCCATCTATAGCCCAGTGACAGGTGTGCAGAATACCTGGCAGTGTGTGACAGTATAAGGCACCATAGCCCAGTGACAGGTGTGCAGAATACCCGGCAGTGTGTGACAGTGTAAAGCATCCATAGCCCAGTGACAGGTGTGCAGAATACCTGGCAGTGTGTGACAGTGTAAGGCATCCATAGCCCAGTGACAGGGGTGCAGAATACCTGGCAGTGTGTGACAGTATAGGTCACAAATAGCCCAGTGACAGGAGTGCAGAATACCCTGCAGTGTTTGAGAGCATAAGGCACCATAGCCCAGTGACAGGTGTGCCGAATACCTGGCAGTGTGTGACAGTGTAAGGCATCCATAGCCCAGTGACAGGGGTGCAGAATACCTGGCGGTGTGTGACAGTATAGGTCACAATAGCCCAGTGACAGGAGTGCAGAATACCTGACAGTGTATGACTGTATAAGGCACCATAGCCCAGCGACAGCGGTACAGAATACCTGGCAGTGTGTGACAGTATAAGGCACCATAGCCCAGTGTAAGGTGTGCAGAATACCCAGCAGTGTGTGACAGTGTAAGGCATCCATACACAGTGATAGGTGTGCATAATACCTGGCATTGTGTGACAGTGCAAGGCACCATAGCCCAGTGACAGGGTGCAGAATACCCAGCAGTGTGTGACAGTGTAACGCACCATGGCCCACTGACAGGTGTGCAGAATACCCAGCAGTGTTTGAGAGCATAAGGCACCATTGCCCAGTGACAGGAGTGCAGAATACCTGGCAGTGTGTGACTGTATAAGGCACCATAGCCCACCGACAGGGGTACAGAATACCTGGCAGTGTGTGACTGTATAAGGCATCCATAGCCCAGTGACAGGTGTGCAGAATACCCAGCCGTGTGTGACAGTTTAAGGCATCCATAGCCCAGTGTAAGGTGTGCAGAATACCCAGCAGTGTGTGACAGTGTAAGGCATCCATACCCAGTGATAGGTGTGCATAATACCTGGCAGTGTGTGACAGTGCAAGGCACCATAGCCCAGTGACAAGGATGCAGAATACACGGCAGCGTGTGACAGTGTAAGGGATCCATAGCCCAGTGACAGTGGTGCAAAATACCCTGCAGTGTTTGAGAGTATAAGGCACCATATCCCAGTGGCAGGGATGCAGAATACGGGGCAGTGTGTGACAGTATAAGGCACCATAGCCCAGTGACAGGGATGCAGAATACCCAGCAGTGTGTGATGGTGTAAGGCATCCATAGCCCAGTGACAGGGGTTCAGAATACCTGGCAGTGTATGACAGTGTAACGCATCCATAGCCCAGTGACAGGTGTGCGGAATACCCAGCAGTGTGTGACAGTATAAGGCATCCATAGCCCAGTGACAGGGAGGCACAATACCCGGCAGTGTGTGACAGTGTAAGGCATCCATAGCCCATTGACAGGTGTGCAGAATACCCGGCAGTGTGTGACAGTGTAAGGCATCCATAGCCCAGTGACAGGTGTGCAGAATACCTGGCAGTGTGTGACAATATAAGGCACCATAGCCCAGTGACAGGGAGGCAGAATACCCAGCCATGTGTGACAGTGTAAGGCACCAATAGCCCAGTGACAGATGTGCAGAATACCCGGCAATGTGTGACAGTGTAAGGCATCCATAGCCCAGTAACAGGTGTGCAGAATACCCAGCAGTGTGTGACAGTGCAAGGCATCCATAGCCCAGTGACTGGGGTGCAGAATACCTGGCAATGTTTGACAGTATAAGGCACCATAGCCCAGTGACAGGGGTGCAGAATACCCGGCAGTGTGTGACAGTATTCGTCACAATAGCCCAGCGACAGGAGTGCAGAATACCCTGCAGTGTTTGAGAGCATAAGGCACCATTGCCCAGTGACAGGAGTGCAGAATACCTGGCAGTGTGTGACAGTGTAGGCATCCATAGCCCTGTGACAGGGGTGCAGAATACCTGGCAGTGTGTGACAGTATAAGGCACCATAGCCCAGTGACAGGGGTGCAGAATACCTGGCAGTGTGTGACTGTATAAGGCACCATAGCCCAGTGACAGGGGTGCAGAATACCCTGTAGTGTTTGAGAGCATAAGGCACCATAGCCCAGTGACAGGAGTGCAGAATACCTGGCAGTGTGTGACTGTATAAGGCACCATAGCCCAGTGACAGGGGTGCAGAATACCCTGTAGTGTTTGAGAGCATAAGGCACCTTAGCCCAGTGACAGGTGTGCAGAATACCCGGCACTGTGTGACAGTGTAAGGCATTCATACCCAGTGATAGGTGTGCATAATACCTGGCAGTGTGTGACAGTGCAAGGCACCATAGCCCAGTGACAAGGATGCAGAATACACGGCAGCGTTTGAGAGTATAAGGCACCATAGCCCAGTGACAGGGGTGCAGAATACCCTGTAGTGTTTGAGAGCATAAGGCACCATAGCCCAGTGACAGGAGTGCAGAATACCTGGCAGTGTGTGACTGTATAAGGCACCATAGCCCAGTGACTGGAGTGCAGAATATCCTGCAGTGTTTGAGAGCATAAGGCACCATAGCCCAGTGACAGGAGTGCAGAATACCTGGCAGTGTGTGACTGTATAAGGCACCATAGCCCAGTGACTGGAGTGCAGAATATCCTGCAGTGTTTGAGAGCATAAGGCACCATAGCCCAGTGACAGGAGTGCAGAATACCTGGCAGTGTGTGACTGTATAAGGCACCATAGCCCAGTGACAGGGGTGCAGAATACCCTGCAGTGTTTGAGAGTATAAGGCACCATAGCCCAGTGACAGGAGTGCAGAATACCTGGCAGTGTGTGACAGTATAAGGCACCATAGACCAGTGACAGGGATGCAGAATACCCGGCAGTGTGTGACAGTATAAGGCACCATAGCCCAGTGACAGGGGTGCAGAATACATGTCAGTTTGTAACAGTATAAGGCACCTTAGCCCAGTGACAGGTGTGCAGAATACCCTGCAGTGTTTGAGAGCATAAGGCACCATTGCCCAGTGACAGGAGTGCAGAATACCTGGCAGTGTGTGGCTGTATAAGGCATCATAGCCCAGCGACAGGGGTACAGAATACCTGGCAGTGTGTGACTGTATAAGGCATCCATAGCCCAGTGACAGGTGTGCAGAATACCCAGCCGTGTGTGACAGTTTAAGGCTTTAAGGCATCCATAGCCCAGTGTAAGGTGTGCAGAATACCCAGCAGTGTGTGACAGTGTAAGGCATCCATACCCAGTGATAGGTGTGCATAATACCTGGCAGTGTGTGACAGTGCAAGGCACCATAGCCCAGTGACAAGGATGCAGAATACACGGCAGCGTGTGACAGTGTAAGGGATCCATAGCCCAGTGACAGTGGTGCAAAATACCTGGAAGTGTGTGACAGTATAAGGCACCATATCCCAGTGACAGGAGTGCAGAATACCCTGCAGTGTTTGAGAGTGTAAGGCACCATATCCCAGTGACAGGAGTGCAGAATACCTGGCACTGTGTGACAGTATAAGGCACCAGAGCCCAGTGACTGGGGTGCAGAATACTGGCAGTGTGTAACAGTGTAAGGCATCCATAGCCCAGTGACAGGGGTACAGAATACCCAGCAGTGTGTGACAGTGTAAGGCATCCATAGCCCAGTGACAGGGGTGCAGAATACCTGGCAGTGTGTGACAGTATAAAGCATCATAGCCCAATGACAGGGGGCAGAATACCCAGCAGTGTGTGACAGTATAAGGCACCATAGCCCAGTGACAGGTGTGCAGAATACCTGGCAGTGTGTGACAGTATAAGGCACCATAGCCCAGTGACAGGAGTGCATATACCCTGCAGTGTTTGAGAGTATAAGGCACCATATCCCAGTGACAGGAGTGCAGAATACCTGGCAGTGTGTGACAGTATAAGGCACCACAGCCCAGTGACAGGGATGCAGAATACGTGGCAGTGTGTGACAGTATAAGGCACCACAGCCCAGAGACAGGGATGCAGAATACCCGGCAGTGTGTGACAGTATAAGGCACCATAGGCCAGTGACAGGGATGCAGAATACCCAGCAGTGTGTGACAGTGTAAGGCATCCATAGCCCAGTGACAGGGGTTCAGAATACCTGGCAGTGTGTGACAGTATAAGGCACCATAGGCCAGTGACAGGGATGCAGAATACCCGGAAGTGTGTGACAGTGTAATGCATCCATAGCCCAGTGACAGGTGTGCGGAATACCTGGCAGTATGTGACAGTATAAGGCACCATGGCCCACTGACAGGTGTGCAGAATACCCAGCAGTGTGTGATGGTGTAAGGCATCCATAGCCCAGTGACTGGGGTGCAGAATACCTGTCAGTTTGTGACAGTATAAGGCACCTTAGCCCAGTGACAGGTGTGCAGAATACCCGGCAGTGTGTGACAGTGTAAGGCATCCATAGCCCAGTGACAGGTGTGCAGAATACCTGGCAGTGTGTGACAGTATAAGGGACCATAGCCCAGTGACAGGTGTGCAGAATACCCGGCAGTGCATGACAGTATAAGGCAGCATAGCCCAGTTACAGGTGTGCAGAATACCTGGCAGTGTGTGACAGTATAAGGCACCACAGCCCAGTGATAGGGATGCAGAATACCCAGCAGTGTGTGACAGTGTAAGGCATCCATAGCCCAGTGACAGGTGTGCAGAATACCCAGCAATGTGTGATAGTATAAGGCACCATAGCCCAGTGACAGGGGTGCAGAATACCCGGCAGTGTGTGACTATGTAAGGCATCCATAGCCCAGTGACAGGTGTGCAGAATACCCAGCAGTGTGTGACAGTGTAAGGCATCCATAGCCCAGTGACTGGGGTGCCGAATACCTGGCAATGTGTGACAGTATAAGGCACCATAGCCCAGTGACAGGGGTGCAGAATACCCGGAAGAGTGTGACAGTGTAAGGCATCCATAGCCCAGTGAGAGGTGTGCAGAATACCTGGAAGTGTGTGACAGTATAAGGCACCATAGCCCATTAACAGGTGTGCAGAATACCCGGCAGTGTGTAAGAGTGTAAGGCATCCATAGCCCAGTGGCAGGTGTGCAGAATACCTGGCAGTGTGTGACAATATAAGGCACCATAGCCCAGTGACAGGGAGGCAGAATACCCAGCCATGTGTGACAGTGTAAGGCATCCATAGCCCAGTGACAGGTGTGCAGAATACCCACCAGTGTGTGACAGTGTAAGGCATCCATAGCCCAGTGACTGGGGTGCAGAATACCTGGCAGTGTGTGACAGTATAAGGCACCATAACCCAGTGACAGGAGTGTAGAATACCCTGCAGTGTTTGACAGTATAAGCCACCATAGCCCGGCGAGAGGGTTGCAGAATACCTGGCACTGTGTGACAGTATAAGGCACCAGAGCCCAGTGACTGGGGTGCAGAATACCGGCAGTGTGTAACAGTGTAAGGCATCCATAGCCCAGTGACAGGGGTGCAGAATACCCAGCAGCGTGTGACAGTGTAAGTGATCCATAGCCCAGTGACAGGGGTGCAGAATACCTGGCAGTGTGTGACAGTATGAGTGCAGAATACCCTGCAGTGTTTGAGAGTATAAGGCACCATATCCCAGTGACAGGAGTGCAGAATACCTGGCAGTGTGTGACAGTATAAGGCACCACAGCCCAGTGACAGGGATGCAGAATACGTGGCAGTGTGTGACAGTATAAGGCACCATAGCCCAGTGACAGGGATGCAGAATACCCGGCAGTGTGTGACAGTATAAGGCACCATAGCCCAGTGACAGGGATGCAGAATACCCAGCAGTGTGTGACAGTGTAAGGCATCCATAGCCCAGTGACAGGGGTTCAGAATACCTGGCAGTGTGTGACAGTATAACGCACCATAGCCCAGTGACAGTGATGCAGAATACCCGGAAGTGTGTGACAGTGTAACGCATCCATAGCCCAGTGACAGCTGCGCGGAATACCTGGCAGTATGTGACAGTATAAGGCACCATGGCCCACTGACAGGTGTGCAGAATACCCAGCAGTGTGTGATGGTGTAAGGCATTCATAGCCCAGTGACTGGGGTGCAGAATACCTGTCAGTTTGTGACAGTATAAGGCACCTTAGCCCAGTGACAGGTGTGCAGAATACCCTGCAGTGTTTGAGAGCATAAGGCACCATTGCCCAGTGACAGGAGTGCAGAATACCTGGCAGTGTGTGACTGTATAAGGCACCATAGCCCAGCGACAGGGGTACAGAATACCTGGCAGTGTGTGACTGTATAAGGCATCCATAGCCCAGTGACAGGTGTGCAGAATACCCAGCCGTGTGTGACAGTTTAAGGCATCCATAGCCCAGTGTAAGGTGTGCAGAATACCCAGCAGTGTGTGACAGTGTAAGGCATCCATACCCAGGGATAGGTGTGCATAATACCTGGCAGTGTGTGACAGTGCAAGGCACCATAGCCCAGTGACAAGGATGCAGAATACACGGCAGCGTGTGACCGTATAAGGAATCCATAGCCCAGTGACAGTGGTGCAGAATACCTGGCAGTGTGTGACAGTATAAGGCACCATAGCCCAGTAACAGGAGTGCAGAATACCCTGCAGTGTTTGAGAGTATAAGGCACCATATCCCAGTGACAGGAGTGCAGAATACCTGGCACTGTGTGACAGTATAAGGCACCAGAGCTCAGTGACTGGGGTGCAGCATACCGGCAGTGTGTAACAGTGTAAGGCATCCATAGCCCAGTGACAGGGGTGCAGAATACCCTGCAGTGTGTGACAGTGTAAGGCATCCATAGCCCAGTGACAGGGGTGCAGAATACCTGGCAGTGTGTGACAGTATAAGGCATCATAGCCCAATGACAGGGGGGCAGAATACCCAGCAGTGTGTGACAGTATAAGGCACCATAGCCCAGTGACAGGAGTGCAGAATACCTGGCAGTGTGTGACAGTATAAGGCACCATAGCCCAGTGACAGGAGTGCAGAATACCCTGCAGTGTTTGAGAGTATAAGGCACCATATCCCAGTGACAGGAGTGCAGAATACCTGGCAGTGTGTGACAGTATAAGGCACCACAGCCCAGTGACAGGGATGCAGAATACGTGGCAGTGTGTGACAGTATAAGGCACCATAGCCCAGTGACAGGGATGCAGAATACCCGGCAGTGTGTGACAGTATAAGGCACCATAGCCCAGTGACAGGGATGCAGAATACCCAGCAGTGTGTGACAGTGTAAGGCATCCATAGCCCAGTGAAAGGGGTTCAGAATACCTGGCAGTGTGTGACAGTATAAAGCACCATAGCCCAGTGACAGTGATGCAGAATACCTGTAAGTATGTGACAGTGTAACGCATCCATAGCCCAGTGACAGGCGTGCGGAATACCTGGCAGTATGTGACGGTATAAGGCACCATGGCCCACTGACAGGTGTGCAGAATACATAGCAGTGTGTGATGGTGTAAGGCATCCATAGCCCAGTGACAGGGGTGCAGAATACCTGGCAGTGTGTGACAGTATAAGGCATCATAGCCCAATGACAGGGGGGCAGAATACCCAGCAGTGTGTGACAGTATAAGGCACCAGAGCCCAGTGACTGGGGTGCAGAATACCGGCAGTGTGTAACAGTGTAAGGCATCCATAGCCCAGTGACAGGGGTGCAGAATACCTGGCAGTGTGGAACAGTATAAGGCATCATAGCCCAATGACAGGGGGCAGAATACCCAGCAGTGTGTGACAGTATAAGGCACCATAGCCCAGGGACAGGAGTGCAGAATACCCTGCAGTGTTTGAGAGTATAAGGCACCATATCCCATTGACAGGGGTGCAGAATACCTGGCAGTGTGTGACAGTATAAGGCACCAGAGCCCAGTGACTGGGGTGCAGAATACTGGCAGTGTGTAACAGTGGCCCATAGCCCAGTGACAGGGGTGCAGAATTCCCAGCAGTGTGTGACAGTGTAAGGCATCCATAGCCCAGTGACAGGGGTGCAGAATACCTGGCAGTGTGTGACAGTATAAGGCATCATAGCCCAATGACAGGGGGCAGAATACCCAGCAGTGTGTGACAGTATAAGGCACCATAGCCCAGTGACAGGAGTGCAGAATACCTGGCAGTGTGTGACAGTATAAGGCACCATAGCCCAGTGACAGGAGTGCAGAACACCCTGCAGTGTTTGAGAGTATAAGGCACCATAGCCCAGTGACAGGGGTACAGAATACCTGGCAGTGTGTGACAGTATAAGGCACCATAGCCCAGTGACAGGGGTGCAGAATACCTGGCAGTGTGTGACAGTATAAGGCACCATAGCCCAGTGACAGGTGTGCAGAATACCCAGCCGTGTGTGACAGTTTAAGGCAGCCATAGCCCAGTGTAAGGTGTGCAGAATACCCAGCAGTGTGTGACAGTGTAAGGCATCCATAGCCCAGTGATAGGTGTGTATAATACCTGGCAGTGTGTGACAGTGCAAGGCACCATAACCCAGTGACAAGAATGCAGAATACACGGCAGCGTGTGACAGTATAAGGCACCATAGCCCAGAGAAAGGGTTGCAGAATACCTGGAAATGTGTGACAGTGTAAAGCATCCATAGCCCAGTGACAGGTGTGCAGAATACCTGGCAGTGTGTGACTGTATAAGGCACCATAGCCCAGTGACAGGGTGCAGAATAGCTGGCAGTGTGTGACAGTATAAGGCACCATAGCCCAGTGAAAGGGAGGCAGAATACCCAGCCATGTGTGACAGTGTAAAGCATCCATAGCCCAGTGACAGGTGTGCAGAATACCTGGCAGTGTGTGACTGTATAAGGCATCCATATCCCAGTGACAGGTGTGCAGAATACCCGGCCGTGTCAGACAGTATAAGGCACCATAGCACAGTGACAGGAGTGCAGAATACCCTGCAGTGTTTGAGAGTATAAGGCACCATAGCCCAGTGACAGGGGTACAGAATACCTGGCAGTGTGTGACAGTATAAGGCACCATAGCCCAATGACAGGGTTGCAGAATAGCTGGCAGTGTGTGACAGTATAAGGCACCATAGCCCAGTGACAGGGAGGCAGAATACCTAGCAGTGTGTGACAGTTTAAGGCATCCATAGCCCAGTGTAAGGTGTGCAGAATACCCAGCAGTGTGTGACAGTGTAAGGCATCCATACCCAGTGATAGGTGTGCATAATACCTGGCAGTGTGTGACAGTGCAAGGCACCATAGCCCAGTGACAAGGATGCAGAATACACGGCATGTGACAGTATAAGGGATCCATAGCCCAGTGACAGTGGTGCAGAATACCTGGCAGTGTGTGACAGTATAAGGCACCATAGCCCAGTGACAGGAGTGCAGAATACGCTGCAGTGTTTGAGTGTATAAGGCACCATATCCCAGTGACAGGAGTGCAGAATACCTGGCAGTGTGTGACAGTATAAGGCACCAGAGCCCAGTGACGGGGTGCAGAATACCCAGCAGTGTGTGACAGTGTAAGGCATCCATAGCCCAGTGACAGGGGTGCAGAATACCTGGCAGTGTGTGACAGTATAAGGCATCATAGCCCAATGACAGGGGGGCAGAATACCCAGCAGTGTGTGACAGTATAAGGTACCATAGCCCAGTGACAGGAGTGCAGAATACCTGGCGGTATGTGACAGTATAAGGCACCATAGCCCAGTGACAGGGATGCAGAATACCCAGCAGTGTGTGACAGTATAAGGCACCATAGCCCAGTGACCGGGATGCAGAATACCCGGCAGTGTGTAACAGTGTAAGGCATCCATAGCCCAGTAACAGGGGTGCAGAATACCTGGCAGTGTGTGACAGTATAAGGCACCATAGCCCAGTGACAGTGATGCAGAATACCCGGAAGTGTGTGACAGTGTAACGCATCCATAGCCCAGTGACAGGTGTGCGGAATACCTGGCAGTATGTGACAGTATAAGGCACCATGGCCCACTGACAGGTGTGCAGCATACCCAACAGTGTGTGATGGTGTAAGGCATCCATAGCCCAGTGACTGGGGCGCAGAATACCTGGCAGTGTGTGACAGTATAAGGCACCTTAGCCCAGTGACAGGTGTGCAGAATACCCGGCAGCGTGTGACAGTGTAAGGCATCCATAGCCCAGTGACAGGTGTGCAGAATACATGGCAGTGTGTGACAGTATAAGGCACCATAGCCCAGTGACAGGAGTGCAGAATACCTGGCAGTGTGTGACAGTATAAGGCACCATAGCCCAGTGACAGGAGTGCAGAACACCCTGCAGTGTTTGAGAGTATAAGGCACCATAGCCCAGTGACAGGGGTACAGAATACCTGGCAGTGTGTGACAGTATAAGGCACCATAGCCCAGTGACAGGGGTGCAGAATACCTGGCAGTGTGTGACAGTATAAGGCACCATAGCCCAGTGACAGGTGTGCAGAATACCCAGCCGTGTGTGACAGTTTAAGGCAGCCATAGCCCAGTGTAAGGTGTGCAGAATACCCAGCAGTGTGTGACAGTGTAAGGCATCCATAGCCCAGTGATAGGTGTGTATAATACCTGGCAGTGTGTGACAGTGCAAGGCACCATAACCCAGTGACAAGAATGCAGAATACACGGCAGCATGTGACAGTATAAGGCACCATAGCCCAGAGAAAGGGTTGCAGAATACCTGGAAATGTGTGACAGTGTAAAGCATCCATAGCCCAGTGACAGGTGTGCAGAATACCTGGCAGTGTGTGACTGTATAAGGCACCATAGCCCAGTGACAGGGTGCAGAATAGCTGGCAGTGTGTGACAGTATAAGGCACCATAGCCCAGTGAAAGGGAGGCAGAATACCCAGCCATGTGTGACAGTGTAAAGCATCCATAGCCCAGTGACAGGTGTGCAGAATACCTGGCAGTGTGTGACTGTATAAGGCATCCATATCCCAGTGACAGGTGTGCAGAATACCCGGCCGTGTCAGACAGTATAAGGCACCATAGCACAGTGACAGGAGTGCAGAATACCCTGCAGTGTTTGAGAGTATAAGGCACCATAGCCCAGTGACAGGGGTACAGAATACCTGGCAGTGTGTGACAGTATAAGGCACCATAGCCCAATGACAGGGTTGCAGAATAGCTGGCAGTGTGTGACAGTATAAGGCACCATAGCCCAGTGACAGGGAGGCAGAATACCTAGCAGTGTGTGACAGTTTAAGGCATCCATAGCCCAGTGTAAGGTGTGCAGAATACCCAGCAGTGTGTGACAGTGTAAGGCATCCATACCCAGTGATAGGTGTGCATAATACCTGGCAGTGTGTGACAGTGCAAGGCACCATAGCCCAGTGACAAGGATGCAGAATACACGGCATGTGACAGTATAAGGGATCCATAGCCCAGTGACAGTGGTGCAGAATACCTGGCAGTGTGTGACAGTATAAGGCACCATAGCCCAGTGACAGGAGTGCAGAATACGCTGCAGTGTTTGAGTGTATAAGGCACCATATCCCAGTGACAGGAGTGCAGAATACCTGGCAGTGTGTGACAGTATAAGGCACCAGAGCCCAGTGACGGGGTGCAGAATACCCAGCAGTGTGTGACAGTGTAAGGCATCCATAGCCCAGTGACAGGGGTGCAGAATACCTGGCAGTGTGTGACAGTATAAGGCATCATAGCCCAATGACAGGGGGGCAGAATACCCAGCAGTGTGTGACAGTATAAGGTACCATAGCCCAGTGACAGGAGTGCAGAATACCTGGCGGTATGTGACAGTATAAGGCACCATAGCCCAGTGACAGGGATGCAGAATACCCAGCAGTGTGTGACAGTATAAGGCACCATAGCCCAGTGACCGGGATGCAGAATACCCGGCAGTGTGTAACAGTGTAAGGCATCCATAGCCCAGTAACAGGGGTGCAGAATACCTGGCAGTGTGTGACAGTATAAGGCACCATAGCACAGTGACAGTGATGCAGAATACCCGGAAGTGTGTGACAGTGTAACGCATCCATAGCCCAGTGACAGGTGTGCGGAATACCTGGCAGTATGTGACAGTATAAGGCACCATGGCCCACTGACAGGTGTGCAGCATACCCAACAGTGTGTGATGGTGTAAGGCATCCATAGCCCAGTGACTGGGGCGCAGAATACCTGGCAGTGTGTGACAGTATAAGGCACCTTAGCCCAGTGACAGGTGTGCAGAATACCCGGCAGCGTGTGACAGTGTAAGGCATCCATAGCCCAGTGACAGGTGTGCAGAATACATGGCAGTGTGTGACAGTATAAGGGACCATAGCCCAGTGACAGGTGTGCAGAATACCTGGCAGTGTGTGACAGTATAAGGCACCACAGCCCAGTGATAGGGATGCAGAATACCAAGCAGTGTGTGACAGTGTAAGGCATCCATAGCCCATTGACAGGTGTGCAGAATACCCGGCAATGTGTGACAGTATAAGGCACCATAGCCCAGTGACAGGGGTGCAGAATACCCGGCAGTGTGTGACTATGTAAGGCATCCATAGCCCAGTGACAGGTGTGCAGAATACCCAGCAGTGTGTGACAGTGTAAGGCATCCATAGCCCAGTGACTGGGGTGCAAAATACCTGGCAATGTGTGGCAGTATAAGGCACCATAGCCCAGTGACAGGGGTGCAGAATACCTGGCAGTGTGTGACAGTGTAAGGCATCCATAGCCCAGTGAGAGGTGTGCAGAATACCTGGCAGTGTGTGACAGTATAAGGCACCATAGCCCATAGACAGGTGTGCAGAATACCCGGCAGTGTGTGACAGTGTAAGGCATCCATAGCCCAGTGACAGGTGTGCAGAATACCTGGCAGTGTGTGACAGTATAAGGCATCATAGCCCAGTGACAGGGAGGCAGAATTCCCAGCCATGTGTGACAGTGTAAGGCATCCATAGCCCAGTGAGAGGGATGCAGAATACCCGGCAGTGTGTGACAGTGTAAGGCATCCATAGCCCAGTGAGAGGGATGCAGAATACCCGGCAGTGTGTGACAGTATAAGGCACCATAGCCCAGTGACAGGGATGCAGAATACCCGGCAGTGTGTAACAGTGTAAGGCATCCATAGCCCAGTGACAGAGGTGCAGAATACCTGGCAGTGTGTGACAGTATAAGACACCATAGCCCAGTGACAGTGATGCAGAATACTTGGAAGTGTGTAACAGTGTAACGCATCCATAGCCCAGTGACAGGTGTGCGGAATACCTGGCAGTATGTGACAGTATAAGGCACCATGGCCCAGTGACAGGTGTGCAGAATACCCAGCAGTGTGTGATGGTGTAAGGCATCCATAGCCCAGTGACTAGGGCGCAGAATACCTGGCAGTGTGTGACAGTATAAAGCACCTTAGCCCAGTGACGGGTGTGCAGAATACCCGGCAGTGTGTGCCCGTGTAAGGCATCCATACCCCAGGGACAGGTGTGCAGAATACCCGGCAGTGTGTGACAGTATAAGGGACCATAGCTCTGTGACAGGTGTGCAGAATACCCGGCAGTGCATGACAGTATAAGGCAGCATAGCCCAGTTCCAGGTGTGCAGAATACCTGGCAGTGTGTGACAGTATAACGCACCACAGCCCAGTGATAGGGATGCAGAATACCCAGCAGTGTGTGACAGTGTAAGGCATCCATAGCCCAGTGACAGGTGTGCAGAATACCCGGCAATGTGTGACAGTATAAGGCACCATAGCCCAGTGACAGGGGTGCAGAATACCCGGCAGTGTGTGACTATGTAAGGCACCATAGCCCATTGACAGGGGTGCAGAATACCAGGCAGTGTGTGACTATATAAGGCATCCATAGCCCAGTGACAGGTGTGCAGAATACCCAGCAGTGTGTGACAGTGTAAGGCACCCATAGCCCAGTGACTGGGGTGCAGAATACCTGGCAATGTGTGACAGTATAAGGCACCATAGCCCAGTGACAGGGGTGCAGAATACCTGGCAGTGTGTGACAGTGTAAGGCATCCATATCCCAGTGAGAGGTGTGCAGAATACCCGGCAGTGTGTGACAGTGTAAGGCATCCATAGCCCAGTAACAGGTGTGCAGAATACCCAGCAGTGTGTGACAGTGTAAGGCATCCATAGCCCAGTGACTGGGGTGCAGAATACCTGGCAATGTGTGACAGTATAAGGCACCATAGCCCAGTGACAGGGGTGCAGAATACCCGGCAGTGTGTGACAGTGTAAGGCATCCATAGCCCAGTGAGAGGTGTGCAGAATACCTGGCAGTGTGTGACAGTATAAGGCACCATAGCCCAGTGACTGGAGTGCAGAATATCCTGCAGTGTTTGATAGGATAAGGCACCATAGCCCAGTGACAGGAGTGCAGAATACCTGGCAGTGTGTGACAGTATAAGGCACCATAGCCCAGTGACAGGGAGGCAGAATACCCAGCCATTTGTGACAGTGTAAAGCATCCATAGCCCAGTGACAGGTGTGCAGAATACCTGGCAGTGTGTGACAGTGTAAGGCATCCATATCCCAGTGACAGGGGTGCAGAATACCTGGCAGTGTGTGACAGTATAAGGCACCATAACCCAGTGACAGGAGTGTAGAATACCCTGCAGTGTTTGAGAGTATAAGGCACCATAGCCCAGTGACAGGGGTACAGAACACCTGGCAGTGTGTGACAGTATAAGGCAACATAGCCCAGTGACAGGGGTGCAGAATACCTGGCAGTGTGTGACAGTATAAGGCACCATAGCCCAGTGACAGGTGTGTATAATACCTGGCAGTGTGTGACAGTGCAAGGCACCATAGCCCAGTGACAAGGATGCAGAATACACGGCAGCATGTGACAGTATAAGGCACCATAGCCCAGCGAGAGGGTTGCAGAATACCTGGAAATGTGTGACTGTATAAGGCACCATAGCCCAGTGACAGGGTGCAGAATAGCTGGCAGTGTGTGACAGTATAGGTCACAATAGCCCAGTGACAGGAGTGCAGAATACCCTGCAGTGTTTAGGAGCATAAGGCACCATTGCCCAGTGACAGGAGTGCAGAATACCTGGCAGTGTGTGACTGTATAAGGCACCATAGGCCAGCGACAGGGGTACAGAATACCTTGCAGTGTGTGACTGTATAAGGCATCCATACCCAGTGATAGGTGTGCATAATACCTAGCAGTGTGTGACAGTGCAAGGCACAATAGCCCAGTGACAAGGATGCAGAATACACGGCAGCGTGTGACCGTATAAGGGATCCATAGCCCAGTGACAGTGGTGCAGAATACCTGGCAGTGTGTGACAGTATAAGGCACCATAGCCCAGTGACAGGAGTGCAGAATACCCTGCAGTGTTTGAGAGTATAAGGCACCATATCCCAGTGACAGGAGTGCAGAATACCTGGCACTGTGTGACAGTATAAGGCACCAGAGCCCAGTGACTGGGGTGCAGAATACCAGCAGTGTGTAACAGTGTAAGGCATCCATAGCCCAGTGACAGGGGTGCAGAATACCCAGCAGTGTGTGACAGTGTAAGGCAACCATAGCCCAGTGACAGGGGTGCAGAATACCTGGCAGTGTGTGACAGTATAAGGCATCATAGCCCAATGACAGGGGGGCAGAATACCCAGCAGTGTGTGACAGTATAAGGCACCATAGCCCAGTGACAAGAGTGCAGAATACCTGGCAGTGTGTGACAGTATAAGGCACCATAGCCCAGTGACAGGAGTGCAGAATACCCTGCAGTGTTTGAGAGTATAAGGCACCATATCCCAGTGACAGGAGTGCAGAATACCTGGCAGTGTGTGACAGTATAAGGCACCACAGCCCAGTGACAGGGATGCAGAATACGTGGCAGTGTGTGACAGTATAAGGCACCATAGCCCAGTGACAGGGATGCAGAATACCCGGCAGTGTGTGACAGTATAAGGCACCATAGCCCAGTGACAGGGATGCAGAATACCCAGCAGTGTGTGACAGTGTAAGGCATCCATAGCCCAGTGACAGGGGTTCAGAATACCTGGCAGTGTGTGACAGTATAAGGCACCATAGCCCAGTGAGAGTGATGCAGAATACCCGGAAGTGTGTGACAGTGTAACGCATCCATAGCCCAGTGACAGGTGTGCGGAATACCTGGCAGTATGTGACAGTATAAGGCACCATGGCCCACTGACAGGTGTGCAGAATACCCAGCAGTGTGTGATGGTGTAAGGCATTCATAGCCCAGTGACTGGGGTGCAGAATACCTGTCAGTTTGTAACAGTATAAGGCACCTTAGCCCAGTGACAGGTGTGCAGAATACCCTGCAGTGTTTGAGAGCATAAGGCACCATTGCCCAGTGACAGGAGTGCAGAATACCTGGCAGTGTGTGGCTGTATAAGGCATCATAGCCCAGCGACAGGGGTACAGAATACCTGGCAGTGTGTGACTGTATAAGGCATCCATACCCAGTGACAGGTGTGCAGAATACCCAGCCGTGTGTGACAGTTTAAGGCATCCATAGCCCAGTGTAAGGTGTGCAGAATACCCAGCAGTGTGTGACAGTGTAAGGCATCCATACCCAGTGATAGGTGTGCATAATACCTGGCAGTGTGTGACAGTGCAAGGCACCATAGCCCAGTGACAAGGATGCAGAATACACGGCAGCGTGTGACAGTGTAAGGGATCCATAGCCCAGTGACAGTGGTGCAAAATACCTGGAAGTGTGTGACAGTATAAGGCACCATATCCCAGTGACAGGAGTGCAGAATACCCTGCAGTGTTTGAGAGTGTAAGGCACCATATCCCAGTGACAGGAGTGCAGAATACCTGGCACTGTGTGACAGTATAAGGCACCAGAGCCCAGTGACTGGGGTGCAGAATACTGGCAGTGTGTAACAGTGTAAGGCATCCATAGCCCAGTGACAGGGGTACAGAATACCCAGCAGTGTGTGACAGTGTAAGGCATCCATAGCCCAGTGACAGGGGTGCAGAATACCTGCCAGTGTGTGACAGTATAAAGCATCATAGCCCAATGACAGGGATGCAGAATACGTGGCAGTGTGTGACAGTATAAGGCACCATAGCCCAGTGACAGGGATGCAGAATACCCGGCAGTGTGTGACAGTATAAGGCACCATAGCCCAGTGACAGGGATGCAGAATACCCAGCAGTGTGTGACAGTGTAAGGCATCCATAGCCCAGTGACAGGGGTTCAGAATACCTGGCAGTGTGTGACAGTATAAGGCACCATAGCCCAGTGAGAGTGATGCAGAATACCCGGAAGTGTGTGACAGTGTAACGCATCCATAGCCCAGTGACAGGTGTGCGGAATACCTGGCAGTATGTGACAGTATAAGGCACCATGGCCCACTGACAGGTGTGCAGAATACCCAGCAGTGTGTGATGGTGTAAGGCATTCATAGCCCAGTGACTGGGGTGCAGAATACCTGTCAGTTTGTAACAGTATAAGGCACCTTAGCCCAGTGACAGGTGTGCAGAATACCCTGCAGTGTTTGAGAGCATAAGGCACCATTGCCCAGTGACAGGAGTGCAGAATACCTGGCAGTGTGTGGCTGTATAAGGCATCATAGCCCAGCGACAGGGGTACAGAATACCTGGCAGTGTGTGACTGTATAAGGCATCCATACCCAGTGACAGGTGTGCAGAATACCCAGCCGTGTGTGACAGTTTAAGGCATCCATAGCCCAGTGTAAGGTGTGCAGAATACCCAGCAGTGTGTGACAGTGTAAGGCATCCATACCCAGTGATAGGTGTGCATAATACCTGGCAGTGTGTGACAGTGCAAGGCACCATAGCCCAGTGACAAGGATGCAGAATACACGGCAGCGTGTGACAGTGTAAGGGATCCATAGCCCAGTGACAGTGGTGCAAAATACCTGGAAGTGTGTGACAGTATAAGGCACCATATCCCAGTGACAGGAGTGCAGAATACCCTGCAGTGTTTGAGAGTGTAAGGCACCATATCCCAGTGACAGGAGTGCAGAATACCTGGCACTGTGTGACAGTATAAGGCACCAGAGCCCAGTGACTGGGGTGCAGAATACTGGCAGTGTGTAACAGTGTAAGGCATCCATAGCCCAGTGACAGGGGTACAGAATACCCAGCAGTGTGTGACAGTGTAAGGCATCCATAGCCCAGTGACAGGGGTGCAGAATACCTGCCAGTGTGTGACAGTATAAAGCATCATAGCCCAATGACAGGGGGCAGAATACCCAGCAGTGTGTGACAGTATAAGGCACCATAGCCCAGTGACAGGTGTGCAGAATACCTGGCAGTGTGTGACAGTATTAGGCACCATAGCCCAGTGACAGGAGTGCATATACCCTGCAGTGTTTGAGAGTATAAGGCACCATATCCCAGTGACAGGAGTGCAGAATACCTGGCAGTGTGTGACAGTATAAGGCACCACAGCCCAGTGACAGGGATGCAGAATACATGGCAGTGTGTGACAGTATAAGGCACCACAGCCCAGTGACAGGGATGCAGAATACCCGGCAGTGTGTGACAGTATAAGGCACCATAGGCCAGTGACAGGGATGCAGAATACCCAGCAGTGTGTGACAGTGTAAGGCATCCATAGCCCAGTGACAGGGGTTCAGAATACCTGGCAGTGTGTGACAGTATTAGGCACCATAGCCCAGTGACAGTGATGCAGAATACCCGGAAGTGTGTGACAGTGTAATGCATCCATAGCCCAGTGACAGGTGTGCGGAATACCTGGCAGTATGTGACAGTATAAGGCACCATGGCCCACTGACAGGTGTGCAGAATACCCAGCAGTGTGTGATGGTGTAAGGCATCCATAGCCCAGTGACTGGGGTGCAGAATACCTGTCAGTTTGTGACAGTATAAGGCACCTTAGCCCAGTGACAGGTGTGCAGAATACCCGGCAGTGTGTGACAGTGTAAGGCATCCATAGCCCAGTGACAGGTGTGCAGAATACCTGGCAGTGTGTGACAGTATAAGGGACCATAGCCCAGTGACAGGTGTGCAGAATACCCGGCAGTGCATGACAGTATAAGGCAGCATAGCCCAGTTACAGGTGTGCAGAATACCTGGCAGTGTGTGACAGTATAAGGCACCACAGCCCAGTGATAGGGATGCAGAATACCCAGCAGTGTGTGCCAGTGTAAGGCATCCATAGCCCAGTGACAGGTGTGCAGAATACCCAGCAATGTGTGATAGTATAAGGCACCATAGCCCAGTGACAGGGGTGCAGAATACCCGGCAGTGTGTGACTATGTAAGGCATCCATAGCCCAGTGACAGGTGTGCAGAATACCCAGCAGTGTGTGACAGTGTAAGGCATCCATAGCCCAGTGACTGGGGTGCCGAATACCTGGCAATGTGTGACAGTATAAGGCACCATAGCCCAGTGACAGGGGTGCAGAATACCCGGAAGTGTGTGACAGTGTAAGGCATCCATAGCCCAGTGAGAGGTGTGCAGAATACCTGGCAGTGTGCGACAGTATAAGGCACCATAGCCCATTGACAGGTGTGCAGAATACCCGCCAGTGTGTGAGAGTGTAAGGCATCCATAGCCCAGTGACAGGTGTGCAGAATACCTGGCACTGTGTGACAATATAAGGCACCATAGCCCAGTGACAGGGAGGCAGAATACCCAGCCATGTGTGACAGTGTAAGGCATCAATAGCCCAGTGACAGGTGTGCAGAATACCCAGCAGTGTGTGACAGTGTAAGGCATCCATAGCCCAGTGACTGGGGTGCAGAATACCTGGCAGTGTGTGACAGTATAAGGCACCATAACCCAGTGACAGGAGTGTAGAATACCCTGCAGTGTTTGAGAGTATAAGGCACCATAGCCCAGTGACAGGGGTACAGAACACCTGGCAGTGTGTGACAGTATAAGGCACCATAGCCCAGTGACAGGGATGCAGAATACCTGGCAGTGTGTGACAATATAAGGCACCATAGCCCAGTGACAGGTGTGCAGAATACCCAGCCGTGTGTGACAGTTTAAGGCATCCATAGCCCAGTGATAGGTGTGTATAATACCTGGCAGTGTGTGACAGTGCAAGGCACCATAGCCCAGTGACAATGATGCAGAATACACGGCAGCGTGTGACAGTATAAGGCACCATAGCCCAGCGAGAGGGTTGCAGAATACCTGGAAATGTGTGACTGTATAAGGCACCATAGCCCAGTGATAGGGTGCAGAATAGCTGGCAGTGTGTGACAGTATAGGTCACAATAGCCCAGTGACAGGAGTGCAGAATACCCTGCAGTGTTTGGGAGCATAAGGCACCATTGCCCAGTGACAGGAGTGCAGAATACCTGGAAGTGTGTGACTGTATAAGGCACCATAGCCCAGCGACAGGGGTACAAAATACCTGGCAGTGTGGCACTGTATAAGGCATCCATAGCCCAGTGACAGGTGTGCAGAATACCCAGCCATGTGTGACAGTTGAAGGCATCCATAGCCCAGTGTAAGGTGTGCAGAATACCCAGCAGTGTGTGACAGTGCAAGGCATCCATACCCAGTGATAGGTGTGCATAATACCTGGCAGTGTGTGACAGTGCAAGGCACCATAGCCCAGTGACAAGGATGCAGAATACACGGCAGCGTGTGACCGTATAAGGGATCCATAGCCCAGTGACAGTGGTGCAGAATACCTGGCAGTGTGTGACAGTATAAGGCACCATAGCCCAGTGACAGGAGTGCAGAATACCCTACAGTGTTTGAGAGTATAAGGCACCATATCCCAGTGACAGGAGTGCAGAATACCTGGCACTGTGTGACAGTATAAGGCACCAGAGCCCAGTGACTGGGGTGCAGAATACCGGCAGTGTGTAACAGTGTAAGGCATCCATAGCCCAGTGACAGGGGTGCAGAATACCCAGCAGTGTGTGACAGTGTAAGTGATCCATAGCCCAGTGACAGGGGTGCAGAATACCTGGCAGTGTGTGACAGTATGAGTGCAGAATACCCTGCAGTGTTTGAGAGTATAAGGCACCATATCCTAGTGACAGGAGTGCAGAATACCTGGCAGTGTGTGACAGTATAAGGCACCACAGCCCAGTGACAGGGATGCAGAATACGTGGCAGTGTGTGACAGTATAAGGCACCATAGCCCAGTGACAGGGATGCAGAATACCCGGCAGTGTGTGACAGTATAAGGCACCATAGCCCAGTGACAGGGATGCAGAATACCCAGCAGTGTGTGACAGTGTAAGGCATCCATAGCCCAGTGACAGGGGTTCAGAATATCTGGCAGTGTGTGACAGTATAACGCACCATAGCCCAGTGACAGTGATGCAGAATACCCGGAAGTGTGTGACAGTGTAACGCATCCATAGCCCAGTGACAGCTGCGCGGAATACCTGGCAGTATGTGACAGTATAAGGCACCAGGGCCCACTGACAGGTGTGCAGAATACCCAGCAGTGTGTGATGGTGTAAGGCATTCATAGCCCAGTGACTGGGGTGCAGAATACTTGTCAGTTTGTGACAGTATAAGGCACCTTAGCCCAGTGACAGGTGTGCAGAATACCCTGCAGTGTTTGAGAGCATAAGGCACCATTGCCCAGTGACAGGAGTGCAGAATACCTGGCAGTGTGTGACTGTATAAGGCATCATAGCCCAGCGACAGGGGTACAGAATACCTGGCAGTGTGTGACTGTATAAGGCATCCATAGCCCAGTGACAGGTGTGCAGAATACCCAGCCGTGTGTGACAGTTTAAGGCATCCATAGCCCAGTGTAAGGTGTGCAGAATACCCAGCAGTGTGTGACAGTGTAAGGCATCCATACCCAGTGATAGGTGTGCATAATACCTGGCAGTGTGTGACAGTGCAAGGCACCATAGCCCAGTGACAAGGATGCAGAATACACGGCAGCGTGTGACAGTGTAAGGGATCCATAGCCCAGTGACAGTGGTGCAAAATACCTGGCAGTGTGTGACAGTATAAGGCACCATATCCCAGTGACAGGAGTGCAGAATACCCTGCAGTGTTTGAGAGTATAAGGCACCATATCCCAGTGACAGGAGTGCAGAATACCTGGCACTGTGTGACAGTATAAGGCACCAGAGCCCAGTGACTGGGGTGCAGAATACTGGCAGTGTGTAACAGTGTAAGGCATCCATAGCCCAGTGACAGGGGTGCAGAATACCCAGCAGTGTGTGACAGTGTAAGGCATCCATAGCCCAGTGACAGGGGTGCAGAATACCTGGCAGTGTGTGACAGTATAAGGCACCATAGCCCAGTGACAGGAGTGCATAATACCCTGCAGTGTTTGAGAGTATAAGGCACCATATCCCAGTGACAGGAGTGCAGAATACCTGGCAGTGTGTGACAGTATAAGGCACCACAGCCCAGTGACAGGGATGCAGAATACGTGGCAGTGTGTGACAGTATAAGGCACCACAGCCCAGTGACAGGGATGCAGAATACCCGGCAGTGTGTGACAGTATAAGGCACCATAGGCCAGTGACAGGGAGGCAGAATACCCGGAAGTGTGTGACAGTGTAACGCATCCATAGCCCAGTGACAGCTGCGCGGAATACCTGGCAGTATGTGACAGTATAAGGCACCATGGCCAACTGACAGGTGTGCAGAATACCCAGCAGTGTGTGATGGTGTAAGGCATTCATAGCCCAGTGACTGGGGTGCAGAATACCTGTCAGTTTTTGACAGTATAAGGCACCTTAGCCCAGTGACAGGTGTGCAGAATACCCTGCAGTGTTTGAGAGCATAAGGCACCATTGCCCAGTGACAGGAGTGCAGAATACCTGGCAGTGTGTGACAGTATAAGGCACCACAGCCCAGTGACAGGGATGCAGAATACGTGGCAGTGTGTGACAGTATAAGGCACCACAGCCCAGTGACAGGGATGCAGAATACCCGGCAGTGTGTGACAGTATAAGGCACCATAGGCCAGTGACAGGGAGGCAGAATACCCAGCAGTGTGTGACAGTGTAAGGCATCCATAGCCCAGTGACAGGGGTTCAGAATACCTGGCAGTGTGTGACAGTATAAGGCACCATAGCCCAGTGACAGTGATGCAGAATACCCGGAAGTGTGTGACAGTGTAATGCATCCATAGCCCAGTGACAGGTGTGCGGAATACCTGGCAGTATGTGACAGTATAAGGCACCATGGCCCACTGACATGTGTGCAGAATACCCAGCAGTGTGTGATGGTGTAAGGCATCCATAGCCCAGTGACTGGGGTGCAGAATACCTGTCAGTTTGTGACAGTATAAGGCACCTTAGCCCAGTGACAGGTGTGCAGAATACCCGGCAGTGTGTGACAGTGTAAGGCATCCATAGCCCAGTGACAGGTGTGCAGAATACCTGGCAGTATGTGACAGTATAAGGCACCATGGCCCACTGACAGGTGTGCAGAATACCCAGCAGTGTGTGATGGTGTAAGGCATTCATAGCCCAGTGACTGGGGTGCAGAATACCTGTCAGTTTGTGACAGTATAAGGCACCTTAGCCCAGTGACAGGTGTGCAGAATACCCTGCAGTGTTTGAGAGCATAAGGCACCATTGCCCAGTGACAGGAGTGCAGAATACCTGGCAGTGTGTGACTGTATAAGGCATCATAGCCCAGCGACAGGGGTACAGAATACCTGGCAGTGTGTGACTGTATAAGGCATCCATAGCCCAGTGACAGGTGTGCAGAATACCCAGCCGTGTGTGACAGTTTAAGGCATCCATAGCCCAGTGTAAGGTGTGCAGAATACCCAGCAGTGTGTGACAGTGTAAGGCATCCATACCCAGTGATAGGTGTGCATAATACCTGGCAGTGTGTGACAGTGCAAGGCACCATAGCCCAGTGACAAGGATGCAGAATACACGGCAGCGTGTGACAGTGTAAGGGATCCATAGCCCAGTGACAGTGGTGCAAAATACCTGGCAGTGTGTGACAGTATAAGGCACCAGAGCCCAGTGACAGGAATGCGGAATACCTGGCACTGTGTGACAGTATAAGGCACCAGAGCCCAGTGACTGGGGTGCAGAATACTGGCAGTGTGTAACAGTGTAAGGCATCCATAGCCCAGTGACAGGGGTACAGAATACCCAGCAGTGTGTGACAGTGTAAGGCATCCATAGCCCAGTGACAGGGGTGCAGAATACCTGGCAGTGTGTGACAGTATAAGGCATCATAGCCCAATGACAGGGGGCAGAATACCCAGCAGTGTGTGACAGTATAAGGCACCATAGCCCAGTGACAGGAGTGCAGAATACCTGGCAGTGTGTGACAGTATAAGGCACCATAGCCCAGTGACAGGAGTGCATAATACCCTGCAGTGTTTGAGAGTATAAGGCACCATATCCCAGTGACAGGAGTGCAGAATACCTGGCAGTGTGTGACAGTATAAGGCACCACAGCCCAGTGACAGGGATGCAGAATACCCGGAAGTGTGTGACAGTGTAAGGCATCCATAGCCCAGTGACAGGGTGCAGAACACTCAGAGGTGTGTGACAGTATAAGGGACCATAGCCCAGTGACAGGGTGCAGAATACTCAGAGGTGTGTGACAGTATAAGGGACCATAAGCCCAGTGACAGGGTGCAGAATACCCAGCAGTGTGTGACAGTATAGGGCACCATAGCCCAGTGACAGGGTGCAGAAGACTCAGAGGTGTGTGACAGTGTAAGGGACCATAGCCCAGTGACAGAGTGCAGAACTCTCAGAGGTGTGTGACAGTATAAGGGACCATAGCCCAGTGACAGGAGTGCAGAAAACTCAGAGGTGTGTGACAGTATAAAGGAACCATAGCCCAGTGACAGGGTGCAGAACACTCAGAGGTGTGTGACAATATAAGGGACCATAGCCCAGTGACAGGGTGCAGAACTCTCAGAGGTGTGTGACAGTATAAGGGACCATAGCCCAGTGACAGGAGTGCAGAACACTCAGAGGTGTGTGACAGTATAAAGGAACCATAGCCCAGTGACAGGGTGCAGAACACTCAGAGGTGTGTGACAGTATAAGGGACCATAGCCCAGTGACAGGGTGCAGAAGACTCAGAGGTGTGTGACAGTATAAGGGACCATAGCCCAGTGACAGGATGCAGAACACTCAGAGGTGTGTGACAGTATAGGGCACCATAGCCCAGTGACAGGGTGCAGAAGACTCAGAGGTGTGTGACAGTGTAAGGGACCATAGCCCAGTGACAGAGTGCAGAACTCTCAGAGGTGTGTGACAGTATAAGGGACCATAGCCCAGTGACAGGAGTGCAGAAAACTCAGAGGTGTGTGAAAGTATAAAGGAACCATAGCCCAGTGACAGGGTGCAGAACACTCAGAGGTGTGTGACAATATAAGGGACCATAGCCCAGTGACAGGGTGCAGAACTCTCAGAGGTGTGTGACAGTATAAGGGACCATAGCCCAGTGACAGGAGTGCAGAACACTCAGAGGTGTGTGACAGTATAAAGGAACCATAGCCCAGTGACAGGGTGCAGAACACTCAGAGGTGTGTGACAGTATAAGGGACCATAGCCCAGTGACAGGAGTGCAGAAGACTCAGAGGTGTGTGACAGTATAAGGGACCATAGCCCAGTGACAGGATGCAGAACACTCAGAGGTGTGTGACAGTATAAGGGACCATAGCCCAGTGACAGGGTGCAGAACACTCAGAGGTGTGTGACAGTATAAGGGACCATAGCCCAGTGACAGGATGCAGAACACTCAGAGGTGTGTGACAGTTGTGGGATGTATTTACCCATGCATCCGAGCCGTACCTCAAAACTGTGCAGTACTGACATGAAAACATCATGATGGCCAGAGCTTCCCAGAAAATGCACAGGGAAATGCAGGAAGAATAGGCTGCCACCCATTTTTGCCGATGTTATGGGCACAGAAGGAAACTGCCTAAAACCACCATTGGACTACCCACACAGTAGTCTGAAACCATTGGGAATGGCAATGCTGATTGCCAAATGCAACCTAGAATTGTGGGGAATTCATTTTCTTAAATCCCAAAAATGGGTGCAGTACCAGTGCTCACCACTATCCAAAAGCCGGCAGTTTAAAACCACCCTGTGTTTCTCTGAAGGCAAGCCAAAGTGCCTATTTCAAACATTGCAATATGTGCAAAATATTTACTGAACACCAGCAGACATTTGGCAGAATGGAGTGTTGTGTGCCTACAAAATCTGGGAAATGAAGAGCCCAAAACAATGCTTATAACAAAACTGCTATGGAGTCAGCAGTTTAAGTTGCACTGGATTTAAAGACACTAAAATCGAAAATGTTAGATTAAATGAGTGACCTATGTTTGGTGTCACATGCCTTTGTAATTGTTTAAATGTCATAGTTTTAAACTTAGAATCAGCCTTCTAGCTGCATATGTAAAAAAATGTCTTGACTTAGACTGGGGAACAAAAAGTGACATTTTATCTGAAACCTGGCTTAAGGAACTTGAATTCTGCCTGGCAACTACCCCCATCAGAAGGGAAACTTGAGTCACAGCTGTGTTCCCAGGCCAACCTTCCTTTTGCTGCCCACACTAAGGATATGCCATCTATCTGATAATTGAATTATCTGTGCTCTGTAGGAGAGTGAACAAAGCCCTCTTCACTCAGGCAAAGGTTTTTATTACGCAGTCGTAAAATGTAGCTTCCTCTTGGCAGGAGCTGGGAGGGGCACTGCCTGTGAGAGCAAGCTGGCTTGGCAGAACTGGATTAACCAGAAATTCAACCTTGTGCTGAGGGTAAACCACACCCCTTTGGAGCCAGAACATAACTTTAAAAAGATGAATAACTCATAGAGCGGACATGTGAAAATTTTATAAAGGACACCATAATTCTTGTGATTTTTCTGCCCACATTTTAAGAGGTTTTTCGACCCGGTGGCGTGTTCAGGGGGGTGTCAGCGGAAAAGTGGATATAACTCTAAATGTATGCATGTTAAAAATCTGAAACTTCATCAGTTAATGTCCCTACTCCCTGCACACATGTATGTAAAGTTGGGTCCATGTCAGAAATTGCAAAATCAGTTAAAAAGTGAAATATGTGCCAGTTCTGAATGCAAGCTCCCAGGAAGAGCAGAGTTTGAACAGGGGATACCTCCTGTAATGCATGATGGGTGCATATGATTTTAAAACAATATGTACCTCTGCAAATATGTATTTGTTTCAAATCTAGATTTGTGTGTAAGTTGACAGGAGGAGTGGACTTTCTGCAGGCTGTAAAATGACATCACTCTGACTCACAGTTCATTCCCCAATCAAATAAGAAATGGAAGTTTGACCAATTAGAAGCTGAGAGAGAGGCAGGGTCAGTGATGCTAGAACACACCCACATTCTAAACACATAAAAGCAGACAGTCAGGACAGATAGGGACTTTCCAAATCCATCTGCAGCGGGACGCTCTGCCGGAAAAATCCATACTTACCTCCATCAACCTCCAGAAAGCCAAACTAGAGACTTCAATCTATCCAGAACTAAGAGACCAGACCAGAGAGAAAGCAGTGCTGTACCCAGAGAGACCCAGACCAGCAGAGAGAGTGACCAGAGCCCAGTCTAAAACCCTGACCAGATCCGTGATGAGGCCCATTTAATTCAAGAATATAGTGTGAGTACCCAGCAGAACTGTGTAGAACCAATCTCTTAGTTTAAATTCATCTAATTCAATCTATTTAACCTAAGTAGAACTGCCTCCTAGCTGTCACCTGTCATTTCTAGTTGCAAGCTGCACTTGTCATTTTGAGCTTTTGAAATTTGCAAACTGAAAAACGACCGTTATTTAATCGCTCATATCTCCGCAACCGTTTGTGCTAGAGACTTGCAGTAACTTTCATTTGGAAGATGAGATCCTAGGCTTTCCTAGGACCCCAAAACGATAGAGATAGTCCTTGTGGTTCTCCTGTAATAGCGCTCGGCGCTTCCGCGAATTTTACCGCGATTTGCAAATTTCTTCACATGTAAAAACTGCTGCTGCTTGCCTTCCATTTGCCAGAAATTCGTTTAACCTGCTAACTATCCCTGCATCATTGCTAGTGTGAGCCTGGACTAATATTAACTAGATACCACTCACCCTGAACCTCTGTAAGGGAATTAAAAGCGTTTAGCATATTTTTTTAATTCATTGCCAGCACATATCAAAGCAATTTGGGCTTGTGTTTTCAAAACTCCTATCTGTTTTCTGTTGTCTAAGCTTGCTGGATTGAACTGATTACATTGATTGCATTTCTGAGAACTGTGTGCTTCCTTCCATTTCCTTGCATTGCATCAAGGGGGGGAGGGGATTGCCAGAGAAAAGTGATTACCTTGTTTGTTGAAATCATATTGAGTATTTTCTGTATTGCATTTTCATTGAACATTACATCCAGTTGAACTCTATAAAGCATTCTCTACCACATTATACTTCTGTATCTATTTACCAGTGTGCTATCTTATCCATTTCATGTCAACTCATTAGTGATTATAAAGAAGTGTGCTAGTGCCAGATTCTCCGTTGTTGATCTTTATCATATCAGATTAAGTGTGCTATTCAATTATTAATTTATTATAAAGTGTGATCTATATATATATTTTAAATTATCCAATAAACCTGTTAAACTTGCAAAACAGAACTACTTCTTGGCTCAGTGGGGTCAGGGGGATTCCAAGAGAGGGGTGTTATATAGGGGTAGTCATCCGGAACGCATGAACTGGACCTAAATATATATCAATAAGGGTTTTCATTCAGTATTCTAGACTAGGCGTTAACTTAGCTGTAGTGCTGAATTGAATCCTCTTACAAAGTGGGGGCTCGAGCCGAGACGTTGGGTTAGATTTACCATTTGTGCAGCTTAATACAGTGTGCTAACTGACGGGATACATACATCCAGTCGGATCACCACGCTGCATTACGCTGTGAAGCATTCCTCAAAAGGGACACTCCAAGAAAAGTTCTGTTCTGCAAAACTAAAATACTAACTTCCGTAAGTCAGGACAGAGACCAATCTCTAGAATGACGACCTTGGTAGATATGAAAATAGCCAGAGAGCACTTCTTACACAAACTATTTGTGAGAGGTGAATGGACTCACCAGGACCAAACAGTCTGGTTGCAGGCCATCACGCAACAGGTCACTGAAACAGGGTCAGATATATATAGAGATCAGGGTCCATTACACGTGGCCCTGAGTGAACTATATATGGCTCCTAAGGCCAAAGATGAGCACGACAAGATTGTTAGGATAGCGGCATATTTATATTTATACATGGGAGCCATACAGAATAAATGTGCTGAAGGCCATGATCTGGCAAAAAGGCAACAGATGGCGTTAGAGAAGGCCCAATCTGATCTGGACTCTTCTGAGCAAAGGCTGCACAGAAGCCAGGAGTCAGAAAATGAGACCAGACAGTACATCACTAAAATAAAGGAGGATATGGATGTGCTGCAAAAGGAAAAGTCAGAACAGGATACCAGATTTCTGGCCTTGCAGAAGGAACACCAAGAAGGTTTGGACTCCCTACTGCAAAGCCAGAAAAAGCTGGAGCAACAGCTAGACTTCAATAGGGCATGTGCTGAGCAGGTAGTCACCCTGCAAGGCCACCTAGATAGAGTGAAGGAGGAGAGCAATAAACTGATTCTGAAAGACCTGGATACCCAGGCAGAGTTTGATCAGGAGCGCCAGAAAGCTGGTGCCTTCCAAAGGCAAAGGGACGACCTGGCGGCACAAATGCAGGCTCTTAGTCAGGAAAGAGACGCCTTAGGCCAGGAAGTCTGCCATTTAAAAAGAAAAATGGAAGAAAATCACCTGGCCCACCAGGGGCTGGGTGACCTCCAAAAAGAAAACCAGAACTTGGTAGAGCACACCAGAAGGGTGGAGGATGCTCTAGCAAGAAAGGAGCAGGCCAATAGGGACATTGCCCAGGAGGTAACCCTCCTGCAGCAAAGACTGGCCCAGTTCTCCAGGACCAATCAGGAAACACAGAGAGAGAATGAAGCTCTCTGCCAGCACAATGATAGGCTCCAACAGCAGGTAGCGATGCAGGAGAGACTGATAGAGTCGAGTAAGGCCTTAACTGAGGAACTGAAGGCACAAATGCAGGCTCTTGCATTGCAACAGGGAGCAGGGGCGGATAGAGATGAGGTCCGCTGGGAAAGAGAGATTCCTGACCATAACCGCAGGAGCCCTAACACCAGGGGCCTTCATTTTCCCCAGTCCCTGGACTCTACCACCCCCATGTCCCCTGGCGCACATGAGCACAGGGCCGCAGGGATGGCAGATCACTATCCAGCTAAGAGTAGGGGGCTAATAGGCCAGTACCACTCAGGAATGGAGGGGTGGGCATCCGGGTATGGGCACCCAAGTACAGTACCGTTCAATGGGGAACCCCAGGAGAGTAGGCCCATTAAGGGCATCCTGAAAACCTCTGCCCAGTTAGGTCAGTGGAGGGGGTACCCATCAAATCCTGGCAGCAAGGAGGAATCTGAAGACTCCTCTGAACTGCGCAGGACACAGGAGACCAGGTCCCCACATTCTGCCAGCCATTCCCAGGCTCGCAGAATCCGGGAAAACCTGGAAGAACAGACGGGAACCTCTGGGAGCAGTGCCTCTGAGTCCGAGGAAGAATGGACAAGGGTTACCCGAACCAAAAAGGCCAATAAGGCAAAAAGGGCCTTGCTTAAGGACCCCTTAAAGCAGATTAAGGCGATCAGGAGCGTCATCACGCCTTACCATAAGAACGCTAAGTATTCTGTTTGGGAGCACTTAGAGTTGTTTGAACAAATGATGGAGACTTTCCATTTGAAGGACAGCCAAAGCTGTATTCAATATGTAAAGTGGACATTCTCCCCGGAATACTCCAGTTTCTTTGCGGGGCTGGAGGACCAAAATCATTTAAGATGGTCCACATATAAGGCGGCCATCCTGAAACATTTTTCTGTTCACAGAAATCCTCAAGAGGCTCGCAAGGCGGCCTACAATTTGCAATGTGGGGAGGATCAGGCCCCACGAGAATTTGTGCAGGAGTTAAAGCGTGCTTTTGCGCAAACCACCAGAAGGGTGCGCACAGATAGTAGAGAGTTTGTCAATACGTTTTTCCATGCCTTGCCCAAATATATAATGACCCAGCTCGTGAGAGATTTTCATGAGAAAAGATCTTTAGACTGGGTCATTGAACAGGCTACCCGGATCTATGAGGTGCAGAAGCCCATAGAAAATAAAAGCAATGCCCAGAAAAACCCCAAAGCCAACAGCACCCCTGCTGCTGTCAAGGTGGCAGAGGTAAAGGTCACCCCCGTTTTGGATCTGGAGATGGGGGGGCCTAAAAACCTACCTGCACCTAATAATGCTAGGCCCAGAAGGTCCTCGGGCCAGTCACAGACAGGGAGCCAGGGAGGCAGCCCCACAAATGGGGTCCCTCGCTCTCCTGACTATGTAAGTCCTCGCTACAAAGGTAACAGACCCATCCTGGGTCATGTGTGGACTCCTCCAGCCCAAGGGGGGGGATCCAACCGAGCATCGAACCCAGGGAACTTCCCTCCAAACTTCCCACAGGAGGGCAGAAATTTACCAAACCCTGGGCAGAACTTTTTCCCCAGATATCCACCCGACTTTCAGCCCCAAAACCATCCATCCTTCTTTCCCCAATTCCCTGAGCCCAGACCACTGAATCCGGGAGAGGGGAGGCCAAGGGTGGAGGGGTACCCAAATCTTCCCAACCCGGGGTATTACCAGAGGAGGGACAGCTACCCTTCCCGGGATCAGCCCAGGGGGGAAAACAGGGCCCCGTATCAGCCTGAGCGGGTTTCCCAGTTAGAGCGCCAGGTTCAAAACATGGCGCGGGATCTGGGTCACATACTGAGGGCTCAGCAGAACCCTCAGATGGGCGTGCCGGCGCAGAACGCACCCAACTCTGGACCTGGTGCTCCAGAACAATGACGGGGGCAGCACCCCGATAATTCACCGGTTCCCAGGGAGGAGGCACAAAGGGAAGGGGGGTGTAAAGCCTTGGAGGAAGCTTCCTTCCTCACTTGTAAACAGCCCCTGGAAACCCAGGAACCAGAAACAAAATCTCTTGCCCCTGAAAGTCTGCCTCCTAAGGAGCAGAGGGGGGGTAGGAGAAAAAAAAAACCCAAACAGACTCAGTTTGAGGAGGAGGTACAGATCTTCCAATTTGAGGGAGAGGGATCCTCAGAGGATCCTGGGAAAAGGATCTTCTCCTTCAGAGAGGGGGGAACTCCTCCCAAAGAAAAATGGGTCCCTAGGGATGCAAATCCAGACTGGGGAGATGTGGAGACTGAGCTACCGCCGCCCACTATCTCATCCCAGAACAAACAGCAAGAAAACCCCCTGGTTCAAACCCATCCTGGTGACTGCCTCCAAAAAGGGGGGGGTGGCCTAGAACCGGAGCCAGGGGAACCCACAATGGCTCTGATCTCCAGTTGCCAAATTTTTCTTTCAGATTCCCAAGGCTCTCCACAGAATTCTGCCCAAATCTCTTCGCTAGCGATGTCCAAGACCAGAAAGTTAGCCCACCAGTTGTCCAAAAATGTACATTATCTGTGCCCCCTTGAGGAGAAGGAGGGAAGATATTATGCCCCGGTACAAGTACAGGGGCAGGGTACAATCTCAGCGCTGGTGGACACTGGATCTCAAGCTACCCTTCTGTCCAGAAGGGCCTTTGACGAACTGAATGCAGGAAGGGGAGAGAATTACCAAATTCCTCTCACCTCTCTTCCTGGACAACTGCAGAACTTTGACGGGAAGGAAATTCCCGTCGAGGGGACGGCAGACTTGGACATTAAGATCGGGCGACACAAGTTGAAACACCCGGTCATAGTTGTGACCCCAGAGGGCACCCCTTGTTTACTAGGGAATGACCTCCTGAGAAGGTTGTCACCCCTAATAGATTGTGTAAACAAGGTCCTCTGGACCCAGACTAGCCGACCAATAAAATTAAAACAGAGTGTCAACCATGTTAGTTTAAACGGCACATGCCACATGGTTGAACAAAAATCTGACCAAGTAAAATTTCACTTCCAGAATAGCCAAATTCCAGATGTGACAGTAATAGCAGTAGGACAACAGACTGGTGATGGGGGGTCCTCTCTATTTCTGAAAATCAACCTTCCTTCCAGTTTAAGGTGGTATTCCACGCTGGAAGGAAACACTCTGAAATTCTATACCAATCCACAATCTGAAACTCCCACTCCTATAGTCCAGAAAGATGTGAAATCAGCTCAAAGCCTGGCTGATATTCAGCAAATTGGAGAGCAGTTGTTCATCCCTGTTCAGTTAAATGAGGGGAAGGACTCTGTTCTCGCTCGAGTGTGTGTGAACAATGGTAAGAGCTTCATCAGCGAAGCCATGTTTCGCCAACTCCCAAAAGATCCAGCCATTCCCACCTTCAAACTGATAGACAAATGGGAAATGGACCTGGAAGCACCTAATTCCAAACATCTCCTGCCAAGCAGGTGTATGCTCAAAATCTCCATTGGCAACAAGAGCATAGTCCATAATTGTTGGGTCGTGCGAGACGTCACTGCTGCCTTTTACTTAGGCAGTGACATTCTCAATCGCTTTGCCATTAGTTTGGACCTAATAAACTTCAAAGCTTGGTCCCGATTAGCGGATAATCCCATGGGCTTTGATGATCCAGAAAAAGCATTTAGGTCAGCTCAATTGCTACCTTATGCAGTTGAAATTCAGATCAAAGAGGAAGTCACCATCCCAGAAAGGACCCGACAATTCTCCCTGGAAGTGAAAGTTAAAAGGGGACAAGAGTTGAAAAACCCTGATGCTTACATACATATAAATGCTTCTCTCCAACAGCAAGGGTTGGGGGTAAACCCAACTCCATTAGTCAACCTAGAACATGACACCATTCCAATAGAGGTGGATAACAGCGACTTAAAGAGTATTACTCTAGCCGCAGGCACCATTATTGGAATGGCGGTTGATGACCGACATTTCTCCATTGATCTTGTAAACGAACTGTTAGGACCAATCCCCAAGGACTGTTTTGACAGTGACAGTGATGACAATACAACACCAGACAGGATTTTCACCCGGCATGGGGGGAACTTCCTGGTGTACACTTCCTGCCCATATGGTAAGGAAGATGTGACGTGTGACTTCAGGAGGGATGAGGTGATTTTCCAAGTCCATGAGGGCTGCCTTTCCCACCTGAAGCCTCCGGTTCAAATCAGCACTCTGACCAGGGACTTCTCCACCCAGTTGGAGGAGGCCGCTGAGATAGCCAAACCAGAAGTCTTTCCAGGCTTCAGGCAGATGGTGGAAGAGAGAGTCAACCTAGCTGATGCCTGTGTGACTCTGGAACAAAAGCAAAAGTTGAAACAAGTTTTCTTGGATTTCCAAGATCTCTTTGCGGTAGACTCATATGACTGTGGTCGCACTGACATCCACACAACAACAATCCCCACGGACCCTGGCATGACTCCTGTGTTTGTGAAGCAATATCGCTTGCCTCTCGCATCAATGGAGTCCCTTACTGAAATAATTAAGAACCTTGAGTCCCGGGGAATAATCCGTCCAGTCCACAGCACCTTCAATAATCCGGTGCTGGGGATATTGAAGCCAAACGGCCAGTGGAGACTCTGTGCTGACCTCAGGGAGCTCAACAAACGGGTCCATACTTCCCGATGGCCTCTTCCCTACATTGACCAAGGGCTGGCCCAGATCCAGGGGTCACAGGTATTCACTGCAATAGACCTGACCAATGGATACTGGACTGTGCCTGTCAGTAGGGAGGACCAATACAAGCTGGCTTTTACCTTTGGGGGCCAGCAGTACACATGGACCCGGACTCCCTTCGGATACCTCAACTCCGGCAATGAATTCAACATTTTCCTACATAAGGCCATGCCCGACCTGGGTGCGAGGGGTAACCTGGCTTATGTAGATGATGTCCTCATCAAAAGTTCATCTGTGGAGGAACACATAGCGGAGATCCGTTATGTTCTGACACAGTTGAGGGCCGCCGGAGCAAAACTTTCCTTTCAGAAAGCACAGTGGTGTAGAACCCGTGTTAATTTCTTGGGGCATGAGATTACTCCTCAGGGTCTCTGTCCCCAGGAAAAGAAAGTGGAAGCACTTCAGAAACTGAAAGACCCCACAACTCTGCAGGAACTAAGGAGCCTCCTTGGACTGACTAATTACAGCAGAAAGTTCATTGAGGGCTACGCAGAGATCACCAGACCCCTGATTCATCTCCTGAAGGGGGGGTCAAGTGGGAATGGGGTCCAGAACAATCCGAGGCAGTAAAACAACTCAAAAGAAGCCTCTCACAAGCACCTTGCCTAGCTTACCCTGTCAGAAACAAGGAGTTCTTCCTGGAGACGGGGTTCTCTAATACGTGCTTGACGGCAGTATTATACCAAAAGCATGACAAGGTCAATAAAGTAATCTCCTATGCGAGCAAAACTTTATCCTCTGTGGAGGAAAAATTCAACGATTGTGAGAAGGCACTCCTGGCAACGGTGTGGGCATTGAAGAATTACCGCCCGTTTATCCAGGGGGAACACATCATAGTGGAGACTCCACACCAGCCTCTGCAATATCTCCAAAGTGACAGAATCCGGGCCGGAAATGTGAGTAATTCCCGAATTACTTCCTGGATTCTGTCAATGCAAGGCTTTCCTGTGGAGGTCAGATATGGCCAAAACAAGAAGAGTCCCCTCGCGCAAGGTCTGGCTGACTTGCATGATTGTGCCAGAGAAAACTGTCTCGAGGACGAAAGTCTAAAAATCAAGGACAACATGGAGGCATACCTTAATTCCCCACACAAGGTCTTTGAAGAAGACAAGTGTGAGGGAATGCCCACTGTCTATGTGGATGGATGCTCTTACCATGTTGACAACAACGGGGAGAAATAACTGGTGGCCGGCGTAGGGAATGCATGGGTGAATGAGTCCCCAGAACCCTCCGCTGGATACAGAATTGGTCCCCGAAGTAGTCAGGTGGCAGAATTGATGGCTGTGCATCAGGCCATCCTCACTGCTGTCCAGCATCAACTCCACGAACTGGTCATAATCACAGATTCGGATTATGTACGGAACGGGTTCGTGGAGCACCTGGTTAATTGGAAAACCAGAGGCATGTTATGTGCTAACAACAAACCCTTGAAACATGGGAAGTTGATCCAAAACATTGATGATCTGGTCACCTCGAATGAGATGACCATCTATTGGAAAAAGATCAAGGGTCATTCCAAAGTAGGGGGACCAGACAAAACTGGAAATGACTTAGCTGATCAGCTGGCCAAAACCGGGGCCATCCAAGGGGATCTAATTGAGATTGAGTCCCTGTTGGGGGAAATCCAGGTCACTGCCATCACTAGGTCCCAGACAAATGCTCACAACGACCTTTCAATTGCACAATGGAGTAAGGAGACCCCTGATGCTGATTTGATTACTGCTCAGAAGGGGGATCCAATTATTGGTAAATTTTACCAGCACCTTGAGGACCCTGAGAACTTTCCCCTGACGGATACCGATTACATTGGGAAAGAGGACCTAAGAGTGTTGATGAAATGTCCAAAAATGTTCCGGATCCAAGACGGTTTGCTGGTAAGGAAATCCAAAGCTGGCCACGATCAGTGGGTGGTTCCTACCTCATTCCGAAGCCTGATGTTAAGTCACGCCCATGATGCGGCCACCGCCGGTCATAGGGGGTTTCACACAACATTGGAAATCTTAAGAGAGGTTGCATACTGGCCACACATGGGCCAGGACCTCAACCAATATTTGAAGGGTTGTCTTGTGTGTGCACAATTTCAGCCGACATCCCTCACACACCGGGCGCCTTTACAAAAGAGGGGAATGACACTCCCATGGTCAGATTTACAAATCGACTTTGTAGGCCCTGTGATTCGCTCGGCTAGGGGGAATAAGTACATGTTGACTGTGACATGCTTGTTTACCAAGTGGGTGGAATGTCTCCCAGCCCCAAATTGCAAGGCAGAAACTGCAGCTGCCTTGATGATTAACCACATCTTTTCCCGTTTTGGTCTACCTCAAAGGATTGAGTCAGACAGAGGTAGCCACTTCACCAGTGAAGTAATGACAAAGATGTGGGAGATACTGGGGGTCAAGAGAAAGCTGCATATTGCTTATCGGCCAGCTTCTTCTGGGGCAGTAGAGAGATATAACCGGACAATTGTGAGCATATTAAAGAAGTTTGTGGCAGATTCTGGGTCAAGTTGGGATATCCGATTACCCCTGGTCCTAATGGCTATCAGATCTACCCCTTCATCTGCAACCAAAATGTCACCATTTGAGTTGATGACTGGGCGCAAGATGGTGCTTCCTCAGCATTTGCTCTACAGGACCCAAGAGCAGACACTGATAAATGCCTCCACTACTCATGAGTATGTAGAGAATTTAAGGAAACACCTCCAACATGCTTTTGCTTATGCTCAGCGGAATCTAGAAAGATCAGCTGATAGCATGAAGACCCATTATGACCTGAAAACTTCCAGGAAGGAATATCAGGTGGGAGACCGGGTCTATCTATACAACTTCCAAAGGAACCAGGCCAAGCAGCGCAAATTTTTGCCTACATGGAAGGGACCCTTTGAGATCGTCGATAAGATCTCCCCTGTGGCCTACAAGATCCGCATCCCCAAAGGCGGTTCGGCAGAGGGGGAAGACAAGTGGGTACACATAAACCAGTTGAAGTGTTGCCATCCCAGGCACACTCTGCAACAACTGGAGGAATCCTCTGGAATCCTAGCGGGTACTGTATCAGACTAATTCAGTTCCAATTATAAAACGTACCACATCTAGTCTCTAACATACTGTGATTTGCATGAAACTGTCTCTTAGTTATACTGTTTTTTTTATCAAAGTAAGAATGTAATGTTTCGTCATGATGAAATGCATATGCTGTCCCACCATCTCAACAGTGGTGGAAAAACGTCTATGAGTAGGTATTGCCGCTCTTCCTTTGTCGTCCTAGGAGAAAGAAGACCTTGAGACTGGCCAAGGAGGGTGATCCGGAGACCGGGAACGAAGATCCAATGGGCCCAGTGGACCGCCCAATACTCCCATCAGGACTGGCGAGGAGAACCGATCGATCAGTACCGGATGGAGAAGAAGAGGCTGAACTGTGCCATCTATTGGAAGAAGATGAGGAAACATCCCAGGTCTTGCGAGTCCCATTCGTGAAATAGAATGGCCATCGCAAGAGGGGGGCTTGTGGGATGTATTTACCCATGCATCCGAGCCGTACCTCAAAACTGTGCAGTACTGACATGAAAACATCATGATGGCCAGAGCTTCCCAGAAAATGCACAGGGAAATGCAGGAAGAATAGGCTGCCACCCATTTTTGCCGATGTTATGGGCACAGAAGGAAACTGCCTAAAACCACCATTGGACTACCCACACAGTAGTCTGAAACCATTGGGAATGGCAATGCTGATTGCCAAATGCAACCTAGAATTGTGGGGAATTCATTTTCTTAAATCCCAAAAATGGGTGCAGTACCAGTGCTCACCACTATCCAAAAGCCGGCAGTTTAAAACCACCCTGTGTTTCTCTGAAGGCAAGCCAAAGTGCCTATTTCAAACATTGCAATATGTGCAAAATATTTACTGAACACCAGCAGACATTTGGCAGAATGGAGTGTTGTGTGCCTACAAAATCTGGGAAATGAAGAGCCCAAAACAATGCTTATAACAAAACTGCTATGGAGTCAGCAGTTTAAGTTGCACTGGATTTAAAGACACTAAAATCGAAAATGTTAGATTAAATGAGTGACCTATGTTTGGTGTCACATGCCTTTGTAATTGTTTAAATGTCATAGTTTTAAACTTAGAATCAGCCTTCTAGCTGCATATGTAAAAAAATGTCTTGACTTAGACTGGGGAACAAAAAGTGACATTTTATCTGAAACCTGGCTTAAGGAACTTGAATTCTGCCTGGCAACTACCCCCATCAGAAGGGAAACTTGAGTCACAGCTGTGTTCCCAGGCCAACCTTCCTTTTGCTGCCCACACTAAGGATATGCCATCTATCTGATAATTGAATTATCTGTGCTCTGTAGGAGAGTGAACAAAGCCCTCTTCACTCAGGCAAAGGTTTTTATTACGCAGTCGTAAAATGTAGCTTCCTCTTGGCAGGAGCTGGGAGGGGCACTGCCTGTGAGAGCAAGCTGGCTTGGCAGAACTGGATTAACCAGAAATTCAACCTTGTGCTGAGGGTAAACCACACCCCTTTGGAGCCAGAACATAACTTTAAAAAGATGAATAACTCATAGAGCGGACATGTGAAAATTTTATAAAGGACACCATAATTCTTGTGATTTTTCTGCCCACATTTTAAGAGGTTTTTCGACCCGGTGGCGTGTTCAGGGGGGTGTCAGCGGAAAAGTGGATATAACTCTAAATGTATGCATGTTAAAAATCTGAAACTTCATCAGTTAATGTCCCTACTCCCTGCACACATGTATGTAAAGTTGGGTCCATGTCAGAAATTGCAAAATCAGTTAAAAAGTGAAATATGTGCCAGTTCTGAATGCAAGCTCCCAGGAAGAGCAGAGTTTGAACAGGGGATACCTCCTGTAATGCATGATGGGTGCATATGATTTTAAAACAATATGTACCTCTGCAAATATGTATTTGTTTCAAATCTAGATTTGTGTGTAAGTTGACAGGAGGAGTGGACTTTCTGCAGGCTGTAAAATGACATCACTCTGACTCACAGTTCATTCCCCAATCAAATAAGAAATGGAAGTTTGACCAATTAGAAGCTGAGAGAGAGGCAGGGTCAGTGATGCTAGAACACACCCACATTCTAAACACATAAAAGCAGACAGTCAGGACAGATAGGGACTTTCCAAATCCATCTGCAGCGGGACGCTCTGCCGGAAAAATCCATACTTACCTCCATCAACCTCCAGAAAGCCAAACTAGAGACTTCAATCTATCCAGAACTAAGAGACCAGACCAGAGAGAAAGCAGTGCTGTACCCAGAGAGACCCAGACCAGCAGAGAGAGTGACCAGAGCCCAGTCTAAAACCCTGACCAGATCCGTGATGAGGCCCATTTAATTCAAGAATATAGTGTGAGTACCCAGCAGAACTGTGTAGAACCAATCTCTTAGTTTAAATTCATCTAATTCAATCTATTTAACCTAAGTAGAACTGCCTCCTAGCTGTCACCTGTCATTTCTAGTTGCAAGCTGCACTTGTCATTTTGAGCTTTTGAAATTTGCAAACTGAAAAACGACCGTTATTTAATCGCTCATATCTCCGCAACCGTTTGTGCTAGAGACTTGCAGTAACTTTCATTTGGAAGATGAGATCCTAGGCTTTCCTAGGACCCCAAAACGATAGAGATAGTCCTTGTGGTTCTCCTGTAATAGCGCTCGGCGCATCCGCGAATTTTACCGCGATTTGCAAATTTCTTCACATGTAAAAACTGCTGCTGCTTGCCTTCCATTTGCCAGAAATTCGTTTAACCTGCTAACTATCCCTGCATCATTGCTAGTGTGAGCCTGGACTAATATTAACTAGATACCACTCACCCTGAACCTCTGTAAGTGAATTAAAAGCGTTTAGCATATTTTTTTAATTCATTGCCAGCACATATCAAAGCAATTTGGGCTTGTGTTTTCAAAACTCCTATCTGTTTTCTGTTGTCTAAGCTTGCTGGATTGAACGGATTACATTGATTGCATTTCTGAGAACTGTGTGCTTCCTTCCATTTCCTTGCATTGCATCAAGGGGGGGAGGGGATTGCCAGAGAAAAGTGATTACCTTGTTTGTTGAAATCATATTGAGTATTTTCTGTATTGCATTTTCATTGAACATTACATCCAGTTGAACTCTATAAAGCATTCTCTACCACATTATACTTCTGTATCTATTTACCAGTGTGCTATCTTATCCATTTCATGTCAACTCATTAGTGATTATAAAGAAGTGTGCTAGTGCCAGATTCTCCGTTGTTGATCTTTATCATATCAGATTAAGTGTGCTATTCAATTATTAATTTATTATAAAGTGTGATCTATATATATATTTTAAATTATCCAATAAACCTGTTAAACTTGCAAAACAGAACTACTTCTTGGCTCAGTGGGGTCAGGGGGATTCCAAGAGAGGGGTGTTATATAGGGGTAGTCATCCGGAACGCATGAACTGGACCTAAATATATATCAATAAGGGTTTTCATTCAGTATTCTAGACTAGGCGTTAACTTAGCTGTAGTGCTGAATTGAATCCTCTTACACAGTATAAGGGACCATAGCCCAGTGACAGGGTGCAGAACACTCAGTGGTGTGTGACAGTATAAAGGAACCATAGCCCAGTGACAGGGTGCAGAACACTCAGAGGTGTGTGACAGTATAAGGGACCATAGCCCAGTGACAGGAGTGCAGAAGACTCAGAGGTGTGTGACAGTATAAGGGACCATAGCCCAGTGACAGGATGCAGAACACTCAGAGGTGTGTGACAGTATAAGGGAACATAGCCCAGTGACAGGGTGCAGAACACTCAGAGGTGTGTGACAGTATAAGGGACCATAGCCCAGTGACAGGATGCAGAACACTCAGAGGTGTGTGACAGTATAAGGGACCATAGCCCAGTGACAGGGTGCAGAACACTCAGAGGTGTGTGACAGTATAAGGGAACATAGCCCAGTGACAGGGTGCAGAACACTCAGAGGTGTGTGACAGTATAAGGGACCATAGCCCAGTGACAGGATGCAGAACACTCAGTGGTGTGTGACAGTATAAGGGACCATAGCCCAGTGACAGGGTGCAGAACACTCAGAAGTGTGTGACAGTATAAGGGACCATAGCCTAGTGACAGGGTGCAGAACACTCAGAGGTGTGTGACAGTATAAGGGACCATAGCCCAGTGACAGGGTGCAGAACACTCAGAGGTGTGTGACAATATAAGGGACCATAGCCCAGTGACAGGGTGCAGAACTCTCAGAGGTGTGTGACAGTATAAGGGACCATAGCCCAGTGACAGGGTGCAGAACACTCAGAGGTGTGTGACAGTATAAGGGACCATAGCCCAGTGACAGGGTGCAGAACACTCAGAGGTGTGTGACAGTATAAGGGACCATAGCCCAGTGACAGGGTGCAGAACACTCAGAGGTGTGTGACAGTATACTGCACCACAGCCCAGTGACAGGGTGCAGAACACTCAGAGGTGTGTGACAGTATACTGCACCACAGCCCAGTGACAGGGTGCAGAACACTCAGAGGTGTGTGACAGTATACTGCACCACAGCCCAGTGACAGGGTGCAGAACACTCAGAGGTGTGTGACAGTATACTGCACCACAGCCCAGTGACAGGGTGCAGAACACTCAGAGGTGTGTGACAGTATAAGGGACCACAGCCCAGTGACAGGGTGCAGAACACTCAGAGGTGTGTGACAGTATAAGGGACCACAGCCCAGTGACAGGGTGCAGAACACTCAGAGGTGTGTGACAGTATACTGCACCACAGCCCAGTGACAGGGTGCAGAACACTCAGAGGTGTGTGACAGTATAAGGGACCACAGCCCAGTGACAGGGTGCAGAACACTCAGAGGTGTGTGACAGTATACTGCACCACAGCCCAGTGACAGGGTGCAGAACACTCAGAGGTGTGTGACAGTATACTGCACCACAGCCCAGTGACAGGGTGCAGAACACTCAGAGGTGTGTGACAGTATACTGCACCACAGCCCAGTGACAGGGTGCAGAACACTCAGAGGTGTGTGACAGTATACTGCACCACAGCCCAGTGACAGGGTGCAGAACACTCAGAGGTGTGTGACAGTATACTGCACCACGGCCCAGTGACAGGGTGCAGAACACTCAGAGGTGTGTGACAGTATACTGCACCACGGCCCAGTGACAGGGTGCAGAACACTCAGAGGTGTGTGACAGTATACTGCACCACGGCCCAGTGACAGGGTGCAGAACACTCAGAGGTGTGTGACAGTATAAGGGACCACAGCCCAGTGACAGGGTGCAGAACACTCAGAGGTGTGTGACAGTATAAGGGACCACAGCCCAGTGACAGGGTGCAGAACACTCAGAGGTGTGTGACAGTATACTGCACCACAGCCCAGTGACAGGGTGCAGAACACTCAGAGGTGTGTGACAGTATACTGCACCACAGCCCAGTGACAGGGTGCAGAACACTCAGAGGTGTGTGACAGTATACTGCACCACAGCCCAGTGACAGGGTGCAGAACACTCAGAGGTGTGTGACAGTATACTGCACCACAGCCCAGTGACAGGGTGCAGAACACTCAGAGGTGTGTGACAGTATAAGGGACCACAGCCCAGTGACAGGGTGCAGAACACTCAGAGGTGTGTGACAGTATACTGCACCACAGCCCAGTGACAGGGTGCAGAACACTCAGAGGTGTGTGACAGTATACTGCACCACAGCCCAGTGACAGGGTGCAGAACACTCAGAGGTGTGTGACAGTATACTGCACCACAGCCCAGTGACAGGGTGCAGAACACTCAGTTGACAGTGTACTGCACCACAGCCCAGTGACAGGGTGCAGAACACTCAGAGGTGTACACTCAGAGGTGTGTGACAGTGTACTGCACCACAGCCCAGCATACTATATCAGTCATGACAATAAAGCACCGTTTTCATAGTTGTATTTAGTGGGAAGGCAGAGGGCGGGGCCTGGGGAGGGGAGAAGCCGGTGGTTAGTAGAAAGCTGAAGAGGGGCGAGGCGACCCTGTCAGGGATGGGCGGTGACCAATCCTGGAGCAGCAGCAGCATTGGTGGGAAGGGAGGCCGGGCTGCGTCAGAGGAGGGATTGAGCCCAGACAGGGGAGGGGCTTAGGAGGGTCCGGGCGAGAGGTCTGCCTGGGTGAGATACTGGGGGAGGCGAGGGGGGCTCGGATGAGCTTGGCTTAGGAAGGACGGGTCCTAGGAAGAGACTGAGGACAGCCTGGGTGAGAGAAGGGGCGGGGTCTTTGTGGGCGGGGCTTAGGGAGGAAGGCCAGGCTGGGTGAGAGAAGGGGCGGGGCTTGGGGAAGGCCCTGGGGATGGAGGCCAAGAAGGGCGAGCGAAGGGGCGGGACTTCAGGAGTGTATTGGGGAGGGCGGTGCTTATGGAGGCCAGACTGGAGTTGGTGGGAGGGGCTGGGGTGAGCGGGGTTTAGGAAGGGAGGGCCCTGGGAGCGCAGGCAAGGAGCAGCAGGAGTGGGTGCCGAGCTGTGCACGGAATCCTTGGCTACCCATCCTCAGCCAGCCCTCCCTCCCTCCCAGGGGAAGAGATGCCGATGATGAAGATGAGGAGGAAGGCAGGGCCCTCCCCGTGACCTCCAGTGGCCGAGGCGCGTTATCCCCGTCTCCAGAAGCCTCCCCCACTTGCAGGTATGTGCCCTTTAATGTGTGCCTGTTTTTGAAGCTACTCTGGTACCCTCTCCGGGCCCTCTTCTCCTCCCGCTCCTTTTCTCCTAACACCCCCACCTCTTATTCTTTGCTCTCCGACTCCACGCGCCCATCTTTAGTTTCTGGTGGGCACACACACCCTCACAGGCCCCATTAAGAGGTTGGGCCTCTAATCACATCTGGTGGCTTGGCATCCCCCACACCTGGCATTAACAGAACTACAGTTCCCGGCATGCATTAAATGAACCTTTCCGTGTACGCGGCGGAGGGTGGTTGGGGGGTCTGTATAGCGCTCACGCTGCACGTTAACGCGCCTCGAAGCGCTGGCTTCAGTCTGGCACCTCCTGACTTGGAGTTTAGAGAAGGTTCTCTTATTGGTGTGAGAAGATGTAGTCGTTGCCTTCCCTCGTGCACCCCTAACTACACTTTAGCGACCCCTCCTCTCCGACACCCAATAATCACGCATCCGTTTCTGCCTGTCCACCTGCACCCGACATTTCTCCCCAATCTTCCATCATGGGGGCGGGGGTTAACTACATGTCCCAGAATGCAAAGGTGCCTGTTGTAAAAGCGCAGGTTCAAGATGTCTGGCGTGCCCTGGGGTTACTTCGCGTGTGGCCGCGTGCGTAAAAAGGCCGTCCCGTCATTTTTTCCCTTTGGATTGTGGGACTCGTAGTTATTTATTTACCGTTTAAATATACAAGTCGTCTTCTCGCGCGTGGCCACGGTAAACTTTAAAGCTCTGGCAACCCTGTGCCACCTCCGCTCTGTTTTCCTGTACCCCTCCCGCTCTTCGTCCTCTGCAAACTCGGGTTTGCATCCCTCTTCCCCCCGCCCCCTCTCCGTCTTCCTTACCCCTTTCCTATTCCAGTCCTCACTCGTCCAACCCATTTCCCCCTCCTCCTCCTCGTTATTTTCTTGCACTCCCCTCTGTTCCTATTCAACACCCCCACCCCCTTTTCCTCTTCTCTCGCCCTGTTTCCCTCCACCCCCTCCCCCTCTGTCTGTGATGAATTATCCAGCGCACAGCTGTTGCATTTTTCTGGTATTAGCCACCCCTGACAGCAACACTCGCCCTCTTCCGCCCTCTCTTTCTTCTCCCCTCCAATAGCCTGGCTTGGCTTTGCTTTTCTGGCAAGCAGCTCCCCGCCGCTTCCAGCAAGCACGAACATGACCTAAGCACGAAAAACCCCGAAGCTTGCCTAGCACGTGGAGATGTCAGACTGTGGGGCGTTAGGGGGCTTGGGGACAGGGATTCAGGGACTTCCCTTTGTCATAGACACATGGCGTGATCACCATACATGATATTTTTGCTTTGCAGGTCCAGCGTCGCGCTTGTCATGGAGTGTTAAGAAGGTGCTGGTGTTGCTTTGGAACTAGAAGACGAGAACCTGCTTGACTTGCGCCCGGACCAGTTTCTTCTATCCAGAATTGCACCCCCTTTTTTTCCACGCCACTGCTGCGGATGACGTCCCCCACCCGTGGGAGGAGAAAGGGGTACCGGTCCATCGGAGATGAGCGACTATTTTCTGGATGAGCTGTCTTGGTCCGTTCTGTTTTTCATTTCATCCACTGGGAGTTAGTGTGTTTGCCTGCATCATCCACACGGGAAATCACCGCAGCTACCCCTTTCATTGTACATTTCTGTTCTTGGGAGGTTTGCGACAGTTTTGTAAACTCATCTCCGGATTTGAAGTGCTGCTGTAAGTGCTGACCTCCTGTATTTTGGATGGGGAAGAAGAGCCAAGTGGCTTGAGATCTGGCAGAGCTTTCTATTGGCAGCCACATTCCTGAAGGTTTGGCAAGCTATTGATCCTTTACCTGGAGTTGACTTCTTTGACAGTGTTTGCAAAGTTCGAAACAGCAAAATAACTTGACTGGCTAGCCCTAAACCTGAATCAATTAGCATTTTGGATTTTTATTCTGGGTTTAGCATTGGGAAAGCAGGTTTCTTGGGTCTGTGTTAACCAGCCTTCGTTCAATCCCCTTGGCGTTAGTGTTGCTGACTATATCATCCACGTGTTTGACAATGGCCTGCCTCACGTCCTTTGGTAAATACACACATGCTGTGGTGCGTGCCATCCCGGAATCTCTGGGCCAGGAATCTGCACCAGTGGGTGAGCCGGGATCACCCCCCACATCACCGACACACAGGCGGGCTGCACAGGAGCCAGTGGATCTGGCCAAGGCCCACCGGCAGTATGGCGTGTACACGGGCATCCTGCGCCAGAAGTTGGGCCTGCAGGTGATCGAGATTGCCGCTAATGAGGAGTTGCCAGAAGCCGTGCTGGTGGAGGACCTGGCTGTGGTGCACGGAGACACCGCCCTGATCACCCGTCCCTGGGCCCCCTCCCGCCGGAAAGAGGTGAGCAAGGGTGGGTGGCCTGAGTGCTGTGCAGCTGGGTGGGGTGGCAGGCCTTGGGGCTCTTGGGGGAAAGCTGCAGGGTGCCCCTTGCTCCAAAGACATCAGGATTCAGTGGGTATCGTCTGCTGAAATCGTTCTCTCTTGTAGATAATGTAAAGCTGGAGACTTTGACTGAATGCCATGGAACGTTTCGTTGGCTTTTGGGGTCTTTCTTTTCACACTCGGGGAAACATTGAAGTAAGAGTAAAGCTTGACAATAAAGGGTATGTGTCGAGTGTGCAGGGAAGGAAGGAACAGATCAGTGGGTCACCGGCACAAGGTGAAGTGACTGCTGAGACTAGGGTTATTTGCAGAACTCCTTCCAAGAATGCGTGGTGCCTGTGACTTTTGCCTGGCTGCCTTGCTTTGGGTGAATCGGTGCAAAACCCAAGAGGCTTATAGGCACATACACTGCCCGCACAGGCAAGCGCATGGTACCGCAGGCAGGGATGAGGTGTCCGGGTGCTAGTTGTGAAATAACGGGGAGGTTGCAGGTCAACATTGGGGTGCATTGGTAGAGCTGTGTGCCCTCCAGTGCTGGAATTTTGGGGGGATCTGCATGTCAGGAATGGGGTGCATTGATGGAGCGGTGGGGGGGGGGGGTCCCAGCTATGGAACAGCACGGGATGATGCGGGTCCACATTGGGGTGCATTGGTGGAGCTGCGTGCCCTCCAGTGCTGGAATTTTGGGGGATCTGCGTGTCAGGACTGGGGTGCATTGATGGAGCGGTGGGGGGGGGGGTCCCAGCTATGGAACAGCACGGGATGATGCGGGTCCACATTGGGGTGCATTGGTGGAGCTGCGTGCCCTCCAGTGCTGGAATTTTGGGGGATCTGCGTGTCAGGACTGGGGGTGCATTGATGGAGCGGTGGGGGGTCCCAGCTATGGAACATCACGGGATGATGCGGGTCCACATTGGGGTGCATTGGTGGAGCTGCGTGCCCTCCAGTGCTGGAATTTTGGGGGATCTGCATGTCAGGACTGGGGTGCATTGATGGAGCGGTGGGGGGGGGGTGTCCCAGCTATGGAACATCACGGGATGATGCGGGTCCACATTGGGGTGCATTGGTGGAGCTGCGTGCCCTCCAGTGCTGGAATTTTGGGGGATCTGCATGTCAGGACTGGGGTGCATTGATGGAGCGGTGGGGGGGGGGGTCCCAGCTATGGAACATCACGGGATGATGCGGGTCCACATTGGGGTGCATTGGTGGAGCTGCGTGCCCTCCAGTGCTGGAATTTTGGGGGATCTGCATGTCAGGACTGGGGTGCATTGATGGAGCGGTGGGGGGGGGGGTCCCAGCTATGGAACATCACGGGATGATGCGGGTCCACATTGGGGTGCATTGGTGGAGCTGCGTGCCCTCCGGTGCTGGAATTTCAGGGGGATCTGTAGGTCAGGATTGGTGGGGGGTCCTACTTCTGTAAATGAAGGCGGTTGGGCAGAGAGGTCTGTGGGTCCTTGCACCCCGGTGTCCAGGGATCCTGCTAACCGATATTGAGGTGCACTGGCAGAGCCACCCCCTCTGGTCTTTTGCAAGTGCATGTGGGAGGAGGCGCTCATTTGGGCCCCCTAATCCCGTATCCATGGCAATTATCTAAATACGAATGCATCGCCACTGACTGTGGGTGCCGCGCCCACGCCGGGGGTGGGCCCCTGGGGGAGGGGGAAGTTGCCTTGGTGGCCAGCTGCACTTACTTAATGGGCCTGTATTTATATGGTGGGTGCCAGCGGGGCGCCCCCAGCTGCTTCCCGAGGCGCATAGCTGGGCAGAGATGCCCGCCTGGGTAAAGACGCGGGCCCGGGCTTGAAGAAGCATGGGGGGGGGCGCAGGGCTCCGGGCTTGGAGAAGCATGGGGGGGGGCGCAGGGCTCCGGGCTTGGAGAAGCCTGGGGGGGGGCGCAGGGCTCCGGGCTTGCAGTGAAGCTGGCACTTGCAGCGCGTGTGACCTTGGGCTGAATCTCCGTGCCAGTCCCGGGGGTGGTGGCGCTTGGGTTGGTGGCCAGGGGTCTCTCTTTGAGGGTACGGCGGTGGATGACGTGTGGTCCGGTAGGTGGTGCCGCTACTCCAGGGTGAAGGTTGTTCAAGGCCATGCAGAGCCACCCCCCTGGATGCCAGCCCTCCAGGCCGGGGGAGTGAGGGTGGGGGGGTTTGTGGGAAGGGGTAGGGCCACATGGCCAGGGGCCAAGACCCCCGCCCCTCAGCGGATGGGCACAGAGTGGTGCTGTGGGCCCAGCGTGGTAACCTAGGCTGACCCTGGGTATTCTTGGGCACGGAGTGGTGGCGTGGGCACAGCGTGGTAACCTCACCCGGGATATTCTTGGGTACAGGTGTGGGCCCAGCGTGGTCACCTCACCCGGGGTATTCTTGGGCAGAGTGGTGGTGTGGGCCCAGCGTGGTAACCTCGCCCAGGGTATTCTTGGGCACAGAGTACTGGTTGACTCCTGGTGTGTAGGGCAGTGTGGCAAGGGATTCTCGGAACGGCTTGGCATCTGTGGGAGAACAAGGTATGGTCTTATTTACTCCCCTACCAGGGTGGGCACATGAGCTACTGGGAACCAGCGGTCCAGCAACGTGTCTTTGGTTGTTTTGAACTATGACTCCCATGATCCTTCAACGTTGACTGTGCTGGCTAGAGCTGATGGGAGGTGTAGTCCAAAAAAATTCGGAGGTCCAAAGGTTTCAGACCCCTGATTTAAGGAACACTGCCCATGAATGTGATTAGCTCCTGGGTGTCCCCTCCAGGTGGCCAATATCTGGGCAGCAGGTTCACTGTTATAGGGGTGCGGGGGGGGGCAAAGGGGGGAGCTGGGCTACCACCCCCTATTTGTTCCTCCAATATTAACAGGCCGCAAACGGTCCCTTACTGTTTTAAACACGAGGCTTGAAAAGGGAGGCGACAGAACCAACTGCCTGGCGGCCTCCCCTGCCCCACACGCGCGGGGTGCCACCTTGTCTCTGACCTGGGGTCCTGCTCCGTATAGCCTTTCTCACTGGGCTGCATTCCAGTGGGTGGAGAGGCTACTCTGGCTTTGGGGACTTGGGAGTGTCGAGGGGAAGCTACCTCAGTTAATGCTCCAGCTGCCGTGCGATGTGATGTGATCCCATCCCGCCTTTTCCTCTTTTTCCAAGGTTTAGGCCGCGAGGACCATCTGATGAGGCGCCCCTGTGTTGAATGGAGCAACTCTTTGTGGTAGACTTGATATAAATAACAGGCACTTCGGTTCGCCTCCTGGTGAGGAGGGGGCTTTCTCTGGGTGTGGGGATACAGGAGACCCCCCCCCCTCTCTCTTGCAGAGGCATAGCCAGGATTGTCTAACAAGTGGGGTCTGAAGCGGATGTAGTTGGGCCCCCGGAAGTGACATTAACATCTGTAAACACCCACACTGCTCCTGGGTGGGCTTTCCAGATCGGGCCATGCCCGTCAACGCCTCTGCTTGCTATTTTCCGGGCCTAGCACAGTCCTCTTTCTCTACCAGGGTGGCAGGGAGCTGCCTCTGTGCAGTGATAGAAGTGTACCAATAAAGTAGTGGAACGACGACTCTGGCAGGGGATAGAGTAGGAAGGAAGGGAACGCGTGCAACACATGTTTTCATGGGTTACTTGCAGCCGGGCTGGTTGACGGCCGATTGAGTTGAAACCGATTTCGGTTGAGTGGAACACCGTTCCCGCTCACTTCGACCAATGCCCGTGAGACTCGTGCTTGCAGTGGGGTGGGCCTGCTATCGTTTGGACCCCGTCCCCTGCGCCTGCAGGTGCCCTGGGGAGATAATGGGTCGCCTGGCTTCCTGAGGGAGGGGGCGCAGGGCCATCTGCTTCCTGTTGTGATCTGATTACACTCCTGGCCTGCCCTCTGTTCCGCTGTAATTCACTTACGGCCTGATGGGAACGGGGAGCCCCACCTGTGCGTGGATTCTGGGGGCTGGGGGGGGCATCCAGTCTGCACGGGGTCACGCCCAGGAAGTATGGCGTGGGGGTCGCCCCTCTGCCCTGCCTTTGTCAAGTCCCCATGCCGCACAGCCCCCCCACCCCCTTTATAGCCATCATGTCGGAAGCGCAGGGATGAGGTAAGGCGCCGCCGCCAGAACAGAGCTCAGTAGGTTAATGCCCCTGCTGTAGAGCTTTGCAATTTGCAGCTCCCTATTCGAATCCAATGCTGACCGACCCCGCCCTTCATCCTCTCTGAGCTCCCGAAAATGACGGCAGAGGTGATCCGACCGTCTGATTGGGCGCCCTTCACCTGCTTCATGGTTCGGTGCCCTCATTTACCCCCCCCCCTTTCCTGGTTTCTCTCGCACTTTATGTAATCCTGGGAAATGCTCCACCGACCGAACCTCCCCCATTCCCACTCTTTTCTCCAAGGCCCTCTTTCGTGTCTCCCAACCCCCCTCTTTCAGCTTTTTCCTTGGAGCTGTCACTCAAGACTCCCTCGTCTCCTTGGTAACCGCATCCCTGTGGCGGACCGCTCTTTGTGGGGGACCAAGGAAGGCATTGCCCTCCACCCGCAGTCTGTCTCTCCTAGGAGACCCCCCCCCCCTCCACGACATGACCTTCCCCACCCCCACCGCCACGCCCGCGCTGCCGGAACGCTCTCGCCTCTAAGTCCGTGCCCTGGCTGGCGCTGCTGCAGGCCGCCGGATCGAATCCCGGGCAGACCTCCCGCCTGGTTCATGCACCTGCTCCAGAGGTGCGAGTGCAACTGGCACGTCCCGTAAGAATCTCAGTGGGTTCATGCGCAGGCAGCTCAAGTGACTGAAGTCTCCAGGGCACGTGCGTGTGTAGTCTGTATTGGACTGCAAGTCAGCCTTCTGTGCAGGCAAGGCAGGGGCCGGTCTCTCAGAAACCTGGGGGGGAAGGGGGAGACTGAGGCCAACCCACAGCTTGACTGGTCCAGTGCTCCCGCTCAGCCCTACAGGGGTGCGGTGTGCCAGTCCCTTTTTCTCCCTAAAACGGGCGTATGTTCCCACCACAGAGAAGTGGGGAGTAAAAGTACTCCCACAATGTCCCCCTTTCCCCTCACAGCAGTGGTACGCAAAGGAGCTAGACTACGTGAACAGCCTAATCTGAAGAGGAGCTTTAAGCCGAGAGTGCAGTTCCCTGCCCCCATCGCCACACCCCCTCCCATGCACAATCCAAACCCCTAAGCAAACGGCTTCCACCATGGTTTGTTTTTACTGATGTATTGGAGCAGTAAAACTTGATAAGTAGAGGCGCCCCTCTCCTAACTTCCTGATCATCTCGATGCCCTGGGCATATCCTACACAAATTATGCCGATGACACCCATATCCTCTGGTTCCCATCACCTTGACGCCACAACCATCCACTCAGTTTATGACATTGTCTGAAAATGGATGGCAACCCACCAGTTATGCCTCAACAACGATGAAACTTAGATCCTCATTGTAGGCTCGCACTCCACCCTCCGCAGCATTGACCCAACTTACCAAGCATTTGACATTGACGACAACGAGATCAAAACATCTTCTGCAGCCAAAACCCTGGGCTTCTACATAGACGCCCCCCTGGACCTCTCTCGCCAGGTCAATGCCATTGCTGCCTCCTCCGCAAAACTATTGAACGTCAGCAAGCCATTCCTCACCACAACAACCGACTCACCATCGCGAGAGCCACCGCAGGAGCCAAACTGGATTACTGTAACGCTCCTTCTAGGAACCTCTGAACGCAACTTGTGCAAGCTGCAAACCACCCAAAACCATGCCCTCCGAGTAGCCCTCGGTTCAAGCGCGACCACGCCAGGAAAGACACCCACTGGCTCCCGATCCGTAACCAGATTCAATTCGAGACCCTCTCCATCATACACAGGTGCACCACAAACACTGCCCCGGCCTACGCGTACCTATCGCAACGGGTGGAGAAATGCACCCCGCTCACCCTCTCAGATCCACGAACAGCCATCTCCTCGGAGTGCCCACCTTCTCCAGAAAGACCGCAGGAGGACCAAGCTTTCGCGTCATGGCCGCCAAGCTATGGAACAATCTCCCCCCTCGCCCTGAGAAAGCAACCCTCCTACTGGACCTTCAGAAAAAAAATTAACAGCGTGGCTTTTTGCCTAAAAGATCCCCAGAGCTAACTAACACCTTCAGATACCAGTCTCCCCCGTGCTCCTCAAACCAAGACTTTTAAGACACCCCTCCCTGTCGTGTTTTCTAGTTTGTTTCTTGAATTCGCCGCACTCTTTGTTTTTGTCTCCCAATGGAACTAGCGCCTAGACACCCAAGGGTTCAGTGCACTACAACAAATGCAAAAATAAACTGCTCCCGCCCACTTCGACCACTGGATTTAGGGGAATAAAGCATCTTTACACCTGGAGTGCAAATTATAAAAAACTTGTAACGTTCAAATGGATTATTGGCCTCGGAACACCACCATTGCGGATGAGAATTATTTTTTTTCCAGCTGCACTCCCCCTTCCCCCAAAATAAACATTTTATTCCCAAACTCAAAAAGTAGTAACAAGCTTCTAGTCTGCTCATGGATGTTGACTCTTTCGAGGCTGTATGTTCCGGGGGTCTATAAGTGGCCTTCACGGTAGGCTGTATGTTCCGGGGGTCTATAAGTGGCCTTCACGGTAGGCTGTATGTTCCGGGGGTCTATAAGTGGCCTTCACGGTAGGCTGTATGTTCCGGGGGTCTATAAGTGGCCTTCACGGTAGGCTGTATGTTCCGGGGTCTATAAGTGGCCTTCACGGTAGGCTGTATGTTCCGGGGGTCTATAAGTGGCCTTCACGGTAGGCTGTATGTTCCGGGGGTCTATAAGTGGCCTTCACGGTAGGCTGTATGTTCCGCGGGTCTATAAGTGGCCTACCTCCGGGGGTCTATAAGTGGCCTTCACGGTAGGCTGTATGTTCCGGGGGTCTATAAGTGGCCTTCACGGTAGGCTGTATGTTCCGGGGGTCTATAAGTGGCCTACCTCCGGGGGTCTATAAGTGGCCTTCACGGTAGGCTGTATGTTCCGGGGGTCTATAAGTGGCCTTCACGGTAGGCTGTATGTTCCGGGGGTCTATAAGTGGCCTTCACGGTAGGCTGTATGTTCCGCGGGTCTATAAGTGGCCTTCACGGTAGGCTGTATGTTCCGGGGGTCTATAAGTGGCCTTCACGGTAGGCTGTATGTTCCGGGGGTCTATAAGTGGCCTTCACGGTAGGCTGTATGTTCCGGGGGTCTATAAGTGGCCTTCACGGTAGGCTGTATGTTCCGGGGGTCTATAAGTGGCCTTCACGGTAGGCTGTATGTTCCGGGGGTCTATAAGTGGCCTTCACGGTAGGCTGTATGTTCCGGGGGTCTATAAGTGGCCTTCACGGTAGGCTGTATGTTCCGGGGGTCTATAAGTGGCCTTCACGGTAGGCTGTATGTTCCGGGGGTCTATAAGTGGCCTTCACGGTAGGCTGTATGTTCCGGGGGTCTATAAGTGGCCTTCACGGTAGGCTGTATGTTCCGGGGGTCTATAAGTGGCCTTCACGGTAGGCTGTATGTTCCGGGGGTCTATAAGTGGCCCTCACGGTAGGCTGTATGTTCCGGGGGTCTATAAGTGGCCTTCACGGTAGGCTGTATGTTCCGGGGGTCTATAAGTGGCCTTCACGGTAGGCTGTATGTTCCGGGGGTCTATAAGTGGCCTTCATAATACGCATAGGACTGGGTAGAGACTGCATCTGGACGCAGGTGTTAATCAAAAGCTGAGTAGTACAATGTGTAGCCTCTTCCTAAGCAGCGGAAGGGAGTCGCTTTCCAAGGTCGGGGGCCTGAGATGGAAAAACATCTGTCGCCCCGATTGAGCAGGGTTGACCATGCAGTTATTTGAGTCCCTTAAACAGGTTGGGGTGGGGGGGGCGGCGTTCGGGGGGTTCAAGGATCCACTGCCTGGAGTGGCTGATTGAGCTGTTCATTTTAGCCAATCCAGGAGCAGCTGTTTCCACGCAACTATGGGACTCGAGCCGTCTCCAGCTTGCTTACCTGCTGGGTCGCCCGCTTTTTTATTTGCATCGTCGCCTCTACTAAGACCCAGCGGGATCCAGCTTTATACCAATGCTATCTACACGGAAATGTTTGGGGCTCATTGGGCCATCTTGAGCAGGTGGCTGGCGGCTTCCGCAGGGAGTGTGCTCCTCGATGCATCATTCTAGGTTTAGGGTCTGTCCCTGCGAAGACAGGTCCTGCTTTGTGGGTGACCTGAGAAGCAATGGGCTAGCAAGCTCTGCCCCCTCCCGCCCAATCCCACCTCTCTGGATAAGTACCACATCCCGTTAAGGGGATCAGGAACCTGGGAATCGTGATGGGTGAGAAGTTTGACCTCGCGTGTAGCTGCTTTCTTCCAAAGGGAGGATATTGGGGTAACCTCTGCATGGTTTCACATCCCCCCCCCCTGGGTACCGGATTACCGCCCTTGCATCAGGAAATCTGGACTGGAACCAGGGCCTGGTTTTCTCCTTCCCCCAACCATGTTTATACTCTTTTTCAATGCTACTGCCTTAAAATCTGGACAACAGCACCCCGTGGGCAATGTCTAAGCTCTCCATTGGCCAACCGGATCCTATTTCACACTGCCTATCCAGTGCCCACCACACTGCAGGGAAAGACCCAAAGTTTCTCTCTGTAAGTCTCAACCCCTCCGTTCCTGCCAGACCATTGCAGCCTCCATCTTGTGCCTCCCGGTAGCTCCCACCGGGCAAACGAGCGGCCAAGCTTTCTCGGTGCAGGCGTCTGTGCGTAGGAACTCTCCTCTGTAACTGCTATCACTGTGCCGCAGTAGTTTAAAGCTCTGAAAGTACTGACCCCATCCCCCCCCCCCCCCCCAACCTCCCCCATGCTCCCTACTGCATAGTAGGAGCTGGTCCCATTGATACCTTCACTTCAATCTGTTACTTGGGGGTTTCAACCGCGCCAAGATGCATTTTCAGTGATAGAACAGGGGCGTGCAACCTTTGCCTCTCCAGATGATTTGGACTACCATTCCAAGCAGCCCTAGGCATTATATTTAATGGTGAAGGATCATGGGAGTCCTAGTTCAAAACTATAGAGCCTCAAGTTGCAGACCCCTGTGTTAGAAACTGTATTTATTTATTGATTAGATCTACTTTTAGCCAAAAGGCTTTGTATAACACAGGGAACATGCAAACATATGCAGGTAATCAATACAAGCTAAAATCACACTATTCTTAAAAATCTATAGCATCAAGGACACACTAAAATGCTTCATTCAATACATTTTAAAATCGCAACAATCTTTACATAGAATATAACAAAGTGGTATATTAGATTAATATCGTTACCTCTCATAAAAGACATCCATAATTCAGTAGTGTGTGTCATATCAATGGCATTGTTACAAGATTTGGTTCTAATCATGGTTAGACTTTCACAAATCATAATTAAGTGATAAAGTGACTGAGACCTTATTGCCACATAGGCGACATTTTCTCATTTCATGTGGAATATTCCTAATCTCGCCTTTGGTTGCTAGCGCTTCAGTCATACAATACAATCCAGGTATGAGCTCAAAGGGTTCCTATGGCAATAAAGCCCAGTGCGGAGAGCTGTGGACCATTACTGTTTGGCAGGCCCCACCGCCAAAGGCTTCATTTCCAATGCCAATCTGGGGTCATATCTGAGGTGCAAGGGGACAAAGATTTGAGAGGGTCACGGGGGGCCTGCAACCACTTCTTTCCCAAAACTACAACCAAGATGGCTGCCATGGCTTCATGAGGAGCCCCTCTTCCATTTCCATGGTGGCCCGGTTATGCGCTGATGCCATGAGCAGAAGGGACACCGAGGCAAGGTGCAGTGGTGCCAATTTAGGGTAGGGAAAGTGGCTAGAGAAGCCGCCCATCGTTGTCCGGGTAAAGGCTGCAATGCAAGCAGCCCGGTTTTATGGGCACCTGCCATCCCAGTTAAGTGTGTCATCTATGGAGTTAAGAAGTCCTGAAGGCGATATTATGGCAACCCAGTCTTTCACCCTTATGGGGTTGTTTAAAGGGCGTGTCATTTATTCCTGCTGTAATGTCTGGTTCCATGAAGGTCCAGTGAATGCTCTTTGTGTAGCTTGTGGGCCCTTAATAATTTTCTTGTTTTATTTATTTTTTTGTTTTTTATATTTTTATTTTTTCTCTCTCGAATCTGAGATGTAACCCTCATTTACCCCCGCTCCCTCCCCCCACCCCCTCCCGACACCCTGCTCCAAGGCACTGCAGCACCTCCTTATGTAGGGAGTAACCTGGTGTGCTTGCATCGCAAACCAGGGCAGCTGAAGGACTGCCTCTTGGCACTGCCCCATACCCATTCAGGCTTTGGCCCCTCGGGGGTTGGGGGGAGAGCAGGGCCGAATGGTGTGGCCCCAAGCCAGGTCACTCAACACAGTAGCTCTTCATGGAACCCAAGGCTGGCAATTAGAATTAAAGCAAATAGCTTTTTGGGAACATAAGAATGCCCACCATTTTAAACTTGAGACCGGTCTGTGATGGTGATTCAGCGAGAAACCCTTTTGAGTGAATAATGGAAGTTGAACTCTGCTCATTGGTCACAAAACTCACCCTAACCAATACGTTCCAGTTGGACAGCCTCGGAGCAGTATGTGATGCTTTGGCTGTTTCTACCTTCAGTCTCCCTTCCTGAGGCTTCTAGAGTGGGGGCTGCTTGCGCATGAGCCCCTGGCTTGGGAACAGGTCGGGGAGTTTCCTGGGCCTCCAGACAGCGCAGAGCTCCAGTAAAACCAACTTTGCCGGAGCTCTGCTCCATCTTGTTCCGCCACGTTTCCTAACCAGTGATTGCAGGAAGTAGTGTCTGTCTAGTGTGCTGTGTCAGTCTGGTGTCCTTCTCAATAAGGTCTGTTATCCTATAGGTAGAGGGTTTTGAGTATGGACTGGGCTGGCTGGCCTTTTGAGCATCCTCTGTTGACTGGTAATTAAGCTATCAAGGCCTCGGATGTGCTTTACTAGCCAATAATGGCATATCTGCCTGAGGACCGTTAATGAAGGCTAAGGACCTGTACGTTTTTGTTGCGGTTTATTACGCGGTCACACTCAACGCTGGGAGTTCCTTTCCCTCAATTAAGGTGGCGCATGTCAAAGCACTATTACTTTGTTAAGGTTCAGTTTGGTGAGGCCTCAACCCATCTTGCACCCAATCCCAACAGATACTCAGTGGCACAATGGACTAGGAACCAGGCCGGTGTGTAGTAAGAATATAGATTTATTTTATTTAAATCAAATTTGATAGACTAACATCAGCCACAAATGCTTTGACAACAAAAGAACAATGACTTCCGTAATGGCACCAACACAGCGATAATACTGAGATGTGCAGTCACAATTTCCCACAGTTTTCCTTTTCAAATCACCCACTAATAAAGAAAGAAAAATTCAAGGTGCACAGCAATTGATGATTTGGTTATTACCTTTTCTCCCAGCAACCCCCACCCTCCTTTCTGTACAGAGTCCGGGGTTTAAATCTTTGTATATACTGGCTCACAACACACTGGGAAAAGCTTGTTAATTTTGAATGCTAACAAAAACGCATCCTGTGATTTCTATAGGGGAATTAATTGATTTGATTTAATTTAATTATGCTGAGGATCTACAGAAACTGGGAATGTTGCGATGGGGAAATAACTAGAACAATACTTGAGAAAAATGCACCGTTTACGCAGTCTATGGATTTGTGATAGTTTTACTTACAGGTGAGACCTTTTAATGGGCATCGGGGAACAGCAGGGCACCACCGGGACAGCAAGGCTATCATTCAAGGATAGTCCTCTCTGGCTCCTCCAAGGAGTCCCAGTCAGCTTCTGTGTCTCCTGGTCCCTGTCTCCAATGCAAGATTTGGGGACTCTCTGCTTGGGGGTTACCTCCAGAATAAGTGAAAAAGCCCAGTTCTGATGCGAACTGGTCTACTTATAGGGCAAATGACATCACAAACTTGTCATTATTCCTGCGGAAGGTATTGGTTGGTTCTCTCCACCCACCTCCCCCTGTGTGCTAATAGGCTGAGGAGTTGAGGGGTGGGAGTTAGGAAAACTGGGGGAGGAGAAATCTGTCATCCCAAACTGACATGCCAGTGTTGCATGTTTACGTTCTTAAAATCCATCAATATTGCAAGTACCCTCAATTTTCATATCTTTACATGTATGGATATATTTTTAAGAACTACATTTTAAGGCAAATCAGATGATGCTAATCTGAAGTCGGCATGCCCTTGCTGGGCAGAGATCCAGTTTTTTCTTTGTTTACTCAGGAGCGGCATTAGTGAAAAATATGCAGCTTCATAGTTCCCATGTTTAATTTTGTCCTTCACCCTCCAACTTTCAAATCTCTTGGAATCATGGGAGGCCCGAATCAAAATTTCCTTAACTCTTGTTCTGTCTATCTCACAAAAATCGTTTTGGCATAGTACAAAGGGGGGGGGGGTTACTGTCACCTTTTTAATAGAAGTCTGGAATGAACGTTGTGGCATATGCACTACCTTTTTTTTTTTTTTATGCAATGCAATGTATTTTTCTATCGACACCCCAGCGTCACATGCCTCGCTCACTCTAGCCCTCAGTTTTGTTCCTCTAAATTTAATTTCCCCTTTAACATGTGACCAGCCAGATGCTGGCTCGTGTTTATCTTATCCTATCCCTTCTTGGCCTCCCATTGGTCCTGGCAATGGCTTCAATTCACATTTTATGGGAGTTATGACCTCAAGGTAGTCGGGGCTTTATCTGTTTCCACTGTGGTTTCCATCAATGGCAGTGTATTTCTTTGTGTTTTTAAGCAATGGACTTGATTGATTGACAATCGGACCTACCTCTCCGGGACAAGCAGAGGAAAGGTCTTTTGAGGGTTAAGTGTCATTTCAGTAGAAATGCCCAGCTGCATGTGCAATTCTGAAAGAAATGGCTTTTAAACTCGCACACAATGCATTTTACAAGAAGCATTTTATAAGGAATCCAGGCCTTCTATCCATGTGTAATGTCTTTCCTTTAATCTCGGTTGCTAAAGACATGGGTATCACTTCTGGATTGTCCATACACGGGGCTGTTCTATGAGAACACCATGTTCACCTTGAAACCAAGTGGGCACTTCTCTTTGCATGCTGTCATTGGATGAGGAAAAAGGAAGTTCTTTTATTTCTTATAATTGCAATAAGCTTGGTTTCACTTGAGATTTCTGGATCACAATCTGATCACATTGAAGATGATGAACGCTCTTGCTATTTGGCTCTTTAAGCAATGTGTAGCTTTCCATGGATTTAGGAAAACCGCATTTTCCACATGTCGTTCTCTTTCCTTGCTGAAATGCATTGCGCATATCTTCGCACTTTTGAACTTCCCATCATGTCCCTTCATTTGAGATTTAGGCCTGTCTTTAGTTTGATAGGCCTCATGTCTGACATCACCATTTCTGTGCTGGCTTTAAACTTCATTGGGACTCCACCTTAGCTAGTTTCCTTCAAAACACTCTGGCCTCTTTATTTCTGGCATTCAGGGGCTATATTTTACCTCACACGGTTGGCACAGCCAGCATAAGGGCTAGTCTTTATTGGCACCCAGGTGGAAGACTACGGGCTCCTAAAGGGTGTGTTGTTTTTTTTTCGTTTTAAAAATACCATGTGGGGGGAAACTACAAAAACATGGTTGCAAAGGGAGTGGTGGGTCACGCTCCAGGAGGTGTCCCTCCTTTTATTTTAATGGTGGGCTTCAGTGTACGGTGGAGAGAGTTGATATGAGAGCAGGGCAATGTGTGGGCGGCGCCTCTCCGAACTGTATTGGGAGAAGGCAAACCGGGGATGGTGAGCACAAATAGAATTGTGGGGAGGCTGTACAAACCAGGTCAAAAGGCCAAACTGTTGTAAGTAAACCTATTTTACAAGGGGTGTGTGTTGACATTATGGAAGTTTATAGGTTTAAGACAATACAACAGCTTAGCCTATTGCCCTAATTTGTTTGTTCCCCCCTCCCCACAGTTCTATTTGTGCCCCAAACGCACCTCAAACTCAATGGCTGGCAAAAAGGCCCTCAAATAAATGTACTCTAAAAAAGGCATTTGGTTGGACTAGTGTGTACCCTGTATTTCTCCCCCTCCCCTCCCATTCAACAATATTTATCACTTGTTGCTGTGGCTTTAAATCTATTACTTTCTTTTCTTATGCAGTTTTCATTGTCACCCCACACTCTTTTCCTTCACCCTCAAAGCTCAACTCACAGCATCCTGATTTGTAGCCCCCCCTTCCTCCCAGAATAGCACATTCCGACTCCCAACAGTTGAGCGGTTTTCAAGTGCCCAATGCGTGCTCTTAAAGAGATGATCCATAATTCTGTTCCATCTAAGTATTTTCTATTTAAAAGTTCAACAAGAATATCCTGTTAGTGCTTCATGGCAATTGGCTCCCTAGTAGTGCTATTAGCACGTGATGTGATGGTAATGTAGTGAGTCTGTGATATTTTGTGCTGGCCTTATTGAATATGGTTCTGCCAGAAAGTGATGGGGGGTACTAAGCGCAAGGCAGGTGGGGAAATAAGGCGTTTTAGTGTGGTCTGGAAGCGCCAGAGTGCTAGTGCGGCTCTATGTGGTTTGTGGTATTGACACTTGGCCTATCTAGACGGAAAAACTCTATCTTTTAGATGACCGCACTGGGGAAGCCCCTGGCAGAGCACAGTATGTGACGCAGTTAAAGATGCGGCAGGCGATGCAATTAGCCCTGAGCTGCTCTTTCCCGTAGTTGGGGTGGTTCCAGAACAGCGTGTGCTGCAGCCTGTGTAGTTTAGAGTAAGCAGTGTCCTCCTTCGCGGGGAGGTGTTGCTACGCTTCTGGCTTTAAATTTATTACTGGGGAGAAAGTTAGGGAGGATGAGCTTCTGGATTTCAGTTCTCTAATGTGTTCTTGAAATAAGTGTTGTGGGCACGTGTGTTACACATGTCAGTGACGCTGACCTGATCACTTTGGTTCTGGTTTGCGAGGTTGGCGCTCTGGCTGGTCTTTGTGATCATTTTGTATTTAAAATTGGTGGACCATCACTTAGGAGTTGAAGGACCATGGTGATTCATTTGAGGGATTCTGGTGGGGCTGAGGGTCCCAGTCTGTGGTGATCAGAGGTTGAGTTCTGCTTGTTCTGAACTTAGGAGCTTCCGATTATCACTTTTGTCAGACCTCTGACATCTCTGGGCAGCCTCGAACCTGTGGGGGCAGACCCCTAATTACCTCAGCCCAAACCGGGTCTAGCACCTGAGGAACGAGTGCACGTTTTGTACGTAAAGCAAGGCTTATTGTAAAAAAATTCAGAGAGCAATTAGGTGGTACTATCGGACCAAACTAACCAAAGTCCCAACAAAGTATTAACATTTTTAGCAATAGTTAAAACACTCCCAGATATTTATTACCACCCACCCCTCAAACATGATTGGACAAAACAAACATGAAGTTTGGTTTATTTTTTTTAGTGGCTTTTTTTCACCATTTCTCTCATTGGTCATCGACAATCTTTACAACCATCATCAGATCATATTCGAGGTCCGTCTTTGCTGGGGATTGGTGTGTGGTAGGTCGTGACATTGTGGTACAATGAAACCTTCACATGCAACATAATTGCTTAGTAACAAATAGCCTAGAGCCTTTAAGTGTAATTGCACATGGTCTGCCCTGATATTGTAGCAATAAGAGGAAGGGCTGAACAAACAGGTTATTCTTTGAACTACCAATTGCGATCTCATCCATGCCAGAGTCCTGGCTCCTCTTAAGACATTCTAATGTATACGACCACTACTTAAGCACGTACAGCCTCCAGTTTCACCCTGTGAAAACTGAAAGCCGGATACCAGGGCCTCTGGCCCCATCTTTATTGCCGGCCTAAAACAAATGGTAAACTCCCTCTACGATTTCAATGCAACGAGCAAGATTATATTGTTTCCTAGCGTAACTGTTAAACCGTAAACATTTGCCCTGTTTGCAGGTTGACCTTCTACTGGATGACTCCTTATTCCTGTCAACCACCCCACCCCGCCCCCATGACCAAAAAAACAATCTCACAGCTACCTAAAAATGCATTGTGTAACTGTTAACTGCAAAATCCAAATAAACTCGCAATGCCCCACTGCATACAGATTTATATAAACTCCTTTTATGTTTTTCTCAGTGTGATCAAAAACTAATATCTTTACCACAGTATTTCAGGACACACTCTGCTCTGCATGTGCATTGAAACCCCCTGTCTCCCAGTTTCCATGTGTTCCAGAGCCCCCTGTGTGCCGATTGTGTTCATGTTGGGTTTGTGGTTTTAACGTTTTATCTTTCTACGTGCATGTAACTCCAATCTATATCAATTCTAGATAAACCGTAACACTGAAAGTAACGTATCCCATCCATATTTACTGTGCTCGATACATATGCCATTGCCGCGTCGCACCCAGTTTGCCACCCCCAGTCATCTATACGGCGCATGGAACTTCAACCCCTCTTAATCATGGAGGCTCTTCCTGACAACCCAAACAAACTTCTCTTTTGTTCATGGCTATATGCATTTTCTATTTGTGCCACAGAGACGGGCTCAAAAGAGGATGGCCAAGCCTGTAACAATCTAAGCAAAACTTCTCGAAGCGCTCTTATGATGTATAATTTTGCAACCGTGCAGTTTATAGGAGAAGGGGTGGGAATATGTACTTTAATGCGTGATGAGGGGTTTGGGGGAATGAATGGGCTTGGGGCGCTAGTCCTAACTTTATTTTATTTATTGTGAATGGGTTTCCAGATTAACCTTGCACAGCTTCAGATAAGACCACAGTAAATAAAATTATTCAGAATTCATCATAAGTAACAGGATTGACAAACAAAAGCTATGACTATTGAGGAAAAACTAGAGTAAGAAGCGCAAAGCTGCAAGTGTCCAAGCCAGCTGAGCCCCTATTCAGTTCCATCGAAACCTCAGACACCAAGTGTGAGATCGGAGGATCGAAACTAAGGATTCTCTTAGGATTTTTGAGCGGCAACAAGAATAATTTCAATTCTTTTAGCTTTGTCTCCTGTGTTTATTTGTTTTCCTCCTTCCAAAATCTGGTTACTAAATACAGGGTTGTACTGGTAGATAAAGCTCGCAATCTGGCTGCTTTCAATAAAGTAGTCTGTCCAAGTAATCAAGTTGTCTGCCAACACCTGTAACTCGAGGAAACGCGAACCTGCGCGCTACATTTATATTCTAGGCCAGGGGGTCTCCAACCTTTACGTTATCTAGAGCTACTTGTAGTGGAGAGCTACTAGCGGGCGATATCGGGGTGGAGATATTTATAAAACTCTGAATTTTTACCAATATTATTTTGGCCCGATTATTTCCCCTCTATAAACAGATGGAATAACATGCCTTTGTGATTATAATAAGAACTCAAAAACCTCTTGGTTGCATTTTCATTTATTAGTAGCTGTCTCAAAAAGACAGCTATTTGTTAGACTAGCACACAAATATCCTGTCATTTTTGTGACTCTTCCTTTGGGTTTTATGCAGGCTTTCTACATGCTGGCACAGTATTGTTTCCCAAATGTGCATTACACACTTCCATAAAAGAACAAAAGTAATTTCCAAATTGAAAAATGCTGCTTGCGTTCACGAGTTTTCATTGAAATGTTTTTTTGTCAGACACCACACATACTCTGTTATTTGTGTGCCCCTCTGTGTTTCAGCACAAGTTATATTTATAAAGATGTTATATGCTTGTCAAACTGGTTAATCACAAATAAATGCTTCTGTTATGCTGACAGCAGTTTTTAGGAAATTAAACTGTGGGTTCATGGATGCCAACTTTTGATTTTCACTACAGGGGCAGAATATCCCCACCTCTGCCCTGAATATAAGCATGCGACCAGCCCAACCCATCCCCTGCACAACACATTTTATAGGACTTGTTTTATAAGGCATTGCAAAAAGTCATACGATTAGCAACCCGTGGTTTTGAATATATAACATCTCAGCATCGGTCTGTCAACCTGCTGATCTACCCTGGTAGGCTTCTACTGTACATCGTGTCTATGGATCTCTTAATGTAATAAAAGTGGGTGTACCTGTGTCATGGAAGTGATTTAAACTGGAAATGTACAGTGTGGAGTTTGGAAAGAAGACACATGAAAGAAATTGCACCATTTTTTAAAATATTATTTTGAACATTTCCAGGCGAGCAGCAGTGCTACTGTGATATTTTCATTGCGTGGTCACAATGATCCTGCCCCAGCCGCTCCAACATCTCTTGCAAACAAGAGCAGCTTGCTTAAGCAAGACAGTGTTGTGGGGCCGCACAAGGCCTACGGTGGTACTACAGGCGGCCTGCAGAAGCAGAACGTGATACTGCCATCTGTCAGTGGATTTACAAGCAGCTCCAAGTGGCAGAGCAGCCAAGCTCCCCGCCCACAGATCCTGAACGCGGAAAAAGCACCATTTAAATAATCTAACTTAGGAAATTGTTTATTTTTCGGTATTTCCAGCACGGGTGACTGAAAAGGCTCAGGCGAGCTACTAGTCGCCCGCGATCGCCCATTTGGCGAGCTCCGTTCTAGGCTGTTCTGGGGCCGGCCAGCACAGGTAGCAAGATTCATTGGTGTTTCATTAATAGAAATGCTCTTTTCGTTCATTTGCATGTAAATAAATAAGAGGTTGGTGGTGAGCGGGGTTCAACTGTCTCAGTGCACCTCTGTATTAAAAATGTTCTGAGGGTTGCCGGTGCCAAGACTTTAGCGAAGTGATATCGAAAGAGCATTGACCCTGTTAACTTGCACAGCACATGTATGTAAAAATAAATAAATAAAAACACTGGGTTCTGTAACGCCTATGAAGACCAAGAATAGCAGAAGTGAAGAACTGAGTCTTCCTAGAGAAAACCAGGAATAACGGAAGTGAGGAACTGTGTCTTGATGGAGAAAACCAGGAATGACGGAAGTGAGGAACTGAGTCTTCCTAGAGAAAACCAGGAATGACGGAAGTGAAGAACTGAGTCTTCCTAGAGAAAACCAGGAATAACGGAAGTGAAGAACTGAGTCTTCCTAGCGAAAACCAGGAATGACGGAAGTGAGGAACTGTGTCTTCATAGAGAAAACCAGGAATGACGGAAGTGAAGAACTGTGTCTTGATGGAGAAAACCAGGAATGACGGAAGTGAGGGACTGTGTCTTGATGGAGAAAACCAGGAATGACGGAAGTGAAGAACTGAGTCTTCCTAGAGAAAACCAGGAATAACGGAAGTGAAGAACTGAGTCTTCCTAGAGAAAACCAGGAATAACGGAAGTGAGGAACTGTGTCTTCATAGCGAAAACCAGGAATGACGGAAGTGAAGAATTAAGTCTTCCTAGAGAAAACCAGGAATGACGGAAGTGAGGGGCTGTGTCTTGATGGAGAAAACCAGGAATGACGGAAGTGAAGAACTGTCTTCCTAGAGAAAACCAGGAATGACGGAAGTGAAGAACTGTCTTCCTAGAGAAAACCAGGAATGACGGAAGTGAAGAACTGTCTTCCTAGAGAAAACCAGGAATGACGGAAGTGAAGAACTGTCTTCCTAGAGAAAACCAGGAATGACGGAAGTGAAGAACTGTGTCTTGCTAGCGAAAACCATGAATGACGGAAGTGAAGAACTGTCTTGATGGAGAAAACCAGGAATGACGGAAGTGAGGAACTGTGTCTTGCTAGCGAAAACCAGGAATGACGGAAGTGAGAAACTGTCTTCCTGGAGAAAACCAGGAATAACGGAAGTGAGGAACTGAGTCGTCTTCATAGAGCATCAATGAAAAAAGACTGTTCAAAACAACATAATATATTTATGAAGAGAGGGGCTGCAAAACCCTCTGAAATTATTTAATACTCACAGTAGGCTCAGGGTGTTTATTGACATCAAAACTTTTGCTATATATTTGTATCTGCACAACGAACAAACATGTAAAAAATCCTATTGAGCCTTGTGGAAGGAGTGCAGCGCAGTCGGGGAAAATTACGCCTACTCCCCCAGGCACCATACCTGAAAATACAACAGGCCAACTGGGGTGCAGGGGCAACATCACAATGCAATCTGGACCCAATACAGAATGTTTGGTGGACTCCAACAAAGGGGGGAGGAGGGGGGGAATAAAACCATTTACTGCCAAATGTCACTAATCCGCCCACTAGTTTCGATGAACAGACCGATTCATAGTCTTCCTCGGGGCCAACAATAGTCAACTTCAATTAAACAAAGACTACATTACCCACAAAGCCCTTCAAAAACGTGCCCACGTGAGACCACCATCTTAAGAACCGGGTCATACCTTGTCATTTGCTGGGTAAACCCACAATCTTTTAAATGATCAGCTCATGAATAAAACCACCATTCTGGGAGATGCAGAAACGAAACCTAGACAATGAATTCCATTAGTTCAGATAAAATACTCTACCACTGAAGAGCAAAAGCGAACTCCTTAAAGAGGGAGACTCGAAAGGTGTCCCTCACACATGTCTGCAGGTCCTACGGAACCCCCTCCACTGTTCTCGGCAGGTTCCGGGCCCTGAAGCACCCATGTGCCTGGTACCTCTGGCCCCAGCCACCCAACTTGTGTCCCCCACTCTTAACCTTGGGATCCATGTGTCTTGTGGGGCCATCTCTTGGGGTGAGCTGAGGCGGCGTGGGCGGAGGCGACGCACTTGGACTCTTGTGAACCTCATGAAATTTTGAACAACCTATTTATTTATTATTTTTTTTTAATTCATACATTTCTGAGAAATTTAGCAAATGTAGGTTTCATGTTCTTTGTAAACCATGGGAGAAAAGTGTAGTAAAATTGAGGCTGACCCCTCCAGTCATTTTGATTTTGCAAGTTGCGTAATTGTGAAATTAAACATTTTGTGAAGTGATTGTATACTGAATTTCTCCCATCTACTGTAACTGTTTGTTGAGAGGCCACCCTCGAATACAGGGAGTTCCTTCTCTTCCTGCTTGTGTCACGCAACAATGTTTAACAAATTCTTTTATTCGGCCCCATCTCCAATTCATTGACTACCCCCTTGGATCCCTCCCCCCTGAGCTACCAATGATCCAAGAATCGGGCAGATGTACAGGAAATTTAGGAACTGGAGAAACTCGCACTGGCATGTCCAACGTTACTTTATCCGTGGCACAACACAAACTTCTTTTAACATAAATCACACAAGTGAGTTAAAAAGAACACAAATCGCAATTCTTTACTTTCTACAAATTCCACTTCAAGAAATAATTAGCGCTGGTCAGTGAACACAATTTGCAAATGTAGTGCTGCGCTATTTAGATTTTCCTGCACGCTTAAACGGCTAGCAGTTTGGTTTTTCAGATTTGGACAAATGCATATGGCAGTGATTTCAGCCACACTTTTGGTTTAAAATAAACACAGGGTGATTTAGCAGTTAGACCTCCACCCCCTTTATTTGTTGTGGGTTGGGGAAGTCTGACAGAAACTAGGATGATTGAAGAATCGCATGGCTCCTTAACTTTACTTCAAAAACAAAAATGAATGTCAGGCCGTTTTTGTTTAAAGGCTTGCTATTCATGTGAAAGGGACTTCAGTTTGGGGCCTTTAAATGCACCCCACAAGTTTCTACTGGTCAACAGTTGATAGAACTGGAGCCAATTCTTAAATTCTGGTGGTGTGGGCATTTCCCCAGTGAGCTCGGGATTAATGCATTGCCAATTCCCCTTCCATAACTGCACGCATTATTAGGAATCCATTGAGTAGGAATGTTAAACCCTGTCAACAGCAGCAGTTGAGGTTTGATGCCAGTAGTCGTGAACTACTTTACCAGCTCCCTGAAAGCTGTGCCTTTTTGAGGTTCATCAAGCAATATGGTGTTGTCCGGTGGGATTCCATGATGCCTGTATACAGCAGTCTGTGAGCAGTGTTCTGCACAAAAGGTGGCAAAAATACTGGCTCGCATCTCGCACCAGCTACCACCTGCAGATGAATGGCCGGTCTGAGACTATTAATGGTACACTGTGTAGTGAGTTACACTCCTGCAGGGCTAGATGCAGGAGAAGTACCACCAGATGGGTGCACTCATTTGTACACAGGGCGCGTTGTATGCACCGAATAACCGCGTACTGGAGTGAGATGGTGAGCCTGGGATGAGCCCTCGAAGAAATTGCTGTTTTGGAGACGCTGGAAGACTGCCAAAGTTACACAGGGGAATGTGAAGTTTGTGTTGGAACTTTCCGATGCACTGGAAAGAGGGTTCAGATGGAGGTCGGACGCACCTCCCCACTCCATGGCTATCTGGAGGCATGGGGGTGGGGCATAATGGAGAATGCAGAGCACTACCCAGCCAATCCTCCCCAGGGCCCTCCAGCCCCGTTACTAGCTATTCTTTGCACGTTTCCTGAAGGGTTTAACATCCCAGGGATTGTACTACCCTCTGGCCCCACAGCCAAGCTGATCCGTTTTGTTCTGAAGGCCAGTGGATGCTCCAGTGGCTAGAGTGGATGGACTGATTGAGGGGCATCCTTTAACCTTATTCCAAGTAGTATCCTGTTTATACAAAGCGCTTCATGCTGGATTCCTACAGCTTCTAACTGCTGTAACAATAAATTGGGCATCATTAAAGCGGGCATTAATACAATTTCTGGACCTGGGAAGTATGAAGGACTGAGACAGTGCCATTGGAATTCTAGCCCATTTCCTGCAGGCTAAACGTAGATGTCTGGGGCTAGTGCTTGAATTGCTGAGCTAGATTTTTGGCTTGTAATGCTCTCCTCAAGGAGGGCGTGTGCATCTCGCATACCAATCACGGGTTAGGTGCGGATTAGCAAGCCGCCTAGCACCCTGCAAGTGTACAGGCATGCAGTGTTTTTTTTTTTTTTTTTTTTTTTTTTTTTTTGAATCAGGGACTCATGCCCACAATGACTCCGGTCATGCTTGGAATGGAACAGTGTTCAGCTTAATACTGTGTTTTCCTGAAAACCTGAGCGGTTCTTCTGAGCAGAGGAAGGCGCGGGACGAAAAATGCGCATTTTTCAGACTGGGCCGTGGGCTAGTGTCAAGCCATGTGACTGTAGTCGGGGACTAACCGCTTGTGCCCCTCATAGCCGGTCAAGTGGCACAGCGAGTAGAGCGCTCGTTTTGACATCCGTGCAGAGCTTGCTAACACAGGTTCGAATCCCGGCGGGGCCAAACTCAGCCTTTCATCCTTCCGAGGTCGATAACGAGCACCACACACCATGGGTAATAATGAGCCGCGCTCAGATACCTGCAGGTTCGTAGCGCTATATAAATGCCAAATTATTATTATAAGGAACCTGTAAGTGACATCAAGCATGTGACCATGGATGTTCAGCTGTTTGTGCCCTAAATGCACCGGTCTACAATGACCATTCATTGGGAAAATTGACAACCTTTCAGCATGAAGGGCTTTAATGGCAAACCTTTTTGCTGGGAGGTCATTGTCTAGGGGTACAATATAATGATGGTTCATTGATTTTGGGGTGCGGTAACCTAGATGGTCTGTTGTGTTGCCTGGTGAGCCCCGGGAGACCAGGCATAGTTTGCGGGGCCCTGATGGGCTCTCGGATCTGGGGGGCGCAACCGTGACGGTGTATGACCTGTGCAGTGCTCCCTGGCTCCAGAGTTAGGCTCGCACCATTCAATATATGATCCAGATCATCTACAGAGCAATTTATCTCTCCTGTCAAATCCGTCTCAATTCAATCGACCATCATTTGTCGATTGGCTGAGAAGAGACTGAGTGTTTGCAGTAAAGTTAGTGAGCATGGACCTCTGCTGTTACTTACTATCATGTGCCCAAGAATGTTGGGTGTGTGCATATGTATGAGAAACTAAGGACGCCATCTCTCATTCTTATACACGGGTCTCTTCCGCCCCCCTCACAGATTCAGCATTCGCAATGAGACTTTAGTCATTAGGTGCCCCTTGGGGTCCAAAGCCAGGACTCCCAGAATCTACAAGCCCATTCGCATGAGCTAGGAGATGTTATGAGCGGCATGAACCGTTTGCATGGTGCTCGACCTTGCAGCGAGTATGGGGATGTTTGAAACTTATTTGACATTTACTGCAAACAACTTGTTTGCAGTACATAAGTGTACATGGCTGGCCTTTGGGTGACTGCATTGCACCAAATAGTGTGCTTATGGTGACATGCACCATTTTACAGAACACTAGTAAATATTGTTATCCATCACCATGTGGGCGAGTGAATTTTTCTCGGGTCGAGTGTGTTAGGTAAGGACCACGGCCTTCCAGACAAGTGAGGCCAAATAGTTTGGTGCTGTTTAGCCTTTATGTGAAAATCTAAGAATCCTCTGGCAGAATCACAGGGCCTCGATAACATCATGTCTGGGTAAGACGCTATGCTATGCCGCCATCGCCATGGAAATCCGCGCCAACGGAACCTCCCTCTTATTCTATCTGCAAGATCCATCTTCCAGGGTGCAGCACTCTGGGGGGAGGGGGGCGTCAAAGATTGTGCAGCCCCAGTGCAGTGCTCCGAGTGAAACTCTCTGCGCTCCAAAGAGTACTTGTGCTTATATTTCTGCATTTGACCCAATTAGGCTTTGCTTGCAAAAGTAAAGCAGTTATGAAGACCCGATTTAACATTCCTTAATGCCACTTATGGTGGGAGTTGAGTTGAGAGTGCGGTACAGTGGTGGGAAGGGGTAGTGTACGGTTGTAGTGTCTCATTCTGGATTTCAGAGAGGGATGCTCTGCATTTCAGTGTGAAGGAGTGTGAGAAGGGGATAGGAGGAACGCTTCCACCATCTCATGGTCATTTTTTTATTAGCTGCTTTTTGGGGCAGGGTTTTGTGGTTTGACTTCAAGCCACACGTTGCTCCAGCCTGCAGGCTGGATGCATGGAACTGAATGGATGGGGTGTCCCCTATGGTGCTTTCTCCAGCAAACGGGGTATGAAAAACCAGGTCTCCCTGTTCAGTCATCCGATGGCGTCCCTTGAGGGGGATTGCCTTGCCGGTGTGGCCTCCCCGGTTTAGTCATCCGAGGCGTTACTTGAGAGGATTACCTTGCTGGTTTAGTCATCCGAGGCGTTACTTGAGGGGATTACCTTGCCGGTGTGGCCTCGCCGGTTTAGTCATCCGAGGCGTCACTTGGGAGGATTGCCTTGCCGGTGTGGGCTCCCCGGTTTAGTCATCCGAGGCGTTACTTGAGGGGATTGCCTTGCCGGTGTGGCCTCCCCGGTTTAGTCATCCGAGGCGTCACTTGGGAGGATTGCCTTGCCGGTGTGGCCTCCCCGGTTTAGTCATCCGAGGCGTTACTTGAGAGGATTACCTTGCTGGTTTAGTCATCCGAGGCGTTACTTGAGAGGATTACCTTGTCGGTGTGGCCTCGCCGGTTTAGTCATCCGAGGCGTCACTTGGGAGGATTGCCTTGCCGGTGTGGGCTCCCCGGTTTAGTCATCCGAGGCGTTACTTGAGGGGATTACCTTGCCGGTGTGGCCTCACCGGTTTAGTCATCCGAGGCGTTACTTGAGGGGATTACCTTGCCGGTGTGGCCTCGCCGGTTTAGTCATCCGAGGCGTCACTTGGGAGGATTGCCTTGCCGGTGTGGCCTCCCCGGTTTAGTCATCCGAGGCGTTACTTGAGGGGATTGCCTTGCCGGTGTGGCCTCCCCGGTTTAGTCATCCGAGGCGTCACTTGAGAGGATTACCTTGCCGGTGTGCATTTGGGGATTGTAAAAAGTGTTTTGGATTCCAGGCTGTCCATTGGTTTTCTGTTCTGCTGTAGACTGATGGCTTTTAACTGCTATGCAAACAGAAGAGTGGTGACTGAAAGGTTTTTATTAGTTTTTACTCTGGCGTTTACTGGGGTAACCCTCCAGACCATGGGACTTCGCCTGCCAAGGCATTCTAGAAGGTGAAATAACCATCTGCAAGATCGGGCCTGGTGCCACCCCACAAGGGGGCAGTCCAATCCAAACTGCTTGGCTACAGCCCTTTAGCACAGGACCACAAGCAAACGCAGACCTGTCCTGGCCTCGCTGGGCATCATTTGTTTGGTGTCGCTCGGCACCGCAAGCTTGGGACACATGTCTGGCTGTACCCTTCCCACCACGGTAGATTTATGCAACACTGAAGAGTGGTGGTCCAATGTCTAGTGCAATGTGTGAAGGAACCAAAGACCTGATCTATCGAGCCAGGGGTGGTCACGCAGCACGTCCGCGGCCTGTCCACATACTCACCAGACTACCTTAAGACCCCTTTTCAAGAACGCTTGCGCACGTCTTTTCCTTTGAGATACAACATTGGCGTTTGGCCCAAAGCCATCATGCCAGATGTAAACCTTGCCGATGGCCTCCATCTCCACTTTACTACTCTGCCAAATCTCAGTTTATGCACTAGACCACACCTCTGCCTACCACTCGGTGACCTGCCAATGGAGCACCAGTACCATCAAGGGCTTGTTGGAGTTTGCCACCATAGCCCCGATGCCAAATGTTTAATGGGGTTTATAATCATTTCATCGACAGCCAAAGCATCTAAAAAAAGAAAAAAAAAGCATCTAATGCATTTGAGATTTTATTTTTTATTTGGATTTTTTTAATGGAGAGTCCCCCCAGGCCCCCTTTTTTTTTTAAAATTGTATTTTGTTTTTTTTAAAACTTTTTTTAAAACCTATTTTTATTAAAACTAAACCCTTTACTATCTAAAAAAATGCATTAGATGCTTTTTTTTTTTTTAGATGGTATGGCATTAGATACAATGACCAGATACCGTTCAATGGTTGCAGTTGAAAACCACCCCCACCCCCCGAGCCATACTCGAGTTAAGGGCTTAAAGTCCCACCTTTCTCTCCTCCCCTCACTTGCTGAATTCCTGACCGAAATTGCACTGGCTACCTGGCCAACCTTTTGATCTCTGGCCCAGTGCCCGTCAATTACCCACCTGCACTGCCTCCCTGGCAACCCCTGCACTGGGGACCTTTTTCTGTATCCCTTCAGTCCCCCCCCCCTCCTTTCTAGCTCTTACGTCTGCACTTCCTTGCACTTGCCATTAGCTGGCTGTTTGTGTCATATGTACCGCACTTCCCCTCTCCCCTCCCCCGGCGCACTTTTCCTCCCCGCCCCCCTTCCCTTGCACTTGCGCGATCTGAATGACACCTGGCCTAGTAGGATCGTTGATTGTCCTCCCATTGTTTCCCCCCCCCTCCTTTCTAGCACTTACGTCTGCACTTCCTTGCACTTGCCACTAGCTGGCTGTTTGTGTCATATTTATTCCACTTCCCATCTGCACTTCCCCTCTCCCTTCGCACTTTTCCTCCCCCCCCTTCCCTTGCACTTGCGCGATCTGAATGACACCTAGCCTAGTAGGATCGTTGTTTGTCCTCCCATTGTTTTCCCCCCCCCCTGCCTCGTCGCGCCTTGAAACACTTGTGTATAGGCGCGTTATAAATATCATATCATACCTTGTGTACTCTCCTCAGGTATGGACCGGCTTCATCTGGTGAAGTGGACTGGTCTTGGGTTACTCGTGGTGGAGAAGAGGAAGGAGTCCAAGCACGCGCCTACACCGCACTCCTGCCCTTCGATCCTCCGAGGAAGGAGCCAGGTGCTGCCTTCGTCTGCGGCACGAGTATGTCCCTCTCGTAGAAAAGGTGATCTGGTTGGAATTGACCACTCGCCCCCCCCCCCCCCCCCCCGATTCCTCCCGCTAGAAAGCGCTATGATCCCCTCTGTAACGGACGCTCCATTTTCCATGGGGCTAGTATATTCATTTCATATGGATGAAGGGTTCAATTACCCAGTACCGGATCACACCTGTGTCCATCGGCGATCTTACCAGTTTAATAAATTCGTGTTGAAGATGTGTGTTCAAGGCCACTCCATTGCAGGGACTTCAGAGTGCTGTTGCCTGCATCACGAGAGCTCTTGTGAATAATTCATGGCGTTGCGACGTCCCTCATTCACACTTTCTAGCTCACAGTAGGGACACATGACTTTTTCCTAGGAAGGATTTGCACAGTGGGGTGTCCCCAATAATCCACACAGCCCGACTACGTCTGTGTGATCTGGTCGTGGAGAATTTGTCAAATCAACTTCATTTTTTTCTTCCATTTTTGCCGCCCCTCCCACGCCTTGATTGCCTTTACCCACCCCCCTTCATATATTTGCGATTATTCGCGGAGATTGAGTTCGACGATTGCCCCTGGGCAAGAATCTACCTACCCCCGCGTGTCCTGCATTCTGGAACCCGCTGGATACTGCAAGGGTCACCGGGTGTGTTTGGAATGTCTCTGTCTGCACATCCATTGGGTGCTGCCCTCCGTTTGAACTAGTGTGTAGCGCCTGTCGGATGCTACTTGCAATCCATTCATTGATCACCTGAGATTAGCGCACTGAAGGCCTGGCAAGCGTTGAATGTGTGGGGTGCAACACGGTGCCTAGCGAAATGCTTCCCGGCATGCCTGGACCTGCTGGCTGTGACTGTGGCATCTCTCCTGGTGCATTTTCCAGACTGTGCGGGTGCAGCGGTGCATTAGTAGATTAGTAACTTGGTCACCAACCCAAAACGCCCGGACGCAAGAATGCAGGCCGCCCTTGTAGTGGTGTGTGTGACCATGTAACCACCCGCAGGCTCCTCACCCGACTGGCACTTGACGCAAAGAGTTGTTCTGCCAGTTTCTGAAACTGACCATGGCCGTAGATGGAGGTCAATCGGGGGTCTCTATTGATCACAGGGGATTCTGGTTTTCTGGGCCTTCCTGTGTACGGCCAAGCGTGCGATTTTAAGGTCGCGTCTCGGGGTCTCCCAAGTTGCCCTTTCTGGTGGGTTAGAAGTCAGACACCGCTTTGTGAATTGGGCAATTGGGTCTGAACTGGATTTCTGCTGAAAGGGGGTGTATGGGTTTAATAAACTAGGAACGGGATCCCCTCTATGGTGATTGGGCAGCTGTAGGGTTGAAGGTTCCAAGTGGGGGGTTTGATATAAGCGTACTAGTGATTGTAGCTTTCAGTGTGTGCCTGTACAGTAGTGATGTATTTTTATTTTTTTTCTCTGACATTCTTATGGCGTGTAGGGTTGGGAGGGGGGGCGGTTTTGCGGGGTGTAAGTGCAGTTGCGTACAGTGAGGGGTGGGTGTGTAGGTTATTTTTATTTTATTTTCTAAGAGTGACTACTTTCAGCAGTTTACCCCCCCCCCCCCATTCAAAGTTAACTAAATCTCGACTCGGTTACACCGTCAGCACCTGGTAAGAAACGTCTTGGCCCTTCTTCGTACAGCAGAGGTCTACAACCTGTGGCTTTGCAGATGTTTCGACCTCCACCCTCCCCTATGGCCCGCACTATTCACTTATCTGGGTGGGTATGAAGGGAGTTGTAGTCTGGCGAGTCAAAGGTTGCAGTCATTGCCATTCCTGTTTCCCCCGGGGTATGCAAAGATGGAAGGCATTTGGTTAGTAAATAATGGTGGAGTCGGGCACTGATTGGCTCTATCGGCTGCTCTCAACAGTGTATCATGAGATCCCACTTGGCCGCCTTCATCGTATGGCAAGTCCGAGAGCCATCCTTACTCCTTGCACACTGCCCATGATCCGCAGTGAATCTCAGACTTTTGAAGTGCAATGTGGTGTCCCTCAGGGTTCTGCCCTAGCTCATCTGCCCCTTCCTTTTCACCTTCAGCCATAGTCTCATTCGGCGTGGGTTTTTCATCGATGCTATGGACACGCCTCTTTATTTGTCTTCGCATAAGCGCTTCCAAGATGGCAAATGTTCGACAAGCATTTGTCTGCCCTCAGCAAGTAATTAATTAAATTCGATGCATCGACTAGAAATGTTTAGACCTCTGGAACTCGAGGCCCACTTAATTATGCCCACCCCCAGTCTGGAGAAGATGTATTCGATGGTATGTAGAGGCCACTTTGATTTTAAAAATGTACTTAGTGGGATCTTCTGTCCCCGCCCTCTTTCTCCTAGTCTATCCCAGCGGTCTACAACCTATGACTCAAGATGTTTGGGACTACAACTCCCATGACCTCGTAGCATTGACTGGTTGTGGCTGATGGAGTAATCCAAAACAACATCTGGAGAGCCAAAGGTTGCTGCTCCCCCCCCTCCCCTCTAGATAATCAATGTCTATATCGCCCCCAGTTGGGACTTCTGCAATTCGTCATATGGATGTGCCGAAATATGCCAACGGACTGAAACTCGTTCAGGACACCGGTGCTTAACTACTGCTCCAGCGTCCCCCTAAAAAAACCACCCTTTATATCCAAGTTCAGACGAGCGCTCCCCAAACCACAAACTGTTGGGCTGTGAACCCCTAAGAGTAAAATGGGGCTCTCGGTACAGGCGGCAACACTCCTTACGAGAAGTGTAACCCTAGGGGACCACAGCTATAATCCGGCCCCTCATCCAGTCCGTAGATCAAATCCCAGCTTGGTCCCCAAGCCCCCCTCTTTTGTAAGATATTGGGTCCTGCCCCAACTTGCCGTGAGACCACTTCTCGGTGTCATCCGTTGCGCTCTTAGGCTGCTCAGCAGGCCTGCTCTCGTCCACTCACTCACTACTGCACCTTTACTCAGTGAGTAGGCCCGCTTCTTAACCTGGACTGCTTCCCACCTGAGCCACGAGTCATTGCGTTGCCAGCCTTTCCCCGGTGAAATGCCAACACGCCGCGCTTTAGTGGGCAGGTGCAGAGGCAGCCTGCCCTGTGTGGCCCTGTGTGGGGCCCCTGCAGGGCCCAGGCTGGGGAAATCCCCGTTGCTTTGCTAGGAGCATTGTGTGTTGACTGGCAACTAATGCCACAGAGGCGTTCAGCCGGGCCAGCGGTGGCGCCTCGCCAGCAAATGGGCAGGTCGAGGGCAGTGCCCGTGCTGGGATTCTGGGAGGGGGCCAGGCTGGACGCAGCTTCACAGAGGGAGGCTTTGTGCCTTGCTTGAAGGGGGGGAAAGGAGGCGGATTTTACGAATGTTCGGGCCATCAAGCGGCGAAGATTGCCAGTGCCCTGGCATCGAGCTGGCGCTTCGATGATTGGCCTGCCGTGTAGACGCGAGTGGGGCGCATCTTTTGGAAGCAGGGTTCAGTAGTAGAGCCGAGATGATCTTTCGGTTTCCCACAAAGCGCCTTGCACCTGTATTTTCAAGAGCCCACCCCCTGCATTGACCTTCAGGGGCCCACAATATTATGCAACTTGACCGTGAGCCCGAGTGCACCGCTGTTGTGACCCGTGCCATGCCCACCGTCAAGTCCCTCTGTAGACCCCAATGTGTACCCTTCGCCTGTGTGCATCCTCCCTCCACCACGTGCAGTTTGCACTCGGCAAAGCGGTGCCCAGCGTCAGTGCCGTGTCCAGACTCTCTTGGCTGGAGTGGCCCGAATGGGGCACTGACTTTTGCAGGGTGGGTGGGGGTCCAGCGCTGCACGAGGAAGGTGTGGGGGGCGGGGGTCCGGCGCTGCATGGCATCTTTCCCAGGGCTCGGGCTCGTGCCTCGTGTAGGTGACCACGTGACTTCAATCAATAAGAGCTCGCGGCCTCCCGCTCAAGAGTCTTGGAACTACTTGACTCCGGTGTGGTGGGCCTTTTTATTGCCAGCTGCGCTGTCCACGATGGCCGTCACAGCCTCTGTTGGGCAACTCTACTGGTGGGCCCCAGTAGAGCTGCTGCTGGGCAACGCGGGCGCGGTCAGTGTTGGCATAGGTGCCCTCAGGCCATGGAGGATAGCAGGGTGCCCCCTGTCAACCTCTGTTAGCTGGGTGCCCCCAGCCTTGGTTCCACTGGTCTGCGTGCCTGCACGGAGCAGGGGGTTGCAGCACAGTACGGGGAGGGTGGGCAGGAGGAAGGAGCACTCAACTATCTGGTGTGTAGTCGGTGCAGAGTTAGGTCTTCACCTCCTGAAGTGATTGGGTAAGGGATGGGGGGGCATCCAAAAGTCTTTCCATACTCTTCCCCTCCTCCCCAAAAGCTCTACACAGAGATGCACCAAGATCTCACTGGTGCTGTAGGGTCTGGTGGAGATGGGGGAGGGCTGGGGTAATCCTGCCTAGGGATCAAGCTAGGACCTTAATTGGAAGGTGAGGGGCCTAGGAGACGTGATGAGCGGTCTGGGGCGGCTGTGCAGTGGGGTGAGGAAGGTATTGTCTGCCTGCTTGGCTGCGTCTGCCCACCACGCGTGGTCAGATGGCTGGTAGTGGCAGCGCAACACTCAGAACCACTTAAGTAAACAATGGGGTGCTTCATAAATGGGACCTGAGCCCAGGCTCGTAGTGTTCCCCTCTGCCCACCCTAATAGATGTGGGCATGGAGCGTGCAGGCTACACGCGGAAGCACAGCAGGGTAAGTGAGTCTGTGGGCGCGTGACCAGGTGCCTCGCCTATCCATCCACAGAAGATGGCACTGGCCGAGGCAGCGCCATCTTGGCTCGTACATCATTGGAGGGTCGCTTCCATGGCCCCAAACTTGGATATGTGCCCTGTATCCGAATGCTCTTCTCAATGGCCACAGTAGACCGGAGTGGGGTAAACCCCACCCCTCACCAGTTCTGGGGAAGAGGCTGTGGACCTCCTCGCCTCTGTGCACAGGTCGCCCCCATTCACTCTGACTTTACACCTCATCTAAGGAAATCTATGCCAAGCTCCAGGTCCTTGCATTCTGGTGCCGGCTGCAGTACCCAGAATGCTTCATGGTGCCTCAAGAAGAAGGTGGAGGTCAAAGATGTCAGGGTGGGGGGCTAGAACACAAGGCCATTCATAGTTCTTGGAGCATTCAGAGGTGCGAGAAAAGGGTTTGTGGGGATTCTCCAGAGAGCACACGTACATAATTGCTCTGAGGTTTGGGCACTTGCGCTTCTCCCAGCCCTGCAAGCGAAAGGTGGACCCAGTGCCACCCACTTGAAGGATGGAAGTGAGGCGATAGTCTGCAGAGGCCAAGGCCATGTCTACACTCAACTGGGATAGTGATGCAGGAGGAAAGCCCCCTTGGGGAGCAGGGGGGAGCCAGTTTGAAGTGGCAACTCTTGAATTTAGGGAGACTTTCTTGGGGTTGGAATAGAGGGAAGTTGTTCTAGAGAGCGAACCTTGCAGTGATTGTGTGGCCCCGTTGGTGCTATTCACACACACTGTACAAGGACAGTCTAACTGCTAGTTAGTTAATCGTGTACTCCTATACAACCTAAATGGCCCTCCAACCATGCAAACGGTTCCCTCATGATGCGAAGTACCCCTACATGTTGGTAATGAGCCGCCCATCTGGGGTGAGGGGACAGAGAGAGGCTTGCCCTACTGACACGTCGCGCTCTGCCCTAGAGTGCTGAACTTCTAGCAGGAGACCGGATTACTTTAATTTCCCTGCCTTTTGAACTCTGATTCCATTAATGCGAATAAAAAAACATAATTGACAAACTTGTGTGCTTAGTCTTCTACACACACACTTTAAGGGATTCTTCGATTAATGGAAATCCCCCCCCCCCCCCGCCCAGAAAATACATTGGCCGACCAGTTTCAGTGGTGTGTTAGTGCAACCACTTTCTTCAGGGCCCGTGGTGCTGTAATTTGCACCTGGCGGAACTGCTTGATAGTAGGCAGGGACTGCACCTGTTGGACATAAGTTGTGCTAATTAGTGTCCTCATTACGCCTCCTATCATTGGGTGTGCCACAACCCCCAAATGAGATTTAAGGGTCCCTACCCCCAACATGGGGCCCCACGCGGTATCCCGACACTGCACTCCCTATTAATCCAGACGACCTGTATGCACCAATGTCACTGCATAAGGTCTGGTACATTACATTACTTTCTGTTATTCAATACTGGTCTGTCATGCAGGCAGGGTTCCACCGGGGGCCCAAACAGAAGGCTCCCCCATGTATCCTGCCGGATGCCGTGTCCTCACCTATTGGTCGTTCTGTCGCGCAGCGTGCAGTTCGACATGATGTGCCCGACGCATCTGTTAGAGAAGCTCGGTGTTCACTGTGCGCGAGGAAGCCACTTGTCTGGTGTGTTCCTCTAGCCGCCATCTTGGAGGTGGTTCTGAAGCAGCCTGAGCTGTTTTATTTGCAATTGGCAAACACTTAGACGGGTGGCATCGCTTTTATGAAATGGCAACAAAGTTGCTCCTCGGAGCTACAGCGGTTGAAAAAGTCCCAAAACCGCAAAGTGGAAAATAAATCCAGAAAACGTTAGTATCCAGTTCTGTTGGTCCACTGTATGCATAGACCCAGTATGTTGTTTCTTTGCTCGAGCGTTGTGAACCGCAAAGCTCGGCTGTGTCCTAGTGATGAGCCAGCCCACTGGCTGAAGGTACAGTCTACCTTACAGCTTCCACCAGTGAAGGAAGGCCAGGATTTTCAAAGAGGGAAGCAAGATCCCTCCCCTAAACATCTCTCGGGGAACCGAGGAAGATACTGAATCCAGAGTACCCTACAGCAGCTCCAGGGCCAGTAACGGCGTGCCCTACTAGGTTCTGCAGCGAGCTTCCTAGGTGGGAAGTGCCAGAGAGTCTCTGAACCAAACCAAGGACAAGGCCGTTGCCTGAAACCTCTCCTCAGCTTTGGGCCGTCTGACTTAACGGACGACACAAGCCCAGTGAAGAAGCTAGGAGTGCATCAACCAGCGTCTACCTTTTAAAAGACCTTTTCGAGCCCATTGCTGAAACCGACTGCACTGCTGACTGTCGAGCTGTACACGCTAACGTCGCCCAAGACTCCTCAACTAGTGCTTCAGACCCGCCAACCAGCACTGAGACCACAATTCCTGACCGTGAGCCGCCGCGAATGCCAGCCTGCAGCCATCTGTCCAGCCTTGCTCGCCAAACTGTCTGCTGCTTGATACCCGCAGCTGTCGCCCGTCTTGTTTCAATCCATGATGCAGACCTATACAAACCCAGGAAGAGCTTTAAACCAGCAGCGTCGTCCTCGGTCTGCCTAGATGCTGTGGTCTGCACATGCACACCCCCTATCCACGCCACGTGCTCCACCCACCTCTTGATTGGCACATTGGGGGAGGGGGCAGCATAGCTTTCTTGCCACTCCTCACACTCCAGCTCCTTCTAAAATAATCTCAACCCTGACATTGGGCTTAGAAGCTTTGAGAATGATTTCCTTTCCAGGGCGAGGTGGTCCCCATGCCAATACGGGGAGGGTTTCATGGAAGCGGCAAGCAAAGCCATTTGGAGACTCTTCAAAAGTAAGAGGCAAGAGCGTGCTTCTGTGAACTTTGCAGTAGGATGTCAGTTTTGTTTTTCGCCTTTGGTTCTGTAATCTTCCTAAAAGAGTTGACTGGTTCTTGGCCCGAGGCATGCTGGGATACAGGGTTTGAAACTGAGGGGAGCTGGGAGCTATTGTGCTCCTGCTTGTGGCCTAGGCGAGCCGGTTTAGCTTAAAAGCAGCGGCTACCAGGAGCTACTTTTGGCTGCGCTGGCCAACTGATGTGAGACAAACTCACCTATGTGGATTTAACTCTGTGCATTTGACACTCTAAATAAGCATTAGGACACATCTATACAACATTTAAAGCATAAGGAGTGTGAAATAATGGACACCGTGGTATATTTGTGCTTATGTGTAAGTTAGATTTGCTGTGTACTAGCTCCTGGTTCCCTAGTGACAGCTCCTGGTCACTGGCTAATGCCGGATACCCAGAAGCTACTTTTAGCTCCCGCTTATCCCTCTTCATTTAGATTCCCTGGGAGAGCTTGCATGGCTGTAGATGTTTAAGGTCTGCTTTTGAGAAATTGATTTTGCTGCTTGTTGCGATGGTGATCTGACCTGGGACACCTGTGGATCCCAGTTGGCGTGGAGTCCAGGTTTGATCCGGTCTTTATCGCTGCCCTCTCCTTCAGCGGTGCAGAGTGAAGAGTAGAGGGCCTTCTCGGTGTCAATGGCCTGGGCTCCCTCGGCTGCTGTAGATGGAGTGCTATTAATTTGATGACTAGTCGTTAAAGCTGCCTCCTAGATGGGGTACAGAGTGTGTAGTATTTATTTTTTGCAAGTCTGTTAGGTGACTGCAGTGTGTTTCTGGTGTAGTGTATCTTTCTGTACACATGTGTACACCCCAGGAGAGGTATTACTCCAAGCAAAGGGGGGAGCCCAGTGGTGGGGTCCTCTGTGTATCCTGAAAACCGGCACCAATAAGGACGTAAAAGCGCAGTCTTTCTTTACCTTGACCAGCTTGCGTATGCTACTCTTTTGCGTGCCCCCCCACCATAGGTAGGTGTTACTTGACCAGTCCCCACCTAGGCCGCACCCATATCGCCCATCGGTGCAGCATCCGTCACAGGTCCTGGTCCACCCCAGCCCTAGCGGCCTTCCAGAGACCTGTGTGGATCAAGAGGTCGGCCCACGCTGCCCACCCACCTCCTTGGGTAGCCCAAGCGGATCCGCCATTTAGTATCTGTATTAAGGTTTCACTTTCCACCCTGTGCTATAGAATTGCTCTTGCTGGTCTGCTTTCTCTAGTTTCATGCCACCCTCCTTTCCCTTCATCTGCCACTGACCTTCTGTTTTCTTTTCTAAGTTGGGCACCCCCCCACCCCCACCTGCCAGACCATTGTTTGAATTGGAAATGCGTCTTAGCAAAACGTAGAATGTGATTGTTTGAGAATTTGCTCTTTGAGGCACTTGTCAAAGACCTCATGTGTAAGTACCCTGGGGTCCAGCTGTTCAGAATTCTCACTCCTCACCCCCATCGGACGACTGAAGGGTGGCCCGGGTGTTGGTGCCTAGTAGCCTCCTGCACCAGTAAAGATACATCCCACCAACATTGGCGTAATTTTAGGGAGCAAGGGTGTTTGTCCCACACAACCTTTCTGGCCCGCCATTTTGTCCCATTCATTTGGATGGGGCCCCTTTCATTTAGATGTCATGTTCCCCGCCCCCCAACATTTTCAGCAAAGCTACTCCACTGCCCACCAAGAAAGTGCTTGGGAGCACCATCACATCCCAGAGACCTAGAATGTTATTCGCCCCCAGGGCCCTGCCCTATTATAAAAAGAGAGGAAAGAACTGAGGACCACGCCCCTTAAAGTGGAAAGCTGAGTACGAAACACTGCCATCTTCTCTGATTCAACTCTGTAACCTATCGAACTGTCTTTAAGCATTGGTCCTGTAACCCTCAAGCAAGCCTTCGTAAATTTCCTTATAGCGCCTCGATGCCTGTGGGCTGTAGTGCACGCTAAAAATCCAAAAATAAATAAATAAATAAAACTGGCTTATTGGTTGGTTAGTAAAGCCTTCCATAACAACTATTAAATTTGTGAATAACTGACTCGGTTTAAGGTCCTCTCTTGATCCCTCGGCTTGAACTATGTGGCCAACAAAAGTCCCACACAAAGCATGGGGATGAGGTTCTGTCGTGTTACGTTTCTGGACCCGTAGACCACAAATGCTTGTTCTGCCACCGCGCGGGACCATCGTGACGTAACATGTGGTTTGGTGCACCGCGGTGGGGAAGGAGTTACTTTGGATTGTTTTGGGTGCACCATTCTTCATGAGTTGTGAAATGTGGCCCAGTTATCATTCGTGGGTCAGCGGCTTCCGAAACATCGGGTATGTTGTGGCGTCCCACAGGGTTCCACCCCCCCCCCCCTCGCTGCCGGTTCTCGCGATCATATCCGAAGAGTTGGAGTTAAATGTCCCCATTCATGAATGTTTACCAAACACCTGCACTCTTTGGCGATCAAGGGGCGGACATTTGTGTCAATTAGCATAGAAGGTGCGGCCTCTGTCTTTTTACCTATGCCTCAGTAGTGAAGGCTAACCACATTTTGTGAAAGCCCAGCAAAGTGAGCATTCTGGTGGTTTGTAATCGAATAACATTTGCCCAAAGAGTGTTGGGTTTGGAGAGTCTTGAATGCCATCATGAGGACTTGCGCTGAGGTCTTCTAAGCACCAACATGGCGGCGCTCCTTTGCTGGGCACCAACATGGCGGCGCTCCTTTGCTGGGCACCAACATGGCGGGGCTCGTTTGCTGAGCACCAACATAGTTGGGCTCCTTTCCTGGGCCCCCTTCCGTAGCCCCATATTACCTATTCTAGAAATAGTTTGCAAATTAAATTCTTTGCGTTTTATGTAGGGAGTATCGGAAAATATGATCTGTCTTCAAGGAGTGAATTTCGATTTTATTCTTTTTAGGTCTTTTGTATTATGTAATGCCTTTTAGTATAATTATTTTATAAATTATGGAAATGATAAGAAAAATGTATAGAATTTTAGATTTATTACTTGATCGTGATTAATACTAAGTGCTTATCTAATCCCAGTGAGCCTTTCCGTGCATAGGAAAAATAGAAACACTATCTGTCCAATGTGAATACTGCAGGTGTGTGTGAAGGATATGGGTTGTTTGACCTAAAACAACTTGACCTCTTTTTTAATTTTTTTTCTATTTAATTTTTTTTTTTTTTATCCATTTCTTTTTGACCTACTGCAGAGGGAGAATCACCTCCCGCAACTCCACCAATGCGGAGAGAGACCCCCACGGCCCCCCCCCCCCCCGACTACTCCCTCCACCCCCGCAACCTATTCCCTCACCCCACAACTTATTATTATTTTTTTTTTAATTAAAGTGTACCATTTTACCTACCGAATTAGGTCAAAAAGATGGGGTCAAATGGGAGTAGGTTAAATTGGACAATACCTGTGTAACTACTCATCAGTGTTTCCTAAATTTCAGATGGTGATGCAGAGCATATAATGCTGCTGTTGCTTGAAGATCACCCATCCAACCCCCTTTTTGTGATTTAACAACTGCTGCTAAAAATACTGCGCTTGCGGCTCGTTCTTTGCGCGGAGGTGTTCACCTTGTCCTAAAGATGGAGCCAGGCTGTAATTACGGGCCTGGTGTTCATGCTCCGCTGTAAGCGGAGGGGCGGTATCTTCCCGGAGAGGGTGCCTAGTTCCTAGAGGAACCTGCCATGTAGCGGGGGAGACGTGCACATGTAGGTCCTTCAGTGAAAGACCTGCCCTTTCCTCAAGGTCTTTAGTGGATAAAGCTTTATTCGGTTCAGCCTGCGACGGTAATGGCAGAAAAGAACGGAGAAGACGAATGAGTGTTTTGTGCGCATTCGACATGGTAGAAAACGTTGAATCCCATAATGCCGAACTAAGGGAGCGGGGTTCAGCATAATCGGTTCAGAGGTGTACCCTACTTGCATTACATGAAACGCGGGGGACAATTGGGAAAATAAACGTAGTCCGTATTTCTGTAATACGAAGCCTTCGACTTTGCAGTATTCCGCTACGTTGTTTTCAGCTACGTGATTTTCACGTCCCTCCTCTGCTACTAGGTTGAGGTTTTACTATTCCCGGCGACCCAGCTCTTGGATGCCTTCCATGAAACGGCGATTAAATGTACTAAAAGTTAATGTATTGGTGTGAATGCCCGATATTGGATGGTCTTTTGGGCAGAGGTGTAGCCAGGATTCTGTAACAAGTGGGGCCTGAAGCTAATGTAGTTGGGCCCACCGCAGTGGCATTCACCTCTGTAAATGCCCACAGAGCGTGGCTTAGTGGGCGTTTGCAGATTTTGGGTGGGTCTTGCCCGCTTGGGTCCTTCCTGGTCTATGCCTCTGCTTTTGGAGATGAAAAGGATTGCAACTCAGGAATCCCCCCCCCACCCCCTTAACAATTGAATCAAAATTGGGGACCACCTAAGTCCTGACCGCTTATGTGACCTCGGGTGCTAATTCCGAGATGATCCTGTAATGGGCTTCCGGTACTTTTACAGGTGGCATAGTTATGTTCTGGACCCTTGCACCCTCTCTCCTTGGGTCCTCCTTGTTACATATATTGTGAGGTTGCCTGATCGCCACTTGGTAGTGTTACAGCACTGTGTGGGGGGCGGTTTGTTGACATACAGCGGTCTAGATGAGTTGTTAACCCTCAATGAGTAACTGGGTCTGTTTCAGAATGCACTGGTCTATGGTGGAGACTTTGTTTGACCAGGTCCTGATGCCCTCGTAGTCCACTAAATCTACTTGTTCTTTACTCGTGAATAAGGTTAAACTGCATCGACATGCGAGAACCTCCTCCACTCTTGCACCCCACAGAAGTGACTGCATCTTCGACAGCACTTTATGGGAGGCGGTGCAGAAGGTGTGTGTCAAGTTGTCAGCATTGTTGGGCAGAGTGTGGGAAGCGGGGAATCGGGTGGGTTCCTCGGGTGAGTGAGAGGGTGTAGTGAGTAAAGGAAGGTCTGACAGTGTTTCTCGCTTTGAAACACATTGTGTATAGACGCTAGATAAATAAACTATCCTATCATATATCAGTGTGGAGAGCGGCTCAAATGCACACCGGTTGTTCTTCCCACACTGCTCCATCTGGTAGTTCACACTTTTCCAGCCAAGTGCTCTTGCTAACTCTGTAGTTCTAATTTCAGATTGACTGTGTGAAGAAGGTTCTGGAAGAGCTGAAGCTACGTGTGGTGGAGGTGGCCGAGGAGACGGCCACACTGGACGGAAGTGACGTTCTCTTCACAGGTGAGCAGGAGGGGGGGGAAATCTGGGCGTGGTGGAGCACCTCTTCAGATTGTCTGCTGTGAGGTCATTGCATTGTGTTTTGTAATCATTCACCCTTTGTAGGCCTTTGGCAGATATGTTTGTAAACCGCGTCAGTTCGCTCTGGTGCATCGCAATTCTGCTTCTGGAACATGGCAGTCGGTCAAAGCTAAAGGTTTTGCTTTTGGTTTGATTGCTGTGTGGTGTTGCCGGGTGACGTAAGCGATGCTGTCTCTTAGCGGGCACTGTGAAGTCTGACGTGTGAGCTCTTCTCACATTCAGTACAGGGCAGTCCGAGCTGGATGTGGGTGGCAATGTCCTGGATGGAACGTGTGATGACCTGCGTGCTCATCGCAGGTATTGGATTGATTTTATTTATTATGCACCTGTGCACAAGTGTTTCAAGGCGCAACAAGGCAAGGGAGGGGGAAACCGAGGAAGGACAAGACAACAATCTAACTAGGTCTCGGATCATTGAGATCGTGCAAGTGTGCAACAAGAAGTACCGGGAGAAGTGCACCCAGAGCAACAGGGCCCCGAGTTTACTGGTAGGGCTGGGACTACAGGGGGGAAGCCCAGCCCGGTAGTGCAAGGCAGCAGTGCAAGTGGAGCCAGGCGTCAAGTGCAGGCGGACTGGTCGGGGGGGGGGGGGGGGCGGGCTGGTGTCCTGTAAGACTCAGAGGACCACCAGCCAGTCAGCAGACGGAGCAGAAGCAAGGGGAAGTTTAGCACGGTAGAGGGAGAGAGAAAGAAGAGGAGAAAAGGCTGGCTCAAGGCGGAGAGACGGGGAGGCCATTCCAGAGGGAGGCACCTGCAGAGGAGAGAGTTCTACCTGCTTGGAGAAGCAACTCTAACAGTTTGAGGAGCCACCCTCAACCCTGGGAGTTCCTTCCCGCCGCACTCGCGAGGTTACACAACAAACAGTTGCCAACAGATTATTTTCTTTAGCCCTATCTCGGACACACATCATGCCCCTTGGATCCCTCTCCCCTGAGCTAAGAATGAGCCAAGAACCAGGCCGGTGTACCGGGCATAAAAATAATAGCAATTAGCATGAAATTGTCAAAAACCACTTTATCCATCTTTGGCTGGCACAAGACAATCCACTTCTCTCAGCCTAAATCAATCACAAAAGTTGCGCTAAAAACACAATCACAATTCATCCCTTTCTGCAAATTTCACAGCACAAAAAGAATTGCACTAATCCACAACACAGGCACTTATGTAATGTGTGATTTTATTTTTTATTTTTATTTTTCCTCCTGCAAGCTTCTTAAAAGGGTAGCAGCAGGATTTCAAGATTGGTAACAATGCATATGGCATTTATAATTTCACCCACACTTTTGGTTTAAAATAAACACAGGGTAATTTATCGCTTTGTTTTTCAGTCCATTCACCCCCCCCCCTGCTTTAGTCTAGTTTGGGAAGTCAGGCTGAAAAATTGGAATGTTTTGGGCAGTTTTGGATTTCAGATATCCCCCTCCCCCCCCCCCCTCACTGAAAGTCCTGTGTTGGGGAAGCTGGATAAAAAGGTTGGACTGATTTACGAACAAAGACACCCCACTCCCTTAACGAAGTTGGGGTCAGCTGGACAACAAGGATTACCCAATTAAATGATAGGCTATAGTTTTCAGTGCACACTGGGAAGTGAGCTTTGGTCATTTCAAATTTTAACCCAATGTACCGCTTAATGTTCTGCCAAATGCGGGAATTAATTAAATTAATATTTTTGGTTACATAGGCTAAGGACCTACACAGCTTTGCCCACCCCCACTATAAAGTGAAAGCATTCCAGGCAAGCCACCTCCCCTGCTCCCCCTTTTGGTTTCACAGGGCTCAGTTCTACTTGCATAGCAAGCCTCTGTTTAAGGTTCAGGAAAGCCAGCTGCATCTCAGGACACTCTGGAAAGATAGGGCAGGGGTCTGGTCACTCCACTCTCAAAGATGGCCTCCCGCTTTCCACCATTGGACTCAGTCAGCTTTGAGGCCTTCCTAGAGAAAGACGGCTCCACCCAGATACACTCTCAGCAATCTCCTTTGGTGTCTCCTTACACCTGTCATATGGTAAGTTTCAGCCTTCCTGGTGGTCTGTCTCTTCTCTTTGGCCTCCTGTCTTTCTCCTTTTTCTGTCCCTCTCTCGTAGTGCAGTCCCCCTTATATACCAGTGATGACACCACCAATGTTACAATCTTGGGGAAGTACCCTGCAATTATCCCTGCCACTAGGATTGGACAGTTACCCTTCTCTCTCCTCCCAAACCCAGCCTACAAGTCAGGATTGGTCTAGAGGTCTGGAGCAACAAATGGCAATTCCCACTTGTAAATGCCATTGTTCTCAACGTTTTGGCAAAAACTAGTTATGTATCACAACTTCATAATTCTACTAGCAGCTGCCAGACTAAACCTATTTTCTGTTTTAGCTGATCATGGGGAATTGGATAAGCCGACCACCAAATCCATATCCCGTAGCACGGCTATGTGGCCTCTTCTGCCGTTTCCAGAAAAAGCACAACAGTTATGAATATGTAAATTATTAAGCATATCCATAATTTCATTTTCCACCCGATCACCAACTCCCACATTTGGAACATGTCGAGATCAGCTAAAAACCTAGTTTAGCTGGCAATTGCAGTTCCTGGAGTCACAAGTGGATGCATTTTATATCCCCAAAAACGCCTGGAAATTACATTAAAAAAAGTTATAGATGAAATCCATCTGCCTTCTGATGGCTGAGAAAAAGGGCTAAATGATTAATTTTAAATTGATTGTGAATCTTCATGTGGGACAAATGGTCCTGTTCCTGCATCCGGCCATTTGTTTTCACTGTGTCAGGCTGTGCCCACAGTTCAAGCACCTTTGTGTTGGAAGCTTGCTCTTTGAAAGTGGGTGTTCCCATTTTCACACATTAGTCCTGCTCCAGCCAAGGGTAACTTGCTTTGAGAACCGGCAGGTCTGGAGAACACTATTTCAATGCTGCGTGTCATTCGCGTAACACCGAAAGTTAGAGGTGATGGTAGAGATCAGGTGGGCCAAAGAGGCCAGAAAGATGTTAAAGAGCCAGGGGGAGAGGATCGAGCCCTGGGGAACACCACGTGTGGAGAGAGAGATGGCAGAGAGAAAGGAACCTAGCTGGACCTGGGAGAGTCAGTCCAGCAGGAAGGTCTACCAAGCCGGAGCCTTATCCGTGATACCAAGGGTCTCGCGGAGACAAGTAATCAGGATGTTGTGGTTGACCATGTGAAAAGCAGAGGAAAGATTGAGGAGAATGAGGAGAGAGGGAGAACTAGAGTTTAGATCAGAGCGCAGGTCTTCAGGGGTGTTCAGGAGAGCGGTTTCCATGCCTCTGGCTGCTCTGAAGCCAAACTGATGGTCATGGAGACAACCAACAGATTCAGTGTGGAGAGTAAGCTGGGAGATATCCAACTTCTCCAGGAGTTAGTCCAGGAAAGGAGTGATGGAGATCAAGTGATAGTTGGCCGGAATGGAGGTGTCGGTGGAAGGCTTTCTTTAGTAGATGGTGCACAAGGGAGTGCTTGAGGAGAGGGGGGGGGGGAAAGGGCCAGTCCGGAAGGAGTGATTGCAGAAATCAGCCAAGGCTGTGCAAGATAACCAGTGCTGTCCTTGATGGTTCAGGAGGAGCAGGGGGCCGGGGGGGTGGGGGGGTGTCACCTGTTTAGATGAGACTTTCATAGACCGTACTTGTCTGGAAACATCTTCAGGTGTTACAGGAGAGGAGACGAGGGGGTGGAGGAGAGAAGGGGAGGGGGGATGCTGGGGGAGTTTCCTGACCTCAAGGAATACTTATCGGGCTCCCTATTTTTGTGGAGTGGGGGTAAGGGGGAGAGGGTCATGAAAGCAATACCACTGGTGATATGAAAGTGAAGGGAAGATTTGGTGGATGGGGAGGGGTTCAATGGTGCTTTGGGGAAATGACAAAATGGCCACCAGGACATGAAGGGGAGACGTTGATGTAATGAGATGCGATCACAGGTGCTGCAGCACAGAAGGGGGCGGTGATTGGACCATAACCAGCCTCTTGAGCTGGACAAGCCTGGTTGGAGAGGACAGGCCAAAAAGAGGGGGATGGGGTGGGTGTCTGCTGTATCCATTCAAAACTACAATTTCTTGTTCAATTCCCCTTTAGACTTCACCAGAAATTCTGCCTTTGTCCTGGCTCCTTGCCTTCCATGGGGTCAAAATCTGGACTAGCTGCAGGGTCTCTTGGAGACCAGCCACCTACTTGGCTACTGGCACCCAGGTGATCAATGGGGTAGCTCCAGCTGCCCAGTGCTGCTGGTGTGTGACCACTGGTTGTTGCTTTCTGAACACAGCATCCTACAGAGCAGTAACTCTCCACAGCAGTGGTTTTCAAACCTTTTCATACCGAGCCCCCTCCCGTCCAGTAAAAATATTATTTCTGCCCCCCCCCCCCCCCCAGATCCCAATTTGAAGACCACTGCTCTATAGAGATTAAAGATGGGGGTGTTAATGTCAAAGTTAATCGGGTCTCTGGTGCTCAAGCCAGGTTTGGGGGGAAATGTGATTATTGTTGTGGGGGGAGGGCGTTATGCTACTTTGGCTTGTTGTTTTTGGAAACCACGCCCATCCCGATGAGGAAAGTTTGATATATAGCAGAGGTTTAGTCCCATGATGCAACTTCCGGAGAGCTGGAGGTGTCCCTTGTGTACTTTTCATTTGGTGCATTGAACGGCACTGGGGTGTGTGGCCCCGGGGCAATGCGCTTGTCTTGGAAACAAGTCGACGTAGCCTGGGTTTGATAGCCGGTCCCACACAGCATAGTTTGGCAGGAACCACGAGGCAATTGACCAATACAGGATCTCTGTCCACTCCACACCGTCCTGGACATTGTTTTTAAGAGAACTCTGCGAAGCAGCCTAGTCTGGAAGTGTGGGAGGAGCTTCTGGGTGCAGTAGGATGAAGGTCTCTTGCCAAAACAGTGGCCACCCGTAATTCTTGGATTGCTCTCCCTCTTCTCATAGGTCGGGAATTCTTTGTTGGAATCTCCAAGTGGACCAATCACCGGGGCGCGGAGTTTGTGGCGGACACCTTCAGGGTAAGCATTGACCCATGTGCTGCTCCCTGAATGAGATGGGTTCGTTATCCAGAACAATATACATGCACCAACTCCTCCACATTTGTACTTTCATGGGCGGTTTTGAGGGTGAAGGGAGGTTATGTTAAACTTCAAAGTGGGTGGCCAAAAGTTGCATCTGAGCAAGTTGTGTTTTTGTAAAAATGTACGGTCTCATTTCGTCAAATATGTTTTGGCCTTTGACAATTGCTAAGGAAAGCCTGCCTTTTCCACCCCCAGTCTTCTGCTTCGTTTATTGAAGGCTGGCAGCTGGGTGGTTTGAGGTGCTTGTACCGTTCTTCAGGGGTTGGGACCTTGTTCACGGATGCACAGTGCTGGAAATGGAAGATATTTACTGGGGGAACCCTCTCTTCCTTGGAGGGGCGGGGCCATATGGAGGAGGGCGGGGGATGTTGCCCCAGGCCAGGTCACGCAATACAGTATCTCTTCATAGAAGCCAATCTCGGAGATTGTTATTGAAGCGCAGAGCATGGTGGGATTATTTATTTTATTGTTCGCTTGTTAGGCGCTTATACAATAAGAAAATATTATTTCAAAGCACCCACGGGACAAGGGAGGGAGCAGGAGTAGGAAATATATTTAAGTAAAGAATGGCCACAATTTTGAATTCGAAACCTGTCTGATGGCGATTAAACAAGAAACCCTTTTAGCGTATAATGGAAGTTGGACTCTTTTCATTGGTCACAATACTCACCCTAACAACAACCAAACTGTAAATTGCAAGACATCCCAGGACAGCTGCAACACAGTATGCGAGGCATTGGCCGTCTCTGTGTTCAGTCTGCCGTGTCACGTGTTCCAAAGCACGTCCGCTCGTTGATGTGCCGACTGCTTGTACGCGCGCAAACTCTTGCTTCAGAACAGACCCGAGAGTTTCCTGGGCAAGCTCCTGAGCCTGGGGACAGAGAAGCGTGCCGGCAAGTCCAAGTTTGCTTGAGCGCCGTTCCGTCTTGTTCCAGCCCGTTTCCTACCCTGCTGAAGCATATGACTCTATGCAATAAAAGACAACCTGAGCGTCGCGCTCCTTACTCCCTCGACCGGACGACAAGAGCACCTTGCAAGTTGAAAGGCCAGATGTCTGTCGCAGCGATGCATTGTATACACCCACTCCCTAAGCATGTGCACACACATATGACTAATTATTAGAACTGGGTGAGGCTCGAGCCACCCTGGGATACTGGCCTGACCCTATCAGATCGGTGCCTGTCCTGAAAAAGAAAATTGTGGTGGGGGTTCGGAGGGGTCCCTGACGTAAGATTACCACGTACTCGTGGGCTGCTGCCCGACTCCCAGTTCGCTCCTCTGATACTCTTTGATTGGCTGTCACTTCCTGTTATGGCGGCGAGGAGTGGTGACTTTGAGGCATGTTGCTTCATAGGGTAAGTGCTATGATGCAGCCCCCCCCCACAGCACCCCGTTTTCTCTTCCCAACCCTGCTTCCTTGTGCCATCTCTAAATTCAAGTGCTTGTCCGCCCCCTGACTGGCGCGCCACCATGTCCTTCATCCCTTCGCTAGCTTCCAATCCGCTTTTCTCTCCCCCAGTTGTTGTGCCACTATTGAAGGACTACTTGCTTGGACTCCAACGTCCCGCCCCTTCCTGGTTTAGATTTAATGGCTCTGCTTGTGTGTAGCCCGTGAGCTGGGCTAGACCCCCCCTGGCTCGGCCTTCACCCCGGGCCCTATATAAAGCGCACCTAAATGGATTGCGGCAGAGAATAACCACCATGTATTGGTGAGTCGTATTGAGCTTAATACCGATCTCTCCACGCTGACGGGGGAGTCATTGGTAGATGGATGCAGTGGGTCTGAAAGCTGTCCTCTCGCCCTTTCTGTAAGGGCGACGTCCGTTTCTAAGATGGCTGCTGCGCCTTTCAGCCATCTTGGGAGTTTACCAGTGAACAGTGTCCATCGGCCATCCACATGCAGCCCGTCTCTGGAGTGACTAGGCGTGCTTCGGTGTCTAACTTGATCTGACCTCTTCACTATCCCATGTGCGTCTTGGGGAGGAGACCTGCTCGTCGCCATGCCCCACCCTATTCCCTCCCCATTACTGCCCTTGTAGGTAACACCCCTGTGTCATTCTCCCCTGTGCCTTACCGTGAGCATATGTCTGTGCCCAGTCCCCTTTGGTAGGATAAGCAGATGTCCCGGTAATCACCCCGCCCCGTGGTCCATATTTACCCCTTAGTCCAGGGAGTGTTTTTTTGTTTTTTTTTTTTGTTTTAATTCTACTGGGATTGGAGGCACAGGTGGCTATGGTACCGGTTTTTGGCAGGAACTGATTACCTCTCCTTCCTCTCTGGCCTGTCTCCTCCAATGAGAGTTGTGTGCCTATGAACAGACTCCTGTAAAAGGCCACCGACAGAAGTAGGAATACTGTTTCATCAGAGTCCTGTTTGTGTCCCTCTTTTGTGTTTGTCTGCTAAAAGTATAGTCCTTCTTCTATGTCCATCTGTCCTTATTTTATTATTATTTTTTAATTAAATCTGTCACCCTACCCTTTGGACAGAAGAAAGCTTGCATGCCTCCCCTCCCCACTATGATCTCCCCTTTGGGAGAAGACTATCCTGTGTGTCTGGGGAAACACCCTCCGATAATCCCCTAGGGCCTTTCACCTTGTTTTTCTGAGCCTGCTCCCGTCTGTATCTGGCACCTTGGGCCTATCCATCCCATCTGTGTGGACCCACCCCCCACCCCCATCTGACAGTCTCCCTTGGCTCGCCTGATACAACTTCGGCCAAAGGCTAGAATATTAAAGGCCCCGCTGGAAGTTTATTGAAAGGTAATGGGTGGGGGGGTTGCAAGCAGTGGTGGACTGGCCTATAAGGAACTCTGGAGATTTCCCGCTAGGCCTCTGCACCCTGGGCAGGGGTTGACTGGCCTATAAGGAACTCTGGATATTTCCAGCTAGGCCTCTGCGCCCTGTGCAGGGGCGGACTGGCCTGTAAGGAACTCTGGAGATTTCCCGCTAGGCCTCTGCGCCCTGTGCAGGGGCGGACTGGCCTGTAAGGAACTCTGGAGATTTCCCGCTAGGCCTCTGCACCCTGGGCAGGGGTTGACTGGCCTATAAGGAACTCTGGATATTTCCCGCTAGGCCTCTGCACCCTGGGCATGGGGGGAAACTGGCCTGTAGGGAACTCTGGGGATCTACTGGTAGGCCTCTGCACCCTGGGCAGGGGTTGACTGGCCTATAAGGAACTCAGGAGATTTCTTGGTCGGCCTCTGCACCCTGGGCCTCTTGGTATTCCCTCATTTTCCCATAGGAAAAAGGCTTTGGCTTGCTGAAAATGTGTTCTATGGGGCCACCCAGGGCCTTTTTTTGGTTTCCAGTCCACCCCTGGGTGCAAGTTGTGGAGGAAAGGGTGGGGCCACTCTGTAGCGAGAGGTACGGCAAGTTGTTGAGTAAGGAGTTATTTGAAGACATACTTCTTACGCCTTGTGGGGACAACCCCACCGCACCCTTCCTGGGCCTGGGTGGTGACATCACGGCCTGCGTGTCATCTCGCGAGTGCAAGAGCGGACCGAGAGGCTGGGCGGATGCTCCCTGGTGCCCCTCCCGTGTTACACTTGGGGCCTCACTTCAGGCCCACACCAGACGGGGCCTACTGGCAGGAAAGTAACATCACGAGAGAAGTTTTGATTGTACTATCCACTCGGATTGTTATCTGCACGAATAACCCTCCTTCCAATCCTCAACCTGCGCAGTGTTTTATGTAAGGCCACTACACACTCGGCCTATCCACGTGCCTGGGGGGTAGAGGTGTTGCTGGGTGGAGGAGCTATAGCCCCAGGTCTTTTGGTTTTAGCCCCAGATAGAAGCGCAGGGTCCACGACCAAAACACTAGCTAGCCCCCAGTCCCGACAGTCGCATAGCCCCGGATCTTTCCCATATCTAGCAACACCCCTACAGGGGTGGGGTGGGGGGGGGGGGGGAGACCGACCTTCCCTCCGCCAACTTCAGAGGGCGGGGGCTATATCGGGCTTGGTGCCACGTAGAGCCTCAGATGCTTTGCACAGAATGCAGAGCGGGTGCAAAGCCAGGATGCGGACACTGCCTGTGGCCCTGGTTACCAGGGAGAGGACGCCACACAGCTCCTTCCTGCTACGCGTTCCTAGGGACGAGAAGGCTGTGAGCAACAGGAAGCGGTGGGTAGGCCACCTGCCCGCCCCTTGACTAGAAGGCTGGGGTGTGCTGCTGATCTCTGCAGAGTAAAGCGTGAAGAAAGGACAATGGATTAAGTAGTAGGACTGCTTCCTGTCCCCAGTGAGGGGAAGGCGGTGGGGGTTGTTTGGTGGGCCGCCATTTTCAGTCAGCAAAAAATCTAATTTCCCATGAAAATCAGCTTGTCTTGAGCCCAGCCACAAACATTCATTTAATACTGAACCCAGCAGCGTTACCACTATGCTCTACCCCCCACTCCCTCATCCACCCTCCCTCCCTCCACTAGCCCCACCCCACCGCATACACCCTCCCTTCACTCCCCCATTGACTCGCATTCGAGGAAAGTACACTTTAGACAGCAGAAGTCGCAAAATGTTCACATTTTTTGCTGGAAATGTATGTGTGCCCACCCCCCCCCCTGAAAATCTGTAGAATTGCACAGCTGATGCGCCTCAGCCTTCCCTGAAATGCAGTCGTGCAGCACAGGCGAGTGCTCTGACCCAGTGTCTTCATGTGAAGTCTGTCTTCTCTTTCTATGCTGGTGCATGTGAACTGCTGCTGCTGCTCTGTGACAGCTTGAAACCCGTTCTGCCCTACCCGCCTAATCCCTGGGGCATGGGCAGAGCCCAGAAGGAGCCAATTTGCTGGCCAGGCGTAGGCCATGCAAGGGTGGGGCCACTTGAACACTCCCTTTCTATAGAGAAACGCTCTGGATCCTCTGGGAGGGGTGGGTCCTGCAGCCAGGAAGAATGGGCTGGGGAGACGGTGTGCATCGTTGTGGCGATAGCTGCTGCGTTTCTCAACTGCTTCCATGCTTGTCTCACGTTTGCATTACATCTGGGGGTCCGAAGGGCCCACAAACGCAACTTCACCAGAATATTTGTGTGGACTTTGGGTTCAAATGCATTCTGGATTTGTATATGCATTTTTTGTACTAACACAAGTATATCTTAAATTTGAAATTGTTCGCTATTTATTCCACGTTTAACATTACGCAAAACTTTAAGGTAGCATTCATTAGTTTACTATTGTAAATTACAAGATTAAAAATATTTTTCTTTTTTGGTACCTGCTGCAGCCATTGCCTATGTGTATGTATGATTCGGTTCCTGGCTTTGCACTACTCGAATACAATGTTTTCTTTAGATGAGAACTTTCTTTAATACATTAAGTAGTTTATAAGTCTCCCGATCACCCTGAATATCTGGTTACCAACTTTAGAAATACTACCACTTGTAGGGACTGTTCATGAAAATATTTTAATATGTGATGTCATCAATGACATCTGTGATTGTCTTCTTTCATGTCCTGGGTGTTAGTCGTAGCAGTGCACGGTGGTGGCACAAGTTATGGTTGCTTAGCTTACCCTAACTGGCGAATTTCTGTATTTTTTTTTTTTTTAATTTTTTTTTTTTTACTTGTAACCATAATGTCCCTTCAACAAAGTGTTTTCAGTGAATTTAATGGGTTTTTACCAGTGCCCCCTAATTTTTTACAACTTACTAATATACTTACCCCAATATAGCAATATTTTTACGAATGTATAAAGTTTCACCTTAAAACTCTACCATTCCCCACCTTCTTGCATCATTTTTAACACTTCAGTACACTTTTTGCAAGTTTTTCCACTGTTTTTGTGTTCGACGTAAATGACCGTCTGACGTAATCGCTGACTTTTCAGATGTTTCACGTGACCATGAGGTCGGCATGATGACATGTCCATGAACATGCCCGCACTTCGCCAGCTAGTCCATGCTTCGCGAACAGTTCAGAACTGCATTTTTCAGCTCAAGTAGGAACTTAGAAGCTCTAAATGTCCCCTTGCACAGCTCCTACAGCTATTCTTACTCATTATCTATTAACAATCTAGAACACAGCTGTCTAAAAAATGGCATCAGCTATTGCCATCCCTCCTCCCCAAGAGCCCCCACCAGCTGGAGCACCCACACAAAGAAAAGCGCAGTATTTCCAAAGACAATGAAGAAGACCAGGAAGATGAGGTAGAGGAAGTGCCTACCTCTCGCACCCAGAGAGAATCACGGGTGTGGCAGTTCTTTACCACTGTTTGAAATGGAAGGCTGAAGCTTTCAAAAAGAAATGCACAGAGTGCAGTGTTGTACTTAGTCGCGGACTACCTGAACATTACTCCTGCAGGACCACCTCGTGCACCGCCACACCAAATCCAACCACCGCAATGCTCTCAGAAAGATTGTTTCTTTCTTAGCAAGTAGTAGACCGTCTTCCTCCACATCGTCTTTCTCAACCAATGCTGTAAACACTAAGCCTGCTTTGGTGGGACACAGAATACAACCAGCTACCTTGCAAGCAATACAAGAGGCTGTTGGTCCATATCTTGCAAGACAACCGTACTCTGTAAATACTGCAACACACCACTCTGCAGAGGGGAGCAATTTCGAAGTGCTTTTGAAGCTGTAATCAAGGAGCATGAGAAACACTGCCCTCTACCTTAGATTTAACACGCGCACAACATCTTTCCCTGTCCACCTGCCCCTCCATATCTGTGGTTGGTGCCCCTTCCCTCATTTCCCTCCCCACCTTTCTATCTGGCCTCTCCTGCAAATAAAATAATAAAAAACATTTTAAAAGTTCCTTTAGGAACCACCTTTCACAGTTAAAAAACAAAACTAATAAAAATAAGCTTATAGACTCCATCTACTTTACATTTTTCAGTAAAGTAGGCAGATTCAATAAGATTCTCCAACATTCCCATTAGCATTTTCTACTATGCTAATGGAAATAACGGACAATTGTATACTAGAGAAAAAGAAAAAAGCACAGGAACAGATTTCTGTCTGAAATTCTTCTCTCTAGCATACAATAAACACCATAATCCATCGCCGTTTATAAGTATCCACGGTCTCTGCATTCACCTATCTAGCTCATGCCTTATTAGAAAAACCGGAATGCACCTGCACAGCATCCCACACAACAGCCCTTCTACTCTTTTTACTGTTATGTTCATAACACCATTCACACATGTATCCACTAACCACTTAAAAAACTCTACATATGGCCTATCAACATATTGAACTTCCACCCACCAACTGCCACTTAATGTTATACAAATCTTTTGCATCTACATTTCCCATGCTTATACCACGAAATGGAACATAGTGCTCCTATAAATGCACATGTGCATTGTGCAGTGATAGAAGAGCATGAATAAAAGAGGCAGCACGGATGGCCAAGTGTTCATGGGAGCCCAGGAGGGAAGTGTCAAAGTATCCCAAGGTGGGAGGCCACTAGCTACCTGCTGGGGCAGAGGAGTCCCAAGGGTGGGATACATCTTAACCGTAACGTCCCTTTAACAACTTTTTTATCAATTGAATACGCTTTCATAAGTGAAAAAGTTTCATAATGTTACATCACTGTATGTCATTAATAATTCCGCTTCTAACATATGAAACAACTAAAAACCTCCTTTAACAAACATATGTTTTGCAACGCATACTTATGTGAGTCATTATCAGCAGCGCATACCCCAATACGCAAATCAGGGAGACCTTTGCCCTTGCCGATGACCAGGCCCATTGTCCACGCACCAACTTGTAGCACTATTTGTTTTGTGCTCAAATTTGGACACCTTGAAAAAAATAAAACCCAAAACAGATTTGCAAAACCATGCTATCGGGTCCTTGCTGATGCTCCTCGCGCAGGTTTGTTGACATTGTGTACAGCACTTCAGGCTCTAGCCGCATGCAACATTTCTTCCCATGCAAACCTAGGGTTGGGCCATGCTGCATGCCCCAATAATCAAACTGGAGTGCACGATTATCAAGTAATTGCATGGCTCTTCATCTAGTACTTTAAACGGATTACCCTGCTGTTGGTAATGGGGTTCTTTTGTGAATGTGCCCTTTCTTCAAGTGTTGGGTTTGAAAAGGAGAGTGACCTCTGTTGACCTCAGCACTGGGTTATTCAATTAGTAACTTTTGTCGGGCGTGCCCACTGTATTTGTTTTCTTTTTTTATTTTATTTTTTATTTATTTATTTCTCTCAAATCTTTCCCATACTTTCCAGTCTGGGTGGCTGGGATGGGGGGGATGAAAGCACACGTTAAAAATTGTCTGCAAATGTTCTGCTGAATTAGGCGCACACATTTCAAGCATTATTGGCAATAATAGTTTTAGGTTTCCCTTTAGAACTGTTTACTCGCCTTAATGTGCTGCACTGCAATATTAACCCTGCCTGACCCCTACACAAATTGTCCTCTACAGGCACCTACTGGCTAACTCCACCTGGATCCCTCTGCTGTTTTTTTTGTACCTCCGCTATGCCCTAGTAACCACGTAAAATAACTCTGTAACATTACCCGCTACTAAAGGAGCCAGTACTGCCTGGCATGGCACAACATGTCCTCATTTCAGCTTAGTATACCACACTGCACAGATTACACACAGAATGAACTATGTTTTGCCATCTGTGCTTACTGACAAAGCTCAATATGAGCGCTCCTTATCTAAATACGGCGCCTTTGCCCTATCTATGCGCCTACATATCGTGCTTCTACTTATTTTATTCACCTAGATTGTGTAGATTGTGTGCCCCTGCATGATCTATGCACCCAGATCTTGTGCCCCGCCTGATCTATGCACCTAGATATCGTGCTTCTGCTTATTTTATGCACCTAGATATCGTGTCCCTCGCCTGGTCTATGCACCTAGATCTTGTGCCCCCACCTGATTTGTGCACATATATCTTGTGCCCCTGCCTGAGATCTTGTGCCCGTGCCTGTTCTATGCACCTAGATATTGTGCCCCTGCCTGTTTTTTTGCACCTAGATATCATGGTCTCCCTTACAGTTTGCCCACTCTAGCCTCCTATATGTATTACTAAGGGAGCCATACGTGCCCACCCCTCTCCACAGTTCTATGCCGTTTAGCTCCAGCGCTCCCCACTCCAACACTCAAGACCTGGCCCTGAACTCCCCAAATCAGATCACATCCTCCCTACCTCACCCCCCCCTCCATAATCCACACACTCAGAAACTTTACTCCGTAAGGTAGCCCCCTGGACACCCTAGCCCGCAGACTAACTATGCTGAGGTGTTGCACTGTGCCTCACTAATACCAAATGTGCCCTAGGCCAACACTGCATAGAAACCAACTGCTAGGCGTGGGCACTTCCAATACCTCCACCCCCTTGAAGCCTTAATCACACCCACATTCACCCATCAACCACAGGCTCCGTGCTACGCCGCCGACAACCAACATCGTTCGTCACCCATCTAAGCTTTCCTCCCACTCCACTCCAATGTTCCCTCATAAACGCGCCCTCGCTCCCAGCCCACGCTACAGAGATCCATGACTTGGTCACTAACCTTGACCTGGACTTCCTTGCTGTTACAGAATCATGGCTTTATGAAGCGGCAGGACCGGCTATCTCACTAGCCCTTCCACCAGGCTACAGCATACTCGGGCAGGGCAGACTACTAATTAAAGGAGGGTGGGAGGATAGAGCTCATAGTCGAGGAATCCTTGTCCCTCAGACAAATAATCCTTCCACTGGGAGCCAACTCTGACTTCATGACCGTTAAACTCCCCCTCTCCCCTAAATGCACTATTGCCATTCACATTGTCTACGACCACCAGGCCTGTTACTAGAATCTTCTAGGTGAGAAACTAAACCCCACCACTAAATCCATCCTACTGGGTGACCTAAACCTTGGCCTCAATGTCCCCAAAGACGAGCAAGTCGAGTCTCTTGCTAAGGCACTTCAGGACCTGGGATTCCTGCAACGAGTAACTAACCCCTCTCACTCTAAAGGACGCTTTCTAGACTGGGTGGCGGCCCACAATTGCACCGCCGACATCGGCTCCAACACCCCCTGCCAGTGGACTGGCCACCACCGGAGTCCCCTCTCCATGCCGACCTCCACCAAAGCCTCTGAACTCAACAATCCCTCACTACCAGCACTAGCTAAGAGGGCCCGTAAATTGACCGTAGACCTGCCCCTACCTCTTCTGGAGGTTCCAGCCTCAAGCCTCCTTTCTCCAATGACCCCCTGGTTCTGGCAGAATTGTAGAATTGCGCGCTCATAAAAGCAGTTGACCCCATGGATCCTCTAGAAAGAATGAAAGCAAAGGTGACGAAGCACTGCAACTCCTGGTACACAACAGAACGTCTTCAATGCGCACCCTCAAGCGCATCATGCTTACCAAGTCACAAACCAATCCAAAGGACTCCACTAAAGAAGATAACAAAACATTGCTACCCAATACAAAAAAAGCCATTATCCTAGCTAAATCCACCTCCTACAGCACGGGAATTACGAATGCCAAATCTGAATCCAAAGAAATGTTTGCCATATTCGGGGAGCTTGCCACCCCTGCCCCCAGCACCCAAGACAACGTGAAAGGTGAATCCTGGTGCTCAAGCATCCAAACAGCCACGCTCGATAAAATGGACCTCCTGCAGAGCAAGATTCGTTCCCACCTTAATGCCTCGCCCAGGTGTGACCTGACCACAAAAAACACCCACACCCAGGAGAGCGCACTCTTCTCCTTCAGAGACGTTTCAGAAACCGAAGTACTAGCCCTCCTTGAACACCTAAAACCTTCCAACTGCAAGGGTGATATCGGGACACCCTAGAACTATTCCTGACCGCATTCACAAATGCTTCATTCGCATCTGGCATTGTCCCACCATGCCTTTTAAAGAGGCGTGGGTACACCCCCTCTTGAGAAAACCATTGCTAGACCCTTCCTCACCCAACAATTACTGTCCCACCACCACTGTTCCTTTCTTGCTAAAAATTCTTGATAAATCTGCATAGACCCAAATACAGCAATTCCTTGAAACCAACAGCATCCTAGGAAAGAGGCCATCAGGTCTCTGCTCGGGCCACGTAACTGAAAATGCATTACTGGACCTAAAGAAAACTAGCTGAAATAATCGACTAAGGCAACCCAGTTCTTCTCCACCTTTTGGATCAATCTGCAGCTTTTGACCTGGTGGGCCATAAAACCTTATGCAGACATCTCACGTACTCGGCCCAATTCAGCCCGAAGCCACTACCTGGATCACCTCCTTCCTGGAAGGGAAAGTCATGAAGGTCTTCTCGGATCAGGACTGTGTGGCAGCCACCACCATTCACTGCCGAGTCCCACAGGGTTCCTGCACCTCACCCGCCCTGTACAATATATTTACCAAACCACTCTTCGACAAGCTGGACGCTCTCGGCATCGCATACACAAACTATGCCGATGACCTGCAGGACCTCCTCCCACCCTGGCTCATACGACGCAGAGACACTGCACAAGACGTATGCCGCCACCCAAGCCTGGATGGCAGCCAACGGGGCTCTGGTTGAATGGGGACAAAACCGAAATCCTCTTGGTCGGCCCCAAGGAAACTTGATCAACAATACAGTGCCTTCACCATAGACCACACACATCACTATCTCACCTTCAGTAAAGACTCCGGGAGTGTAGCTTGATTCTGCACACTCCGACGGGGCCATTGCCTCCTCGGCTTCATTCACAACGAAACTGATCAATGCAGTTCAACCCTGTCCGTCTACGCAGAACAGTAGGAAAGTCTGTTTGAGCCAAGTCGCACATTCCACAAGGCTGCAAGTTCCCCCTCCAGTTCTGAGCCACATCAGCAATGCATTGTGGGTATGCAAATTAGCCCCAATGCAAACCTTCTTCTCCAGGAAATAGGCTGGCTTAGAGGGCAGTGCTACTTTATACATAGCTCAATCAACCCAAGGCGGACATTTTGCAAGGCTGTCTGGGGCAACCCGAGGCTGTCGGGTTCTGATCCTAATAAGAGTGAAACGAGGTATGTGTTTGTCCCGATGGCCTTGAAATGTGTGTCTTGGGGTCAAAACTGGAGGGGAACTTAACTTCCAGCGATGGCTACTAGATGGTGTAGCGGAATGTGTGACTTGGCTCAAATGGACTTTACTTAAATATTCAATGATGGAAGAAGTGACGAATGGGGAAGGAGGATTAAAATATGCGAATGTGCGAGCTTACTGGAGGGAGCAGAAGAGGATGTGAGCAGCAAAAGCAATGGAATTGAGACCTGACGCAGGGCAGAGAAAGGACCCAATGAAAGCATTGAAGAGGAAGAGCAAAGAGTCCAAGCAGGAGAGTGAAGAGGAGAGGTAGGGAGGCACAAGGCCATTAAAAATGTCCAATGTTGATTGTCCTTGTGTTCACTTGTGTGGTCCCTGGTGACTGTTCCATTTACTCCCCTCCAAAACCTGGTCAGAATCTCCATCAAACTCACCCCATTGTACGAAGCTCGCTGCTTCCAATGAAATGTCTATTCTTATCTGTTGTACGTTCTGTTGCGATCAAAACGAGCATTGTTGTTCCCTCTACGTAAAGTACACCCTGGAGATCTTGGGAGGTTGGCGGAGGGTCGGGGGGGGGGAATATTCTAGTTTGGATGTGGGGTGCAGAGGAGGAGCAGTGGCAGTCTGGAGAGCATGCCTATCCTTGCAGACGTGGAGCGAGGACCAGGTTGGGAAAGGAACTGGCCTGGTTCTCGTTTAGCCGGGTTCGTCTACGCTTTGAAGCTTCCCAAGGTGGGAAACTGAGATGTATGCAGGCGACTCTCTGCTAACTGAAGGTCCTGTCTTTGGCTCCCTTTCACAGGACTTTGCCGTTTCCACGGTGCCACTCTCTGGCAACTGGCATCTGAAGGACTTCTGCAGCATGGCCGGGCCAGACACCATCCTCTTGGGCAGCAGCGACGTGGCCCGCAGAGCCTTGAAGGTACGAATCTTCTCTAGTCCTTCGCGCTGCCTTACCTTCTCACCTATGTTGCCTAATTGTCTTCTCTGCTCCCCCTCCACGCCCTTCTTGATGTAACTCTTCTCACCAAACCCCCACCCACTCTGCTGTGTCACTAGACCAACTTTGGAATTGTGGTTGTTTTGTGGCCACCAGGATCAAAAGCGTATGTGTCGCCACCACACACGCGTCCCTTTCAAAGGCTATCATGCCTCCACACCACTAGCCAATGGGTGCAAGGGTTAATAATTTGCTTTAATGACCCTCATTTAATCCCATTCAGAGTTCGGTTTGGGAATTAAGGCGAGGCGCCAGGCAGTGGCTTGTCATTGGCGGTGCTGTGGCCTGAAGTGCAGTTTTCCATTGGGTTTTCGCAGGAGGAAAAGCTGGCTGTTTTGTTTCTGCCCCGAGAGGCAATAATGCTGTTGTGGTGGGACCAAGCTTCGCTTGCATGTGATCTCACCACCCTGCCATTCTGTAATGACCGCTCTTTTAAACTGCTTGGAAGTAAGCTGTTGGGTTGGTTAGGGGGTGGGGGTTTACTGGTGTTACTCCCTCCTCAGTACCCTGGGGGGGTTGAACGGGAGGGGGGGACTGTGCCTAATGATCACTGGTGGATAAAGCGTCGAGAGGGAACCAGGCTTGAATGGTTCTGCTAGAGTGACCCAAACCTGCACCCTAGCTCTACCAACACGCATCCCTTTCAAAGCTAACTGCGTCCCTCCAGATGTGTCCCCATTCACGGCCCCTCCCTTCCTCCTGGAAGGCAGGGCCACCATCTGCAGTGGTCCGGGCCTCAACAGAAGTCCGGACCGGGCCAGACTAGAGCCGCAGAGGTGTAAATAAGAACCAGGACACGAGCCTTCCCAGTCTACAGCCCCAGACTGTCCAACCTCCTAGCCGCCAACATGCGACTTGCTCCCACCTCTGGCCAATCGGAAGAGATATTGGGCACTGCCCCTTCAAGGGAGACACTTCCACCGTTTGGGGTGCATAGCAACCAGATTCCCCCTAGAACACTTATCCTTCCTGTGGGTCCCCTTTCCATCCCACCCCCTGTATCCCACTAGCTGCTGTTAACTGCAGGACGGTTCTCTCCTGTAACCATCGAATGTTCTGCTCGATCCTGAATCCAGGGTCACACTCCCACCTAAAATAAAACTAAATGATCCCCACAACATAGCTGCCAAGTTACCCAGTTCCATGCATGACCCCCCCCCCCCCCCCCAGCTTGTCCTGCGTTATCCCAATGCATGCTGGAACTTGTAGTTCTGTATTTCTCACGGTTGGTATGCACCTGCAAGGCCCACCATGCAAGGGGGAGGGGGCTGGCGGGATGGGGTGGTGACTCAGTGGGGATAAATGACGGGCTCAAGGTGCCACACTTGGAACTGTGCTAGGCAGGGCCGGCCTTGGAGGCAGCAGTGCCCAGGGCGAAGTGCTACTGACGCCAATTCCTGGCGTGCGCTCCCTTGTGCTGACCGCTGGGTGTCGCTGTGCCCAGATCTGTGGCAACACCACAGCATTGTGCTCCTGCCTGTAGATGGCGCTCTTAAGATAGTGCGCTGCCTAGAAAGGTTACAAGGCGGTGCTTGACGTGCCATCTCCCCCTCTCCCTCCACAGACCATGGAGCAGCTGACGGACCATCACTACGAGACCCTGACTGTGCCCGACGACGCGGCCGCCAACTGCATCTATGCGCGGGTGGGCCAGAAGACCAGCGTCCTGGTGCACCGCAGCAGCGAGGAGTTCCCAGAGAGCGTGCAGGTGAGCAGCAGGCGGCAAAACACGGTGGGGGTGGGCACGTGTGAGGATGGTGAAACTTTACTACACCGCTGCGATGCCATTATTGCGAGAGAGGAGGGCTCCTGCAGAACTGCTGCGGGCAAATAGTTTCAAAATCTTTGAGTGCGTGCTCTGCATGGTTTTGCATCTCTTGCGCCCAACACCGTGGGCTGAGGTGCCAACGTACATTGGCTGGAGAAGGAAGCGGGTTCTCCAGTGGCGGCTGGTGCCTTTTCATTTCGAGGGGGTGTAAATATTGCCTACAAATCTGCCAGAGGGAAGGAGTGTACCAATGGCGCCTTCACCAACCAGAGGAGTGGGGGCAGGGGGGGGGGGGGTGGAGTGAAAAACTGGGTACAGAGCCAGACGGCTCTCAATTGCTTTTTTTGGGGGGGCAGCTCTTCAAAATATCCAATAGCTGCAAGTCACCAACATTGCACAGGAGCATTTCCCAATGCATTGTCATGATGCCTTTCCCCACAATATGTGCCAGTATAAAATTGTGTGCTTGCTGGCTGAACCAATATGACAGCATTCCCATATAAGAGCATACTCCTGTTTGCTTTGCGCAGAATGCCAGTAATTGAAAATCTGTCTGGCTGGCTCTGCCAACGTATGGTAGAGCCCCACATACGCACATACTCTGCCATGCCACAATAATACAAACCTGTCCAAACTGGCTGCACAATGTAGGCCAGTCTAGCCACGTAATAGAAATGATCATGCTTATTTTACCCTTGATGATGCCCAGTAAAATTAGTAAGAATGCTATGCCACAGTAAGAAATGGCTACACTGACTACAGCAAAATGCCAGTCTAGCCACGTAATAACTCATCCTTGCTTAAGCACGGATTTCCAGTAATCCATGCCATTATTGCTGTACCCCCCCTGCTATAATCTGCTCCTCTGCCCAGCACAAACACATGTGCACACACATTGGCACACCACATTCCCTTTCTCATTCATACATGCACCCAGCCACCCATACTTCATAAACGCACTCATTCACACGTGCATAATGCATCATAGCTCTTAACTGCTCTTACCTGTGGCCCCGACTCGGTCCAGCCGGTGCCTAGCACGAACTGGAACCAGAAAGCCAAAAGCGCTTCCAGGTTCCTGCACCTGCCGGACCACTCCATTGCCAGTTCCCCAAACCATCTGAATGTACGGAGAGGCACAGGAGCACCCCCCATATACATTCAGATGGGCAGTTCCTAAGCCTGCACCTTGCACGGTCCGTTGGACACGCGCGCTGGAGAACTAAACTGGAACCGGTACCGGAGCTCCCTTGCAGCGGCGGGATGGCATGGTGTCTCCACTGGGCTAGGATGGCGTTACTGGCGGGCGGCACCCCCTTGCTTATTATGGAGCCCCTGGGATCGCTCTGTGCATTGAGAAAGTTGGGGGGGTGCGGTGGGGGGGGGGGGGGGGGTCGAGGCAGCAAAAAGGAAAACCTAGCAATGCCATTTGAAATGTCTAGGACTCTTGGGGGACTATGTGGGTGGGGTGGGCAATAAACCTGGACCAAACTAGTGATTGCTGGCGGTAGTGCTGTATTGCATCCTCGATTCTCTGGTTTCCTTTGCGCCAAAACAGCCTACATGAACACACCAGCCCTCCTCCACACCCCTGATTTATTGTATTACGTTGTGAAAAGGCCGTGCCACGGCGTGTCTCTGGTGGATAGCTCAGGGGCAACGCACTCTCCTTGGAAACAAGACGATGCACAGCAACACAGGTTCGATCCCCGGGTCTGCGCATAGAAAGCTCGGGTTTTAAGCGCGTTCTAAATAACCAATTACACCATTCTTCCACCCAGGGACGGCCTTAAGGGCAGCAGCGCCCTGGGCGAATTGGCTCCCACCGCGCCCCCCTGGTTAACAGAGGGGCCACTTTATTTATTTATTTATTTTTTTTAAACCTCCTCGCTTTGGCGAGGAGGTTAAATGGGGCGCGTCAGCAGCCCATTGCCATTGAGTGAGCCCGCCGCCGCGGGTTCATTCAATGACAATGAGGCGCCTGCCATGCCTTCTGCCACCACGCCAGCTGGGGGAGCCCTTGAAAGACTCCCCGGAGCTGGCGTGGTGGGGGGCTAATGGTGCCTTTTCTTGTGAAAAGTGCCCGCGGCGGAGGGGCGCATTTAAATGCACCCCCCCCCCCTGCCGCAGGCATATTTTACAGTAAAAGGCCACCTGCTGCGCCTTCTCCCACAACGCCAGCTCGGGGGAGCCCTTGAAAGACTCCGAGCTGGCGTAGCGGGGGCAAAAGGCCTCCTGGGGGGCGTGGCGCCCTGGGCGGTCGCCCGGCTCGCCTCCCCCCCACCCCCCAAGGCCGGCTCTGCTTCCACCCACTTCATGCCATTTAAGTAGCGCTAGGAAGTAGTAGACGTATCCGAGGTGAGCTTTACAATCCCCCCCCCCCCCCCGGGAACTGCCGCCTCTGGTGTGCGATGGCCTCGCAGTGGCCTTCTGTCTCACCCCCCACACCCCATCGGTGGCCTCTCAGGCCAGCCCCAGGGGCACACTTGACATCCCAGGGCACTGGCTGGCAGAGCCTCGTGACCTGTGCCCTGGCCTCGTGCCCGCCCCTGCGTCATTCTCCCCAAGCAGAGCGCGTGACTTGTGCAGGGCGATCATATGCGGGGGTGTGGGGACCCTCTTTGCGCTCCTGGGGGCTCTTGCCGCCCCCGCTCTATACAGGAGGGTGCTGTGTCGTGGGCGGGCAGCAGCCCCCAGCGATAGGGTTGGTGCCCCCCAAAAAGCGTTTTTTTTTTTGTTGTTGTTGGTTAAACTTCCTTGCACAAATGAAAGGCCAGCCTTTTATCCGTGATTAAAGTCTTCAGTCTCCCTAATTTAGTATTGGCCAATGTTTGCACGATGAGAACAGGGGACGCGGGGCTGCATTGTGTAGGTGCTCATCCAGTCCTAGTTTTTTTTTTCTTTGCGTTCTGGGACTTGTAGTCCAACTTTTTATAACGGTAAAGTGCCACTACAAGTCCCAGCATGCAAAGAAAAAAAACAGGACTGGATAAGCACCTGCAAATGGGAATGGATGACGTTGGGCATTATGTGTTTTGTCTGTTGGCAAACTGTCAACGTGCACTCCTGTGCGGCCATAGAACAAACGGGGTATGCAGAAAGTGGCCCCCAGGGAGCCTGGTCACTTCCGGTGATGGGAACACTTCTGCAGGTAAGGGGATCGCCGCGAGGCCTCGCAAATCCTGGAACTGGCCCCGCCGATGTTTGTGCCTGGAGCGGTGTAGTTGGGGTGTCTGCTCAGGCGCCTAGAAGGTGGTTACCTTGGAGCGCAGCAGCGATGGGGGGGGGGTTCGCTATATATTCTGAACTCTTGTCTTCTATATAAATACATCATTTTGATAAATTAAAAACAAAAAAATTAAACGGTGAAGAGGTGATCTGTGTTATCGTGTGTTCAAATGGTAACAACCCCTTTGCCCACCCGGATGAGACTGGGAGGATTGGCGAGCGCCACACTCGGACAGAGTTCTGAATGTTAGCATGTTAAACTTCATGTAACCCACTAACAAAAAAAACTCAGCGTTTCTGCAGACTTATCTCACACAACCATCTCTCACAATAAGCCGCACGCACTTCACAGCACCGCAACAACACATAAGCCGGTACAACACACACGAGGACTGACATCGATCCGAAGCTCAGCACCCGGTGTATACCGAGGTGACGCTGCCAACAGAACACCACTCCTCACTATCCTACTCCCTCTTCACCTTACTAACCTATCCCACCATCTCGTTTGCAGATCCGCCAGAGCGCCTGGGGACCAACTCCGTTGGTGACGGTGTGCGGTACAAATACCTTTAACATTTAACTGCAAACCCTGTACGCCTTGCCCCAACCCGGACATCTCCCCACCCCGCAACACTAGCGATCAGAGACCATGCCCCACAAATCATTTCCGGGGAGGGCAACCTGCATCTTCCCGACTCCACTGGAATCCCCCCACCCACCTCAAAGGACGGTGCTCCTGGCGTCTAATTTCGCACACTGTGGGTTTATGTTGGTTCGGTCTATGGTCGCGGCGTCCTCTCCTCTGTAAAGCGCAGGCGTGTGCACTCGCGCAATACATGGAGCTCTGCTGCCACCAAACGTTCAGACATGAGAACTGCAACACCTCTTTGGCATGTCCCTAGCGTAACCCATGTAGGCCGCTTTGGTACATACACTACTGAACCTGTCGGAATCCTTTTTTCTGCTTTTATCCGGTTCGTGGGTAAAATACGTGTTTGTTAATTATTGGCCATGTAAACTTCGGGAGCAGCAGCACCCCCAGAAGGCAAAAGCTGAACTCTGGTTCACACACACATGAGCCGCTTCCTTGCGCCATTCATGCTTTGGCAAACTGGAGGCACATGAACCCTGCGCGGGCCCAAGGGTCACTCTCTTCCTTGACAAGATTGACCTGCAGGAGAAACGAGTCCCTTTCACCCACCCCGCCCCCACTGAGCCATAGTGCTAGTTCAGAGATTCATGGTCAATGGGGGGGGGGAGGGTGAGGGGGTGTAAGAACTCAAAGACCACCCACGCAGCATTGTCCCTCGAATTCCATCGTCCTGTATCATAGCAACAATGAAGGTTTCACACGGGTCTCCGGATGGACTATAGGAAGTCGCGTTCATGTGTCAAACATTCTCTGTAAGCAGGTGATCATGTCGCACATTAAATTACAGCTGCTATACGACTGCTGCACTATGAAGAGTATCAAATGAGAAACCGGAAAAATGAATGGCTAATGCCTTTTGGCTCATACAGTGTATTTGGCTAACATTTTGCAAACCCAATTGTGCCTCAATGTCCCCTCTCCCCCCGCCCCCCAACTGGAAATGTTCAGAAAGATTAATTCATTAAGAAAACCCCCAAAAAATGCAGTTTCGGCCTACTCCCCATTCATTTTCCCATAGAAAGAAAAAGAGCACAGTGAAAACCCCTGGACAGAATTGGACCAGGTGCGAAACAAATTTGGCACGAGGCATTGACTTGCTTTCTGGGGTTTTGTGTGCAGTAGTTTAACTACTTGGCAGAGAAGGGGGTTGCCCCCTTGCTCCCAAAATTATATGATATGGCATTTATAATGCACCTATGCACAAGTGTTTTAAGGCGCGATGAAGCCAGGGAGGAGAACAAAGGGAAGACAGACAACGATCCTTCTAGGTCAGGTGTCATTCAGATCTCGCAAGTGCATGAGAAGGGGGAAGGGAGGAGAAGTGCGGGGGGAGAGGACAGTGCAGTACAAGGGGTAGGAGGAAAACAAAATAAACAAGAAGTAAAGTACAGCCAGCAGGTGGCAAGTGCAAGGGTAAGTGCAGACATCAGGTGTCAAGTGCTGCTAAAGGGACTGCAGGGATACAGGAAACCGTTCCCATATAGTGATATCTCTCACAAGGCATAAAATAAACTGTGTTGCATAGCAATTTGCTATGCAATTCTGTAGGTTTGCTTATTAAATTGACACTTGTGTAGCACAGCTAGCTATTTAAATTATCCTGTACAATGAAAGCACACATCAGCCTGCATTCCTCGCTTGCCCTCAGGGCTTTTGTCACCCTTTCGTCTCTGTTCACTGCAAGATCAAAGGAGCTAACCATCTGCTCCACTCTTAAATATGCCAAAGGCCTGCGTGGGAGTGCTAGGCAAGAAAAGTTATTTCTTTCTAAATCTACCTGCCTCTACTCTCCGCCCTCTGCAACTAATCCAGAACAGGACTGCAAGACTTGTCCTTGGCCTCGAGCCCTGGGATCATACTAGGCTGCAAGGATTAATTTCAAAACCCTCTGCATTGTCCACAAGGCTTTCTGGGGCCTGGGTCCAAAATAGCTTCAGCTATCCCTCCGCAAATACCTCCCCTCTCGAGCTCTTCGCTCCTCTACCTCCAGCTCCCTCAGGGTCAGTCGTTTTTCAAAGAAAGAAGCTGGGGGTGGATCTCGGTCTTCAGCTGGGGCCTCTCTCTGGAACACCCTCCCCGCCTCCCTGAAACTTGAGGAGAACCATCTCCGGCTCCGGAACCACCTCAAGACCTTTCTCTTTGCTTCTGCCTTCGCTCCCCCTCTCCCCGGCTGATCTGTTCTCTCTTGGCACCGTGCACCTGGCCACCTTCTGTCCTCCGGGCCCAGGTTCCTGCTCACCCTGCCACCCTCCCGCACTGCCTCCGGGCCACCCCTTGCACTAGGGTCTGTATCTGTACCCATACAGCCCCCCCTCTGCCTTCCTTGTCCTTCTCTGACCTACCCTGTCTGCTTCCCTAAACCCAGCACTTGCCACTTGCTGGCTGCACTACCACTTTTGTTTGCTTTAGTTATTTATTAGTATTTATTTCTGCTCTCCGTTTGCTGTGCACTTTCCACTTCTCCTCCCTTCCTTGCGCTTCCGCGTTCTCAATGTCGCTGGGCCTAGTAAGATCGTTGTTTTGTTCTCCCTTGTTTACCCTCCCTTGTTTGGTCGCGCTCTGAAACACGTGTATGAGCGCGATAGAAATAAAATATCAATATCAAAAATAATTGCGAACCAGAAGTAATCTGGATGTATTAAGCAAACGATATCCTGTTTCCACAGACCAGTATGTATTTCTTTTTTTCCTTTTTAAAAGACAGTTCTGCAATTCCATTCCTACAAATTAAGATCCATAATTCTTAATTGCAGAATTGCTTAAGTAAAACATGGCACTGCCTCCAGATGTGGCACAGAGTGTTAAAAGCAATACATATCACTCTCGTGTGTGCAGGGCTGGACTGCTGTGCTTGAATTTACCTGGCTCAGGGTTGAGGTTCTTTAGTGGCCCTGCCCTCCCCCAATGGGTATTGAACGCTGTATTGAAAACAGTTTATCAATGACGGGCAAGGGCCATCTTGTCCACCTGAAGCTGATATTTACCCTGCCTGTCGCAACACCATACTATGTATTTTTAGTCCCCAGCTATGGCTTTCCCTTAACATTGTAAACGTTTTCGTTCATGAAACTTGTGAACTTCTCCTTACACAGAAAATGAGGGAGCAACCATACAGTCTATGGGACAGTGCCCTGTGCATCACCGGCTGCACCCAGCGTTTTATCATATTTATTTATTTGTTTTGTATCATTCATGTCACTAACCTGTACATTTTACAGACACTCGTCTCCCTAATCCTACGTCAGCGATACCAAACCCTGCTGTATTGTTGCTCATTTTATGCCTTGGGTAGAATTAACATCTGGTGACATTTTATATCGGTACAAAACTGCAAATCAAATGTTTGTTTGCTAGCTAATCAAGAACATTTTAATTAGCACATTTTGCTAATCAAGTTTTGGAAAATAATTTGTCTTGCTCCCATGATGCTTTGCAGCAAAGTGGCTGACAGGATTTTCAGAAATGGAAAAAGTAGCAATTTTTCTCTCATTCTATTGGTAATAACTTAACTTTTGACTTGCTGGATGGATTTGGATGACATTTTCAAAACAGTTTTTCAAGGCCCCCGTCTCCTTCCTCCAACTGCAAATTTTGGAACAATATTTTATACAAATGAAAGTTATTAAAGCAAAACCCCTGTTGCCAGCACATACATTTTTCCATAGTGTGCAGATTTTGAACAGCCGTAGCGCGGAAACCGCTGGGCAGATTTGGGCCAAATGAGAAACAACTTGGGTAGAAAGTGTTAAGTAATGTCTCGACTGGTTTGGGGTAAATCCATCCAGTAGCTTTCAAAATATTTGACCGAGAAGGGAGTGCCCTCTGCGTTTTAAATCTTTATCAGCCTTGGTGGTTTTCACAGCAGTGGCTGAGCGAGACTAATAGCTTGTGACTTGCTGGATGGATTTGGAGGACATTTTCTAAACCAAGGGATTGTAAAAGCCCCCTCCCACCCCCCCCCCCACTGGAAGCTTGCAGAACAATTTGTCAAAATGTTTTATTAAGAATGGTGTGAATAGCGCCTGTGGCCACCTCAAGGGTCCAAAAGTAACATACAACTGTGTCCACTAGCCATGTCCAAAGGCTATGGCTAGGGGCCTGTTAAAAAAATATGGTATCAAAAAAACTTGGAATTCGGAAGATGTGGGAAATCGTGACCTTTTTTATAAGAGAAGGGATTCATAATGACCTTCAAAATGGCTTCATGGGGGACATCAACGGGAGCCTGCCAAGTTAAGCTGGTCATGACTTCTCAGATCTGCTGAATTTCAAATGTTTTGTGGCGTTAAATCTGGTCAACTTACTGATTTTTTTTGATTATTTTATTTTTGGGTTTTTTTCAGTGAATTTCAAGGGTTTCGTAATAACATAGTTTTAGATGCAGAATGTTTTGTGGTGGGTTTAAAAAGGCTTCGAAAAAAAAAAATCACCTGAAATGTGTATGTAGAACAGTCCATTTGAGCCAAGTCACACGTTCCACAGCGCCACCTAGTGTCCGTCCCTGGATGTTCACCTCCAGTTCTCAGCCACATCCTCCTAATAAGGGTGACGCCAGGTATGCAGCTGTCCTGACAGCCATCCAAAATGTCTGCCTTGGGTTGATTATTGTATGTATAAAGTAGCACTGCCCTCTTAAGACCAAGGCAATCTCCTGGAGAGAAAGGTTGGAATTTGGGCTAATTTGCATACCAACAATGCCTTGCTGATGTGGCTCAGAACTGGAGGTGAACTTCCAGTGAAGGCTGCTAGGGGACGCTGTGGAATGTGTGACTCTCCTCAAATGGACGATTCTACCTATCTATATTTTTTAATGCTGGCATCACTTTGCTTTCTGATACTTGTAGCCCTTCTTCCAAGTGTGGGGGCGGATCGGAGACGAATCTGAAGCCGTACACTCCTTTTTTAAATTTTTTTTTATTTTTTATTTTTTTTGTTTTTTTTCATTTTCCCTTCGCATAAGCATTTATATATTTTTCATATTTGTGTATGTAATGTGTAGGTTTCCAGTCCTTAGGATATCATCCAGCATTCTCATTTGTATCAACTGGAGCTGAGAAGATATGTACACTCTCAGGCAAACTGGGCTTGATTCCCAGTCTTACCTCTTCGGTGAAGTGTGTGATCTTGCGCAAATCATCTTATCTCACTGTACTGTATCCAGCAAAATTAGAGCTATAAGTGTTAGTTTTGTGTTGTGGAGATGGAGAGGCAGTAACGGGACGCCAGATGTGGGGGCAGTAGGGACGCCATGTGTAGAGTTTACGCCAGCTGGGCTCACGTTTGGCTCTTGGACAGACCCTCTGCCTTGGCTCTAGCGCATCACTACTCTAGGGGAGCCTAGGTCTCGTAGCTAGCGCACCCCTTTAAGCCGCCCTTTCAGGAGGGGGCATCCACCCAGTTTGTGAGCGCTGAGGAGCAAGTAGCTCCACATGGAAGGGAATTGTGCATGTCTGGAGAAGACGATGGACTTTTGTATTCCCTGGCGGAACAGCTCCAGAATCCTTGGCAGGCTCGCCAAATGTTGTGCTTCAGCCCCCTCTGTTGGAAATTCTGGGCCATCGGTCATGGGAAGAACCACCACCCCCCCCCCCCCCACAACACCCTTGGTAGGATGCATTGTGTGAACAATGTCCGGGAAGACACCAGTGCCTAGCCAGCACATAACCAGGGCTTGGCAATGCCATAGGCACCTCTTTTGCCAGCAGGACACTTTTATTTTTTTTAATGTATTAATGAACTGTGATGGGACATTTACAAATGAAAGACAACATAACAATTGTTACCCACGAAATGTTTGCCTTCTTGAAAGACAGACACAGAATAAAACACTAAAAGCTTAGTTTGTTTACACAATGTCTAGTTTAAAACACCAAAGTGTTTTTATGTGAATGTTCACACTTGTTTAACATTGTGCATAAAAACAAGCGGGAGGTTTGTGATGCATAATTACGAAAGGCAGGTGACCTAATCGCACGTTTTCCTTGTGTCGCCTTAAAGTGCTGAAAATGTAGTAGAGGTGGAGCTGCGCATGACGGCTAAACGGTAGATATTTTGGGCACTTTCTAGACTTGAGTTGGACGTGTGCTCCAGTTTTCTAGCCTACATTGTTTGTGTTTGTCTGTGGTGTCTGGAGGAACGCGGTTTAACTAGTCTCAAGAGTTGTGTTGGTGTTTCTCTGGTGTGTGGGGGTGCTGTTTAGGGGTCCTGAGGGCTGACACCTGTGCCTTTTGTGTGCTGTGTGTTCCATTGTGTAAACCTGTGGTGTGTTGCTGGTTACGGTGTGAGGTAGTGGCGCAGGAGGTGGTTGTTGCCAGGCCTTGCCCGTCTGGCCACCCACTAACCAATGCGCACAACCTTTTGGAACCTCTCAGAGGTTTGGGCAATGCCGTACGGCCGCCCAAGGCGAGGCAGGGTAACTGATGTTGCCATGAGAGGGGCAGCCCACCCCCCTTTGCCTGCTCCTCTCCCCTCCCCAGCTGCAGAGACAGGCAGTCTCTGCCACACAAAGCTGAGGAAGGGTGAGGTGTGAACAGCCACCTCACCCTTCCTCCATACAGCAAGGTTCTAAGCACCATAAGGAAACCAACCATCAGGTGGGGCCCAGGTTCAAAGACCTGCCCCCCCAGGGGGGGGCCAGACAGTCAGCTACCCAGCCAGGGGCTGTGACAACAGCAGCCCCCATTGCATACATAAAGACCCAGGGCCTCCCTGGGTCCTATAAATAAGAGCAGCATGCTCTGAGTAAGATTGTGTTGTTTGTGGACCCTGAACGGGGATCCAAACAAACAGGTTTGCTGTTCACTCAGCGTCTTCCAACCTTTTTGCTTCTTTACCACAGAACCCTCCCACCCTACAAAAGAAGGGAGAAGAACAAAGGAAAAGGGGGTAGAAGGCACTATACAGTGCCCACAACAAGTCGTGGGACATGGGAAGGCAGCACGGGCCATAGGGGGTAACCTCAGGACCCGGTGCCCAAAAGTATGATACTATTATGATATGTGATTGTTTATTGCCATAACCATATCTGTACAATAAAATCCTACCGCCTTTTATTGCCAACACTTGAGAACATTTTTTGAGCCAAATTATTCCGGGTGAGGGTAAGGGGTCGGCCAATACTAATGCATGCATACGGGTTCAGCAGTTACCACTTTTTTATCTTTTTTTTACATTTTGCAAATCTCCCTTTTCCGACGGCCATGTTCTTCTGTTCGGGTAAGTCTGGGCCCACAACGTGTAATCGATTGCCTGGGGCCTCCCTTCTGATTGGCCACTGGCTCCTCTGAGGCTCTGACCCTAGCTCCAATTGGACCTTGACTAACACCCCACATCACAACCACCGCATTCTGGCAGGCACCAATAGATTAGGGTGACCAGATAAAAAAGAAAAACAGGCAGGCAATAGACATAGAAATAGGACTAAAGTAAAAACAAATAACACAGTAGTCCTACTTCTATGTCGCTGGCCTGTTGCAGGGGGGTGGGGGGCGAGGAGGGTTATGCTCACAGACACGCGCCTCTCATTGGAGGAGAGCGGGTGGGGGAGGAAATGGGTAGGGGGGGAAGCGGGGGAATAAAGCATTAATGCCCCATTCGCACAGGAAGAGTCGTGCCAGGCCCGATTTTGGGATTTTGAAATCTGGTCATGGCAAAAAACCGGGACCATAGCCATCCACCCTTGCAAACTCGGGAACAGGGTTTATTCAATTAAAAAAAAAAAAAATCTCCCGGGACGGAGGGACATTTTCTAGGACTGTCCTTGGAAAACCGGGACGTCTGGTCACCCTACAATAAATGGATAGGTTTTGTCTTGTTTTGCGGCAATGCGACTGGCACAATGTGCAATATACGGCATCATTCGTTGAGGGGGATCGAGAAGGGGCTCCCATGGGAGTCATTTGACCCGCCAACACAATGTTTCTGATGAGCCCCCCATGCCCCATTCCTCTCCCTCCAGTTTTGCTCTAGTGGCGCGCCTGGGGTGATCCGCTCCACCATGCATTCAGTACGCAGACTTAGCCACAGGTGCTCTAAACCTCTGACGTATTTCCAGTTCCAGTCCTTGCGACCTCTAGACCACGAGCACCGGAAGTGCAGAATCCAAGCTGGGGTGGCCATGCAGAAAACAGCCGAGCTGCACCCCTGCCTGCCCATCTGGAGTGTGCGTGCCTGGTCTCCTCCGCCTACAGGCCAGGCCGCCACCGACTTGCAGGGTGCCAGGTGAGTCTGTCTATAGAGCAGTGCTTCGCATCAAGGCGCTTATTCTCTCGATCTCTGAGGCTGCCTTTCCAAGCACTGGGTTTGCAGATAGGGTAACCAGATTTTCTAAAAAAAAAAAAAAAATTAAAAAAACGGACAGGCTTTGGAAATAGAAGTAGGACTAAAGAAAATACACATACGACTTTAGTCCTACTTCTGTTTCATTGGCCCGTTGCAGGGGTCAAGGAGGGGGGTGTGCTAACAGGCACACACTCCTCTCATTGGAGGAGAGCACCGGGGGAGGAAATGGGGGCGTGAAAAGCATTTCACGCCCCCCATTCTCACAGGAAAAGTTGCGCCGGGGCCCGATTTTGAAATCGGGTCCCGGGCAAAAAAAGGTCCATAATCAAAACTCCAGACGGGGTTTATAAACTAAAAAACTCCCGGGACGTAGGCTGATTTCCCTGGACTATCCCGGGAAAACCCAGATGTCTGGTCACCCTATTTGCAGAGGACGGTCTGTTGAAAGATTTGCATTTGTACTGCACCAAATCGCCACTATAGAGGTGTGATGGATCCTTGGCTTCTCTGGCCTTTTTATTCTTTCTTTCTTTCTTTCAAATTATCGAATTTGTGGGCGGACCCACGCAGGCGCTTCCCCCATCCAAAAGGATGATGTGCACCTACCCCACCAATCTTACACACAGCCCTCACATTCTCATAACTCCTCCCACCACCCCGTCTGCCCCACAAAATCTAGCAGCACACTGCTCTTCTCCCTGTCTCTCACCCCGACTCCTCCCAGCAAAGCCTTCCCACTCAGTTCAGCCACTCCCAGCGCAGACAACCAAACCCTCATCAACTCTCTCTCCTCAACATGCCTCTCGCACGCAAGCAAAAGATGTCCCACAGTCTCAGGCACCCCACACACCGCACAGTCCCTCGACTCACGCTTCCCCACTCGAAACAGACATTCATTCAGCCCCACATGCCCTATCCTCAGCCGGTTCAGCATCACCTCCTCCCTCCTCCTCCATTCCAAACTCCCCGCATCCACCTTTACTGACACTTTCCCACAAAGACCAAACATCCACCTGCCCTTCACCCCACTCTCCCACCTCTCCTGCCACTCATCCATGACCCGTCTCACCACCACAGCCTTAATTGGAGGTTTGACTATTATAGGGACCGGTGGAGGAGGAAGGGGGGGCTCTTTGGGGTTTCATATGTGGGAGAAGGGGGTGCAGTGGGGTGTGGGCGAGTTGTTGGCTGTGACGGGTACGGATTTGGTGAGATGGCCGATGTGGATGATGGGGTCTCCAAAGGTTTGTTTGGAGTTGGCGAGTGTGGTGTCGAAGAAGCGGGGTTTGCGGGGTAAGATCAAGGCTTTGGGTCAGAGGTATGTGGCAGGGAAGGAAGGGTGTAAGGTGTTCACGGATGGTTCGAAGGATCCTGTGTCTGGGAGAGTGGGTATGGCGTTTTATCTGGAAAGCACTGGGGAGTATAAAGTGGGGCGACTGACGAATGACGTGTCGATTTGTACGGCGGAGTTGGTGGCGATTGCATTGGCTATTGATAGGGTGTGCGAGTTGGGGTTTGAGAAGGTGGTGGTGTTTTCGGATTCATTGAGTGGGTTGCAGCCGATTGTGGCAGGGGATGGGGATAGGAAGGATGTGCTTTTGGACATCAGGAGGAAGATTGATCGGTGTGTGCGTGGGGGGATGGATCTGGAGTTGGCGTGGGTCCCCAGTCACAGTGGCATTTTGGGTAATGAGTTGGTGGATTTGGCGGCGGGTGTGGGGATGAGGAAAGGAGGGGAAGGACTGGGGGGAAGGTAAGCGGATGGGAAAGATAAGGGACCTAGGAATGGGGCAAGGCTTTAAGTGGGCTAGGGTTAGCCAGGCTCCAGACCTTGTGTTTGAGACGGGGCCCTGACAGGGCCTCTGAAGTCCCCTGAAGCTGTCGCGTGCAAGCGAGAACTTCAAGCTTTACACACAAAGCCTAGCTTCATTACGTCTTCGACCCCCACCCCCCCTGCCAGACACCCCCCTTTCATTAGGCATGCGGTGATAATCACCCTGATAATCCCTGCATCGGCAGTGAAGTGGTACCTGGCAGGGGGTCGTGCCGCAATTAACAGACAAGCGAACACTTGCTGACCTGAATGGGTCCTGTTCGGGTTAGGCCCCTGGCCCTTTTGCAAAATCGAGCTGGGGCTCTTAATGGGGGCGTGGCCTAACGGGCAGCATTCATGTGAGGTAATTGCGGCGCAGAGCTCGTGCCAGGCCACGCCCCACAAGAGCCCAGCTGGAGTGTGCAGGTCACTGGGATGGGGGTGATGGAGATTGGAATAGAGAGGTGCGTGCGTGCGTGTGCGTTGGCTTGACTGCATGTCGATCCCTTGCGATGCTCCTCAATCTGGATTGGAGGATGAATATATCCATAAACGCTGGTGGAAATGGAACAAAAATCCCACAAGGGCTGTGGTGGGGGCGGAGTTCCAAGGGGGCGGGGCTGGAAGTCTAACTCTGATCAAAGGACGTTCGAAAGAGTTTAAAAATGGAGCAGTTTCTTTCATGGCTTGAAAGTACACAAACCATAGTAAGATGTAAAGCCATCTTCTCAAGACTACAAATATGAGAATCTGTTTGGGAAAGGCAGCGATCACTATCCTGTTACTCCCCCTCCCAAATGCAGTGCGCGCAATTCCATACGGTCTCCTTTGCACCCCCGTCCCAATCTACCTTTTTTCTAACATTAGTGGCAGATGTTAATGTTGGCACATAATAAACAAAACAACTGCAGGATCATTACAGATGCAGGAAACTCTTCTATAGAGGGCTCTGTCCCCTCACTAGGGGGCAAAATACATGCACACCTCCAAATCTGCATCTGGATTGCACCAACAGAAGTGACTTCAGAGAAAAGGACATTGCAAGGAGCATCCTCAGTGTTTCATACTTGGAGGCACCATGGAAGCGACTTTGGAATAAGTTGCCATATGTAAGCCAAGTGGCAAATAACCTTGTGCTGCCAAATATGTAAATGCACTATTATCATGGATGAAACAACTCTATAGTCACTGGGCTTTTTTTTAATAATAGATGATATATTAACATAAGCTACGAAGTGATTCAGAATTACTTACAGAGCTGCGGATAAGACAGTGTGATTAAATGATTTGCCCAGGATCACACACTTTGGTTAAATGGTGAAACCGGGATGTGGACAATTTAAGCAACTGAGCACATCTTCCCAGGTTTAGTTGTTATGGATATTTATTAAAGGTTTTGCTTCGCATTTCATGTGCTTTAAATAACACTTTATTTGTAGCAATGCCTTGGAGGCAAACCACATTACATAATAAACAAGCCTTTCATGGTAAACTAACTATACGCTGCATACGTTGTCATAGAAATAAGTTGAGCAATGAGAGTATGGCTTTAGTTTTATCCCCCCCCCCCGCCCCGCTCCTGCATGTAAAGTGAGCCTAATCAATCCCCCTTGGGTTTTAAAGGTATAGTCCTTATTTCATAAAGCGTGCAACATTATGCACCCTTCTCACTCACCCCCATTTCTAAAGGGACAAAAGTCCCTGCTAATAGACCTGCCCCCCTCACCCTCCACCCCAGCCCTCCCATCAGTGCCTAATGGCTCACATTCTAACGCTCCGTTTATCCAGAGAAACGGGAGAGCCCCTCTGCTGCCCAGAGCTCCTTTGGGCATTGTCCTGGCAGCAGACACCTCTACCGCTGGGCACCCTCATTGAGGTGCCGAACGGGAGGGGTGTCCCACTGACGAATGTCCCGCAGCTCCTCCCTCACCCCCCCCCACATTCTCGCTCTATATCCTACTGGGCCTCCGCGATCTAATGTGCACTGTGCACACAGGCTTTTGTGTGCACAGTGTGCACGCACACAGCACATTAGATCATGTTCAGCGCACTGTGCACAGTTGTTTGACGGGGCTGTGGCAGAGGCAAGCAAGATCCCGAGATCTGGCTTGAGAACTGATGCCAGATCTCGGTTCCGCCGAGAGCCGGCCCATTAGCCAGCGATGTCTGTGAAATGTTTGTATTGGAAGAAAGGAAGATTTGAGGGCGCGAGTGGTTAATGTGACCTGATTGGGCGCATGGGACTTGAGGCTTGAGGCGTGCTCAAGCCGGCCAGTAAGCCATTGAGGCTTTTTACAGAGTATACGGTGTAGGTCTTGAAGCACTCCAAGTCAGGCGCACAATGTCATTGAGCTGACCGGGCTGAAGCTCCAGCCCCCTGAATGTTAGCTGAAGGGCGGGGGAAACATCCATGCCCTATAACAGTTCAAAGGATCGGGAACATGCTTCTGGGCACATTTTGTTTCTTCCGAGGCAGATCTGCTCGGCTCATCAAGCACTGCCCGTTTCCCTGATTCACAGCCCCGCTGAAACACACAGGCCGCACCCCAGGCTCTGCAGCCCGTTTCCCCACGTCACAGCCCCACTGAGACACACAGGCCGCACCCCAGGCTCTGCAACCGGTTTCCCCATGTCACAGCCCCGCTGAGACACACAGGCCGCACCACAGGCTCTGTAGCCCATGTCCCTGCGTCACAGCCCCCCTGAGACACACAGGCCACACCCCAGGCTCTGTAGCCCATTTCCCTGTGTCACAGCCCCCCCTGAAACACACAGGCCGCACCCCAGGCTCTGCAGCCCGTTTCCCCACGTCACAGCCCCACTGAGACACACGGGCTGCACCCCAGGCTCTGCAACCGGTTTCCCCATGTCACAGCCCCGCTGACACACAGGCCGCACCACAGGCTCTGTAGCCCATGTCCCTGCGTCACAGCCCCCCCTGAGACACACAGGCCACACCCCAGGCTCTGTAGCCCATTTCCCTGCGTCACAGCCCCCCCCTGAAACACACAGGCCGCACCCCAGGCTCTGCAGCCCGTTTCCCCACGTCACAGCCCCACTGAGACACACAGGCTGCACCCCAGGCTCTGCAACCGGTTTCCCCATGTCACAGCCCTGCTGAGACACACAGGCCGCACCACAGGCTCTGCAGCCAGTGCCCCATGAACTTATCAGCAGCAGAGCCTTCCTTATGCATGATGGTGAATTTCCAACTGAAAGACCACCTTGCAAGTCTGTGACAGTTAAAGCGAGCAACACAATAAAGCTGTCATGATCTCTGCTTCCAAAAGGTCAGGGTTTTCCCAACTCCCTTGGAAGCAGATCCATAACCCAGGTTCCGAGTGCCAACCAGTCCCAATTGGGACCTTTTGGACCCAGTCCTGGCGCCAGCACCAGGCTCATAAATATGCCCAGTCCCAGCGCTGGAAGCGCCGGGCTCATAATGCTTGGGTGGACTTACCTGCAGCAGACCATGCTGCTTACTTGCCTGCCAGTTGAGCCTCTGATCCTCTTCTGTTTGGAACTACTTTTCCTGTTGGGTGGGGCAGGAGCCACTCCCTAGATTCAGAACACTGGAACTCTTCTGGAAAGCAGGAACTCTTTTCTTACCTAGGCGTGGCTGTGGAAGGAGACACCTAAGCACTACAGGAGGCTATTTAAACCACACCCGATGGATGAATCTTGCTTTGCGTTATTCTGCATCCTCTGCAGCAGAACGCTCATCGTGTCTTCTGCATCTGATCCTGGGCCTAAGGAAAAAGGTTTACCATCCTGAATCCAGTCTTCAGCAACACCTATAAAGACAAGAAAGAACAGGTTAGCATTACGGTCTTCAGTGACAGCTCTTCACTTACCTGGTCCATCGGCTGTCACCAACGCCTCGCGCTGCATTCCGGCATCTGAAAGACAAAAGCTTACCAACTCTTCGCACGCTCCGGAGGCCTTCGGCGCTGCATCCCGCATCTGAAAGACAAAACAAGGTGCGTTTAAAGACATTGGGGAACTTTAATACTCACGTGCCATTACTCCTTTCCACATCTAACCCAGTGGGTATTCCGGCACCCTGCAGCCGCTCCGGACTTGTACCTGCAAAATAAAAAGACAGTTAGAGCGCATCGTGAAGCAGGCAACAAGCGCTTACTTACGTGCTTCCAGGCGCTTCTATTCATCACACGGGCTCCATCTTCAACTCACTTCAGCCCGTCATCCGCCATCGCCGGAACCCTGCAAAACAAGAAACATCATTACTAAAGACTTTAAAGACATTAGAATTACTCGAAACTTACCGTTCGTGCAGTAAACGACGGACAGCAGTCCTCTGAAGTCAAGAGGCCTGCTCCCCTTATCCAGTGAAGAAACTGGTTACAGCACCCTGCCCCGAGGCAGATGGAGAGCACGGCGTTCACTTACCTAAGGTGAGAGCGTTAACCTTTGGGGTTCTACAGGAGAAGAGAAAGGGAAGAAGAGAGAGACATTCAATAACCCAGTTCCTTAATCCCATATTTTCTATCTGCAGACATCTTACCCTTCGAGTCAGACATACAGTGCACAGAGGTCCAGCCCAAAGAGCCAGCCGTGTGTTACACATCACCTTTGAAGATACGGTATACGCCCAGTCAAGACCGGCGCCTCTACGGGAATCAGGTGAGCGTTACAGAACGCAAAGCCTACCACAAAACTCCCGTCCAGGCGCTATGGAAACCTCGGATACCGACCAGCTAGCCCAGTTACTTGGGGAACTAAGGGCAGAAGTGCATGCAGCCCGTCAGGAAACGAACGCTCTAAGAAGGGAACTGATTATTTCCAAGGAGCGAACAGATGATCTCGCTAGACAAATGCTACAGTCACAAGCCGGACAGACCCCGTTACCCGCATCTGGGGGAAATCTTCCTTCTACATCCTCTATGAATCCAGTGCAGATCAACCTACCTGGGAATGTACCTCTGGCTCCGCCCGAACGATTTTCTGGTGACCCAAAGAGGTTTGCAGTATTTATCAATCAGTGCCAGTTGCATTTCTTATGCCGGCCAGCAGCCTTTCCAACTGATCAAGCTAAAGTAGCTTTCGTGCTTTCGTACCTTAGTGGCAATGCGGCAGACTGGTCGATCCCTCTAGTAAATCAAGATGATCCGGTCCTCCATGATTTTCAAGCTTTTCAGCTCAGTATGGAAAAACTGTTCGCAAGACATTCACAGGGGCAGGCCTTGGACAATGAGCTTCTTTCGTTGCGACAAGGTAATCAAGACCTTTTGGCTTATATTGCGTCTTTCAACAGACTGATAGTGGAAACTCAATGGCCTGAGGACAAAAGGATTACGCTGTTTTATAGAGGTCTACGTGGAGAGCTCAAAGATGTGTTAGCCCAAGTAGTGAATCCCCCACAAGATTGTTCGGACTATATAGACTTAGTCGTTCAAATAGATCACAGACTGCAGAACAGGAAGGCCGATCGTTCCAAGTTTGATGCTCGAGTATTTTCCAAACCGCCAACTCCTTCCAAAGGAGTAGACTCCGGGGAACCCATGCAAATAGGGGGTCTGAAAGGTCCTCTAACACAAAAGGAGCAGGAAAGGAGAAAACAGTTGCAATTATGCCTCTATTGCGGAAACTCGGGGCACTTTCTTCGAGACTGTCCGGTGAAACCTGCCAAGAAGGCAGTAGGAGCTGCAGTTACCAAAGTTACAAACTCTGAGCAGGGAAACGACCTCGCCCGACAAGAATAGAGGTCCTCTTGCCGAGCGTGAAAACCAGTTCCGTGACCTCGCATTTCGTGATACCTATGGTCCTCATTGGCCCTGATAATCCGGATCGATTACATGCAATTGAAGCTTACGTCGACAGCGGTGCCATCGGCAATTATGTGGATCATGAAATGGTTTTGAGGATGAATCTAACTCTTTGTCCCAAGGCTGTAAAGGACGTCATTACTACGGTGGATGGTACGGAGATAGCCTCCGGGCCAGTAACGCATACCACTCAAGAGGTGACGCTAGTAAGTCAAGATGGACACCATGAGAAGATCGTGTTCGATGTGATCAAGGCCCCTCAGTTTCAGATTATTCTAGGAATACCTTGGTTAGAGAAACACAATCCTCTGATCGATTGGCGAGCAAGAACGGTCCAGTTTCAGAATGTGTCTCTACTTGTCACGCTCCACCTGGTGTTGCACTGGCAGCAATTTCTTCAGAGACTCCCCAGTTACCTCCCGAATACCAAGATGTTTTCCGGAAGGATCAGGCTAACTCTCTACCTCCTCATAGGTCTTATGACTGCCAGATAGACCTGATACCTGGATCTACTCCTCCTTGTAGTAGAATTTATGCCCTCACCGAGCCTGAGAACCTTCACCTTCGACAATACCTGGATCAATACCTGGCAAATGGGTTTATTCGTCCTTCCAAGTCCCCTGCTTCTTCAGCTTTGTTCTTCGTTCCAAAAAAGGAAGGAGACCTTAGAACTTGTATAGATTATCGCTCCCTGAACCAGATCACCGTTAAGAATACATATCCATTACCTTTGATCCCTGAACTCCTGGACCAAGTGAGAAAAGCATGCATATATACAAAGCTGGATCTTAGAGGAGCTTACCACTTGGTACGAGTAAAAGAGGGCGATGAATGGAAGACGGCCTTCCGCACCAAGTATGGGCTATTTGAATATCAGGTCATGCCCTTCGGACTTTGCAATGCCCCGGCCGCCTTTCAATATTTTATGAACGATGTCCTCAGAGAGCTCATAGATGTGTGTGTTGTTGTTTACATTGACGACATCCTCGTTTATTCTTCATCGGAATCTGAACATCGGAAACACGTGAAAATGGTCCTCGAAAGATTGCGTCAACACAAACTTTTCGCTAAGTTGGAAAAATGTGTTTTCAACGTGACTGAAGTTGAATTCTTGGGATTCATATTATCACCTGGCGGAGTGCGTATGGATTCAAAGAAGGTCGATGCAGTTCTCAAATGGCCATCACCATCCTCCGTAAAAGGTGTGCAAAGCATGTTAGGCTTCGCTAACTTTTACCGCAGGTTTATCCCCGAATTCTCTCGAATAGTCCAGCCCATCACTGCCTTGTTAAAGAAAAACAAACGTTTTGAATGGTCTACCGAGGCGGAACAAGCTTTCCAGGATTTGAAGACTAAATTTATCTCTGCACCAATCTTAAAACACCCTCGCCCCGAACTCCCCTACATCGTGGAAACTGATGCTTCAAGCCTTGCCATGGGGGCAGTTCTATCACAAAAGGACCCGGTAACCAATCAGTTGCATCCCGTGGCATTTTGGTCCCGCAAATTCTCGCCTCCTGAAATCAATTACACGATTACTGACAAGGAACTTCTGGCTATCAAGTCTGCCTTTAAGGCTTGGCGGCATTATCTGCTGGGGGCCCGACACACCGTTACTGTGATTACGGATCACCGAAACCTGCAATATTTGAAAACCGCAAAAGCCCAATCCTCTAGACAACTCCGTTGGGCATTATTCTTTGCCGAGTTTGACTTCATAATTACCTATCGACCTGGTACAAAGAACGGTAAAGCTGATGCCCTTTCTCGGATGGGAGTGGAAGAACACTTGATCAACCCTAAACCTGTACCAATCATTCCCGAACAAAGAATTCTGGGTGTAATCGCCACAGAATCCATAGAGGAAGTAAAGGATAAAGCCAGGCAACTTGTAACTCTAGCAGACATACAGAATTGGCATCTGCAGGGAAAGGACTTTGCAGTAAAGGACAACTTATTGTATTTCCAAGAACGATTATACCTACCCAGCACAGATTTACAGAAAAAAGTACTCTTGTTATCACGATTCTTTAATGGAAGGACATCCCGGTATGGCCAAGACCTCAGAAAAGATCAAGCGCTACTTCTGGTGGCCGTCTTGGAAAAAAGATATCGGAGACTTTATAATGTCCTGTGGAGTATGCGCCCAAAACAAGAGTCAAAAGGAAAGACCAGCAGGCCTCTTACGCCCTATTGACATCCCACCTCGCCCTTGGCATACGCTTTCTATGGACTTCATCACCGATCTACCTCCATGCTCCGGATACAATACGATTCTAGTAATCGTGGACTTATTCTCCAAGATGGTGCATTTCATTCCGCTCAAAGGCTTGCCAACAGCAGCAACTCTGGCCCGAGAATTTCTCGAAAACATCGTCCGACTGCACGGTTTTCCTTCGGTTCTAATTTTGGATCGAGGTAGTCAATTTATTTCTCATTTTTGGCGAAGTTGCTGTCGGTCGGCTCAAATTGATGTGAGACTATCGACCAGTCACCACCCTCAGACCGACGGACAAACCGAGAGGACCAATCAAACTCTGGAACAATATTTACGCTGCATGCTGCAACAAACTGAAAAAACTTGGAAAGACATCCTTTGGATAGCCGAATATGCCTACAATAACTCTGTCCATTCGGGAACTGGGAAAACCCCGTTTTTTCTTTTGTACGGCAGTCACCCTCTAACCTCGGAGTTGGATCCCCTCCAAGATCTTGAAACACCAGCAGTAGACTACCTGCATTCTACAATCACCCAAGCCTTTAAGGAAGCTGTTTCTCACCTTCAAAGGGCTAAAGAACAATACAAGAAAGGAGCAGATCAACATCGGAAGGAAGCCCCTCAATATCAAGTAGGGGATCAAGTCTGGTTATCCACCAAATATCTACCTCTAAAAGGGCCACGCACATTCAACCCAAGATACCTTGGTCCCTATTCCATCACTACCATAGTAAACCCAGTAGCGGTCAAGTTGAACTTGCCCCCGCACATGAAGATACATCCGGTCTTCCACGTCTCTCTATTAAAACCCGTGCAACCTCAAACCCGACTAACTAAATCTCCAAAACCTATCCTAGTTGATGGAGAACTCGAGTTTGAAGTCAAAAGCATTCTGGACTCCAAGATCTCCAAATCTAAACTATTTTACCTAATTGACTGGAAAGGCTACGGCCCCCAAGAGAGATCCTGGGAACCTGCTGAATATGTCCACACTCCTCGCCTAATCAAAAGATTTCACCGAACATTTCCTGACAAGCCAAAACCCCCGGAGAAGCCCGGTTTGGGAGGGGCCTTGAGGGGGGGTACTGTCATGATCTCTGCTTCCAAAAGGTCAGGGTTTTCCCAACTCCCTTGGAAGCAGATCCATAACCCAGGTTCCGAGTGCCAACCAGTCCCAATTGGGACCTTTTGGACCCAGTCCTGGCGCCAGTGGCACCAGGCTCATAAATATGCCCAGTCCCAGCGCTGGAAGCGCCGGGCTCATAATGCTTGGGTGGACTTACCTGCAGCAGACCATGCTGCTTACTTGCCTGCCAGTTGAGCCTCTGATCCTCTTCTGTTTGGAACTACTTTTCCTGTTGGGTGGGGCAGGAGCCACTCCCTAGATTCAGAACACTGGAACTCTTCTGGAAAGCAGGAACTCTTTTCTTACCTAGGCGTGGCTGTGGAAGGAGACACCTAAGCACTACAGGAGGCTATTTAAACCACACCCGATGGATGAATCTTGCTTTGCGTTATTCTGCATCCTCTGCAGCAGAACGCTCATCGTGTCTTCTGCATCTGATCCTGGGCCTAAGGAAAAAGGTTTACCATCCTGAATCCAGTCTTCAGCAACACCTATAAAGACAAGAAAGAACAGGTTAGCATTACGGTCTTCAGTGACAGCTCTTCACTTACCTGGTCCATCGGCTATCACCAACGCCTCGCGCTGCATTCCGGCATCTGAAAGACAAAAGCTTACCAACTCTTCGCACGCTCCGGAGGCCTTCGGCGCTGCATCCCGCATCTGAAAGACAAAACAAGGTGCGTTTAAAGACATTGGGGAACTTTAATACTCACGTGCCATTACTCCTTTCCACATCTAACCCAGTGGGTATTCCGGCACCCTGCAGCCGCTCCGGACTTGTACCTGCAAAATAAAAAGACAGTTAGAGCGCATCGTGAAGCAGGCAACAAGCGCTTACTTACGTGCTTCCAGGCGCTTCTATTCATCACACGGGCTCCATCTTCAACTCACTTCAGCCCGTCATCTGCCATCGCCGGAACCCTGCAAAACAAGAAACATCATTACTAAAGACTTTAAAGACATTAGAATTACTCGAAACTTACCGTTCGTGCAGTAAACGACGGACAGCAGTCCTCTGAAGTCAAGAGGCCTGCTCCCCTTATCCAGTGAAGAAACTGGTTACAGCACCCTGCCCCGAGGCAGATGGAGAGCACGGCGTTCACTTACCTAAGGTGAGAGCGTTAACCTTTGGGGTTCTACAGGAGAAGAGAAAGGGAAGAAGAGAGAGACATTCAATAACCCAGTTCCTTAATCCCATATTTTCTATCTGCAGACATCTTACCCTTCGAGTCAGACATACAGTGCACAGAGGTCCAGCCCAAAGAGCCAGCCGTGTGTTACACATCACCTTTGAAGGTATACGCCCAGTCAAGACCGGCGCCTCTACGGGAATCAGGTGAGCGTTACAAAAGCACCCTTTGAACATGTGTTCATACCCATAACGTCTTATAGCTTGATATGCTAAAAAGTAAAGTTTGCGTTGATGTCCTTAGTTGAATGTTCTTAAACCATAAATAAAACACCATGGAGGTGTGTGACGAATCTCCAAACCCAAGTGAGTTTCACACAACTTATTTTACTGTGTCTTAAAGCGCTGAAAATAAAGTGGGTAAATAGATATTTTGCCTTTTTGCATCTTTTAGTTTTGCATTCAGGATGTGGAAAATAAAGGTCCACTGATATTATTTTGGCCCAACATGCTGCCCTAAGGATTTACATGTTGTCATGATGCTTTACTATGCAATTTGTGGATTGTGCCTGTAAACTCTACAGGACAGTATTATTGTAGGGCTTCACAGCCAGAACTTAAATATTTGTTCCAAGTAAAGCGTGGAAGAAGGTGGCTGTGCCCAAATTGAAAGCGTGGGTTAAGATCCCTGCTTCGCTGTTTAGCGAAAGTGTGTGACCCTGAGCAAATGTACTTATAATTGGTTACGTTTACACCCTTACAATAGGACAGTTTTAATAAGAGTGGGGACACATTGGTGTACCCTGGTGCCCCTCTGCAAGTGGCTCCAATACTGTCGCATGGAATTGCATTATTGCTGCACTGGCCCTCCCCCAGTCTCGTAACACTTGATTTGACAGGTAGACAGTCTCACCAGCCAATCGGTGCACCAGAGATTCTAGTATAGTGGACTAAGGGCCCGATTCATGGAATTATTTGCACGGTTCAAAGTGACTTTGCACTGCTGAAAAGTGACTGCACTGCCGACACAGACCGTGGTTCATGGAACTGGGCAAAGGGTATTTTTGAAGCACAAAGTCAGTGCAAAGTCATTTTGGCAGTACAAAACGAACTTTGCTCTGTAAAAATACACGTTGCACAGTTACATGAATCATGGTCTGTGTCAGCAGTGCAAAGTCACTGTAAAACGTGAAAAACAAATTCCATGAATCGGGCCCTAACACTGGTAGAACCAACATTACATTTCTCCCTATTGCTCCCAGCCACTGAAGTTGCTAGGGCCATCCAGAGTACAGCCCCACACTCTGCAATATCCTGTTATGCTATGATATTGAGTCTTTCATTTCACCCATCATGATCTGCAAGAAGTGGGTGTTTCAGACTTAAGAGAGTTAACTGATTGTAACATTGAAGCTGCGCTAGAATAGTCTCATTATATGATATGGCATTTATAACGCGCCTATACACAAGTGCTTCAAGGCACAACGAGGCAAGGAAGGGGGAACAGAGGGAGGACAGAGACGACTATCTTCTAGGCCAGGTGATATTGAGATTGCACAAGTGCGGGGGGTGCCAGGGGAGAGCGAGGAGGGGCAAGCGCTGTACACGGGATTAAAACAACAAGCAGTGCGGCCAGCAGTTGGCAAGTGCAAAGGTTAAGTGCACACAGCGGGTGTCCAATAAGTGCAGGTAAGGGGACTGCAGGGTTGCAGATACAGACCCAAGTGCAGGTGTGCAGCTGAGCAGGCGGGGACCAGGGCCTCATTTCAGAGGGTAGCCATCAGTGCAGTATCAGACAGGAGATCAGCAGGGGAGAGGAAGAGAAGGCGGAAGCAAAGAGGAAGGTATTGCAGTGCTTCTGGAACCAGAGATGGTTCTCCTCCAGTTACAATGAGTAATGAAGTTGGATGCCCCTACACAAGTAAGTTTGCCACTCCTCCACCGTCTCTGAAGTTAGCGCCTCTCCCAACATTTGAAGTGTTAGTCCCTGCCTAAATTTGAGCCTAGGTGCACTCCTGCATGTGCGCACTTGCATTTTGTTAGGCAGAGAGGGGTTCCCCGAAACTGGCCGTGTAAGTTTTACTATGTTTGTTCAGAAAAATGTACTTGAACAAACCCAGTAAAACTTTGAATGCATTTGTTGAATTTTTTTATGGGGGGGTCCCCCCAATCCCCTGTGTTTTTGTTTTAGTATTTTTTTTATTATTTTTTTAAAAACTTATTTTACTATACGAAACTAAACTAAACCCTTTAACATTTTAAAAAAAATGCATTCACATTTTTTTTTTCAGAACTTTGTATTCAAAACTATTCTTTCGAAACTATAACGGGACACCAGCACACAAGGGTTTGGAGAAGTGAGTTGGAGGAAGTGCTTTAAGTGAGCCGGAGCTCAGCCTGCGCCTTGCTAGGGCCCCCTGGTGCCACCACGCCATGACAGCACATTATCCTGTTGCAGCCGCAACAAGACATTAGCCTGCAGCGCTGCCATGAACAAAGACAGCTGGAGTGACAGAAGTGTCAGCTACAGCATCGTGCACAAGTTACAGAGCGCTCCACTCTGTGGTTGGTATTGCTGTCAGTCACCGCGCTGACTCCTTTCCCTTGATCTGCCCGGTCACTCGCTGGAGTTGCAGAGGCCAAAACTAAAGAAATGAAGACCGTCTCCAAGCCCATCAGCCGCCAGGCACTCATCCTCAAGGATTTGCTGATGAGCACTCCATCTGCCCCTGGTCCCGCCACGACCGCCTCCCACCTGAGGTATCGTCGCTCCCTCTGGAAACGAGCGCTAGGATATCCAGAAGCTTGCAGAATAGCTCAGAGGATTAACGTGACTGCTGCGCTGAATTGCATTTAGCCTGGAAGTTACAAGCCCAGCAAGGCAGCTCGGTTTGTTGATATACTTATAATGGGCATCTGTTTATACGATCAGTGGGATACTGCAGAATATTGTCACGTGCAGGACGGGTCCCAGTAGTAGTTATTGTGTGTGTGTGTGTAAGTTGTCTCCTGTTGGGTTAATGCTTTTGTTTCTGTAAGCATTCCGTTCTTGATGTTAACATATATCTGTATACACAATTATTTGTATGTTGCTAAATTCTAAATCTGTACCATTGTGAGGTAATGCATTCTATCTAGAGTGTTACTCTCTGAGAGATTCTACAGGTGGTCAGTTGGTCCCTGCTGCCTGTGGCAGTGCCTGCTGTCATCTTCCTCTAATCCTAATAAATAAGTTTAATTAGTTTTATTATCAGCCTGGCCCTAATTCTTAACATTGGCGACGAGGATTGCTTAGGACCCATTGCGCCACTGGCCCGGTGTACGCGGCCCTCATTCACCGTGTGTGCGTGGCCACCGGTTCTCCTGCGGGCGTGACAGCAGGTGGAGAACGAAGGAAACCGCAGGAGAGAGACGGACGATCACGACGCTGTCAAGAGGCAAGTCTGGGGGGTGGGCCCTGGGCAGAAGAAGGGAAGGAGGTGTCTCCTCGAAGGAAGAGAGCACTGGCACGAGCTCGAGCTCTCAACTCGAGCCGCGTTGAGAGCGCGAACGGCAGAGCTCGAGCACCAGTTCGCTGTGCCCTCGAGCTGTGCGAAGTGCGCGAGCGGCGAGAAGGAAGAGCGCACTGGCACGAGCTCAGTTTAAGCAGCCCTCGAGCCGCTCTGAGAGTGCGAACGGCAGAGCGAGCACCAGTTTGCTGTGCCCTCGAGCTGTGTGAAGTGCGCGAGCGGCTACATGACTTTTGAAGTCTCAAGACTTGCAAGCCGTGCAGTGAGAGAGCTATGCCACGCCCTTTTGCCCCGCCCCCTGCTGGATGTCAATATCGCTCGAAGGAAGCGTTCTGAGCCTTGCCATTGTGACGTCAATATCTCTTCAAGGGAAGCGCTTTGAACTTTACTAAATTGACACTTTGTTTGGCAGCAACTTTGTTTATACACACCAGCGGCTCCCTGCTTTATCTACAGAACGTTCGCTCAGCTGTGCAGCTGACCTATTCTGAAGCTGGATCTGGCTTAATACATGCTTGAACTGCCCCCCACTTAACATGGCTGTGTCCATACCACCCCCTCTCGCTTTTCTAAATGAACCAGGCCGGCCTGCCCTCAGGTGGGATAATTGGAAAGATGCATTTGAAAACTATCTAGTGGCCATGGGGGAGGACAGATTCTCAGCTGCACGCAAGAAGGCCCTTCTGATACACAATTTGGGCGTGGAAGGGCGCAGAATTTTTGATGGCCTTGCTGGAAATCAAGTCTCAGGATCAGACGACATGGATGAATATGAGTTGGCTCTTGGTCGCCTGCGGGATCACTTTGAACCAAAGAAGAATGTCAGTTTCGAGAGGCACAAATTCTTCCAGAGAACACAAGAAAAGTCGGAACCTGTGGAGTCGTACATTGCATGTTTGAGGACCCTGAGCTACTCTTGCGAGTTTGGACAGTTAGGTGACTCATTAATCAGGGACCAGTTGATCAGGTGCACTAACAATGCCAGAGTTCAGGAAAAACATCTTGCCAAAGATATGAGTCTGGATGAAGCAGTGGAGTTGGCCAGGAGTATTGAGCAAACGTCTCAGTATCTAAAGGAACTCGGGGTAGATAAATCTGTGGTGGAGGATAGAAGAACTTAGGTGTGCGAGTTCAGGCCAGTGCTCCCAATCCTGTTACCATAGCGGAAGTTGAAGATATTTGGACCAAGGATTTCCCAGAAGTTTTTTCTGAAAGGTTAGGCAAACTAAAGCAATTTGAGCATCATATAAAGCTCAAAAGTGATGCGCAGCCTGTCGTGCACAAGGTGCGGCAAGTTCCATTGAAAGTGAGAGATCAACTTAAGGAAGAGCTTGATAACTTAGTTAACAAGGGTGTTATTGTGCCGGTTACGGCCACCGAGTGGTTGTCGCCCATTGTGTTAGTAGCTAAAGCCAATGGGAAGCTAAGATTGTGTGTTGACCTTCGCAGCTTGAACCAGAACATTGTGGTTGAGAGACATCCACTGCCAAACATTTCTGAGACTGTCGACTTTGGGTGAGCCGAAGTTGTTTTCTGTTATTGACCTTTCGTCAGCGTATCATCAGGTTCCGTTATCCAAGGATTGCCAGCATCTCACCTCTTTTATCACACCCGAGGGTGTGTTCAAATATAACCGCATGCCATTTGGTTTGGCCTCCGCGGCCTCTGTTTTTCAGAGGGTGATGGAGGAGGTACTCAAAGGTTTAAGAAAAGTCACCGTTTTTCAAGATGACATTCTTATTTTTGCAGAGAATGAACTCGAACATGATGAAATGTTGAGAGCTGTGTTGGTTAGACTCAAGGAAGCTGGTTTAACGGTGCAGAGGGAAAAATGCAAAATTGCTGTAAAAGAGGTGGATTATTTGGGCCACAATTTCGTGTGAAGGAATTTCCCCCAAGAAATCTCTTGTGGACAGTATTAGATGTGCTCCCCAACCACAGGACAAGGAGCAGTTACGCTCATTCATGGGGTTGGCAGAGTACTACCACAAGTTTGTTGACTGTTTTGCCACCATGTCCGCTCCTTTGAGAGAATTGTTAAAAAAGGGTACAAAGTATGTATGGACTGATGAGTGTCAAAGTGCCTTTAGAAAAATCAAAGATTGTATTGTGAGTGCGCCCTCCTTGGGGGGGGTTTGTTGCAAATAGGAAAACTGTTCTAGCAGTAGATGCGAGTACCTTGGGTCTGGGGGCTGCTCTTTCTCAGTTTGATGTTGGCAAGGTGGAACATGTCATCGCTTTTGCCTCTCGACCTTTGAGGGGGGCTGAAGAAAATTATTCTGTGGTTGAGAGGGAGGCGTTAGCGGTCTCGTGGGCTGTTGCGCAGTTCAAATTTTATCTCTGGGGTCAGCACTTCACTGTGAGAACTGATCATAAGCCATTGGTTCAATTGTTGGGAAGTGTGGAATGGGCCAAAGGTTCACTGAGAATATTCAGATGGATGGTTGATTTGCTGGTTTATGACTTTAGGGTTGTGTATGTACCTGGGAAAGTCAACATGGTGGCGGATTGTTTGTCAAGTTTGCCTGTATGTGACAAAGACTCTGGGGAAGAGAGTATTGAACATGGTTTGAGCATTTATGAAGTTGAATATGAAGCTATAGGTAGAGATGAGTGGAAGGAAGCTGAGGATTTGGATGAAATTATAAAACAAGAGAAAGTGTGGACCAAAACAGGTTGGCCCAGGAGAGATCTCATTGAGAAGAAATATGAGTGCTACTATGGAATAAAAGAAGAATTAAGCTTGTCAGAGGATGGCTTTCAGCTCAGGAAAGGAGTCGGAGTGATTCCCCCTTGCAATGTTAGAACCAAGTTAGTGAATATTGCACATCAGGGTCATCTAGGCATGGGGGGCACAAAAAGGCATATCAGGCAATCCTTTTGGTGGCCAGGAATCGATAGTAAAGTTGAGAGATGTGTGAGGGGTTGCAGAGAATGTGAAAAGACCGACAAGAGTAAAGTTATTAGAGAGGCCCCTATGAGACCCGTGAGTGTTCCAAATGAACCTTGGAAAAAGGTTGCAGTGGATTTGATGGGTCCCCTGCAAAATTTAGGAAATGATTTCAAGTACTTAATTGTTCTTGTGGATTATCATTCGAAGTGGGTTGAGTGGAAGGCGATAAGAGAGGCCACCACTGCCCAAATGATTACTTTCTTTGAAGAGTTATTTTATAGGGAAGGATTTCCCACAGAGCTGGTATCAGACAATGGGGTGCAGTTCTGTTCTGACAGAATGGTGGAGTTCTTTAAGAAGTTTGGTATCAGACATTACAGAACGGCCCTCTACCAGCCTAGGGCAAATGGTTTGGTCGAGAGGGCGAACAGATTTATAAAAGGAGGGTTGCAGTTAGCCATGGGGTCAGGTCTAAATTGGCAGAGTGTTTTAAGGGAAATGGTGTGGAATTACTGCACGACCCCACATTCAGTTACCAGAGTTTCCCCGTTTATGTCCCTCAAGGGCAGGCAACCAGGGACCAAATTGTGTCCGGGATGGTTGGACTTGGCGAAGAGTACTTATGTGGACAGAACTAGGGTTATGTCACTTATAAGAGAGGCTCAGGATGAGTACATGGAGAGGGCAAATGCTGAAAGGAAGTCCAAAGTCATGACTTGGAAAAAAGGAGACATGGTTTATATTAAAAACCCTAGTGTATTGAGAGCAAATTCATTGGGCCCAAAAGAATTTCTGTAGTGAGAGGAAACGTAGCCATCATGGAGGGAGGTGAATGCTGGTCCATGTCAAGGTTGGTGAAATATAACAACAATGATCCGGTGGAGGGTAGTGGAAGTACTGAGGGTGACACTGATGATAATTCGTTATCTGGTTCAAATGCAAACAGGAGTGTAAGCAATAATGCATTAAAGGATAACAACGTGAATGGGAATTTGGTGAGAGTGAGGAGTAAACCTCTCTGGTTAAGAGATTATTATCTTGAATGATTTCAATTTTGTAAGGGAGGAGATGTGTTGGGTTAATGCTTTTGTTTCTGCAAGCATTCAGTTCTTGATGTTAACATATATCTGTATACACAATTATTTGTATGTTGCTAAATTCTAAATCTGTACCATTGTGAGGTAATGCATTCTCTCTAGAGTGTTACTCTCTGAGAGATTCTACAGGTGGTCAGTTGGTCCCTGCTGCCTGTGGCAGTGCCTGCTGTCATCTTCCTCTAATCCTAATAAATACGTTTAATTAGTTTTATTATCAGCCTGGCCCTAATTCTTAACATCTCCCATTGATAAGCTTCGGTGTGGTTGAGTGGATGAGCTGCAGTGATCTGTGTGTCCATTTTCGTGGGCCACAGTAACCACACCAATGCAGTTTCTTGGCCCTGGCGAATGCCCGGGGAGCAGAGCTGAATAGCTTTGGGATGGCACAGGAAGCGGCTCACCCAGACAGCTGCCTCCCTGCTCACCAGGGGAGAAAAGTTTAAGCATTCCTTGTTGCAAACAAAGGAATGCATATTCCGAACAGCCTCTGATGTGCTCTGGAGACACACACCCTGTGCCCCTCACTCTTTGTGTTGACAGCCTTTCAAGTGGGGGCAATTTAGAAGTGATGGCTCATTTAACAAGCCCCTGTTTTCACGCAGTATGTGCTTAACATGTCAGTGTTAAGAACTGAATAAGGGGTGTTTTTATTCTGAAGGCCAGCACAAAGCATCAGTTAGCTGACCAAATCTATGCATTCTCCCAAGAGAATTAACATGCCACACATACAACGTTTTAAACTATGTTCTTTATCTTCATGTCTTTTTATTTGACGCACCAAAAGGTTTTTTTCTCCATATGTTACTTTTTAGTTGTATAGCGCATCCCTGGGAAGGTTAACGTGTCATTTTCTTAAGTATTCTAGTGGCTGCTTTCGGACATGGACTAAATGCATCCTCTCAGCAGCAAAGGTCTTTTAATTTTCTAAACAAGCCAACCACTGCCCAGCGCCCACACCAGATGGCACCTGGATGTGACTTGGCACCTTGATTAGGAAATCCAGGTTCATTGTGTGTCACCATGCAGACAGTAGTCCATGGCAAATCAATGCAGTGATGTGTGCAGCAATGATTTGTGCGCCGCACAAGTCACCGCCGGCACTTGTGCCTGGAACATTGTGTATATGTGGCTGTGACAAGCATGCCATGCTGTGCCTGCACTTAAACCCATGAAGCAATCAAAGAAGTTGCCTCACATTGTACATCCACTGGGCCAAACGCCCTTTCTGCACTGCCACGCCATGAGTTTCACTAGCTGCAGGCCAGCAGTAATTAGATTATAATGCTAGCTCTGTTAGATAAAGCATGGACCTGTTAGTTTTTGCAGAAATAACCACTGAGGCCTGCGTAATGGTGAGGAGGTAGTGGCCGAGGAACTGTGGACCCTTTACCATGCACCAGAAGCCAGTTTTGTATAAAATGTTTCATCAGCTTATTATTGGTCAGGCTACAGTTTGGAAGAGGTACAATCCTTTCTGGGCATTGCTTATTGGGTGTCTCTTGTAGGGTTTCCTTTCCTGTGTACAGATGTAATTCCTTAATGTTTCTGTATTTGGGGCTGAGCAGGCTCCTGCTGAGACCCAGCCCCACGCGCAACCCTGTGCATTTTTCAATGTCATTCTTTAGGTCACGCCCATCAAGTCTTAGGCCACGCCCACCATGGAAGCCATGCCCTCAAATGAGCCCCCCCACTCAATTTCTTACCCCACTTAAAGCACTGGTTGGAGGGGTGGCTCTTGCGGTGTGAAACTACGTGGCCCGGCAAGTCCTGGTGGAGCCTTAGTTTCCAAAAAGGTTTCATAACCCGTGGAAGGATAATGCCTATTTCTCTGTGTTTTTTGTTTTTTTAAAATGTTTTTAGCAGAGCCATTAAACCATGTGGGCGCTTCTGCAGGAAGTCGGGGGGGGGGGGGGGGGGGTGAAGACCTCGTCTTGGGGTCTTCAGGTCACACAGGGCAGCTGAGTGGGCATTTACAGATTTTGGTTGGGCCTCGCCCGCTCAGGCTCTACCCTGCCTACGACCTCTGCGAACAGGGCAGATTGTGTTTTGCTTTAAACAAAAAAACGGTTCTTAAGAATGAAAACATTGTTTTTTTTTTTAATAGTTATGTCTAAATTGCTTTGGATCCGGTTTACTAAAACCTATTTATTTATTCATTATTTTTTTAGTTTAAACTGCAGTGTTCACCTTAATAACACGGTATTCTAATTCCTCAAAGTTACCACTATGTAGGCCAGGCCCAGCACTGGGGCCATGCTGCTTGTGAGAGCCCCACTCCATTTCTCACCCCACCTAAAGCACTGATCCTAGGGAAGGCTGCACTGGCACCTTGTGGGTACTGGAGCCGTGCAGGCTTAGTTTGGGGTGGGCGGCAGGAGTGGAGCGTTCAGCTACACACAATGCGTTGCCTGCAGTGGCGCCCCGCTGGAGATCTGGCGCTAGCCCGTTATGCGCAGCATGGGGTCTCACCAAGGGGAGGGGCACACGCCCTGCAACACCAACCCAATATTGCACAGCATCAAAGGAAGACTGCCCATGCCATTATTAAACCAAATTATCCTATACACTATCCAACGATGGCACATGCCCTGAAAAGTACTTTTTATGGCTAGCCGAGCAGCAAAGATGAAGACGGTCTAACTCTGAAGTGTCTCATGCTTCGACTTTGGCTGTGGAAGGGCCATGACCCTGGCTCTCATCTTGGAATGGGGTTGCTGGCTGTGGAAGGGCCATGACCCTGGCTCCCATCTTGGTATGGGGTTGCTGGCTGTGGAAGGGCCATGACCCTGGCTCCCATCTTGGAATGGGTTGCTAGCTGTGGAAGGGCCATGACCCTGGCTCCCATCTTGGTATGGGCTGCTTGAAAAAGTGTTTTTCTTGTTCAGTCATTTTAAACCACTTTCTTTCGTTACTGCTCGTGGAACTCGTGCATAAGAGGAAGCCTCTGGTATTGACATAGATTTCACTTCCGAGCAGCTCTCCGCTGTGGTGGAGATAACGAGCCGTGGTCCTGTGCTGTGCAGATGCCGGGAACATGTCCTTACTCTGCCAAAACAATTGCCGAGGCAGCAGCCTTCAGTAGATTAAGGAAAGTGGATTAAGTGCAGAGGAACACACTTTCTAATCTGGATGCTGGCTCGGCTCGCACAAAACGGCAACTCCGAGCTGAAAAGTAATTGAAAGTGGGCGCCTGCAGCCAGTGTACGTTCAATGCTGGCGGCAGCAGGTTCGATGCAGGCGCATGACAGTTCCAGTAATGCTAGCGGGAGCAGGAGAACCAGATCAATAGAAAGGGGTGGGGGATTTTTCCTCTCACTCTTGGATAGACCTCACCGCAGGGGCGCAGCGAAACCTGTGGTCCAGTAAGTTGAACCAAACTTTAAGAATATTGTAGGGATCAAAATTAAGATTGGATAAGCGGGAGCTAAAAGCAGCTCCTGGGTATCCGGCATTAACCAGTGGCCCGGAGTTACCACTGGGGAACGAGAAGCTAGTACATAGCTTTCCACAAATCTAACTTCCTAAAATGCACATTACGCATTTTGTTCATTATTTAAGATCCCTTCTTGCTTAAATATCGTGCATATGTGTCTTAATGTTTATATATTGTCCCAAATGAAGAGTTAAATCCACATTGGGGTGCGTGTTCGGCATCGGTTGTCCTGGGGAGCCTAAGAGTAGCTTCTGGTAGCTGTTGGTGTCAAGCTAACCAGGATCTTCTGGGCTGCAAGCGGGAGCAAAAGCTCCCCGCTCCCCCTTAATTTCCAACCGAGTAATCTTTGTGGTCTTTGGGTGGCATGAAACCCACCGGCGGATTCTCCTCCGTTCATCAGCAACCTTGACTTTCTCCAGCGGGACAAAGTGGTTGACGGTGATGAGCAAGGGCATCCTTCATTCAAGTTCTTAGTCAATGGAGTGTTGCGGCTCCGGTCATCGGCAGCACAGCATCTAGCTTTCCCTGCTTCTGGTCAACGCAGCTTCGATGGGCCTCAAGCGGTTACGGCAATCCTCCAAACCCTGGTCAACAATGGACTTTGATAGCCTTGATGTCCGGGTGCTGCTTTTCAAGATTCTTCGCTGGTCCCCCGTCTCCGGTCTGCAGCCTTTCGATGACTGACTTCCAGGGAGCCCTGGTGCACAATGGTCCCTCGTAGCTCGGGAAGAGGACTGCTAGCCAGGTCCTCTCTTGGATCAGTTTCTTGAAGGTACAGCAGCTTTCAGATTGCGTCGAAGAAAAATGGCAGTTAACCTTCTTTTGCCAGCTCAGCTTCGAGATCAAGCATCAAGTTCTGACTTCAGCTTCTGAACAATTTCCATCAGTGAGAGTTCCCCAGATATACTGTTTGGTCTCTCATTCACTCGGCTGGGTCACACTCGGGCAACCAATCATTCAGAAGGGCATTCATGCAGGCAGGTAGCCAATCACTGTGCATTCAGGTCATTCTTCTCCATCCAAACACTCGCAACAAGGAATGTGTATTGGGACAAGTACCCAGTCATTCAGCACTACACACTGCATTCATACCCGTTTCGGGCGGTGCTATCTTTTTGTCACATACCAGAAACAAGACACCCATAATATGAAATGCATATTGGTCACACACTCCATTCACCCATGTCCCACCCCAAGGGTGTACCCAACAACATACAGTCATTGGGAAGGCTCCAGCTAGTCTGGCCTGGACGTCCCCACAATACCATATATGGAACTTCCACCCAACAGCCAATCAGGGGAGGGGACAGAGTCAGGGCTTCCCAGGACTTTGGGAAAACAAGGTAACGGGCAATAGAAAGCAAGAGGCCACAGGGGCCATCTTGTCTCCTATCAGGAATCCACTGATTCCAATGGCAGGGCCTGGGTGTCCCAAAATGGAGGACACCCAGAGCACCTGTCAAATTCAGCATGGAGCTGCCACAGGCCCATACCCTGCTCATACACTAGGGGTTCAGGGTTGTACCCCCACCCATGGGTGCCATAAGGGTATCTCAATGGTCTGTTCGCCAAAGCAAAAAAAGGAAGAGCTGCACTGCCAGTAGTCCCACATGGACTCCTGTGCAGAAAATAACACGCAACACACATGATAAAAGGACTATAGGACAAGGACATGGAGGCCCTGTCCCTCCAATGCATGTCCAGCATCACAATTGGGAGGTGTGGATTCCATTTATTTTTTTACACTTGCATGAAAATCTCATGCACAAGTAAATATGTGGTGCAAACTCAATGTTCTGACCCCCCCTCACCCCCCCCCCCCAAGTCATTGAAGGATGCTTATGACTTCATCTCCCACTATCCCTAGCCACATAGTCTGTGGGAAAGCATCATGGGAGTTGTAGTCCAACTCACCCATGAAGTTCGACATATTGAGTAACTGTGCCCATGCACCCCCAAGACCTGCATTGCTGGAGCGGACCATGTTCCAGGCTCATGGTGCATGGGACTGGCTTTGGCTGGGGTGAAGGGGAAGGGGCACAGCTAAGGGGGGGGGCACAGCCCCCCCTTATTAAAACGCTGGCTCTATGAATGTGCCACCCCAAGAACCTCATCAGGTCACCCCTATAAAAAGTCTTGGGCTGCCCCTGTGAAGGGGGATGGGGGGTCCGAATTATGACTGGATCCTGACAGTCCACTCTGGACCAGGGGATAGGAAATGCCTGTCGCTGTCTGCAACCCTGGGGCACAGTCTGGCTGTTTTGTGGCTGGCGTTTGCTACACATCGAGCACAGGATGGCCCTTCTACATCTGGAGTATATATATGTAAGTGTAGAGAGGCGCTCCATAGCTCCCCGAGGTGGGTGAGCAAACTTTTGGCACTATAAAGCCCTGCAGTGCAGCTCAGTTTAAAATGGGAGAACTGGTCTTGGACTTTCATTCACCTTTAGGGTGGGAGAAGATTTTTTTTGTTTTTTGTTTATTAGAAAATATTGTGTTTTTTTTTTTTTTTTTTAAATGTTTCCCCTCATAAAATAATTTTAAGCAAAATGCAATCCAAGGGGAGAATCCAATTCTCCCACTTTCTGTTGCAAAATCTCCCTCGTAGGCAGTGGTCGAAGTGAGCGGTTACGGTGTTCCACTACTGTTACCGGCTCCAATCCCTTTTGCAACCATTTTCACCATTCCGGAACAGTTCTTTGTGAAGTTAAAGCACACTTCTCCATTTTACCCCCAGAAATCGGTTACGACTAAACTGAATCTCTTTCAACTCAATTGGCTGTCAACCGGCATGGCTCCAACCCTTGAAAAATGAGTTACATGGTGCTCCTTTCCTTCCTACTCTGTCCCCCGCCGAGGTCACAGTTCCACTACTTTTTTTGCTGCGCTTCTATCCCTTCTCGCAGGTACTCCTGAATGTTGGCATGCATGCTCTTGTGTTTAGCTAAATCCTGTGTTTTGCCCTTAATTTCCTCTCAATTGTTCCCTTGGGCCTTCTTCCAGCCCCTGTAAAATCTTCAAATCTAGGCAAACTCTGACCTTCCGTGTCTCCGTTTGATCGCTATCGCTTCCACACGAAGATTATACCAGAAGCCTTCAACCGGAAAGGAAGCCATTTTGCAGCATGAAGCTCTCGTGCTTTGCCTACTGCTGCCATCTAGTGGTTGGTTTGGAATAATCCTAATTGAGTTGCTAGGAGCCACCTAGTGGTGAAATTATAAACTCTCCTTCAGGGGAAAAAAAAGTTAATTCAAATTTCTCTCTTAAGTAACGGGTCGTCCCTCAGCGGCCCAAGCACCAGTTTAGGCTAGCCCTGCATGAATGCCCGTTCAGGGGATACCGTTGTGCACAAGAATACAAACCCCAGACTATCCGATCTCTGCATGACTTCTACTGCACAGGAGTTGCTGTTTCAGAGCCCAAGCATTGGGTGATTCTGTTGCATAAGGAAGGCCTGTGCACCGGGCCATCCTGTCCGTGCACGCTAGCCCATGCAACAGGCTTACTATCCTTGCACGACTGCCCATGCATTTGCTTACGCTGTAATGCTTCTGCGTTTGCAGGGAGGGTCCTGGCCATCTTGCTGGATTTCCTCTCTAGCCATATTGTTGAGGATGGTCTGATAATCGCAGTCCACAGAAGCATCCATGAACTTATTGCTGAATGATGGCTCGTGCGACACGTTGGGCAGCACATCGGACCAGTGTGAGATGCTGCGTTCCACCACAAGGGCTTTGCAGTCTGGTATACCGGCGATGGCATGTTTGTATGGCTGTGTCCCTGGTGTTTGATGGTAATATCTCATCCCTTCTTCCTTGTCTGGGTATGTCCCACACCTTGAAGGATGGTGGGAGCACCAGGGCAGGGGCATGGTCGTCTGAAGTCGGGCAGGTCTGCCTGATGAAGGATGGTGTAGCCCGCCGCAGGGATGCTCTATATGAGATTGGTGTAGCCCGCCGCAGGGATGCTCTAGATGAAGGAGGAGGAGGAGATTGATGTAGCCAGCCGCAGGGATGCTCTAGATGAAGCAAGAGGAGATTGGTGTAGCCCGCCGCAGGGATGCACTAGATGAAGGAGGAGGAGATTGGTGTAGCCAGCCGAAGGGATGCACTAGATGAAGGAGGAGGAGATTGGTGTAGCCAGCCGCAGGGATGCTCTAGATGAGGAAAGAGGATATTGGTGTAGCCCGCCACAGGGATGCACTAGATATTGGAGCTGTGCATGGACCTGGATCGAGCATTGGTCAGGCAGGTGGTTTGGTTGATATTTTGCCCAGGGTGGATTGTCTCATTGTTGGCACTGTTGTGGGTTCTGCCATGGGATGTAGCTGGCCTCAGTAATTTCCTGTGCCTCTTCTCTGATGCGTGTACTTGTCTGTTGCCAGGAAGAACTTTTGCAGGGTGCTTGTATCTGCCTTGAGGAGTCTTAAGCAGTGGTCCTTGATCTCCGGTCCAGACTCCTAGGTCTGGAGTTCAGAAGAGGCATTGTGGATGTGAGGTCTGTTTTGGGTGACATTACGAGTGCTTCAAGGCGAAGGGTCAGTTGTGGATGCGAGACATCCCTCTGTGTCCCTGTTCCATTATTCGGGGCAGGTGCCTTGGCATCAGTAGGCTGATGGGACCTGGGCATTTGATGAGCATCAGAGAGGGGGGGCAACTGTTTGTTCAGGGGAGTCCATGTCATGGTGGGTGTGGAGGAGTGACTGCATTATTCCTGAATGATCCTGATGGCTGGTGGGGTACCATAGGAGGTAATCTGACCAGGAACCCTTTGTGGATTGGTCCTTTTGGCTTCTCTTACTTCGGAGTCCGGCTGCTCTGACTCCGTCTTTACGGTTCCTAGTGGTATTTCAGCTCGGCCCACACTCTACTGCTATTACTCCAGGAAAGGATATCATGGGGTTGATCAGGTAATGCAGCGGGTCACAGCTGCTGGTACGTCCAGGGTCTTGAGTGAGGTCACTGCCTCTCCAGCTGTGCGAGGGGTCTCTGACAATGGAGCACTCTGGACTGCTGCTTATTGCCCGCCTTCAGGAGCAGCTGTGTAGATGGGGGCCACGCCTTGCGGATGGTGGCAGGCTTTTGCTCTGTTTTAAGTAGCCCACGGAGGCAAGTTCCATTGTTTCCGACGCATGCAATGTTTTATGCCACACTGGAGAGTGGCAGTGAGTTGTAACCAGGAGCAGATTGGATATCACAAGGTGGGTCATCGAATGTCTGAGCCAAGGTGCAGATATCAGACGGGTGTAATTTGTGGGGAAAATGCCATGGTTGAAATATTGCAGTGCAAATAGCCCCTGGAGTGTCTATCCAAGGAGTGCAATACAGCGCAAATGGAATGGTGCAAGGATTGCGGCTCAGCCAAGTATAGACGGGACCAAATAACTGGGGGTAAGGCGGGGAAATGGCAAAAGGGTGTCATCTGGAGCAAACAGTGGTGCAATCAGAGTGCAGTCAGGAGGGGATATCGGACTGGTGCAGTTATCGACATGGTGCGAGTATCCGCGTGGTATAGCCAGCATCGAATGACACCATGCTGCCAGTATCGCCTCACATTGCAGAGAACTGCAGTTGACCTTTACTGGATTGCCGTAGATTCCCTGGCACTCTGTGTTGCCGGGTTGTGCGTGCTACAGGTTTTCTCAGAGCGTGAAATGAAATGGTGCACTATCCCGGCTCGCTGCTACTGCTTATGAGCTTAATGTGGATTTAGAATGCATGAGTGCACGCAGTGAAGAAATTGACATCCAAGTGTCTTTCTTGGAAAGGTAGCTTTCATTGTAGCAATCGCTGTTTGTCAACCAGTAATCCATGCATGTCACTGACCCCAGCACAGTTTGCTTTTCCTTGCAGGGCATGCCTGGTTCCTAGGCTCTGTAGTAGCCTTTCTACCTAAAAGAACCTATAATTAATCCAATTCTCTACCAGTCTTCTTTCCACATCTCCAGGTTGTGCCCTTTCAGTTAGCGAAGCGTGGCAAGGTTTTATCAAGTCTGTTGCCGAGGATTATTGTATGTCTCAAACATTGGTTTTGCTTGTTCGCTCAAAAGGGCTCGCAATGCTTGAAACCTACAAAGCCGCCACATGGTGCTGTGCACACACCAAGCAAGCCAAGGGGTGGTGTGGAATTTCCTTGGGGTGAGTAGTGAGTAGCTCCATCCACTGTGAGACGAAGATCTACAGGGATTTGGTTTCTGAACTGTTAGAATGACTCTCGCGTCATCATCCTGTTAGTTGAACTGCATTATTCTGGCCACCGTTCTTGGCACCCAGCCAGGAAGGTCTTTTCTATTGGGTATTAATTGCGTATGATCTGTGATGGAATACGTGTGGAATTGGAGCGGTTTTCTGTGCTTGCGCTACCGCTGTCCCACATCCTGGACATGAGTACACTGGAGGCTCGAGGCAAGGGTGCATGTGTGCTGCTCGCTGGATTGCATGCCTCGGGTGCTCATCCTGCAGGGCGACCAGAGGTTCTCTGCAATGACAGACCCTCTCCTGAGACTTAAGCAGCCACTGGCTGTTGGGAGTGTGCAAAGCATGTCTGCATGTAGTGTCTGGGTGTGTACATAAATGACTTGCCTGTAGTACTGGTTTGGCAGTTGGCCCTCTGCTACAGAGTTTGGAAGCCTGACACATACGCTGTCAAAAAGCGAGGCTAAGATACCACTGTTGCAGGACTGGCTGCGGAAGATCTGGGAAATCCTAGCCCTCGAGTGGGCAACTATGCCATGAACAACAATATGGCCAACTTTGCAAAAGACTGGGGAGAAACTATGGCCTTCCTCAAAGACGATTTACGGGTTGCATGGTGCCCTCAGCCCCTAAAGACTTTTGGATTTACAATAAACTTTGGCGGTTGGCTCATGAAAGGAATGGACCAAGGACAACGCAGAAGTCGTCCTGGGGAGTGGGCAGGGGGGCAGTTGGGGAATGGTTTAAAATGTTGTAAAATCAATAAAAAGAGTAAAAAAATAAATAAAAGCGAGGCTAAAAACCATGGTTTTACCAGAAAAACCATCATACGATGTAGGAGGGGATTCCCCCACCCCCCATTTGCACTTCTCCAGACCATTCAGGTGTGTAAGCCTAAGCACAGCCGGCTTTTGCTGGGCTGTACTGTTTGCAGTCTTCCTCCAGCTATACATTTGTTTCATTTCTGGGGCTTGCGGATCTGTTAAGACCCATATGCTATGCATATTCTATCATCTTTTAACACCCAGGCGGCCAAATCTACCGATCCCACCCCATGTTCCAAGCAACATGATGGCAGCCTCCACGCCCCGTCTTCTCCCCACACTCCCTTCATTTCAATTTCCCGTCCCTCGCACACCCAGCCACCTTTATTACTTCAGTGACGCCCGTCGCTGCTGCCGCCCCTCCGTGTCCCTCCCGCCCCCATGGAAATGGAAGAGGTGCTCCGTATGGAGTCCTGCCTTCCTGATCCATGGCAGCCATCTTAAAGCATTCTATATCCGTGAACGGGACATCACATCACGAGGCTTCCCGTTCATTGGAACCAAATGCATTGTTCATAGCACACCAGTTTTCCAGATTGCAAACCCTGGGTGCTTATAGCCATAACCACCCATTTCATGGCCTGGAACAGGGGGGGTGGGGTGTAATGAGTTGTTATGGCCTTATGGCTCAAGTGGTTGGTCCGGGATATTGGAAGCACTTTACTTGCAAAGTAAAAATAGGCATTGCTGGGGGTGTTTGTTCGCACTATCCCTCTTCTACTTGTGTAAGAGCTTGTAATGCTTCACTGTGCCTTTGCCCCCAGATTGTTTTTCTTCACCATCAGATGGTCACAGGAGCGAGGACTGAGCTCGAAGGACAATTTAAGCTTCGACCATCCTGATATCGTATGCAGCACAGATCCAGCCTTGATTCTTTCAAAGCGGTTCCGCACTGTCACTGTTGGGCAGCTGGCACATCCCATCCCCGCCCCCACCCTGTAAGGGACCGGGGGTGGTCTGTACTCCTGCTCTCTATATGGTAGAGGAGGGGCACAGAGGACCCCAGCCAAGATTCTCTATTGTGGTAGCAATGGACGAGCAATCAAGGCCTAGCTTCTCAGGAGGTGATGCAGGCTGTTTCTTAAGTACAGTGTAGTCCCCAAGCCCCCACAAAGGAATGTCCACACACTGTATTACTGAAAACAGTCTTTATATAATTAATATTCAAGGTTATACACAATCACAATAACTCACTTTGTGCTCAGTTATCTATAAGGGCAAATATATACAGGTCTATGCGGTACCACAATTACTATTAAACCTCTTTAAAGTGGATCAACTGTACAGTTAAATGGCACACAGATCAGTTCATAACGGAAACCAACAATAGAGGTAAGAGGAAGGCAGTTGGTGAGAACAATTGGCAAAATACTGGCCCCTACCACTAGACACAGTTGTGTGTGGAGATCCCCACCCCGGCAACCTGTAGAATAAAGATATATCACAAGCCCAGTCCATATATTGTTCACAAGAGACTTTCCAATAGTTCTGCAACCACAAAGTACCTTGCGTTGTAGCGTTCCTTGTCAGGGAATCGACGGCCCTTCTTGAGTGCCCTCCCTTTAAGGCAGGAGTCACGGGTCGTCAAACGTCTGGCGAAGAACACGGTGAACTATGGCGGTGAAGTGGCAGCTTCTTTCCTAGCGGTGCTCGACGGGGAAGCGTAAACGTCCTGTAAGGAAGAGGTGTGCGGGGCACTTCGAGGTCGATAGTTCTGAACCGCAAAGAGTTTGAAGAACTGTGGCCCAGCAAGGGCATTGAGTCGTCTGCATCTATGTGGTCTTTGGGTGGCCGGAAACCCACCGGCGGATACTCCTCGGCGCATTGACGGTCGGGCCTTCTCCAGCAGGATAAAGCGGGCGGTGATGCAGACGAGTGTCCTTGGATCAAATGAAGTTCTTAGGCAAACGGGAGCATGGCAGCTCCAGTTGGCAACGGCGGTCATCGACAGTGGCGGACAACAGTCCGGGCGCTTCTCCTTGGGATTCCGCGGCAGTCCCCATCTCAGGTCGACAGCCTTTCGAAGGTCGGTCTACCAGGGAGCTTTGGCAAAGATCAGCTGGTGCACGATGGTCCCTTGTAGCTCGGGAAGAGGGCCCCTTACCAAGTCCTCTATGGGTCAGTCCTTGGAGACACAGCAGCTTTCAGATTGATGGAGCGTAACAGCAATTCTTCTCTTCCAGCAGGGCTTCAAGGTCAAGCTTCAGTTACTCGTCATAGTGGAACACAAGTACCGGAAAACAACCATCTGAGGGTGTGGGCAGCAAGGATCTTTGTGTACACCTGCACACATAGAATAGTATGACCGCAATGTCCCTGTCGACGTCTATTTTTACTTGGACATTAACTTGTAATACTCCAGGCCAGCCACTATATTGGGAAATATACATGGCATGTGACTGTAAACAGATTCAAGCACCAGAAAGACTATTGCTGGATAAACGCACATATATATTTTCAGTGAAGAAACATTGGTAAAGGGATGTTATGGTTACAGCACAAAATAAGTGTTTTCACTGAATTTCAAAGGTTTTAAGATGTTTCATGTTGCAGCACTGTAAGTTATAATTCCTGTTTTAATATACATGAAGGAACTATGACACTGCTTTAACATACTTTAGCAGTGCATACTGATGTCACTTGGCGCAGCACCTGCTGAGGATGCACGTTATAACTGAATTGCCTGTGAGGCTTGACCAGGATCCCTGCCCCACACACCACCCTCTATCCTTTGGACCATGCCTGCAGGCTGGTCCAGTCTCCAATGGGACTGTACGCCACTGGCCATGCCTTGCTGCCATGGCCAGCAACTGCTATCTATCTCTGCGGGCTTGTGCTTCAGCAATATTGCAGGCCCCGCCAACCAATACAGTAGGAGTTGAGCTGGACAACTTAACCATAATACACCTTTTTAATGTTTTTTTTTTTAGTGTATTTCAGTGTTTTATATCTGAAGGTTACTTTCTTTTTCCAGCCCTGCTATAGTAGAGATTGGGCCCGGCCTGTGACCATAGTCCAGTGGTCGCTATTCAGATTGAGGGCCAGTGCCATTGACTTGCCGCCCTGGACAGTGGGCATGGGCTTTGGCCATGTTTTGGCTGTACTAAGCATCTCGGAAGACCTTGGCCTTGCCGCAGCCAAACCCAATGCACTCTTTACACATACGCAGTTCCTGGTTGCATTGGCCAGGCTGTCTGGGGCATGGCAGAAGTCCATCTGCCATAGGTACAGGTACCAAAGATATATCACATTATTTCTTTTTTTGGTACCTATATTGTGGCACCTATGAATGGGTAGTGGGGAGAAGAACGGATTAACACTAAATTTCTAAAAAAACTGTTTTGGGCCTTAGCCGAGGCTCCTTGTGCAGGTTTGGTGACTGTCCAGCAGTTCAGGCTGTAGATGTGACAAATGACTTTCCCCTTAAAGTCCATTTGAATTTTGGAAAATCCGAGAGTACTCCATCTATAACTTTGAGACCCTTGGACGAAACCGCACCAAACCCTCCAAAAAGATTCTTTGCAAAGTTTCCTACACATTCATCGAATGGCACAAGGTATCGGCCACCCAAAAAGTGTTCTTCCTATGGAGAATGCAACTGAACCGTAACGGTGCGGTGTCAGATATACCCCTGTCGACGCCGTTTCGTTCAAAAACAATGTAATACTCTGTACCAACCACTGGATGGCGGCCTATGCATCATATGTGATTGTGAGCAGATACAAGCCACAGAAAGAGGATTACAAGGTACTGTTCGATATATATCCTCAAAAATGTGTCCAGTCCGTGAACATCACAGTATGTCTGCAAACATAGAAAAAGAAAAGTCTTTGTTCTGCCCTTTTTCAGCGTATTCCATCCTCCCCACCCATCGCCTCCACAGGTTTTCATTTGTAAGGCCAGGGAAATGTTGTGTTTTTAAAAAATATGTTCTCAATGTGGACTACGGGTGCAGTTTACAAATCTCACATTGGGCCATTTGAAAATGTTTGCCTTGCCTAACGTTTCTCAATTAACCAATCTGCACATTTTATTGATGTCTGAAAATGTTACGCCCCACCTCTGAATGGTCCAGAGGCATCCGCAGACACAGAATCAGGAAGTCCACCGACTGAACCAAGATATCAAAAAAATTATTTATACCTAATTTTTGGGCAATTAAAAAAAATCTGCAAATTTGCAAAAGCACTCTTTTAGCACCAGGCTACTCCTCTCTCAAGCTTGGTCCAAATCCATCCAGCGATTTGGGCTGTAGCCACATGCACTCTGCACTTGTCCTCCCCTCACCCCCCATTAAAACCTATCCGGATTTTGTGACTAGACCCCAGTAAATTGTCCCACCTGACAAAACTGCCCCAAACTTTCCAAAATCATTCAGTCTCATTTTTCTGTGTGCAAAGTTTTGTTGAATGGCACCAAGTTGTATAAGCCGCCCAGAAAGTTCACTTGATATGGGAAAGCCAACTTAACCAGAACTATGGGGTCACTACAACCGACCATGTAAAAATAACTATAATATACCAGATGGTACCGAAATCTGCAAACACTTATTTACTTGAAACCATGCCTGCACCCTGCCACAAATGACAGAAAACATGTTGGTTCTTGTTTCTATGGAGCTCTGAAGGTACCAGTTTCCGTCTTGACTGTCTGGAGGCTTCATCGCCCGGGTGCCGTCCATTGCAACATGTATTCCTTCAATGATTGGCTGCAAGCAGCTTCATTGCATGCATCTTTAACCCCTTAAGTGCTGAGGGTGTCTATGTTCGTCCTGAATTCCCATAAGAAATCTTTGCAGGCGGTGGCGCAGTTAAGTTTAAGCCGCGCTTGCACCCTGCTACAAATCTAAAGAAAGCCTGTTCAAGTTGATTATTGCCAGCAGGGCAGTGAAATCTTCTGGCAGTGTTCGGTTTTATTTTATTTGAAATTTTCTTTAGAGCTGGCCCTCTCCCAGAGAGTCTTGGAGCGCCTGTCCTGGTTTAAAGTTTGGAAAGGTGGGAGTTAAAGCGGAATGCTTCCAGGGAATGATGAGATCAGGACAGGCAAGTGGTAGTGTAGGGGGGGCAGGGCCGTGTGGAGGGAAATGGCTTTCTGAGGCTCTTTCTGAAAGTGGTGATGGAGGCTGCGGTGCGTATGTGGAGAGGGAGGGTGTTCTGTGGCCACTGGGTAAATGCTTCTTTGTTGGGTGCATGTGAGTTTGCAGAGTGGAATGTGTAGGTGTTGGTTGGCTTGTCTGATGTTTGTGTGGGTGATGAATTTGAGTTTGTCATCAAGGTAAGATGGAGTTTTGAGGTGTGTGGCTTCGAATACAATGCAGTCCTTTTACAGTCTCAGCAGGATAGCTCAGGGGCAACATGCTCGCCTTGGAAGCAAGACGACAGAGCAACACAGGTTCGATCCCCGGGTCCGCGCTTGGAAACCTCCTGGGTATTAAGTGCGTTATAAATAACCTATCATATCCTAAGGCAATTCTCTGGGTGTGGGGGGGGGGCAGTGTAACTTGGCAAGAGTGGGGGTGATGTGTGCATGATTGGGTAGCAGGAGGATGAGCCTGGCCACTGTTTTGTATGGCTTTCAGGGCGCCAAGGGAGCTTTTGCTGAGTCCATTGAGGAGAGTCTTTCCTTACTCCAGCTTGGAAAGAGCCAGTCCTTGGACTGCAGTGAGGAAGTCATCAGGAGGAAGGGTAGGTCTGATTTTGCAGTGGTGAAGTTGGAAATTGCATGTTTTGGTTACAGCAACTCTGTGGCGTGTGTGGAGGAAAGGTGTGTGTCGATGGTGAGGCCAAGGCATTTGACAGAAGTGGAGAGGGATGTGTGGATTGTCCACGGTGAGTTCTTGCATCCAGGGGGTGAGGTTGAGTTTCACCCTTGGCTGCAGAGGAGGAGGTAACCTGTTTTGAAAGGGTTGAGTTTGAGGAAGTGGGTGTCCATCCATTTGGTGATAGTGGAGAGACATGTTTTGAGGGTGTGGCGTTGTGAAGGAGGTAACATTTGGAAGTGTATTTGTGTTATCTGCATTTTGGTGGAATATGGGCGTTGTTTGCCAACTGTCTTCCCAAGGGATTCAACACGTAAGTTGAAAAGGAACAGAGATGGGGAGGAGCCTTGTGGTATCCATACTTGACAGGGGTGGGGGGGGGGTCTCTGATAGTTAAGGGGGAATCGAGACTGTGTATTCTGAGGTGAACCACTCGTTTACAGTGCGAGAGCTTAATCTTATGAACTAGGATGTGCTGTAGAATGATGTGGTCAATTATGTTGAAGGCTACAAAGAGATTGAGGAGTACGAGTAGTCCGGTGTGTCCTTTGTATGCAACACTATGGAGGTAATACTATGGAGGTAACTGGGGATGTGAAGGTAACTGGGGATGTGAAGAGTAGGGGGTCTCGGTGCAGTGTCCAGGTCGAAAGCCAGATGGGAATGAGTCGAGTAGGTTGTTTGTGGTAATGTGGTGTTGCTGTTGGTTAGTGACGGTGTTCCATGATGCTGGCAAGGTATGGTAGGATAGTAATGGGGCGCTAATTTTCAGGGAGCGTGGCGTCGAGAGATGTTTTGTTTGGAGGGTGAGATTTCTCGTTGAGTGCAGTGACGATGATGGCGTGCAAGAGACGGGAGTTGATTATACTGATCCAGACGGGACCTAGGATGGCATAGCACTTGGAGGCGGCTTGAGGTGGGCGTGCATCGTCTAGGAAGTGTGCAGGTTTCGTTTTGGCAGTGAGGGTCGGTGTCAATGGGGTGGAGGGTGGGAGAGCTGTCCTGATGATAGTGTTTTGGAGTTGAAGTAGTTCATGAGGGAGTTGCAAAGGCAGTGGACTTGACAATGTTGAACAGTTTCTGTGCAATTGGAGTTCCTGGAGATAATAATGGGTGGCTTTGGCATTGCGTACCGCTGTTTTTGTATTTGTTGCAACAGTGCAGGAGTGGTGACCTATTTGATGGGCATGGGTTCTTTTGCAAGGCTCATTCTAGGCGTCCAGCTCCTGCTCGCTGGAGAAGAGTGAACCGTTGAGCCATAGTTTGTGGTGCTTGTTATGGGGTTTTGTAATTGGAGGGGTGCAACTTTGCAGAGTGCCTGTGGGAGGATGGTGTTGTATTGGGGAGTCGGATGGAAGGATGTGAATGTGGGGAGGGCCGGAGTGGTAGGAATGGTGCTAAGCCGGTCTGTAATGTTTGGTTTGTCTGGCTGGGGGCGAGCGGGATGTGGCAGGTGGTGGGATTTTGTATGGTGGTGTCAGTGGACAGCAGTGTGTTCAGATCACGATGCCCAAATTTGACGTATCCAGAGTCCTGATTTTTGCTTGCGATGAAAAGGACCAGGGTGTTGCCAGCGAATCTAATTCCATTATAAAATGGAAACCTTTACCTTGGGGGTTGCTCCATAAGAACAATTGTAACATATTTTCTGTAATTTGAGTCCGGTTTAAAGATGTATAAAGAAACAGTGAACCCCTCTAAGAACGCTTATTCTAATTGTGTTTTTGTGTGTGCTCAAATCTTCTGATAACTTGTCACATATGTAGGTGTGTGCTTCCTTATTCATTTCAGTTGGTTTTTGGTTGGGTAGTAAATCATCTGTAGAAAATGGCTTCTTCTCTGATGTTAACTCATCTCATAACCTGTCAATTTACCAACTTTGCAGACAATTTACTAACCCCAAATCTCTCTTGTTGGATTATAAAATAACACTGCTTTACTGCCAAATTGACCCAATTGCACCACTGCATCTCTCGCTCTCTTTTCCAGACTTTCCAGAAGCTTCCAGACTACACCCTGGTTCCGGCTGCCTGTACTGAAGTGGCAAAGCTCGGTGGCGCCCTCTCCTCGTGCTCTCTGCTGATCAACAAGAAGCTGGAGTTGTAGCATGTGCCAAGTGCTGCCAGCTTCCTGTCCTTCATACCCCCGCCTCGTTAGACATAACCACAATTCTCGCCCCCATGTATCCGATTCTTCCCATGGACTCGGCCGCCCCCTCGGCCAATGATTCCCCACATATCATGGCTCAACTTTCCCACTAGCCTTCCTCGGACAAACTCTTCCCTCTGTCGGACACTGGGATGCGCTTCCTGTTTCCTGTGCAGAACAGGCCTTCACCTGACATGACGGAGTCATGACTTTTTGTTTTGTCTATACCTTACACTTGGTTGCCTGTTTCTTAATATTTGGGGACCTGATTCCTGTGGATATGGGGGGGGGGGGGGAGTGTATGTTTTGCTGAAATTGGTAAGATTTTCCTTGTACACCTCACACCACTTTCCCTTGGAGATTTCATGTTTGTGCCCCCTCCCGAGGCAGTCCCTTCCTCTTTTTCCGACCTTGAAATGTACATAGCTGCCGGGATTGTGGTTGGGGTGGGATGTGACCACCTTATATATATATATTTTTTTGTTTAGCCATTCTGTGCTTTTCATTGTGCCATTGTTCTATTGTGCGCCACATCTCCGTGTGTATGGGTTGAAGAATACTTCACTTGAGCAACATGCACAGGTGAGATTAAATTGTAGTCTATGTAGAAGGGCTCGACTAGGCCTAGGGAGCTCCATTTCCCCAACTCCTCCCACGCTGTAACTTGTCCAAACCATGCACTGCCCCGTAGCCTATCCTGGCTGGGCCCCACACTGTAGCTTGACCCGACTAGAGCCGTGGTGTAGCTTGCCACAAAAACCTGTTTACAAAAGAAATAATCAAATTCATTGTGCATCTTAAGGTGTTCACTTACATGCAGGATTGAGCTCTTTTGTAGCAGGGCCTTGATGTTAGGATGAAGATGTCGGTGTCCTCTGATTTCTAGAAATCTCTGTGAAGGGCATGGTCTTTGCCATTGCGTGGGACTGGCAAAGGCATTTGTTTTGTATTTTTGTGCTGTGGAGCATTACAAGAGATGGCGGTTTCCCCCGAGCTGTAATGCCCCACCTTTCCCCTGGACCCCCTTCCACTATATTCTGGTGCTCTGTGAAGTGGTTGGATTCTTAACCATTGCTGGTCTGGTCTCTGGCCATGTGGCCTCTTCTGAAGGGCAGTTTTGAGTGTAAAATGACGCTTTGGTAACATGCTTTCTGCTCCTTTCTTGAATGAATTAATAAAGTCGTATTGAATTCTCAAGCAGTTGTGTGGGGTCTTTCATTCAACCTCATGTACCTTCATCGGAAGACCCCACCGGTCCAGAGTTCAAGCCCACATCAACTCGGAGGGCCGAGGTCTCTGATATCGGACCACCTTGATCCCGCCTTCGAGGTGAGTAGTGTCCTGCCCTACCTTGTGTGGTGAACGACCGAGGTGTAAAAGAAATTGCTGATGTGTAAGAGGGAGAGGAAGCGTGAAATAAAAAATGTGATGAATGGAGGAACATGGGGGGGGGGGGGGGGGGAGTTCAACGCCATGGCGCGATATAAGTACTGATCCATCCTTGCCGATGCCCATTTGTTTAGTGTAGGCAAAACGATTGCATTAGAGTAAAGCGCGCTATAAATTCAAATAAACAGACAGATGGGGTGAAATGACGGATGAGGAGGGACACAGTTATTAGGTGGTGTTTGCTTATTTGCCCACCCATTCACTGCCCATGACCCTGCTAATCCCTATGGCCATTCCGTCCCAGCTCCCACCCCTCCCAAAACACTGCCTCATGGGAACTCTTTGAGCTCACTTTATTCAAGCCTTACTGTAAAACTTTGCACTCGAAAGCACCTGCCAGTGTTTTTGAAAGGCAATCTTCTGGGAGTTAATCACTTATTCGAGTTGTAAAGGCACTACTGGTGTAATACGAATGTCTTTACCGGGTCTGCCTTCAGCCAGTCTGTAAGCACACTGCGTATCCTTCACTGAAGCCCTGCTGAAAAGGAGCATCGGGAAAGCCAGTAGTCTTGGCTTGGGTAATAAGTATTCGGCATTTGCCCGGCACTGCTATTGGCACCGTCTTGCACCTGCTACCATCAATGGCCAGTTAATACCGCTACGGCAGTGCTTCTCCCAAGCCTACACAAAAGCCCAAACTGTTACAGCACATGTTTTGGGGTGGTTTTAACTTTGACACAACCCTTGATGTCTCCTCTCCCCTCTGATATTGTGTGTTAAAATCACTTCCTTTATGCAGAGTTGTACATTTGCACCCCCCCCCCCCCCAAAGCAGTTCAAGTTACAAGCGATTTAAAAAAATAATTTCACATGTTTAATACACCTAAAACAAATGCCACACAACTCCAGTCCTAGTGGCAAGGTGAAGATTGTGGGTTGGGGGGGGGTGGGGGCATGGGGGTGTATTCATAAAACCAATGCAAGCGGGGGGAGGGGGGTATTAGCCCAGGCACTTTACAAAAAGGATTTACAGGAACTGATTATCAAAAACACAGTTAAACGCCATTAATAGAACAGAGCAGAATTCCCACCAACCTCCTTATCTCCTACCCCTCCCCCCACTCTTATGCAAAAGAATTTTTCTCCCTACCACTAACCTTCTTTTGGTGATGGCCTGAAACCTTCCTCATCTCGCACACTGTTTGTGGGGGTTACCCACCAAGCCAAAGCCATAACCTCTCTTGCTTAAGAGCCATGCCTAAAAGCAGTGCAGGACTGTGCCCCCTTGTAAAGGGGCATCTCCTGACCACACCCAATTGCATCTCGCAACCAACTATGGTGCTACCATTTGAGGGCCCCCAGCCCCTTAGTGCAGCCCCTAAATCTGTCTTTGTTCAGATGGTGGCTGCTGATGGCCGCCCCAGTGTCTTTCCGGCAACATAGCTGCAGCTTTTGGGGTGAAGCACTGGACCCCGATGCCCGTTCGCCACATGTGATGGGCATTCAAAGCGACCTCCTTCCCTGGGTCTAACCCTTCTCTTTAAGTACCCAGTGCACCCGGGTCCCACCAGCTTCCTATATGCTCTGGCGTACCTCGCGGGTAGATCGCGATCGCGCTATTTGACTCGCATGTGAAACGGCCGAGTGGTCGACTGACTGGCAATCCAATATCTATCCACCAGTACAACCACACTCTGTTCTGTCTTGGAGTGCCATTCGTGATCTGCTGCGGTGTCCAGCATTTTCCTAATGTAGCCCCATAGTCGGTTTGAGGAATTGTGGCTTCAGTAGGGCACCCTAGGCCCTCTCGTTATGGACATGCCCGCGACGTCAACAAATTCTCTATCCCGCCATCACGTGGAGAAGTATGCAGAGCTTTGGGATTTATACTATTAACAGGAAAGGCTTTTGTGGATCAACTAAGCTGCACTAGATCCCACCGTCCCGTTGACCAAGTAAAGCTGGCAGACATCCCTTCATTCATGGGCACTAACCATTGCCTTGCATCCTTGGGTAAGTCTTTCTTTGGGTTTTTACTGTATCCCTTCCTCGATTTCAAGGGCCACATTAACGATCTCCAAATCCTTCCAGCAACCAGTACTCCCAAAAAAAAAATCAAACTACCTCTGGTCTTTGGGCTTTTTGGTTGCTTGATCAACCCCATGATCGTTGCTTGACCAACCCCACGATCGTTCCCAAGATTGAACCTGGGGGCGTTGTCTTGGATGGTCTCCAGTGCTACTCCTCTCGCCAGCCTGTGCCCACAACCCTACTCTCGCCCGCCCTCCCCATCCCTCCATTTAAGCTGCTGGCCTTCTAGAGCCCAGAAAATTCGACCATGTCAACTCTGCGTTAAACTCCTAAACTCTACTGGTTTAACCCGTATCTGCTACAAGGCTAGAGACTTGGAGGCTCTCCAGCTCAAGACTGTAGTGTTAACTTGGGAGTGACCGCTACGGCCAGTGTCGATGGCCACCTCTGCCGAACCCAGCCATCCCATGTCCAGTTGAGTCCTTAAGCCGCCGTGGTTCACAATGGCACCTATGACCACTTTCTTGGACTGCTGTCCATGCCCGGGAGACTGGAGCACCTGGAGTCCTCGACTCTAGCATCTGCCAAGCCCTGCATGTCAATGGAGCCCATTTTCAACTCCTTGGTTCAAGAGCTGGTTTCTACCACTGCCTTGATCACCATTGTGTTGTCTTGTAAGAAGCTGCTAGCGTTGGTGCGGAGCAGGTCAAGCGGGACGAACTCCGGGATGCCGCTGGCCACGTTCATGGCATGTTTGGGCCTCTGGAAGGAGGAGGTGCCAGCCGACGGGCGGAAGGAGGTAGAGACGTGCTGTAGATTTGATTGATCCAATAACAGGAACACGACCTACGGACAAATCGCATAAGACATTGTTAATCACATGCAACAAGGCGGCACGATCACCAAAAAGCCAACAGATAACTTTGCAAACAAGACCAAGTCCTTGCCACAGGCTTTGGAGAATGATGGTCTAGGAGGCACCAGGACGGCCCTGCCACCTGCATCCTCTCATTGCCTGACCGTAATGAGCAAAGCTTGTTGGCAGCGGCGCCTAGTGGCCAGTCGAAGCATGGTCCATTATCAGAGGCTGAAGTCTGCCTTTTGGCCACAGGGGGGCACTTGCACAGTGTCTGTTTATAGGCAGCAGAGCCACGCCATCACCCACCTTATGCATGAACGGCCAGACCAGCTGGAAGTCGTACTCTCCTTTCATGAGGACGAGGAAGAGGGACAGGTGGGTCCCGAAGCCCGCGCCGTCGCCGTTCAGGAAGACTTTCAGGCACAGCTTGTACCCGTAGCGTCCTGTGAAGAAGGCTGCAGGGGCGAGATGGAGAACGCAGTCAATCAGGTGCCCGCCACCCCGACTCCTTACATCACCACTGCATCACCCCCCCGCCCCCTCAAGTGCTTAATGAGGGGCATTTCTAAGGCAGAAGGTGTGAAATTACAACCCCCCCCCCGCCCTGTCAATGTTTACAAGATTAGCGGTGTTGCTAGATCGGGGAAGATCCGGGCTACGCTCATGTCGGAACTGTCAGGACTCGGGGCTAGCTAGCCTTTTGGTTGACGCCCCTGAGCTTCTATCTGGGGCTACAACCAAAAGACTTGGGGCTATAGCCCACCTTGCAAGGCCTCTGCCCAGATCACACGAATGACCATCCTTGAGGAGAGCTGACCTCCCTGCAGAATAAAACCTTGGGGGTAGGGCCTCTTTTATAATGTTTGGGGCGGGGGACTTATACTTCTCTCCTGTAGGGTTTCCTGCAACTCGTAGCATCTAGGCACTTGGTGAAAATAGGGGGTACTGGGCAGATTGTGGCCCCCACCCCAATTCTGAGTACATCAAACTTAATTTGAACTGTGACGAGCACGTTCTATCCTTGGGGCCTCTGCTTAGACTCTTTGAAAGTTGCATCTAGAAGTGTGCCCAATTGCATCTCTGGGAATTTAGAAGTGTGCCCAATAGCCTCCCTCTGAATGTTGCATCTAGAAGTGTACTGTACGAAGTCGAATTATATGAAGTGCACCTACTAGCGTGCCCTAACTAATCGTATTAATATAAGTAGCAGTATCTCTGTGTAATCTAGAACCTAAACGGCGACTAATAATCTAATACAACGTTGATTTAGATTCATGCATAATACCCTCCCTGTACAATAGTGAATTGAAATAAATCCACCCAATAGCTTGCCCGACTGAATCCTATTAGTAAAACTAACAGTATAGCTGTGTAATATAGAATCTAAAACGGTGACTAATAATCTAACCCCCCCTCTAAGCAAATCGAATCTTGAGGCTAATGTAGAACCTAAAACAAATTGAATCCTGAGTATAACGTAACACCACCGTTCTTTGAACTACAATCAGAATCCCTCCTAAATCAACCTAAAAGCTCGCACCAAGCATGAGCGCACCCACTCCACCAGGGCCTGTCAAATGACCACCGTGGGCCTCCCACACTCTCCGATCCGCCCCCCCTCCCAAATCACCCCACCCTCCTCCGCACTCGCTGCCACTCCGCTCTCCAAACACCAAGCCAGAGGCGAACGATTGGCGAGTCACTCACCCTAAGACCACTCATCCCCTTCCCCTCAACCCCACACGCGACCCGCCTGCATTGCCAATACCCGCTCCCCTCCCTATCAGACCTAGCACACCCCACCCTGCAATCACCCACCCACCGCCCTGCCCTCATACCCTTGCCACCTTCCCCCGCAGACCGCACCCTTTCCCCTCCCTAAAAACTGCGCGCCTAGCCCTAGCACGAACCGAAGCTGCTTCCCTCTCCCCCTCTGACCCCCCCTACCCTCTCTCACACACCAGTTGCAGCAAAGAAACTAAAGAGGAAACGCTCCTTGTCCCCATCAATCTCTCGGCACTCCTCGCCTCCCCTGTCCCGGCCCACCACCTCTCTCCCGCAATCTCCTCCTTCCCCCGTAGCCTCCCCCTTCCTGAAACCCCTCTCCCTCGACTTCTCATCAACTGCAACTGAAACCCCCAACCGCCCACACCCCACCCTCAAATCCCCCACCCCAAACCCGATCATCCTACCACTCCCAGCCACCCAACCCCCCCAAAACCTACCAAATTCTCTGCCCGCCCACTATTCCCTTCTAGCATCAGCCACCTTACCGCCCCCTTCCACTCTCTCTGCCACCGCTCGATCGCACTCCAGCACCAAGACCTACCTTGCCTGCCGATGTGAACTGTATCCTATTTAACGCCCGATCCGTAGTAAAAAACAGACACTGCATCTATGACATCCTCGCCTCTGTCAAACCAGACCTAGTTTTCATCACTGAAACCTGGTTCTCTGATGACTTCGGCCCAATCGCCAATGAAGCCCCCCCCCCCCCCCCCCCGACTACTCGCTCATCCCTCTGAACCGTCCGTCCAGAGGAGGTGGGGTAGCATTCTTCTTCAAATCTCTCTTCTGCGCCTGAATCATCGACAACCAACCCTCCATTCCATCCTGCGAATCTCTCCTTGTTAAACTATCCCTCTCCCCATCGCTCTCACACATCTTCCTAATAATATACAGGCCCCCTGGCTACGATAGACAATTCGCAAACAACCTTTACGACTCCATCGCCACCCTCCAACTAAACCATCCCAACCTCACAATCCTTGAAGACTTCAACATATGGCTCGACATCCCCACCAACCCTATGACACTCTCCCTGGTTGACGGCTTAGGTGCTATTAATCTCCGACCCCACATAAACGGCCCGACCCACTACAAAGGACACACTCTTGACTCGATCTTTAGCTCCAACACCCTCATTCATTTAAAGCCACCCACCCCTATCATCTGGTCCGATCATTTCATTCTCTCGTTCACCATCCACTCACCTGACCTCCTTCCCGTACTCACATCCGAACCTCCAAACTTAAGCAAATGCTGGAAAAAACTAATTATCACCCCGGACCTAGCCGAGGCACTCCTCCAATTGCAACCACCGACCTGCCATCCAAAAAACCAATTAACTGCTGAGGCCTTTGACTCATGGCTCAACGCATCTCTTCTGCGACTCACCCCCCCCCCCCCCCCGTGCAAACCATCAACCTGCCGTGGCCCTTTCCCCAGATGGTTCACTCCTCAGTTGAAGACCACTAAACGACTTTACAAACACCTAGAACGCAAACGGCAGAAAGAGAAAACCCACGAGTGCAGGACCACCTTGGCCCGACACCTATACCAGTACAAGGCCGAAATTCGGAAAGCAAAAAAAGCCCACTACAACACCCGAATCCTAAACTGCAAAGAACTCCACAAAATCATCTCAGAATTCACCACTCCGGCCTGTATTACAACCATCCCGACCCCCTCACAATCACTGTGTGACTCACTCTCCCCTCCACTTTTACAACACGGCTATCGAAAGGACAAAAACTCTAAACACCAAACTGGCTCTATTACAGCCACCGGGCAATCCTCCGCCCGTACCGGCCAGCCCATCCGATGCCACCTCTACCCAACCAACGTTCGAATCCTTTAGTCCAATATCACCAGAACAATTCCTCAAACTTCTATCCTCCCGCAAACCATCCGGATCACCACTGGACCCTTGCCCAGCCACAACCCTTAAAGACATTTTTGCTACCACCTGCGCAGGAGAACACGCAAGATCTATCATAAATGCTTCCCTCTCCTCCGGTATCTTTCCCGACGCATTCAAAATGGTACACGTCAAACCTCTAATTAAAAAACCTTCGCTCGACCCTCTCGAGCCCAAAAACTACCGCCCAATCTCAAACACCAGGTTCCTCGCCAAACTCACTGACCGAACCGCCTACTCTCAACTAAATGCCTTTGTCGAAGCCAACAACCTCCTTGACCCCGCCCAATCAGGTTTCAGATCACGTCACGGAACTGAAACCACCATCACCTCGATCTGGGATGACCTTAAAATGACAGCGGACTCGGCAGGATGCGCTGCACTCCTCCTTCTCGACCTATCGGCCGCTTTTGACACGATCAATCACTCAATCCTCCTAGACAGCCTCCACGCCCTTGGAATTCGTGGGACCGCCCTTAAATGGATGGCTTCATTCCTCAAAGACAGGCACCAAATAACGACACTCTCCAGCTTTACCTCACAAGCCCATCAAGTCGACACGGGAGTCCCTCAAGGAGCATGTCTATCCGCCCTCCTGTTCAATCTCTACCTGACCACCCTCCCACCAATAATTCGCTCAGACAACCTGTGTTACAACTACGCCGACGACACCCAACTAATTCTAAAATTCCTGAACTCGAAACCCAACTCCCGTCCTGACCTGGCATCCTGCCTCCTTAACATAGAACGTTGGATGACTCAAAGCCACCTCCTATTAAACCCCTCCAAAACTGAAATCATGGTCTGCGGCAACTCCACTCTCCTTCCGCACCCACTACCCTGGCCACCTGCCATGGGCATCTCACCAACCCCCTCCAACACAGTGAAAAATCTCGGATGCACCCTAGACTCCGACTTAACACTCTCGAGCCAAGTCAACAATGTCTCAAAATCCTGCCACTACCACCTCAAAAACCTTAGGCGCATCTTTCCATACCTCTCATTTCCCAACAGAGTCTCCGCAGTCCAATCAATCGTCACATCAAGACTAGACTACGGAAACCCCCTATACCTCGGAATGAATGCCTACCAACTGAATAAACTCCAAAGAGCACAAAACACGGCAGCCAAAATGCTACTTGCGCTCGGTCCAAGAGACCACGTATCCCCAGCCCTCAAGACACTGCACTGGCTTCCAGTAGCCCGTAGGGTGGCTTTCAAAACCTTATGCCTCACCCATCGAGCACTACATAAAACTCGACCGCAATATCTTCAAGATAAGCAAATACCTTATCACCCCTCTCGCACCCTTAGATCAAGCTCAGCCGGCCTCCTAGTAATTCCTAAGACAAACTCAGTCAGGTTAGGCAGAGCATCATTCTCAGCCCTGGCCCCAACCCTGTGGAACTCGCTCCCACCCCACATCCGCCTAACTGAGGAATTAACGGCCTTCCGCAAACTACTGAAACCCTGGCTCTTTCCCTAAAACCAACCGGTTCCAAATCAACATCATCACAATAACACCGACCCAGCAAACCACTTGAAGCAAAAAAGTTCACAGCTAAACCAACCAGATTGTATCCTACAAAGACAAACCGAACTAACCGAGTAATATAGATCTAAACAATGAAGTGGATAATAGGAATAAATCACTGGGAATGTAGAGAGCAGATGCGTGTGGAGAGCAGATGAGTGTGGAGGGCGTGAGCGGATGAGTGGGGAGAGCGAATGAGTATCGATGAGTGTGGAGGAAGAATTGCTATTGTCGGATGAGTGTGGAGGACGGTTGAGTATGGAAGGATGAGTGTGGAGAGCAGTTGAGTGTAGAGAGCGGTTGAATGTGAAGAGCGGCCGATTGTGTGTAGAGAGCGGAGGAACGTACAAGGCGGAAGAGCGTACAGAGCGGAGGAGAGTGTGGAGCATGGAGAGCGAAGGAGCATGGAGAGCGGAGGCGTGTGGGAGCGACTGTGTTGGGAGCGGAGGAGTGTCTGGAGCGGACGGGTGTGGAGAGCGGACGGGTGTGGAGAGCGGACGAGTGCGCGGAGCGGCCGTATGTGTGGAGCGGATGAGTGCGCGGAGCGGCCGTATGTGTGGAGCGGATGAGTGCGCGGAGCGGCCGTATGTGTGGAGCGGATGAGTTGATGGATCGGATGATTGTGCGGAGCGGACGAATGTCTGGTGCAGATGATTGTGTGGAGCGGACGAATGTCTGGTGCGGATGAATCGACGGAGCGGATGATTGTGCGGAAATGGTGAGTCTGTAGAGCGGTTAAGTGTGTGGAATGGACAAAAAGGCATTGAACGGACCTATCCGCACGGAATTGCATGACGTACGTAATTATCCTATGGAATGCATGGAATACACCATACCACACCCCACGCTTACTCTCTCCCTTACACCACCGCTCAAATAGAACACAGAGATACTATGACACCATTCGGTATAACTGTTCTCATATCAACATCTCCCGCTCACTCCCATCACTCTAAGTAATCATTGCTGGTTTCGCACCCCCAGCCAGGCGTTCTCCTCAGGCCTAACGCAGCCATACTGGATCTGGATAATGCCGGCCAGAGCGTACACATACTGCTGACCTCTCAACCACCACACCTACCGCTATGAAGCAGCTACCACTTGAATTCCGCACCAGATGCACACATACCTGGTGCGCACACGCACTTTTTGGACTCTCTCTACTGACTCGAACTTCGGTTCCCAAGGGCGTTCAACCTACCAGCGCCTTCAGACCATACCAATGGTATATAAGGCGCTACATAAATGCAAAATAACATAACATATGGGAAGGGGTGTAGGTAACTGGTGGGTTGGCTTTTATGGGAGGGGTGGGTTGGCCACCTGCTGGACTCACCTGGCGAGTAGAGGGCGGTCCTCTTGCCCGTGCGGGCCTCTTTCATCTTGCGCTGCACGTCGTCAATCTTCCAGAGGAAGGTGCCGTCGTAGGTGGCCTGCTGCAGCACCTGCAGGTGCGAGGCCAGACCCTGTAGCATCATGTCCTTCAGCACCAGGAGGGAGTCTTGCTGGGCCACCTGCATGTGGTAAGGAAAGGGAGTTTGGGGGTGAGGGCAGAAAATGTGCAGCACAGACGTAAAGGGGACGAAGGAGCAAGGGAAACGCTTACAGGAGCTTGCTAGGCCTTTCGGCCTATGCATAGCATGTGAATCTAAGCAGATACAAGCATCAAAAATATGGTTACGGTAAGTAATGTATCCCTTATAAAGTGATAAACTATGGCCCGAAGGGATCTAGGCGCTAGAAAAAGCTGGTGAGATATAGAGCCACTATAACTGACGGAAAAGGGACAAACATCCTGTACACCCCCTTCTCTGCTTATTTTTTCAGATGGTTTTATGGGCATATCAAGGGCCCTGCTCCAGGCTGCTTTCACTACTAAAGGACCACTGCAGTCCAGTGTTTTGCCCGCAAGACAAAAAGAGCCCACACCAAGCCCTTTATGGTAAATTGCCTATGAAGTGACTTAACGACTGCACCCAGGGTCTCCTGGCACAAGTCTTTTATTTATTTTTTGTTTGGTTTTTTTTGTTCTGGTTTATTTACAAACATTTCACAAAAAATGGCACTGAGAAAAGAATCTATTTTTTAAATGGAGATATATATATATATCCCCAATAAATGTAACAAATATTCGAGCCAGTAGAGTTCATATTTCATAAGTCTTATGAAAACACATTGTAGATCCAAGTAAGCTGGTACAATTAAAAACACATCATTTCATTATGCTTGTGTTTTACCCTGTGTAAATTGGGCAGTAAGGAACTCCTGCCCAAATGTCGTACGATGTATCTGAAACTGTAAGCGATGCCGGCACTAGTGCAGTATGGCCGTCTGTCATTCACCTATTCCACGGCGCGTCTAGGCACTCTGCCGACCACTTCTAGGCATAGGTGGTCAAGGGGATGGATCTTAGTCCACTGGAAGCCGCGCAAGAGGTGGCGATCAAGGGTTTTAAATTCTCGTGACAATTTGGGGACTTGCATAGTCTGCAATTTCTTTGGAGTCTGGCTAGACCAACACTGGGGCCAATGGCGTCCAATGTAGGAACAGTGATAAATTGAAATCGTATATATTGTAATCTTTGCCGCGGAGCAGGTAATTTAATAACTTATTTGTACACCGGATATGCCTCTAGATACACTGACAAAGGGATAGATGGAGCAGTGCTGAACTTGAAAGCCAATCCCTTGTACTACGCGGGTCTCTCTCAATATTATGTACAGCTTTGTAACCGGGGTAGTCTTGGCCTAACTCATCTCGTCTAAAATGCACGTATTGCTGTCCACAAAATGATTCAAAGCGGGTGTTTATCTTTCATTTAAGAAAGTGCAAAGATCCACGAGCAGGGAATTTAATGAGGGAGTCAATGTCTTAGCCAGAACACTCCATATCTTCCAATGGACTACAGTTCCCAAAGAAGTTAAACCAAGCTTCCAATTAATTAAAACAGTCTTCAAATTTCCCAGAATAACTGCAAGACCGTAAGTCGGGATGGGTATGAATTTCATTTTCTAATATGTAATAGTGGGCATTCATGAAAGCCTGCAGAAGTTGTAAACAATTCTTTGAAGTTGGGCAGCATAAGGTTAGGCTTTATTTTTCCACCTGCCCTCTTGTTTTACTAACGGAGCCAGAGTTTTCAAAGCCAAGATGAATAAATGTAGCCATTTCTTCTAATCTGGAGGCACTGGACTAATATAAGCTGTTTGCCAGAATACAGGCACAAGATCTTTTATTCAATTATTTCAGAGAATAGCAGACACAAATTGTCAGAGCATAATTCTGGATGATGTATTCTAGTCACTGGAGCCATAATGTCCAGGCCAACTTGCTTAATAGCACCCAAGATGGCCTCTTCACCATATTGGAAAGTCCATGTTTCTAATGACTGTATCGATCGCTTGAGCCAGGGGTACAGCAGAGACTTAACCGAATAATGGAGTCCGAGAGAGATACCAAGTAGCCTCATCAATCCCCGCTATAATCCAAAGAAGCCTGTGTGGACTTGCTGTTCGTAGTTGACCCAACCATGTTACTCCGTCATCTGGTTATCTTTAACATTGGCATCTGTAACCTTTAAACCAGGTACGGTAGGTAGTGCTGGCAGACTTCTAGCTTTTCTTCTAAGCATCGCCTGTACCTTTTTTTTGGACGGGGATCTAATGGCATTTATTGTTTTGCTTTTTATAATTTTGGCATCCAAAGCATGACTCAAGGGACCACCGTCAGTACGGCGTTACCTCTTTATTGCCAAATCTTTACATTCCTTCACTCTCATTTATTAAATTTACAGTAAACTGATCATTGGCTCATAAGGGCTTCATATTGATCACATATTTTGTGATGTATGATATTTTGTTTATATATATATCACTCGTACACACGCGCTGTGCACGTTTTTACGGTCGCCTGGTTCCAACGAACACCAATTGCTTGATTATAGGGACACAGAAATGCCAGATGGTTCATCCCAGGTGGCCCCACAAAGTTAACCCCAAGTTGACGAGAGAGGTAAGGATTGTCACATCGTTGAATTGAGCAATTTTCTATTAGCATAGGAGAGAGGAAAACCTGATCTATCAAGGAGTAAGAAGTATGTTAACCCTCTGCTCCTCTAAACTCAGAACCCCCCCAACAATTCATGTGGTCCAATCAGTTTTCCTCTTTCAATATTGTCCGTTAAGTGAGCGTGCCTTCTTGTGTTTGCTATCTTACACGAATGAACACGTTTTGCAGACCCAGTTTGGATCCCCCCCCGCTATGACCATACAATTCCTTGGCCCATTTTTTTTTAGTCGGGCATCTACTATCTCGGACAGTTCAAGAAGTTTCTTCATAGAAGAAATGTTTTCATCTGTCCAATACAGATCACCAACAGTGCGCGATCACCATTTGTCCTATTTAGTGTCAAATTTACTGCCAGAAAGCCAGCACAATCCGTCCTGATCTGCTCGACATCAAATGTGATCACAAGGCCCTCTCAGGGTCTAGCCAGAGGACCTCGTGCAGGATGCTTGGGAAAGGTACTATAGCCACTAATGGTCATAGGCGCAGTCAACCAAGTTTCCTGCAACATAATAAGACCATAGTTTAAGAATTTGGGGAGCGAATCCGCATCACTCGGGATGTCATTAAAGCCTTGACAAGACCATAGATTCAAAGAGTTGTGGCTAAGAACTGGGCACAAAAAATAGATATGTTCTGGTATAGGTTAAAGGCTTTCAGTACCAGGACCAGTTGTTATGCATGATATGTCCTTGTTACCCCAATCTTTGGGTCTAGTCCGTCTTCTAGCACCCCACACATAATAATGGAGACCTGGGATCATGTGTCTTGGCTGATGAATCATGCGTGGAAAATTGGCTTCAGCTGAAGGATTTGCCCATTGCCATCCTCTTACTCACTGCTACTTTTTGATCCCAGTTGCCACCTACGCGTAGAGAGGTGATCTCCGTAGCAAAGAGTTTACTATTATGTGGGTGCTCGACATGTGCCTCCTCTACTGGAAGAACATTGAAATCCAAAGCTCGCAGATTGTCCACGTTTTCTAAAATCATTACAGGATCGGATGATGGATGCAATTTAACTTGACGCAAGTCCTCCACCTTTAAAAAGTCAACCCACGCCATGTCTGATGTAATCCACCTTAAAGTGGGTATATTACTAAGGACCATTAGAATCTGTGAGCGGTTATAGGGCTGCTCTTCTGTCGCCAGAGGTACCGTCCATCACACGTAGGTGACTGTTGTAAGTAAGTCTCATAGTATCCACGTTGACGCTTCTCTGATTAATCGTGTGCATTCGCCCCGTCCCACTAGTCTTTGTATAATTTCTGCACCAGTTCACTGCTAACAAGGCATTCCCAGACTGGTTTTTGGGGTGAAGACCATAGGGACTTCCTGGAAGAGCAGATCTTGCAACTCTAGGAATTAAATCACTGCGTCAATGTCTTACTTGTTTGGTGGTTCATGACGATCCAGACATCACGCAACACTCTGGTGCCTTCTGGGTTAGAGTTCTTGGTTAGTTGGTTTTTTGAGTGGTTCTTGATGGAGCTATGCCTTGATGGAGGTGTTTTCCTCCGAGTCGCACTATCTTGGTCGGCCAAGATGTTTGGCTCTAAGTCAGTGGGTGGGTATTTGATGAGGCAGAAATAATGGGACTCCTCTCTATTCTCAAGGCAATCTTTTCTTGGTCTTCAATTTCTCCCCTTCTGTTTATTTCCTCTAGGCTTAAATGTCCTTTTTCTGAGGCAAAATTGTTGATCAAGATTTTTTGCATGTTCACCCTCCTTATCGTTCAAAGGGATAAGCGTAGAATTCATGTCATCAATGTTAGTCAATATTTGTACTAAGTTGGTAGAAGGGCTGATCTTTTACTTCCTCTGAGAAGACCAGATGGTAATTTCCTAGAAGAGCCTTGTTTGAGTCTCTTGGACTCTTCTCTTGGTATAATAAAATCGTATTACGTATTGCCCCAACAGTATCCAAGGCAGACCCTTGCTGATACTTTTAATTTATTTAATGGTTCAAAAGGTTTTAGCAGAGCCTTGAGGACCAAGTGGAGAGCACTTGGCCTTGTAGGGGCCGGTGCTTGAAATCATGAGCCACTGTTAGTTTTAGATCGAGCAACTCGGTCGAGATTAGGTGGCTTGGATAGACAAACGGAACTGTCTGCATCTTTAGTTTGATCCACTTCTTCCACGCGGAAGATATTGTCTCTGCGATGGACTGCATGAAGTGGTGGCAACATAGTTTCCTGGTGTGCAACAATGTTGCAATGTAACGTGGATCTTTGAACATCGATCTGACCCGCGAGGCTCCTTAACTCTTCTGTAGAGAGACTTGGTGAAGTGTCAGAAATGGCTGGCAAGTCTTCATGGGACAAAGTTTCAATACTGAATGGGGGGGTTGAGGGGGACTTCCCTTTAGTCTTGTCCCCCCACCACAAAATGAGGTCATTTGTGGTTGATTGCCCCTTTACTCGTACCAGAGTAGCCAACTTGCCCTTTTCGCCCGCTCCATTGATTGTTTAATGTGGCCCAAAGGAAACTCACAAACCAGCTCCGGGCAGCTTTGCAAGTTGTATGTTGGCACTATGCAAGGTTGGAGGGAGGACAAGGCCATTTGACTAGAATGAGACCAATCGCCTCCCCTAAATGTAGGGCAGCACGAAAATGAGCTGATGCTCTGGTAAGGCCGGGGGACCCAAGAGGTAAGAGTCGGACGCCCTCCACAACTGGGCTCTGCCCGGCTCGAGTTAGCCGAACGAGTGCTTTAAGGTGACAGATGCCGCTCCAAATGCAGTCTCCACTGCGACGGAGTCTAAATGTGCCATATTTCTGTTTCTAGCCACACTTCTCGCCCCATGTTTTGAGGCAAATGCTTTACTCCTCGTACTATGAAATTCATGATTCTAAAAAGGCTGCAGGAATTTGTGGCCAGACCGGGGGAGGGATTCTGGAACCTAGGCTGCGTTCCCATAATCTGGAACCCTTCATAACCCCCCAATTCAAAGTGTGAGTGCCTGAATGGTTCTAGACTACCCTTGTACCATGCATTACCCGCTGCCACCAGTTTGGCACAACCCTCACCAAGGTGATCAGTCTCCTCACCTTCTCCTCCAAGAGGGTGATCCTGGCTTCCACGGATGGGCTGAGCTGGTGCTCCTTGGCTGGCAATGACGGGAACTCGCGCCGTCCCATCTCGCGGCTCAGCACGGCCACGATGTTCTGCAAGGTGTTCTGCTTGGCCTCCACCTCGGCCAGCTTCTTCTCCCAGGTGCAGTCTGCGGAGGGCTTCTCCGCTATTAGCTCCCCGCCGCTGCCGCCCACAGCCGACTCTAGGCTCTCCAGTCGCTCCTTCAGGTCCTTCAGGCTGGAAGCCGCTGACTGGCTGAGGGCAGCCGAGCTCTGGAGAGCCTCGTGGAGGAGGCGCTGGTGGAAAACCTGCATCTTCTCCTCGTGCTCCTCCACATCTTTCCTTCTGACCTGTCGAGAGTGAGAAGGGTTAATCGGGAGGGCATTGGGAGGGCACGATGAAATAAACCCATCTACTCGTGCTAGAAACCAGTCTCCCCAGCACCCCCTCACTAAAAGGCCTCCCAAATATAAGGGGAATGGTTATTTATTTTCCTTGAGGCTCCCGTTGTGGCCTACCTGCTAATATCCCTTTGAAGGCCCCCACTCTGATCTGGAAGCCCAACTGAGAACCGCGCACTGATGGAAGCCCAACTGAGGACCGCCCGCTGCTGGAAGCCCTACTGAGGACGGCCCACTGCTGGAAGCCCTACTGAGGACGGCCCACTGCTGGAAGCCCTACTGAGGACGGCCCGCTGCTGGAAGCCCAACTGAGGACGGCCCGCTGCTGGAAGCCCAACTGAGGACCGCCCGCTGCTGGATGCCGTATCGAGGACCGCCCGCTGACGGGAGCCCAAATGGGAACGGCCCGCTGACGGGAGCTCGACTGGGGACGGCCCGCTGACGGGAGCTCGACTGGGGACGGCCCGCTGACGGGAGCTCGACTGGGGACGGCCCGCTGACGGGAGCTCAACTGGGGACGGCCCGCTGACGGGAGCCCTATTGAGGACTGCCCACTCACTCAAGCCCCATCGAGGCTTGTCTGCTGACTGATGCTCTTGTAAGATCTACTCATTGATGGTGTCCCCATAGTCTTGGCCGGTGTTGGAAGCCCCATCAAAGCCTACCTACCCATTGTTGCCCCATAGAGCCCTGCCTGCTGTCTGGATCCCTATCCTGCTAATAGAGGCCCTGACTGACAGTCGTGGTTTACTTTACGCTTCTAGCGGAGGCCAGTGCTAGGTGTTGAAGGTTACCTGTTGCTTACATCCAAGAGTCTTGTACGGGCAGTCGATCGTCTCTCCTGGGCAGCTGTGCCGGTGCTTCTCCTTCCATAGAAATCAGAGAAATACTTTAAGATGGGGCCAAAGAAGAAGATGGGCATTGTGTCTGATTGGAGGCACTGGAAGGGTCTAGTCAACGTTGCCCCCAAAAAAACAAATCTCTGAAGAAGCAAGAGGGTCCCCAACATCCTTCAATCCCCTGCATCATGACACTGAAGACTCCAGCGATGCCAACCTGGAGACCGTCAAACCCTTGCTACTAGGTTATGAACTGGTATCTTTGACCTTCCTCTCGCCCATCTCAATGACGCTTGGTCACGCCAAGGTATGGGGAGAGGAAACGACCACTGAAAGTGGGTAATAAGGGTGGGAGGCCTGCTACCTACACTTCCCAGCACGTCCTGAGAGCACCCCTCTATGGCGGCCATTTTGTGGTTCTGACCCATTGTTGCTGGCTTCCATACCTCAAGCTCTTTCAGGGGTCCAGTCCATTCGCACCCCTTGTTGGCGCAGGATATGATCAAGTTGAGCACCTCCCTTTTGGTGGCGTTGTCTCGAAAGCACTGTAAAGTGGGCAAAAATAAACGTTAAATTCACACTGCAGGTGGACTGAGGGGGGCATTGCCAATGCTGTCTTCAAGGCTTGTGTTTTTTTTTTTTTTGGTTGTTTAAAAGGATCCCTAGGAATTGTATCCCTGAGCCTTGGGTTCGGTGGAACTAGAGGGCAGCGATCTTGAAAGAGACTGAACGACTTGGCGTGCAGGGGGGGTTCTGAGTTGTAGGGAACGCCTAGATACACTATTTGTGGGTGGGTTGTGTGCATTTGATGGAGAGTCCGCTGACGTCACCTTGGAGGTTGGAGCAGTGGAGATCTACATCGGGAGGTGAATTGATCGGTCACCTTGTGATCCGGACCAGGTTCTGAGGAGCTCAGGTAGTCAAAGATCTAGTTCATGGATGAGATGCAACCACAAGATTTAAGATGGGGGTTGTGTTATGTGACGTGTCTTGGTCGGCCACGCATGACAGATGGGTAAACCTTTGTTTGCCGAAAAAGAAAATGCCACTGGTGTTGTGGATCATGGAAGGGTCTTGATGAGGGGGGGAAGGGAGGGAGACCTGCTTTCTAGGGTCTTTGGGGTGAATTAAGTATTGGTTGAGGAGAATGTCGAGATCCGGCCTATTTCCTGTTTGTGGAGAAACCCGTGCACACATAACTTGAGGTGCAGGCGATGTCTCGACAAAGAAGTAACCAGGGCTGAGATGTTCCAGGCTGGGCAGTGCCAAGTTTGCAAGCCATGCCACAGTGGGATCTTGCAAGATGGGTCTAATGTGGGATATCGAACGCACCACTTCGGGTCCTTCTAAGATTCAATGGACACGAGACTATAGACCGCACTGATGCATGCAGAGTATTGTGCTATGGTCTGGGAGCAACATTCTGGGATCTTCCAAGATCCGCCATCTGTTCCAGGCTACTGAGAAGGCATCTTGAGATCCTTGAACATCTTCCCCTGGTCTTTGGAAATGGAACTGGCCTAGTGTCTGGTGACCACGATGCTACGTCTGATAACCAGGGAGGGTGCTTGAGAACTTCGAGCCGGCGCACAACTACCCCACAGAGGTCTTGGCCCCCTCACATGCTTGGTGGTGTTGTGTTCTATTCAAGCACATTAAGTAGCAAGGAGCAAGGTCTGCTAAACTCACCTGGCCCAAGTTCTTGGGATTTCCAAGATGGCTTCTTTCCTTCCAGCAGACCGGGCAGGTCAGGCTCCCTTTCCTGCGGGGCAAGAGTTACAGGTTAGTGGTCGTCATGATGAGCTAATAAGGCATCAAATAATTAGCTTCTAGTTCCTGTCTTTGAGCCTAAACTTTGCCCCAAGACCTTGTGATGGATGGACCGCCACTTCACGACTAGCTCAGAGTTCACAACTTTGGGATTTGCGCTGGCGCCCGACCAGTGTCTTCAGAACTCAAGGGCCAGCTGTGACATGGGCCAGCCTGAGGGGGAGGGGTGGTTGTCATCGCTGACTCCCAGTGCATTCCTGAATGCTGGCTCTCACCCTGAACCGTGTCTTCCCAACCTTGAGACTAGTTCTAACCCGGAGGTGACTTCCCAGCTCCAAGGCCAGCAATGACCCCAACCAAAGGGCTCTCCACTCCAAGCTCATCTCTGACCCTCACCATCTCGTTCCCAATTCCCGGACTTACTCTGGCGCTCACCAGCATGGCTCCAACGCCTGGATCCTCGACTCCATCCAGCCACACTCGGGACATCCCCAACTCCATACCCAGTGGAGGACCCAAGCTGGTGTCTTTCCATTCGAGGTTGAGCTCTTACCTTGCCCTGTGGTCCTACCCATCGCATGCCACTGTATAGGGTGTAAATCTAGGGGGGGGGACAAGGAGGTTTGTGTAGCCCTAACCTGTGTTGCACAGCATTTTGTCCCCCTCATTTGGCAAGTTCCCCCTTTTTTTTAGATTTGTCTTATCGGGTATTTATAATGCGCCTATACAGCAAAAGGTGTTTCAAGGCAGAAAGATATCATGTACCCCCCAACATTTTCAGCAAAGTTCCTCCTCTGCCAGCACTCGTCACCCACCTGACCATGCGCTGGTAGCAGCCCAGGCAGAAGCGGTGCCCACAGTCAATGTTCTGCACGGGCTCTCGGAGCAGCAGCTCGCACTTGCTACACAGGTACTTCTTCTCGTAGGCCGCCCGGTCCAAGAGTGGGTACCCGGCCGGCTCCAGCGCCTCGGCTTCGCTGGTCGAGTGCACCTCGTGGAAGCGCTCTGCCAGCGCAGGGGGGCTGAAGATCAGCAGGCTCATGGTTTCTGGGTCTGTGAAGGGAGAAGGGCAGCTTTCAGGGGGTTGCAAATCAATTTCCTCGTGTGATGTGACATTGCAATACCCACCTAATTCCTAGAAGTTGGTTATGGCACTGTAAGATCAGAGATCCCTGCAAGGGTGGGGTCTTGAGACACTTGGTACATGCTGTAAAACACAGACTGCACCCCATAGGAAGGGGAGCAAGGGTGCACCAATGTTGCATGCAGCAACCATGCAGGTACTGAAATTCTACACATCAGACCACGGAGCACAGCCATACACCACACAAAGTGCTCAAAGCCTCTGCTTCGTGCCCCCAGATCCCCCCCACAACACTAACTCCAAATCGAACCAAGGCAGGTGGACTTCTCCACCACCATGTCCGGCGGGTCCTGGTTCCCTAGTACCAGGGATAGAGCGCCCCCGGATTTCCAGAGGGGTTCTGCCCAGCTCACTAGGGCAGGTAGACCAGGCCTCCTACTCTGGGTGCTACAGTCACTAGGCGACCTGGGGTAGCAGGTGAGTCTGGCCTCCTAGCAATATAGCTCCTTGCTCGCTGTGCCTACTGAACCAGACTTCCAAGGGCCTAGTGCTCTGCCAGGTGGGTGAGGCCACCTGGGGATATAGTCCCATGCCTCCTCTGGCAGGTACACGGGGCTTCCTAGGGATATAGTGCCTGGCTTGCTCTAGCAGGTGGGTCAGGCCTGCTGGGGATTTAGTGCCAGGCTTGCTCTAGCAGGTGGGTTAGGCCTCCTGGGGATTTAGTGCCAGGCTTGCTCTAGCCAGTGGGTTGGAGCCCTGAGAGAGATGGTGCGATGCTTAGCAGGTGGGTCAGGCCTAGGTATATAGTGCCATGCTTGCTCTAGCAGGTGGGTCAGTCCTCCTAGGGATATAGTGCCAGGCTTGCTCTAGCAGGTGGGTCAGGCCTCCTGGGGATAGTGCCAGGCTTGCTCTAGCAGGTGGGCCAGGCCTCCTGGGGATAGTGCCAGGCTTGCTCTAGCAGGTGGGTTAGGCCTCCTGGGGGGATATAGTGCCAGGCTTGCTCTAGCAGGTGGGTCAGTCCTCCTAGGGATATAGTGCCAGGCTTTCTCTAGCAGGTGGGTCAGGCCTCCTGGGGGATATAGTGCCAGGCTTGCTCTAGCAGGTGGGTCAGGCCTCCTGGGGGGATAGTGCCAGGCTTGCTCTAGCAGGTGTCAGGCCTCCTGGGGGGATATAGTGCCAGGCTCGCTCTAGCCGGTGGGTCGGGCCTCCTGGGGATAGTGCCAGGCTTGCTCTAGCAGGTGGGTCAGGCCTCCTGTGGGGATATAGTGCCAGGCTTGCTCTAGCAGGTGGGTCAGGCCTCCTGGGGGGATATAGTGCCATGCTTGCTCTAGCAAGTGGGTCAGTCCTCCTAGGGATAGTGCCAGGCTTGCTCTAGCAGGTGAGTCAGGCCTCCTGGGGATATAGTGCCAGGCTTGCTTTAGCAGGTGAGTCAGGCCTCCTGGGGATATAGTGCCAGGCTTGCTCTAGCAGGTGGGTCAGGCATCCTGAGGATATAGTGCCAGGCTTGCTCTAGCAGGTGGGTCAGGCCTCCTGGGGGATATAGTGCCAGGCTTGCTCTAGCAGGTGGGTCAGGCCTCCTGGGGATATAGTGCCAGGCTTGCTCTAGCAGGTGGGTCAGGCCTCCTGGGGATAGTGCCAGGCTTGCTCTAGCCGGTGGGTTGGAACCCCTGAGAGAGATGGTGCCATGCTTGGCAGGTGGGTCAGGCCTCCTGGGGGGATATAGTGCCAGGCTTGCTCTAGCAGGTGGGTCAGGCCTCCTGTGGGGATATAGTGCCAGGCTTGCTCTAGCAGGTGGGTCAGGCCTCCTGGGGATATAGTGCCAGGCTTGCTCTAGCAGGTGGGTCAGGCCTCCTGGGGATATAGTGCCAGGCTTGCTCTAGCAAGTGGGTCAGGCCTCCTGGGGATATAGTGCCAGGCTTGCTGTAGCAGGTGGGTCAGGCCTCCTAGGGATATAGTGCCAGGCTTGCTCTAGCAGGTGGGTCAGGCCTCCTGGGGATATAGTGCCAGGCTCGCTCTAGCAGGTGGGTCGGGCCTCCTGGGGATATAGTGCCAGGCTTGCTCTAGCAGGTGGGTCGGGCCTCCTAGGGATATAGGGCCAGGCTTGCTCTAGCAGGTGGGTCAGGCCTCCTGGGGGGATATAGTGCCAGGCTCGCTCTAGCAGGTGGGTCAGGCCTCCTGGGGGGGATATAGTGCCATGCTCTCTAGCAGGTGGGTCAGGCCTCCTGGGATATAGTGCCAGGCTTGTTCTAGCAGGTGGTTCAGGCCTCCTGGGGATATAGTGCTCGGCTCGCTCTAGAAGATGGGTCGGGCCTCCTGGGGATATAGTGCCAGGCTTGTTCTAGCAGGTGGTTCAGGCCTCCTGGGGATAGTGCCAGGCTCGCTCTAGCAGGTGGGTCCGACTTCCTAGGGATATAGTGCCATGCTCTCTAGCAAGTGGGTCGGGCCTGCTGGGGATATAGTGCCAGGCTTGCTCTAGCAGGTGTGTCAGGCCTCCTGGGGATAGTGCCAGGCTCGCTCTAGCAGGTGTGTCAGGCCTCCTGGGGATAGTGCCAGGCTCGCTCTAGCAGGTGGGTCAGGCCTCCTGGGGATAGTGCCAGGCTTGCTCTAGAAGGTGGGTCAGGCCTCCTGGGGATAGTACCATGCTCTCTCTAGCAGGTGGGTCAGGCCTCCTGGGGATTTAGTGCCAGGCTTGCTCTAGAAGGTAGGTCAGGCCTCTTGGGGATAGTGCCATGCTCTCTCTAGCAGGTGGGTCAGGCCTCCTAGGGATATAGTGCCAGGCTTGCTCTAGCAGGTGGGTCAGGCCTCCTGGGGATAGTGCCATGCTCTCTCTAGCAGGTGGGTCAGGCCTCCTAGGGATATAGTGCCAGGCTTGCTCTAGCAGGTGGGTCAGGCCTCCTGGGGATAGTGCCAGGCTCGCTCTAGCAGGTGGGTCCGACTTCCTAGGGATATAGTGCCATGCTCTCTAGCAAGTGGGTCGGTCCTGCTGGGGATATAGTGCCAGGCTTGCTCTAGCAGGTGTGTCAGGCCTCCTGGGGATAGTGCCAGGCTCGCTCTAGCAGGTGTGTCAGGCCTCCTGGGGATAGTGCCAGGCTCGCTCTAGCAGGTGGGTCAGGCCTCCTGGGGATAGTGCCAGGCTTGCTCTAGAAGGTGGGTCAGGCCTCCTGGGGATAGTACCATGCTCTCTCTAGCAGGTGGGTCAGGCCTCCTGGGGATTTAGTGCCAGGCTTGCTATAGAAGGTAGGTCAGGCCTCTTGGGGATAGTGCCATGCTCTCTCTAGCAGGTGGGTCAGGCCTCCTAGGGATATAGTGCCAGGCTTGCTCTAGCAGGTGGGTCAGGCCTCCTGGGGATAGTGCCATGCTCTCTCTAGCAGGTGGGTCAGGCCTCCTAGGGATATAGTGCCAGGCTTGCTCTAGCAGGTGGGTCAGGCCTCCTGGGGATAGTGCCAGGCTTGCTCTATAAGGTGGGTCAGGCCTCCTGGGGATAGTGCCAGGCTTGCTCTAGCAGGTGTCAGGCCTCCTGGGGGGATATAGTGCCAGGCTTGCTCTAGCAGGTGGGTCAGGCCTCCTGGGGGGATATAGTGCCAGGCTTGCTCTAGCAGGTGGGTCAGGCCTCCTAGGGATAGTGCCAGGCTTGCTCTAGCAGGTGGGTCAGGCCTCCTAGGGATAGTGCCAGGCTTGCTCTAGCAGGTGGGTCAGGCCTCCTAGGGATATAGGGCCAGGCTTGCTCTAGCAGGTGGGTCGGGCCTCCACCGCCCCCCCCACCGATCTTGCCCAATTTAGATGGCATGCCTGAGATTCCGCCCCCATGCCATAGACGAGGGTGGGATTGGCATTGCCCTCGTTTATCGCAGCGGTGGGCAATGTGCACCAAGCACGGAGTCATGTATTAAGTTGATCCCCACCCCCCCCCCTCTACTAGAGCAATATTGGTATTTTGACATATTAAATCCAGGATATAACGCTATTTTAATCTGCCTGATCTCCCAACCAGGGCACTGGGTAAAGCGTACTGCTCCTTTTTTTTTTTTTGTTTTCTCTGCCATGGCCAGTAACCGAGCACGATGACCCGAGACCAGGCCGGTCCATGCGTGTCACGCTTGGCACGTGTGTGCGTGCAGCCATTGTGAACATGACTAGAGTGACTCGCGATTAGTGAGTCACTCTGAGCCATGGGGAACCCCGCTGTGGGCTTTTTCCTTCTTCTGAAATCGCCCACCACTTCTTCTGGTGCTTTCCGTTTTCTGAAATCAGCCGCTGACTCTGTTTCCTTGTTACACCGCGCGCTGTGCGCTGGAGCGCGCCTCTAGGCGCTTGGGCAGGGTGGAGAGATGGCTCGGTGCTTGCCCGCGTTTCCATCCCTGGACTTTCCTGTTACAAATTATTGGTGCTAAATTAAGCTCCCAGAATGCTTTCGTTTGTTCAGTGAGCACTCATTGTACAATCTGTGGGGGGAAATGTGAGAAGTAACCCCCCCCCCCCCACCCCTCCCATCGGGACTATATGACCACAGGCCTCACCCATACAGGGAAACGGCCCGGCTGTGGGCGACTAAAGTGAGATTCTCGCCCCCCTCTGAATACAGCCAATTAAAGCTGACCAGGTGAACCGGAAGCTGAAAACTTCAGAGTTGTACAGTTGGGTGACAATTCCGTGAGTGAAGGGAGATGCTGGCACAGTACCTACCCCCCCCCGGACCCCACTTTCCCCTAGAAGCCTAATTCAGAGGGATTTCACCTTGGATGGGTTTTGGGGCACCAGGGGGGGGGGCCTTACGGAAGAACGCGTGCACGTGCCCGCATAGCCCCCACGCCCTGCGACCCCCCAAACCTGCCACAAGATGAGACTCTCTGAGAAGCCAGGAGGGGAGATGACATCAGCGAATAGTGACCCCCCAGTCGTGTTTTCAGAATGAGCAACAGGTGTGCAGGGCAGCCCCTGTAGAGCAGTGGGCATTCCTGGTGGAGAGCCAGGAAACCTGGCTGGGTGCCGGCCTGGCACTCGAGTCTACCGCCGTGCCCTCCTCCAGCGGAACTTGACTTTTCCTTGCACCCAGAATTCCTCCGATGCGGTCCTCCTGGCAAATAACCCCCCCCACCCCCCTCCCAGTGCAGCGAGGGGTCCCAGTGTCCCTCTCCCTCAGAAAGCAGTGTGAGGGACAGGCTATCCCAGCTGTCCACCCACCCCCAGCCTACACCAAGTCCTAGTAGCCCTGGGTAGGCATGGGCTTGGCACTACCCACAGCCCTGTGGCCATCGGTGGTGAGGCTGCACTGCAGACTGGCTGTCCCGTCCCAATAGGGTTCTTTTGGGTCCTCCACAGGACCCCTTTCAGGCCCCTGGGAGGCTGCTTGCCCCAAATTCCTTTGGAAAAGCCCACAGTCTTTTCATTGGCTGCATATTGGTGTGGTCTTCCCCCCCTCCCAGCTCGTGTTGTGTCCGGTCCCCAGCGTTGGCTTGGTTCTGCCATTTTGTTCTTGAGCTGTGACTGGGCCCCTGCGGTGGCCAGTGCTGTCGGGCGCTTCTTCGGCTTCTTGCTGATAGATGTTATCCATCAGCGGTGATTTTGGGATACCGAGGCTTGAGCCTCATTCCTCCATCTTCTCGGGTTGAGTGTGTAGTCCTGGGTTAGGATTTTTCTTGGTCTGTGTGGTCTTGTCACAGTAGAGCTGGTTTCACAGGGTCTTCGCAGTGATGGGCCGCGGGTAGCGGTCGAAGGGGTTTGCAGTGGTGGCAGTGAGTCTTCTGATCAGAGGGTTCGGGTTTTGATCCAGTCCTTGGCAGAAGTTCTTACTCAGCTTCGCTAGATGTTCATCCAACATCTCGATGTCCAGGTCTCTGTGAAGGTCTGCTATCCTTGTGAAGATTGGAGCTCCAGATGATATCCGCAGGGCCTTGTTCTGGACTATCTCAACTCTTCCGGTGTCGCTCATGGCAGGTCATCTGTGCTGGGGAGGCATACGTCAGGGTTGGTCGGATGATCGCCTTGTAGACGTTGATCTTTGTCCGGAAGGGCATGGACTTGCTCTTCAGGAGTGGGTACAGCGCTGCCATCTTTCCTGTTGCCTTCTGCTGAGTATTCCCGATGTGGCTTTCCCAGTTGAGTTTGCTGACCAGGGTCACACCGAGGCAGCAGCTGCTGCTCTCCCATTTGATGGTCTCCCCGTTGAGGCTGATGTGTGGGTGCTCCTTGGTCTTCTTTCTGGTGAACACTGTTGCGCTTCTTTTGCTGGTGTTGAGTTCTATCCGCCAGTCGCTGTACCACTTCGCGATGGCCGGGGCTGAGTGATGGATGCAGTTTTTGTAGCTCCTCGAGGAAGACCCCCTGCATGCGGTGAGAGCAGTGCAGTCTGGGAAGGAGTTTTCGGGGTCCTTTTCGTGATTGGCTGGTCAGATAGCCGGAGGTGGAGCGTGCCGCACAGCAAAGCTTTGTCTGTGGGACCTTCACTGAAGAAAGCTTCATCCAGTCTTGGCAGGAAGGTCTCCGAAGGAGCGCTGCCCCCCCGTGGAGTGAAGACACAAGAGGGAGCAGGTGAAGCCTCGGGGGCCTCCTTGAACTGTCCATCCTTAAGCAAACCCTCCTCTCCTTCTTCCTCTAAAGACCCGCGCCCTGGTGCCCCATGCCACCCTGTGTAGACTATTTCCAAGCCATGCTGTGCCTCAAAGTCTACAGGTGTCCTTGGCCTCAAGCCCAGGGACCACATCTCTCCAGCCCTGAAATCTCTCCACCGGCTCCTGGTGGCTGCAAGGATCGAGTTCAAGACCCTCTACATCGCCCACAAGGCTTTCTGGGGCCGGGGGCCCACACTACACCCAACTCTCTCTTCCAAAATACCTTCCTTCTCTCCGCTACCTCAAACTCACTGAGGGCCGGCCGCTTCTCCCGGCAGAGAGCAGGGGTAGATCTTTCTCCTCTGCAGGTCCCTCCCTCTGGAATGGCCTCCCTGCCCCACTCAAACTTCAGCCGTACTACCTGAAGTTCCGGAAGCAGCTCAAGACCCTCCTTCCACCCCAGTTGACCTACCTGTCTGCTGTGCCGACTGGTTGCTTGGTACCCTGAGAGTCTTTACGGATACCAGGCTCCTCCATGATCAGTCCCTCCTGCACTGCCTCCGGGCCTGTCGCGCATTACAGGCTGTAACTGTAACCCCTACACCCCCCCCGCCTCCTTGCACTTATCCAGAGCCGCACTGCCCTGACTGCACTTACCCAGAGCTGCGCTGCCCTGGCTGCACTTACCCAGAGCTGCGCTGCCCTGGCTGCACTTACCCAGAGCTGCGCTGCCCTGACTGCACTTACCCAGAGCCGCGCTGCCCTGACTGCACTTACCCAGAGCCGCGCTGCCCTGGCTGCACTTACCCAGAGCCGCGCTGCCCTGGCTGCACTTACCCAGAGCCGCGCTGCCCTGGCTGCACTTACCCAGAGCCGCGCTGCCCTGACTGCACTTACCCAGAGCCGCGCTGCCCTGGCTGCACTTACCCAGAGCCGTGCTGCCCTGACCCAGAGCCGTGCTGCCCTGACCCAGAGCCGCGCTGCCCTGACCCAGAGCCGCGCTGCCCTGACTGCACTTACCCAGAGCCGCGCTGCCCTGGCTGCACTTACCCAGAGCCATGCTGCCCTGACTGCCCTGACCCAGAGCCGCGCTGCACTTACCCAGAGCCGCGCTGCACTTACCCAAGCTGTGCTGCCCTGGCTGAACTTACCCAGAGCCACGCTGCCCTGACTGCACTTACCCAGAGCCACGCTGCCCTGGCTGCACTCCCCCCCCCCCCCTCCCCATCGTCTGAACTTGAGACGTCTAGAGTGGATCCACATCGATATGGGGGGGGGGGGGGGGAGCACCTCAGCCATAAACGGGTCCACGGACCAATCCTGCACCCACCCCGCAATCCCAAGTACCACTACCTGGATGTTAAAACTGCGGAACGAAAGGAGGGCTCGCTTTGCTGTACGTAGACCCCAGCTGTGGCACACCCACAGCGCCTCGAGAGGAGCTTCAAGGCGCGCTCTACCCCCCCCCCCCCCGAGCCGTCCTGCAAAAGTTCATTAATTCATTCATCAACCCATCCCACACACCACCACTAGATGCTGCCGGTGAGAAGCCCGGGCAGTGTGCCAGCCCACTCCTGCCAACCACGAGGCTGCTGCTTGGCAGGGCTCACGGCTCTAGTCGAATAACCTACCCATCCCCCCTACCCCCTCCCCCCAGGAGATACCTACCGGTGCCCGGGGCCGGGGAGTCGACTGCCTGTGCTGGGCTCGGTGTGAGCTGTGCCGGGCTGCGGGTGTCTGGGAGTGACGCACGCCGAGACAGGCGGGCAGTATATACACAGAACGGCCCCTCCCAGCACGCGGGGAACTCCCAGAGAGGCGGAGGCGGGGGAGGGGTCCCCGAGGGAAGTAGGCTAGAGGCAGAGAAGAGGGGGCGATGGGGAGGAAACGGGAACGGGCCGACAGGTGAGTGACTCTACCCCAGCGCGGCTGCCGGGCTTTCGGGGGCTTGGTTCTCCTGACCCGACCATCCCTTCACACACTCTGGCCCAGTGGTCTTCCATAAAGTTTTCCCCACCCCACCCCCTCAATTCAAACCACCCACCAGAATCCTTCCCCCCTCCCCCAAAAAGCTGTGATTTACAAAAGTTATCATACGAATAAAGAAAACGCTGGGAAAGAGTATCCGTTTAAACGACCACCAGGAGTGTGTCCTTGCCCCCCCCCCCCCTCAGCATGCAGCGTTATGCAGCCCCCCTTCCCTTCACCTCACACCTCTTCAGGGGCACCTGTGTGACAATAGCCACTGACGGGGCCGCCCCTCCCGTTACCTGCAGACACCCCTCTGCCCGAATAAGCCCCCTGCGCGGACACTCAGCCAGCACTTGGGGGGGGGGGGGGATAGCACAATGTCCACACTGGTCTTTTCTTTTTTTATGTTAGTGGCCTTTCCTACTGTCCTGGAGCGGTACTCCAGGTCACATAGTAAGGAACTATGGCCGATTTCCCCCTGAAGTAAGTGAACGCCGTACCCTTCAGTTCCCTCCCACTTTGAACTCTGCTCTGGGCTGGCCTCACATTACACGGGTTCTGCCCCAGCCGCCCCACTCGCTAGACCTTCAGAGATGCCAGCCTGGCATAACCCCGATTATGTAGTTTGGGCCAGTGTCACTGAATACATATTCTTTAAAATGCACAAGTTGCATCACCCCTGCGTACTACTCAGTGGGTCACAAAAGGAATGAATTGCCATTTGCAACCGGGGGGCCACTTTTCTCTGGCACTCGAGCCAATTGTATGCCCTGGTCTGACCCCCGCCCTGTGGTCCTGGTAGGTCGGTGTCAAGTCATTGCCCCCATTGCCCTGCAGGCAATGACTCCGAAAACAGCCCCTAAAAACGAGCCTGGCGCGGAACGCCAGGGACTTCACGCCGGGAGGGGCGGTGTGTGTGGGGCGGGCCGTCGCCCTAAGGTCCAGGCTGGCAACCCACGCCAGGACAGGCCTTCACTTTCACAATCCTACCCTGTCGGTTTCCCTTCTGCGGCTCCCTTAGCACCCGCCCTCCGGCTGCACCCCGCAGACTGGACCCAGGACACACAGGACCAGTCTCCCTGCATGTCCAGGAGTCTCCACGAAACGCGCGGTCATCGTGACCACGAGTGCAGTGTCTTTCATGGAGTTGGACTATGTTCCTAGCGCTTCCTGCTTCATAGCGCTGCGATGTAGTCCTGGGCATTACTGCAGCGCACCAATCTTAATTGTATCGACTTCAGAGCAGTGCAGGCCCCTGTAGCATGCACGCACGTACGTCTCTGCCGCATGCACCTTGCCACCTGAGCTATCACGTCAAATAATGTCTTCGCGCAGTACCCTCTTGGGGGAGGAAACGGCGCCCATCTGGCGGGAAACCCTGAGGAATCCACCTTTTCTCTTGCTTGCTCATTCTCTCATCAAGTATCCGTGAGACGGCCCCGCCCCCTGCATGTCTAAGCTTCATTCTGAAACTGAAGTTCTGGAACCACCTCCCCACCCGGTGCAGGAAGCGGGGGCTGGGATCGACGTGCCTGGGCGGGGCCACGTGTTTCCGGGGCCCCTTCATTTCATACGATGTCACTTCCTATGACGTCATCACTCCCACCCGACCTCGAAAGGAGGACCCTTGAGGGGATTGGAACCCGTGACCAGCGGTTCACACCTTCACAGAAGGTTCACAGAATGAAGAAGCCTAGACATGCAGGGGGGCGGGGCCGTCTTTCTGTTGTGTCCACCTACGGACCATGCTGTATTATATTGTTATGTTGTAATCAATTCAAGCGCCTGGATGCCCCAGGGCCAGGCGGCGCTATACAAATAATAAACTAAACTAAGCACCTAGATCTCGGCGGTAGCCGTATTAGCCCAATGGCTATCATTTCTGAATGAGTATTGGTTTATGGCACATTGAGTATAAAGGTACTTTCTTGGCGTCCGCCTGCCCCTTTACTCCAACATACACACATAGAAGCTTGCTGTGTTTATGCTAGGTGCTATACAAGGTTCTATAACGTAGCATAGCCGGGCACAGCAAAGACTTTCACGCATGGTACTGTGGATGGCCCATGTCACTTTGGTGACAGTCAGCAAAATGGGTAAGTTAATGATGTCTCTGCTGAGGCCAGTCCTCGATGCTACAAGCGATTACAGTATTTGCCCAGGATAACACACTGTGGTTAAAAACTGAAGCTGGGATTTAAACACACGCTACAGTTCAGGAACTTGAAGACCTGATTTCTAAACTCCACTTATTTCTAATGTTTGCATTCTGGATTTCAAGACCCACACTAAGGCTGTCTTCTGGAGCAGTGTTCTCTAGTTCCCCCATGGGCATGCGTCAGAAAGCCGCCCACTCACGTTTATGCTCGGAATTCTTTCCCTTGTAGTTTTTCACCTAAATGCCAAATGGGTAAGAAAAAGACTGCACGTCCCGACTAACCTTCTCCACTAAACATGCTACTTGTATACCGACTAACCCACTGACACATGACAACAGTATAACCCTCCCAGCCACCAACACAGTCCACATACGCATCAAAGTAGCGGCCAGTGCATCTTAGTGGCATGGGTACACGCGGTTCCCCTCTGGGCACCAGTGCCTCTGCGCTCTCGTGCGAGCAGTGCAACTTAGCGCCAAGAGTACACAAGGTTCCCCTCTGGGCACCAGTGCCTCTGCGCTATCCTGCGAGCAGTGCAACTTAGCGCCAAGAGTACACAAGGTTCCCCTCTGGGCACCAGTGCCTCTGCGCTATCCTGCGAGCAGTGCAACTTAGAGCCAAGAGTACACGAGGTTCCCCTCTGGCACCAGTGCCTCTGCGCTATCCTGCGAGCAGTGCAACTTAGCGCCAAGAGTACACGAGGTTCCCCTCTGGGCACCAGTGCCTCTGCGCTCTCGTGCGAGCAGTGCAACTTAGCGCAAAGAGTACACGAGGTTCCCCTCTGGGCACCAGCGCCTCTGCGCTCTCGTGGTTCCCCTCTGGGCCCCAGTGCCCCTACGCTCTCGTGCGAGCAGTGCAACTTAGCGCCAAGAGTACACGAGGTTCCCCTCTGGGCCCCAGTGCCTCTAAGCTCTTGTGTGAGCAGTGCAATTTAGCACCAAGAGTACACGAGGTTCCCCTCTGGACACCAGTGCGTCTGCGCTCTCGTGCGAGCAGTACGACTTGGCGCCATGAGTACACGAGGTTCCCCTCTGGGCACCAGTGCCTCTGCGCTCTCGTGCGAGCAGTGCGACTTAGCGCCATGAGTACACGAGGTTCCCCTCTGGGCACCAGTGCCTCTGCGCTATCCTGCGAGCAGTGCGACTTAGCGCCATGAGTACACGAGGTTCCCCTCTGGGCACCAGTGCCTCTGCGCTCTCGTGCGAGCAGTGCGATTTAGCGCCAAGAGTACACGAGGTTCCCCTCTGGGCACCAGTGCCTCTGCGCTCTCGTGCGAGCAGTGCGACTTAGCGCCAAGAGTACACGAGGTTCCCCTCTGGACACCAGTGCCTCTGCGCTCTCGTGCGAGCAGTGCGACTTAGCGCCATGAGTACACGAGGTTCCCCTCTGGGCACCAGTGCCTCTGCGCTCTCGTGCGAGCAGTGCGACTTAGCGGCAAGAGTACACGAGGTTCCCCTCTGGGCACCAGTGCCTCTGCGCTCTCGTGCGAGCAGTGCGACTTAGCGCCAAGAGTACACGAGGTTCCCCTCTGGGCACCAGTGCCTCTGCGCTCTCGTGCGAGCAGTGCAACTTAGCGCCATGAGTACACGAGGTTCCCCTCTGGGCACCAGTGCCTCTGCACTATCCTGCGAGCAGTGCAATTTAGCGCCATGAGTACACGAGGTTCCCCTCTGGGCCTCAGTGCCCCTACGCTCTCGTGCGAGCAGTGCAACTTAGCGCCATGAGTACACAAGGTTCCCCTCTGGGCACCAGCACCTCTGCGCTCTCGTGGTTCCCCCTCTGGGCCCCAGTGCCTCTAAGCTCTTGTGCGAGCAGTGCAACTTAGCGCCATGAGTACACGAGGATCCCTCTGGGCACCAGTGCCTCTGCGCTCTCGTGCGAGCAGTGCGACTTAGCGCCATGAGTACACGCGGTTCCCCTCTGGGCACCAGTGCCTCTGCACTCTCGTGCGAGCAGTGCGACTTAGCGCCAAGAGTACACGAGGTTCCCCTCTGGGCACCAGTGCCTCTGCGCTCTCGTGCGAGCAGTGCGACTTAGCGCCATGAGTACACGAGGTTCCCCTCTGGGCACCAGTGCCTCTGCGCTCTCGTGCGAGCAGTGCGACTTAGCGCCAAGAGTACACGAGGTTCCCCTCTGGGCACCAGTGCCCCTGCGCTATCCTGCGAGCAGTGAGACTTAGCGCCATGAGTACACGAGGTTCCCCTCTGGGCACCAGTGCCTCTGCGCTCTCGTGCGAGCAGTGCGACTTAGCGCCATGAGTACACGAGGTTCCCCTCTGGACACCAGTGCCTCTGCGCTCTCGTGCGAGCAGTGCGACTTAGCGCCAAGAGTACACGAGGTTCCCCTCTGGGCACCAGTGCCTCTGCGCTCTCGTGCGAGCAGTGCGACTTGGCGCCATGAGTACACGAGGTTCCCCTCTGGGCACCAGTGCCTCTGCGCTCTCGTGCGAGCAGTGCGACTTAGCGCCATGAGTACACGAGGTTCCCCTCTGGACACCAGTGCCTCTGCGCTCTCGTGCGAGCAGTGCGACTTAGCGCCAAGAGTACACGAGGTTCCCCTCTGGGCACCAGTGCCTCTGCGCTCTCGTGCGAGCAGTGCGACTTGGCGCCATGAGTACACGAGGTTCCCCTCTGGGCACCAGTGCCTCTGCGCTCTCGTGCGACTAGTGCAACTTAGCGCCATGAGTACACGAGGTTCCCCTCTGGGCACCAGCGCCTCTGTGCTCTCGTGGTTCCCCTCTGGGCCCCAGTGCCTCTAAGCTCTCGTGCGAGCAGTGCAACTTAGCGCCATGAGTACACGAGGATCCCTCTGGACACCAGTGCCTCTGCGCTCTCGTGCGAGCAGTGCAATTTAGCGCCATGAGTACACGCGGTTCCTATCTGGGCACCAGTGCCTCTGCACTCTCGTGCGAGCAGTGCAACTTAGCGCCATGAGTACACGAGGTTTCCCTCTGGGCACCAGTGCCCCTGCGCTATCCTGCGAGCAGTGAGACTTAGCGCCATGAGTACACGAGGTTCCCCTCTGGGCACCAGTGCCCCTGCGCTCTCGTGCGAGCAGTGCGACTTAGCGCCATGAGTACACGCGGTTCCCCTCTGGGCACCAGTGCCTCTGCGCTCTCGTGCGAGCAGTACAACCTGGCGCCAAGAGTACACGAGGTTCCCCTCTGGGCACCAGTGCCTCTGCGGTATTCTGCGAGCAGTGCAATTTAGCGCCAAGAGTACACAATGTTCCCCTCTGGGCACCAGTGCCTCTGCGCTATTCTGCAAGCAGTGTAACTTAGCGCCAAGAGTACACGAGGTTCCCCTCTGGGCACCAGTGCCTCTGCGCTATTCTGCGAGCAGTGCAACTTAGCGCCATGAGTACACGAGGTTCCCCTCCGGGCACCAGTGCCTCTGTGCTCTTGTGCGAGCAATGCAACTTAGCGCCAAGAGTACACAAGGTTCCCCTCTGGGCACCAGTGCCTTTGCGCTCTCGTGCGAGCAGTGCAATTTAGTGCCATGAGTACACGAGGTTCCCCTCTGGGCACCAGTGCCTCTGCGCTATCCAGCGAGCAGTGCAACTTAGCGCCATGAGTATACGTGGTTCCCCTCTGGGCACCAGTGCCTCTGCGCTATCCTACGAGCAGTGAGACTTAGCGCCATGAGTACATGTGGTTCCCCTCTGGGCACCAGTGCCTCTGCGCTATCCTGCGAGCAGTGCATCTTAGGGAAGGACCCAAAAGACCGATTTGTTTTGTACAAATGGTACAATTGACTGAATTCAGCCAGCACAATTCGTACAAAGACGAAAATACCGAAAATTAGCAGCGGGGTGAGAATTTGTAGGGGTTTTCCCTTTTCACCATGCTATTTTCAATTTCAGGGGTTGCAGGGGTGTCCCCCGCTTCCTCGACATTGGCAGCTGGGGACCCAAAAAAAGAGCAGAAACTGAAAAAGGGAACCTGAGGTGTCAGATCTGACTTGCGTTAGAGGGACGGAACTTTTAGGAAAGATTTCTCGTTTCTGCACCTTTCCTTCCATCTTTATGGAACCCCCAAAGTTTTTGCCAGCTTCACCTCTAACTTCCAGTGCTACGTGGATGACGCGCAACTATCTTTCAGGCTACCCTCAGCCACCTCCTCCTCGCTCATATCTGACTGTCTCTCCGCTATTCAGTCATGCTGCAAACAACCTCTGCCTCAATGCCAGTAAAACTGAGATCGTTCTTATTGGGGCCCCTGCTCCCGCCTTTCCACTTTTGCTCTGGCCTGCCTCCCTTGGCCCTACGCCTGCACCCACATGCAAGGCAAAAAACCTTGGGGTGATCTTTGACTCCACTCTCTCCTTCTCCAAGCACATCTCTGACATCTCTTAAAAAAATCAAACTACCAGCTACACCTCCTCAGAGGTACTCTTCCTTATCTCTCTTTCCCCTGTGGCTCACTGTCTCCAGAGCCCCTCTCTCTAGCTTGGACTATTGCCACAGCCTCTTCCTCAACCTCCCTTCTTCGGCCTTGCGCCCTCTGTGTTAGTCAGAATCCTGTGCTGCGCCCTTAGGGACCACTACAAACAATTAAGACTACAGGTGGCAATACAGGTTTACCTTTGGTACAAGCCTGTACTACTAAGTTCAAGTGGTAGCCGTAGCGGAGCAGCCAGGCTTATCTCAAGAGTATATGAGCAGTAGCCGAGATTACACAACTCAAGAAAACACTGACTCAAGGTTTCAGGTAAAAAATATAAGTACATTTATTTTTAAACCATCAGTTATAAACACAACACCTCTATTAAACTTTAAACAAAGCCACATGTTAAATATACTACAACTAACCAATTCACTTTGTACAGTATGTCTCAAGGTAAGTACCCTGTGTTTGAATGAACCAGTGTTATGAACAAAACACAAAACCGCGGATACGGTTGCGATCACTTTTTGACAGTTCGGTCTACTAAATAAACGCATATCCGTGACATGAAATGCTACCAGGGCAAAAACACACTTAGCACCTGAGATACGCAGAGGGAGTTGGAGGCAAAAACCAAAGGCAATATTTAGGTTGGGCAGACCGTATCGAGAAACACTCAGAAACAGGAGTTCAAAAGTCAAAGGGTCGGAGCCAGGTTTAGGTGACACCGGAGACCTGTGCCGAAGATCACACCGTTAGACAGTTCACGATTCAGTGTAGCCATAAAGTACTTGGATATTGTCAATGTTCGGAAGCAAAAGTTATAAGAAGGAGGGAAGACAAGGGCGAGCCTTGGAGATGAAGAAAAGGGGTTCACCCAGTTTCCTCGAGCAGAACACAGTACCTTATTCCCACGATGCAGCTGGAGCCCTGGCAGTTGTTCCTGTTGGTTTCCCGCAGACCCACGATTCCTGGAGCTTCGTCGAGAAGGGAGGACGTCTGAAGGGGGTCTGCACCACACAGCGATGAAGCCGGCAGCAGCGACAACGCAAAGGTGTGCTCCTTAAAAACAGGAGAGGCTCGGCAGGTGGCTATCCGGACCACTACAGCAGTGTGCAGCAATTTCGAGCACGTCAGAGATCTCTGGCTGAAGAAGATGAGCTGGTTATCCCCACCAGGCTCAAGGGAAGAAGACTCCGGACTAGATCTCCTCTTAGTCATTGAAGGGTAGATAGCTCAGGACTGCAGCAGGGCTTCACCGGGACGGGGTAGTTGCAGCAGCCGTTGTTCTCTCCGCTTCTCTTCGGTTCCTTCTAGTTCCAGAGGCGGCTCTGACTTCTAGCCCAAGTGACCTGCCTTTTATGCGCAAAACCCCCATTCACACAGCCTGGCTGTCAATCACGCAGCAGGGGGGTTGTCCACCCGGGACAACCATCTCAGCCAATCATGGCAAAATGCGACTTGGGTTTCCTAGGATACCCTGTGCAGGGGGTGACTACACCCCTTCCCCACATTCAGTCTACCTAGACACCCAGGCGCCAAGAGGAGGGCTTCCCTGCAGAAGCCCGCCAAAAGAAGGTGAACAAAGAAGGCGAGCCTAGTTTGCCGTGCAAAGTAAAACACAAGAAGGACTTTAACAAAAAGAAATGGCAAATAAACCCAACCGGAGCCAAAAGAAAGACGATTTGATCAAGCGGGTTTATGTTCAAGGCTAATGTAATAGCCAAAAACAGTACCACGTTTATCTAATATAATCGCGGTAGAAAAGTTAGGGTAGATACCACTGCCACCAGCCAAGTCTAAATGTTAAAAGAGCAAAACAATGCTCAGGGGGGTACAGACAGAAAAGGGGTACAGATTAGCCCTTTCCAGTACTCCATGTAAAATGGGCAGTACTGGGTCTGTGGTAAAAAATGACTATGTAAAGTAAATGGCAACTTTACCTTTCTCTGGGGGACAGTAGTCAGCCCCAGCGAAATGGGAGTCAGAGGGAAGTTTAAAAGACAACCCTGGGTTCCTACACTAAAGGTGCAGTGTAACCCATACAAGAACAGGGGCACTTGGAGTGGTGTGCTCCAGTGCCCAAGATCACACAAGTAAAAACACATAGGCCAAATGACATGTAAGAGTGTAAAAAGGATGTCACTCTTACTAGGTAGAAAAAATAAACTCCAGAAATCCAGCAAAACTGCTGGGGGACTCACTAGGTGAGGGGAAATTAGCCCTAGAAGGAGAATTCCCCCCAACACTCTGCAACTCACCCAGAACAGAACCGCAAGACTTATCCTTGGCCTCAAGCCCAGGGACCGCATCTCTGGTGCTGAAATCACTACATTGGCTGCCCGTGGCTGGAAGGATCAAGTTCAATACCCTCTGCATCTTCCACAAGGCTTTCTGGGGCCTGGGTCCTATCTATCTGCAATGCTGCCTACCTAAATACTGTCCCTCCCGAGCCCTCCGCTCATCTTCCTCCAACCTTCTGCAAGTGAGCCGGTCCTCCAAGCAGAGATTTGGAGGGAGATCCTTCTCTTCAGCAGGTGCCTCCCTCTGGAATGGCCTGTGTGCCCCCCTCCGTCTTAAACCTGAGCTTCATAAGTTCAGGAAACTCCTTACAACCTTCCTCTTCCTTCACTCTCCCTCTACCCTGCTAACCCAGCCTTCTGCTTTCTCCATCTCCCCCGCCTCTTCCTTACAGTTTGCTGACTGGCCGTCTGGTGTACCTCAGAGTCTCACTGGTCCCAGGCTCCCCCTCCAGTCCACTCACACTTGCCTCATGACCCTACTCCCACTCCCTTCACTGCACTTAGAATAACACTAGAGAATGGCAATCTCTGCACTTACCCCAGTCTCCACCAGCCGGGTGGACTTGGACCTCCCCTCCCCTGTTGACCCTCTATGCACTTGCAAGACCCACAAGCAACATGTCTGTCATTTCTCCCTTGTCTTCCCCCCTGAACTGCACTTGTAAAACTGCAAAATCGCAGTTAGGCCTATTTGCTGTGACTCAACTTTTTAATTGTATTTACACACTTACTCTGTACAAGCTTTTATCATCTCAGAAATTCAAGGACTCTGAACGACTGCTGTTTTTCCCCTTGTTCCCATCCTCCTTGAGTGCTTTGAAACACTAACATGTGTATAAGAGCTATATAATTATACAATACAATGTTTATATGCAGCCGGTCATTTCTCCTAAACTTCAAGACCTTTCCTCTGCTGTCCTGGAGAGAGAGGTCTGGGTGTCAACCATCAATCAGGGCCATTACTTAAAAATATAGAAAGAAATATACTGCTAAGATTTAAACCATGGTGGAGACTGCTAAGGCCACAACTTTTCTTTCAGCAGAAGTGACCTTGACAATGCCCATAAAATATCCATTATAGTTGCAGCCAGGGCCATTACAGACCATGAAGGGTGAGGCGAAGATAAACATGAGCCAGCCTCTGGCTGATCTCATGCTCAAAGAAAAATGAAACTGAAAGTGAATAAAGAAGAAATTGCAGTTGAGTTAATAGGAAAATAAATATTATTGCACAAAAGGGGCAGCGTATATGCCACAACAGTCATTGCAGACTTTTATTAAAGGTGACGCTAACCCCCTTTGAACCATGCTAAAAATAATTTGTGTGATAAACGGAGAGATATGCCCGAGATAACATGATCACGATAAACACAAAAGACGCAGATAAGTCCATTTGGAAATTCCAAACAACGTAACAAGGAGAATATTTGGCCGCTTATGAACATAAACGTGCAGATGGTCTTCAATTACATCTATTTGGGAGTCAACGTAAATAATCATCATACGGATCTACCCTACAATGTGAACCTGAAAGGGAAATTGACTACAGCCATATCAAAGGCTTATTTCATCAGGGGTAGATACTGTATGTTTTCAATCGGCCCTCTGCTAACATACTATAAACAGAAAGGGATGCCCGTTTTGTTGTATGGTTCAGAGATAAAACAATGGAAAACAGATGCATATTGGGACAGAATGGAGAGGAACTAGTGGAAGCAGTTATTGAATTTGCCATCTTCTGTACCTATTGCCTTAGTTAGACATGAGCTGGGGATGATATTGTTGTTTGTGAATTATAAATGGAAAATGTGTACCCTATATCACAAATGTACTATTAGAGATAGTAACAATGGACTTCTGTCAATGTTATCTCATTATGTTGAAAATTCACATGATGTTTTTATAAAAGCTTGGAAATCGAAGGTACATGAATACCTGCACGATGCTGACATTTCACAGGAACTATTACAAAAGCAATCCTGTAAGAGCTAAAACAAAATTGGATTGAGACCAGAGAAAAATACCTAAAATATAAGGATTTTTGTCAAACCCCTCTTATGTTAAAACAAAACCCTCTTATGTTAAAACAATATGGGACAATGGAGACCTATTTAAAGAAATCTCCTAGCCCTCAACATCTTGCAGGAATCTTGAGACTTAAATTGAATCTATGGCGAACTAAAGAAATCAGAGCAAGTGGTACCCTTTAAAACAAATCAACCCACTCGGTAGGTATGTAATGAAACGAATAAACTTGAAACATATCATGGTAGAATGTACCGGTTTGATAGCACAGAGAAGCAAATATTTTAAATCTTACTTTGAATCTTACATTAAAATAAATACTCAAACATTATGGGAAAGCATCTTTCACACTCAGTCTAAAGTACTAAGGTACACGGCTGTACATTTTTTACAAGATTTGAAATTGGAAATGGATTTCTTGGAAGAAACAAATTAAGATCTAAGATTGTGATCAAGAATAACATGAGTAATGTACAAGTGTAAACTTGGATGTAAAGTCATACAATAATGTTACTAATTTTATAAATGTTTCCTTTTCTTTTGAATCTGTATATACGAGTAAGCTCATTTGACGTGCATTTTTTTAGAAATTGTTTAAATTGAATTATGTTGAAAGGTTAAACGTTTCATCCAAATCAATAAAAAAAAGATAAACATAACTAAAAAGTTATTAATACAATTTTTTATTTGGGCCTACCCTTGATCCTGAGAGATTTGAAAGTTGGTGTGGGGGTGAAGAAAATAATTAACAAGGGAACTATGGAGTGACATATTTTTTACTGATACAGCTCCTGAGTAAATGAAGAAAAAGCATATCTCTGCATAGGAAGGGGGTGCTGACTTCAGATTAGTATCATCTGATTTGCCTTAAAATGTAGTTCTTAAAAATATATTCATATGTGTAAAGATTTGAAAAATTTGGGTACTTGCCATGTTGATAGATTTTTAGAGTTTTTTTGTAAAGGCCGAGCCCACAGGTCAATTTGGGATGACAAAGATTTCTCCTCCCACAGCTGTCCTAACTCATACCCCTCATCTCCTTGTCCTATTAGCACACAGGTGGGAAGTGGGTAGAAAAAAACCAACCATACTCTTTCATGGGAATCATGACAAGTTGGTGATGTCATTTGCCCTATAAGTACACCAGTTTGCATTAGAACTGGTCTTTTTCCACTTATTCCGGGAGAAACCTGCTGCTGAACTCTTGCGTGAAACATCCAAGCAGGGAGGCCCCAAATCTTGCATTGGAGACAGGAACCAGGAGCCCTGCTGTTCCCTGATGTCCATTCCAAGGCTTTTCCTGTAGGTAAAACTATCCCCAATGCCATATATTGTGTAGGCCCTACATTTTCATTCATTGTTTTAGTTATTTCCACATAGCAAAATATCCTATTAGTGTAGATCCGTATCGATCTACACTAATACTTTTAAATAGCACTAATAGATCTACACTAATACTTTTAAATAGCATATTTAAAGTAAATCAATTAATTTCCCTATAGAAATCACAGGATGTGTTTTGTTGGCATTCGAAACCAACAAGCTCTTCCCAGTGTGTTTTGAGGTGGTATAAGACAAAGATCTGCCAAAAGAATGAATCCCAAAACCTTGTTTCCATGTGAGTCTGCAGGGTGCAAAATGAAATTCCCCATTGATCCCCTTCATTTTAATCAAAAGTGTGACTCCTGGTATTTCCTTTGCATGTGTGGTAACAAAATTAAATTGCTCCTTTGTTCCCTTTGTGCTCTGACCCAAACCACAAAGCCCTGCCTGTTCTTTTTAGGGGTGGCAAAAACTAAATGAAATTCCCATTGTTTTCCTTTCCCTCATATTGCACCTGGGGTAAGAAGAAAAAGAAAAATGATTTTTGCCCTTTGAGTCCCTTTTTTCCAAAGGGTGCATTTTATCAGAATCCCAAAAAGATTTTCTCTATTGTGTTCCCACTCTCTGCCACTTGCCTTCAATTCAGAGGGGTCAAGTCTAATTGATGTTTGCAGGGTGGGGGTTGCTGGGAGAAAAGTGTTATGACCAAATCACCAATTGCTGTGTGCCTTGCATTGTTCTTTTTCTGTATTGGTGGGCGATTTGAAAAGAAAGCTGTGGGAAATTGTGACTGCATATCTCAGTATTATCTCTGTGTTGGTGCCTTTACAGAAGTCATTTTTGTTCTTGTGCTGCCACAGCATTGGTGGCTGATGTTAGTCTGTTTGTCAAATTTGGTTTAAGTAAATTAATAAATATATATTCTTACTACACACCGGCCTGGTTCCTAGTCCATTGTGGTACCAGGTAATTGTTGGGGTTGGGTGCAAGATGGGTTGGGGGCCTTATCAAATAGGACCTGAATCAAAATCATTGTGATTTGTTGTGCGCCACATTCATTGGGGTGAAAGGGAGTGTGACTGCGTAATAAACCACAACATTGTCTAACCTTTCCTTTGCCGGAGTTGCTGATTTGTATTATGCCCTATAACCAAGTGACTGGATATATGTATTTAGTTTGATAGTGTTGTTTGATATGTCTACCTGCTTGTAGTCATTTTTCTATAGTGTTTTGGTCATTAAAAAAAACTACTTTTGTGTACATCCTGTTAAGTGTAATCTGTGATTCCCATTGTGTGACCCCATTGTGGATCCTTTACAAGCTCACCCACTCTGAAGAACTTGGCCTAGACTGCCTGTCACTGCTACCTAAACTGGTTTGGCTACAGCTTTCCAGAGTTGTTCCTGTTACAATATAGGTCCATAGTCCTAACAGGAACTGGCATCGGAGGGGTATAGGAGAAGCGGCGGCGGCAGCCAGCAAAAAGAAAAGAGAAGTCAGAGGGGGTCGATGGGGGGCTTGGGTTGAATTAGATTTTTTTTTTTTATTTTTTTTTTTACATAGAAATAATCCACAGTCTTTTTAGCCATGAACTTTACCGCTTCGGCCTAATCACCCAAATTCCATTTTAGCATCATGGGTACATGAGGCTCCCCTCTGGGCACCAGTGCCTCTACGCTCTCGTGCGGCCAGTGCATCTTAGCACCATGGTTATACAAGGCTCCCTTCTGGGTACCAGTGCCAATATGCTCTCGTGCAGCCAGTGCATTTTAGCACCATGGGTACACGAGGTCCACCTCTGGGCACCCGTGCCTCTACGCTCTCGTGCGACCAGTGCATCTCGGCGCCATGGAGGCTCCCCTCTGGACACCAGTGCCTCTACGCTCTTGTGCGGGCAGTGCATCTTAGCCCCATGGGCACACAAGGCTCCCCCTCTGGGCACCAGTGCCTCTATGCTCTTTTGCGGGCAGTGCATCTTAGCCCCATGGGTACACAAGGCTCCCCTCTGGACACCAGTGCCTCTACGCTCTTGTGCGGGCAGTGCATCTTAGCCCCATGGGCACACAAGGCTCCCCCTCTGGGCACCAGTGCCTCTATGCTCTTTTGCGGGCAGTGCATCTTAGCCCCATGGGTACACAAGGCTCACCTCTGTACACCCGTGCCTCTACGCTCATGTGCAGCCAGTATATCTTGGCAACATGGGTACACGAGCCTCCCCTCTGGGCACCAGTGCCTCTATGGTCTCATGTGACCAGTGCATCTCAGCACCATGGGGGCTCCCCTCTGGACACCAGTGCCTCTACGCTCTTGTGCGCATAGTGCATTTTAGCACCATGGGTACACAAGGCTCCCCTCTGCACACACATGCCTCTATGCTCTTGTGCAATCAATGTATCTTAGCGCCATGGTTATTCGAGGCGCCGCTCTAGACACTAGTGCCTCTATGCTCTCATGCAGTCAGTGCATCTCAGCACCATGGGTACACAAGGCTCCCCTCTGAGCACCGGTGCCTCTACGCTCTTGTGCAACCAGTGTATCTTAGTGCCATGGGTACACAAGGCTCACCTCTGGACACCAGTGCTTCTATGCTCTTGTGCGTCTGGGTGCCATGGGTACACAGGATCCGCTCTGGGCACTAGTACCTCTGCCCTCTTGTGCGGCCAGTACATCTTGGCTCCATGGGTACATGAGGCTCCCATATGGACACACATGGCTCTATGCTTTTGTGCGGCCAGTGCATCTCTGCGCCATGGGTACACATGGCTCCCCAATGGACACTATATATGATATGGCATTTATAACACGCTTGTACACAATGTTTCTAGGTGCAACAAGACAAGGAGGGGAGAAACATAGGGAGGACAAAACAACAATCTTACTAGGCCCTGTGTCATTCAGATCGCGCAAGAGCAGGGAAGAGGAAAGGGAGAAGTGCAGAGGGGTGGGAGGGGTGGAGGGAGAAGTGCAGGTAACTCAAAATTGCAGCCAGGGTGTGGCTCATAAGTGCAGGGAGAAGGGACTTTAGGGTTGCAGATACAGACCACACGTGCTAGGTGTGATGCTGGAAATACTTCGGAGGGACAGGGCCTCAGTATCCTTGTCCTTTACTGCTTTTTATTGTATGTTCTGTCATATTTTCTACGCAAGAGTTCATGTGGGACTCCTGGCGGTGCAGCTCTCTCTTTTGGTTTGGTGTACAGACCCATGGGATACCCTTATGGCACCCATGGGTGTGGGGTACAACCCTGTGCCCCTAGTGTATGTTTTTGGGCGGCCCACAGAGCAGAGTATGGGCTGGTGGCAGTTCCGTGCTGAATTGACTGGTGCCCTGAGTGTCCTCCATTTTGGGATGCCCAGGCCCTGTCATTGGAATCAGTAGATTCCTGATAGTGACAAGATGGCCCCCGTGGCCTCTTGCCTTCCATCGCCTGTTACCTTGATCTTCCCAAAGTACCGGGAAGCCTTGACTCTGTCCCTTCCCTCTGACTGACTGTTGGGTGGAAGTTCCATATATGGGGTTGTTGTGAAGTCCAGGCCAGACTGGCTGGAGCCTTCCCAGTGACTGTATGTTGTGGGTACACCCTGTGGGTGGGACCTGGGTGAATGGAGTGTGTGACGAATATGCACTTCTTGTGGATGTCTAGTTTCTGGTGTTTGACACAATGACCGAGACAGCCCTGCCCAAAACTGGTATGAATGCAGGGTGGAGTGTTGAATGGCTGGGTACTTGTCCCAGTACACATAACTTGTTGTGAGTGTCTGGAGAGGAGTGAATGGCCTGAATGCACTATGCACCTGATTGGATGCCTGCCTGCATGAATGCCCTTCTGAACAATTGGTTGCCTGAGTGTGACCCAGCAGAATGAATGGGAGATCAACTAGTATATCTGGGGGCCTCTCGCTGCTAGAATTCGTGTTCAGAAGCTGAAGAGAAACTGGAGTTTAAACTGAAGCTTAACCTTGAAGTCCTGCTGGAAGAGAAGTCTTGCTGCTGCTCTACTTCACCCATCTGAAAGCTGCTGTGTCTCCAAGGACTGGCACAGAGAGGACCTGGTTAGGCGCCCTCTTCCCGAGCTACGAGGGACCATTATGCACCAGCTGATCTTTGCCAAAGCTCCCTGGTAGACAGACCTGAAGACCACAGAGACGCCGACGACTCAACGCCCTTGCTGGGCCACAGTTCTTCAAACTCTTTGCGGTCCTGAACTATCGTCACCGAGGTGCCCCGCATGCCTCTTCCTTGCAGGACGCCAACGCTCTGTCGTCGACGAGCACTGCTAGGAACGAAGCTGCCACCTCACCGTCGTCGTTCAACCCTTTTTCCTCGTGGGATCTCGACGATCTGTGGCTCCTACCTTAAAGGGAGCCGCTCAAGAAGGATCAGTCGACGACCCGACGTCGAACTCTGCTATTCCAGGTACATTGGGGTGGTAGAAACATTAAAGAAGGAAATAAGACTTATATCACCAGCCCAGTACATATATTGTTCTATATCTATACTTTACAGGTTGCCCAGGTGGGGGGATCTCCACACAGGACTGTGTCTAGGGGTAGGTTCCAGTATTCTGCCAATTGTTCTAACCAACTGCTTTCCCTCCTATGTCTATTGTTGGTCACCTTTATTAATTGATTTGTGTGACATTTAATCAGAGTACAGTTGATGCACTTTAATGGAATCTAATAATAATTGTGGTACCACTTAGAACTGTATATATTTGCCATTGTAGATTTTCTGAGGACAAAGTGAGTTATTGTGATTGTGTACATAACCTTGAACTTAATTATATAAAGACTGTGTTTTAACTAATACAGTGTGTGGACATTCCTTTGTGGGGGTTCGGGGACTACCCTGTGCTTAAGAACCAGCTTGCATCACCTCCCGAGAGCTAAGCCTTGATTGCTCGACTACATCACCAGTGATAGAGAATCTTGGCTGGGGTCATCTGTGCCTCTCCTCTACCATATAGAGAGCGGAAGTACAGACCCCCCCCTCCATTCTTTACACTAGGGGAGTTGGGAGGCAGTGCAAGGGGCAACTGGACAAGCAGGAGCCTGGGCCCAAGTTCAGAGGGTAGCAGGTGACCTGTGCAAGGCGCAGTCGGGAATCAGCAGAGGAGAAGAAGAGAGAAAAGAGAGAAAGCGGAAGCAAAGAGAAAGGTCTTGAGTTGCTTCTGGAACCGGAGATGGCTCTTCTCAAGTTTGAGAGGCAGAGACGCTGTTCCAGAGGGTGGCCCCAGCCCTGGATAAAGATTTGCTCTCAAATCTCTGCTTGGAAAAGCGACTAACCCTCAGAGTTGGAAGTGGATGAGCGTAGAGCTCGAGAGGTGAGATGTTTAGGAAGAGAGAATTGGAGGTAGTGCGGTCCTAGATGCCAGAATGCCTTGTGGACATGCAGAGGGTCTTGAACTTGATCCTTGCCACCACTGGGGGGCAATCAAGAGATTTCAGAGCTGGGGAGATACGATCCATGGGCTTGAGGCCAAGGACAAGTCTCGCAGTCCTGTTCTGGTTGATTTGCAGAGGTCGGAGAGTAAAGGCAGGAAGATTTAGAAAGAGGCTGTTGCAATAGTCCAGCCTGGAGAGGACCAGAGCTCTGGAGACCGTGAGCTTCTGCTGGAAAGTGAGAAAAGGAGGAATACCTCTGAGGAGGTGCAGTTCATAGTTTGACTTCTTAGAGACCTCAGAGATTTAAGGAGAGGGTGCAGTCGATGGTGACCCCAAGGTGCTTAGCCTCACGGGTAGGAGCAAGAAGAGGATCCAGAGTGGGCAGCCAGAGAAAGAGAGGAAAGGAGGGAGCTGGTGTTGCGGTGAGGAGGATCTCCGTCTTCCTGGCATTAAGGCAGAGGTCATTGGTGGCACACCATTCCTGAATTGCGGTCAGACATTCTGGAATGAGAGAAGGAGAAGAGGCGGCTGAGAAGAGCCTGAAGGAAAGTTGGGTGTCCTCCGCATGAAAAGTTGGAGCAGAAGGAAGTGGTACAGTGGGCGAGAGTTGCCAGGTATTGCTTGAACAGCCAAGAAGAGAGGTTAGACACCTGGGGATAGAGATAGAGGAGAGGGAGGACCCCAGTTGGACCTGAGAGGGTCGGTCCGTGAGAAAGGAGGTCAGCCATGCCAGGGCCTGATCAGTGATACCCAGTTTATCACAGAGGCGATTGAGCAGGATGGCATGGTTGACTGTGCAGAGGGCTTCTTTAGCAAGGGGTGCACAAGGGTGTGCTTAAGGAGGGGAAGGGGAAGGTTCCAGTGGCAAAGGAGTGATTACAGAAATCGGCCAGGGCTAGAGCAAGGGTGTCGATGTGGTCTTTGATGGGTCTGGATGAACACGGGAGAACCTGTTTTGACGTGACTTTCATAGATCAGACTTGTCTAGACACTTTGGGCCTCATTACACAGATGGCGGAGAACCATGGCGCTATTAGCGCCATGGTTCATGCCGGTAAAATACTGGCACCGCCTTGGTGGAAGGGGGAATTACCGCCCTATTCCAAGGTTGGCGGGGCGGTAATTCCCCCTTCCACCATTGCCCTTCCCCATTCTTGCCCCATAGGGCTCTATGGGAATGGGGAAGGCGCTAATTACGGTACCACAAATTGCGGTACCGTAATTAGCTCCCCGGGTCCCTTTGCGGGTTGGATTTTTAACACCTGCAAAAAGCAGGCGTTAAATTCCCCAACCCGCAAAGGGACCTCGTAGTAAGGCGGTAAGGATTTACCGGTACCGGTAAAATACCTGTACCGGTAAACCCTTACCGCCATCAGTGTAATGAGGCCCATTGTCGGGGGTGAACCAGGGAAAGAAAGAAAAGGGAGGAGGAGAGACGGCCACAGATGGACCTGGAGAAGAAAAAGTAGTCTTAGCGCCATGGGTCTGGGCACCAGTGCCTCTATGCAGTCCTCACAGGACATCTAGAAACCAACCTACATGTAGATCTCACGCATCAATACTACAGCAAATAGCACTGGTCAGTGGACCGGCTGTTGCCAGTCTGAGATCTGGCATCGGAATTCTGAGCGGATCTCAGACCCGGCCTGCCTCAGCCCTGACCAGGCTATACCGAGCCCCCAGCTTCGCAGAAGGAAGCTGGGGGCTTGGTGACCTAATCTGCTCTGTGCTCCTTTCCCCAGCTGCCATTTGTGTGTTTGTAGGTCCTATTTATTCAGCCAGTTTCCTTTCTTCTAGCATGTTATGTTAATGTTAAAGGTATTTGTACCGCACACCGTTACCACTGGAGTGGTCCCCACTCACTCTGGTGGATCTGAAAAAGGGAGGGGTGGGGGGGTGATGAAAGGGACACCACAGGAATCAATGGGCCATGACTGTCACTGCGGTGGGGGCCATCACTGTTAAAAGCAGGCTTTCTACATGCTGGGTACACTACTGTTTTCCAAATGTGCATTTCACACTTCCATAGAAAAACAAAGTAATTTCCAAACTGTCCAATTGGTACATTAGAATGCCGTGGGCGGTACAGTACTGGGAGTACAGTACTGGCCTGCTGTACAGTGCAGCACTGTTCTGTTAATGTTCACACAAGAAACCATGGCCACCAGTGCTCTAACAGGAGCAGCACAAAAGCGAAAACGACTTGTGTTCATGAGGATTACACAGAGATTGGACTTCATTGAACGCCAAGAGATGGCAAGAACAAGTTGCAGCAGGAACTCAAGGTGCCTCAGCTACAGTCTATGGCATCAGGACACACAAAAAGCAGTGACTCCAGTGTGTGCCAAATTGCAGGAGAAGTGCTGCTTGCATTCACTGGTTTATTTTTTGTCGGACCTCCGCACATACTTTTTTTTTATTTGTGTGCCCCTTTGTGTTTTATCACAGGTTATATTTATAAATAAATGATCTGCTAGTCAAACTGGTAATCACAAATAAATGATTCTGTTGTGCTGACAGCAGTTTCTAGGAAATTAAACTGTGGGTTCATGAGTGCCAACTTTCGATTACAGGGGCAGAAACACCCCCACCTCTGCCCGGAATATAAGCAAGTGACCAGCCCACCCCACCCCACCCCAATCCACCCACCCCAACGCAACCCACCCCACCCACCCCACCCCACCCCACCCCACCCCACCCACGGCCAAATATATTTTATAGCACTTCCTTTTTTATAAGGAATTGCAAAAAGTTGTATGATTAACAACCAGTTTTTAATATTTACAACGGTCTCTCAACCTGCTGAGCTACCCTGGTGCCTTCTACTGTGAGGTGTCTATGAATCCCTTAGTGTACTAAACATCACTGCATTGCCAATAGCATTTTGGGCGCACCCCTGCCGTGGAAGGGATTTCAAGTGGAGTTTGAAAAGAATCAGCATGAAAGAAATTGCGCCATTAAAAAAAATATTTATTTTGAACATTTCCTTTGAGTGGAGCCCAACTGCCAGCTCTGCTTCTACGGAACTCCACCCCCTCCTCCAAACTCACCCCCCCCCCCCACCACGGTCCTTATGGGATCCCCCTTTACATTTTTTCCATTGCCATCTGGTATCTTCACTCACTCCCCACTGATTTAATTCCACCCCCCCCCCCCCCCTTCCCTTCTATCAATCACACTGCAGCTTTATCTATCTGCCAGCAGTATTCTCCAGTGGAACGCTCCCCCACCCCCTTGCTTGTACGCCAACGCCCCCTCGTGGCACCTGCTCTGCCACCCCAGTACATTGTGTGTCATGGCACGGGTTGGCCACTAGAGGGCGAGCGCGGCTGCTGCAGGAAACCCCCATCCCGGGACTCCCCCTCCCGCTCGGAGCCAGACACTAGCGCTTTCACTCGGGTTTTCCACACTGGGAGCTGTGGGGCTTTCTCGGGGATTCACGCTGTTACGAAGGGGAGGGGGCAGCACTGAGATCATTTCAATCACCCGCCCTGGGGACCCAGGGGGTCCAGAGCAATGCGACTGGGACCACGCCAGGGGGCATTAGAGTGCCCTCTCTAGCTCTAATGCCCCCACGTTTTAATGCTGCGCTGCTCGGTCTCGGAAGGAGGGGCCTTGGCGGAGCAGCGGGGGGTGCTCTCTGCAAATCCGGCTCCAGGGGGCGGGGGCGTTTGGAAAAAATCTGGTGGGGGATCCCACAAGGCCTGGGATGGGGACGGAGTTTTGGGGGTGGGCAGTGTCTGAGGAGGCAGGGTTTAGAGGGGCGGAGCTGGCAGGTGACCTCCGATCAAAGGAAATGGCCAAAATAATAGTTTAAAACAGCACAATTTCTTTCATGCGGCTTCTTTTTCAAGCTATATATCAATCCCACTTTAAACCACTTCCATGGCGCTGGTGCACCCAAAATATGATATCATTACCACTCCCCACACCCCCCACCGCCACCCGCGCACCCTCCCACGCACAATACAAACCCCAAAACCCATGTGCCTGCTAGGGTGGCCAATTGTCCCGGATTTCGCGGGATTGTCCCGCAATTAGGGACTCTGTCCTGCAGTTTGCAGAGTGGCTGTGCGGGACACAGTTTCGTAGGGACAACTTGCCTCCAGCACAGCCACTCTGCAAGCTGAAGTGGCCATGTGCACCACCCCATGGCGCGGCCGCCTGCTGCTTTCTTTCTCTGGGCAGCTCCACAGCCCTGGCTCCTTTTGAGCCTCCAGGTCAAGCTGTAATGCTCTGACTCCTGGCTTCATTCAAATGCTAGTGCTTTATTCCTGGGGTCCTGATGGTCATGATTGCAGTTAAAAACGTGACCATCACCTCCCAAGGACAACCATTTGCATTTCAATTAACCCAGGAATTAAGAGCCATTAAAAATATTTACATTAAAAAAGGGGCGAGTCAAATGTGAATGACATGATGTCATCACTGCCTTGTGGGCAAGTGTCCCGTGAAAGACTATCAAAGAGTTGGCCACCCTAGTGCCTGCTGTTTAGGGAAACGTTCAGTGCAGTGCAGTGCACCAAAAGTGCAAGTTTGAACTTCATCCTACACTATTTTAAAATGAAACAGTTCTGGAGCAGTTTCATTTAATATAAAAGCAAAGGAACGCTGAATTTTGCATTCAAAGCAATGCCCTGTGCGAGCACTGAGCACAAAGAGTAACCTACTCTGTGTGCACTGTCCTTGCACAGGGCAGATTAGATCTGGGGGCTGTGCTGCTCGGAGCAGACTGCTCCCCACCTTCGCGGGCCCGGCTGTGGTGCCTGCATGAAGAACTCGTGAAAGTGCAGGACAGCCTTCCTTAAGAAGGTCTGTTCCAGTGTCCTGCTGTTGTGGCTACGTAGGGGGGCGAAGCCAGAAGAGCACTAATGGCGGCAATGAGCAGCTCCGCCCCCCTACGCCATGCCATTGCGGGAATGTTTTTTTTTTCTTCTCTATCCTCGAAACCCAGCTGGAGAGCATGGGTTTGGTGTTTAGGCGGCTGACTCTGGCCAGATCCCGAGATCCGGCTTCACATCTCGTGCCAGATCTCGGATCTGGCGAGAGCCGGCCCAATGACCAGCACTGTGTAGAACCGTCGGAGGCCACCGTTTTGGAAAAGCAGACAGTTCTGCATCATATAGGTCAGGAATCGGGGGTAGACGTCCTAGTCCGGCAGGAGTGTTGCTCCTCTGCTGTAGAGGTGACTCGGTAGAGTAGTGTGCGCCAATCGCCTGTGGGGGGGTCGTTTAGTGGTGTGTTGGGTGGAGTCATGGCAGGCAAGTCACATTTTTGTAAAAAGTGTAAACCAACATTTTAAAAAAACAGTAACACTCCATTTCATAGAAAGACCTTGGAAGGTGCACAAATCACATAACACACTAACCTGACAGTATACATACAATGCTTAATTAAAATACTGAATTAATCTTTTATAACGTGCTCAATACTGGAGACCAGTCTCTCACCACGGGGCTGGGATTTGAACCTTCCCAAGACAAGCATATTGCCCCTGAGCTATCCTCCTGGACCCCTCTCGGCTTATTAGCATGTTGAGGTAAAAGAGTATGATTGTAGATTTTGCCCATCCTGAATAGAAGCCTACAGTTATCGGCATGCAAAAGTATTGAGTCTAAAAATATCGAATCTTGGTTTTACAAATGTACTTTTAAAACAGAAAGACAGTGAATTAAAATGTATGACATCACCTGCGTGTAGTCATTGTTCCATATTTCATTCTGCTTTATGCATTCCCTCATTTCTAATATCCTGACATCCGCACTTTGTAGTGCCACAGACACTAGCCACTCCCAATCACCCACTCAATCAACCCCTTGTCTGCAGCCTTCTAACGTTAACTGCAGGGCTCAAGTCGAGGGTAGACGCGGGTGGACAGGGTTCCACCACTTTTTCAGAGGGCACCTTGATATGCTACTTTATGGTGAGGCCACATTCAATTGATATGTTAATGAGTCCCCCACTTTCTTTTTTTGGACTTGAGCCCTAGTTAATTGCCTCCAATTAACAGCTCAGTTGTACCAAAGAGAGCTGCATGTCGGTCCCAGTATGGAAGCACACTCAGTCGCCATTCGTCCAAAGAGGAGTGAGTGTAGCACCCCAAAACCAAGAACACGTACAACAATTCTAACCTCTCCTGGGATGAAGGTACAGTAGTGCTTTAAACCGGATAAGAAATCGAGGGGTGGGCTAGAAAGTCACGAAACCAGTGGGTGAAGTGAGCAGGAGTGGTCGGGAGCGGTGCTCCTCTACTTTTTAAAATTAAGTTTTACAGTTCCTATTCTTTTATCTTAAAAGGAAACCGTTCCGGAATGGTTTCGTTTTAAAATCAAAGTATAGGAAGCAGTTGAAACTTGCAATGCAGTGCACTGAACTGAACATTCCCTTAAACAGCAGGTGCATATGTTTGGAGGTTGTATTGTGCGTAGAGGGGGGCCTGGCAATGGGTTTTGTGGGGAGCGGGGCAGGCCAGCAGGGAACATAGTTCCACTACTTCTTTTCATACACTTCGACCACGGCGCAAAACAATATTTGGGTGCAGAGCATGAGACTTGTCTGTCGAGACCCAAGAATCGCACGCACCAAAGGAACCTTTGACGGATGCGTTGTCTGCGTAACTAACGCAGTAACCTCACAGACCGGCAGCGTTTTCGTACATGGCACAAAAACAAGGTTGAAGCTATTTTTTAAAGTTTTACTAAATACCATATAATTAACCGGAAGGCAAAAAATGAGTACAATCAAAATATTCAAATATAAACATGACAACAAATCAAAATTGGCCAATATACATTCCAGCCCCTCAGTTGGAAACTCAAACAATAGATTCCCTGTATTTTTCCCCTCAGAGGATCACATACTACTCCAAATCTATCAAGCTGACAATGTGATTCTAAACGTGGCCTTTTAGTGACATCTACTGGGGGAAAAGCAATATTGTCACTAAACCTCTCTTCAATTAACTTGTGCTCAGGGGAGGTCGAGTCGGGAATCTCCGGCAAAGCCTCGACTCGTGAGCAGTTTTTGGACCCTGCCCAGTCTGATCCTGTCTAACCCATGGCCACTTAAAACACCCAGGCAAACAGGGTCCTGAGTTGTATGCATGTGTGTACAGAATTTTATTTATTTATTTATTGTAAATTACAGTTTATTACAAACTTTTTTTTACAAGGCAATCCAATTCCATTTTATCTCACCCTTTCTCATTCATTCACTCATCCACACCCTAAATACAATGAGGCAATAAGAGGCAAAAAAAATGCGCAGCCGTAAAAATTCACCATTAAAAATACATTACACCATCTCTTCCCATACTGCTTCAATCGTCTACGTGTATTGAATCAATTTTATACACAGTATAAATAGTGTCGTCTTTTAATTTGAGCATAAGATTCTGTCCAGACAAGAGCACAGTCCTCCATATTTCCATTTAGGGGAGCAAACTTTCCCAAAAAGGTATTCCTATATGGTGTCACAGCCAAACATTCAGCGACTAGATGTTTTAAAGACTCGACTGTGTTGTCGCAGAATCGACAACGTTGTTTAGGGTGTTTTCATCGTGTTTTAGGAATAGCATTTCCTTAGTTGGTAACCGATTTAGACGTAGTCGCAAGAACTGGTCACGGTGATACCTTGACGGAAACTTTTCCAAATATTTAGGCATTTGATTTACTCCTCGAGCTTCGCCTCCTGATTCGAGACTGGATACAAGACTAGATCTTTCGTTGACAGTATTGATCCGTCGTAGTTCGTTCGCTTTGTCTTGACAGCGTATGGATTTTCCTGAAGTGACTTGATGTTTGTTCCAGCGTCAGCCAAGTGAGCATCCATCAAATCATTCCACTCTTTCAACAGGCCGAATTCAGTATTTGATAGGGCGTCGCCGATGTCTTCATTGTCATTTTTCTCATCACTGTTGAATATAGGGACTGCAGACCTAGTTCATAATCAATGGCTGATATTGATACGCTGTTTGGTAATCGAAGGGCCCTGCGCCAAAAGTGTCCTCCTAAGACATTCCATGTTGTGCTGTTGATGTTGAGTGAAAATTGACCAAACTCGAGTATAATTTTGCACCTTACAACTTCAAATTTTTCATTTTTATTTTAAGATCTTCAATCCATTGCCATTCTCTTATTGATTTGTTGACATGAATACCCAAGGAACGGATGCTGTCTATTCCTTCAAGTTGAGAATCTGCTGTGAACCATTTATAGTTTTTGCCCTTCTTTCCAAGATTCAGAACAAAGGAAACAATTTCTGACTCTTTGACATTTATTTCCAAGTCATTCCTTTGCAATTAGGCCTCCAGGTTATTCAGTAATCGTTGAAGACCGATTTGTGTGGAGTCTACCAGCACCAGGTCATCTGCGTATGACGCCCAGCTTATTGGGTGACCATTAATTTTAGATGGAAATGAATGGCACTCCAATAATGCTGAGGGGAGATCCGCGATGTACAGTTTGAAAATGAAACCTGCTAAATGGCATCCCTGCTGAACTCCCCTTTCAGTAGGAATTTTGTCGGTCAGCACACCTTCAGCACTGGTGCTTTTCCACTTTCTTAATTTACTCCACAAGGTATTTCTATTCACGCGGTTGAATGCTTGATGCAGAACCACAGACGCTAAGAATAGATTCTTCCCACCTTTCAGTGTTTCAAGTATCAACAAATTGAGCAGTGTTCGGTTCAACTCCACCCCACGCCTTTGGTGAAACCTGTTTGTCTGACATCTATTATTTTGCCATTGCATGCCCATTTTGCTAGCCTTTTTTGCAGCAAGGAGGCAAACATTTTTCCATTTGTACTCCAGAGACCACCGCCCGGCCCATAGATCTGAGGTTTGCTCCGAAGTACTTTAAGACAAGATAGCTGCACCCTTGAGATGGATGGGGGTGCAGATTTATTACTCCAACACCAATCAATAAGGACAACTCAATGGGTTGGCAAAGGGAGGCTGTTTAATGACAAGTACAAAAAACGGGGAGTCATGGAAATCAGCAGTGATGCGATCGTCCTTCTCGTTTCAACACCAACGAACTTCATACAAGTTGTAACATTTATACTCAAAACTTGTCATAATTGACGTGTAACACTTAAAAGTTAACATGCAATTCTATTGGTTAGGAAAAGGTAACTTTAATATAGGTACTATATCTGTATATGGTAACGAGTGAGGGTATTGGGTAAACACTGTCAGGTGGGCATCTAAGCCCTACCTTCAAAAATGACTACTGGAAACGTCACTAAAAGTACAACGTCCCATTGGTTCTACTAACTATAGAATCCTAGATTATTTGGTCCATTGTGATTGGGTTGGCAACAACCCCATGCATACATTTCCACTTTGCTTAGCAGCACGCAGAATGGTCAGCCAGGGTGCACGGTGCCCCTTAGTTACCCGGCCTTTCTCCAATTAAGGTTACAATCAATCATCGCTTCAGCAACTATGTGTCAATTATTTCACTGTAGTTGGCCTCGAAACTGCATCTTCTGTCTGGAAAAGTTCTGATATCTCTGCCTGGGCGGAGCCAAGCGTAGGTGTGAACCTGTGCTTCTTCTCGCTCGGCTGGTCACATGCTCCCCACACCGTGAATTTGTCTAGTTTCTCTCAATTTGTCTATTTGATACTTATTTAGCTTGCCACCTGCCTACGCCTCCTTATCTTGACTTTTCAGAGACAGGATATTCTGTTCTTATGTTTCAATTATATGTAGCTACTGTTCGTTGCTTCTATTGGTATGACCTTGGCTCTCCTGGCACGAGTTGCATCTGCCGAGTTTTGATTCAGCCGTCTCTTCTCGTTTTGCTAGAATATGAATCTCTGCTCATGCTGCCTTCAGTAACCTGGGTTGATTCTGCTTCGTTTGCAAAGTGGAATTACACCTATAATACTGTGCTTCGTTTTGAGGTAGGTTATGAATAATGGTGCTTGCCGCACTATTCTTCTACTTTGCATAGCAAGCCGCACTGTTTTCTTCGCTTTCTTGTGGTTCCAAGCATATGTACAGGTGTAAACTGATTGACTGAGTTCATTTTGCTTACAGCTTAACTCTCTTACGTTTTTGATAGCATTCATTCACTTTAAATTCACAATCTCTTTTCTCATGGCGTTTCGTCTTTGTGTCATTCTCGGGTCGTCATTTCTGTGAGTCTGTCCGGGTCCTTGTGACGTCACCATTCGTCTTCCATTAAGACCTTTTTGGTTTCTTCCGGGACTGTACTTCATTTCGTCTCATTTGCTGGTAGGGTTTTCTTAATGGATACCTTACTGTCCATGGTTGTCTGGGTAGTCTGGGTATCGGTACTTCAGTAGCCGTTGCTCTTCTAATAGGTACTGGGCAGAGCCCTACTGCGGCTCTCTGCTGGTTTATCTGCTCGTCATACGTCACATATTTTGGTGTGAACGTTCCTGGTACTTCAAAATGGGCGACTGGAGTGCAGGCTTTATTTGGGACCTCCTCTACACTCCCCCCTCTGGGCGATTCATCGACCACTTTCACGCCCATCTTTGGATTCATCTTACTCAGTTCTTCTGTATTTATCTTCACTCCATCGCCTGGGTTCATGCTTTCATCTTCTGGGTCTCTACGTGATGGTTTGAAGAAGTGTCTTTTTGGAGTCCATATTTTTATTACTCCTTTCAGGCTTCCTGTTGTTCTTACATGTCCGTCTTTATTCCAAGTCATCATTTGACATTGTCCATTTGGGCTGCAATAAACCCAACTTCCCACATAATTTCTGTGCTTTCTTGGGATAGAGAAACTTTGTTTCTTCTGGTGCGTGAATGCTGGCCTTCACAAAGTCTCTTATTTCTTCATCAGTCAGGTCTTTGGGCTTCCATCCTGGCTTGACATCAATCATGATTTTTATCCATATGGCATTTTTAGCAGTCTTCTGGCATTGAGAGGTTATTATCTTGATAAAACAAAATCCTAGCAATATCATCACTAACAGGGCTCCCAAGAACTTGAATGCATCTGCCATCCATTGCGGGACCCACGAGAATAGTGTTCCAAACCAGCTGTCATCATCAACTTCGTCAGGTTCATCGATCATCTGGTTCTGCAGATTTGTCAGCATATTTATAGCTTCTGATAAAGTTTCATTTTCCTCATCGTGAGAAGGCATGAATGTGCAACATGATTCTCCAATTTTTGCACAGACTCCTCCATCCATAACTGTGATCATGTCAAGGACATATCTGTTCTGGAGAGTCATCACTCGGATGGCTCTTAGCTCTTCCTTGATTGCATTGAATCCTTTTATGGTCGTGTTGATGGTTTGCAGTAACTCCCATCTGGTTATCTGTAACCATTTAGTATTTACTCCAACTTGGATTCTCGGCACGAAAATCGTTGTGAACACTGATGAGGTGAGGCTAAACAGCCTATGTTCATTTGGGATTACATGAAAGGCTTCTTATGATTTAGCAGACAAGTAATTCTCTCTCTTCATTCGAGTTATCAGTTCCACAGATCTCTTCTTCCTCAGGTGAGCATCTGCTTTCGGGAAACTGTCAATATTCAGGTCACTTTTCGGGATCACCAATGCTGAAACGTGGACATTCACTATTGTGCATATACCTCCCCAGTTTCTTGGAAGTCTGATGTATGCCTTGGATCCACATGCCCAATAATGATCCATAATTACGGCAGTGCCACGAACCATTCCTGGCCCATCAAAAACTCGTCCACAGTTCTGATTCTCTCCCATCTTTCTTGTACCGTTATTTCTGAAGCAGAACTTTGGGCTTTCCAGTGGCACTATCTGCAAGGGTCCTCCTCTGTCTTTGACCCATGTCAGTAGTTTTGCAAGTCTTGGCCATAATGGCTTGAATCCATTCTGCACTATGTCAACAGTTTCTTTGTAGAGTCCAGTGATCACCCAGGCTCTGCAAATCACCACTACTTTCTCCCATCCATCTGGTGAGAGCACTGATCCCCAAATCTGCATTTAGGGTCTGTTCTTCCACTTTCGAGCTTCCTCTGAAGTTTTCCCTTGGACATTTAGTCTTGGGTTCACTTTCCATCTTATTTCTGCTCCTTTAACTCCAGGCTTCTCGTACCGGATCACATGATTCCTAGTATGCGCTCTGTTTCTTGTCTTAATATCTTCGACATAATCATCTTCGTCGGGATAGGCTGTTTCAGTTGCCCATGTTAGGGAAGCGTCACTTCCCATAAATTGGCCTCTAGTTTTGCACATGGCTACGTGTGAAAGACAGTGTGCTGTCTGGACATCAATTTCTACAGCTACGAAGATATTGTATTTCCCCATGCTGTATGGTAGGAGGACACAAACAAAGCATTCCCCTTCTGAACTTCGCCTTCCAACTTCCTTCATGTGCTGGTACCAAATGTTGTTTCCCAGATGTGCTGTGCTGTCCAGGTAGTCGTTTAGTTCGTTGTCATCTCCATGCATGCTTCTCTTGATTCTTAGTGTTTTCCTGTGGTTGGCTATGTCTACAACCCTAAATGCATCTGTCTGGCTTTTTCTTGTTGGAGGCTTCTCAGGTATCTCAGTTCATGGTGCAGGCTTCCTCATCTGTGCCATTTGAGTGGACAAGAGTCTGGCAGCTCTTTCCCTCTCCTCATACATCTTTCTTCTGCTGGTTAAAACTGCCCATACCAACCACCCTGACGCTGGTCCGGTGTATGGTTGTATTGTAGAACTGGTACTTGTCCATTGTGTTGGAACATATATGCTTGGCAATACAGTCTCTGTGGTTTTATTCTTCAGTTCCTCTTGTCTTTTCCTTGCTTTGGCTATGAACAGCCATAATGAGTCTACTATCAGTTGTGTTCGTGCAGAGAGCTTCTCCGAGTTGGCTCTTGTTTTCTTCAGAATTTCGGACGTGGCTGCTTCTGTTGGCCTTCTTCCCGACTCTCCTTGTCTTTCCATACCCTCTGCTGTGGAGTTTCTTATGGCAAGCAATCTCTTCTTCTCTACTGTTTTGGCTTGTGGTTCTGCAGTCATTGACACTAGGCCTGTTTAGTGTGCATTCAGTGTTTGCATGCGTGTGGTTTTCAGTAACCTTTCTTCATTTATTCTTTGCCAACCCTGTCTCCGGCTTTTCTGTTTGGTTGTTACCACTGTGTGTGTGTGTCATTGCTAATCACACCCATTTCAAGTTCATTCATTCCTCCATCAGATCTTCTAGGGATTGGAATGACTATGTAAGGTCTGGGTGCTTTTGTGGGTTTCATGCGTGCATCATTAGGTGGGTACACTGGAATCGGAACGCTTTGTACACAAATAAAAAATTCAGTTCTGATTGTTAATGACAGTAAAACAATGATGAATATGATGCACAAATACATTATCCCCCTGTAGGTCAGGTGACAGCATTTACTTCCAGAGAAACATGGACGTCTCTCCTCCTGTGGGAGGACAAGATTGCTGCTCTGGACCCCCATCTCGATCATTCACAAAAATGTCTACCTTTTATTATACTCCTTTAACCAATATTGTCTGTGTTTAAGAGGTTCAGGTGTCCAACAAGTGTCCCCCCTCTTGCGGGTGAGCAGTTGTCTCTTATCTCAGGATACAGTTCCTCTGCTGGACTATGGGAAAAATCAAATAACACCTCAGTAAGTCCTTTTACTGTGCATGTTCAAAGTAAGTAAGCTCCCAGTCCACTCCTCGGGTTTGCTTCAGTCCTGAGGACATATTGTATGCTGGTCAATATGAAGAATAAGGACAAAATAACAACAAATGCAATAAGTGAAGTCCTTGACACTGCTTCCTCAATCTGTGCCTGGGTGGAAGGCTTTTAGAATCTCCTCAAATAGTTCTGCTGATGGTTAGAGAGTTCCACTTAGAGCAAAATTCCATGTAAGAGCATCTGTGCAACATTCGCTGGATCTCTGATGAATGTGAGGACGTCAACATTGATCGGTCTCCCCACTAGCTCTGGAAAGTCAGTGACAAGACGAAAAAGGACATTGTGAGCTAACCTGCTGTCTTCTGGTGACAGGGACAACCGTCCTGTCTTGCTGAGGTTCAGGATTGTATACTCTCTCTTTAATGTAAACAATGACTGCACTGTCCGTTCGCGTGGAGTGCAACTAAGATCACAATTTTATTTAGGAGTTGGCTTAGATGCTCTGTATTTGCTTTGCTGGATCTCGAAGAAACATGAGTGTGTCTGTTGTTCTTCTGACAAGATTTGGACAGTCTTCGATTATACGAAAGAACAATTTGTTGATAAACTCATTTATTTCTGTCTGTGTTTGAGACATTTGGTTCTTTCTCACTGTACTCAGAAAGTAAGAGAAATTGTTCGGCAATAACAGTAAGTAATCTCTTTATTATCTTTTCGTTTTCAGGATCTTGAAGAAAGTCAGTGACACTGGTGAGCCTTCCGACCAATGAAGGGTATGATCTTAGCACTAGATAAAAATCCGTTATCACGTCTTTTGTGATTTCACTACTGTGGGACACGATAAGTGATTCCGAATAGGGTCTCGGTGTGGAATGAGTCGGGATACTGTATCTGCTTCCAATGTAGGTGTCCTCGGTCAAAATTTGGCATATTCTTCTCTCATCAAGGCTTAAGTGTGCCTTAGTCCAAAGTTCAAAGTCAACAGACTATGTTGTGGTTATACGTGCAATTTTTATTCTTCACCCTGCAACTAGGATGCACAGAGTGTCCGTTTTTATGTCCTTATCCCCTTTTTTTCTTAGAGGAAGTGTCCAATTTAAGCCACAATTTGCAAAAATGTCTTTGTCTTTGTTTAGCTGGTCATGCGTCCTCCTTCCTCGCCGTGGATCTCGTTTGCACATGCTGTGTTTCTTCCTCATCGATTCCTGTCGTTAGGGTGCAGGCGGGGGGGGCTTCTCTGATATAGGGTTTGATATTGCCCAGAAAAATCCAAGCTTTCCTGCCTCGTAGTTTCACTGCGGCTGGAGTGCAGTCCTCCACTGTGAAGGGACCATTAAATCTTGGCTCGTCCCACTTTTTCCTCGTATGGTTCCTTACAAGGACGGTGTCTCCAGGGAAGATGGATGGTATACAAAGTCCTTGAGCTGCATCTTTAGTAGTATCTCCTTCTGTGTTCTGTGCTGCCCTGCACCCCTTTCGTCGTTGCTGCAGCTGGTCTGAAATTACAGTAAGGCAAGATGTCATGCAGTTCAAGTAGTTTTGCATTTCAGACCCTAAAATATCTTCTGTTGATTGGGCATCACATCTAGCTATCTCGGGGTGTCAAAGGAGTTCTCATTCTTCTTCCTGTGACTATCTCGTGTGGCACAAGATGATGGTCAGAACCGGGTTTGTTCCTAAGTGCATACAGTGCCAAAGGAAGGCAGTGCAACCCTCCTTTTTTTTAGAGTCAGCTTCAAATTGGCTATCCTTTCCTTTAACAAGCCGTTGAGCTTCTCACAGAATCTGTTACCTTGCAGATGATACGCCGACAAGAACTTGTGCTTTATACCAAGCAGCAAGCTAATCTGTTCGAATGTCTCGTTTACAAATTGAGCTCCGTTATCTGATCTCATGACTTCACACACACACCACCTGCGGAACACTTCACTCAAAAGAAATGTGGCCGCACAGGTAGAGTCTGGGTGTGTATCTGGGTGTGTACAGGGACCTGCCTCAATCCATCTAGCGAATGGACACACCACAACAATTAAGTATCTGTACCCATGACATACTTGAATCATGTCGACGTAATCGACATGCAAGTGCTGAAAAGGCCCATTTGATGCCGCTCATTACTTTTAATGTGTGCCCAGCTATGAATTGTTGGCATATTATACAATTTACTATAAAAAATGCAACATGCTCGGCTAAATTCGGTATGAACCAGTCTTCTGCGAGTGTTGTTGCTAGATTTTCTTTTGTCATGTGCGTCAGATAATGTAACTGCTCCAGCGCTCTTTTTAATAGGGCTACAGGCCTTACTGGTTTACCAGTGCTGTCTTGTCGCCACAAGCTGTCAGAGGGGTTTAAAGAACACCCTTGCTATTTCCAAATATTCTTTTCTCCCTGTGGTGCCTCCCCTTGGAATTCCATTAGCTGCGTTTACCCCAAATTACTGTAACTTTCAGGTGCAATCCGTGCAACCTTCATTCGCTCGTTGGCATGGATAACTTGCACTTCCATGATCGTCTCACTTTTGGATGCCATACGCTTGGCTTCCGTGTCTGCTGCGTGATTTCCGTGTGAGATAAAATCTGTCCCCTTCGTGTGGGCGGCGCATTTTATGACCGCTATGCCCACTGGGAGCTGTAGTGTCTTAATCAGCCTGTCCAATAGGGCTGCGTGCTGCACTGGCGTGCCGTCCGCTCGGAGGTAGCCCCTCCTTTTACAGCGTGCTAAGCCTGCATGCACTGCCGACATCACATAGGCGGAATCTCTGTACACCACTACTTCCTGGTCTGCGTGATTCTGAATGGCGAGTATCAATGCCAATAATTCTGCAGCCTGTGCTGAATAGTGAGATGGTATTCGTGCACTAAGAAGCACTCAAAATTCTGCATTTGCTGTGTGCTTCATCACAGCAACACCTGCATATCTTTGTCGGTCACTTTGATCGATCCTTGAAGAACTGTCAATAAAGCCACTCTCTCCTTCTGCCAAGGCATTTTCTTTCACCCTGGGAATTTCGTCATAGAATTCTTCATAGCTTGCACAGTCATGTATTGGCTCTCCTTCAGTGACTGGTTCTGCTATAAACGTAGCTGGGTTCACTATTTTACATCGGACTACCTTAATCGACAGATTTGATATGATCACTTCATAAGCAGAAGTTCTCTGATATGTCAATGTGCCCTTTGGTTTCTCAAGAATGGTAATAGTGAGTGCTCGACGTACAACGTCATGGAGCATCCCATCACAATGGTTGTAGCGATCTCTATGGCGAACGCTGCAGCAGCTAAACTTTGTTCGCACAGGAAATGACCTCTCATTACTGGGACCAATTTTCCACTATAGTATGCTAGGGGCTTATACCCCAGTGTGGTTCTCTGTGTGAGCACTGCCTTCATAACGCTGCCATTCATGTGTGAAAACAGGTACAATTCCTCTGCATAATTGGGAATCCCTAGAACTGGTGCTGTGCAAATGGCTTTTTTGAGTTCAGCAAATCCTTTCTCCATGGTCTCAGACCATTCAATCTTTTCTTTTGTCACTTGGGCCTTCTTTAGGGCCTGAAGTAAAGGCTTAGTGTAAGAGCTATAGTCGAAGACCCATGCCCTGATATAGTTGCATAGGCCTAAAAAGCTCTGCATCTGTTTTATTGTGTGTGGTTTAGCCGTGTTCAGTATGGTATCAGCCCTTTCTGCGGTCACTCCACTCACTTTCCCTCATTTGAGATCAGCTGGCCTATGTACAGCACTTCTTGGTGACAATATTGTAACTTCTCTTTGTCAACCTTATATCCTTTCTCAGCCAGTATAGTCAATAGCTGAACAGAATCGTGCCTGCATTGCTCTTCTGTTGTAGTGCAAATTAAGATGTCATCCACGTATTGCAGGATGACATTTTTTAGTGCAATATTGCTCACGTCCATCTGCAGGACTCTGTTAAAAATAGATGGAGACTCGCAATACCTCTGGGGTAGCCTTGTGCTTTTCAGACGCATCTGTATGAATGTAAATGATGTCAGATCTTGTCAGTCACGGTGCAACGGGATTGAGAAAAATGCATTTTTCAAGTCAATCACTGTGAAATATTTTGCCTCAATGGGTATATTACATAGAATTGTAACCGGGTTAGGGACTAGAGGGAACTCGGCCTCAACAGTATCATGTATTGACCTCAGATCTTGGATTAAACACCAAGACCCTCCCTTTGATTTTATGATCGGATAAATCGCGGTATTGCATGATGAAGTCACGCGCCGCCGCCTTCCGTGGACCCTGTGGTCCAGATTGCGGCTTGCAGGCCGCCATTGAATTGACCGTCACGTTTCTCCGACGTTGACGGCAGCGATCTAGCGTTGCAGCAACAGCTGACAGGGAGGCTTATTAGCCACGCCCTCCCTGTTCACTGTGCGTTGCAACCCACTTCGGTCAGCCTCCCTGCGGCTGCTCTCTCTCGGTTGCTACAACGCTAGTTTATCTCTTTTCCTGTGCTTTCCCTCTGGGTACTGCCTCCTCTAGGCACCGCTACGAAAAACTTTCTCTTTCTCTGGGGTCTCTACCCCGCCTCTTTCCCTCGCTCTGTTCTCGTACTTCCATGCTTGGTTTCCATACCTCTTTCCCCGTTTGCTCTCCGCAGCTTTTGGTTTGTTGCCCTTACCTGGTGTCAACACTCTGCTGGCTCCTGGCCCTGTCCACGGCATCCTTGGAGTCCGCATTCCGCTCTGCATCCTCCAGAACGGACATCAGCTACTGCTTACCTATAGTTGGGGTTTTTTGTGCCCTGCGGGCTTTTTCCCCTTTCCGTCCCTTTCGGGAGAGGGGCCACAGGCGGTGCTAGTTAACAGCATAGCACTGTGGCTTCCTTCCGGGAGAGAGACTCTTACTCAGAAAAAAAAGAGAAGAAGAAGAAGCAGGATTATCAAGCCCGCCGACCGCAGATTTCTTCAGTTCTGGACTATTTGTCAGGTGAGGAGGAGGAGGAAGTCGGAGTTGTGGGAGGTTCAGCCCCAGGGGGCTGACAGTTAGCAACGCCAAGATCCCATGATGGCTACTACTGAACAATTGCAAGAGGTGGTGACCGCTGTACAAAGCCTCTCAGCAGAGGTACGCAACCTTTCTGTAGAGGTACAGACATTGAGGACTGAAAACAATGTGCTGAAACAACTGATAACTGCCCGGGAACCCAGATCGGTAGATTTGCCACCCATGGCTTTACCTTCAGGGAAGTACGACGGCACACCCAAGAAATTAAAAGAATTTTTGGAGGCTTGCAGCATCCATTTCGCATTTCGGCCCAACACTTTTCCCACCGGTCATGCCCGGGTGGGCTTCATGATTTCCAATATGGCCGGAAATACCTTAGCCTGGGCCACCCCGTTAGTGGTGGGGGCCGATCCGGTACTGCAAGATTATGAGGCCTTTATTGCAAGGATGAAACAGAACTTTGAGAGGCCCAAACTAACCTTTTCAGCAGGTGAGGATCTGTTAGATGTGTGCCAAGGCCAGACAGACGTACTCACTTACATTTCCATCTTCAATCGACTGGCCATTGAAGCTGGATGGCAAGAGCAAGCTCAGTTTGTCATATTCCGAAGGGGTCTATGAGAAGACATTAAGGACGAATTAGCCATATCTCCTCGACCAGCCTCTTTCCCCAAATTGTTGGCAGCAGCCGTCCAGACTGAGCATAGGCTTCATGAGCGAAGACTGGAAAGACGGAAGAATCGTAACCCGACTGTCTCTACAAGTTTTCTTCCTTCCTCCACCAAAGCTCCTCCATGCCCAGATGAACCGATGCAGATCGGTACTACTCGTCCTTCATTGTCCTTGGAAGAAAGGAAGAGACAGAGAGATTTGGGGTTATGTGCATATTGTGGTTCTGACCAACATCAGATAAAGAACTGCACAGAGATTCCATCCCGAAAGTCGGGAAACGAGAACCCTCGGTCCTAGGATGGACGGGAATCCGAGGGAATTTTGCCAGTCCCTATGTGTCCTTATCCGTGGGTCCCGCTAATCAGTTGGAGGATTCACGACTCATGGTGCTCAAAGTACTACTAATGATTGATCAACAGAAGATTGATGCCTTGGCCCTATTGGACTGTGGGGCAGCCGGCAATTATGTAGATACCATTTGGGCAGACAAGGTTGGCCTACGCAGAATCAACCGGAAAGAAGACCAGAAGGTGGAAGGAGTGGACGGTAGTCCACTTAGCTCTGGACCCATCACGCAGACCACCGAATACTTACAGATTTCCATTCAACAGCATTCTGAATCAATTCAGTTTGACATTATTCGTAATGCACATTTTCCTCTCATCTTAGGGATCACATGGTTACCCAAACATAACCCCCAAATCAACTGGTCTACTAACAGTATCAGTTTTGATTCAGGGTTTTGTCAAAAGGCATGTTTAAAAGACCTACTTTTTATGGAGGCCACGGCACATACTGCCCCGCCAGTAAGCACGATTGGTGTACACTCCCTTCCATTGGACCTCTCATCCTATGAGACGGTATTTGCAGAAAGGAACGTCCTTGAATTACCTCCACACAGGCCGGAGGACTGTTCAATTGATCTTCTCCCCAATGCTTTAGTCCCCTTTGGTCGAATGTTCTCATTATCTCAATCTGAAAAGAAGGCTCTCAGATCCTACCTGGATGATAATTTGCAAAACGGACTTATCTGCCCGTCAAAATCCCCAGCGGGAGCCCCATAGTTCTTTATTCCGAAAAAAGATTCCCTAGATCTTCGACCATGTATTGACTATCGAGGATTAAATAAAGTTACCATCAGGGATCGCTATCCCATGCCCCTCATCACAGACATTTTGGAGGCAGTCCAAGGAGCTAAGATCTTCACCAAATTGGACCTTCACAGAGCTTACCATCTCTTGCGGATCCATGCTGGTGACGAGTGGAAAACGGCTTTCCGTACTCCATTTGGATTATTTGAGTACCATGTGATGCCGTTTGGGCTGGTCAACGCACCTACAGTTTTTCAGAGGTTCATGGACCGGATATTCTCGGACCTCATGTTTGTGTCTGTTATTGTCTATTTGGATGATATCTTGATATTTTCTAAGGACCCTGAGCAACATCAGATTCATCTTACTGAAGTTCTGAATCGGCTTAAGGAACACAAACTCTTGGTAAAGAGAGAGAAATGTGAGTTTGGGGTCAGCTCAGTACCTTATCTAGGATACATTCTGTCTCCCCAGGGTATCCTCATGGATAAGACTAAGGTGGAGGCGATCCTGAGTTGGCATTCTCCCAGATCAGTCAAGGAAGTACAGAAATTCCTTGGAGTGGCGAATTTTTACAGACGCTTCATTCCCTCTTTCTCTGAGGTAGTGCTACCCATTACTCGTCTATTAAAGAATACTTCCCTGCCATTTTGTTGGGATTCCAAGGCAGAAGAGAATTTCATTCATCTAAAGGAACTGTTTTGCAAAGCTCCCGTTTTGCGCCATCCAGACCAAAGTAAACCATTCATACTTGAGACAGATGCTTCGGCAGCTGCGATAGGTGCCGTATTACTGCAGGAACAGGACGGGGAAGAACACCCCATTGCTTATTTGTCACGGACCCTCACCCCGAGTCAACGGAACTACTCTGCGATCGAGCAAGAGCTTCTGGCCATGAAACTGGCATGTGAAGAATGGAGGCATCTACTACAAGGAGGTAGTTGTCCATTCACCATCCGCACCGACCACAAAAATCTGCAGGTGCTCCAGAACATGGATTGTGTCAATTCTCGCCAGGCCCGATGGGCACATTTCTTTGCCCAGTATGATTTTCGGATTACCTATATCCCTGGTTCCCAGAATCTACTAGCAGACGCATTATCCCGGAAGGAGGTGTCAGAAAGGTTCCAGACTTCAGCCACCAGACAGACTCTTTCCCAGGAATCTGGTGTTCATCCAGGTGGCCAGTTTCCTCCAGCAAGTTAAAGAAGCTACCGTTCTGTCTGAACATAGTGAAGCAAAGGAAAATTCACGGAAAAAGACGGACTCTTGTTTCACGATCATCAACTCTTCATACCCTCTTCTGCCCTCTGACATCAGGTTGTGAAGTGGTGCCATGATCACAAGACGGCCGGCCATAGAGGACAATCCAACACGGTGGAACTGATTAAGAGATATTTCTATTGGCCAGGGATTCAAGCTGAGGTCAAGAAATGTATACAATCCTGCAACATCTGTAATAGCAGTAAATATCGTACCACCAAACCTTTGGGTTTACTCGAACAGGGTTCAGTAACCCCTGAGTCCATGGAGCGATTATCTCGACTGACTTCATAGTGGACTTACCGGTTTCTCAAGCCTGTACCTGCATCATGGTGACCATCGATTCCATGTCCAAACGGGCACATTTCTCTCCTCTTCCCGGATTGCCCACTGCGGCTGAGATGGCTAGTGTGTTTCTTAGGGATATATTTCATCTCCACGGCCTCCCTGATAAGATCACTTCTGACAGAGGCAGCCAATACATCTCTAAGTTCTGGTCAGCGTTGTGTCAGCAGTTGGGCATCGAAAGGGCACTCCTCTCGGGTTTCCACCCACAGACCAATGGGCAGATGGAGTGATTGAACGGCATTCTCGAACAGTACTTACGTTGCTACGTCAATCAGGAACAAGACAATTGGGTGTCGCTCCTTCCGACGGCGGAATTTGCATATAACAATTCTCGGCACTCTGCCTCTGGTCTCACTCCATTTTTTTGTACTTATGGGACTCATCCCCGCTCCATATTTCCCAGTGTCTCTCTTACTTGCAATCTCCCTGCGGTGGAGGACACGTTGTCCATGATACGGGAGGCCCACAGGACAGCCAGACGCAGTCTGCTGGAAAGCCTAATAGCTTACAAGACTCAAGCGGATCGTCACCGATTGGGGGTGCCAGAGTGGAAGGTGGGCACCAGGGTATGGCTTGCTACCAAGTTTCTACCCCGGTGGACCCGACCGTCTAAACTTTCCCCCGCTTCATTGGTCCTTATCCAATTGTGGCCAAGATCAACCCTGTTGCCTTCCGTTTGAAATTTCCCCCTTGCCTACATCGATTGCACCCTGTTTTTCACTCCTCCCTCCTTCGTGAAGCTGGTCAGGGCTCGTCTGTTAGATCCCTTCCATTACGGGCTCCGCCACAGGTTGATGTAGACTACGAGGTGTCCCAAATCTGTGATTCTCACTATAGGCGGGGTCGCCTGGAATATCTGGTGCATTAGAAAGGGTATTCTAGAGAGCTGAGGATTCCTGGGAACCCATTTCACATCTCAAAGCCCCGGTTTTGCTTAGGAGGTTCCATAGGGCGCACCCTGGCAAACTGGGGGGGTGCAGTATTGGGGGGGGGGGCATACTGTCACGCGCCGCCGCCTTCCGTGGACCCTGGGGTCCAGATTGCGGCTTGCAGGCCGCCATTGAATTGACCGTCACGATTCTCCGACGTTGACGGCAGCGGTCTAGCGTTGCGGCAACAGCGGACACGGAGGCTTATTAGCCACGCCCTCCCTGTTCACTGTGCGTTGCAACCCGCTTCGGTCAGCCTCCCTGCGGCTGCTCTCTCTCGGTTGCTACAATGCTAGTTTATCTCTTTTCCTGTGCTTTCACTCTGGGTACTGCCTCCTCTAGGCACCGCTACGAAATACTTTCTCTTTCTCTGGGGTCTCTACCCCGCCTCTTTCCCTCGCTCTGTTCCCGTACTTCCACGCTTGGTTTCCATACCTCTTTCCCCGTTTGCTCTCCGGAGCTTTTGGTTTGTTGCCCTTACCTGGTGTCAACACTCTGCTGGCTCCTGGCCCTGTCCACGGCATCCTTGGAGTCCGCATTCTGCTCTGCATCCTCCAGAACGGACATCAGCTACTGCTTACCTACAGTTGGGGTTTTTTGTGCCCTGCGGGCTTTTTCCCCTTCCCGTCCCTTTCGGGAGAGGGGCCACAGGCGGTGCTAGTTAACAGCATAGCACTGTGGCTTCCTTCCGGGAGAGAGACTCTTACTCAGAAAAAAAAGAGAAAAAGAAGAAGCATGATTATCGAGCCCGCCGACTGCAGATTTCTTCAGTTCTGGCCTATTTGTCAGGTGAGGAGGAGGAGGAAGAGGGAAAGTCGGAGTTGTGGGAGGTTCAGCCCCAGGGGGCTGACAGTTGACTCTGACGTCACTAAGATGCCTTGCTCCATCATTGCAGAAATTGTCTTAAAAATCCCCTCCTCTGCCTCTCTGGACATGGGATATTATCGGGCTTTTGGTAGAATTGGTCCTGGTTTCAGTTTAATTTTAACTTCTCCAACCCCTTTCAAGAGGCCTGCGTCATAGGGGCCTGTGGTCCATGCTGATACAGGCACTTGGGCCATGTCGTCATCAAAATATTCAGGACGGTTTCGTGCCAACATCATTCTCTGAGGCACTTCTCTTTTGATCATTTTTACCCAAAAGGTGAGACACACTTCCACCATTGTCTCTCCCATATTTGCTTGCTCTTCAAACAGGTCGTCATCCGTGACGTCAGCCAATCGATATCCTTCTTCAATGGTGATTACTGCGCACCATTGTTGGCCCTCGTCATCATAACTATCAATCAATCCCATTCTCCCTCGTACTGCAGCTGTGTGTATCATCAAGGGAAATACTTGTCCTTTTCCTCGTGCATCGGTATTCTTGGTCTAAATAAGAACTCATCTGGGGTTCTCATGATTCTGTCTGCAGGGCCTGGCAGTCCTGCCGTGAACACATGCATACCATATGCAAATATTTCTGGCTCTAATGGTATAAAAGTGCATTCCTGGAGTTGAGCATACTATGCCCTCCTCCGTGTCATTAAATCTCAACCCAAAATGTTTACTGGGGTCTTATGTGAATATAGTAAAGGCACATTCATTTCCCATTCTCCTATGGAGACTGGAAGTGCATTTGTGAAGGGAACACGACTTGTAGCACCTGTGAAACTCTGAGTATTTATGGCCTCGCCGGACAAGGAAAACTTGCCTTCATGTATGCACGCGCGTGTTGCACCTGTGTCAACTAGATAGGAATATTATTTATCCCTATAACGACATCCACCCTAGGTTCCCTGTGAGGGTCTGGTGTCACTGATAGGATAGAACACATCAGGGTTCCCAGTGAGCTGTCCTAGTCCATATACAAATTTAGCCCACTGTGTGCTGGTGGATTTCTCCCATTGCCCTTGTCACTTCCCGTTCCAGGGTTTGTGGTCTGCCCTGTGCCAATCGTCTGCGATAGTTGCATTGGAACCTGTTGGGATTGTCCTTGTGGAAAATTCCCCATGTTCTGAGGTTGCACGCCTTGTTGCGCTCCTGTCACTTGTTGTTGCACCGTGTGACTTTGTGCAACACCCTGCTGTAAAACTGCAGGTGGATTCGCCATGCCTGCTCCTGTTCCTTGGCCGTTCTGCATCATGCTTTGGTTTCTGCATGTGTGCGCTAAGTGCCCTGTCATTCAACACAACCAACATACTGGCGTTGGTCGGATCATATGCCCATTTGACATATCTTGATTGCCATTTTGCATATTCTGGAAACCTCCTCGGTTATTCTGAAAGCCTCCGTGATTGCTCTGCCATCCTCTTCCCCTAAATCCTCTTCCCCGTGGGTAAAACCCAGTACTGCCTGATTATTCTTCTGTGGATTGGTCACCTGCAATAGTGTGCGATGGTCAGCTGCCAATTTCTTGAGCTGTTTCTGTACCGTCTCTGGCAGCCCTTGGCACAATATATGGGAGAACACAGGTATAGATTTCGTCCAAGATTCATGAGTCTCGAGCACCCATGTGTCTTGAAAATTCTGTGTGTAAATTAACAGATCCTCAGACTCCTTTATTTTTCATGTCATTATAGCTCCCATATCGGAAGTGTCTGGGTAAAGCATTCATAGCGCTTTCCATACTGCGGCTCTGCAGTTGTTAAATGGAGCTCTGTCATGCACGGTATTAATTGTGGTTACACCAGGGTAACCTGCTCGTGTCCACACATCGTCTGCTCTCTCACCAAGTATGGCGATTAGGAGACCTTTGATGTCCCCTATAGCTAGCGTGTTTCCTCCTGTCATTTTTTCCAACTCATGTATCCACTTTCCGGCTCCCAATGTCAGCATTGGAAGCTTGTTCTTTAAATGTGTGGCCATGGAATATATTCTGGTCTTACTCCCCCTTTCTCGAGTAATGGAAATTGCGAGGCATAGTTGTCTCTCTCTTCCCTCATGGTTCTTCTATCTATGGCAGGGGTAATATTTCTACATCTTCGCCTGCCGGGTAGGGACCTAAGTCTGTCCACGTAGGGCGTTGAAGACAACCCCCTCTGACCGTGAGATACTTCTTTGTGTCAGTTACACTGCGTGGCTGACTCTGATGCCCTCGGTGCAGACTCGCTAATGTCTGACCATCTTATTCCTTTTTCCCTTGGGAGTCATCTTTCGCTCAGTCTCTCTTCCTCATTTTCCTCGCGCTCCTCCCTTTCTGAGTCGGACATTGTCTGTGCCCAACTCGTGCCACTTCTCATGTCTTCTTTGTTCCTACTTATTTCTAGACTATCCAGGGATAGCTCCCTATTCCCACTACTTCGGGAGACATCCTCAGTGTCGTACAGCCTTCCCCCTCCCTTTCGGCTATTTGTTTTAGCCCCATTTCATCATATATTCTAACGATTGTTTCTCCGATGCTTCTGGTGTCGAAGTCATCTTCAATATTCGCCCTAGACATGCCTGGTACTGAATCGTACACAGGAAAGAATTCTTCTATATCTTCCCAATTTACTACAGGATCAGGTTTTGTAACCTCTCCAGATATTCAAGATCGTGTGCTCTCTGTCTTCGCTAACGTTCTACATCGTCATCGAATTCTTTGCGCTTCCTTGCCTATTTTCTAACCCTATCTTCTTCCTTTTTCTTTTAATTCCTACGTTCATCTGCCCTTCGGATTTCCTCATCTCTTTATTCTTTTCTCTCGTATTCTTTGTTCTTCCTCTGACCTTTGCTGTTCCTGTCTATTTTGATCATTGGCTGCTCTTAGTTTGTGATTGAACGGTCTTTCTTTCTTATTCTTTCATCTCTTAACTCCTTCTCTTTTCCCTTTCTCTGTACATCATCTAACCTCTCCTTTTGTTTCACGTCATCAATGCCTTTGCCATCAAGTTTCAGTAAAATGTGCCCTCCCATCCATTCATCTTTTGCGAATGCTATCTCATCAGTTCTATCTTCGTTTCCCTTCCATCTTTTCCCTTCCCTCTCTTTGTCGAGAGATGCGCTTGTCTGTGCTTGATCCCTTCTTTCGTCATCGCGTCTCCCCTTATCCCTTGGGACTGTGGAGGTAATATCCTTATCCTTATCTTTCCCTTGATTTGCATCACTACTTTGCGTAGGTGACTCATATGCGGGGTTGCTATACACTGTGGCTGCTTTAAGTTCTCTCAGAGGGTATAGTCCCTCGTCTTTACTTTCTTCAACTTTCGTTTTGGATGGGGCGGGTGGTGCGGTAGGCTTCTCAACCCCCTCTGTGCATACGTTAAGTATCCAACCTATTGGTGGCTCCTCTCCCTTCTCGTGTTCATACATTTTCCAAAGTTCTAAAATAGCTAGGCATTTGTCTAACTTTTTGCCCGTGTAGGTGGCATGCAAATATTTTGTCATGTGTTGCAAAACAGCTTTAGATAAGAACCCACCTTGTGGCCATGGCATAAACATTTTGTGGCAGGTTCCTATAACCCACTCTGTACTCTATTTCTTCAGTTTGGGTGTGTGTTTCAGCAACTGTTTGCATAAGTGTGTCAATGGAGTTATGTCTTCCATGCTTAAATCTGTTCCCTTTCCTCTTATATAACACTTGTCAACACTTTTGCGTAACTTAAACAGTTCCAACAATATGAGCGAGCACCAAACACTGCAAGCCCCAATCCCGATTTTTCACCAAATTGTATACCTTCTATTTTACTCAAAAAACATCAATTCATATGCGATATTATCTCGGCTATTGAATCGCGTAAAATTTAAATCAGTTTTCTCAAAGAAAATTGTTCGATGTATGACGTCAGAACAAAAAACATATAAAACAGGCGCTTAACAGACTAGACCAACACCAGCTGGTCACAGATATCTCTGCCTCTAATCAATACCCTTTCATGGAGTTTAAACGTACCCCGTCCATGGCGTCTTTAATCGCTGTGGTAGTCTATTTGTTCCCCTTTCTTCAGGACTATGGGTACACGTTTCTTCTAGCCGCTTGTATTAAAAGCGTAGAAATAAGGCAAATCCTCCAACTTCTCGGGTGTCCTCCCCGGTAACCTCTCTCTTCTCTGTTTCCTCCCCGGTAACCTCTATTTACTTAATTATTCTCGAGTCATTATCCCCTTATATATATACATTCTTCTCTACTTCTAACTATATTTTGTTTTCCCACCTCCCTCCATTACCTTTTCCCTTTACTTGTTCTAAGGCATGCACTTTTGCCAAAACACTCAATCTTTTTTACTCGCCGTTCTCATATTTCCTCTCTGGACCCTCGGGATCACTGCCTTTGTTACCGCCTTCTTCGGCTTTTCACCCGCTCAGCTGCCCGTAGCAATGGGAAGGGATAATGTGGGGAACACGGGTCCCTTCAGACCCTGGTCTGCAGTTTGTTTCTTACACTACCACTGTCTATGGGCAGCTTCGCAGTCTACTCGGCCAAATGGCAAAAGACTTGCGATATTGCCGAAGACCTAGAGTTACTTTATGTCGACGGTCAATGGGTGTCTTAATCTAATCAATAATCGATAGTCGATAACCATTCTCTGCTACTAAGTGTACTCCGAGACCCCCAGTCGGCCCATAGAGCCGAGGTTTGCTCCGAAGTACTTTAAGACGAGATAGCTGCACCCTTGAGATGGATGGGGGTGCAGATTTATTACTCCAACACCAATCAATAAGGACAACTCAATGGTTTGGCAAAGGGAGTCCGTTTAATGACAAGTACAAAAAACAGGGAGTCATGGAAATTAGCAGTGATGCGATCGTCCTTCTCGTTTCAACTCCAATGAACTTCATACAAGTTGTAACATTTATACTCAAAACCTGTCATAATTGATGTATAACACTCAAAAGTTAACATGCAATTCTATTGGTTAGGAAAAGGTAACTTTAATATAGGTACTATATCTGTATATGGTACCGGAGTGAGGGGATTGGGTAAACACTGTCAGGTGGGCATCTAAGCCCTACCTTCAAAAATGATTACTGGAAACGTCACTAAAAGTACAACGTCTAATTGGTTCTACTAACTATAGGACCCTAGATTATTTGGTCCATTGTGATTGGGTGGGTTACACCCCTAGGGATAAATCTCCACTTTAATTAGCAGCATGCAGAATGGACACCCAGGTGCCTAGTGTCCCAAGATTCACCCTGCCTCCCTTCCATCAATCAGTACTTTAGGGCTATGTGTCAATTAGTTGGCAGAGGATGGCCTCGAAACTGTAGCTTCTTATCAGGAGAAGTTATGGCATCCTCTGGGTTTGGATGACATCAGGCGTGGATATCTCTTTGCGCTTGGCTGGTCACGTGTCCGTACACCGTGAATCTGCTTCATTTCCCCTCTTTTTGTGTATTTGATTCTTCCCTTAGCCTTGCCATCTGCCTGGGCCTCCTTCACTGGCTGGCTGCTATGCTCTTAAGTTTTGTTTCTTCAAAGTTGCTGCTCTCCTACCTCTCTTGGGTGACCTCGAATTCCCAGGCATGAGCTGCTTCTTGCTAAGTTTCGATTCCGCTCTTTCATTGGCTTGGTGCTGTTATATCAATCCTGGCTTGTTTGACCCCTACCATTCTGGGCTTCATTCTGCTTTTGTAAAATGGAGTCACACTTGTATAATGTGCTTCTTTGAGGTAGATATATTGGTGGCGCTTGCCGCTCTATTCTTCTGCTAAGCATAGCAAGCAGTACCGTTTCCTTAGCTTCTTGCGTTCCAAGCCTATTTACAGGCGTTTAGCCAGTTGCATATTTTGCCTCCTGCTTTATGGTTACGTTTCTTTAAAGTTCAGCATTGTTTCTCCTTTTAAGCCCTTTACCTCTTTATTCATATCATTTCATCATTGTTTGTCATCCTTTGGTTGTTATTTCGTTTATCTGTAGATCTGTCCTGGCCTTTGTGTTGTCAGCATTCGCCTTCGATTAAGGCCCTTTGGGTCTCTTCGTGGACAGTTTGTAAGCAGTCTTCATTTTGTGTCAACTGTTGGTACAGTTGTCTCAATGGGTACCGTGCTGCCCATGGTTGTCTGGTTATTGGCACTTCAGCAGGTATTGCTCTTCAGATGGGCACTGGGCAGAGCCCCATTGTGCCTCTGTTGGTTTATTTGCTCCTCATATGTCACATATCTCAGTGAGTATATGCCTGGTATTTCAAAATGGGAGGCTGGAGTGCAGGCCATATCTGGGACCTCCTCTACAATGTCATGGATGAGGTACATCTATAGAGCCCTGTGTGAGTCCCAATGTTGTAATAGAGAGAGCTTGCTATGTGATGATGTACATCGATGGGGCCCTGTGCAGGTCCCAGCATTGAAATAGACCGGGCTGGGGTGTCATAGAAGAGATACATTATCGAGCTCTGTTCGGATCCAGGTGTTGGAAGAGGCAAAGCGTGGCTATGTGTGAGGAATTCGACCATTCGCACGGTGGATTGCTCGACTGGCTTTTTTTTAATTTTAAATGAAATTGAATGATGGTAGATCAACCTCCGGAAAATGTGTGTGGCTAATCCTCACACATTTTCCTATGCTCACTGCATGATCTACACACAGACCTGTGTACTCTTTGAGGACACAGCCTACAGGCGCCACCCCCTCCTGTCATATTTAGTTGGAATTTAACAGCCAAGAGTACATCAAGGCATCTCAGAAGGGGGGAGGGGCAAACCCTTCCTCCTGCCATGGCCAGCCTAATTAACGAACAAAGGCTCCATGTATCCGCCCTTTCCTTTGTTAGCTGCTGGAGCCAGCGTCGCATACTAATCAGAGCTAATTCAAACAGGCCCACGAGAGACCTGGTCGCAGGACTAACAAAGGACAGTAAAAACCCAACAACCTTTCATATGCACTGTGTCCACCTGAAGCCAGCTCCCACCTCTCAGTATCAAGGGCAGTGACCTGTCATGTCTGGGACAGGTGTTTACAGAAGTCCTCCCCGCAGGGGGACTCCATTCAGAAGGTACGAGTATGTGGTTTGGCAGCGACCGAAAGTCTGGTCTTGATGCAGCTTGAAGGGAGACCTGCCACTTTAATCAGGAACCACAGAGAGCTCAATTAACCAGAGAGAACCTTTGATCCACAACAGACATGAAGATGGGTGCCACTTAGTATTACGTGTTTTAACCCATTTACCTTTTCTGTTGCAAAGCACTCTGGTTATGACCTCATGCATACAAGAGATTGTTGGTGGGGACCCAGGATTGGTTCATTAAGGTAGGCTCAGCCTACACCAATCACTGTGGCCCATTTAGCTTTAAAAGAGGGGCAAGCCCCTTTTTTTGGGAAGATCATCTGAAAACTTTGCAAGGAGTAACAAGAATAACTAATTTGGAGTCTGGCTGAAGGTACCCTCTGCTTTACAGCTTCTGCCAGTGAAGCAAGGCCAGTATTTCGAAGAGGGAAGCAAGATCCCTCCCCTAAACATCTCCCAGGGAACAGAGGGAGATACCAGACTCGGAGGACCCATCCAGCAGCTCTAGAACCAGTAACCAGCCAGGACACAGTGTGCCCTACTAGGCTCTGCAGCAAGCTTCCTAGGAGGGAAGTGCCAGAGAGTCTCTGAATCAAACCAAGGACAAAGCTGTTGCCTGCAACACTCTCCTCAGCTTTGGACCACCCGCCTTAAAGGACGACACAAGCCCAGAGAAGAAGCTAGGAGGAGTGCATCGACAAGCATTAACCAGCGTCCGCCTCAAAGGACATTTTCGAGCCCGTTGAGCCCCTCAAGCTGCAACGGACTACACCAGTGACTGTTGTCTTGCTGCAGTCGCTCACGCCGCCTGAGACGCTTCGACCAGTGCTTCAGACCCACCGACCAGCACAGAGACAACGATTCCTGACCCAGAGCCGCCGTGTAGGCCAGACTGCAGCTGTCCGTCCAGCCTTGCTTGCCAAACTGCCTGCCGCCTGATACCCGCAGATGTCTCCCGTCTTGAACTCATCACCGAATGCTGCAGAGCACCCTGAACCCGCCTCGACCCTGTACAAGCACAAGATACATTGTGGTTCTGTCTCCTTGATCCTTCTCTGAAGGCCATTAATGACATTTTATGACCCATTGTTCACCTTGTGTTGAAACCAAGTATCCTTGAACTATTGAGAATCATTGTGGTCTGTCCCCCTGGTCCTTCTCCGAAGGCATCTAGTGACATTTTAGGTCCCATTGCTTCTTTTGTGTTGAAACAAAGTATCTTTGAACTATTGCAATTAATTACTTTACCGACTACCCTCCTGTCAGTATCCATAATGCCTCCCTTTTTCTTCTTGAAACGGTCTGTCTTCTGCATTCCTTCACAGGGTGGGTTGTGTTTTGTAGTGGGCTAGAACTGTCTGTTGTGATAATAATAAAGTAGATATTTGTATGCACCCTTGACTGGTCAGCCCCTTTTATCATAGGGTAATAATTGTATTTTCGCTGTGTTGCAACTAACCAACGCTCCACAACCTTGTGGAGATGAGCCTGCCATTCCATCCCCGTTACCATAATTGGACAAGGTGGTTTATAATCTGCTTGTGTTTCCAAGCTGTTCATATGCCTTCTGGTGTACTAGAGGTGTGGGGCCGATTGATGGTTTAGAAACCGATATTCATCCCTGGATGCCCGGAAGTTGGTTGTCATGGATGAGGTACATCAATAGAGGCATGTATGAGCCCCACTGTTGGATATGGCAGAGCTCGGAAATGTCATGGGTGTGGTACCCTGCACAGGGCCCAATGTTTTAATAGGTAGGACTGGATTTGTCATGGACGAGCGACATCAGTGGAGCCATGTGCGAGTCCCATCGTTGGAGTAAACACGGCTAATGTCATGGCTGAGGTGCCTCAGTAGAGCCATGTGCGGGTTTCAGTGTTGGAATAGAGAAGGCTGGGGTCTGTCATGGATGATGTAGACCGACGGATCCCTGAGGGGGTCGCAGGTGTTTAATGGACTGGGCTGGAGAAAGTCATGGGTGAGGTACATTGATAGAGCCCTGTGCGTAGGGGCTTTGGGGAGGTTGCAGACAGAAGGCAGCGCTCGGGGAAGGGGGGCTATGCAAGAGCCTGGGAGTGGCGAGCATTGAGGTGGGGCAGGTGCCGGGGGAGGGGAGGGCGTCGAGAGTTGCGGCTGGACTGAGGTGCATTAAGTGAGCTCCGCACAGCTCCCAGTGTTGGAATAGCCAGGTGTGGGGTGTGCTAGGACCGAGGTGCTTTGAAGGAATGTGGCTACTGCTACTGGAATATCCTAGTCAGCATCAGCAGGTCAGGATTGAGGTGAATCCGCAGAGCCCCGTGTCAGCCAATCGCAATGTGACCTGATGCTTCTGTAAAATGTGCCTTATCAGACTGAGCTGTCTTGTTGGCACAGCCACTCATCTGGGCTGGGCAGAACAGTGCTGCCTGTTTGGAGGAAATTAACTGTTAAAAAGGGGTAGCGCAGTCTCTTACACTCCCCACCCCCCACCCCCTTGCAGTCAGGGGCCAATCAAACATAGTATAGACTCAGCGAGAAAGCACCTAGCTATTTGAAGACAGCCTTAAAATGGGAACAAAGATGGAGGGGGGTGGGGACTGGGACACCATCCAGACAGACGCTGGAAAGTGTTAGAGGGGAAATCCCACTGTGGAAAAACATCTGTGCACAATCTTGAAAGCAGGTTCTGGTACTGTGACTGGCCGCTAGATGGCAGTGCTTGTATGGACATGCACTACACGAAATGACCACTAGGTGTCCCTGCTTGCATCGACAGACACCGCAGGGACCCCTGCTGCTGAGGGGCAGGCTGTAGGCCCCCCACCTGGGCCACAGCTGGCGATTGGCCAGAGGGAGAAGGGTTGGCAGCACAGCTGAAATGAAGTCTCAGAATGCAAATTAAAACCTGAACTAGATTACCATCTTCCGAGTGGAATGGGGCATCTTGGGGGTGTCCCCGCTGTAGAGAGTCACACACAGATCTCTGCCACTAACATGCAGCTCACTGAGCTATCATACCAACAAATGACCTCTGCTTTAGTGCTGCCAGATGCCTCCATGTCACGAGGGACACTAGCCCACTCTAGGCCTTTCCTTGTACCTTAAGTTTTCCTTCAGCCCATCATGTCATTGAATTGAAGTGACCCTGCACTAGAACTCCCAGCATGCAACTGATAAGGTGAAAGCCCACTACTGGAACATGACGCATCGCCTGCTCCTACATCACTCCTCGCTGCCTACATCCTCTCACCCCTGCTACACATCCACTCTCAAGCGCTGCAACAGGATGCCTCTTATCACGCCCCTCTGCCTGAGAGGAGTGTGATGTGGTGGGGCTTCCTGCTGCCTGCGGTGCGATACGCCCACCAGCAGCCGGCCACAGCTAAATAAGGCCGCTCACGACAGCGGAAAGCCCCGGCCTGTTCTTTTCTCTGTAATCTCACTTCCTTCCGGAACATTCCATGCCGCCCGCCATGTTATTTTTACGTCAACTGTTCGTCCATAAGGAGGTAGTGGCCGCCTGCTGGTTGGACAAGGGGCTGAAGGAAAGGCGCTAGAACGCAGGTTTCGAAGCTTGGCTCTGCCCCCACCCAGGCCAGGCCGTCTTCCATCCTCTGATGGACCAAGGGACATCTGAGCTTAAAACGGGGCTCTCCTAGACGGATTACGCACGATTCGGCCAATGTGTTGTCAGTTGGGTTGTGTGGTGCTTAAGACCCCTCTTCAAAGCACTGTAATCCAATGGAAGTGGGCTTGTTTAGCGCCCTTCTGCCACTATGGGTGGACTGTGGGCGCAGCTGGTGTGGCGCCTGTGGTGTTGATGGGTGCAGTTTGCCATTACTTGGTTCCTGAGTGCCAGTCTGCTTCCTCGCGGTTTGGCAGTGAAACGTGAGAGAATGTTACCCGTAGGGAAGGGCGCAGGATTGGATAGACTATAGCGCCTTGGGCCTGGTTAGCCACTGATGTGGGAGCGTGTGACAGGACTCAATTGGAGGGCTTAGTCGTGGCTCGGTTAGTGTTGGTGTGCTAATGGCAAGGCCTGTGGCGGGGGGGTGTGTGTGTGTAAGAGTAGTGTAACGTTGTGGTATATCTTAGAGGGGAGCCAGTCAGTTGGAGGCAGGGGAGTAGGCCTTCAAGGCAAACCGGTATGCAGCCCTGCGGTCCCACCGCTGGCCTCTTGCAGTCATGTTTTATTGCACTAGCTCCCATGGCCACCGGCAATCCCCCCTACTCCCTCCCTCTCACTCAACCCCCCCTCAAATAGTTACATTGCACCCCAAGCCTCTGCCAGTTGCAGGTGTGGGGAAGAGGCTACGTCTGAGGGTTAGAGGGGGCAAGACACTTTGTTTAGAGAAAAGGCTGCTTGAAATTTGAGGGCCGCAAACCCCATTTCGCCTTCCTTAGTATGTTGGTGGGCAGACTTGGAGACCCCCTCAAGCCTCACTCCAGCCTGCTGGGGTGCTATGCTCAGTGGCCGGTCTCCTGGGCAGGGCAAGAAGGTGTCAGCCGGTCACCGTGGGGGCAAGAAGAAGTGATGATGAAACTTAAAGAACACATAGGGGTAAAGAAATGTGAGGGTGCAGGTGAGAAGATAGGGGGGCGTGGTAGTACTAAAATTGCTTGTTTAGCGCTTGTGATGCCCCAAGACTGCTTCAAAGCTCTGAGGAGGTGCAAAAGCGGGAAGGCGGGACCGCAGTAATGTCCTGAGGGTCTCTTGTCTCGGTAGGATAGCTCAGCAGCAACGTGCTCGCCTTGGAAGCAAGACTACACGGAGCAACACAGGTTTGATCCCCGGGTCCGCGCTTAGAAACCTCTGGGTATCACGCGCGTTATAAATAACATATCATATCATATTTTTCTTCTCGTGGGTGGACATCTTCCTCAATCCCAGCTCCTACCCCACTCTTCCTCCTCCGCTTTCCGCACTTCCTGAATGCACCTCATCGAGGTGACGGCTTGTGCCAGTCTGGGATCGCCAATGAGTTGGTCCCCGAGCAGGTGTTAGGCCATGTCACGGAACAGGAACATAAAGACATTGACAACATCATTGATGGGTTCCTGGGCTTCCTGGAGGCGTGTGTAAATATTGTATCGCCCCATGACCATAATGACTTAGGTGCCAAACTTAATTTCAAGGTGCCCACAGTATTCTGCATAGACCCCACATAGGATGTGCCCTCAGGCTACTTCAAAACTAGGGTAGTGGCCAAACTGCACCAAACAAGTAGTAGCACTATGCCCCCTACCCTTGCACTGTCCCCGCTGCCTGGGACTATCCTCGCCCCACCACTGCAACCACCCATCCTGTGCACTCTCTCTCCCCTGAGGTTGGAAGTTAGTCTTTCAGCACTGGGAACCGCTGGTCACTGGGGTGCAGTGCCGTGTAGCAACTTGAAATTGACTTCATGTTCCAAGCAGCCATTTGAAACCGACTGAAGCAAAGACGTCTCAGCAAGATAGCTCAGTGAGTTATGACACCAATGCATTACTTTCAGGACACAGTTTTGAATCTCCATAGGGAGCTGGGGGGGAGAGAGGGGACAAGATTGCCCCATGCCCACGATCCAGCAATGGAACTCTGAATGAAAACATTTAATGGAAAGATAACAGAATTTTTCTGAAAGTAGCGGAACACAGTACCGATCAGTTCCCACCCACTTTGACCACTTAACCAGAGCCCTATTTAAGAGCCTTTGCCCTCCTGTAGCCTTTTCCTTTTCCCCCAAGAATTCCCCCCCTTCACACAAACACTGGGCCAAGGAAGAGGGTGACTGAGAGTAAAGAGGCTAACCTTTATGTATCTCATAAAACATGTCCTGCTATTCGGGTCAGGCAAAGTCAGGCACTTGACTTTAAGTGCATACATCTGATACCAATTAGCTCTCCTCACACGGATAAAAGGCAGAACATAGAGATACACTCTGAGCAAGGTGGAACACGAGTATGAGGAGAACATCGGGGGGGAAGGCAAACCTACTGGAGCAGAGCGACGGACAGAGGGACAATGGCAAAGGGTTGAGAATCCCATGAGATCCCCGCAAGAGGTTGTTGCCTCCAAAAGGCAGCGAAAGACATGTGGGGAAGGGCAAATCCCAGACAAGAATACTGCATTGTGTTTTAAGGACGCCAGCGACACTCCCGGGTGAACAGCAGAGTTGGGGAGGCAAGGCAAAGCCTGTGGTATTAACCTTGACTTGTGAATTAGAACTACAAAGACAAGAAAGGAATGCACACAGCCGGTGAGTTGGCGAGTGACATGAAAGGCTGATGCGTGTTATGCAAAGATTGAAGTTGCAATAGTATATCGCACAATTGAAGGCTTCCCGCGTGTGGATGACACGTAAAGGAAGGCAGACCTGTGATGAACTTTGAATTAATTACCGATAGCAGTGAAACCAGCAATACTGAGTAGCGGAGTGGTCTGGTGAAAGGAAGTAGCCTCTTTGAAAGTCTCAGGGAAAGGTGAAATGTTTTTGTTATGAAACGAGAAAGTGAATGAACTATAAGAAGCAAAGTAATCAAAATTAACCCGGGAGGAAAACGGGGAAAAGTAAAAAGGTGACTGTTGAACTTTTGTGCTTATGACATCGAACTACCCAGACCAGGAGAGACTGGGACAAATAACATAAGAGTGTGAGTTGAAGGGAAAGTTGAAGTGCTCATGCGGAGGTCTATAGTAAAAGCCACGCACATTCAAGCGTCTTCAACAACAAGGAAAGGTCTCTGCCCGTCTGAGGGAGACCGGAAGTGTGATAAGTTAGGGGCAGGGAACCCCTAAAGGATGTGAATTAAGCTTGAGGAAGGGAACCCCTGCGAGTGTTGTGTTTGAGAGGTCCGAGCCTGACTGCGGGAGACCTACGTGAACTTTTTGCTTTGAAAGGTCCGAGTCCAACTTAGGCATGAACTTTTTGTTGAACTGTGTTTTGAAACCTGGAAAGAGAGACTTTAATGTGGAAGGCCAGGTGGGCCTCGGTCAACGTTTTGAACTGCCTTTGTTTTGAGAACCGGAGCCGGGGTATCTCAGCATGTCTACGGGCACTGCCTTACTCCGTTTTGTCCAACGTGGGGAGGAGAGCTGAGTCAGCCACATTTATTCTTTATATTCTAACACTGATTTTCCTTTGCATACATATTCTCCTTTACCCACTTGTGATACACGAGATCGGGCAGGCATTAGGGTTTTGTTAGCAGAGGCCATTTTGATTTGACTCAACTAGGACTGTTTCATTTATTATTTGATGGTAGAGACTATCCCATCCTAGCTATAGGGCAAAGTAGGAGTATTTCCAAACCCCAAAAATTGAATAAAGGGTTTAATAATTGTACCTTTTGTGTCCGTGTCATACTTGTGATACCATGCCTCCCTTACACCGTGAAGAAATGCTGCCACTAACCCACTAGGGATATTTATAAAAACATTAAGGCCGCACAGAGGCCTCTAACCCTAGCCCAGCGGGAATGTATTATTTAATTAAATACAGGCCCCATGAAGGCCTAAGCCACTATGCTGCTGGGGACAATAATATTACTTTAAACGGCTTGCAACCCTTAAGGAGTCCAGCATCCTGGGACCCCAGCAGGGTCCATATATAACGCTTACCTGGACTCGCAGGAGCGTCTGGGTCCTCTGCTGTAAGTCCTCACCACTTACCACTGCAAGGCCATCTGAATAAACTATAGACCTAACTGAGCTTAGGGAGCAAGTAGAGGGGTTGGTGATGCCCTCGGGTTGTGTGCGTGGTGCTGATTGGCGTGGGGTACTCAGCGTTAGGATCAGTAGCTACAAAAGATACCACATGTCAGGGGCATTTTGGATCTCCCTTTTCCCCGTGTTTCTAGTTCCTCCCAGTTTCCTTAAGGGCGTGTGGAGATGAAGAGTGGTAAGGTGAAGGGATGCACTGTTGCCAGTTACTTCACTGAAGGGCAGTCCAGACCGGCTGCGGCTGTCTGGTACGATTGCTGTACGTATGCTTCTTGCAAGCTCAGGAGGTGCTTTATAGTCTTTGTGGATACTTGAATCTGTCCAGCGTTATCCGCTTGTCCAATCTGCTTTCTGTCCTCTTGCTAGATTGTGCAGCCTTCCGCTACTTTGCTTAGCGGCTATGCTTGCTGTCTATTCATTTGCTTGCCCTGCTTTCTGCTTAGCTAGGCTGCTTTGCCTTTTGTCCGTTCGTTCGCTTAATCACTTTCAGCTTTTGTGGGCTGCATTGTTTACCGTCTGTTAGTTGACTTGCCTGCTTTAGCCTTGCTGGGCTTTTGCTGATCTTGCATGGTAATGCAGCCTGCGCTCTGGTGCGCAGGCTGTAATACTACTCAAATCTTTCAGTTTCTTTTGTTGTAGGTGTGCCGAGGGCCACGCGGGGAAGACGCAAGGTGCTGAAGGGTTCGGATACTCAGGTAAGTGAGGGTAAAATCTTTTCTTCTATTCTGGGCATAGGTGGCCAGGGACTGATGTACAGAGCTTGCGGTAAGTGTACTGCTGATTGCTCAGAACAAACACGAAGCAAGGCTGCCCTCTCCTCAGCTTCTTCTTCTTGCTGATAGATTTTATCCATCAGAGTTGATTTTTGGATACCGAGGCTTGAGCTCCATTACTCCATCATCTCGGGTTGAGTATGTAGTCTTGGGTTTGTATTCTTCTTGGTCTGTGTGGACTTGTCACAGTAGGGCTGGTTTCACAGAGTCTTCGCTGTGATGAGTGGCGGGTAGCTGCATTCCGGGGCGTGACTTATATAGGCACGTCTGCAGGAAGAATAGCACGGAATGCCCGCTGGAGGGCCATGGACAACCTGACAGCTATCATGGGACAATGGGCCATGGCAAAAAGGGTGGCCATCTTAAAAGTACCTGAAACGCCTGCAATCACTGCACAACATGGCCCCTGTTATTGGCACATGTTGGGCAGGACTGCCAACGGCGCATTAATGTAGTCCAGCCTCCCTTTTCCAGTGGGGGTTTCACCCGGTGACCTAAAGCCCTGTTCCCTTCATAACCCATGATCATGACACCATGTTAGAAAAGGGGCGGGGCTTACCCACTCTTTTAAACCCTCCTATGTCCTTCCACTATTACACCCCCTGGAGCCAGGTAAGCTATTGGTTTAAGTTAAGTGGCCAATCCTTGGATGGGGTGGGGTATTTAAGCAAGCGTGTGTCACTGTGTAAGTGTGGGTTAGTTGGGTGTGGACAGGAGGAGGTATAGGATGTTCGAGAGACCAGTCAAGGCGAGAGCGTTTTGAAGTGCAGAGGATAATGGTAAGGACGGCTCGTGTGTGTGTGTGTGTGTGTGTGTGTGTGTGAGAGAGAGAGAGAGAGAGAGAGAGGAGTGTGAGTAGGAGTGGTAGAGTGGGATAGTAGTGGGAGCGGAGGTAGCAGTAGTAGTTGGGAGTAGAGGTAGTAGGTGGCGTAAAACATTAGTGGTAGAGTAGGGGTTATTAGTAGAAGCGTTATCACAGCACCCTATCCCTGGTTGAGCAGGGCACCATATCCCTGGGAGTCCCTGAAGGTCAAAGAGGGGCTAGTATAGAGGGTGTGCAGGCCACCATATCCCTGAGTGACCTGGAAGGGAGTAGAGAGTGGTAGTAGTGTAGTGGGAATAGTAGTTGTGGTAGTCTGGGAGAAATAACAGTAAATGGAATAGTAGGAGTAGATATTGGTATAAAGTTGAATAGGAGTTAGAACTAGAGGAACAGTAAGAGGCAGGGAGGTAGAATGAGAGGAAGGAGGGAAAGGAATAACACAAGTAGATGGATAGTTGGGAGTAGAAGCATTAATAAGAATAGAAGTGGGAAAGGAAGTAAGATTGGAGGGTGGAGGTGGAAAGGCGGAGTGAGAGATTGGAAGGGACAGTGACATTGTTGGAGGAGAATAGCTTACAAGGTCAGATTAGTGAAGGGTCAGGAGTGAGAGGTTGCAAAAGGAGTGTACGTGATGCTGGGTAGTGCTGGGCACTATTCCCTATTTTCCCAGCAACTAACCAACGATAGGAGAGGGAGAGTTAGAGGGTCTGTAGGGAGTGAGATAGCCAACGATTTAGGGAGAACACCATTAGTTGTAGTAAGAAGAGAGACGGATAGGGGTTACTGATCGGTAGATTACTAAAAGCCTGATAGGGATGTCTTGAGTTGGGAGGTGGGTCCCAAGCCTGGAGAAAATTGAGAGAGAAAAGGAGCAGCCCTAGAGCCAACTACTCCCAGTCAATTAAATCCCAAGAGAAGAGAAACAGCCATGCTGACAAATTATATTGATAAACAACCTTGGATTTTATTTAAGAGCCAGCGTGGCTATTTGTGGCAGGCCGCCCCCTCGCAGCATTCAAGGAAAATATTCTATGGATAAACCTGCAGGTCTACTTAAGCAAGGACCAACACCAATGGGTCCTTGGCTCCATATTTCCAATTACTTTGTTGTTGATCTTCCCCCTTCTCAAGGATGTACTGCTATTATGGTAACCGTAGATTCCTCCAGTAAGATGGCCCATTTCTTTCCATTGCCCAGGGTTCCTTCAGCCCCTCAGACGGCAACTGCTTTCTTGAAGGACATATTCAGACTGCATGAGCTCCCTTTAAATGTTGTATCCGACAGAGGGTCCCAATGTACGTCTTTGTTTTGGAAGACACTTTGAAATCTCCTGGGCATAGAAAGGGCTCTATTTTCTGGTTACCATCCACAAACATATGGGCATACTGAAAGACTGAATCACACAATGGAGCAATATCTATGGTGTTTCACCAATTCCAGACAAGATAATTGGGTGAGTTTGTTACCTACTGCAGAATACACTTATTATAACACTGTAAATTCTGCACCAAGGATGCAGTCCTTTCTATTGTACTACTGGTATACATTCAAGATCCTTTCCTACAGTGGCTTTTCCACCTTCCAGAATGCCTGAAGTTGATGCTGTTTTAGAAGATATTTCACAAGCTCATAGACAAGCTTATGTTAATTTAGAACGCAACAAGCAGAAAAATAAGTTTTATGAAGATAAATGGAGAAGAGATCTACCTGGATGGGATGTAGGAAGTAAGGTGTGGCATCTACCAAATTCCTTCCTTTCTGGGTTCTGCCATCTAAATGATCACTGAGTTATTTAGTGCCACCCCTCAAATCCATCTACCACTCCTCTATCCGTACACGTTGTCTTCTTGCCCCCTGTGACTCCATTTCCTCTTTGCTCTCTTACCTTGGCTGGCTTCCCTTCCACTCCCAACTTAAATTCCAATTCCTCTGTCTTTTATTCAAATCTCTCTACGACCTTGCCCCCTGCTATCTCTCTTCCCTACTCTCATTCCATAATCCCTCCCGGCCTCTCTGCTGATCTCTTCTTACTTACTGTTCCCCCAAGCCCTTGTGCCTCCTCATGATTCCGTTCCTCTCAGCACTTTGCCCCCCTACATTGGAACTCTTTACCTTTCTCTGTCCACTCCATTCCCACATACTCCTCCTTCCGCACCTCCCTGAAATCTCTTCTCCATTCCCCCCTGATCTCCCTTCCAACCTACTTACTCTCCTTACCTATTCTCCTTCCCACCCATCTCCCTTCCCTCCCTTTCCCTACTCCTCATCCCTCCCTTAACCCTTGCCCTCTCTTCACTTAACTAGGTAAATTGTTCTATATATTGTCTCGCTGGTTTGTCTCATGATTGTTATTATACTTCATTCATTATTCTTGTATCCTGTTGTTATATTGTAAAGCGCTTTGGATTAAAGCGCTATATAAAACTAGTAATAAAAAAAGAAGCTGCAGCGGATGCATCCTGTATTTCATTCTTTTCTGTTAAAAACACACCAAACAGACCCATTTTTGAGGAAGGCAATTGTTCCTTCAATACCTTCCTCAAAAGAACTGGAAGAATTTGAGATCTCTGATCTGTGACTCTAGACACTAGAAAGGATCCTTACAATACTTGGTGCATTAGATGGGTTACTCTGTGTCAGAAATATCCTGGGAACCTGTTTCTCACATCAATGCACCTTTCCTGCTATGTCGTTTTCACCTGTTTCATCCCGTAAAGCCTGGAACCCCCCAGAAACGTCACGGCGCAGCAACATTTGAAGCTTTGGCATCACTGGAAACGTTTCCATACCAGTTTGGTACAATGTTTGACTTGAACGTTATCAACGTTCTAGTCTTCTTCCAATATGGCACGTGTCACTTCGTTTTTATTCATTTCGGAACGCCAAACCGGTGCGCTGCAGCCTTGCATTATTTCCTTTGGAGTAAGATGCTGTGCTTTTCCATTTCCCTTGTGTTTTTATCCTCTTGGTGGAATTCTCTTTTCTCTCTCCCTTCTGAATGCCTTGCCGGTTTCTTCCGAACTGGTGCCTTTGAATTAATGCTTCCTGCCGCATTCCCCGCTAATCCAACTCTACCGCTTATCCGCAACGCTCTCATTTCACATGGCCCTGCTGCTTCCCGCTGCGCATAAGGATCACCCCTGCAGCGCAGCATTCTATGGACTGCTCTAGCTTCCTTTCCTTTGCACATCTACTACTTACATTCTTCTCCTCTGAACATCCTGATTGGCCTCTCCGTCTGCTGCGTACCTTCATTCTGCATCAGCATATCTAGAGTCTGCCTTGTCAGACATCTTTCCACTCTCTTCTGACCTCATTATCGGCCAGATCTTTTGCCTTGTCCTCTACTTGAAGACAAATGCAATAGAACGATATCTGTGGGGTTTTCTGCAATTAACTGGCTTTTCCCGCATAAAGCTATCCCTGCAGAGGTCCATCTGCCTACCTTGTTAACCTTCAGGTGGGCATTGTGGCCTCTAACAGAGATAGGCCATTTCTCTATGAAGGCCCTAAGACAGCAAAAGACAAGACCCAAGGAAGACAGCGATGAAGGGGTGTATCAGACAACTCTACAAAGGAGTCGGGTGAGCCAAATGCCGCTGTTCGTGAGAGCTGGTCAGAATTTCCTGCTACCTCAGCGAGCCAGGTGACCCTGCAGCTTCGAGGCTTCTCAATGTCTCCCATTCACTTGAACGTGGCTGCACTGTCCATCGTGTCTAAAATGGCCACAACGTCTTGCTGCGTTTCTGTGTTAAGCAAGTTTTATGTGTATTACTATGCATCTTGTGTTTCAGCACGTATATGGAGCATGTGTTTCTAGCGTATTGGATGCAAGCATGTTCTTCACGTCTATGTGAAATTTGACTTATCGTTCATGTAGCCTCATGGTGGATGCCTATCTGCTTCATGTCTAATGCATCTACATGTGTCAGGCTGAGTGGTGACGTCATCTGCATATTTGGTTACAACATGTTCATGTCTTCCATAGTTTGCAAATGTATCTCTTCGATTGATGCAGGATAAGGTCGATAGGGTTGCCTTAGCGAGTAACATCTCTTGCATCTGCGATATGGTGGCGGAGAGGAGGCGGGTGACATAAGTGGTGTGCACCGTCCATTTCTATAGCATCGAGACAGGGGAGTGGCTGACATGAATGACACATTAATTTGCCTCTTAACATTCCCCCCTCTGGTCAAGTCCTCAACCACATTTCTCAGAGGACCCTCACCTCCATAGGGTACCTTCGGGATACATATCTTCGTTGCCCCCTCAGGTCCCCAGAGTTCTTTATATGCTTGTCAACACTCCAGGCCATATAGCAAAACTCCCCATCTGGTTTACAGAACACCGAATATCCCACATAATTATGGACGTCTCAGGGATAATACAATTTTGTGCCTGGAGGGACAATATGACTTTCTTTTAGGTGTACCGGAATCGGACCTCAGTTTGTGTCTTTTCATCCATCTTAGTGTACATGTCTATCACTATTTTCATCCCTATTCTCTTCTTGTCCATCTTCTTACATTGAGATATGGCTACTCTCAGGACACAGAGTCCAAATAACACTAACACTAGTGCAGCTATCAGTACTCTGAACCCATTAGCCAGCCAGCAGGGGGTCCAGGAGAATAGATAAGGGAGCCAATCATCATCATACGCCACTTCCTTCACTGCATCTGCCATTTTCGTGTGGAGGTCTGTTAACAGTGTTATAGCTTCCGCAAGGGTCCCATTTTCTTCAAAATGAGCATGTATGTAAGTACAGCAGGTACAGCAGGAAGGGACAATTTTTGTGAGCATGCCACCCTCCATGGCTGTTATAAAAAATGAATCAATTAATCAATCAAATTAAGGATGTATCTATTTTGAAGAGTCATGCGTTTTTCTGCTCTGAGCTCTTCCTTTATGGCATTAAAGCCCATCACTGTCGAATTAAATGTTTGTAGCAATTCCCAGTGGGTGATTTGTGACCATTTGGCATTTGTGTTTGCCTGTATCGCGGGGATGACAGAAGCAAATCACACATCCATTCTGCTGAACAGTCAATGCTCGTCTGGTATCTCATAAAGTGCTGCTTCCATTTTGTCTGACATGTCATTTCTACTTCTTTTTACCTGCTCGAGGTTCAGGGACCTTTTCTTTCTCTGGTGAGCATCCATTTTGGGAAATCCACAGACTTGTATCTCCTGCTGGCGTACTATGTTATGTTACTTGGCATTTGTATGACCTCAAAGTGCTCATAGGCTGAACGCCCTCGGGAACCGTAGTTCAAGTCAGTAGAGAGAGAGAGTGTCGTACGGTGCGTGGGTGCACCAGATATGTGTGCAGATGGTCTAGTTGTTGGATGATAGCTGCTTCCTAGCGATAGGTGAGGTGCTGAGGAAATCAGTTGGATGTGTTCAGTCTGGTGGGTGGACACCCAGACTGGGTTCTGGCTGCATTAGGCCTGAGGAACGCCTATGTGAACAGCTAGCCAGAATGTGCTCAGCTAGCTGCATTTTATTTGGGTGATCATGGAGTCGTGTTCGTATGTGAACAGCTAGGCTGAATTAACAGGGGTATAGCTGTGTTCTGGTTGAATGATGGTGTATTGTAGAGAGTAGGCATAGTGGTGTGATATGGTGGTTATCAGTATAAGGGCCTGAGACCAGGCAGAAGAGCAGGACAGTGGGGATGTACATAGCGACATACATGTATATATAGCAACAGGATGGATACAGGTATATATGGGATACAGATATTTATGGGGATACAGGTAGATAGCATAAATAGGGGCTACAGATATATGGCAACAACATGGTGAACGGGTGTTGACTCCATCCGCTATATCCGTGACTCCACACCATCCCTGACATCCACACCGTCCCTGACATCCACACCTTCCATAACATCTACGCCATCTGTAACATCTACGCCATCCGTAACATCACTCCATCCGTTCCATCCACTTCATCCGTTCCATCCACTTCATCCGTTCTGTCCACTCCATCTCTTCCGTCCACTCCATCCGTTCCATCTGTTCCATCCAATCCATCCGTCCCATCCATCCCATCCACGCCATCCCTTTCATCCGCTCCATCGGTTCCATCCGTTTCAGTCCCTCTATCCATTCCATCGACTCTATTTTACTCCTTTATTTTCTCTGCTCGATCAACTCTGACATTCTGTTAACTGTGTCTATTCACTCCGTTTACTCTATCCATCGACTCCAATCATTCCCTCTAATCCATCCATTCTGTCCTATCATGGGGGTGGGCACCAATTAGGACAGCTTCGTTGTGTGTTTCGTCGTTCCGTTACTGGGGGGTTTCGACACATCTTTGGGTGGTCATCAGTGTTAAGGGAAGAGCCACGTTTTCAGTAGTTTGCGGAATGATAAGTGGTCTTCGATGAATCAGATGTGGGGTGGAAGTGAGTTCCATAGAGTGTGGGCCAAGGCTGAGAGCGAGGATCACCCTATCCTGACTGAGTTGGTGGTTGGTATCACTAAAAGGAGGGCTGAGCTTGATCCTAGAGTGTGCGGTGGGTGGTACGGTTTAAGCTTGTCTTGCAGGTATAGAGGGCCGGTTTTGTGCACTGCTCGGTGGGTGATGCATAGGGTTTTGAAAGTGGCCCTTCGTCCAACTGGGAGCCAGTGGAGAGTTCTGAGAGCTGGAGAGGTGTGGCCTCTTGTGCCGAGTGCTAGTAGCATTTTGGCGGCAGCATTTTGTGCTCTTTGTAATTTAATGAGGTGGTATGCCCGGACTCCGAGATAAAGGATAAAGATAGCGGAGCTGGTGCATTTAGTAATACTAAAACATATTCTTTCCCAGTTTGGGGGCAACTGCATATAGGCTTCTGACCAACAGGCCCAGTAGTGGTCCATAAGTACTGAGGTAACAACTTTCATACCAGGTACTTTCGATAAGCATTTGCACACTTTATTTGTTCCAACCTTGAACAGGCCATCAGTCTGGAAACATAATGAGGTATTCTTGAGAGGTATTATGGGTAGAGGCCCTGCTTAATTATCCACCCAAGTGAGCAACTTGGAGTGCTCCACCCAATACCTGAGGCACTCATTCTCTGTTTGCACCACTTCTACTGGTACTGTCAGGAGTGCTTGTGCTTTATACCCATCAGTCCTACAGCCGACCCTTCTGATGTAAATACATGTCCATATACCAGTAGTTTGGGCCTTTCCAACACCCAGGCATTCCCCCATCTCTCTCTTCCCATTAGATGGGCATTGCAATTCCTGGCTGTAGGAGATTATGTCTCAACCCTGGTGTAGGGGGCATGCTTTACCACCGCATTGGCCAGTGGGAGTTATAGTGCATCGATGAGTCTGTCCAATAAAGGTGCGTGCTACACTGGCATGCCATCAGTGCGTAGGAAGCCCTGCCTTTTCCAACAAGACAGTCCTGCATGTACTGTTGACGTCACGTAGACGGAGTCAGAGTACACTGTGATTTCCTTGCCCTCATGTGTTTCTAAAGCTACAATGAGTGCCACTCGTTCTCCTGTTTGTGCCGAGAAATTTAAAGGCAATCTCAAACATGAACTAAGTTTCCATTCTGCCTCCATTTTATCACTGCAGTCCCAGTGTGCCTCTCCCCTGAATTCTGGTCTATTGATAAGGACCCATCAATAAAAAGTATCCCCCTTCCAGGGGCATTTTCTTTGACATGGGTATACCATCATGGTACTCTGTGTATTTGGTGCAGTCATGCACGTAATCTACTCCCTCCACTGGTTTTGCTATTAACGTTGCTGGGTTCACCACTCCGCATCTGACTATTTTGATTGCTGGATTTAAAATGATCACCTTGTTCCCTGATGCTCTCTGCGTGGTCAGTGTGCTTTTCGGCTTCTTAACAGTGGCAAACAGGACATGCTCCACTTATAGTGTTACTTCGCAGCCCATTGTCATATTAGCTGACTTCTCAATTGCAAAGGCTGCCTTCTGTGTGAGCACTGCGGTCATTACAACCTCATTTGAATGAGAGAACAGGTACAATTCTGCACTACAATCAAGGATTCCTGGAACGGGTGCTGTGCATATAGCTCTTTTCAATTAGTCAAATGCTTCTATCATTCTATCATTTCACCTGTCCATGCTATTTTACTGTCATATGTCTGCGCTTCCTTGAGTCGTTTTAAAAGGGGTGCTGTAATGAAAGACGCATGCCCTATAGTAGTTGCAAAGGCCTAGAAATGGTTGCATCTCCCTCACAGTCTTTGGCTATGGTATTTTCATGATTGCTACTGCCCTTTCAGGGTCACTTTCCTGCCTTCTTGGGATATCAACTGTTCAATGTACAAAACCTCCTCCTGCCAATATTGTATCTTTGTCGTGTCTACTTTGTATCCCTTGTCTGCCAAAACTGTCATCTGTTGTATTGAGTGTTCCTGCATTGCTCTTATGTCTCGCTGCACACTAGAATGTCGTCCACATATTGAATTACTGTGCTGTCAATGTGCACATTTCCGAAGTCCATCTGGAGGACTACCTTGAATATAGAAGGGGATTCACAGTACCCTTGGGGTAACCTTATTTGTTTATACTTTTCATTTCTATATGAAAACGAGGTCAATTCTTGTGACTCTTCTTGGAGGGGGATTGAGAAGACTGCTTTCTTTAGATCGATCACTGTGAAATGTTTGGCCTGGCGTGGGATACTGCATAGTATTGTAGCACGGTTTGAAATTAATGGGAATTCTGCCTCAACAATATCATTTAGGGGGGTGCAAATCCTGAATAAATCTCTACAGCCCCCTTGTCGCTTTGTTCACTGGTAACACAGCTGTGTTACATGGGGATTCTGATGAAAATAAGGTTCCCTGTTTCACTAATGCAGAAATTGTCTCAAAAAGGCCCTCATCTGCTTCTTTGAAGAAGTGATATTGTTTCACTCTGTGCAGGATAGCTCCTGGTTTCAATTTGATCTTGACTGCCTCTACTCCTTTCAATAGGCCAACATCATAGGGACTGCTGGTCCACAGTGCACCTGGCACCTGTGCCAAATTATATTGAAGAAATGATGGTGTCTTTTTTATCAATGCCATTCTCTGTGGTACTTCCCTATTCTCAATTTTCACCTAATAAGTAATGCTTATGAAAAACACCACTTCACCTTCTGAGTCATCTCGACAAACAACTCTTCATCCGTCAGGTCAGGCAATCTGTGTCCCTCGTCTAGGGCAATCGTTGCCCACCATGATTGCCCCTCATCAGTCCCGTCGAGAATTACTCTTTCTTCCCTCATAATAACTGCTTCCAATTCCAGTGGGAACACCTGCCCTTCCGCCTCAGGCATGTGAACCTCTGGGCTGAATAAGAACTCTGCAGGCAGGCACAATATGTTGCCCTGTATCCTAGGAAGCCATGCTAGCAAAAGATTCACCCCATATTGGAACCATTCAGCATCCATGGACACGCCCCTGTGTGCTGTCTGGCCACTGAATGCTAATGCAAATTCTCATGCGTTCATGTAGTGAATCCCTGGAGTGGAGCACATTATCCCCTGGTCTGCGATGTTGAGTTTACTCATCATCTCCCTTCCCATTATGTTGACTGGTGTTTGGCGGGAATATGATAGTGGCATGTTGAGGTCGTGTTCTCTGATAGTAATGGGCAATTTGTCAGTGAAAGGAACCAAATTTGTAGCCCCAGAAAAGCCTTGTGCATTCATGGCAATGCCTGACATTGGGTATGTACCCTCCCTAATACAGGATATGGTCCCCCCCATATCTGCAAGAAAGGAAAATGTGTTGTCACCTATGGTCATGCTGACTCGTGGCTCCTCTTGCAGGTCAGGTGTAACAGATAGGATTGAACACATCACGTCAGTCTGTAGGCTGTCCTATTCTGGGTATAGGTTAATCCCTGTCCCATTGAAAGGGTTTCCTCCCACTATAGTCACGTTCCCTCTTCTGGGTGTGGGGGCCTGCACTCCGGTACCTTGGTTCCATGTGGCCATGGTATTCTTTTGTGTCAGTGCCTGTGGTTGCATCTACATCTGTTGTATCTGTATGGGGGCTTGCTGTTTTTGTATTGGTGGCGTGGTGCTACATTTGAGGCGCATATGTCTGGTGCTGCATGTGATCTTGGGCATAGTAGTCAGGTGGCTCTATACTGTATGGTGGAGCATTGGTTGTCCCCCCTCTTGGGTCTTGCCAATTTTGTTGCATCGCTCCCCTACTTCTACATACTCGAGCGATGTGTCCCATTTTCCCACACACCCACCATTGCTGCAGTGATCCTGCTATTCAGGGCTGTCCACCATTAAACCCTCCTTCTTGTGGAGCATGCAATCCAACCCCTCTTCCCTGCGGTACACCCCCTCGTCCTCAGGCCAGTAATTGTATTCTCCCCTTCCTGTGACGCTTCCTGCTGCCATTGGCTGACCATGCTGTGTCTCTTGCATAACCACTCCCTCTACACGTGTTAAAATGGCCCCTTCCATCGAGAACTTCACCAGTTTATTCAAAACTAACTTTGCTTCTCCTAGTTTTCTTTCCTCATGTTTCTTTCTAGCATTCGCTTGTAACAACCGACAATGGTGAATTATAGTCAACTGAATCTCTGGCCATGGCTTCGCTTCCATTCCCACTAGTTTCTTGAATCGCTTCTGCACTGGCTCAGGTCAGGTAATCTCTGGCACAATATGTGATAAACAGTAGCTATTGTCTTGTCCCACAGTTCACGAGCCTCAAGGCACCAGCGCTCTTGAATCTCCTGAATGTATTCAGCAGAGTCTTCGTCCTCTCGCATCTTGCACATCATGATTGCACTCATGTCTGATGTTTTGGGATATTGTACTCTGAGTGCCCTTCATACAGCTGCCCTGCAATTATTGAATGGTGCCCAGTCATGAGCCGTGTTCTGTGCAGTCACCCCGGGGTAGCCCGCCCGTCTCCAAATGTCATCAGCTCTCTCCCCAATAATGGCGGCGAGCAAAGTTTTTTATGTCACCCACTGCTAACGTCATTCCCGCTGTTAGTCTCATAACTCAATTTTCCCACCTCTGCTGATAACAATGGCAATTAACATCTCAAATTATCTTTGTCCATTTGTGGCCGTCCTCACCCCTTTTCTAGCAATGGGAACTGCATTAGTTCTACATTACTTTCGGGTTCATTTATTCCCTTCGTTCTTGTGAATGCACCAGTCATGCTCACTTTCTTCCGTCCTGGTAATGACCTCAACCTCTGAGCATAAAGGGTAACTTCTTCTAAACTACGCGATCGTCCCTTTAAATGCTTAGTGTGTGTCCCAGGTTCAGGCTTTTCCCCTTCTGGTTCTCCTGCATTTGTCCGCTCTATTTCCCTTTCTGGGCTCATGCGGGGAGGATAGCTCAGCTGCATTGTGCTCTCCTTGGAAGCAAGACGACACAGAGCAACACACTTTCGATCCCCGGTACACACTTAGAAACTTCTGGGTATTAAGCACGTTATAAATAACCTATCATATCATGGAGGGGCCTCGGGCGGCTCTCTTCTCTTCCTCATGTTTTCATTCCTCCATTTCCTCGTCCAAACACATCATACTGCAACTATCATCACTTTCTCCATCATCCGCATCCTCAAAATCTAGTCGTTTTGGAGGGCTTTTCCCATGCCTTTCCCCCATTGTTCCCTCCAATAAACTCTGATTCCCCCCTCTGCGGAGATCCAACTACACTACATTTCACTTTACGAATAGTACAATTTTCCCATGATCTTTCCCTGTATCCCTGCTCCCTCATCTTCATTTGGAAGTGTATGATTTTTCATTATCTACTCCATTTCTTAAAATGCCCCTCCCAGCTACTCTCTCCCTCCCGCGCCTTCTCCTTACTCCTGTCCTCTCTGACGTACATGCTCCTTAACGAGCCTTTGAACATAATTTTGCCACCACTCTCGGCTTCACTCCATATGTCCCTCCCTTTCTATTTCCCTTTGTCTCTTCTCCTCTGCTTCCTTTTGTCTTTCCTTTTCCTCCTTCTCTTTACTCAGTTTTTCCCATCCTCTCCCTCTTTCTCCTTTTCTGCTTCGTCTAATTCCATTTTCATCTTTTTCTGTCATTTCTTTTCCTTCCTCTAATTTCTTTATCTGCTGCGCCTCTTCTTACTCTTTGTCCTGCTTCTCTTTGGCTTCCCTTTGTCTGGATTTTGCGTCATTCATGTTTTAAGCAATGTTCGTCCTCCCACCCACTCGTCTAGTCGTCGTCCCTTCCTTGTTGCTCTCTGTTAGCTTCACCTGCAGTTTGCTGCACGCGTTATATTTCTTGTGGGTGAACCCTGACTCTTGGTCATTTAACTTGGCTCCATTTATTGCGTCTTCACTACCATACGCGGGGGGACATATACAGGGTTAGTGTAGCCTGCCACTGCTTTCAATTCTTTCAGTGGGTTCACTCCTTGTCCTCCAGTTTGTGCATCGGTGCTATGGGGAGGAGGAGGAAGAGGAGCCATGGGTGCTTCACCCTCTCTTTCATGCTGATTTAGCATCCATTCCCTCCAGATTGTGTTCTCTACCTCATCCCCAAACATCTTCCAAAACTTCAGATTTGCTAACCTGTTCCATAACCTCTTTCCGTTATATGCAGTATGTAAGTATGTGGTCATGTGTTGCAGCACAGATTTTGAAAGACTGCCCTCCTGGGGCCAGGCTTTAATCATTTTGCCCACAGTTTCGCAAGACCATTCCTCGTATAAGGGGAGTGTCTCCCACAATGGCACGTCACGCTCATGACTGCCGATGCTTACCTGACCGTAAAATATTTTTTGACTCAAAATCTTTCCCCTCTACCTTCACATCTTTCTCATAAAGAATATATTCTTCAATTCCAAACACTTTTCAGACCTTCCCCAAGCCTCCTCGGCTTCAACAACACCAATTTGGCCACACAACACAAACGCAGCCCATGCCCAGGACACCACCCTTTGAGCCCAAACCAACTCCACATGCTCCTATAACATGAACTGATATCAACAAAGCCTCATTTTCACAACTTTAAGCCAATTTCTCACCCTTCTGCTGTCACTTCACACCGCTAATTAACAAAACTTTTTCTGTCAGTTTCCCACAATCTACTTACAACCTACGACTGGCGTAACAAACATCTTCCATCAATTCACCACAATTTCCTTATATCCTACCACTGGTGCAAGCAGTTTCTACGTTTGTGAACATATGCACCCTCAAAACAACACAATATAAAAATCCCCCACGGTCATCTTCCTGTCCTACTTCTAACAAGAGATCCTTCTTATCTTAAAACTGCCCCTCGACACAGGATAACTCTTATAACCGTTTGTTCTTTTTCTTTTCTGTTTCAATACTCAGTACCCCATCTCAGAGTTTAAGAAGCCACCCTCCGTAACCCAAACAACTCCCTCCCACCTTTGTTTGTCAAATCGATGTTCTCCTACATACATCCATGGGTCGGCTGAAGCCTTTGGAATCGCTCTTCCCACAATCGGCCACTCCGCCTTCCGGCCTGTGGGCAGGACTTTCTCCAAAGGGGGCTCCTGTCGACTGTCTCAGTTCACGTGTGATTTATCCGGTCCTCGCGGGTCACTCCTTAGTTCTCAGGCTCGCGGCAGAAAAAAACAATATAATTCCAAAAGCATTGGCCAACCATCCTCTGCTACCATTTGTTTAAGAGGGGTGGAAACTGCCTGGGTAAGCAGAGAGGACAGGCTAGGTGAAATCCCACACCCAAACATGGAAGAGTCCAAAGAACTTGACAAAGACCGGTTTTATTTAACAAAACCCATATAAAACAGGGACAGCTGTGCACATCAAGACAATTTCCACGCGATCGAATATTTCCAGGCCTCACAATGGATTAAAAAAGAGAATTACATCACAATTGACGTTTCATCCTAAAAAACATATGAGGTGGGGGGATTGGAAAAAACATATGAGGTGGGGGGATTGGATAAGGGAACCAACTAGATATATGTTCCATTGGGGTTAGTACGTTCATTGCCTGCACTCTATCTGGTAGTTCTGCCTGAGACCACCTACTAAACTGTTACAGGTGAAAACATGTCATTATAATACACTACTATTCGCTGTTACAGCATTTATAGGGCAGCGTTTTTGGTGGGTAGGGATTGGTTAGTAGTATCTTTCTCAGCCTTGGCACTTTGGAAAGTTACCAGCACATGAGCAGCAATAGTGGCTGGTGAGAACGGCACCACAGTGCTACTTTTCCCAATAAGGTTATAGGGACAGAATACAAGCATTCAAATCTTGTGTCTCTCGTCAAGCAAATTAGAAACAATTAGTTAAATACTATAAACTCATCATCAATGATGTCATAACATAATCTCAGTTTACAAAACCCTACGGAGACTGGGGATATGTTAGTGAGCTTGGCTACATATGGCTTCTATTGGGGTTAACATTTTTATTGGGTTACACATATGTGATGGCTCCACCTGGAACCACCCTATATTGATGATGGTTAAACTACATTATCTTCACGACAAGGGGTTGGTTGGTATACTACTGGATGGGTGGCATGTCTCAAAGGATTTTGACAGGTTGGCACATTGCTTACCAACCATGGATCCTTGACACCTCATCAAGATATGAGACGGACAGGTAGTAGGGGGAGAGAGGCCAGTGGACTCTCCTTTGTTCAATTAAAGGAGCTACCATCACTCATGCTGAGGCTATAATACCGGGCAATCTCTTTGTATTTGACCTTGTGTGGTGCCTCCTGTCTATGTATTCATGCAGGGAGTACGGCAGGTGTATTATCTGTGTTGGCTTCTAATGAATAGTTAGTATTCTCAAATTATGGGCCACGTTCTACGAGACTGCGCATTTAACAGATTGACCTCCTATTTATTGAGAGTTTAGCTCCTATCAATGGGTGTGTTGTGTTCTGTATTACCTCTCAGGACATCCTTGAGTTACTCTTCATGGAGTCTTTTGGCTTACTGTGTTCCTGCACCTGGCTAACAAAGACTGCTTGTATTCTTACAAAACTTTCATTACTTTGGGAGCATTCTGCTTGTGTCTTGGAAGCTGCTATCTCGTGCCTTCATTCCGCCGTGCCTATCCTCCCTATCTCATGCTAACCCTGGCACTAATTTCCAGCTACCGACTGAGCTTCGTACAGATTTGTATTTCTGTGTATTCTGCATTTTGAGTTTTCCCCAGGCTTTGATGCCTGCGCTCATTCAGAGACGCACTGTGTCTTCCATTTTTAAGATGGCTCCTTTACTACACTTTTGTTCCTATGTTACTGAGCTACATTCGCGCATCGTTCATTGTTAAAACGGATTTCTGAACTCTGTCCTGGCGGCGCAGAAGTTCAGAAGGCCAACCTAATTAATTGGAACAGGGTAACCTCTGGACAACTTATGTAGGGAGGAAGCCCGGTATACAATTGACTAAGGGGGGTTGGCAATGTATACTTTGTCTGTGTCCGGGAGGACAATAATCCAAATATATAAAGAGAGACAAAGCTATAGTGTAGATGCCAGAAATACAGAACAACAAGGATAAGTGTGCTCTGACAAGGGGACCAGGTTAACAAGGAGGGGTTTGTTCTGCCGTATAACATTTTTAGGAGCGGGACTACTTCCTGATTCTAGTAGGCCCAAGTCATTTCTATTGTGTCCAGGGAAATACAAAAACACTGTAAATGTGAAGATGTACACAAAATAGTTCAGACAGAAATAGGTGTTATATATACAGCTTGTAAGTTTATTTTGCTGTGGGTGCATTTAGTAAATCATGCATCCATATTGTTGAAACCGGACTGTTTTTACTGAGAGTCAACAGAAATGCAAAACTAATTTTTCCATTCAGAGATACTTGGTATGCAGGAGGTATACACCATTATACACCATTATAATGGCCAAATTAATTGGCAGAATGCAGTAAAACAAAAGAACAAAAGAACAAAGTAACCATCACCATTAGTGACATGTGATTATCGTGTGTTCAGATGCGAGACAACCCAGAACAAACACATTAAATGGGAAATTCTTGGTTGTCTGTAGCCAGGCTTGAGGGTGACCTAACACGTGGTCGACGTCTAGATTTAGATCAAAACATTTTTTGGGACCAGGAGAGGTATGCAGATATTGGTCCTAAAGACGTTTCGGCTGGTAGCCTTCATCTTGGGCCTGGAATAGGTCTCCCTTGGGGGCTGCGATGCTGCAGAATTCTGTGGATTGTTTTTTGCCACCCAAGACAATTAGGGTGCAGAGTTGGGTGGGCTTCTGGGCGTTAATGGCAGGCTGTAAAACGCTTGCTGGGTGTTTTATGTGTCCAAAAAATGCTGGAAATTCCTAGGAAGTTGGGAAGTAGGCCAAAGTCCGCAGAAGTCTGACTTCCATGTAAAGACGGCTGAATAAGGGCCTGGTTCGATGTCAGGTCTTTGGTCGGGTTCTAAGTGTGCTGCAGTCTGACACGGGGACCAGTCACAGTTAAAAGATAAGTATAAAGTTTTAATAGTAAATACAAGGGTAAAAACAACCAATTAAATATTGTGGTCCACAGTACAAAACTTAAGATACACGATAAAAGACGAACTAGAACAGGGGTTACGTGACAAGCTGGGTAGCTAGTTAAAAACACTGTATCAACATGAACACAAATGGGTACATATAAGGCAAATAGTGTAGTACCCTACTTCAATTAGGATCAATGTGTCAAAAATGTGTAATTCTGGTTATCATACAGAGTGATATCGCGACATGTTTCTGTTCCTTAAGGTAAGTATGGAACATTCATCATGAGGTACAGTTGTGACATTGTAACACAGTTACAATTGGAGGGCAACAATTAACAGTGAAAGTTTCATAGCATCTGTGAAGTAAAAAAACAAAAAGGCAAAGAGTTAGCTCATAAATAGCAAATTACTTCAGAAAGTTTCAAAATTCATGAACAGTGGCATCACAAAAAGAGGGGACAAGTACCTCAATTGATGCCTGTGGGTGCTCTCTACTGAAAGATAGTAGGAGGTAGAAGACCACTGGGTCAATCCTACAAAAGATAGAAATATCTATTTAAGCACCATAGGTAGCTTAAAAGAAGCAGAAGATGTTCCAACATCATAGCAAGTGAAGAGACAGACATGCAGACGAAATACTCTGCACGGTAGGAGTCAAAAAGACACTATCTAAATGTGGAACTTGGGGTGGCCTTTAAGGGTGAGGCAGCAAGCGTGCTGGTGACCCCAGAAGAACTACACCAGGGACAACGTGCAGTGAGAAACCTCTCAAGGGTAACATAAGCCCAGATGGAAGATGGAGGGGAAGGCACGGGATAGCAGAAAGGTGGGAGGCCCGTGTCTAACGGTGGGGGGAGAGAGTGAAAGTGTATGTAAAGTGGTCACTAAATATCACCCCAACCAAGATTCTAACCTCACCCAGCGACGAGTCACCGTGGGATGCACTCAACACATTCATACCTGCGGTCTGCCCTGCCTCAGAAGGTCCAAAGGTATGGCAGGCAAGGCGGATCAAATCGGAGGGTAACTTTCGTATAGCACTACAAGGAGAAAAAGAGTGGGCCGATCAAATAGTACCTGGCCATTCATCAATATTCAGAAATACCGTGATCGCGTGTGTTTAGAAGAGCTGCTTACCCAGTGCTAAAAAAGTCTGCAGGTGGAAGAGTGCTCCGTGTAGATCGGGACTGACTCCGCGAGTGAATCACAAGGCAGTGCTGAGTAAGTCCGCAGGGGGAAGAGTGCTCCGTGTAAATCGAGACTAGCTTCGCGAATGAATCAGAAGGCACAACGTGGCCGATGCAGAGCAGGTAGTCATGGTAACTAGGAAGTCCTATTACTATGTTTGGTTAACATTGGGCGAGTGCAAGGGTAAAACACGGCGGCCATCTTAGAATAAAGGGTGATTGCCTGGAATACAGATATCCAATGTAACACTGTGGCGACAGGGGGAGAGTCAACAAAAGATAGGCCACCCTGTCCGTTCTCATAATTAAGAGGAGCCCAAAGTAGTGCAAAGAGAGGCCGGAGGACTACAGAATAGACAGTACACAGAGGTACTGAAATAACCTAAACAACCGGGAAGTGGGATACATCGGTGAGCAGCGTGGAACCGGTCATAGAGAAGGAGAGAGACAGAGACATGGGAGTGGCTAGATATTGTGCCACTCAATAGATTCATTGAGACCCATTACATCACTGTGCAAAGTGTATATCATTTTCTGCTCCATCTTCAACTGTTTCTTCTCGCGTGTTGCATAGTTAGTCCCTTTCAGGGCCATTAGTATAATCCATTTAAAATCCTCATGGTTATGCTTGAGCAGGTTGAAATGTTTCACCATGGGAGCATTTTCAGTTTTATTCTTCAAGCAGCTCCGATGTTCCATGATTCGGGTTTTAGCTTTGCGGGTGGTCTTGCCCACATAATGCAGGCCACATATACAAGTAATCAGATAAACCACAAATTCAGTATTACAATTTGTCAGATTCTTTTGGGTCCAGAGCTTTGAAAGGCCAACATCAATAACTTTAGTTTTGGAAGTTAATTTGCAGACACCACAAGCGCCACAGGGGTAATGTCCGGTGGCCTCAGGCAGACCCCATAGAGTAGTTAATCTAGGTTCAGGGATGTTGAGACATTTGAGTTTGCTAATGCTAACTCTATTGCCTATAGTGGTGCTCCTTTTATACGCAAAGATAGGCAATGCCATCGCTTGGGTAGTGGTTCTAAAGATTTTCCAATTTTTCTTGATAATGTTGGTGATTTCAAAACTCTGGTCAGTAAACGTGTTGACACAAACAATGCGATCATCTTTAGGTTTGACAGGTTTAGGTTCAAGTAAAGCTTCACGATTTTTGTTAAAGGCCCTTTTTGCCGATTTTTTGACCAATTCTTTAGGGTAGCCTCTTTGTCTAAGTTTTTTAGTGAGAGTAGTAGCCTCAGTCTCATATGTTTCTTTATCAGAGCTGTTCCTCTTGAGGCGTAAAAACTGGCCAAATGGAAGGTTATCGCGTAAGTGTTTAATGTGGTGGCTAGAGTAATCCAGAAGGGAATTTTTGTCAGTAGGCTTGTGGTACGGTTTGATTTTGAGGACCCCGTTAGCATGAAAAATAGTGAGGTCTAAAAAATTGGTAGATTCGTTACTTGCAGTCATGGTGAACTGCAGGTGTAGGTTGAGATTATTAAGCCAAGTAAAAAAATTGTTAGCCTCATCTACAGTCCCTTTCCACAGTACCAAGATGTCATCAATGTAGCGACTCCATTTAGCAATGTTGGTGCTGAAAGGGTTAAGGTTGCTGTAAATGTGGGATTTCTCAAAGGTCTCAACATAAAGATTGGCTACACTAGGAGCCATGGTGGCCCCCATTGCTGTGCCCTCAATTTGCTGGTAGAATTTACTGTTGAACTCGAAGTAGTTGCGTTTCAGAGCAAGTTCCACGCACCAGAGAATGAACGAGGTGGGCACCGGATCGCTATCGCCGCAAGATAAAAGTATTTCTCCGATGGCGTCTAGAGAGGCTTGTTGAGGAATGTTGGTATAAAGTGAGACAATATCTAAGTCCAACAACAGCTGGGCAGTAGGGTCAAAGTCAAGATTTTCACGACTGTTAATGACATCCCGAGAGTCTTTTAAATAGGATTGCATAGCTTGAACATGTTCTTTCAAATAATGATCAGCAAAGGTAGAGAGAGGTTCAAGGACTGAGTTGATCCCTGCCACAATAGGCCGTCCGGGAGGATCGATGAGGGTTTTGTGCACCTTGGGTAAGGTGTAGAATGTAGGGACACTCGGTTTTTTGTTGGTGAGGAAGTCTGCTTCCTGTTTAGAAATCCACTCACGGTCTTTAGCCTTGGAAACTTTGTCGGAGACGAGAAGTTGTAGTTCTAGAGTGGGATCTTGCGTGAGATAGCGATAGTAATGAGTATTGCTAAGTTGTCTTTCGCATTCTTTAATATAATCACAGCGATTAAGGATCACGATCCCTCCACCTTTATCCGCCTTCTTGATGACAATAAGCGGATTCTTAGCTAAGGAGTCAAGGGCTTTGCGTTCCACATTTGAAAGGTTCTGGAAGGGTCTCAGGTGTTTATTTCCAAGAGCGGTCACTTCTGCAATCACTTTCTTTTAAAAAACTAGTGATTCTGGAGAGAAACTCTGTGCAGGAGGGTAGAAAGTGGATGGATTGTGTAGTCCCGTACAGTTCAAAGGTCCTTCATAGATACTCTCGCTGTCGAGAGAAAAAAATTCCTTGAGATGGATTTTTCTCATCAATTTTTTGAATTCAATTAGGAATTCGAAAGGATCATGTTGTTTGGTCATGACAAATCCAAGTCCCTTATTGAGGACTTGCTCTTCCATTTCTGTAAGTGTGTAGTTAGATAGGTTGATCAGAAGCGATTTCCGCTTCGGGTTTGTTTTGATCCGTCGTTCCAAGTATTTCTGTTCTGGGCCTGGTATAAAAAACGACCCTGATTGCTTCTTCTGCCTCCGTTGTTTTGCCGTCTTGTGGATTGGCCTCTACCCCTTTTGTTGATTGCCTTGTTCCCGGAGGAGGTACCTTCGCCTGCATTATCAGGGTCGCTGCTGTCGTTACTTGTCGGACATTACCCCTGTGGCGCTTGTGGTGTCTGCAAATTAACTTCCAAAACTAAAGTTATTGATGTTGGCCTTTCAAAGCTCTGGACCCAAAAGAATCTGACAAATTGTAATACTGAATTTGTGGTTTATCTGATTACTTGTATATGTGGCCTGCATTATGTGGGCAAGACCACCCGCAAAGCTAAAACCCGAATCATGGAACATCGGAGCTGCTTGAAGAATAAAACTGAAAATGCTCCCATGGTGAAACATTTCAACCTGCTCAAGCATAACCATGAGGATTTTAAATGGACTATACTAATGGCCCTGAAAGGGACTAACTATGCAACACGCGAGAAGAAACAGTTGAAGATGGAGCAGAAAATGATATACACTTTGCACAGTGATGTAATGGGTCTCAATGAATCTATTGAGTGGCACAATATCTAGCCACTCCCATGTCTCTGTCTCTCTCCTTCTCTATGACCGGTTCCACGCTGCTCACCGATGTATCCCACTTCCCGGTTGTTTAGGTTATTTCAGTACCTCTGTGTACTGTCTATTCTGTAGTCCTCCAGCCTCTCTTTGCACTACTTTGGGCTCCTCTTTATTATGAGTACGGACAGGGTGGCCTATCTTTTGTTGACTCTCCCCCTGTCGCCACAGTGTTACATTGGATATCTGTATTCCAGGCAATCACCCGTTATTCTAAGATGGCCGCTGTGTTTTACCCTTGCACTCGCCCAATGTTAACCAAACATAGTAATAGGACTTCCTAGTTACCATGACTACCTGCTCTGCATCGGCCGCGTTGTGCCTTGTGATTCACTCGCGGATTCAGTCCCGATCTAAACGGAGCACTCTTCCCCCTGCTGACTTTTTTAGCACTGGGTAAGCAGCTCTTCTAAACACACGCGATCACAGTATTTTCTGAATATTGATGAATGGCCAGGTACTATTTGATCGGCCCACTCTTTTTCTCCTTGTAGTGCTATACGAAAGTTACCCTCTGATTTGATCCGCCTTGCCTGCCATACCTTTGGACCTTCCGAGGCAGGGCAGACTGCAGGTATGAATGTGTTGAGTGCATCCCACGGCGACTCGTCGCTGGGTGAGGTTAGCATCTTGGTTGGGGTGATATTTAGTGACCGCTTTACATACACTTTCACTCTCTCCCCCCACCGTTAGACACGGGCCTCCCATCTTTCTGCTATCCCGTGCCTTCCCCTCCATCTTCCATCTGGGCTGATGTTACCCTTGAGAGGTTTCTCACTGCACGTTGTCCCTGGTGTAGTTCTTCTGGGGTCACCAGCACGCTTGCTGCCTCACCCTTACATGCCACCCCAAGTTCCACATTTAGATAGTGTCTTTTTGACTCCTACCGTGCATAGTATTTCGTCTGCATGTCTGTCTCTTCACTTGCTATGATGTTGGTACATCTTCTGCTTCTTTTAAGCTACCTATGGCGCTTAAATAGATATTTCTATCTTTTGTAGGATTGACCCAGTGGTCTTCTACCTCCTACTATCTTTCAGTAGAGAGCACCCACAGGCATCAATTGAGGTACTTGTCCCCTCTTTTTGTGATGCCACTGTTCATGAATTTTGAAACTTTCTGAAGTAATTTACTATTTATGAGCTAACTCTTTGCCTTTTTGTTTTTTACTTCACAGATGCTATGAAATTTTCACTGTTAATTGTTGCCCTCCAATTGTAACTGTGTTACGCTGTCACAACTGTACCTCCTGATGAATGTTCCATACTTACCTTAAGGAACAGAAACATGTCGCGATATCACTCTGTATGATAACCAGAATTACACATTTTTGACACATTGATCCTAATTGAAGTAGGGTACTACACTATTTGCCTTATATGTACCCATTTGTGTTCATGTTGATACAGTGTTTTTAACTAGCTACCCAGCTTGTCACGTAACCCCTGTTCTAGTTCGTCTTTTATCGTGTATCTTAAGTTTTGTGCTGTGGACCACAATATTTAATTGGTTGTTTTTACCCTTGTATTTACTATTAAAACTTTATACTTATCTTTTAACTGTGACTGGTCCCCTTGTCAGAGCACACTTATCCTTGTTGTTCTGTATTTCTGGCATCTACACTATAGCTTTGTCTCTCTTTATATATTTATCCTCTGGACAAGCCAGACCAATCAGGGTAGCGATCGCGGCGGTCAAGACTAGGTCTCAAGAGGGGTGAGGGTGACTGAAAGCCCGCAATGAGCACACAAAGCAAGGACACTTACAAACTACTCCAAACAGGTGTTATATTAAAAATATGTACACATTTATTCCAAGTCCTTTGCAATAATGACCGTAGCGAGAAATCACAATAAAACTCTAGTAAACCAACACATACCAAACCAATACAATATATATACAAATACAAGCGAGTCTAAAGTGTTAGATGCACAAAATGTGTAGTCCACCTAGAAGGGGAGGAAAACAGGCAGTGCGAAATAATGATTAGACCCAGTCCGCCTTCAGAGGCACCTAACTAAAAGGAAGTCCAAGCCCTACGAAGAGTGGAGCCTTGTGCTCAAAAGTACCTGCACACGCTGGTGCCAACGGGCAAAAAGGGGAGTCTCTTCGAGGGAATCAGGCAGTTCAGTTTGGTGCACAAATGAAGAAGAACAGAGTTCCGTGACTCAAGCGCAGCCTCCACTGTGGGCAGAAGCAGAGCGCGAGTACGGAGAGGCGTGCTGTTTTGACACAGCGGGGAAAAGCTATGGGCTCCTGCAGGAGGGCGACCAGTTCCTGGCTATGCTACTCACCGGTCCCCGATGCAAGCAGACCCAGGCTTCTCCGCGTCAGTTTCAGTGCTGGCAGGTTCAGGAGAGCAGGGGACGTCTCGTCGTCGTGTATATTCTGCAGCAGCAGAGTTGAGTTAAAGATGTCCCAAACGAAGTGAACCCGCACAGTTTGTTACCACAGCAGGGCAACAGAGCGGCCGTGTGTATCTCAGCCAAAGGTACACTACTCACTTCCGACCTGGGAACGCCAAGTGTACGAATCGTGTGAGAGTGACAAGGACTAGAAATACAACACAACCTGGCGGCGGTTACAGAGCAAGACTCCTGGGTAGGCTGGTCAGTCTGCTGGATGGCCCAGAGACACTTCCGAAGGCTTACGTGCAGGAGATGGTGAAGATGCCGAGAATAGCTGTCCCCGCTATTCCAAGGGTCGAAGTACCAGTACAGGCCTTCTGGTTCGATCAGAGGTAAAAAGGGTTTCACAAGGCGACAGCAGTGCAGAGGAGCAGTCCTTCAGCGGGTCACCAGCGAGTCCTCGGTTCAGCCTCGTGGTTGCAGGATACTTGGCTCCTGTATTCCTTTGTTCGTGAGAACTCAGGAGATCGACATGGTAGTGGCGTTTCCAGCCCCCTCTTATCCACGGTTCCCTTTGCGCCAAAACGGAGGGGACCCAATGGGAGATCCGCTCATCAACACTCACACCATACGTGGACCTATCACGGACCACGGTGGTCCCAGGCATTCACACCACCCTAGACTCTCTGGCACCCAGGATGTGTATTGGGACCAGACATCCCAGCCCATATCCTGGAGGCACACACAAGGCCTGTAGAAGCCCGCGAAAGCATCCGTGTTTCGCGGGAAAGTACATGCCCAAATAAGAAAGGCCCCGGGTCGACTCGACCTGGGGAAGGTGAAGGGAGCAAGACGGTCAGGGGACAGGACAAAGGAACCTCGTGGTCTAGCCATTTTGGGAGCCAGGCCACCATTTTGGGCTAAGCGCGAGAAACGCGCTTAAAATGCCAATAGGAGCTCAAAACACAAGAAACGATCGCTGCCACCATTCCCGTCCGTGATTCACTTGCACCGATCAGTTACAATCCAAAAAGAATATCTAGGGCCTGTAGAAGGCTAGAGACCCAAGAGAGCAGTAACTTAGCTTACAGTGCCCTCTTGTGTCATGTTGCACGAAAGCTGCAACATGATAAAGAAACTACAGAAAACAGCGTTTCCCGGTACTGACTGTCTTAAGGGCATGTCAGTTTCCCCGTAAGAATGGAGCGAAAGCCCAGAGGAGTGCGGCCGAAGGCTGCACTTCTCTGGCAAAGTCTAGATCATGGTGAAAACAACAGCAAAAAGTTTAGGGGTTGCCACATGGAAGGAAAATTACCCACAATTATGAAATCTTTCCTAACATTCATGTTTTCAGCGTATACATTTATTATGTTAGAGTTCTTCGTGTCTGTGGACGCTTTGTTAATAATTTTTCATATATTACTTATTGTAAATGCTCTTCACGTGGAGTGCATATGTTCTTCGTGCCTAATGCACGTGCTTGTTACTGCTACAATGATAGTTGTTTGACTGCTTTTGCCATCTTCAGCTGAAATTGTCTCTGTGTCCTGCAGCACCTGCCTGGCATGAGGGCAGTACAGTTGCCTCAGTGAATAATGTTTCTCGCCTTTGCAGTATCAGGCCAGGGGAGGGGCTAAAGCCATAGATGGCGTATTCATCTGCCTCTCAATACTGTCTATCAGGGTGTAGTGATCTGGCATGAGACCCTCAGCTTCCTCCCTTGTATCAGGGTCTGGTGGTCCTGTATCAGACCTGCAGCTTCCTCTCGTGTATCAGGGCCTAGCGATCTGGCATCAGACCTGCAGCTTCCTCCCGTGTATCAGGACCTAGCGATCTGGCATCAGACCTGCAGTTTCCTCCCTTGTATCAGGGTATGGTGGTCTGGCATCAGACCCGCAGTGTCCTCCCTTTTGACAGGGCCTGGTGGTATGAGTGGTACCTGATGGGAGTCTGGGTCACATGTCAAGGTGGTCTGTGTGTCATCCATGAAGGTGTGTGCCATTACTTGTGAACTTGTCACACGTGTGCATGAGATGAGAAGAGTGAAAATCATTTCTGGAACACTCATACTTGTGAACGCAGTGTATACCAGGCCGGATGGCAGGGCAGTGAACCTCAAGTGCTGTTTGGCAGTGTCTCATCCCATGTATGGGTGTGTCATTGGGTGGCCTAATTTACGGGTCGCCATGGGCAACATTGTTGTTCGTTAGCCCTGCACCTAGTCTTGGCCTGTACCCCAGAGTTTACGCCAGGTGTGTGGGCCTGGACAGCCTTTTCCGGTCATGTGCGTGCATGTGCGTAGAGCTTGGTATTCATTTTTGTTGTTTTCAGTCATCCCCAGGCTTGACACCAGGCTCTTGGAGGTGCCCCTGGACATACATGTGATTCCCCTAGGTGGCCATGTCAAGCCTTTCAGTGCCATTGCAGGGAGTGGGGTGCTGCATTCTGGTACCTGTAGTGCATAGTGTGTGGTTGTCCTGTTGGAGTTGGATAAGCCCGGTCAGTGACTGATGCATCCCCAGTCATGTGCTACTCCTGTTTGTTGTGACCTGTCATTGAGGGGTGCACTGGTGGGTCCTGCATGTACAGCGACCATTCCGGACATGCATTTGTGACATTGTTTCCCCCCTTTACCTGTCACTCATGCTGCAAGGTAGATGGGACTGTACATGTTGTGAGAAGCCAAAGGGTGTCTCACCCGCTAGTCCTGGGGGACTTGTCATCGCTTTTGTATCCAGTTCCTGGGGGTGGACCAGTGCAGGAGGATCACCTGAGTGAGGGGTCTTCAGGAGTGGGGGTGAGACAACCGATGGTGAGGCGGGGAATTTCCCCCTTTACCGTACTCCTGACCCATCCTATTTTATAGGATTCTCTGATGTCCCAACCACCCCCTTTCCACACAAACACTGGGCCGAGGAAGAGGGTGACTGAGAGTAAAGCCGCAAACCCGTATACATTTCCTTGGACATGTCCCACTAATTGGGTCAGGGAAAGTCAGGCACTTGATTTTAAGTGCATACATCTGATACCAATTATCTCTCCTCACACGGATAAAAGGCAGAACATAGAGACACAATATGAGGGGGAAAGTGTAATAAGTTAGGGGAAGGGAACCCCTAAAGGATGTGAATTAAGCGTGGGGAAGGGAACCCCAGCAAGTGTTGTGCTTTGAAATGTCCGAGCCCGACTGAGGGAGACCTACATGAACTTTTGGTTTGAAAGGTCCTAGCCTGACTGAGGGAGAATGGAGTGAACCTTTTTTGAACTGTGTTTTGAATGCTGGAAAGAGAGAGTTTAACGTGGAAAGCCAGGAGGGCCTCAATCCACGTGTTGAACTGCCTTTGTTTTGAGAACCTGCGCCAGAGTGTGTCATCCTGTCTACGGGGATCGCCTTACTCCGTGCTGTCTAACGTGGGGAGAAGAGCTGACTCAGTTACACTTATTCTTTATATTCTAACACTGATTTTCTTTTCATATATATTGTCTTTTTCACACTTTCTGTACACGAGATAGGGCAGGCATTAGGTTTTGTAAGTATAGGCCTTTTTGATTTGACGGACTCAACTAGGACTGTTTTATTTATTATTTTCTAGTAGAGACTACTCCCATCCTAGCTATATGGCAAAATAGGAGTTTTCCCAAACCCAGAAACTTTAAGAAAGGTTTTACAAACTGTACCTTTTGCGTCAGTGTCATACTTGTGATACCATGCCTCCCTTACAGTGTACTCACCCAACATCCAGGTCCTTTGTCCTCTGTGACGCTCCATGTACACCTGCAGCATGCTGTTAGCCTCTGCCTGTCAGTGAGGGCCCAGTGTGTGTGTGTGTGTGAGACAGGCATGGTATACAGAGAGATGACGCACACAACCGATGTGCAGTTCTAAACAAAACTTTATTGCTGATCAGGATGGTGTAGCGCCTAACTTGCCCTATGCTAAGGAGGGATTTTCCCTCCCTAAAGAAACTAAGGAACATCTGTGTTTGCAAGTCCAAAATAAGTATGCGTGTGTCAAAACCTATGCTTGCCCTCACAGCTATAGTTAAAAATGGTGTGGGAATCTTCTAAGCAAAAATATAAGTGTTCAAAAGTAAAGGCTAAGCTACTTTCAGCTTGAGTTCTTCTTGGGTTCCCCAACTCAAGTTCAATACCGTTCCAATAGAGGTTGACTTGAATAGTGTTTTGTCAAGTCCTGAAATTGCCTTCTCCGAGTTCGAATGTGCCACTATTCACACAAAGAGGTTGTCTTGGGATTCCCTTCCCCAACATAACATAGCACTCAAGTTGGTTTCATCTGCTCAGAGTTCAAAAGAAAATACTGGGCCCGTTTGACCCACTTTCAGGTTTGCTTCACCAATTGTTTCAAAGTTCCTTACTTCTTGTTAACCATTCAGGGTTTCGGGGTCTATGCGCAGTTGTAAGACCACATGGTCTACCCATCACAGTTCACGCAACCAGTAACCCTGTACTTTTCTTTGGCTTTGTTCTTGATGTTTGTAAGTTTCACAGTAGGACACTTTCTGGTCTAGGCGCAGTTGTCAGGCCACAAGGTCCACCTATCACAAGTCGCGCAACCGTGAGTCTCCCCAAAGATGTTGGGCCTCTCATATGCTCTTCTGCCTTGGGCTTTCAATTTCCACACTTGCATTCCTTTTAACACTCTCTTATACCAGTTTTTGGCTTGTAATATACCTGTGATTCTTTCTCACGTTTGCAGTTTTAATTGACAGCCTTTCTTATCTTTGCACTTGTAATATTCAAAATAACTCTTCAATCCTTCACATGCCTTTAGTTCTGTTCACACTGTGTTTTACTGCCAGTGTGCCATTTGATATGTCTATTTGACTTAGAGCGTTCATACGCCATTCAGCACAGCGTAGTTTCCGCAAATAGCAGTTTTCTTTCAGTTCGATATTAAGTATATGTAGCAATTACTTGCGCTCGATCAAATAGCAACTTTCTTTCCGTTCGGTATTCAATAGATGTAGCATTTACTTGTTCTCGTGGACCGTTAATTATTTGCGGTCCCTTCTGAGCACTCCTGTCTCCCCAGTGTCTTCTGACACTTACCGGTTCTTCGCAGCTCCTCCCGGTGGCTTCATTTGTTCCTGCTGATCTCCCCGAACGGGAAACAGACTGCCGGTTCGCTGGGCACGTCTCCACACACACACACAATGGTTTCTTCGCTCTGCTCCACACGTGGTCCACGTCCCCTCTGGTCCCGGTGGCTTTCACAGCTCCAGCTGCACCCAGGCTTGGGCGCGGATGACTTTTCTTGTTCCTCTGCTGTACGGCAGCGCCTGTTGCCTACCTTCCAATATGAAGGCTCCTGATACTGCAAAGTCCCTCTTGCAGGTCTCCCAGGATCATTGCCGGAGTCTCGACTTCCTGATCTTGTCCCAACACAGCAGATTCTCTCCTCTCTCTCCCTCTGTATGATTTTGGACTCCACCTTTTATACTCTTTACCATTATCAACAGTCTGCAGATGAAGTGGTTTAGACTCAATTGCCTGACCTTGTATAAGCCTGTTAGTGCAACATGCCTGATCTTCATTACTGGATGCCTCCAGGCTCCTCTTCTTCGTCCCAGTACCAGAGTGGTGGTGTTTGCAACTGGACGTGTGCACTACTCTTAGCTGCCTCTTCCCGTTCTCAGTATTTGGTGGGAATCTACAGGGAAAATGGGATAAGATTGACAATATCCCATGAAGACTGAGGGAGTGTAGAGTAGGTCAGTGGTAGTGAAAGGATGATACCATGACTTGCCTTCAGGCACCCTCTCCGCAATCCCCAAAGACCCTCCACTCAGGTATCCTTCCTCGCTTGCCCTTCCATGACCACCTGCATAGAAGATCCCTGGGGAGTAGATGTGAGAGTACCTTCAGGTTTCTCAGTGTGGCCCTTGTGTGCACACCTTTGTCTCACCACCTGCATCCCCGTCATCCTCCTCCTCTCCCTGGCCTCCTGTAGCCTCTTCCGGCACTCCAGCCCCTGCAGCTGTGTATTGGCATGCAGCACCTCCAGCTCCATGTTTGCATTAATGACTGGTAGCATGGTTGTTGTGGGAAGTGTTTTGGGGGAAGTTATGGCACTGTTGTACTCTTCCTGTGTGCATTGGGTGCACCTGGGTGGATTGGGTGCACCTGTGGCCTTATTTCCATCATCTCAGTCCATTTATCGGCTGCTATGTGGGGTTGTTATCTCTGCCTTGATCTTGCCGGTATTACTGGCAAATATCAGCCAGTATTACCACCAAATCCAATCTGTGCCGGTGCCGGTCTCCCCATTGTGCTGGTATTACCGGTGTAAGTATCCGGTCCATCCGGTATCTATTTGCTGGTATTACTGGCACCAGTAATTCGAATGAGGTGATAACGGCGCTGGTAATGTCATAATTGGCCACATTGGTAAAGATGCAGGTAAAATGTATTACCAGCACTTTTCCCGGATACCGGCAAACTTGTAATGACCCTCAAAGAGTAGACCGTAAATGAAAGGAGGATCTTAAGTTTCAATAAAGAGAAGGGAACCAACTTGCCCCATGAGAGGAGAAAGGCACAATTAACTAGAATAGAACAAAAAAAGAATAAGGAGCGAACAAATAATCCACTGTGAGACGGTCGACCCCTTGAAGATGCCAGTATCAGAACGGTGATTGGATGAAAGTAGTTATCAAGAACTACCTCTGGATACTTTATTGAACTGAACTTGGTGGAAATCACCTCCCAGGAGAAGGGAGTCCTTCTCCTATAGTTTTGGTTGTTCGATTAGTGGTAGGGTCAGGATAGGTTAGTTTGGACAGTGGACTGATCTTGATTTGGACTCACGGATGACTGACGAGAACCTTAGCTTGGTTACGTAGGGAACACCCTTTGTATAGGGAAAGATAGGAGTTCTCACCTTTCAGTTAATAAACAACAGCAGTGAGAGGAAAAATCTGTGCCCTTCTGTGCAATTAGCGGTTTCTAAGATCACTGTTTCGCTGTGTTTGGGATGAGAGGGGGGTTTGAGGTCTGTTTCGCATTTTGAAAGTGTTGGAGTTGTAGAACTCCATTTCCCCGCATTCATTGCCGTGGCGCGCAGGATGTGATGCAGGCTTTAACTGGCTCTCGTCGGCGCGGCCTGTGTGATCCGTGTTGCCTGTCAGCAAGCTCCGCGGATCGTTTGATGCCAAAACGTGTAAACAGTTGAAGTTAATCCAAACGATGAATACCTTGCGGAGGGCATATTCTATTGATAATTTTAACACTGATTTTAATGTAATTGTGATCTAGGTTTAGTAGGTTTTTTTCAAATTTCGTGAAGTTTACTGTTCAATTAGCGGGTCTTTAAGACTGCTGTTTCACTGTGTTTGGGATGAGAGGGAGATTGGAGGTCAGTTTTGCATTTTGAAGTGTTGGAGTTGTAGAACTGCATTTCCCTGCATTCAGTGCAGCGTGCAGCCCAGCCGCGTCACGCAGGAGGCGGCGCAGGATTTAACTGGCTCTGACACGAAGCCGGTTTAGAAGATCGGGAGGGAAGCTTTTGGAAGTGGCCCCATCTAATAGTAGGGGGCACTGTCGTGATGTACTCCAATGTAGAGGAGCAAGTACTACATTAACTTGACGTACTCCGATGTAGAGGAGCAAGTACTACATTAACTTGACGTACTCCGATGTAGAGGAGCAAGTACTACATTAACTGACACCTTGCCTCTTTCTTGGTCCGACTACTTTGTGAGGAGGTTTGCCCTCGCCCACCCTGGGGATGTGGCCAAATCCACTAGCAACAGTTCTCCTTCTCATTATCGGAAATCCAAAGACCTGGACAAAACTTCGGGCGAGAAACTTAAAAACGTGGTGGATGCCATAGATAATTCACAGCATTGTTGTGATTTTCTTGACAAGGGAACAGGGATTATGGGTAACATCAGTTCCAGAGTGGTTCTATTGAGGCCTAGAAAGTTCAAAAGAATTTCTAAACCTTGGTTTACCCAGGACCTCCTTCCATTGCACAAGCATGTCAGAGCAACGGAACCAAAGTGGAGGAAGCGTAGAACCTCGACTTATGTTGACATGCCAAGTCGCACTTTCTGGCTAGGAAAATAGAGGTGTCTAAAAACCAGTGAAGATTATTGATAAAATGTCTATTTTCCTGCATGGAATCTTCCATGGATCAAAGAACGATTGAGCTCATCCAGGAAAACATTCTACTTGGCAGTCAGCAACGCGCTGATGGCGCGAATCCCCCTAATGAATCCTCCGGAGCAAAGGAGCCACGAGTCTCCCCAGGTGGGGAGCCTTTTTCTTGATCACCTGTTACGGAGGATATGGTACTGCCGTTCCTGAGAAAAATGAATTCCACCAATGATACACTTTTAGTCATTCCGGCGAGCGTGGCAAAACGGCGAACTCCTCAGATGTCATCTTTCATGACGCAATTTATAAATAAATCGTTGTCATTCGGGTCTGTACCTTCGGTGCTAAAAAAAGGCCATGGTCACGGCCCTTCTAAAAAAGTCCAATCTAGACTCTGGAAATCTGCAGAACTTCCGACCAGTGGCTGCCTTAGCCTGGACGGGCAAGAATCTGGACAGGATTGTTACATCCCAACTACAGGAATATGCAGAGAGAGAATCTCTTTTGTATCCTCTCCAGTCTCGCTTCCGGGCAGGGTTTGGGACTGAGACCGCTTTGATGGCTGTGTGGGATGATCTCCTTGAGGTGGGAGATCAGGGAGAACTATCCTTATCGGTTATGTTGGATCTCTCTGTGATGAACCACGATATGTGACTCGGACGCATCAGGGAGATAGGAAACATCTCCGACCAAGCCATCAAATGGTTTGATTCTTTTCTCTCAGATCGGCAGCAATAGGTGGGTTCATCTCAGACTCTCTCCCACAAAAGTGTGGAGTCCCCAAGGACGCCTCTTTCTCCCCCCTTATTTTCAACTTATATCTATGCCTTTTGATGGCCATACTGAGGAGGCAGGAGGTTAAGTTCCAATACTGTTAATGTTAATGTTAAAGGACATTTGTACCGCACACTATCACCACCGGTGTGCTCCCCTGGCGCTCTAAATACTACGCGGATGACATCCAGGTGTTAATCAAAGTAGAGAACGTGGACAAGGTGTTTAGACGGTTGAACAATGTTTGGAGGAAGTTAGGGGGTGGATGTGCTCAAACTGGCTTCACTCAATGACAGTAAAACGGAAGTAGCACTGTTTGGACCTAAACATCTCCTCGATCGCAGTAGGTGCCCAGTTCCACTATGCTTCAATCTAGGCTGCATTTGGCAGGAAAATGTGAGGAGTCAAGCTCAGGTGAGCGCCAATGTGCAGTCAGTGTTTGGCACCCTGCACCATTTGTGACGGCTCTTCCATTTATTCCGGTGGAGGATCAACTAGTGGTGGCTGGAGCCCTGGTGAACTCTCGTCTTGACTATCGCAATGGTCTGTTCGCAGGCATCCACCTCACACAAGTCCCGCACCTGTAAAAAACACAAAACACTGCAGTGTTGTCTCGGGAGGATAGCTCAGGGGCAACGCGCTCATCTTGGAAGCAAGACGACATGGAGCAACACAGGTCCTCTGGGTATTAAGCGCGTTATAAATTACCAAGTACAAATACTTTGAGATTGATTTTTAGAGTAAGGAAGTCTTCTCTGATTTGAAGTTTATGGCGATCCCTACATTGACTCAACATAAAGTCCTGAATCGACTTCAAAGTTCTGTGCTTGATTTTTAAATGCAGAAATATATTGGCCCCTCTACACCTATATAAAAAAATCTGCAGTTACCAGTGTACGGGCCAAAGTTGTGATCTCAGATTCGGAGTGTACGGGCTGAAGTTGTGATTGGAGATTCGGAGTGTACGGGCCAAAGTTGTGGAATAGTCTGCCCATGGAAATTCGGGCCCTTACATCTCTTTACCATTTCCGAAAGGATTTATGAACCCACCTGTTCAAGTAATCTCACGGATGGGAATTGTCACCCGAGTTCGGCCTCCTGTTTGGATCGACTTCCTGATAACCCGTGTTTCTGGCCTTTTTCCAGTGGTGCTTTGCTCTTTTCAGTCTCCGCCCAGATGCGATTCAATTCGTCACGTGCGCCGTACAAATGCCTCCGAATCAAGTGCACCTGGGGGATTATGGGAATACCCGGCGGGATTAGGGGTGTCTGTGCTGACGTGTGTACCAGAAAAATGTGGACGTGCTGAGGTGGTTTTTCTGAAGTAATTCTGGTGTTTTCCTGGAAATAGGAGGCACGTGTCCCTTTGTTGACACTATGGACGGGATTAATGTCAAGTGGGTTCACGCCCCTGCCGCTGCAAAACTTCCCAAGTGCTTTCACCCGACAGTAGCCTGTGCGCTGCTCTCATGTATTGCAACCAGTTGAGGATCCCTGTGGAGCCCCCTTGCCCCCCCCCCCCCCCCACTCTTTATGGTGACTGCCATCTGGTTTTTCAGCTTCTGGATACCTTTTCTTTCCTCAAAAGCCATACTTTGATGCTTGGGTTTGCTAATGTTTGAAGTTAGTTCAGGGCTGTATTGGCTTTATATGGGTAGAAAGTGCTGCTCTGGGCTCATTCCTTTCTTGTTATAGATTCCCAGCGCCCAGTGCCAGTGAGTGCGCGCTCAGTGCCAGTGAGTGCACGTTCAGTGCCAGTGAGTGCACACTCGGTGTCAGTGAGTGAGCGCTCGGTGTCTGTGACTGCGCGCTGAGTATGCGCTCAGTGCCAGTGGGTGTGCGCTCAGTGCCAGAGAGTGCGCGCTCAGTGCCAGTGAGGGTGCGCTCAGTGCCAGTGAGTGCTGACTCGGTGTCAGTGAGTGCGTGCTCAGTGTCATGAAGTATGCGCTCAGTGCCAGTGTGTGTGCGCGCTCAGTCCCAGTGAGTGCACGCTTAGTGACAGTGAGTGCGTGCTTAGTGACAGTGAGTGCGTGCTTAGTGACAGTGAGTGCGTGCTTAGTGCCGGTGAGTGCACGCTCATAGTCGTGGAGGAGCTGAGCTCAGTGACAACGACTGTTGGGTCATTGAGGCTGTAGTGTTGGGCGACTCGAGCTCAGTGTCTTTGAGTGCGTGACTATGAGGCTGTAATCCTGGGGGAGCTGATCTCCTTGGCAGTGTGTGTAGGCCAGTGAGTTAGTAGCAGTGGGAGAGCAGAGCAGTGTCAGTGGGTGTGGGCCCCTCAAGTTGTACTACTGGGGGGAGCCGTAGTCTGTGTTGGGGAATTTGGGCCCATGAGTGTCTAGTGTAGTAGTGGCGATAGCTCAGCTTGGTGTAGTTGAGTGTGTACCCCCGTGAGGCTTGAGCATAGGGTCAGTGAGTGCGGGGCTCATGAAAGCTAGTACTGGCGATAGTTCAGCTTTCTATGAGTGGGTGGGTGACCCTGTAGGACTGGGGGAGCTGATCTCCTTGGCAGTGTGTTTAGGCCCATGAGGCTGCAGCATAGGGTGAGTGAGTGGTCGAGAGCCCTGCTGGCTATGAGGGAGTGTGTGACCCTTGAGGGTGTAGTACTGGCGAGAGCCCTGCTGGCTATGAGGGAGTGTCTGACCCTTGAGGGTGTGGGGCTGGAGGAGCACTGCTTGCTATGAGGCAGTGTGTGACCCTTGAGGGTGTAGGACTGGAGGAGCACTGCTTGCTATGAGGCAGTGTGTGACCCTTGAGGGTGTAGGACTGGAGGAGCACTGCTTGCTATGAGGCAGTGTGTTACCCTTGAGGGTGTGGGGCTGGAGGAGCACTGCTTGCTATGAGGCAGTGTGTGACCCTTGAGGGTGGAGGGCTGGAGGAGCTCTGCTGGCTATGAGGGACCGTGTGACCCTTGAGGATGTAGGACTGGAGGAGCTCTGCTTGCTATGAGGCAGTGTGTGACCATTGGAAGTGTGGGACTGGAGGAGCACTGCTTGCTATGAGGCAGTGTGTGACCCTTGTGTGGGGCTGGAGGAGCACTGCTGGCTATGAGGGAGCGTGTGACCCTTGAGGATGTAGGACTGGAGGAGCTCTGCTTGCTATGAGGCAGTGTGTGACCATTGGAAGTGTGGGACTGGAGGAGCACTGCTTGCTATGAGGGAGTGTGTGACCCTTGAGGGTGTGGGGCTGGAGGAGCACTGCTTGCTATGAGGGAGTGTGTGACCCTTGAGGGTGTGGGGCTGGAGGAGCACTGCTTGCTATGAGGCAGTGTGTGACCCTTGAGGGTGTAGGACTGGAGGAGCACTGCTTGCTATGAGGCAGTGTGTGACCCTTGAGGGTGTAGGACTGGAGGAGCACTGCTTGCTATGAGGCAGTGTGTGACCCTTGAGGGTGTGGGGCTGGAGGAGCACTGCTTGCTATGAGGCAGTGTGTGACCCTTGAGGGTGTAGGGCTGGAGGAGCTCTGCTGGCTATGAGGGAGCGTGTGACCCTTGAGGATGTATGACTGGAGGAGCTCTGCTTGCTATGAGGCAGTGTGTGACCATTGGAAGTGTGGGACTGGAGGGGCACTGCTTGCTATGAGGGAGTGTGTGACCCTTGAGGGTGTGGGGCTGGAGGAGCACTGCTTGCTATGAGGGAGTGTGTGACCCTTGAGGGTGTGGGGCTGGAGGAGCACTGCTTGCTATGAGGCAGTGTGTGACCCTTGAGGGTGTAGGACTGGAGGAGCACTGCTTGCTATGAGGCAGTGTGTGACCCTTGAGGGTGTAGGACTGGAGGAGCACTGCTTGCTATGAGGCAGTGTGTGACCCTTGAGGGTGTGGGGCTGGAGGAGCACTGCTTGCTATGAGGCAGTGTGTGACCCTTGAGGGTGTAGGGCTGGAGGAGCTCTGCTGGCTATGAGGGAGCGTGTGACCCTTGAGGATGTAGGACTGGAGGAGCTCTGCTTGCTATGAGGCAGTGTGTGACCATTGGAAGTGTGGGACTGGAGGAGCACTGCTTGCTATGAGGGAGTGTGTGACCCTTGAGGGTGTGGGGCTGGAGGAGCACTGCTTGCTATGAGGGAGTGTGTGACCCTTGAGGGTGTGGGGCTGGAGGAGCACTGCTTGCTATGAGGCAGTGTGCGACCCTTGAGGGTGTGGGGCTGGAGGAGCACTGCTTGCTATGAGGCAGTGTGTGACCCTTGAGGGTGTAGGGCTGGAGGAGCTCTGCTGGCTATGAGGGAGCGTGTGACCCTTGAGGGTGTAGTACTGGCGAGAGCCCTGCTGGCTATGAGGCAGTGTGTGACCCTTGAGGGTGTGGGACTGGAGGAGCACTGCTTGCTATGAGGGAGTGTGTGACCCTTGAGGGTGTGGGGCTGGAGGAGCACTGCTTGCTATGAGGGAGTGTGTGACCCTTGAGGGTGTGGGGCTGGAGGAGCACTGCTTGCTATGAGGCAGTGTGTGACCCTTGAGGGTGTGGGGCTGGTGGAGCACTGCTTGCTATGAGGCAGTGTGTGACCCTTGAGGGTGTAGGGCAGGAGGAGCTCTGCTTGCTATGAGGGAGTGCGTGACCCTTGAGGGTGTAGGGCTGGAGGAGCTCTGCTTGCTATGAGGGAGTGTGTGACCCTTGAGGGTGTAGTACTGGCGAGAGCGCTGCTTGCTATGAGGGAGTGTGAGACCCTTGAGGGTGTAGGGCTGGAGGAGCTCTGCTTGCTATGAGGGAGTGTGTGACCCTTGAGGGTGTAGTACTGGCGAGAGCGCTGCTTGCTATGAGGGAGTGTGTGACCCTTGAGGGTGTAGGGCTGGAGGAGCTCTGCTTGCTATGAGGCAGTGTGTGATCCTTGAGGGTGTAGGGCTGGAGGAGCACTGCTTGCTATGAGGCAGTGTGTGACCCTTGAGGGTGTAGGGCTGGAGGAGCACTGCTTGCTATGAGGCAGTGTGTGACGCTTGAGGGCGTAGTGCTGGAGAAGCACTGCTTGCTATGAGGCAGTGTGTGACCCTTGAGGGTGTAGGGCTGGAGGAGCTCCGCTTGCTATGAGGGAGTGGGTGACCCCTTGAGGGTGTAGGACTGGAGGAGCTCCGCTTGCTATGATGCAGTGTGTGACCCTTGAGGGTGTAGGGCTGGAGAAGCTCCGCTTGCTATGAGGGAGTGTGTGACCCTTGAGGGTGTAGGGCTGGAGGAGCTCTGCTTGCTATGAGGCAGTGTGTGACCATTGGGTGTGCAGGACTGGAGGAGCTCCACTTGCTATGAGGGAGTGTGTGACCCTTGAGGGTGTAGGACTGGAGGAGCTCTGCTTGCTATGAGGCAGTGTGTGACCCCTGAGGGTGTAGGGCTGGAGGAGCTCTGCTTGCTATGTGGGAGTGTGTGACCCTTGAGGGTGAGGGTGTAGGGCTGGAATAGCTCTGCTTGCTATGAGGCAGTGGGTGACCATTGGGGGTGTCGGACTGGAGGAGCACTGCTTGCTATGAGGCAGTGTGTGACCCTTGAGGGTGTAGGACTGGAGGAGCACTGCTTGCTATGAGGCAGTGTGTGACCCTTGAGGGTGTGGGGCTGGAGGAGCACTGCTTGCTATGAGGCAGTGTGTGACCCTTGAGGGTGTAGGGCTGGAGGAGCTCTGCTGGCTATGAGGGAGCGTGTGACCCTTGAGGATGTAGGACTGGAGGAGCTCTGCTTGCTATGAGGCAGTGTGTGACCATTGGAAGTGTGGGACTGGAGGAGCACTGCTTGCTATGAGGGAGTGTGTGACCCTTGAGGGTGTGGGGCTGGAGGAGCACTGCTTGCTATGAGGGAGTGTGTGACCCTTGAGGGTGTGGGGCTGGAGGAGCACTGCTTGCTATGAGGCAGTGTGCGACCCTTGAGGGTGTGGGGCTGGAGGAGCACTGCTTGCTATGAGGCAGTGTGTGACCCTTGAGGGTGTAGGGCTGGAGGAGCTCTGCTGGCTATGAGGGAGCGTGTGACCCTTGAGGGTGTAGTACTGGCGAGAGCCCTGCTGGCTATGAGGCAGTGTGTGACCCTTGAGGGTGTGGGACTGGAGGAGCACTGCTTGCTATGAGGGAGTGTGTGACCCTTGAGGGTGTGGGGCTGGAGGAGCACTGCTTGCTATGAGGGAGTGTGTGACCCTTGAGGGTGTGGGGCTGGAGGAGCACTGCTTGCTATGAGGCAGTGTGTGACCCTTGAGGGTGTGGGGCTGGTGGAGCACTGCTTGCTATGAGGCAGTGTGTGACCCTTGAGGGTGTAGGGCAGGAGGAGCTCTGCTTGCTATGAGGGAGTGCGTGACCCTTGAGGGTGTAGGGCTGGAGGAGCTCTGCTTGCTATGAGGGAGTGTGTGACCCTTGAGGGTGTAGTACTGGCGAGAGCGCTGCTTGCTATGAGGGAGTGTGAGACCCTTGAGGGTGTAGGGCTGGAGGAGCTCTGCTTGCTATGAGGGAGTGTGTGACCCTTGAGGGTGTAGTACTGGCGAGAGCGCTGCTTGCTATGAGGGAGTGTGTGACCCTTGAGGGTGTAGGGCTGGAGGAGCTCTGCTTGCTATGAGGCAGTGTGTGATCCTTGAGGGTGTAGGGCTGGAGGAGCACTGCTTGCTATGAGGCAGTGTGTGACCCTTGAGGGTGTAGGGCTGGAGGAGCACTGCTTGCTATGAGGCAGTGTGTGACGCTTGAGGGCGTAGTGCTGGAGAAGCACTGCTTGCTATGAGGCAGTGTGTGACCCTTGAGGGTGTAGGGCTGGAGGAGCTCCGCTTGCTATGAGGGAGTGGGTGACCCCTTGAGGGTGTAGGACTGGAGGAGCTCCGCTTGCTATGATGCAGTGTGTGACCCTTGAGGGTGTAGGGCTGGAGAAGCTCCGCTTGCTATGAGGGAGTGTGTGACCCTTGAGGGTGTAGGGCTGGAGGAGCTCTGCTTGCTATGAGGCAGTGTGTGACCATTGGGTGTGCAGGACTGGAGGAGCTCCACTTGCTATGAGGGAGTGTGTGACCCTTGAGGGTGTAGGACTGGAGGAGCTCTGCTTGCTATGAGGCAGTGTGTGACCCCTGAGGGTGTAGGGCTGGAGGAGCTCTGCTTGCTATGTGGGAGTGTGTGACCCTTGAGGGTGAGGGTGTAGGGCTGGAATAGCTCTGCTTGCTATGAGGCAGTGGGTGACCATTGGGGGTGTCGGACTGGAGGAGCTCCGCTTGCTATGAGGGAGTGTGTGACCCTTGAGGGTGTAGGACTGGAGGAGCTCCGCTTGCTATGAGGCAGTGTGTGACCCTTGAGGGTGTAGGGCTGGAGGAGCTCTGCTTGCTATGAGGGAGTGTGTGACCCTTGAGGGTGAGGGTGTAGGGCTGGAGGAGCTCTGCTTGCTATGAGGCAGTGTGTGACCATTGGGGGTGTAGGACTGGAGGAGCTCCTCTTGCTATGAGGGAGTGTGTGACCCTTGAGGGTGTATGACTGGCGGAGCTCCGCTTGCTATGAGGCAGTGTGTGACCCTTGAGGGTGTAGGGCTGGAGGAGCTCTGCTTGCTATGAGGGAGTGTGTGACCCTTGAGGGTGTAGGGCTGGAGGAGCTCTGCGTGCTATGAGGGAGTGTGTGACCCTTGAGGGTGTGGGGCTGGAGGAGCACTGCTTGCTATGAGGCAGTGTGTGACCCTTGAGGGTGTAGGGCTGGAGGAGCTCTGCGTGCTATGAGGGAGTGTGTGACTCTTGAGGGTGTAGGGCTGGAGGAGCCCCGCTTGCTATGAGGGAGTGTGTGACCATTGGGGGTATAGGACTGGAGGAGCTCCGCTTGCTATGAGGGAGTGTGTGACCCTTGAGGGTGTGGGGCTGGAGGAGCACTGCTTGCTATGAGGGAGTGTGTGACCCTTGAGGGTGTGGGGCTGGAGGAGCACTGCTTGCTATGAGGCAGTGTGTGACCCTTGAGGGTGTAGGACTGGAGGAGCACTGCTTGCTATGAGGCAGTGTGTGACCCTTGAGGGTGTAGGGCTGGAGGAGCTCTGCTTGCTATGAGGGAGTGTGTGACCCTTGAGGGTGTAGGGCTGGAGGAGCTCTGCGTGCTATGAGGGAGTGTGTGACTCTTGAGGGTGTAGGGCTGGAGGAGCCCCGCTTGCTATGAGGGAGTGTGTGACCATTGGGGGTATAGGACTGGAGGAGCTCCGCTTGCTATGAGGCAGTGTGTGGCCCTTGAGGGTGTAAGGCTGGAGAAGCTCAGCTTGCTATGAGGCAGTGTGTGACCCTTGAGGGTGTAGGGCTGGAAGAGCTCCGCTTGCTATGAGGCAGTGTGTGACCATTGGGGGTGTAGGACTGGAGGAGCTCCGCTTGCTATGAGGCAGTGTGTGACCCTTGAGGGTGTAGGGCTGGAGGAGCTCTGCTTGCTATGAGGGAGTGTGTGACCCTTGAGGGTGTAGGGCTGGAGGAGCTCTGCGTGCTATGAGGGAGTGTGTGACTCTTGAGGGTGTAGGGCTGGAGGAGCCCCGCTTGCTATGAGGGAGTGTGTGACCCTTGAGGGTGTAGGGCTGGAGGAGCTCCGCTTGCTATGAGGCAGTGTGTGACCCTTGAGGGTGTAGGGCTGGAGGAGCTCTGCTTGCTATGAGGCAGTGTGTGACCCTTGAGGGTGTAGGGCTGGAGGAGCTCTGCTTGCTATGAGGCAGTGTATGACCCTTGAGGGTGTAGGGCTGGAGGAGCTCTGCTTGCTATGAGGCAGTGTGTGACCCTTGAGGGTGTAGTACTGGCGAGAGTGCTGCTTGCTATGAGGGAGTGTGTGACCATTGGGGGTATAGGACTGGAGGAGCTCCGCTTGCTATGAGGCAGTGTGTGGCCCTTGAGGGTGTAAGGCTGGAGAAGCTCAGCTTGCTATGAGGCAGTGTGTGACCCTTGAGGGTGTAGGGCTGGAAGAGCTCCGCTTGCTATGAGGCAGTGTGTGACCATTGGGGGTGTAGGACTGGAGGAGCTCCGCTTGCTATGAGGCAGTGTGTGACCCTTGAGGGTGTAGGGCTGGAGGAGCTCCGCTTGCTATGAGGCAGTGTGTGACCCTTGAGGGTGTAGGACTGGAGAAGCTTCCCCATGGTGTCAGTGAGTGTTGAGCCTGTGGGGCTGCATTGCCGGGAGAGTGTGGGAGCGAGTGAGCGGATGAGGGATGGGTACAGGGCGTCCCATGAGACTGCAGAACTAGGAGGGCGCAGCTGGGTGTCACTCAGCTTGGAGGCCATGTTCTGTGGTCAGGGTGGTGACTATTCCCATTATAGCCCGGCCCTTTATCTCACCCTGCAGACACTGTGGTCGCGAGACCCGGCATATATGACCCCCCTCCTCGCAGATAGCCCCCCAGGCTCTCACTCTAGTCTTGGCTGTAGGGAGAGGCAGTCTTCCATTGGCAGGGGATACACTTCTCGCCCGCCACTTCTCCCAGGAAGGGCTTTTGCTTGTGGCCTGCTTAAGAGGTAACTCCCGAAAACCAGTCTGGGCTCCAGCTGCACCTGAGACCTCCTGGAGGCCGCGAGACGCTCCTGCCGAGTGGGGTGTCCACTGGGTGGACCCTAGGTTCTCTGGAGGCGACAGCAGCACATCAGCATGGCACCAGGATCCGCCATCTCTGTGGCCCTTCTGGCCCTCACTCTGTGGGGCCCGGGGGCTGTGAAGGTACGTCTCCGGAGTGCTTTCAGGGGTCTTGGGTGGTGGGGGTGGGGAGAGGTGGGACCACGTGATCCAGCAAGCCTGCCTTGCGGAATTGGTTTTGTGGGCAGGGGGGTTGCAGAGATCTGCCATGTTTGTTTCCCAGAATGCATCTGCACCGGATTTAAATCCAGCAGAAATGAGACTTGCGTCTGACGCTGAACGTTTTAAGGAAGGTTGATTGTGACATTTGAAGCACCCCTTGTTCCCGAAAACAATTACAACACCACCCTGATGCTTCCCATTTCTGACCTGCACAAGACAAGCAGACATCTCTGTGTGTCGGTGTGTTGCCCGACGTGCCTTCACATCAGAGAATTGTTTCACACAGCATCTTCTGAATGAAGTGTTCCCGCGTGCATGCATCACACGGTTTCAGGCTTATGTGGTGCCGGCATTTACTGTGGAGAATACACAGAATGAGGGGCTTTGGGGGTGCTAATGGCCCTTTCCTAGTGAGCTCTGACTTGTCAGGGAAAGGGGCCATTAGCTTTCTCTTGGGAACGCGACTGGAGGCCTGTGAAGCCCAGCTGTGGCTTTTAGCATCACAGTACTTCAAAGCCCTGGTTGGTACCAACCTGGCGTATGCACAAACAACAAGTCTTTTGTTAGGTTTTGAAGGAGGCAGATCTCTGTGTTTACACTTCAAAAAAGCCCCATTATCAGTATTTTTGGGGGTGAGGATGTGTACCACAGAGCAGTGGAAGTTACCACCACCGGGCTCCACACCCAGCATATATATGTGGTCTCCAGCTTTACCCTGGCAGTGCAGAACTTCTGAAAGGCCCACAATCTGGCGGAGGCAGGCTCCGGGAACAGCCTGATCCCCGAAGCCATGGCCTGCACAGAACCCAGTGTGTTCCCACAATGAAGTGGAGAGTAGTGCCTCGTAAGCAGCGAGGCGGTCAGAGTGGGAAGGAACATGCCGGAAGTGCCCCCGGGTTCTGTCCTGCACCCCGTGAGCGAGGCCCAAGAAGTGCCCCAAGGCCGGAATACTGCCTCACAAAATATTTTTTAAAAGGGACTACTTTGGAGAAGGGGGATCCAAAATAATAAAAGTTGGGAATACGCGAAAATAACAAGTGGTCAAGATGAGTGCTCTTCCTAGCCCCAAGGGGGTCCCTCTGCAGTGTGGCGGTCCACCCAATGTCCCACTAGATAGACTCTTCAGGGCTCCCCAGCCTGCCGGGTCTAATGTCCCCTGGTGTGCTCACTTGCAAAAGGGGCGTCCCCTCACCTTCTTGCAGGCTCTAGGTTTCCCAAACCCTTCTTTACAATGGATTATTTAGCTGCAGACTTTCTGGGGACCAGAACCCCAAGGTTCTCTGCAGCCGCGTGGTCTAAGAATAGCCTCCATGGAGCTTCAAGGAGGGGGGGGGGTGAAGAGGCCCCAGCGCAGGCTGGGCGTTTTCCCATCCGTTCTAATCCTTTCCCAGATACCTCTCTCCCTCACTCACTCGTGTGTGTGCCTCCTCTCCCTCTCCCAATCCTGCCGAGTTCCTGTCCCGGCCGCCTGGAACCCGCCTCTTCTTGCTAATGGCCCCCCTATGATCTTCTCCTGACACTGCCTTTCCCTTTCTCAGCTCTCCCTTCCAACTCCCAGCCTCCTCCACTCCATCCTGGCAACTCTTGCCCTTCTCTTCCAGGTACTCCGCCCACTCTCACCCCTGTTCCTGGTTTGGGATGCTTGCCCGCCTTGCCAACTCTTTCCTGCCTGCTCAGAATCTTGCCTTCAAATTCGACGCTACACGACTCAGAACTAAGGTCCGCCTAGCTTCGTAGACTTTGGTAACGTGCCCCCCTTGCGGCTAGAACCCCCCCCTCTTGTGATAGTCATCTTCATTTAAGGTTGACACCATCTTCCCCCTCGCACCACCTGACGCCACTACTTCGTCTTGCCTACGGGTCCCACAATCCTCCTCTTCTCCTAACATCAGCTTGATGACCTCTGTGTCTCTTCTCTCAATCTCTCTCTCTTTCACTCTCCACTTTTTCTCGGATCCAACCGCCTCTATCCAAATTCAATCCTCATGCCCAGGACCTCCTTGCTGACTCTTCCACACTCCTCTCTCCCCAACCTTCTTGAGACTTCCACTCCCATCCACCCGGACACCACTCCGGCTCCCTGCCTGGTGTGTCTGCCTCAGCCTTCTCACTGCTACTCTATTCACCTCCAATTCAAGAGACAACACCACCTTGTTGTAGTCATGGCAACCTTCACACTACCACCACCTCCCGGTCTCACAGCGTCTTTGTTACTAACGCCACTTCTTGGTGTAATGACCTCCACCTCCTGGTCCCTGACTCCACCTCCTCTTATTACCACCACCTCCCGGTCTCACAGCGTCTTTGTTACTAACGCCACTTCTTGGTGTAATGACCTCCACCTCCTGGTCACTGACTCCACCTCCTGGTCCCGGACTCCACCTCCTCTTATTACCACTGCCCCAGCCTCCCTACAGTCATTCTCATCTCCTTCTTGAATGCCAACACGCTCCTTGGTTGGCACTACCACTTCCTAATGTGACAGCCACCTCCCAGAATGTTCTTCCCCTCTACTCCTCTGTCTCTTCAAGACATTCACCTCTCCAGCTCCTGCTCTCTCCAGACTCTTCTGCTCTCCAACCAAGTCCAAACTCCTGGTACCGCAAGAAACCTAAACCGAACGTCTGGCTGGGCGTGTATAGTGCTCTGGACCCTCCCCCGGGGCTGGACATGGGATAAGGGTCTGCACCTGTTATTCCAAATCTCTACGCACCTCTGATTGTTTACTGTTACCGTCTTCACGCAGCCACAGTTTAGGCTGAGGTTTGACGGACCGAACCTATATCAAGTCAGGTGGCCATCTTTGATTTTCTGTGTGAGCTGAGAGGGTTTGTGGGGTTGTATGAGAAAAAGACAACAACAAACTATCCTCCTGTTCCCGTAAGTCCAAAGTTGTTGGAGCCGGGGGCCTATCAGATGTTTTTTGGTGTGGGTCCCATTGCACCTGACTGTTGACTATCCTGGCTATGACTGATGGGATTTGTAGTCCAAAACATCTGGAGAACCAAAGGTTGTAGAGCACTGTTCGGGGGCCTGGGGGTGTTCTAAATGCTATTCATAGCATTTCCTAGGCATTCGTGGATGCGGGAAAGTTGTGGTTCAGACTTCACAGGTGGGTCTGTGGACCTTCACAGCCTTTCTGAAAAATAGTGCTGGAGACCTGCAAGGCCACTTGGAGCCTTCAAAGAGCTTTAGGTCCCACTTTGTAGGAGGGGGTTTTCTGGGCTTAAATTGACATCTGGGTATACATGCACCACCAAAGCACATAGAAGCATCTCAAATAGGACTTCTAGTGCAAAAGGCAACTAGACTATTGGTAGTGCAAAGTGCTTCCCAGTGAAGTATAACCCAACGGTCAATACTTATAAATATTATAGTTTGAACAATTTAAAGATTTTAGGAATTCTATTTTCATGCCTGCTTCGCTCTCTTGTGTCACTTCGTGTGTAACCGCTCCAGTCACTTCACTTTATTGGATTACTCACTACCTTTAGCATTCTGGGACTTGTAGTGTTCCTTTCCAATTGTTAAAATGGGCCATCTTTGTGACATTTTATGCCCTTGTTTCATTTCAGGTCCTGGGGGGATGCCCCACGGACTGCTTCTGTCCTGAAGCCCCAGCAGAGAGATGCCCCCCAGGGGTACCCTTGGTTTTGGATGACTGTGGGTGTAACTGCCAGGTGTGCGCTGGACAGCTGAACGAGGACTGCGATGGCATGCAACCATGCAACCCAGACCAGGACTTACTTTGCGACTACGGCACGGACTCCAAGAAGATAGCGGGCATCTGCCGGGGTGAGCCAGTGAGGGGGTGGAGTCCTACTGCTACTTTAGGCCATTGGCAATGTTGAAGGGTGTGGCTGTTCACATTTGTTTGGGGGTGGCGTGTATTGGAGGAGGAAATATTGTGGCACAATTGTAAGTCTTGTACAGCCTTCCACAAAGCTTTCGACTCTTTAGCCCCCCTCGCCTGCTTGTCCATTGACCCGCGACCAGGGGTGTTACCAGGTCTGGAAAAGATCAGGGGCTAAATTAAAGTCAGGACTGTCGGGACTCAGGGCTAGCTAGCCTTTTTAGATGTAGCCCCTGAGCTTCTATCCGGGGCTACAACCAATTGCCCCTTAGCCACCCCCTAGCAACGGCTCTGCCCGCGACTGCTTAAACATTCTCATATTTCATACATTTACTGTCTATGTACTCGTTTGAGAGGTGTTTACAAGGGGCGCGTCCCCCTCTGTTCAGGGCTTACCGCTATGGAGCATGAATCCTTCATTCACCTGCCAAGCTGAGAACTACAGCAAGTTCATGAAACACATGCAAAAGTGCATTGTACGCTTGTAATTCGGAATCCTACCTTTTCTGTGCCCTCTTTGTCCTCTTCTACTCACAACTTCCTGTCTATTAGGGCCCTCTGACCTCTCTCGTGGCATGTGTCGTGGAGGAGCCCTCTCCAAACAACAAAACTCTTTTTGTATTTCTGTATTGAGAAACTGAGTGATAAGTATGCTGTATCTTTTTCTGTGTTATCTTATATGTTTTACTATGTAAAGTTGTAATTAAGTATACACATTTATATTTTTATGTGTAAAGTTTATTTATAAACTACATCACATTAAAAGTTAAGTAAATACAATAAATAGATAAAGTATACAGTTTACAGTGTGTATAGATTATGTCAACGCTTGTGTTTTAAAGTTGAAATACACAGATTGAAATATTGTGGACCAACTACTAGACTGCAATTTAGGTGGAACCTATGAATTAAAAAAAATATTTACAATGAAAAAGCACTGTCTGGTTGATTGCATGTTGTATGTTATCTTTTCTTTGTAGAACGCATATCATTTTAGATAGCATGTATATGGTCTTTGGCAGTTTTTACATTTTTCACATTGTGTGCACATTTTTGCTTTATGTATACAGCTTTTTTTATTATGAGTATATGTTTGCAGTGTATACTGATTTTGCACAATGTTTATCATGTTATATGTGTACAGTCTTTTGCAGTGCATAGACTTTCCACGGTGTATAGGTTTTTTATGGTATGGAGAGTTCTAGTATGCTATTATATCATTGTCCACAGTGCAGATAGTTGGTAGCTTATATTGTTTTTCAGCAGTTTATACCCTTATTACATAAATTGTATACTTTACTGCATAGTACACATGTTTTTACGCTGTTGGTAAAATGCTATTTATAGTGTCCACAGTGCTCATTGTTCATGCACACTACAAAGCTATTCTTTCCTTTGCAGTGTCAATCACTTTTTTAAGTAGTATATGTATTTTATTGCTCAGTGTATGATTTTCTGTGTCCAGCTAATATTGCTTTACATGGTGTGTTTTTCTACAGTGAATGTAGTTGTGGGTATCCAAAACTAACTTTTTTAATGGTGGATGTGTAATGTTCACATAGTGCTGGTGTTTTGCACCACTGTCTATTTTCATTTTTATATACTATGCATAGCTGATTTCTGTAGTCTGGAATTAGTGTTTACTGCCTGTATTTTTTGCAAAATGTCCATACAATTTTGCACAATTATATTGTTTTTGGTGCATTTTGCATAGGTTTTGAACACAGAATATATGTCTTTGCTCACTGTATAAAGTGGTTTGAACAATGTGCCCACACATGTGTAGATAATGTACATATACACGCGACTATAATTGTAAATGCACATACAACACATATACATGTTAATATACATGTAAATGTAAATACTAAAAAATATACATTTGAATATAAATGTAGATTCCATGCAGAAGGAGAATCTACATGTGTTTCATGCAGTACGATATATGTATCTAGACCTTTACATTGATTTCTGCATATTGTTTATTACGTATACATAGAACATATGGAAGGTGTAGTGTTTTTAACATTAAGGTATATTCAGTTTCTGTACAATGTATAGTTTTTGCTAATTATATTTCTTTTTATATAGTGTGTATTTATTTTAAGCATGGTATATTGTTTTGTGACTGAATAATTCTAATTACTGTTTGCATGCATTGTTATGCTCCTGTTATTTACATGTTTGCACAGACTATGGTCTTCCGAAGGGCATTTATCCACTGCAGTGCTTTCAAGCACTAACCATGGCAGTAGACGCTATACAAATATCAAATACCATAACATTGGGTTTTGAATAGTGAAGTAGTGTGTACACTTTGTACATTGTACAATATTTTCTTCTGACAATGTATATAGTGTTGTACATGAGTGTGCAATACTTTCTTACCATCTTTGTAAATTTACGTGCAGAAATCAACTAGCAGAACACATATAGTTATTTCCAATTTGACTAACCTATGTATATAGGTGGTGTTGTGTCATGTGTGGCTCAAATGGAATATTATACTTTCACTGGAATTATTGTATGAACTCTGAATCAGAAAGAGTTAGTATTGTGCTGTTTTGGGTCTGGGGTATCGTGGAGAAGGGCCTTGCAGAAGTTAACAAGGCAAGCCAGGCTGACGATCGCTCTGTTAATGACTAGGTTGGCCACATTGTTTTAACATTTATTTATTTTTTGTAAGAGGCCATGGTCTTGCGTCCTCGTTGGTTTTATTGGGGTTATGAAGGTAGAGAGGTGAATTGTATTAACTATTGTGTAGGGCAACCGGGTTGATATTGTATAGTGGTCAATGAGTAGACCAAATTGGTTTTGGTTCATTGGCACTAAATGAAACGTATTTTGCTGCTCAACATGGTATGAATATTTGTGCATTTTAGTCTTGCATTGTTTTGTTGTGAGCAATAGCAGTGTAACAACATATTTTATACCTTAAATATATATATGTTAAATACTACGTTTAATTTTATGCTAATAATTGTATAATTTGAAAGATGCTGATTGACATGTTGAAAGTATATGTATTTTAATTGTCTTGTTTGTAAAGGTTCTTTGAACCATATACAAAAAAAGTTCACTTTTCAGGTGAAGGGTTTTGTTTTCAAGACTTTTTAAACGTGTGTGTTTGTGTTAGTTGGATAGTCCATTAGAGCCAAGTCCCACATTCCACAACGCCACCTAGCAGTCATCGCAGGAAGTTCACCTCCAGTTCTGAGCCACATCAGCAAGGCATTGCGGGTATGCAAATTACCCCAAATGTAAACCTTTTTCTCCAGGAAATTGTCTGTCTTAGAGGGCAGCGCTACTTTATACATAGCTTAATCCACCCAAGACAGACATTTGCAAGACTGCCAGGACAACTACATACCTGGTTTCACCCTTACTAGGGTTCATCAGTGCAGTATAGTCTTGGTAGCCTTGTGGTTGGAGCATCTGTGAATATTGTACAAAACCCCAAGAACGTTATGATGGGTTAAAAAAAGCTTGAAAAAAGGAGAAAGGGTTTTGCATTAGGGCTAATTTACATGTTTCCTTTCAACATAATGTTTGTGACTATGTCTAGTTTATCCAAAGTCTCCTCCCCCACCCGTCTTCCTCTTTCATCCGTTTCCTTCTCTGCATCCTTCCATTGACGTCTCTCAGTCTCTGCCCTTCTTTATCACTTTCTCTCCTTCTTTCATTCGATTGCTTCCTCTCTTTCCTTTCTTGTTTTTTTCCTTTTGCTCTCCCTTTTTCCCCCTCCTTTCCTCTTCGCCCTTTCTCTCTTTCTTTCTCTCTTTCCTTCTTTCTTTCTTTCTTTTTCTCTTTCTTTCTTTCTTTCTTTCTTTCTTTCTTTCTTTCTCTCTCTCTCTCTCTTTCTTTCTTTCTCTCTCTCTCTCTCTCTCTCTCTCTCTTTCTCCTCTTCTCTCTTTCTTTCCTTCTTTCTTTCTTTCTTTCTTTCTTTCTTTCTTTCTTTCTTTCTTTCTCCCTCTCTTCACTTCCCTCCTCTTCCGAAAGGCCTCCGCTTCCCTGCACGAAGGATCACACCATTTGAAACACATGTTACTAGCTAATGAGATTGCTCACTGTAAATGCACCTGCTGCGGAGAGCTGTATCCTGGTTGGCTGGCTCTCCCTATAAAAGGCAGGTGCATACCACCTGGGCCATATATAAACTGCACGCTGCCACTGCTAGGAGTCGTGCAGTGCCACACATGACCAGACCCATTATGTGGTCTTTATTTTGTGTTTGCTGCTCTGAGCATCCAGCCATTTGAAGGTAAACTCAAGGACACATTCACAAGGCTTTCTCTTTCAAGACCTGAACTCTCCTGGGCCAGCCAGCTATAGCGCCCAGGCAGAGCTAAACTCCTATCCAAGCCCTCGTTTTAGCACCTGCTCCTTGAAGCCCCCATTCTGTCTTTTAAAGTGGTACATGGGGGCATAAACCCCTGCAGAGGCCCCCTATCAGAAGGGGCAGAGCTATCCCTTCAGAGTTAGGATTTGAACGTAGGCCTGCAGGGCACACCCAGATCTGTGTACCACACACATTAAACCACTGTGGCGGTGAGTTTCTGTATCAGTGCGCTTTGAGGCCTACGGGCAAGTAGTGCTATGTAAGAACTATAGATACATAAATAGTGGCTAATACTATGCCCTTATGCATTCTATGCCCCGGCACCTCACTCTCTGCACCTCTTTTCCTCAGCCTCCCAGGAAGGGCGTTCCTGCTTCTTCAATGGCAGCGTGTACCTGCACGAGGAGCGTTTCCAGATCGCCTGCCACAGTTCCTGCATCTGCCTGGACGGGGCGGTGGGGTGCATGCCCCGCTGCCCACTGTCGATGCCTGTGATCACGCCCGGGTGCAGTGACATGCAGCAAGTGGAAGGTACACCCCTCTTCTCTATGGTGAAAGGGTTCTCTTTACTCATAATTAACAAACAGCAGCAATGAGGGCTCCTGGCTGGGCCTATCATGATGATGATATCTGGTTGGGATTGAAACCTATTGTGCCATAATCATATTCAAACAAATACCAAATGGTCGGGTACGTTATTGGCCAAAAATCAAACATTGACCTGAATAGTTTTTATTTTTTCCCAACTAAAGATCCAGTCCTGAGCAGCACGCTTTATTCAGTCTACAAAGCGGTTTTGTACAAAAAGACCGAGTTGAAAAGACCTATCCAACAAGTCCGAAAGAAGGTACTACCAAATGTTCTACCTTCTAAAAGTTCGACTTTTGGTTAGGTAGGTCTTTTCAATTCTGTCTAGGGCTGTGGGGGTGTCCCCCGTGACCCCTGCTCACTATACTGTGACCCAGGGTTGCGAGGGTGTCCCCTGTAGCTGTCCTGCAGTCCCCAAAACAAAAGGGCTGCAGGGGTGTCCCCCCGCGAACCCCAGCTCACTATACTGTGACCCGGGGTTGCGGGGGTGTTGCCCACAGCTGTCCCGCAGTCCCCGTCAAAAAAAAAAAAAGGAAAGGACCCTGCGGCGCCGGTTCCCGATCACGGAAGTGAAAGAGAACTAGCGTTGCAGGGACAGAGAGAGAGGGAATGCAAGGAGGGTGGTGGGGGTGTGGGTAGGGGTGTGGGTGTAGGTAGGGGTTTGGGCAAGTCAGTAATGTTCAGGGGAGAAAAGACAGAAGATTATTTTGAATAAATAATCTTCGGTCTTTTCTCCATTGAACATTTGGACATTCATCCCCAAATCCACAGAGCCGCTCATCATCGTTGTGCCTGGGCCTCTTCGAGTTCATTTATTCTTATCCGACATTTTGTGTAAAGAAATCACTGTCTGCAATGACATTCTAGCGCCGTGATACCTCCGGGCTCTGGGCACTATCAACAAATATAATAAATGAACATGAAAGAGGCAAATCAAAGTTCAGATTCACTTTCGGAACTAAAACAGCTTTTTAATTATAATCCACATTTGATAGACACTGGCTTCAGCTGTGCGAATGCTTAAGTATAACATTATTTGGCTAAATATTCGAATGCTGGCAGAACACCAGCCAAATGCAAATTTGAAGCTAAACTTTGGTACAGGCCTATGCAGTGTTAGCTCTATGATGTCAACCCACGTCCCCAGCGAAGCTGCCATCAGCATAATATGTTTGCTGCGTTACTGTGTGAATTAACCACCTAACATTGCAAACGTGGCTCCAGTGACGCCCCACCGTGTGTAGCTTTCCACGTCAACACAGGATGGAATTGTCAAGAAAATATGCTATTGCTACAATAAGCCGCTGTGGCTGAAGCGTAGAGTGCCGGACCCCCACTCAATGTCATACTCTGGGCCTCATCACGAGTTTGGCCAGAGCCCTTAAATTGCGCCATCAACGGTATTACTGCTGCATTTCAGGGCTGCCCAAATCATGAGTTGGCCAGAAAATGGCATTTTTACCTCCAGCTTTTTGCAGTTTTCGGCATTATTACCACCGGTGCAATTACCGCCAGCGGTAATAACATTTCCCAAACCCATTGGGTCCATAGAAATGGGGATTTACCGCCTATGCGCAACAGTTGTGGTAGTGCTATTAGCATTGGGCGGGAATCCCGGTGGTATTACCGCCGGTATACCGCACAACTCGTGATGAGGCCTCTGAAAGGAGCCTGGGAGCTTTATTCATGAAAAATACACCTCCTGCTACAGCATGCAATGTATTCATCCCATGGCTTCCCAAATGTGGTGAAACTGACATGGCTTCCTAAACGTGGTGAAACTGACATGGCTTCCCAAACATTGTGAAACTGGCATGGAAATCTGTGTTATAATTATGGAATTCCCTGGCAAAATAACCTCACACTGGGGCAGCAAGTATCACACTGCACGCCAGCCCCATGGTACAAGTAAATCAGGCAAGGTAGACCACTTACCTAGATTTCCCTCAACCTGTAATTAACATGCGAATGCCACTGCTGTCAGCCCAGTGCAGGCCACCCCTGAGTGGGTCTGGAGATAATTCCAAGTCCATGATCGTGCACGGCCGATATAGGCTTGGTCCAACCCCCTGAGCCCAAAGTAGTCCCAGGTGCACGCAGGCAAGACAGCCAATCTGGGCCCTCACTCAATTACCAGTCAGAGGTGTGGTCCTTCAGTGAGAGGTCTACCCAGGGGGAGGGGAAACACAGCATTAAGCCCTTAGCCCCAACCAAAGTGTGTGGGTTGCAGGGGTAGGGGGTTGCAATTGGAGAATACTGGAGGCAGTGAAAGAAGCAGGAGAGATGGAAGTGACTGGATAGGTAGAAGCAGTGGAGAGCAGGAGGAGGTGTGAGAGCTAGGTTGGTCAAGGAGGAGGGGCTAACATCAGGAGAGATTTGGCAGGAGGAGGTGTGAGAGCTAGGATGGTCAAGGAGGAGAGGCTAACATCAGGAGAGATTTGGCAGGAGGAGGTGTGAGCTAGGATGGTCAAGGAGGAGGGCATAACATCAGGAGGAGAGATTTGGCAGGAGGAGGTGTGAGCTAGGATGGTCAAGGAGGAGGGGCTAACATCAGGAGAGATTTGGCAGGAGGAGGTGTGAGCTAGGATGGTCAAGGAGGAGGGCATAACATCAGGAGGAGAGATTTGGCAGGAGGAGGTGTGAGAGCTAGGATGGTCAAGGAGGAGGGCATAACATCAGGAGGAGAGATTTGGCAGGAGGAGGTGTGAGATCTAGGATGGTCAAGGAGGAGGGGCTAACATCAGGAGGAGAAATTTGGCAGGAGGAGGTGTGAGATAGGCTGGTCAAGGAGGAGGGGATAACATCAGGAGGAGAGATTTGGCAGGAGGAGGCGTGAGAGCTAGGTTGGTCAAGGAGGAGGGCATAACATCAGGAGGAGAGATTTGGCATGAGGAGGTGCGGGAGCTAGGTTGGTCAAGGAGGAGGGCATAACATCAGGTGGAGAGATTTGGCAGGAGGAGGTGTGAGCTAGGATGGTCAAGGAGGAGGGGCTAACATCAGGAGAGATTTGGCAGGAGGAGGTGTGAGAGCTAGGATGGTCAAGGAGGAGGGGCTAACATCAGGAGAGATTTGGCAGAAGGGGGTGTGAGAGCTAGGATGGTCAAGGAGGAGGGCATAACATCAGGAGGAGAGATTTGGCAGGAGGAGGTGTGAGAGCTAGGATGGTCAAGGAGGAGGGGATAATATCAGGAGGAGAAATTTGGCAGGAGGAGGTGTGAGCTAGGATGGTCAAGGAGGAGGGGATAACATCAGGAGAGATTTGGCAGGAGGAGGTGTGAGAGCTAGGATGGTCAAGGAGGAGGGGCTAACATCAGGAGAGATTTGGCAGGAGGAGGTGTGAGAGCTAGGATGGTCAAGGAGGAGGGGCTAACATCAGGAAAGATTTGGCAGGAGGAGGTGCGAGAGCTAGGATGGTCAAGGAGGAGGGCATAACATCAGGAGGAGAGATTTGGCAGGAGGAGGTGTGAGATCTAGGATGGTCAAGGAGGAGGGGCTAACATCAGGAGGAGAAATTTGGCAGGAGGAGGTGTGAGATAGGATGGTCAAGGAGGAGGGGATAACATCAGGAGGAGAGATTTGGCAGGAGGAGGCGTGAGAGCTAGGTTGGTCAAGGAGGAGGGCATAACATCAGGAGGAGAGATTTGGCATGAGGAGGTGCGAGAGCTAGGTTGGTCAAGGAGGAGGGCATAACATCAGGAGGAGAGATTTGGCAGGAGGAGGTGTGAGCTAGGATGGTCAAGGAGGAGGGGCTAACATCAGGAGAGATTTGGCAGGAGGAAGTGTGAGAGCTAGGATGGTCAAGGAGGAGGGGCTAACATCAGGAGGGATTTGGCAGAAGGGGGTGTGAGAGCTAGGATGGTCAAGGAGGAGGGCATAACATCAGGAGGAGAGATTTGGCAGGAGGAGGTGTGAGAGCTAGGATGGTCAAGGAGGAGGGGATAACATCAGGAGGAGAAATTTGGCAGGAGGAGGTGTGAGCTAGGATGGTCAAGGAGGAGGGGATAACATCAGGAGAGATTTGGCAGGAGGAGGTGTGAGAGCTAAGATGGTCAAGAAGGAGGGGCTAACATCAGGAGAGATTTGGCAGGAGGAGGTGTGAGAGCTAGGATGGTCAAGGAGGAGGGGCTAACATCAGGAGAGATTTGGCAGGAGGTGTGAGAGCTAGGATGGTCAAGGAGGAGGGCATAACATCAGGAGGAGAGATTTGGCAGGAGGAGGTGTGAGATCTAGGATGGTCAAGGAGGAGGGGCTAACATCAGGAGGAGAAATTTGGCAGGAGGAGGTGTGAGATAGGATGGTCAAGGAGGAGGGGATAACATCAGGAGGAGAGATTTGGCAGGAGGAGGCGTGAGAGCTAGGTTGGTCGAGGAGGAGGGCATAACATCAGGAGGAGAGATTTGGCATGAGGAGGTGCGAGAGCTAGGTTGGTCAAGGAGGAGGGCATAACATCAGGAGGAGAGATTTGGCAGGAGGAGGTGTGAGAGCTAGGCTGGTCAAGGAAGAGGCGATAAGATCAGGAGGAGAGATTTGGCAGGAGGAGGTGTGAGAGCTAGGTTGGTCAAGGAGGAGGGTATAACATCAGGAGGAGAGATTTGGCAGGAGGAGGTGTGAGAGCTAGGTTGGTAAAGGAGGAGGGCATAACATCAGGAGGAGAGATTTGGCAGGAGGAGATGTGAGAGCTAGGATGGCCAAGGAGGAAGGCATAACATCAGGAGGAGAGATTTGGCAGGAGGAGTTGTGAGAGCTAGGATGGCCAAGGAGGAAGGCATAACATCAGGAGGAGATATTTGGCAGGAGGAGGTGGCCAGAAGGACCAGGCTGAAGGAAGAGGCAGCAACAGCAGAGAAGGCAACAAGAAGAGGCGGTAACGTCAGATGAAGGTCAGGTCCACAGGGTGGAGGAGATAACAGCACACCAAAGAGCTGGAGAGGAAGTGGTGTAACTCGTGGTGCAGGAGGAAGTGGTACAGACAAGCGGCTTGCAGGGGTGAGAACATTAGAGGCCCGGGAGGGATTCAGAAGAAGAGAGTAGTTCAGAAGAGCCAGAAAGTGGAAATCCATGAACTGGAGGGAGTAGAGAACGTGTTAAGGGAAGTCGCACAGAGGTCACAAGGCACCGCACCAGTGGAACAAAGCGATACCATCCCAGTAGGTGAAGGCAAAGTGACGGTGTCCTCCTAGTAGGTGAAGGCAAAGTGACGGTGTCCTCCTAGTAGGTGAAGGCAAAGTGAAAGTGTGCTCCTAGTAGGTGAAGGTAAAGTGAAGGTGTGCTCATAGTAAATGAAGAGAAAGTGAAGGTGTGCTCCTAGTAGGTGAAGGGAAAGTGAAGGTGTCCTCCTAGTAAATGAAGAGAAAGTGAAGGTGTGCTCCTAGTAGGTGAAGGTAAAGTGAAGGTGTGCTCATAGTAAATGAAGAGAAAGTGAAGGTGTGCTCCTAGTAGGTGAAGGCAAAGTGACGGTGTCCTCCTAGTAGGTGAAGGCAAAGTGAAGGTGTGCTCCTAGTTGGTGAACGGAAAGTGAAGGTGTGCTCCTAGTAGGTGAAGGAAAAGTGAAGGTGTGCTCCTAGTAGGTGAATGGAAAGTGAAGGTGTGCTCCTAGTAGGTGAAGGGAAAGTGAAGGTGTGCTCCTAGTAGGTGATGGTAAAGTGAAGGTCTGCTCCTAGTAAATGAAGAGAAAGTGAAGGTGTGATCCTAGTAGGTGAATGGAAAGTGAAGGTGTGCTCCTAGTAGGTGAAGGGAAAGTGAAGGTGGGCTCCTAGTAGGTGATGGTAAAGTGAAGGTGTGCTCATAGTAAATGAAGAGAAAGTGAAGGTGTGCTCCTAGTAGGTGAAGGGAAAGTGTCAGTGTCCTACTAGTAGGTGAAGGGAAAGTGACGGTGTCCTCCTAGTAGGTGAAGGCAAAGTGAAAGTGTGCTCCTAGTAGGTGAAGGTAAAGTGAAGGTGTGCTCATAGTAAATGAAGAGAAAGTGAAGGTGTGCTCCTAGTAGGTGAAGGGAAAGTGACAGTGTCCTCCTAGTAGGTGAAGGGAAAGTGACGGTGTCCTCCTAGTAGGTGAAGGCAAAGTGAAAGTGTGCTCCTAGTAGGTGAAGGTAAAGTGAAGGTGTGCTCATAGTAAATGAAGAGAAAGTGAAGGTGTGCTCCTAGTAGGTGAAGGGAAAGTGACAGTGTCCTCCTAGTAGGTGAAGGGAAAGTGACGGTGTCCTCCTAGTAGGTGAAGGCAAAGTGAAAGTGTGCTCCTAGTAGGTGAAGGTAAAGTGAAGGTGTGCTCATAGTAAATGAAGAGAAAGTGAAGGTGTGCTCCTAGTAGGTGAAGGGAAAGTGACGGTGTCCTCCTAGTAGGTGAAGGGAAAGTGAAGGTGTGCTCCTAGTAGGTGAAGGGAAAGTGAAGGTGTGCTCCTAGTAGGTGAAGGGAAAGTGAAGGTGTGCTCCTAGTAGGTGAAGGGAAAGTGAAGGTGTGCTCCTAGTAGGTGAAGGTAAAGTGAAGGTGTGCTCATAGTAAATGAAGAGAAAGTGAAGGTGTGCTCCTAGTAGGTGAAGGAAAAGTGATGGTGTCCTTCTAGTAGGTGAAGGGAAAGTGAAGGTGTGCTCCTAGTAAATGAAGAGAAAGTGAAGGTGTGCTCCTAGTAGGTGAAGGGAAAGTGAAGGTGTGCTCATAGTAAATGAAGGAAAAGTGAAGGTGTGCTCCTAGTAGGTGAAGGGAAAATTAAGGCGTCCTCATAGTAGGTGAAGGGAAAGTGAAGGTGTGCTCCTAGTAGGTGAAGGGAAAGTGACGGTGTGCAGTGATTGAAGGAGACAAAGGCTCGTACATAGACAAAAAAAGTGGGACGGTTCCTGTGGGCCAGATCAGCCCCAGGCAGAACCAGATGATGAGGGAAGGAAGGAGACAGGGACGAGGTGGTTACGGTCAGATCAGAAGGGCGAAGAGCAGGGAATCGCGGGAAGGCATAGGCAGACCCCAGGCCCCTCTCCAGACCCTGACTCATCAGACTGCCATGGACTTGCTGCCAGAAACACTCAAGGGGTACAGATTAGATGAAAGAGAAGGATTCAGGTCACCGCTCAGCCCACAAAGGCAGAGAAGGGAGATGACGCAAATTCCGGGAACTGTCTGAACAAGGGCACTTGCTCCAGGGGCCGAAGGCCTAACTACCCACATCCACAGAGAGCAAGACATTTGGGGGACGACCCTCCTGATTATCATTGCTTGTGGAAAGTTCTCCACCTTTGGTTTTAAGTTAGCTGCTACTTGTATGCAGCCCCCCCCCATTATGTAGCGATAGGACATCATTTGGTCTTAGCGTCATCCTGATCCCAGTTGACCTACAATGCAGGTTGCATAGCAGAAAGAGAACATCCATAAAATCATTTCTGAATTTGTCAACCACAACTGCACCTCAACCCATTCTGCCCCATCGCAATCACTCTGTGACTCACTCTTCCTACACTTCTACACCACTGCTCGTGAAAGGACGACTGTTCTTAACAGCAAACTGTCCCTCCTCTCCCCCACCCAATGACCGAGCAACCCATCAACCACCCCTCCCCACTCCGCCCCATTCCCCGATGTACCCATTTTCGATTCCTTCAAACCGATCTCCAGCGACACGTTTCTTGACCTACTATCAGCTAGCAAACCATCTGGCTCCCCCCTTGTCCCCTGCCCCACCTCTGTCTTAAAAGAAATATTCTCATCCACCTGCGCAGGAGAACACGCGGGAACAGTACTAAATGATTCCCTCGGCTCTGGCGTCTTTCCCGATGCCTTCAAAATCGTGCATGTCAAGCCTCTTCTTAAAAAACCATCCCTCGACCACAAAAACGACAGACCCATCTCAAACGCCAGATTCCTTGCAAAACTCATCTCATCGACCGGACATCATACTCCCAGCTAAATGCCTTTGTCGAATCTAATAACCTCCTCGACCCCGCTCAATCAGGCTTCAGACCTCGACATGGTACCGAAACCACTCTGACCTCAATCTGGGATGACCTTAAGATCACTGCTGACTCTGAAGGATGCGCCACACTAATTCTCCGTTACCTCTCTGCATCGTTCGACACAATCAACCACTCAATCCTCCTTGACCGTTTCCACTCCCTTGGAATCCGTCGCACTGCTCTCAAGTGGATCGCCTCCTTCCTTAGCAACAGGAAGCAAATAACCCTCCCCTCCCCTTTTGTTTCATCTGCTCGCTCACTTAATACCAGAGTACCGCAAGACGCATGTCTATTTGCTCTCCTATTCAAACCCTACATGTCCACACTCCCTGGAATCATCCGCCCGCACAACATCTCGTGCTACAGCTATGCTGACGATACACAAATCATCCTTAAATTCCACAACTCAGACACACACCCCCAGCCCCACCTCGAAGCCTGTCTCCTAGATATGGACCGATGGATGACAAACCACCTCCTCTTGAACCCCAATAAAACCGAAATCATGGTCTGCGGCAACACTGCTCTCCTACCTCATCCGCTTCCTTGGCCCCCTTCCGTAGGCCAACCCGCCCAACCCCCCCGACACTGTATAAAACCTAGGCTGCACTATGGACTCTGGCCTAACCCTCTCCCAGCAGATCAACAATGTGTCTGAAGGTTGTCACTACCATCTAATAACTTCTCAGACGCATCTTTCCCCTACCTCTCCTTCCCGAACAGACTTGCCGCAGTTATGTCCATTGTCTTGTCAAGACTGGACTATGCCAACTCCCTTTACCTAGGACTCCCAGCATACCACCTTCATAAACTCCAAAGAGCCCAAAACGCTGCTGCTAAACTGCTCCTCGCCCTGGGTCCAAGAGACCACATCCCTCCAGCTCTCCGAACCCTCCACTGGCTCCCAGTCAGACGAAGGGCCTCCTTCAAGACCTTCTGCATCAATCGCCATGCAGTGCACAAGACCGGCCCACTATACCTGCAAGAAAAGCTAAAACCTTACCTCCCACCCGCACCCTAAGATCAAGCACCGCCCTCCTTTGAGTGATCCCAACCACCAACTCCGTCAGGATCGGAGGATACTCTTTCTCAGCTTTGGCCCCGACTCTGTGGAACTCGCCTCCCCCACATATTCGACACACCCAAGACTATATGACGTTCCGCAAAGTACTTAAAATGTGGCTGCTTCAATAAACAGCAACCTCATCCCTAGAAACGACAGTATCTCCAACAACCAATGGCCTAATACACATTGGAACTCCTGACCATATCACCAGTGAACATGACCATCAAGCCAGCTATTTGACACTGTATCCATGAATCCAGAATAATGACCTCCTTGGATCAAAACTCTTCCCAATTCCCTGTTCCACAACTCGTCTAGTCCCGTGACATCGCTGTGCCCCCCGCGTGTCGCTGTATACTGTTCTCCCGTACTATCACTATGTATCCCTCTGTATTGCCCTCTCCTCTAGTCCCCTGTGATGTCATCTGTATACCCCACTGTACCCGTGTCTCGCTGTGTACCCTGCCTCCCTGTTCCCCTTGACGTCGCTATGTATCCCTCTACCCCCGTCCTGTCGCAGTAAGCCAAACCCTCTGTCTCCCTGTGCCCCTTGTGCCTGTGTGTCGCTGTGTTGCCTCTGTATTGCCCTCCCCTCTAGTCCCTGTGATGTCCACTGTGCCAGTGTCCCGCTGTGTACCCTGCATCCATGTTCCCCATGATGTGGCTATGTATCCCTCTACCCCTGTCCTGTTATTGTAAGCCCTGCCCTCTGTTTCCCTGTGCCCCTTGTGTCCCTGTGTGACCCTGCCTCCCTGTTCCCCCTGATGCTGCTATGTATCCCTCTACCCCTGTCACTGTAAGCCTAGCCTCTGTCTCCCTGTGGCCCTTGTGCCCGTGTGTCGCTGTGTACCCTGCCTCCCTGTTCCCCTTGACGTCGCTATGTATCCCTCTACCCCCGTCCTGTCGCAGTAAGCCAAACCCTCTGTCTCCCTGTGCCCCTTGTGCCCGTGTGTCGCTGTGTGACCCTGCCTCCATGTCCCCCACAATGTCGCTATGTATCCCTCTACCCCCGTCCTGTCGCAGTAAGCCAAACCCTCTGTCTCCCTGTGGCCCTTGTGCCCGTGTGTCACTGTGTTCCCTGCGCCCTGTTCCCCTGATGTCGCTATGGATCCCTCTACCCCCGTCCTCTCGCTGTAAGCCCTGCCCTCTGTCTCCCTGTGCCCCTTGTGCCCGTGTGTCGCTGTGTTGCCTCTGTATTGCCCTCCCCTCTAGTCCCTGTGATGTCCACTGTGCCAGTGTCCCGCTGTGTACCCTGCATCCATGTTCCCCATTATGTTGCTATGTATCCCTCTACCCCTGTCCTGTTATTGTAAGCCCTGCCCTCTGTTTCCCTGTGCCCATTGTGCCCCTTGTGTCCCTGTGTGACCCTGCCTCCCTGTTCCCCCTGATGCTGCTATGTATCCCTCTACCCCTGTCACTGTAAGCCCAGCCCTCTGTCTCCCTGTGCCCCTTGTGCCCGTGTGTCGCTGTGTGACCCTGCCTCCATGTCCCCCACGATGTCGCTATGTATCCCTCTACCCCCGTCCTGTCGCAGTAAGCCCAACCCTCTGTCTCCCTGTGCCCCTTGTGCCTGTGTGTCGCTGTGTTGCCTCTGCATTGCCCTCCTCTCTAGTCCCTGTGATGTCCACTGTGCCAGTGTCCCGCTGTGTACCCTGCATCCATGTTCCCCATGATGTCGCTATGTATCCCTCTACCCCCGTCCTGTCGCAGTAAGCCAAACCCTCTGTCTCCCTGTGATGTCCACTGTGCCCGTGTCTTGCTGTGTGACCCTGCCTCCATGTTCCCCTTGACGTCGCTATGTATCCCTCTACCCCTGTCCTGTTATTGTAAGCCCTGCCCTCTCTATACTTATGCCCCTTGTGTCTGTGTTTCGCTGTGTGGTCCTGCCTCCATGTCCCCCACGATGTCGCTATGTATCCCTCTACCCCGTCCTGTCGCAGTAAGCCCAATCCTCTGTCTCCCTGTGCCCCTTATACCCGTGTGTCGCTGTGTTGCCTCTGCATTGCCCTCCTCTCTAGTCCCTGTGATGTCCACTGTGCCAGTGTCCCGCTGTGTACCCTGCCTCCATGTTCCCCTTGACGTCGCTATGTATCCCTCTACCCCTGTCCTGTTATTGTAAGCCCTGCCCTCTCTATACTTATGCCCCTTGTGCCTGTGTGTCGCTGTGTGGTCCTGCCTCCATGTCCCGAATGGTGTAGCTATGTATCCCTCTACCCCCGACCTGTTTCAGTAAGCCTAGCCTCTGTCTCCCTGTGGCCCTTGTGCCCGTGTGTCACTGTGTTCCCTGCGCCCTGTTCCCCTGATGTCGCTATGGATCCCTCTACCCCCGTCCTCTCGCTGTAAGCCCTGCCCTCTGTTTCCCTGTGCCCCGTGTGTCGCTGTGTGACCCTGCCTCCCTGTTCCCCCTGATGCTGCTATGTATCCCTCTACCCCTGTCACTGTAAGCCCAGCCCTCTGTCTCCCTGTGCCCCTTGTGTCGCTGTGTGACCCTGCCTCCATGTCCCCCACGATGTCGCTATGTATCCCTCTACCCCCGTCCTGTCGCAGTAAGCCCAACCCTCTGTCTCCCTGTGCCCCTTGTGCCCGTGTGTCGCTGTGTGACCCTGCCTCCCTGTTCCCCCTGATGCTGCTATGTATCCCTCTACCCCCGTCCTCTCGCTGTAAGCCCTGCCCTCTGTCTCCCTGTGCCCCTTGTGCCCTTGTGTCGCTGTGTGACCCTGCCTCCCTGTTCCCCCTGATGCTGCTATGTATCCCTCTACCCCCGTCCTCTCGCTGTAAGCCCTGCCCTCTGTTTCCCTGTGCCCCTTGTGCCCGTGTGTCGCTGTGTGACCCTGCCTCCATGTTCCCCCTGATGCTGCTATGTATCCCTCTACCCCCGTCCTCTCGCTGTAAGCCCTGCCCTCTGTTTCCCTGTGCCCCTTGTGCCCGTGTGTCGCTGTGTGACCCTGCCTCCATGTTCCCCCTGATGCTGCTATGTATCCCTCTACCCCCGTCCTCTCGCTGTAAGCCCTGCCCTCTGTTTCCCTGTGCCCCTTGTGTCCCTGTGGGACCCTGCCTCCCTGTTCCCCCTGATGCTGCTATGTATCCCTCTACCCCTGTCACTGTAAGCCCAGCCCTCTGTCTCCCTGTGCCCCTTGTGCCCGTGTGTCGCTGTGTGACCCTGCCTCCCTGTTCCCCCTGATGCTGCTATGTATCCCTCTACCCCCGTCCTCTCGCTGTAAGCCCTGCCCTCTGTTTCCCTGTGCCCCTTGTGTCGCTGTGGGACCCTGCCTCCCTGTTCCCCCTGATGCTGCTATGTATCCCTCTACCCCCGTCCTCTCGCTGTAAGCCCTGCCCTCTGTTTCCCTGTGCCCCTTGTGTCGCTGTGGGACCCTGCCTCCCTGTTCCCCCTGATGCTGCTATGTATCCCTCTACCCCTGTCACTGTAAGCCCAGCCCTCTGTCTCCCTGTGCCCCTTGTGTCGCTGTGTGACCCTGCCTCCATGTCCCCCACGATGTCGCTATGTATCCCTCTACCCCCGTCCTGTCGCAGTAAGCCCAACCCTCTGTCTCCCTGTGCCCCTTGTGCCCGTGTGTCGCTGTGTGACCCTGCCTCCCTGTTCCCCCTGATGCTGCTATGTATCCCTCTACCCCCGTCCTCTCGCTGTAAGCCCTGCCCTCTGTCTCCCTGTGCCCCTTGTGCCCTTGTGTCGCTGTGTGACCCTGCCTCCCTGTTCCCCCTGATGCTGCTATGTATCCCTCTACCCCCGTCCTCTCGCTGTAAGCCCTGCCCTCTGTTTCCCTGTGCCCCTTGTGCCCGTGTGTCGCTGTGTGACCCTGCCTCCATGTTCCCCCTGATGCTGCTATGTATCCCTCTACCCCCGTCCTCTCGCTGTAAGCCCTGCCCTCTGTTTCCCTGTGCCCCTTGTGCCCGTGTGTCGCTGTGTGACCCTGCCTCCATGTTCCCCCTGATGCTGCTATGTATCCCTCTACCCCCGTCCTCTCGCTGTAAGCCCTGCCCTCTGTTTCCCTGTGCCCCTTGTGTCCCTGTGGGACCCTGCCTCCCTGTTCCCCCTGATGCTGCTATGTATCCCTCTACCCCTGTCACTGTAAGCCCAGCCCTCTGTCTCCCTGTGCCCCTTGTGCCCGTGTGTCGCTGTGTGACCCTGCCTCCCTGTTCCCCCTGATGCTGCTATGTATCCCTCTACCCCCGTCCTCTCGCTGTAAGCCCTGCCCTCTGTTTCCCTGTGCCCCTTGTGTCGCTGTGGGACCCTGCCTCCCTGTTCCCCCTGATGCTGCTATGTATCCCTCTACCCCCGTCCTCTCGCTGTAAGCCCTGCCCTCTGTTTCCCTGTGCCCCTTGTGTCGCTGTGGGACCCTGCCTCCCTGTTCCCCCTGATGCTGCTATGTATCCCTCTACCCCTGTCACTGTAAGCCCAGCCCTCTGTCTCCCTGTGCCCCTTGTGCCCATCCACAATGCATATGTACTTTGTGGATGTACTATCAAATCACACCATATCATATCACTAGGCTTACTCTCTACTCTACACCATCACACAATCAGAGTACAGCTACACCCCGCGATAAATCCGGCCTAGCTGCTCACATGCGAACATTACCCCATGAACACCCCATCATTTTAAATAAAATGCAGCTATACCCCATGACAAACCGGCCTAGCTGCACACATAAGCGTCCTACAGGCCTAACGCGCCAGAACCCAGTCTGGCTGTCCACCCACCAGACCGCGCACATTCAACTGACATCCCCACCACCACACCTAACGCTAGGATGCAGCTACCATCAGGCAGTTACATCAGCTGCACACATAACTGGTGCACCCATGCACCCTACGACACTTACTCTCTCTACTGACCTGGACTGCGGTCCCTGAAGGCGTTCAACCTATCAGCGCTTTGAGGTCATACCAATGATATATAGAGCGCTACATAAATGCCAAATAACATAACATAACATGAATGCAACGCTGCATGCTGGGAAACGGAGTACAAAGTCCCATAGCAAACTGAGAAACTGCTGACCAATAAAATGATGCATGCTGGGAAACTGAGAAGAAAGACCCGTGGCAAACTGAGGAAGCTGGTGTCTATGTTCAGAAATAAAGTCTAATGTCCTCGAAAGAATTGAGAAAACGTATCTCAAAGGACACGTGCGCCTTTGAGAGACTCCCTCACGAGTCCCGCCAGCCTGTAAGAGACCTGTCTGCTACTGATTGCCTAAAGGTAGGGAAAGTGAATTCTAGCATAATCCAGCTTGAGCTGACACATGCTGCTGCCAAAGAATACTTGCAAGTTATGGAAAGGGAAGGCGAACTACGCAGAAGACTTTCATGAGAATACATGACAACACCAAGACCGCAACACCGAAGAGCAAACCTGAACTACACACCTTTTGCATTATTGAGGCCTTTTTTCTGCCTCACCCTGTCTGTCACAGAGTGGAGCAGTCAGAACAGCTCTGCCAGGACTGTTCGCTCCGCACTGGCGCCCTCTGGTGGAAGGTAGAGTGTAGTCCACTTTTAAGGCCTGAGCCAATGCAACAATGTGGCTGGCCACTAGGCGTCGCTGCTTGCCATTGCAAAGACACAACTGTGACCCTTGTGGCAGAGAAGCAGATTGCAGTGCATCTCAAAGATTAGCTTTTTTCTGATTGGCTACACTCCAGTCCATTTGACCATTGCCAGGCACTGGCTACGGACCGAGTCTAGCAATCTCCAGATCCGGTTCTCGGGCATTCCGCCTTTTTCTCTATTCCGTTTCGTCCACAGGGCCGGTATCGTTCACTCAACCTGTTTCATCTCTTTCAGCCTCTTTCTTCTCTTCTCCCCACTAGTGCCTGGCCAGTGTTGCAGAGAGTGGCGATGTGTGGAGTCCAACCGGCTGGAGGACTGGCTAACCGGCCCCGATGTGCTGAGAGTGGCGGATGGCAATGTCATCGGTGAGAACCCTGGCAGAGCATGGGAGAGAGGTTCCCGGCCCTTGGCAAGCCACCACCACCACCCTGGCGGAACCCCCCGGAGACTGGATAAGTTAAAGACGGTGGAGGACCCATCCGCCATGATTGCAGTGGAGGGACCAGATGGGAGTGGTACAGGTGAGAGGTGGCAAAGGGCCGCGAGTCAGACTTGAGGTGCACTGGCATAACTGTATATACGGGTCCTGGGTACACAGGGTTGGGTGGAACAGAGATCAACAGGTTTATCAATGGGCCTGATCATTTGCCTGTCTCTTGGTATGTCAATGGATCCCTCTGTATCAATGGATCTACCTATGACATGCAAAATAAATTATAACCACTGGCATTCCTCCAAGCCATTGTTCTACAGGGGCGGGGAGACCACGTGCAAATCATGCTTGGCCCCCCCTCCATTCAAAAGCCGCAGCTTTGCCGGTTCTGCTAGGCCACATCCCTTCTGCACGAGACCACCAGCACCCCCAGACATGTTTCGACCTCAGTGGCGTCATCAGTTGGGTGCAGCGTGGGTCTGTAGGGACAGCAGACTCGTCCCAATGGGTGGGGTGCTGTCTGAGGTGCCGGCGAGTGGAGCCTGCAGGTGGGAAGTCCAGGTGCACGGAATACGAGCGTAGAAACTGCTGTAGTCTTCTGAAGGGAGGGTTGGGTGTTTCCACCCCTCTCTGTGTGGGCAAGATCCAGAGCGTGTCCAGTGCCACCGGGCAGCTGATAGAATGCACGTGGCTGAGGAGCGAGGGTCACCCAACCAGAAGTGCAAGCCTGCAATAGTGGCTCGAGGCTGGGAGGGTAGTTACTGCACAGAGTAGAGCCTGTCCTTCTTTTCGTCCCATCTCTTTTTGGATGTCTCTCTCTTTCCCTGACCATACATACATGTACAAGCTGTACCCCTCTGCCCCTGCAGCCACCCGCGAGGGCCACCCCTGCTCTGTGAAGGACGCTGTGTACCAGAACGGGGATCGCTTCCAGATGGCCTGCCACAGCTCCTGCGTCTGCCTGGATGGATCCGTCGCCTGTACGTCTCTGTGCCCACCCACCCACCCTGCCCGGATGCCCGGCTGCCTGGTCATGGAGCAGGTGGCAGGTAAGGCGCTGGCGCGCCCTCCTCTGGCACGCGCCTTTATTCATGTGGTCTCTCATTTCCCTGGGCCCATGGGCTGGAGAGCAGGGCCTTGCTGTCTCTACTCTCAGGAAAACGCATGGTCCAGGGGTAACTTCCAGCACATGGGGCAGTTTCCATGGGGTGCCCATCAGTCAGTCAAACAAACTTTTATTTGGCATAAAACCTAGAAGTGCCCATCACAATGTGGCATATTTGTTAATCCTGCTCCAGAAAAGGAAAGTTGCATCCTGGATCCGGTCCCCAAGACTTACAAGCACTGGGACCCCACCCCCCTTTTCACCCCTTACCAATATTTCTAGAATATTTCCTTGTCTCGCTCCTCTGCAAAATCTCACCTGATCTGCCCCCCCCCAGAAAAAGAATGATTGAGGTTGAAGGCATGGTCTCCCCGGTGAGTGTACTCCATAGCATAAACGTCTCCATGGCAACATCCTTTCCCGCCACAGGGATCAAACCTTCCGCCGCCAAGCCTCTTTAATTCTCATTGCTTCTAGCGTGAGCCTGGCTCAAGAGATGGGAGGGGCCCGGCAGTGGGCTTGGCATTGCATACAGTAGCGCACCACTGCTGGTGGGGGGGCTATTTCATTACTGTGGGCTCTGGTGCCCTGCCTATGGCTACATGCCGCTATTGTAACTGCAGATGTCACGTATGTATCTGCTCAGACATCTTTTCCCTAAATCAAGCCGGCATCCCTCCCCACCCCCCCCCCCCCAGACTGGTAGGTTCTTCATCTCTTCTATACCTTTAATGTATTTATCTGGACGTCTTGAACCCCTCACCCATATTAGAATAGCCTGTGTCCCATATGTATGCAGAATATTCAAAGTGTGACCCTGACGACACCAGTGGTGGGTCCAGGGAGTGGCCTGCGGGGGGAGGGGGGGCACGTGCTACCCCTGGAATCTGATTGGCCACCCCAGGTACCACCCCATTATCCTAAACTATGATCGTTATGTGTGTGTGCGCTCGGACTTCATTCCACCGCTGCATAAGTCAGTGCCCCACTTGAGCCCCCCCAGTGAAGAGTGTCTGGAAACGCCACCGGACGAGACACCCCGACCCCGGTACTTACAATGTGTGAGGCCTGCCCCACTTTCAATCACCCCCTCAAGCAGGATTAGATTAAAGCAGGGTGATTAGACATTCCAGGCGGCTGCACACGGTGCCACCAGTAGAGGAGATCCAGGGAGTGCCCTCTCAGCACTAAAACCATCAAGTCTGGTCTCATTGTGAGGGCGGGGGTGCCACCGCGGCATTGTGTATGGGGCAGTGTTCATCATTCTATGGGTTGTACATACAACTTCCAATGAAAGCAGCATTTTGTGTGACATCTTTTTACATCCCAATCGTGACATGTCACCAACATTGACTAGCACCTACCTTTCTACAAAGTACAGGAGTTTTAAAATGCTATTACCTGCAGTTCACGTGTTCACCAACAGAGGGCAGAGTCTGACTGCTCTACTATTGCAGGAAACGTTGTATGAACCTGTATAGCGGCATGTAAACCTCTCTTCAGCACGCCGCTGCAGGAGGAACAGCAGCCAGGGGTTCTGCAGCTGCAGCCCAGGGCTGGAAGTGCTGTGCGACCATTCAGAGCTGCAATTCCACATCTCTCCACCAGATGGCAGAGCACGGTATTTTTTCCACTGGAGACGGAATTTAAACTTGAGCTCTGGCTCCAGTTTCACATACCACCAGCAGAGGGCACGCAACGTCACAGCTGCAGCCACGCCAGTCAGGAGACCACACTAGCACCACTAGACCACGCCTCCTCCATTAGGCCACGCCCCCTCCTTCAGGCCACACCTCAGACATTAGACACCACTGTATCCCTAGACCACTCCCCCATCTTTAACCATGCCTCCTCCATCAGGCCACGCCCTCTCCATCAGGCCACACCTCATACATTAGACACCAGTGTATCCTTAGGCCACTCCCCCATCTTTAATCCTGCCTCCTCCATTAGGTCACGCCCTCTCCATCAGGCCACACCTCAGACATTAGACACCAGTGTATCCCTAGACCACTCCCCCATCTTTAATCCTGCCTCCTCCATTAGGTCACGCCCCTCCATTAGACCACGCCCCTTCACTAGAGCACATGTCCTCCATTAGACGAAAGAAGAAGAAGAAGAAGAAGACCAGGCCTGCTTCTAGAGGGACATCTCTTGCGTTTTGTTAATAGGCTTTCATGCGCCACACGTCTGTAAGATCAGATCTTTTCCTGTAGACTGCACCAGTGCACCAGACCAAACTCCTACAAGAGACCGCGCCAGGAGTGTTACTAGGTCTGGAAAAGATCAGGGGCTAAGCTAATGTCGGGACTGGCGGGATTCGGGGCTAGCTATATCCTTTTGGTTGTAGCCCCTGAGCTTCTATCTGGGGCTACAACCTAAAGACCCGGGGCTATAGCCCCCTTACCTTCTCCCCCCCAGCAACGCCTCTGGACTGCGCCTTCACCGGTAGATCCAGCTGTGGACCGGCCTACAGGGAACTCTGGGGGTTTCCGGGTGGGCCCCTGCACCATGGGTCTATTTTGTGAGACGCCCTGGTTTTCTCCTCTTTAACCCTCTCTTTGCAACTCCCCCCTTCCACCTTTGCTCCTCCCCCACACCCTTTGGAAGTACAGAATTTGTAAAGACGTTTCCAGTGTGGTGTTCCTTGCGCTCACAAATATCATGTCCGTTTTTCTTAAGTTCAGCTACATTTTAATTCCTATATAGATAGAAACATGCTATACACGTCTTTATTCTGACACATTTGTTTTCCTAATGTTCTTATGGGAGAAACCCCAAACCACCTCCACCAGTCCACACCTCCACCATTAGACCACACCTCCACCATTAGACCACACCTCCACCATTAGACCACAGCTCCACCATTAGACCACAGCTCCACCATTAGATCACAGCTCCACCATTAGACCACACCACCTCTAGACAGACCACACCTCCACCATTAGACCACACCTCCTCTAGACCATACCTCCACCATCAGACCACACCTCCACCATTAGACCACACCTCCACCATTAGACCACACCTCCTCTAGACCACACCTCCACCATTAGACCACAGCTCCACCATTAGACCACAGCTCCACCATTAGATCACAGCTCCACCATTAGACCACACCACCTCTAGACAGACCACACCTCCACCATTAGACCACACCTCCTCTAGACCATACCTCCACCATCAGACCACACCTCCACCATTAGACCACACCTCCACCATTAGACCACACCTCCTCTAGACCACACCTCCACCATTAGACCACACCTACACCATTACACCACACCTCCTCTAGAACACACCTCCACCATTAGACCACACCTCCGCCATTAGACCAGACCACACCTCCACCATTAGACAACACCTCCACCATTAGACCACACCCCCACCATTAGACCACACCTCCTCTAAACCACACCTCCACCCTACCACATCTCCACCAGACCACATCTCCACCATTAGACCACACCTCCACCATTAGACCACACCTCCGCCATTAGACCAGACCACACCTCCACCATTAGACAACACCTCCACCATTAGACCACACCCCCACCATTAGACCACACCTCCTCTAAACCACACCTCCACCCTACCACATCTCCACCAGACCACATCTCCACCATTAGACCACACCTCCACCATTAGACCACACCTCCACCATTATGCCACTCCTCCTCTAGACCACACCTCCACCAATAGACCACACCTCCACCATTAGACCACACCTCCATTAGAACACACCTCCACCATTAGACCACACCTCCACCATTAGACCACACCTCCGCCATTAGACCACACCTCTGCCATTAGACCACACCCCTGCCATTAGACCACACCCCCGCCATTAGACCACACCCCCACCATTAGACCACACCCCCACCATTAGACCACACCTCCTCTAGACCACACCGCCTCTAGACCACACCTTCACCATTAGACCACACCTACACCATTAGACCACACCTCCTCTAGAACACACCTCCGCCATTAGACCACACCTCCGCCATTAGACCACACCTCCACCATTAGACCACACCACCACCATTAGACCACACCCCCACCATTAGACCACACCTCCTCTAGACCACACCTCCTCTAAACCACACCTCCACCAGACCACATCTCCACCATTAGACCACACCTCCACCATTAGACCACACCTCCACCATTACGCCACTCCCCCTCTAGACCACACCTCCACCAATAGACCACACCTCCACCATTAGACCACACCTCCATTAGACCACACCTCCTCTAGAACACACCTCCACCATTAGACCGCACCTCCACCATTAGACCACACCTCTGCCATTAGACCACACCCCTGCCATTAGACCACACCCCCACCATTAGACCACACCTCCTCTAGACCACACCTCCACCATTACACCACACCTCCACCATTACGCCACTCCTCCTCTAGACCACACCTCCACCATTAGACCATACCTCCACCATTAGACCACACCCTCATTAGACCACACCTCTTCTAGACCACACCTCCACCATTAGACCACACTTCCACCATTGGACAACACCTCCTCTAGACCACGCCTCCACCATTAGACCACACCTCCACCATTAGACCACACCTCCACCATTAGACCACACCTCCACCATTAGACCACAGCTCCTCTAGACCACACCTCCACCATTAGATCACACCTCCACCATTAGACCACACCTCCACCATTAGACCACACCTCCCACACTAAATCACACCCTCTCCACTAGACCACACCTCCACCATTAGACCACACCTCTGCCATTCGACCACACCTCCGCCATTAGACCACCCCACCTCCTTCACTTAACAAACCTTCTCCATTTGAAGACGCTTCCTCCACTAGACCACAACTACTCTTTTAGCCCACACCTTCGCTATACCACACTTCCACTATTAGACCACACCTTCTCCTCTTAACATAACCTCTCCATTAGAAGGTACCCCTCCACTAGACCATACCTCCACCATTAGACCCCACAATCTTCACTTAACTATACCTTCTCCATTGGAAGACACCCCCTTCACTAAACCACACTTCCACCGTTAGACCACACCTCCACTATTCGATCACACCTTCTCCTCTTAACATGCCTTCTCCATTAGAAGGTACCTCCACCATTAGATCACACCCCCACCGTTAGACCACGCCTCCACCATTAGATCACACCTCCACCATTAGACCACACCTCCCACACTAGATCACACTTCCACCATTAGACCACACCTCCACATTAGACCACACGCCCACCATTAGACCACACCTCCACACTAGACCACACCTTCACCATTGGACCATACAATCGCCACTTAACCATACCTTCTCATTAGATGACACCCTCTCCACTAGAGCACACCTCCACCATTAGACCACACGCCCCACACTAGACCACACCTTCCTCCACTAGACCCACACATTTATGTTTATGTAATTTGTAACAAGCAACAGCTCAAAGCAGACTCTATGCATGTAAGCGCAGGTGTGAGTAGTAAAACGAACATCACATTTTACCGAGAGACCGAGGAGGAAGCATAACAGAGTAACAGAAAGTATGAGCTTGCCACAATGCTGTCACAGGAACCTGTCTCTGCATAAAGATCCGTAGAGCGTTCCGGAGGCTCAGACCGCGACAAACCTGCAAACCACTCGTCTTCTCTAGACTTGCATCTAGTTCTGGGAATGGGCGGAAAAAGTCATGTTGAGAATAGAAGATTCTATTTGGCCGCTAGAGCGGGATCTTTTTAGCATGATAGGGCGGGGCCAGGGCGTGGACACCCTTAAATACTAAACATAACAGCTTGAGGTGGATCCTTTGGCAAACAGGGAGTCAGTGAAGGGACTACCTAAAGGAAGAGACCAAAAAGACATTTATGGAGACTAAAAATCAGGCGATTGGCTAAAGTCTGAACACATCGCAGTCAATGCAGCTCATAGTCCGGAAGGCCTGCACACAAAGCGTTTTCATGGTCCAGCAGCGAGTTAATCAAAGAACCAACCACGACTGTGTGGTCCGTGTTTGTAATCTGGGGAAGAATATCCCAAGAGTGATCGTAAGATCAACCGCAGCCCAAAAAAAAACTTATCAACCCAACTGATCTGGCCACTAAAGCCGAAGCCTGAGATTCCTAACCTTCTCTAAGTTGATGGTAGGTCGCCCAAGGGAGGAGGGTAGATGCAGGATCCAAGGATCCGAGACCAGGAGGTTAGACCCCATCCAGGTAGTCATCTTATCCCGGCAGGTCACTGATTGGGAAGGTCCTCGTTGGGACCAGAGAGCTTTAGCTAAACCTGGGAATCGTCTGTATAGGAACGCTAGTGAAACCATCGTAGATTCAACAGTGACTTTAGCGACTCAGTGTAAATATTAAAAAGAAGGGGTGAAAGAGGTGGCCCTTGTGGAACTCCACAGTCAGTACAAATACAATTGGTGAGAAAGGGTTCCATTTCAACAGCCCATCCTCTCCCTGAAAGGAAAGAACAAAACCAATCGAGGGCTAAAATAGAAATCCCGTCCAAATTTTCAAGCGATCGATGAGAACCTCATGACCCAACGTATTAAATGCCGCTGAGAGGTCCAGGAGCACGAGCATTAAGAAAAGACCCGTCATCAGCATTTGCAAGAATGCTACCCCAAAAGCCTGTCAATGTAGTCGAAGTCCCCTGATTAGGGCGGAAACCAGACTGAAAATAATCCAGGTGGCCGGATTTCTCGACACGATTCTAAAATTGAATCATGATGATTTTTTTAAGAACCAGAGCTGCCTGTGGAAGGCTGGCAACGGGTCACTCATTTTGGGGAAGGGATGTTTCAAGCGTGGGCGTTTATAAAAGGCAATGATAATAGTTTCTCTAAGAAAAGGGGGTACAATGTCCTGTTCTAAATAAAGATTGATAAAATTAGCGACCGCCTCAACCAGGACATTGGCGTGCTGGCCGGCTAATAAGGTTGGAGCAGCGTCCTCCCGACAAGTCGGTGTTAAAGAAAGCAGAAGTGGAAGAACCTACTCCGACCAGACTGTCTAAAGTCTGAAAAGTGAAAAAAGACTTAGCTATTCGTGTATTGCTAGGAGGAGAGGGCAAAGCACACCATTTTCTCAAATCTACGTCATGCAACATAGCAGCTACTTTCGAGATTAAAAAGTACTGCATTAGTCCACTCCATGCAATGGATTACATCTGCCCCACAACGTGTTAATTAGACAAATTGTCATGTATTACCCTCCCCTCTCCTCTTTCCCTCTGACCTTAGACACGTCACATCCTCTCCACTTCACTGCACTTCCATTACACCAGACCTCTTCCTTTAGACTACAGCTCCTCTTTTAGACCAGGCCTCCTGCACTAGAAAACCCCCTTCCATCATACCACACCTCCCCGTCATACCACACCCGCTACATTAGACTCCGCCTCCTGCACTAGACCACCCCCTTCCATCATACCACACCTCCCCGTCATACCACACCCGCTGCATTAGACCCCGCCTCCTGCACTAGACCACCCCCTTCCATCATACCACACCTCCCCGTCATACCACACTCGCTACATTAGACCCCGCCTCCTGCACTAGACCACCCCCTTCCATCATACCACACCTCCCCGTCATACCACACCCGCTGCATTAGACCCCACCTCCTGCACTTGACCGCCCCTCTTCCATCATACCACACCTCCCCGTCATACAACACCCGCTGCATTAGACCCTGCCTCCTGCACTAGACCACCCCCTTCCATCATACCACACCTCCCCGTCATACCACACCCGATGCATTAGACCCCGCCTCCTGCACTAGACCACCCCCTTCCATCATACCACACCTCCCCGTCATACCACACCTGCTGCATTAGACCCCGCCTCCTGAACTAGACCACATCTTCCATCATGCCACACCTCCCCGTCATACCACACCCGCTGCATTAGACACCTCATGCACTAGACCACATCTTCCATCATACCACACCTCCCCGTCATACCACACCCGCTATATTAGACACCTCATGCACTAGACCACAACTGCCATCATACCACACCTCCCCGTCATACCACACCCACTGCATTAGACCCCACCTCATGCACTAGACCGCTCCTCTTCCATCATACCACACCTCCCCGTCATACCACACCCGCTGCATTAGACACCTCATGCACTAGACCACTCCCTTCCATCATACCACACCTGCCCGTCATACCACACCCACTGCATTAGACCACGCCTCATGTACTAGACCACCCCTCTTCCATCATACCCCATCATACCACACCTGCTGCATAAGACCAGGCCTCGTGCATTAGACCGCCCCTCTTCCATCATACCACACCTCCCCGTCATACCACACCCGCTGCATTAGACACCTCATGCACTAGACCACCCCCTTCCATCATAGCACACCTCCCCTTCATACCACACCTGCTGCATTAGACCCCACCTCATGCACTAGACCACCTCTCTTCCATCATACCACACCTCCCGTCATACCACAACCTGCTGCATTAGACCCCGCATCATGCGCTAGACCAGCCTCTTCCATCATACCACTCCTCCCCATCATACCACTCCTCCCCATTAAACCCCGCCTCATGCACTAGACCGCCCCTCTTCCATCATACCACACCTCCCCAACATATCACACCCGCTGCATTAGACCCCGCCTCATGCACTAGACCGCCCCTCTTCCATCATACCCCATCATACCACACCTGCTGCATAAATCCACGCCTCCTGCACTAGACCACCCCTCTTCCATCATACCACTCCTCCCCCATTAGACCACACCTGCTGCATTAGACCACACCTCATGCACTAGACCGCCCCTCTTCCATCATACCCCATCATACCACACCTGTTGCATTAGACCACGGCTCATGCACTAGACCGCCGCTCTTCCATCATACCCCATCATACCACACCTGCTGCATAAGACCAGGCCTCGTGCACTAGACCGCCGCTCTTCCATCATACCCTATCATACCACACCTCCTCCATCATACCACACCTCCCCCATCATACCACCACTCCCCCCTTAGAGCCCACCTCCTCCATTAGACCGAACCTTCTCTGCTGGACTCCACATCCGCCATCAAGTTCCACCTCCTTTATTAAGCCACGTGTCAAATTAAAGAACCAACCTATCCTAGCCTAGCGACGGTCCTTAGTGGTAGAAAAAGATGAGAGCGGAGCCACAAAGAACTACTCAAACCTTCTGGCTCCTGTAGCAGCCTTCCCCTGCAGCCTTCCCCTGCAGCCTTTCACAATGATGACAGGTCCCCAGCGTCGTGTCCCCTGCAGTGCCCCCTACTGGGAGCTCCATATAATATGTTCACATGTACCCTCTGCTCTTCATCTTACCCTAGTGCCCGGGCAGTGCTGTAAACAATGGCGATGCCTAGAGTTCAGCAATGGCCTCCAGCATGGCACAGCAGAGCACACCGGGGTGGCAGAGGCACAGCAAAGTCCCAGGACACAGAAGAGGAGCAGAAATCTGGCCTTTCTGGGCACAGACACCCCCAGGAGGAGAAGGATAAAAGGTAAGGGCCATGAAACATCGTGGTGAGATGGTAGAGTGCGTGTGTGTTTGAGTGTTTCTGCATGCGTGCGTACGTGCGTGCGGGTATGGGTATGGGCCCATCCGAGTGCTGGAACAGGAGTGGGTACTACTGCTCAGGATTGGAGTGGACTGGCAGAGCTGTGTGCAAGTTCCAGCGATTGCATAGGAGGGGCAGTGCTTTTAGTGAGTAAGAAATCAAGGCAGGGACTTGATCATAAAATAATATTAGGGGGGGGCCTAATACAGGTGTGGTCTGTTATGGACATCGAGTTTCGTACCTGTTATGAAAGGGAATAAAATCTATTAATATTAATCAGCACTAAAAAAATGGAACGCAATACAAATATTCATATATAAAGATGAAATCATTAGAAATTGGACATTGCATGTTCCAACTCAGATCTTGTATTTTAAATCCATTATTTCTATGTAATATATTTAATTTTTTCAATGGCAATCAAAAAATGTGTCCTGTATTATATTTTCCATTCAGAGTATCAGAAAGCAAATAATTGAACTCTGAATGTCTGAAACTGATATGTGATTCTATACGAGGGGTGATGGTGACATCTACTGGGCAGAAGCAGCCTTGTCACTCAGCTTTTCATTGACCTCTAGCATGCCTCCTTACGAGAATCATTTTGGGGACTACTGGCAAGGTACTGGATCGAGAGCAATTTTGCTGGGTTCAGCGCCAGCCCACTGTGAGAAACCAGAAGGTGTCTCACTGACTATTCCCCAGGGATCTGTCATCCAGGTGGCCAGGACACAGCCATCGCTTTTGGATCCAGTTCCTGGGGGTAGACCAGTGCAGGAGGATCACCTAGATGAGGGGTCTTGTGGGAGTGGGACACCGGATGGTGAGACGCGGTATCCACTTCCCTGTTACACCTTTTCCCCATCCTACCAGGTAGGATACTTAGGAACTCGACCCCATCCCCCTATCCCAACATGAACACTTTCTCATGGTCAGCTCACTGTGAGAGAAAATGGACAAACACTTGAGCCGTATACCTGACATGTCCCAACACAAGGGTCAGGCAGAGTCAAGCAATTACTGATAATTACACACACCTGACTTCCATCATACTTCCCCACACAGATAATAGATAGAGCACGAAAGCACACTGAGCAAGGCAAAACACACGAAGATGCAGAAGTTCCAAGATGGCAGTTTAATACGACGGGAAAGACGGCAAGACCAGAGAGGTTTGCAAAGAGGGAAGCGCCCTTGACCTTTTCGAAGAAAAAAGGCTACTTTCACAAGCTTTCGAGAATAAGAAACATAAGACCTGGAATTAAAGCTGAAGAAACATGCACAGTGTGTCAGATCTATCCAGGGCTCAACCATGTCGATAACCAAGGGGGTAGGGAGCGTTTGCCGCCATGTTACTGTCCTTGGCTCCTACAACAAAGCAGCGCCAGTAAAGTCAGCACAGCTGGTGATTCTGGGAGACTGATAGCAGACCGGTATGTGTTAGAACCAAGGTTGCAAGCGGCAACATTCAATGAAGAAATATGAAGAAAACAGTGTGCAAAGCATATGTGATGAGTGACACGATTATAATTGAACATCCAAGGAAAGGAGTGACTGGAATTTTGAAGCAAAGATAGATACTATATACAGAGTGGTCCAGCATCACGTGGGTGCTCATTCGAAGGTCTCTGTTAGGTATCCAACTGAGAGGTGGCAAATATAAATAGTGAATTGTGAAATGAAAGTGGTCCTGCAACGGGTCAAGCTAAACCCTGTCTACATTCAGAAGTCTTCAATGCTACTACGAACTGCTGCAATTGGTCTGAGCCTGGCTGAGGGAGACTAATTGTGTAAGAGGAAGAACCTGAGCCCGGCTGAGGGGGATCCGTGGTGAACCGTGACTCATCCGAGAAAGAATACTCTCTGAACATTGTAAAAAAGGGGATCTGAGCCCAGCTGAGGGGGGTCCAAGGTGAATCACCTGAATTGAGTACTTATAAGAGGAAAGGCACTTTGTGTTTTGTTTTGATACATCAGGCCCTCTGGATCAAGAGACTTTGATAAGTAAAGAGACTTGGGCACAGAATGCCCTGATGCTGGTAATGGAACTGTATCCCCATGCTGAAGAAGCCAGAGTGTGTGCTTTGCTCAAGTGAACCACCTTGTCCGGTGCTGAAAACTTGGGCAAGGGAGGCCAATGCCCTGAACATCCTGACTTATCATTTTGTGAATGCTTCTTTCTTTTTCATGAACCCTACCCCACACTATTTGGATTTAGGTGTAAGGATTGGCAGAGTTATTTTCTTAGTATAGGCCTTTTTATCTTGACGATACTCCACTAGGACTGCATTATTATTATTTCATGTCCCATCTGTAGGTTTAGGGTCAGATAGGAGTTCATCACACCATTGCTGAAGTTCAATAAACACCTCTGAACTGTGGTCACTCGTGTCTGTCGTACTATTGATACCATGGGCCTCAGTACGACCCTGGCGGAATGGGTTTAACGGCGCTGATAGAGCTGCCGGCGCCGTTAAACCCATTCCGCCCAATACGAGCTCCCCTTGCGGGACCCGCTATGGACGTCTGGTCAGACCAGACATCCTTTGCGGATCCCGCGAGTGGACCAGCATGCTAACAACGGGCCCGTCATTAACGGGCCCGTTGATAGCATGCTCCCCATTCCCGTTGAGCCCTATGGGGGCTCAAATGGGAATGGGGATGGTCCGGGTTCCCTGAATGGGGAAATACCGGGCCCTCGAAAGTCAGAATGGCCCGGTATTTCCCCATTCAGGGACCACGGCCCCGGACCCGAGTTTGGAGGCAGCCATGCCCTTATTAAGGGCATGGCTCCCTCCAAACTCGTAATGAGGCCCCATGCCTTTCTTACACCACTTAAAGCCACAGATAGAGGTGCAGCTAATCAGGATTGGGGTTCATTGTCTGAGTGCTCTGTGGGTCATAGTGCTTGGAACAGCAGGGGTACTGCAGGTGTGCTGCAGGTCAGGAGAGAGAGGCACTGTCAGGGATGTGTGTGTAGGCCCCATTTGGGGCATAGCACAAGCTGAAGGCTACCGGCCAGAGTCACTTGTGTATAGTCTACTCCTAGAACAGAATGTATAACATGGATGTAAGCTGGGGGGAGTCCCCTTCTCCCTTCCAGTGGTTTCTTTCAGATTTTCATGCACCCTCTCCCCTGCTGACCCCAAGGTAATGAAGAGGCATAGGTCAGGGCCCTTTGAGAAGCCTGTCACCCCCTCTAATCCCTTGCCGCCATGGCAGCCACCCGACTCCATGTCAGGTGGGACAACATGTACCAGACTGTAATACTGGGTCACTCCAAATGATTGACATGGACTGAAGTAAAAGCAAAGTCCAGGAGGGGAGTAGGGTGTCCTTCCTGACATGGAATCAGTTGGTAACCCTACCTCCCGCCCACCTGCCTCGGCCTCTGCGTACGTGAAATACCTCTCTGATAGAGGCTGCTCAGAAACAAAATGGTATTCTGGGCAGTGGCGATTGGAAGGTTTGTGTGTTTCCTACTTTGCCCGTACTACTTCTTACTAACTTAATGATCTGTAAGGTTTTTACTCTGTTCCTACCCTGTACAAATGCAGTGATACCTGTGGGTCCGGGCGTTACACAAATGTTAAAATAAATAAATAAATATGTGATTACTGCAACCAATTAACTGCGACCACCGAAAATGTTTTCACCACATATATATGTGGGAGAAACCCACGGCAACCCGAATGCATGCATTATATACTATACCTATCCCCACACTTATACATGGGGTGTAAAGGCAGTCGAAGTAAAAAAAAGGCATAATTTTCTGTGGTTGCATTTAATGGGATGCAGTAATGGCATGATCCTGTGGCAATTAGCTGCCCTCGTGCCCAGCTGTTTCCTAGGAGTTTACCCTCTACCCCCGGATTCCTTGGGCCTGACACTGTTTCACTCTGTCAAATCCAAGGTGTGTGGGTGTCTCTGTCCAGAGCCCTGGCCTGAAACTAGGGCCTGGAGTCCCTACCTAGTGGGATAATCTCAGGGCTGTGAGTTTCTGCTTTAGATAAGTGTGGGCATGGAGTAGGGTTGCCAGATGACTCCATGCCAGGAGAGTCCCTACCTAGTGGGATAATCTCAGGGCTGTGAGTTTCTGCTTTAGATAAGTGTGGGCATGGAGTAGGGTTGCCAGATGACTTCATGCCAGGAGAGTCCCTACCTAGTGGGATAATCTCAGGACTGTGAGGTTCTGCTTTAGATAAGTGTGGGCATGGAGTAGGGTTGCCAGATGACTCCATGCCAGGAGAGTCCCTACCTAGTGGGATAATCTCAGGGCTGTGAGTTTCTGCTTTAGATAAGTGTGGGCATGGACTAGGGTTACCAGATGACTCCATGCCAGGAGAGTCTCTACCTAGTGGGATAATCTCAGGGCTGTGAGGTTCTGCTTTAGATAAGTGTGGGCATGGAGTAGGGTTGCCAGATGACTCCATGCCAGGAGAGTCCCTACCTAGTGGGATAATCTCAGGGCTGTGAGTTTCTGCTTTAGATAAGTGTGGGCATGGACTAGGGTTGCCAGATGACTCCATGCCAGGAGAGTCCCTACCTAGTGGGATAATCTCAGGGCTGTGCGTTTCTGCTTTAGATAAGTGTGGGCATGGAGTAGGGTTGCCAGATGACTCCATGCCAGGAGAGTCCCTACCTAGTGGGATAATCTCAGGACTGTGAGGTTCTGCTTTAGATAAGTGTGGGCATGGAGTAGGGTTGCCAGATGACTCCATGCCAGGAGAGTCCCTACCTAGTGGGATAATCTCAGGGCTGTGAGTTTCTGCTTTAGATAAGTGTGGGCATGGACTAGGGTTGCCAGATGACTCCATGCCAGGAGAGTCCCTACCTAGTGGGATAATCTTAGGGCTGAGTTTCTGCTTTAGATAAGTGTGGGCATGGACTAGGGTTGCCAGGTGACTCCATGCCAGGAGAGTCCCTACCTAGTGGGATAATCTCAGATCTGTGAGTTTCTGCTTTAGATAAGTGTGGGCATGGACTAGGGTTTCCAGGTGACTCCATGCCAGGAGAGTCCCTACCTAGTGGGATAATCTCAGGGCTGTGAGTTTCTGCTTTAGATAAGGGTGGGCATGGAGTAGGGTTGCCAGATGACTCCATGCCAGGAGAGTCCCTACCTAGTGGGATAATCTCAGGGCTGTGAGTTTCTGCTTTAGAAAAGGGTGGGCATGGAGTAGGGTTTCCAGATGACTCCATGCAAGGAGAGTCCCTACCTAGTGGGATAATCTCAGGGCTGTGAGTTTCTGCTTTAGATAAGTGTGGGCATGGACTAGGGTTGCCAGATGACTCCATGCCAGGAGAGTCCCTACCTAGTGGGATAATCTCAGGGCTGAGTTTCTGCTTTAGATAAGTGTGGGCATGGACTAGGGTTGCCAGATGACTCCATGCAAGGAGAGACACCATGTCCCACTACTGGGCTTTCACTTCTCCACCAATGGCCTGCTGGGAGCTGTAGTTTTCCGTTATATGAATTGAGTGAAATAAAACAAACGTGGACGCAAAGTCGAGGAATGTAGAAGGGTGTTGCTTGTGATGTGGAGTTATCTAGCTACCCCGACGTGGACTGGACACCCCACCAAAGGGACCGTGGGCATCTCCACATAAGGGCAGCTCTCCACATGAGGCCTGTGTTTGGAGCCATAGCACTGGAGGGAGAGAAAGCCAGACTCCATTGTACTTTAAAGAAACATTTCTGGGATGGAATTGTCCCTAAAATGGCAGCCTGCGAGTAAGATCCTCGCCAAGATACCAGGAAGCTGCTGGGGGGCAGGCCCCTGCTACCGGACTCCATTCTATGCAGAGGATTCTGACTCCCTCGCCCCGTCCACCACATTAACGATGGCCATCTGCCCCTCAAAAAAAGAGAAGAAATGGGGGACACAAAATGTTAGCATGAGGGACAGAAAGCAGATCCAGAGCAGGTCCACCACTGACAAGGCTGCTGCAGCTTCCAACTCAACAGAGCCAGCTGCCCACATGCCAGGCGGTCAAGACCAACCTGCAGGGCCATCCCGGGTAGGGAAGTGGGGGCAGGGATCTTCTGCGCCTTCAGGGAGACCCAGTCAGCCCTGAAGAGCCAAATACCAGGACTGCCATCCCATCGCACCCCCAAGTAGATCAGTAGGCACAGGCCACTGCAGTGGGACTTTCCAGAAACTAGCCTTGCAAAGAGGGAAGAGGTCGAGAGAGGGGCGCAGACCGCGAACCACTGAGGTAGGTAGAGGTGGGGGGCCGGCTCCTGCTAGCTCGGGCCAGGTGGCTGACTCATACTCGCTTCGAGCCACTGCAAGGCCAAAACACGGGCCAAGCTCCGTCTGCTCACAGAAAGTACATGGTTTAAGAGAATTCAACATGCAAATCTCTGCCTGCTACCCATCAATCCTTGAGACCCTCTGGCAGTGGTAGGTAGCAGGCAGGGGTCATGCACAATCGCACACACTGCTCTCTGCAAGAGCACAGCCGATGCAATGATCCCCCCCACCCCCAGCACCAATGATGTGAGTGTAATAACCGCCTCCTCATTTCTAATCGGTGCTGGGGTTGGCTGTCCCTACTATTGCTGCTCCAACCTCCAAAAAGTAGAACGCCCTGTTTCTTTTTCTATTTCCCTGCCCGCCCACCTAATCAACAGTGGCACTTGGTGTGTTCTTGCAGGGACACCGTAGGAGACGAGGGAGGGATCACGAGGGAGGAAGGGAGGAGTACGGGAAGTGACGTCACGTGGTAGCAGGCGCGAAGGGGGTGAATAAAGAAGCCCAGTGAATCACTCCATGTCTCGCGTGTATTATTAGGTCTATATTGTGGTGTTGATAGACGTCCCGAGTCACGTGATGGAGGGGGAGCCCACCTCACGTGACAGGGGAGACAGGAAGCGGAAATAAAGAAGGGAATGCCCGGAAGGGGATTGCCGAGTAGAACAGAATCCTGGCTGGTCGTGTCTTATGTGAGCTCCTGTAAAATTGTGTGTGCATTTACATATCACCGCCATCCCAACCTCCCTGTGTGCATCCTGAGGTCGGGACGTTAGTATCACACTGGCGACGAGGATCGACTAGAATCCACGTGCACTTTGCCCCGCTCTGTGGCGTTCCAACTGCCGGCAAGAGTGCGCTGCCAAGGCCCAGAGGCCTCACCGAACATTGCAGGTGAAAGCGCGAAGCGCAGAAGAACAGAACGTTCCCAGACACGCAGCCCTGAACGAGGTGAGAGCGTGGGGGAGGGGTGCATATTTCCCAATGAGGGTACTGTAGCCCAGAACGACACGCTGCAAGAAAAAACAGCAAGCCTCCTGTGCACACGCACATTTGCTCCCATGGCAAGCCCTTAAAGTAGCTCAACTAGGGAGGGCAGCAGCAGCAGTGACCCCGGGGAAGCTTAATGAGAATGGAGGGACCAGGCCCAGACGCCACTCATGGGACGTTTATGGGGCCTTTTGACCCATATGCCCTACAGTGGGAAATATGGCTCCAGCAATTCGAGCTCAACATGCAAGCCAGAGAAATAACAGGAGGAGAGAAACTGCGCACCCTGCTACTGCTAAACATCGCACTCTTGCCGTTTAGCTCTTTGCCAAACAGAGGGGCGACGGACAATTACGATGCAGTGAAGACCGCATTAAATAACACATTCAAACCCGAGTTAAACCCTGATTATGAAAGGTTCCAATTCTGCATGCCCAGGCAAAGGAAAACATCCATGACTTCCATGCACACTCGAGGAAACGGCACTATGTTGCAAATTCCCTGTCTGCCAACAGTTTACAATGGAATATTCTCGGACAAACTACGTAGAGCCGTGCTCTCAGAGAAGAACATCCCCCTAGACCACATACTAGCTATAAGCAAACTGCGAGAGCGCACTGATGACCAAGTGGCCATCATGGAAGCTGCTATGCAGCGACTTCCGCTTGATAATGTCCAGAAAGATGAAGAGATTGCAGCAGTCAGAGGAAGACCAGAAGGGAGACGACCCGCCAACACCATGTCTTGGCTGGCACCAAAGCGGCGTGATTCATGCAGGCGGTGTGGAGGACCGTGGCACAGAGAACCCTGCCGAGCATTAGGGGTTACCTGTCAGAAGTGCAAGAGACTGAACCAGTTTGAGGCAGTCTGCCTCATCCCACGCCCTCCGAAAGGAACCGAACAACCAGAGACATCAGACCCCAGGCGGAAAGAGAAGGGCAAGGCCAGGGCTGTAGCCACTGCATGGGGATCACCCAGCAGCAGCGACACAGAAGATACCTCGGAGGAAGAGGTATCCCCGGAAAGATGCCGAAATCGACAAAAAAAAGTACAGGAGAGGGAGGGTGAAATGGGGGCGATTGAGGGGGTGGGGTAAATGAGAGGCTGCTCCGGAAAGCTCGCATCAATGGGAATGCTGGAGGAGGGTGGTAGAAAGGTAGAGCTGGAGAGAGTGAGAGATATAAGAGTGCCAGAAAGGGTGGATACATAAAAATGCACAAGAGGGTGGGATACACAAGGGAACTGTGGAAATGGGAGCATGTGAGGTGACCCCCCAGTGTGTTTGTAAATTGGTTTTGGGACCACATGATTATCAAATATATTTTGGGTCGGGGTGGGGAAGGTGTCGGAGAGAGAGGTTGGGGGATGTGCCCCAAGGGACAGGCATCTCAGAGTTTTTGATTTTCAAAGGTCGGCAACTCTGACTGAGACGTGTTTCCTGGGTCTTAACTTTAGGCAAGAGGTCCAGCAACGACGTGGAGGTTGACCGCTGCCAAAAGGAGCCCACCGAGTGGACAGACTGCTCCAAGACGTGTGGCACTGGCATCTCCACCCGCCTGGTCTGGAGCAATGGGAGCTGTACACCCCGACGCCAGAGAAGAGTTTGCATGGTGCGGCCATGCGGCGCCTTCCTAGAGGAGGGCAAATATGAGGTGAGTACCAAGTCCTCCATCCAATCCCCCCACCCCGGAACCGTGCCTCCTTTTTATACATGTGTGGATATTTTTCAACTATTACTCAGAAATGTGTCAGTCTGTACTTTTATAGAAATGTATGAATTGTATCCGCCAGTAGACTCTCCACCCAGCGATGGCAGCGGACTCTCTATCCAGCAATAACAGCAGACTCTCCATCCAAGCAATGGAAATAGACTCTCTATCCAAGCAATGGAAGTAGACTCTTCACCCTGCAATGAAAGTAAACTCTCTACCCAGCAATGGAAGTAGACTCTGCACCCAGCAATGGAAGTAGACACTGTATCCAAGCAATGGAAGTAGACTCTCCACCCAGCAATGGAAGGAGACTCCCTACCCAGCAATGGAAGTAGACTCTCCACCCAGCAATGGAGTAGACTCTCCATCCAAGAAATGAAAATATACTCTCTATCCAAGCAATGGAAGTAGGCTCTCCACTCAGAAATGGAAGTAAACTCCCTACCCAGCAATGGAAGTAGACTCTCTACCCAGCAATGGAAGTAGATTCTCCACCCAGAAATGGAAGTGGACTGTCCACCCAGCAACAGCAATATACTCTCCACCCAGCAACAGAAGTAGAATCTCCACCCAGCAACAGAAGTACACTCTCCACCCAGCAGAGGAAGTGGACTCTCCTCCCGGCAACTGCAGCAGACTCTCCACCCTTCAATGGAAGCAGACACTCCATCCAAGCAATGGAAGTATACGCTTTCCCCAGCAATGTAAGTAGACTCTCCACCCAGCATTAGAAGTAGACTCTCCACCCTGCAATGGAAGTAGACTCTCCATCCAAGCAATGGAACTAGACTCTCCACCCAGCAATGGAAGTAGACTCTCCACTCAGCAATGGAAGTATACTCTATACCCAGCAATGGAAGTAGACTCTCCACTCAGCAATGGAAGTATACTCTATACCCAGCAACAACACCAGACTCTCCATCCAGCATTGGAAGTAGATTATCCACCCAGCAACAGCAATATACTCTCCACCCAGCAACAGAAGTAGAATCTCCACCCAGCAACAGAAGTACACTCTCCACCCAGCAGAGGAAGTGGACTCTCCTCCCGGCAACTGCAGCAGACTCTCCACCCTTCAATGGAAGTAGACACTCCATCCAAGCAATGGAAGTAGACTATCACACCCTGCAATGATAGTAGACTCTCCACCAAGCAACGGAAGCAGACTCTCCACCCAGCAATGGAAGTAGACTCTCCACGCAGCATTAGAAGTATACTCTCCACCCAGCAATGGAAGTAGACTCTCCACCCAGCAATGGATGTGGACTCTCCATCCAAGCAATGGAAGTAGACTCTCCACCCAGCAACAGACTTTGTGCCCAGCAATGAAAGTAGCTTCTCCATCCAAGCAATGGAAGTAGACTCTCTACCCAGCAATTGAAGTAGACTCTCCACCCAGCAACAGCAGACTCTCCACCCAGCAATGGAAGTAGACTCTCCACGCAGCATTAGAAGTATACTCTCCACCCAGCAATGGAAGTAGACTCTCCACCCAGGATTGGAAGTAGACTCTCCACCCAGCAATGGATGTGGACTCTCCATCCAAGCAATGGAAGTAGACTCTCCACCCAGCAACAGCAACAGACTTTGTGCCCAGCAATGAAAGTAGCTTCTCCATCCAAGCAATGGAAGTAGACTCTCTACCCAGCAATTGAAGTAGACTCTCCACCCAGCAACAGCAGACTCTCCACCCAGCAATGGAAGTAGACTCTCCACGCAGCATTAGAAGTATACTCTCCACCCAGCAATGGAAGTAGACTCTCCACCCAGGATTGGAAGTAGACTCTCCACCCAGCAATGGATGTGGACTCTCCATCCAAGCAATGGAAGTAGACTCTCCACCCAGCAACAGCAACAGGCTTTGTGCCCAGCAATGAAAGTAGCTTCTCCATCCAAGCAATGGAAGTAGACTCTCTACCCAGCAATGAAAGTAGACTCTCCACCCAGCAACAGCAGACTCTCCACCCAGCAATGAAAGTAGACTCTCCACGCAGCATTAGAAGTATATTCTCCACCCAGCAATGGAAGTAGACTCTCCACCCAGGATTGGAAGTAGACTCTCCACCCAGCAATGGATGTGGACTCTCCATCCAAGCAATGGAAGTAGACTCTCCACCCAGCAACAGCAACAGGCTTTGTGCCCAGCAATGAAAGTAGCTTCTCCATCCAAGCAATGGAAGTAGACTCTCCACCGAGCAATGGAAGTAGATTCTCTACCCAGGAATGGAAGTAGACTCTCTACCCAGCAATGGAGGTGGACTCTCCATCCAAGCAATGGAAGTAGACTCTCTACCAAGCAATGGAAGTAGACTCTGTACCAAGCAATGGAAGTAGATTCTCTACCCAGCAATGGAAGTAGACTCTCCACCCGGTAATGAAAGTAGACTCTCTACCAAGCAATGGAAGTAGATTCTCTACCAAGCAATGGAAGTAGATTCTCTACCCAGGAATGGAAGTAGACTGTGTCCACCCATCAATGGAAGTAGACTCTTCACCCAGCATCAGCAGCAGACTCTCCACCCAGTAATGGAAGTGGACTCTACATCCAGCAATGGAAGTAGACTCTCCATCCAGCAATGGAAATAGACTCTTTATCGAGCAATGGAAGTAGATTCTCCACCCAGCAATGGAAGTATACTCTCCACCCAGCAAATGAAGTAGACTCTCCACGCAGCATTAGAAGTAGACTCTCCACCCAGCCATGGAAGAAGTCTCTTCATCCAAGCAATGGAAGTAGACTCTCCACCCAGCATTGGAAGTAGACTCTCTACCCAGCAATGGATGTGGACCCACCACCCAGCAATGGAAGTAGATTTTCTACCCAGGAATGGAAGTAGACTCTCCACCCGGTAATGAAAGTACTCTCCACCCAGTAATGGAAGTGGACTCTACATCCAGCAATGGAAGTAGACTCTCCATCCAGCAATGGAAATAGACTCTCTATCGAGCAATGGAAGTAGATTCTTCGCCCAGCAACAGCAGTGGACTCTCCATCCAGCAATGAAAGTAGACACTCTACCAAGCAATGGAAGTAGATTATCTACCCAGCAATGGAAGTAGACTCTCCACCCAGCAATGGAAGTAGACTCTCCACCCAGCAAATGAAGTAGACTCTCCACGCAGCATTAGAAGTAGACTCACCACCCAGCCATGGAAGAAGTCTCTTCATCCAAGCAATGGAAGTAGACTCTCCACCCAGCATTGGAAGTAGACTCTCTACCCAGCAATGGATGTGGACCCACCACCCAGCAATGGAAGTAGATTTTCTACCCAGGAATGGAAGTAGACTCTCCACCCGGTAATGAAAGTACTCTCCATCCAGCAATGGAAGTAGACTCTGCACCCAACATTAGAAGTAGACTCTACACCCAGCAATGGAAGTAAACTCTCCAGCAGCAATGGAAGAAGACTCTCCATCCAAGCAATGGAAGTAGACTCTCCACCCAGCAGTGCACCTAGACTCTCTACCCAGCAATGGACATGGACTCTCCATCCAAGCACTGGAAGTCGGCTCTCTACCCAGCAATGTAAGTAGACTCACCACCCAGCAATGGAAGTAGACTCTCTACCAAGCAATGGAAGTAGACTGTCCACCCAGCAATGGAAGTAGACTCTCTACCCAGGAATGGAAGTAGACTGTCCACCCAGCAATGGAAGTAGACTCTGCACCCATCAACAGCAGTAGACTCTCCACCCAGCAATAGAAGTACACTCTCCATCCAAGCAATGGAAGTAGACTCTGCACCCAGCAGTGCACCAAGACTCTCTACCCAGCAATGGACGTGGACTCTCCATCCAAGCAATGGAAGTAGACTCCCTACCAAGCAATGGAAGTAGACTCTGTACCCAGCAATGGAAGTAGATTCTCTACCCAGCAATGGAAGTAGACTCTCCACCCGGTAATGAAAGTAGACTCTCTACCAAGCAATGGAAGTAGATTCTCTACCCAGGAATGGAAGTAGACTCTCTACCCAGCAATGGAGGTGGACTCTCCATCCAAGCAATGGAAGTAGACTCTCTACCAAGCAATGGAAGTAGACTCTGTACCCAGCAATGGAAGTAGATTCTCTACCCAGCAATGGAAGTAGACTCTCCACCCGGTAATGAAAGTAGACTCTCTACCAAGCAATGGAAGTAGATTCTCTACCCAGGAATGGAAGTAGACTGTGTCCACCCAGCAATGGAAGTAGACTCTCCAATCAAGCAATGGAAGTAGACTCTCCACCCATCAATGGAAGTAGACTCTTCACCCAGCATCAGCAGCAGACTCTCCACCCAGTAATGGAAGTGGACTCTGCATCAAGCAATGGAAGTAGACTCTCCATCCAGCAATGGAAATAGACTCTTTATCGAGCAATGGAAGTAGATTCTCCACCCAGCAATGGAAGTATACTCTCCACCCAGCAAATGAAGTAGACTCTCCACGCAGCATTAGAAGTAGACTCTCCACCCAGCCATGGAAGAAGTCTCTTCATCCAAGCAATGGAAGTAGACTCTCCACCCAGCATTGGAAGTAGACTTCTACCCAGCAATGGATGTGGACCCACCACCCAGCAATGGAAGTAGATTTTCTACCCAGGAATGGAAGTAGACTCTCCACCCGGTAATGAAAGTACTCTCCACCCAGTAATGGAAGTGGACTCTACATCCAGCAATGGAAGTAGACTCTCCATCCAGCAATGGAAATAGACTCTTTATCGAGCAATGGAAGTAGATTCTTCACCCAGGAACGGAAGTAGACTCTCCACCCAGCAACAGCAGTGGACTCTCCACCCAGCAATGAAAGTAGACACTCTACCAAGAAATGGAAGTAGATTATCTACCCAGTAATGGAAGTAGACTCTCCACCCAGCAATGGAAGTAGACTCTCCACCCAGCAAATGAAGTAGACTCTCCACGCAGCATTAGAAGTAGACTCTCCACCCAGCATTAGAAGTAGACTCTCCACCCAGCCATGGAAGAAGTCTCTTCATCCAAGCAATGGAAGTAGACTCTCCACCCAGCATTGGAAGTAGACTCTCTACCCAGCAATGGATGTGGACCCACCACCACCCAGCAATGGAAGTAGATTTTCTACCCAGGAATGGAAGTAGACTCTCCACCCGGTAATGAAAGTACTCTCCATCCAGCAATGGAAGTAGACTCTGCACCCAACATTAGAAGTAGACTCTACACCCAGCAATGGAAGTAAACTCTCCAGCAGCAATGGAAGAAGACTCTCCATCCAAGCAATGGAAGTAGACCCTCCACCCAGCAGTGCACCTAGACTCTCTACCCAGCAATGGACGTGGACTCTCCATCCAAGCACTGGAAGTCGGTTCTCTACCCAGCAATGTAAGTAGACTCACCACCCAGCAATGGAAGTAGACTCTCTACCAAGCAATGGAAGTAGACTGTCCACCCAGCAACGGAAGTAGACTCTCTACCCAGGAATGGAAGTAGACTGTCCACCCAGCAATGGAAGTAGACTCTCCACCCATCAACAGCAGTAGACTCTCCACCCAGCAATAGAAGTACACTCTCCATCCAAGCAATGGAAGTAGACTCTGCACCCAGCAGTGCACCTAGACTCTCTACCCAGCAATGGACGTGGACTCTCCATCCAAGCACTGGAAGTAGACTCCCTACCAAGCAATGGAAGTAGACTCTGTACCCAGCAATGGAAGTAGATTCTCTACCCAGCAATGGAAGTAGACTCTCCACCCGGTAATGAAAGTAGACTCTCTACCAAGCAATGGAAGTAGATTCTCTACCCAGGAATGGAAGTAGACTCTCTACCCAGCAATGGAGGTGGACTCCCCATCCAAGCAATGGAAGTAGACTCTCTACCAAGCAATGGAAGTAGACTCTGTACCCAGCAATGGAAGTAGATTCTCTACCCAGCAATGGAAATAGACTCTCTATCCCGCAATGGAAATAGACTCTCTATGCAGCAATGGAAGTAGACTCTCCGCCCAGCAACAGCAGTGGACTCTCCGCCCAGCAATGGAAGTAGATTCTCTACCAAGCAATGGAAGTAGACTGTCCATCCAGGAATGTATGTAGACTGTGCATCCAAGCAATGGAAGTAAACCTTTCACCCCAGCAATGCAGAAGACTTTCCCCCAGTGATGTCAGTAGACTCACTCCCTAGTTATGTCAGTAGACTCACTCCAAGTGATGTCAGTAGACTCTCTCCCCGGTGATGTCAGTAGACTCTCTCCCCAGTGATGTCAGTAGACTCTCTCCCTAGTGATGTTAGTAGACGCTCCACCCAGAAATGATAATAGACTCACCACCCATTGATGTCAACATTCACTCCGACAGCAGAATACTTCATATACGTTTCTAACCTTGGCCATTGCTGATTGGATGGGTTTAGCGTGAGCTGTCACTCACCCACCACTACCAAAGGGCTCTGAAAAACAAACGTCATCTTCGCTCGACATTGAAAGAGTCCTCTTCTAAACCAATACCATCCCCATTCTCCAAATACAGGATGCTTCTAATCTAAACCAATCTCCCGATAACTCGCCATTGAAGCCTTCCTCATCAAACAGTGGATACTTCCAAACCAGCCCACACACTGTCACGGAAATGCACCTTTAAATAAAAGCCCTGCCTCATACATTTCAGTGGCTACAACATTCACCTTCCTCCCGTGTCAATGACCTAAAGTAGCTTCAGTGGGCGAATTCTTCTGACTGAGCTCCCCCCTTCTCGCCAGTGAACAGGCCTTTCAAAGCCAATCTTATCCTCCACACAAATAACAGCGAGCTCCCCCCCCCCCACTCATCACAGGCAATGGACTTTCCATGATGGAACACCTCCCTCTCATGGATGAATGGACTCTTCCAAATCACTCTCCTGCTGGCTTAGCAATGGAAGGCAACTTCCAGTGAGGGGTTGCCTCTGCCAGCGACAAAAATAGATCTCTTCCAGGGATGTGTCGTCTTCATCTCAATATCTTCAAAAGAAAGGCTCATCATTTTACAAGAATTGGTGGGATAGGGATACGTGTCTAGCAATAATTATTGGGGGATTTTGGGCAAGCTATCATTTTCTAGCGGAGTGAAAAGGTATGGATCCCTTCCCTCCCCCACCCGCCACAGGCTGGGCAAGGTGGGCTCTCCCAGGCGGGGAACGGTGTGTGGCATGAAATAATTAGGCTATCGAAGATGATCATTTTTATTTGTAAAAGATGGAGGGTGCTTTTCCTTCTACCCAGGATAGTTGATATTCCATCAACCAAGCACCTCCAAAACCAAGTAAATTGGCGAAATACACCAAACTCACGATCTCGGACCCAATCTGTACCCCATCTCTCTCAAGACCATCATAAACATGGTTTCGACCACCTGCCCCCTCTCCCCTAAAAGCAAAGCTCTGCCTGGAAGAGTCCACAGTTTAAGGGGAGTGGACCACTTCAAGGGCCATCCATTTGGCAGGGTGGGTTCCTTTATGTTATGCGATGTTACCAGGCGGTTATACTGCACCAACTCACCAGTGAAGTAGTATCAGAGTGCCTACTAGGCTTGTCTGGAGGCTGATGTATTGTGGCCCTCACCTGGGGTATCCAATCCTTAGTCTGCAGAGGAAGAGGAGTGGGGAGAAGGTAAGGGGATGGGAAATGTATGTGTGTAGGGGATTTATAAAGCGTAAACCTGGCCGGGAAGCATTGCATGGGCTGTAGAAAGCAGAAGCTCCCAGGGGCACGCCAGTAGGGCGCGGGGGTAGCAGAGACGCCAGGATTGGTAGCTGGAGCAGAGTTGGAGAAATAAGGTTGAGTCGAGCGATTATGAAGATGTTTTTTGAAGGCTAGGGCCTGTAGGCCCTTCCTATGAAAGGCCACAGATGTAGGGATGGGCTGGTGTAGAAGGGGAAAGGAAGGTTTCCTGGCTAGGTTAACAGCTGGCAGTAGGGGGGAATTGTGAACAGCCCAGCGTAATGGACAACCTGCTTTTTGTACAGCACTGAACAGTCTTCAGTCCCCTGGAAACCCTTTTCATAATAGGGTGTATTGGCTATATGTCATAGACGCGAACCGCCCATTTTCACAACTCCCTGAAAAAGGAACAATCATTGTGTTTTCTATTTTGGCGACATTTTCAGGGGCGTTTTTTGTTTGAGGAGGCTCTACCCCCTAAACACCCTTTTACCCCTACATCGTCCCTTTCTCTTCCCTTCCATTCCCCTTTTTTTCCTCTTCTCTTTAGAATTTCTTTTCTTTCCATATAAATCATACATATCTATCTATGGTCAGTAGGGATAACCATCAGAGTGCGCTAAAAGAAATATTAGTTTTTTGCAAAATGGAAGACTGCAAGCAGGCAGGATTACATTAAAAGATGCCACAACTCCAGGGAATTTCCTCCAGAGCAGACCCCCAGGCCTTGTACATCACCAGTATCTGGATAAAAGGGGGTTTGGGCTGTAGCTAGACAGGTAAAGCCTCCACAAATCCTGTCAAAACCCAAGCGGGGTTACATTAAAAACCCTTTTAAGCCCACTTACATTTGCACCAACAGTGACCCCGAAACAGACATTTATTTCGAGCAGCATGGAGACACGCATTTTAGTTCATTCAGTCAAAATGTATCTTAACGTCCCTTTCCCTCAAGGGGTTTGCAGGGGCAGACAGGGCAGGCAGGCAGCCTTCTCTTTGCTTTACAATGGTGGGCATTTATGGAGCAAACCAAATCACTGATGAGGCAAAGCAGGTTTACATGATATGATATGATAGGTCATTTATAACACGCTTAATACCCAGAGGTTTCTAAGCACAGACCCGGGAATCAAACCTGTGTTGCTCCGTGGCGTCTTGCTTCCAAGGCGAGCACATGGCCCCTGAGCTATCCCCCCAGGACTAAATGCGAATAACCTGCTCATTGATAGGTGGTTCTCTTTGGGAGAGTCCACCTTTGGTGACTGGTAAGGGGGCATCCATGTCTACCATTGTAAAAAGAAATCTCCTCTCTGTAGGTGCGAAGCTTCCCTTTATTCAGGATAGTGGACTTTAATGGGTGAAGAGACTGTTGCCTCAAGGCGTCTCTTAGGGAAGGGTTGGTAAGATATGGTTGTATGTATCCTGAGACCCTGTCACTGGCTAGCAAGAACAGCTCTTACTAGAAGAGACCATTCGCCGCGATAGGGGAGAATAATTGGTGGAAGAATCCATCTTCATTTTGGGTAGAGGGGGAGATGTCTTCGAGGTGTTTGCTCTTAGATGAGAATGAAGGAATTCATTTGAAAGGTTCACTTCTTTGATAGGACTGAGGTTGGGGATTTATTTCTGGAAGACGTCCCCCAATGATGGTGGAGAAGTGGTCCTGGTTAAGCTGGTCTTTGTCGGTACTGGTTGGCTGACCATTCCTTGGTGGAGTACATTGTTCTTCTTTCTGGGAGGCTAGGAATAGAAGTTATATTTGTGATCTGAAGAATACTTTAGTGGAAATCGAAGAAAGACTGATTACTTGTATAGTTTTCTCTCATTTATGGAGCAGTCAATTATTTCGCTGATGAAGAGTGCGATTTGTTCTTGGAGGAGTCCTCCATCATTGGAGCAGGTACTGTGTTGTGAGAGTCGAACCGCAGTCATTTGTGTGTGAGGTAGAGCAACTTCTCTTTTGGGACTAGCCCAATTGTTCATGCACGCGAGGGGTGTACTGCATGGAAGATTCCTCTCATTCATAAAAACTAAATACATTCAGTGAAGGCAGAACCAGGCCTGGAAGAGCCCATTCTCACTGTTAGTAGGGGTACTGCTTTTTCGAAGAATATGGTTTCATTGGCTTGGTGAAGGTGTCCTTCTAAGGGAGGATATATACAAATATATTAATTGTAGAAACATTTAGTACAATCATTTTCTGTAACTGAATGAAGTTCACACAGGTGAAATCCCTGGACTTGTGTAGAAGGTTTTATGGAAACCATAGGTATTTCCGATCTCACTACGCGTTTCGGGAAACTCTCCCTTCTTCAGGCGGGTAGAACTCATTAATTTCCTGTCATTTGAATTAAAATGAGATGTTAAAGTGGCACCTTCCTCTAAATCCTACAACATGTTATCTTATTAAACGTCTAATGAGGGTTTACTAACCTTCTGAAACCTTGGTTGTGTGTACAACACAACAAGTAAAGAATGTCGTTGATGATTCTTAAATATTGTTGAACTATTAGAAAAGAGAAAAATGAAGAATAGCCACTAACCTCAAAATAAATTAGAATAGAACTCGACTAATCAAATATTGGAAGACTTTAGTCCAATGCCCAGACAGGCACCACGTTGTCATGGTACTCCTTTTATTCTAGCATGCTGACTTCTTTACAGGACATTTACAGCAGACAGAGGGCCTAGTCAGCAGAACATATCTCCAATGCCTTCAGCTCCATACCACAGTTTCTACATTTTAATCCGTTTTGGAAAACCCAAAACAGTGAGTTATTCTTCCAATATTTGCTTAGTCAGGTACTATTCTAATTTATTTTGAGGATAGTGGCTATTCTTAGAAGTGGAGACTATTCTTCATTTTTCTCTTTTCTAATAATTCAACACTATTTGAGATTCAGCAACGACATTCTTTACTTGTGTTGTGCACACAACCAAGATTTCAGAAGGTTTGTACACCCTCATTAGACGTGTAATAAGATAACATGTTGTAGGATTTAGAGCAAGGTTCCACTTTAACATATCATGTTAATTCAAATTACAGGAAATTAATGAGTTCTACCCGCCTGAAGAAGGGAGAGTTTCCCAAAACACGCAGTGAGATCAGCAATCGCTATGGTTTCCATACAACCTTATACACAAGTCCAGGGATCTGTCCTGTGTAGACTTCATTCAATTATAGAAAATGATTGTACTAAATGTTTCTACAATTAACGTCTTTGAATATATGTTCCAAAATTCCCTGCCTTTGCTGGGAAGTCTTGTGAAAAGTCTTGTGAAAGCCAAGTATCACTTGGTGAAACTGTACCTGCATGGATAGGTGGGTTTCTATGGACTCGGTAGTTATCCCCGCAACAGCCAGCCTGTTTGTGTGCCCATAACTTCCAGTGAAAGAAGCCATATTCGTCTGCCTACTCTGACCCTGGCATTCATCAAGATTCACCACTCACTGCTTTAAAACATATAGGGTGTGAGTTATTTACTCTCTGCATTGCATTGTACAGCGATTTGCCAATTTACCGGTCTTCTTTTTTCTTGCCAGGTCATCAAAGCTGGGAAGAAGTGCACGCGACTGGTCCGCCCGCTAGACGCTCAGACTTGGACCTTCAAGGGCTGCCAAAGCCAACGTCCCCTCGTCCCCAACTACTGTGGGTACTGTTCCAACGGAGGCAGCTGCACGCCCACTAAAACCCACACGGTTCCGGTGAAGTTCCAATGTGAAGGTGGAGCAGAGATGACACGCAAAGTCATGTGGGTGCAGAACTGCGGCTGCCGAGGGAAGAGGCGAAGGAAGGGGGATAAGACACTCCAGTTGGGTGAACCAACCCAGAATGCTTAGGGAGTGAGACATAGGGGTGGAAGGCTACAGCTCAAGTTAGTTCACCCCCCTCAACTCTTCACTCTGTGCCACTGGAGGGGAACTACGTGGATGTGGAGCCACTCTACAACCTACCTTATCTCAAACCCTACACTCACACAGACAAGCACACATGCCTTCACACAGACAAGCACACAGAGGAGCAACCAGGCCATGCACCTGAGATGCAACCTACACGCGCACGCTTAGCTCACAGTAACCCTCTTGGACTTGCACGGGCACCAGTGTTGATGTGTCCGAGCGGGATATGTCGCCATGGAACATCTGCATGGGGCCATTTTGTTTACGTTCAGTTCAACACCAAAAATTGAACAAGCAGAATAAATATGTTGATGGTAGATTCCCAAGTGTTTGAACTCATTTATTCGCTTACATGTAGTCACCATATCCTGACGCGGCCAGAGGGGCGGGTCCTCTCCAGAAGCAGCCTATCAGGTTCTTTAGTTGGAATTGGTGGTGCACCGCTGCCCACCTCTTATGAGAGACTGTCTTATGCTCCTCTGTGCCTCCACCCGCTCCTCTGATTCCTTCAATTAGATTAATCGTCAGGTGTTGGGGTTCAATGCCGCTTCCACTCCTGGTGCAGCCAACCACCTGAAAGATTCCTGGTCCCCCAGAATCTGGATTTTTGAGAAGCCGCCGAGCCTGTTACACTTCCATCAGAGCTAGATCATGAAATCCTATTTAAGGAGATGAGAGTGTGCTTCACACATGAATTGTCTTGGGGGGGAAGAGGGAATATGCCCAGAAAGTAGGAATGGGTTGTGCTTAAGTGGTATGCAGACCCATCAGATTTGCCCCTCAGGATCCTAGAGCCACTAAACATTGACTCAGATGAAGTCCATGCCTGGAACCCCATGTGTGTACATGGAGCTGACACCTGCTTTCTACCCTGCTCCTGGTATTCCCCCAGCCCCAAAACCATCCCCCAAATCAAAAATCCACCAGTGGACGCTATGAGTGGGAGACCTAGAGCTGCTACCTGTAGGAAGCTGAACTCCACCTGGTGGGGGGAACCTGCCATTGCCCCAATGTACATTTTGGATGTCAAACACATCACGCAGGACCACAGGTTAGTAGGGGTGAGACAAATATTTGCCAGTGAAACGTATAGTCGGTAATCCGCACCGGATTCCACTTCCATCTAATCCACTAAATCATCATTACTTTTCCATTTCCCACTGAAATGTCGCCTGGTTTTGTGCAGAGCGTGGTGTTTCGTTCCCATGTTAGTTTCATGTAGCGCAATGAGAAACTTAGCCCAGATCTTTTTTTTCAATCCATGCTAGCTTTGTGCAGGGACACGAGAAACACACTCTTTTTGATTTATGAGCAGTTTGCGCAGCAACACGAGAAACTTTGTGTGAGTCCTTTATCGATCAGTGCCAGGTTTGCGACACGATTAACTTCATGCCGGTCTTTTTTCGATCCGTACTAGTTTCCTGCAGCGGCACAAGAAACTTTGGGTGGGACTTTTTCGATCTGTGGTAGTTTTGTGCAGTGTCACGAGAAACTTTGTGTGCTTTTTCACGATCCGTGCTAGTTTGTCACAGCAGCACTAGAAACTTTGCGCTGGCTTATTTTAGATCCATACCAGTTTCATGTTGCGGCACGAGAAACTTTGTGCCACTCTTCGATTCGGGCTAGGTTCGCACAGCAGCACGATCAACTTTGCACAGTTTTTTCTAACTGTTCTATATTCGCGCAGCAGCACAAGAAACTGCACAGCTTTCTATTCAATTTGTGATAGGTGTGCACAGCAGAAGGAAAACCTTTGTGCCCCTCTTTTCTATTCGTGCAAGGTTTACGCAGCGGCCAATAAACTTCAACCGTCTCGTTTCGGGTCGTGAGACGCCACAAGAAACTTTGCACCATGCGTTTCGAAACGCAGAGATGGCAGGACGGCAGATTTCAGTGAAATGGATCAAAATCTTTCAGATTTCGTTCCGCGGCAGGCAGAACAGAATTTAACAATTTCACCCAGCCCTACAGGTTAGTCCGCCTTAAATAGCCCAGCACCTCATACCATGTCTGCCAGCTGTTGCAATGCCTCCTTACCTGAAACGTGATACCAGTTATTTATTTCAGCTGCCCTGATACAGGGGGGGTGGCTTGGGTCAGAGTTTGCCAAGGCTGCTAGGCACATTCATTCAACCAGACATTGGATATAAGAAACTGTTATACCATCTGGGATGGCCTCAGCGCCTGAAGTCCATTATCGACACACAAGGCCCTATTCAGGCTACTTAGTTTCATGCAAGTCATGCAATGCTCTAGTCTGCCCCTCCGCTTGCACACAAAAAGATCTGCCCCATGTACATGGGGCTTCTAAGCATGTGCATATTCAGATGTGCCTATCATCCCCCTCACCCCCCCCCCGCATTAACGATGTGCATCCCGATCAAACAGGCTGTACGGGCAAATGCGCTAAGAGGGAAAGCGTCCCACCTGCACCGGTTTTGAACTGGTGCAAGGGAATGCTCAATGCATCAGAGTGTCATTCCTGATCAGTACGAGCATTCTTTCTAAAGCAGACATCTGCTGTCCCGCTTGGATTTCTATCCGTCAAACAGGTATAGGCTCATCATTTCACGATGCCAGGCCTTTTGGGGGTCCAGCGTGGTGATACATGCTGCCAGCATAACTCCATCATGCACTGGAGTGCTTGCAAGGGGGCTGCCTAGCGCATCATCTGTGCTGGCGCTTGGACCACAAGCAAGGTGCAGGACATCTTTGTGAATATGGGGGTTGTGACGAATCACAGGATTTTATCACTTCTCCCCAGGTGGGGCCTTTCCTTGTGAGGCTAGGGAGGTGAGCCCGCTACGTGATACCCTCCCAAGGGGTAGAGGCAAGTGGGACCTCACTGGGGGAGACTCCCCTGTGGGGACAAGGACTCCAACGAGGAACTCCCTCTCCAAATCTCTCAACACCAAAGCTAGTGAAACCTTCTGGAAGAAAACAGGACGAATCACTATACATGTGCTACTGTGATATTCCACCTGAGAAAAAGTACCTGTCTGGTACTGTGACGAAGAAAACCAATGGAACAATAATGAGCACCAGTCCAGCACAAAATACGAACAATAATGTTACGCAGGGGTAGCCCCAGCATCATAAGTATTGGAGGAGGAATCAACAGTGAGATAGAAACCCAGGAAGTTCAAAGATGCTGTGGCAACGAAGCGAGAGGAGGGGAAATAAAGGTGCAGTTTCTTACACGGGAGGAAATCTGGACACAGTGGTGTCTGAGTTGCACCAGGAAGCCAAAATGCTCCGGGAAGCCCAGCGAACAAATGCAGGTCTCTGGACCCAGACATCCAGACCCAATGAGCGAGAAGAAAATACTGGGAAACACCTCCCAGACAGCAAAGCAGCGCACAAAGCGACATTTCAGAGGGTGTTAGGGAGACAGAAAGAGGCAACTGAAGGTGCTATCCTGAACCATGGAGAAGAGTCCAAGAGGTGAACTACTGACCTGTGACGGTAACGGGAAGAGTGGGAGACCCAGGGAGGGTGGGGAGTATAATGAATACTATACTCATACTTGTCTCAGGGATCAGAAGAGTGAGAGTCATTACTGGGTCCATCATACTCGTCCCAGTGAAAAGCCAATTGATAAGAATATTGAGAAACCGGATAAGAATACGATTGCTCATAATACTCAAGGTACAAGGTGGATGTCAGATAAAGAGAGACTTTCAAGTGTATGTGATAAAGCCAGAGTGAAAGAACCTCAAGGAAAAGGAACATCTTTAAAGAGAATTTTGAAAACTCAAGAGAAGATAGACCTAGAGAATTGGAAAAATTCCTTAAGTGAATTAAAGAAACTGATACAAGTGATAGCCAAGAACTATCTAAAGATTCTATATTGATGGAAGCTTGCTCAGAAAGCAACCCCAGGAGAAAGGGAGTCATTCTCCTGGACTTTAGTTGTTTTGTATTTGTAGTAGGGCCAGAGTATGTAAGACTTGGACGGAGGACAGACTATTTCTCTGGACTTCATCACTGACCAATCAGCACCCCAGTTAGTTATGGTAGGAGGGGAAATGCATAGTTTAGGGAAAGTGAGGCAATTTTCATATTATTTAAATAAAATCAAGCACAGAATGAAATAATCTAGTCTGTCTACTTCATCTGACCCTCCACATATGGTGTCAGAAGTGGGATGTGGTACAGCTGACAAAAGTTGGGGAACCCTACAGTTTAGTAAACTAAGCCCCAACGCCCATGCACCCACAGTGGCCACTGCCAAATCTACAGGTTCTGATTTACAAAGTACTACTGAAATAACATTACCAGCAGGGGAAAGGCATCTAATTCCCACTGGGCTAATTTTGTCTCCCGCTAGAGGAACCTACATAAGATTGTCTTTGAAATCAGGTTTGGCCTGGAGATAGGGCTTTGATATAATGCATGGAATCATTGTCCCCCGACTATTGGGGTGATGTGAAAATAATGTTGCACAACCATGGGAATAACCCATATAGAGTTAAGGAAGGGGATAAAGTTGCATAGGGAATTTTGGAAAAGGCTTTATTTCCCCTACCTCAGGAAGTACAAGAACAGACAGATACTGATAGGGGGTCACATGGATTTGGGGATGCAGATGAACCAAAGAAGGATCAAACTTCCCAAGAAATAGAGGATGCAGGTCTTGGTCCTGTCCTAGCTTTCGCACAGCGAAACAACCCCACATTGACTGAAGACTTCTCTAAGGTCATTGCTGCACACATAGACTCATTCACAAACTCCAGCACCACTTGAATGCAGATACCCACGTTTATTGGTTTTGCTGCTCACATTCTACTGATCTCACACAACCACTGCATCACACATAGCACTAGTATGCAGCTACACACCACTTATTCCACACTGGCTGCACACATACCAAGTGCACCCAAGCACATTTTACTACATAACTCTCTCCACTGACCTGGACTGCTGTCCCTGAGGGTATTCAAACCACAGCGCTTTAGAGTCATGCCAATGGTAAAAGACGCTATACAAATGCCCAATAACATAACATTTCAGAAGAGGAAGGTAGAGGTCAAGTTGGTCCTTTTTTTCATAAGGAAAGGTCTTTTGTATAGGGGTGATGTCACTCCAGAAGGGAACCGAAGGTCACAGCTAGTAGTTCCCTGAAGCCACAGGAGAGTGGGACTAGCTCATTCCCATTTAATGGTAGGACATCAAGGAGTGGGTAAAACTCAGACCCAGGTAAAGCCAAGGTTCTATTGGCCAGGGTATATGCTGGTGTAAAGAATGTTGTGTTGGCCTGTGCCCTTTCACAAAAGACTGCAGCCACTCCAGTTCCATCTGTCCCTTTACAACCTCTCCCTATTATTGAAGTTCCCTTCTCTCACATCATAATGGATATCATGGACCCCTTGAGCTGTCAAAATTCAGGACTAAATGTACTCTTGTTATTCTTGACTATGCCATTAGATATTCTGAGGTATTTCCACTGAGAAATAACACTTTTGAGGAAATTTAAACAAATCTCATTCCCTTCCTTTCCCGAGTAGGATTCCCTAAAGAGATTTTGACAGATCAAGGTATCACCTTCATGTCCCGCATTATGTCTGAGGTAAAGGAGATCCTACAGATAAAAACCTTGAGGACCTCGGTCTATCACCCTCAGACTGATGGTCTTGTTGAATGCTTTAATCAAACCCTTGAGAGGATTCTAAAGAAACTTGTGGAAGTGGACGGCAAGAACTGGGACACTTTGATCCCATGCGTGCTCTTCGCCGTAAGCAAGACACCTGAGGCCTCAATGGGATATTCTCCCTTTGAGTTGCTCTATGTGAGAGAGCCCCGCGGCGTTCTCAATATGCTCCGAGAAACATGGGAGGCGAGGGACGAAGTCGTGCTTCCCATTTCCCAGACAGCGCAAAACCTAAAGCAACACATGGCCACTGTTAGGGGGATTGTGCAAAAACATTTAGGAATAGCTGGGGAAAACCAGAAGACCAACTATGATATAAAGGAAGTTTCAAGATCCTTTTCAGTAGGATGGTAGTTGGTCTTAGTGTTGTTGCCTACCACAGACAATAAGATGCGGTCAAAATGGTTTGGGCCACATAAGATCTTAGAGAAAAAAAGCCCTTATATTTACCTGGTTTCCTAACACGACAGGAGACAGAAAGCACAAATGCATCACATTAATCTCTTAAATGAATTGAGGGTAGACCCCAGTGAGAATTCCACTGTGACTATGGCCACCTTGCTCAGGGATGTCGGCCAAGAAAAGAGCCTAGTACCACCAGAACTTAACCCCATCCACCCAACAAGAAGACATCAGATACGCATTAGACATATTAGATCAATTAACTGATGTCTTTAGGGACCAACCAGAAAGGGTAAAAAATGTCTTCCATACTATAGGAACACCCCCAAGGGAAGGTAGCAAACCTTTGACCATAATCAATTCCTGAGGTTAGGAAAGAAATAATTGAACAGGAAGTAGAGAATAAGATTAAGGATGACATTATTGAGCCTTCCTAAAGCCCATGGTCTTCGCCAATAATCTTAGTTGCAAAACCTCATCAATAGTGTAGTGTTTGCCACGATTTCCTGAATCAGAATTCGATCTCAAAACTTGATAACTATCTGATTCCCCGAATAGATAATCTGATTGACAAATTGGGCAGTGCTAATTTCATCTCCACAAATGATCTTACTAAAGGCTATTGGCTAGTCCCTCTCAATCATTCAATTAGGGAGAAAAGTGTTTTCTCAACCCCTCAGGGGTTATTTAAATTCAAAGTGTTACCCTTTGGGTTACATGGTGCCCCGGACTCTTTCCAATGCCTAATGGACTGAGTTTTGTGACCCTTCTCACATTTCAGTGGGGCATACCTTGACCATATCGTGATTTATAGTGAGACCTGGGCGGATCATGTTTTTCATCTATACGACATCGTCAGGGCATTAAGAAAGGCAGGACTGACTGCAAACCCAAAGATAATGTCATCTAGCCCAATCGGCAGTCAAGCACCTGGGATTCTTTGTGGGCAATTGGTTAATTCAGCCACAAATTGAAAAGGTCAAGGTGGTAAAATGTACTCCTACACCCTGAACCAAGGGAGAGCTCACGGCTTTTTTAGGGTTTACGAGATATTATTGTAGATTTATCCCCAAGTCTGAATCTAAGTATTTCTTCCCTACACTGCCAAAGCTGAATCTAGGTGTTTTATAACACTATTATAACACTGTGTACATTGCCTGCAGCACCCCTGGACGGTCAGTTAGATGAGTTGTGAGTTGTCTGTGTACTGCACATGGCTGTTTTCTGGGAGTGGAAAATGTGTTGCACTTAGATGGATTTTTGTGGGCAGGAAATGAGTTGCACTTAGATGGATTGTTGGGGGTAGGAAATGAGTAGCACTTGAATGGATTTTACGAGTAGGAAATGAGTTGCACTTGAATGGATTTTGGCGGTAGGAAATGAGTTGCACTTGAATGGATTTTGGCGGTAGGAAATGAGTTGCACTTGAATGGATTTTGGGGGTAGGAAATGAGTTGCACTTGAATGGATTTTGGCGGTAGGAAATGAGTTGCACTTGAATGGATTTTTGTGGGTAGGAAGTGAGTTGCACTTAAATGGATTTTTGGGAGTAGGAAATGAGTTGCGCAAAGATGGATTGTTGGGGGGTACTTGCCTAACCAAATGCTTAAGTTAGCCATTGTAACGCACAGTGGCTATGTGCAGTGAGCCTTGATATTGCAGGTAATAGACTCCTTTGGTTAGCGTTTGTAGAACTTGGAAAATATGTAGGAAGTCTATAAAGGTAACCTGTCTATTGTGCCTAGAGAATCCCATTATCCTAGTTTCTATGGTAGCCTGTCTGTGCCTCCTAGAAGATGTTCTAGGACAGCCAGTCTATTGCACCTGGTAGACTTGAGGATAGCTGGTCCATAGTGCCTAGAAAAGTCTATGAAGGTAGCACGTTTTTTCTTCCCACAGAAGATCGGATAACACAGCAACATCAATGATAAGCTCCATTTGATCTTAAGGTATGCATAAATACACCACTTCGGTGGACATCTGCATAGGCACGGCTATCAATCCATGCACTCTAGAATGCAGCGTTGACTATGACAAATTCACTCTAGCTGGTCACATAACCGCTTTGCACTGAAACACCAGACTTGCCTCAACACCTCTACCATTAGAATATAGCAAAAACCTATGACAAATTTCAGACTAGCTGGGTACATATCGAGTCTCCTGCACTAGCACTCTGTTGTGACCTCCCTCAGCACCCGTCCAAAAGCCTGACCTGTGGGTTGCTGACTGGAGCCTAGCCAGCCCTCCTAAGTCCTAATCTTGGCCAAATGCACACACGCATCTTAGGCCTCCTCTGAGAACTTTCCCATACCTGGACTTCAGTCCCCAAGGGCGTTCCTATCACAAAGCGCTTTGTGGCCATACAAATGGAAAAAGGCGCTATATAAATGACTACCACAATACAATATTACAACAATACAATAATCAGGATCAAGGTAGCTTTAATGGCTTGAAGAACATCCTATGTAGTGAGCCAGTACTTAAAGTTCCAAACTTCAATCAGAAATGTATATTACAGACCAGTGCATCCAAGATTGGTCTTGGAGCTATATTATCACAAGAACATGATGGCATAGAGCATGCATAAGCCAAAAGCTTTTTCCAACATAGCAGAACTAGGCCGCGGTAGAATTGGAAACCTTGGAGCAGTAACCCATCTCAAATATCTCACTGGGCGAAAGTTCAGATTGGCTACAGACCACTCCACACTCACCAGGCTAAATCTGAGAAAAGACTCCAATGCTCGAATCGTGTGATGGTTTCTATACCTTCAAACCTTCTGCTTACAGCGGAACACCAGAAGGCACAAGAGCAAGGAAGTGTGGATTTTCTCCGCCGATTTCCGATCAGTGAGAAAGGGAAGGCAAAATCCTAAGGGAAAGGGTATGTGACGAATCGTGGGATTTTGTCACTTCTCCCCAGGGGGAGCCTTATCTTGTGAGGTTACTGAGGTGAGCCCGCTACACAATACCCTCCCTAGGGTAAGAGGCAAGCGGGACGTCACTGGGAGAGACCCTCCCATGCGGACAAGGACTCCCGTTCTGATGAGGAACACCCTATCCAAATCTCTTAACCAAGGCTAGTGAAACCTGCTGGAAGAAAACAGGACGAATCACTATACATGTGCTACTGTGATATTCCACCTGAGAAAAAGTACTTGTCTGGTACTGAGATGAAGAAAACCAATGGAACAATAATGAGCACCAGTCCAACACAAAAGATGGACTACAACGTTATGCAGGGGAAGCCCAACGCTGCGTCATAAGTACTGGAGGAGGAGACAACATTGACAGAGAAACCCAAGAAGTTCAAAGCTGCTGTGGCAGCAAGAGGAGAGGAAAAGAAGGTGCAAATTCCTATGAAGGGAGGAAACTTGGACACAGCAGTGCCCAAGTCGCACCAGGAAGCTGAAAAGATCCAGGGAACCGAGCGAACGAGTACAGGTCTCTGGAAAGAGACACCCACACCTGGCGTGTGAGGAGAAAACATTGGGAAGCACTTCCCAGACAGCAAAGCAGCACACAAAGCAACACCACAGAGAGTTTCAGGGAGAGAGAGAAAGAGACAACTAAGGTTGCCATCCTGACCCATGGAGAAGAGTCCAAGAGGTAAACTACCGACCCGGTGACGCAGACCCATCACCACAAAGGTAATGGGAAGAGTGGGAGACTTGGGGAGGGTAGCAAGTATAATCAATACTATGCTCATCTCAATAAGACGCAAAATAATCAGAAGAGTGGGAGTCATTGCTGGGTCCATCATACTCGTCCCAGTAAGACGAAAAGTAATCAGAAGAGTGGGAGTCATTGCTGGGTCCATCATACTCGTTCCAGTAAGACGAAAAGTAATCAGAAGAGTGGGAGTCATTGCTGGGTCCATCATACTCGTCCCAGTAAGACGCAAAGTAACCAGAAGAGTGAGAGTCAGTACTGGGTTCATCATACTCATCCCAGTAAGATGCAAAGTAACCAGAAGAGTGAGAGTCAGTATTGGGTTCATCATACTCATCCCAGTAAGATGCAAAGTAACCAGAAGAGTGAGAGTCAGTACTGGGTTCATCATACTCGTCCCAGTAAGATGCAAAGTAACCAGAAGAGCGAGAGTCAGTATTGGGTTCATCATACTCATCCCAGTAAGATGCAAAGTAACCAGAAGAGTGAGAGTCAGTACTGGGTTCATCATACTCGTCCCAGTAAGATGCAAAGTAACCAGAAGAGTGAGAGTCAGTATTGGGTTCATCATATTCATCCCAGTGAAATGGAGAATAATAAAATGAGAGAGCATTAGCACTGGGTTCATCATACGCGTCCCAGTGAAAAGCCAGGTGATAAGAAGATCGAGAACCTGTATAAGAATACGATCGCTCATAATACTTAAGGAACAAGTTGGATGTCAGATAAAGAGAGACTTTCAAGTTTATGGGATAAAGCCGGAGTGAAAGAACCTCAAGGAAAAGGAACATCTTTAAAGAGATTTTGAAAAGCAAGAGAAGAGAGACCAAGTGAAATGGAAAAAGCCCTTAGGTGAAGTAAACAAACTGATACAAGTGATAGCCATAAACTATCTAAACATTCTATATTGATGGAAACTTGCAGAGAAAGCATCCGCAGGAGAAGGGTAGGAATTGTTTTGTATGAGTAATACGGTCAGAGTAGGTAAGACTTGGACGAAGGACAGACTATTTCTTTGGACTTCACAACTGACCGACAAGCACCCCAGTTACTTCTGTTAAGCAGGGAAACCCATAGTTTAGGGAAAGTGAGGCTGTTTTCATATTATTTAAATAAAAACTAGTAAAAAAAGGTACATCTCCTGCGCTTTTACAGAGCGGCTCAGTTTTGCACTCACGTACACCGGTATCACTACATTATATCCCCAACAAAATATCGCCGTAGATATGGCCGTTTGGTTCACCATAGGCGATATTGTTGGGGATATTATGTGGGAGTGGGGGTATCCCCCGCACATTAAGAAATGATGATGGGGTTGCGGGGGTGTCCCCCGCATGGTCCATTTGTGAATTTCGCTGCAAAAATATGGCGATATTTTCGCATTACGATATTTCCGTGGCGGAATTAACACATGGAACCCGTACAATAGTGTGTATCGTCTCTGGCTCCTGCATGGATTAGAGCCAGTTGTGTTGGAGAAGGAAACACTGAGTAGGTTTTCTTTGTGTTGCACACACATCGCATCATGAGCAGCTGGGCATGTGGCGATGAGAACTCAGCAGGATTAATAAACGGACTGAGCTGTTGGCTGGTCTCAGTGCACACCCGTCAGCCATTTTCTAAACGGAAGTATATGAGTTTAAATGTGATGCAAGAAAAGCGCTGACATGATTACATTCAGGTTCTAGGGGTGCTTCCCGACAAGGCTTGTGTAGTCCTACCACGTATGTCTCTGTACAGCCTAAATGGCCGCTGCGCTGTCCAAAACCGACTGTTAAAGAAAAGGCCTGACTCGGATCTTAAATTATAGTTCCAGTGCCATTAATGTCAGTATAACCCATACAATAGCCATTAAGGATGTCCCTGGTGCTATGGTTTCCTCTATTGCAATTTGTGGTTCAAACATAACACAACTGGATCTCAAACAAGGCATGAGATTGAAAAGAAAATCCAAGATGGCCACCGTGCAAAGAAGCAAGGAAGTGTCTTCAGCAATGAAGGAACCCCTTTCTATTTCCATTCCAGCCCACAGAGGGATAGAGATAGAGCTGTAAATAATCTAACACATTCCAAAAAATCTGATTGGCTAAAAGGCACCTTATGCTTACTAACCAGGATTGCGTGCCCTTTAGTGACCTGAGGGTCAGAAGCAGATCACTAAACGCCGTAGGAAGGATTCCTATCACACAGAGGCACAGATAGTGTGGGTGAATACAGGGAACGAGTGTCATTTTATAGGATTATGACTCCCTCTTCATAGCTGCCATGTTTCCCTGTTCCCTCTGGAATCTCTGAGCCTGTCCTGTTTTTTCCACACTGAATGCTGGGCTTGTAGGCCCACCCATTCATTGGGAAAACACAACTACAAGTTCCAGCATGCAATTGGAAGAAAAAACCAGGACTGGTTCCAGGTGTCACACATGGAACTGGGAAACTTGTCTGGGAGGCCTCTTGTGGTAGATGGCCAGTGCAGGGATGCTGGAGTAGACAAACCCAGCAATGGGGGCGGGATATGGAGAGGAATTTCCTCTCCTACATGTTATGTTATGTTGATTTATACCGTGGACCACTCCCATTTGCATGGCCTCCAGGCGCTTACGTGGCTCTGTAAGAAAAGTGGGTGGGGCTGGTTAGTGAGGGAGCGAGGGATAGGATAGAAGTTGTGCTCATCTGTTGATGCGAGCAGAACCAGGAGGAACTGGCGTCTGTGCGTGTGAGCTTTCTCTGTGTGTTTTGTTATGTGCACTGGACTTGTGTCCGTAAAGGGGGCGCGTTGCGTGCTTTGAGAGTTTTGAGTGGAAGTTGTGCGTCTGCACCAGAGAAGAAATTGCAACTGTCAACAAAAAAATGGGGCTGGCTCTTTGCCACTAAATTCTTTCTCCTGGACTCTAGGCGAGGCGACGGTCTTATGATCCTTCCGGGGGAAAGCCCTGTATCAGACCTCTCTTGCCTTAGGGGTCAATGCTGGGCTGATGCTGGTAGAGTCCATAACCGGGTTCTTTCGGGTGGGATTTTCTCCCCTTACTAACTCGGTTTGCAAGACTATGCCATTGGCCCCGTGGCTCCCAGCAGGTACCGGGCTAGGGCCACCAGCTGGTTTTATTCTCAATGCTTCATGAAAGTTTGACCCCTTACCCATATCCTCAGTCAGCCCCCGAACCTAGCCTGCAAGGTGGCTCAGTGCCGGAAGTAGCCTCAGCGGAACTTCCGGCCCAGGGCTTGCAATGCCCGGCTTCCGGCCATGAATATGTTCTTGTTACTTTATAATGTTTGCTGCAGAGTGGGCCAGATACATTCTACAGGAGTCAATGTGAGTGCTCATCGAGGTCTAATTTGCATAAGTACAATAGTCTAATGCCATTCACCAAGGAGCAGCTGGCGATTACTTTAATGTTTTGAAATGTAGAGTGTGCACAATGAACTACTTTACATAAGAGTGGCAATGCATAATATGAATCCGCCGTGCATTGAATTCACTCCTGGCATTTCCTGGCATAACCAGCAAGCTCTGTATTAGAGAACACTCCGGATACAGGACTTATAGGGTTAACAGTACTTAAGCAAATACACAGAGGAGGGGGCATTACCAGGGCCATTGTGAGAGGCCAGAATGAAGCAAGCACCTTAGGGAAGCCCCTGGGCTATTACCAGCTCGTAATGCCCCCCCTTCAGTGAGGTATATAGCTATTAGACCCCCCCCCCCCCCCGCAGCAGTTCTTGAGCTTGGGCTCTTAGGTGTTGCTTGCAACACGTATAAACAAACAAACTATTGCATTGGAGTACAGATAGGGAGGAATGGCACATGAGGAGGGACACAGGGTCTGTGGGTGTTGTTTGGATATGTACCCACCCATTGCCTCCCCATGGCCATGCTATTCCCTAGGACCATTCCCACCCATCCATGCCTCGTCCCACCCAAAACACCTCCTAATGGGAACCCTTTGAGCTTGCTTTAAGCCTTACCATCAGGCTTAAACGTACTTTGCAGTAAAGCCCCCATTCCCAGCCATCTGATTGTCTGGCTCCTCTCCCCAGGTGCTAGTGGGAAGTAAAGTGAGTGTGTTGCCCCTGTGTGTACTGTACGGATCTGGGTTGGTTGACCAAAGTGTAATTATTTGCGTCGGAATTGACCGTAGTCAATTTCGCCACAAATGTTATTTGCACTTCAGCCAAACAACCCAAAATGTGCCTTTCACCACCCCCCAAACCCCTCCACCCCTTCCCCTAGTTACCTGCTTGGTCGCCGCTGCTTACCCTGCAACCCTGCTGCGTCAGATCCGTCCCTCTAACGTGGGTTGGATCAGATGCCGCAGGGTCCCTTTTTCTTTTATTTATTTATTTATTTTGGGGTCATCCACCTCCAATTTTGAGGAAGCCAGGGACACCCCCTGAACTCCCAAGCCCAAAAATACTGAACTTGGGGAGCGGGGGACACCACCGCAGCCCGCATTCCACATGTTTGGTATTTTAAAAATCGATCAAATGGTACTGGCTGAAATCGGTCAAATTTTCTTCGTGAAGGTTTCTTCATTTGGGCCAGTTGAGGTGCAACCTCGCTATAAAGAAAGTGGAGGTGCCACATGCTTACCACAACACAACCCCCCACCCACCTTTCAGGACCCTTGTGCCCCCCCTTGTTCCTGCGGTTTAATGTGTGAGAGTTTAGTCCGCACAGGTCTACCACAGGTAAGCACCACCACAATAGTGCCTCGAATGACGCACAGTGGCAGCTGGAAGTTCACCAAGGGGAGGACGCCATTTTGTAGCGTTTCCATTTGCTGCAGTGCCTTGGTTTTCCTGCATGCGTGGCTGTGGAGATGGCGGGCTTAACCACCTGTGTGCACAGCAGTTTACTAAGAGCTCCCCCATCCCTGCTCACAGCCCAGGCACGAGATGGAGCTCAACCTTGGAGCTCAACCTTGACCTCCAGTGTAAACAACACTGTATGCAGAGTTCCATGCATTCCTTCTCACAATCCAGGGAGGAGGAACTCAACCTTCACCTCCGGTGTAAACAGCACTGTATCCAGAGCGGCATGCATTCCTTCTCACATCCCAGGGAGGAGGAACTAAACCTTGACCTCCATCCTAAACAGCACTGTATCCAGAGGTCCATGCATTCCTTCTCACAGCCCAGGGAGGAGGAACTCAACCTTCACCCCCGGTGTAAACAGCACTGTATCCAGAGCTGGATGCATTCCTTCTCACAGCCCAGGGAGGAGGAACTCAACCTTGAACTCCAGTGTAAACAAAACTGTATCCAGAGGTCCATGCATTCCTTCTCACAGCCCAGGGAGGAGGAACTCAACCTTGAACTCCAGTGTAAACAACACTGTATCCAGAGGTCCATGCATTCCTTCTCACAGCCCAGGGAGGAGGAACTCAACCTTGACCTCCAGCGAACACATCAGTGATCCAGAGCTCCTTGCATTCCTTCTCAAAGGCCAAGGTGGAGAAGGAGCTCGCCCTTCTCCTCGAGTAACACAGCACTATATCTAGAGCTCCTTGTGTTGTTGCTCACAGCCGAGGGAGGAGCAGAGCCTTGAGCTCCGGCTTGCACAGCAATGTATCCAGAGCTCACTGCATTCCTGCTCACAGCCCAGGGAGGAGGAACTCAGCCTTTACCTCCAATGTAAACAGCACTGTATCCAGAGCTCCCTGCATTCCTGCTCACAACGCAGGTGGCAGAAGGAACTCAACCTCGACCTCCAGTATGAACATCACCTTATCTAGAGCCCCATGCATTCCTTCTCACAGCCCAGGGAGGAGGAACTCAACCTTGACCTCCAGTGTAAACAGCGGAGGAACTCAACCTTGAACTCCAGTGTAAACAACACAGTATCCAGAGGTCCATGCATTCCTTCTCACAGCCCAGGGAGGAGGAACTCAACCTTGAACTCCAGTGTAAACAACACTGTATCCAGAGGTCCATGCATTCCTTCTCACAACCCAGGGAGGAGGAACTCAACCTTCACCTTCAGTGTAAACAGCATTGTATCCAGAGGTCCATGCATTCCTTCACACAGCCCAGGGAGGAGGAACTCGACCTTGAACTCCAGTGTAAACAACACTGTACCCAGAGGTCCATGCATTCCTTCTCACAGCCCAGGGAGGAGGAACTCAACCTTGAACTCCAGTGTAAACAACACTGTATCCAGAGGTCCATGCATTCCTTCTCACAGCCCATGGAGGAGGAACTCAACCTTGAACTCCAGTGTAAACAAAACTGTATCCAGAGCTCCTTGCATTCCTTCTCAAAGGCCAAGGTGGAGAAGGAGCTCGCCCTTCTCCTCGAGTAACAGAGCACTATATCTAGAGCTCCTTGTGTTGTTGCTCACAGCCGAGGGTGGTGCAGACCCTTGAGCTCTGGCCTGCACAGCAATGTATCCAGAGCTCACTGCATTCCTGCTCACAGCCCAGGGAGGAGGAACTCAGCCTTGACCTCCAATGTAAACAGCACTGTATCCAGAGCTTCCTGCATTCCTGCTCACAACGCAGGTGGCAGGAGGAACTCAACCTCGACCTCCAGTATAAACATCTCCTTATCTAGAGCCCCATGCATTCCTTCTCACATCCCAGGGAGGAAGAACTCAACCTTGACCTCCAGTGTAAACAGCACTATTTTCAGAGCTCCCTGCATTCCTTCTAAAAGGCCATGATGGAGAAGGAGCTCGCCCTTCACCTCGAGTAACACAGCACTATATCTAGAGCCCTGTGTGTTCTTGCTCACAGCCAAGGGAGTAGCCTTGAGCTCCAATCTGCACAGCACGGTATCCAGAGCGCACTATATTCCTGCTCACAGCCCAGGCAGGCAAATTAGCTCAATTTTGATCTGCACTGAACACAGCACTATATTCAGTGTTTTCTGTGTTGCTTCTCACAGCCCAGAAAGGAGAAAGGGCTCAGTTCTGACCTGCAGTGCACACAGCACTGTACCCAGATGTCATGATGCCCGCTCCCGGGGAGCCAGTTCAAGCCCTGCGTCCCCGAAAGCGGACATCTAGTCCCCAAGGAAAGACCCAGCAACCCCATATAGGGGCCCTTTGGACAGTGTCCTGCCGCCTATGGCGCCAGGCTCATAAAAGACATCAGTCCTGGCGCCATAGGCGCCAGGCTCATTATGGGAGTGCTTGGATGCACTTACCTGATGCAGACCATGCTGCAGGATCCCGGCCTCCTTGAGGCCTGAAAGGAACTACTTTACCTGTGGGACTAATTTACCATCCGGGCGTGGTCGGGGAAGGATACATACCTGATTGGAGGAAGGATACATACCTGGAACTTCTTCCAAGGCTATTTAAACCCCACCCGAACAGCCACACGTGCTTCGCGTTGTTCTGCATCTAGCAGCTGGACGCTCACCGTGTCTGCTCCTGCATCCTGACTTCTGCCACGCCTGCCAGCATCCTGGATCACCTGCAAAGGAAGAGAAGAAGAGAACAGAAGAAGGAAAAGTCCTTACCTGCTAAATCCGCATCCCGGAGACATCTCGCCGACAATCCTGAAAAGGAAGAGTTTTATTTAAAAGCTCATCGCGTCGATCGCTGCAGCGCCGCATTCCACTCACCTTTACTGGGCGCCTCCATGTTCAGCAGCGATCATCCGGATTCGCTGTCACGCCCCAGCGCCTAGGGAGAAAAAGACCAGAACAAAAGGTGAGAGAGAGAAGGGAATAAGGAAAGCTAAATCTCCATGTTAAGACTTACCTGTTGATTCATTCCCTTTTCATTTCGGGTCCGCGCCGCATCCTGGCATTTCCGGACCCCAACCCCTGAGGGGAAAAAGAGACATCAGCGATAATAAGCGAATTAAAAGACATTACCAAAAAACGCTCATTAAAGACTTACCTGATTTCTACAAGGATTTCACCTCTCATCTCGGGTCGGTGCCTGTTCCCCGGCATTCCGTACCCCAGCCCCTATTGGGAAAAAGACACTATCATTAGTACATTAATGCATGGACACAAGGGGAACCTCTTATCAAAAAAACTTACCTGGAAGCCAAGCAAGTTTGGTTCTCACCAATCCGAAAATCCAGTGAAGTAACTGGATACCAACGCGCCCCTGCATCAGAAGCAGGATGGAGAGCTCGTCCTTCCAGACCCTAAGGTGAGACGCTACTGGGAATCACAGAAGGGTTTCGAGGAGGGTGAGAGGGGAAAGTGGGAGGCCGATTGCATTACCCCGCAGACAGTTAATCCCCTATTTTCGCCTACAGAAGGATACTTCTGCGAGCCAGACAAGCCAGATTTGGGGGCCTGGTCCAGTCCGTCTTCCGAACCCTGCGCATCACCTTAGAAGAGGTCACAGCAGCGCGAACCCGGCCAGCGCCTCCGTGGGAGTCAGGTGAGCGTTACAGAACGCGAAGCCTTCCTACAAATTCCCACCTGGGGGAATTACGGGCCGAAGTACATGCCGCTCGTCAAGAGACTAATGCCCTCAAGAGGGAATTAATAATATCAAAGGAAAGAACTGATGACCTGGCCAGACAGCTTTTGCAAGGTCAAGCTGGGCAAACTCCTCTACCCGGTTCCGGAGGGAACCCTGCTCCTGTGGTTTCCAGTAACCCTGTGCAGATTAATCTACCCAGAAACATGCCGCTGGCCCCACCCGAATGCTTTGCTGGGGACCCCAAACGATGCGCCGTATTCATGAGTCAGTGTCGTTTGCACTTCCTATACAGACCTGGGGCCTTCCCTAATGATCAGACCAAGGTAGCCTTTGTTTTGTCATATCTCAGCGGCTGCGCTGCCGATTGGTCAGTCCCACTGGTTACTCAAGATGACCCGATTCTCCGTGATTTTCAAGGGTTTCAAGCAAACATGGAAAGGTTATTTGCTCGACACTCTCAGGGGCAGGCTCTGGATGACGAACTTCTATCCCTGCGACAGGGCAATCAGGACCTCCTATCCTATATTGCAACCTTTAATAGACTAATTGTGGAAACGGGATGGCCAGAGGATAAAAGAGTCACGTTGTTTTATCGAGGCCTACGCGGAGAACTTAAAGATGTCTTGGCCCAAGTTGTAAATCCGCCCCAAGAATGCACAGAGTATATAGACTTAGTGGTCCAATTGGATCGCAGACGTCAAAACAGAAAAGCAGATCGGTCCAGGTTTGAGACCCGGGTGTTGGTCAAGACCCATGCTAATCCCAAGGGAGTTGATGTCTCTGAGCCTATGCAAATTGGAGGGGTTAAAGGACCCTTAACTCAAAAGGAACGTGAAAGGAGGTGGCAGTTAAAATTATGTCTTTATTGTGGGAATTCTGGACACTTTCTACGAGATTGCCTGGCAAAACCGCCCCGAAAGGCAGTAGGAGCCGCTGATAAAAACCATGAAGACTCTGTTTCGGGAAACGACTCTGCCCGACAAGCGTAGGGGTCCGCTTGCCGAGCTTGAAAACTAACTCTCAGACCTCGCATTTCATTGTGCCAATGGTTCTCGTAGATCCAGAACAGCCTAAGCGGTTGCATGCAATAAAGGCATAGATCGATAGTGCGGCTATTGGAAACTATGTGGATCGTGAATTGGTCTCTAGGATTAACCTCCCTCTCCGTCCTAAAACCAGCAAAGATGTCATCACCACAGTCGATGGAACTGAAATTGCCCCTGGACCGGTAACACATTCCACTACTGAGGTGACTCTTATTGGTCCCGACGGCCATCGGGAGGGTGTTGTGTTTGATGTAATCAAGGCTCCACAGTTTCAGGTTATTCTTGGAATCCCTTGGTTAGAGACACATAATCCTCGAATTGATTGGCGAGCTAAGAGAATAACCTTCCCGTATTGTACACAAACCTGCTACCCAGAAAACCTGAAGATTAATCTAGCATCTGTAACCTCTGCCTCCATGCAACTACCTCCGGAATACCAAGACTTTCAGGACGTCTTCCAAAAGGAACAGGCCAACACGTTACCTCCTCACAGATCGTACGATTGCCAAATCGATCTGGTACCCGGTGCACAACCCCCTTGTAGCAGGATTTATGCCCTTACCGAACCTGAGAACCTGCATTTGAGACAATATTTGGATCAATACCTAGCTAATGGTTTTATTCGCCCGTCAAAGTCCCCGGCATCCTCGGCGTTGTTCTTCGTGCCCAAAAAAGAAGGCGACCTTAGAACTTGTATCGATTACCGAGCATTGAACCAGATAACGGTTAAAAACCGTTATCCTCTGCCTCTGATCCCTGAACTCCTTGACCAGGGGAAGGACGCTTGCATATACACCAAGTTAGATCTCCGGGGGGCTTATCATCTGGTACGAGCTAAAGAAGGCGACGAATGGAAACCTGCCTTCCGTACTAAATACGGATTATTCGAGTACCAGGTGATGCCTTTCGGATTGTGTAATGCGCCGGCTGCCTTCCAATACTTCATGAATGATGTCCTTCGGGAACTCATCGATGTTTGTGTTGTCGTATATATCGATGACATTCTGGTGTACTCCTCTTCGGAATCTGATCACAGAAAACACGTCAGGGCAGTACTTGAAAAACTGCGCCAACACAAACTATTTGCTAAATTGGAGAAATGTGTTTTCCATACCACAGAAGTCGAGTTTCTAGGTTTCATCCTGACACCCAAAGGAGTCCGAATGGACTCAAGAAAAGTGGATGCCATCCTCAAATGGCCATCACCTAGCTCTGTAAAAGGGGTTCAAAGTATGCTCGGCTTTGCCAATTTCTATCGCAGGTTTATCCCGGAATTTTCATGCGTGGTACAACCCATTACTACACTCTTGAGGAAAAATAAACGTTTTGAATGGTCTGAGGAAGCCGAGCAGGCCTTTCAGGATTTAAAAGCTAAGTTTACCTCTGCACCTATATTGAAACACCCGCGTCCAGATCTCCCTTATGTCGTCGAGACTGACGCATCCAGCCTAGCCATGGGAGCTGTCCTGTCCCAAAGAGATCCCGAAACCAACCAACTGCATCCCGTAGCATTTTGGTCCAGAAAATTCTCGGCACCCGAGGTTAATTATGCAATCACTGACAAAGAACTGTTAGCCATTAAGTCTGCTTTTAAAGCCTGGCGGCATTATCTGCATGGCGCTCGACATACCATCACAGTGATCACTGATCACCGGTATTTACAGTATTTGAAAACCACCAAGGCTCGGTCATCACGGCAGCTCCGCTTTGTTTTTCGCTGAATTTGATTTCGTGATTACCTAGCGACCTGGCTGCAAGAATGGCAAAGCAGACGCCTTATCCCGAATTGGAATGGGAGAATCTGATACAAACTCAGAACCAGTACCAATAATTCCCGAACAGAGGATTCTAGGCATGACTTCGTTACAGACGCTAGAAGACATTCAAGCCAGAGTGAAACAACTCCTGGACCCTACAACCTTACAGGATTGGATACAAAAGGGATCAGACTTTACCATAGATAATGGTTTACCTTATTTCCGAGGACGCTTATTCCTGCCACATAAGGAATTACACGAACTAGTTATTTCGGGTTATCATGATACATTAATAGAGGGACACCCCGGTATTGCCAAGACAGAGGAAAAGGTGAAACGACAATTTTGGTGGCCCTCTTGGCAAAAAGATGTTAAATCTTTTGTGATGTCCTGTGGTGTTTGCGCCCAAAATAAAAGTCAAAAGAAAAGACCATCCGGTCTCCTTCAACCTCTAGACATACCGCCAGCACCCTGGCACACCCTATCAATGGATTTTATTATGGACCTGCCTCCTTGTTCGGGGTACAATACTATTCTGGTAATTGTGGATTTGTTTTCCAAAATGGCCCACTTTATTCCTTTGAAAGGTTTACCTTCAGCTTCTGTCCTAGCCAAAGAATTCCTCAAAAATATTGTTCGGCTACATGGATTCCCATCTATACTAATCTCTGACCGGGGAAGCCAATTCATTTCCCACTTCTGGCGCAAATGTTGTCAAATGGTGCAGATCGACGTAAGATTATCGACCAGTCACCACCCTCAGACCGATGGTCAGACCGAGAGGACAAATCAGACCCTTGAGCAGTACTTACGGTGTATGTTACAGCAATCTGAAAGCAACTGGAAAGACATTCTTTGGATAGCCGAATACGCATATAATAATTCGGTACACTCTGGAACTGGCCACAGTCCTTTCTATACTTTGTTTGGGCATCACCCTCGAACCTCAAACCTTGACTCACCTCAGAACCTCGGAATGCCTGCAGCAGAACATCTGCATTCTACAATTACCCAAGCCTTCAAAGAGGCAACTACGCATTTACAACAAGCCAAGAGAAAATACAAGGAGAATGCTGATCTACATCGGAGTGAAGCACCTCAGTATCAGATTGGGGATCAAGTGTGGTTAGCTACCAGACATTTACCACTCAAAGGGCCTCGAACCTTTAACCCAAAATATCTGGGACCTTATTCTATTACGGCAATAATTAACCCAGTGGCTGTTAAACTTGATTTACCAGCTAGTATGCGAATTCACCCTGTTTTTCATGTGTCACTTCTGAAACGAGTGGTACCCGGAACCCGACTACTCAAACCTCCAGAACCTATTCTAATAGATGGGGAGCCCGAATTCGAAGTGAAGAACATTTTAGACTCAAAAATGTTTAGGTCAAAACTGTTCTACCTAATTGATTGGAAGGGGTACGGACCTCAGGAGAGGTCGTGGGAACCCAGCGACCATGTGCATGCACCTCGATTAGTCAGGAAATTCCACCGACTCTTCCCAGACAAACCAAAACCCCCGGAGGGAACAACCTTGGGAGGGGCCTTGGGGGGGAGTGCTGTCATGATGCCCGCTCCCGGGGAGCCGGTTCAAGCCCTGCGTCCCTGAAAGCGGACATCCAGTCCCCAAGGAAAGACCCAGCAACCCCATATAGGGGCCCTTTGGACAGTGTCCTGGCGCCTATGGCGCCAGGCTCATAAAAGACATCAGTCCTGGCGCCATAGGCGCCAGGCTCATTATGGGAGTGCTTGGGTGCACTTACCTGATGCAGACCATGCTGCAGGATCCCGGCCTCCTTGAGGCCTGAAAGGAACTACTTTACCTGTGGGACTAATTTACCATCCGGGCGTGGTCGGGGAAGGATACATACCTGATTGGAGGAAGGATACATACCTGGAACTTCTTCCAAGGCTATTTAAACCCCACCCGAACAGCCACACGTGCTTCGCGTTGTTCTGCATCTAGCAGCTGGACGCTCACCGTGTCTGCTCCTGCATCCTGACTTCTGCCACGCCTGCCAGCATCCTGGATCACCTGCAAAGGAAGAGAAGAAGAGAACAGAAGAAGGAAAAGTCATTACCTGCTAAATCCTCATCCCGGAGACATCTCGCCGACAATCCTGAAAAGGAAGACTTTTATTTAAAAGCTCATCGCGTCGATCGCTGCAGCGCCGCATTCCACTCACCTTTACAGGGTGCCTCCATGTTCAGCAGCGATCATCCGGATTCGCAGTCACGCCCCAGCGCCTAGGGAGAAAAAGGCAAGAACAAAAGGTGAGAGAGAGAAGGGAATAAGGAGAGCTAAATCTCCATGTTAAGACTTACCTGTTGATTCATTCCCTCTTCATTTCGGGTCCGCGCCGCATCCTGGCATTTCCGGACCCCGGCCCCTAAGGGAAAAAAGGACATCAGCGTTAATGAGCGAATTAAAAGACATTACCAAAAAACGCTCATTAAAGACTTACCTGATTTCTACAAGGATTTCACCTCTCATCTCGGGTCGGTGCCTGTTCCCCGGCATTCCGTACCCCGGCCCCTATGGGGAAAAAGACACTATCATTAGTACATTAATGCATGGACACAAGGGGAACCTCTTATCAAAAAAACTTACCTGGAAGCCAAGCAAGTTTGGTTCTCACCAATCCGAAAATCCAGTGAAGTAACTGGATACCAACGCGCCCCTGCATCAGAAGCAGGATGGAGAGCTCGTCCTTCCAGACCCTAAGGTGAGACGCTACTGGGAATCACAGAAGTGTTTCGAGGAGGGTGAGAGGGGAAAGTGGGAGGCCGATTGCATTACCCCGCAGACAGTTAATCCCCTATTTTCGCCTACAGAAGGATACTTCTGCGAGCCAGACAAGCCAGATTTGGGGGCCCGGTCCAGTCCGTCTTCCGAACACTGCGCATCACCTTAGAAGAGGTCACAGCAGCGCGAACCCGGCCAGTGCCTCCGTGGGAGTCAGGTGAGCGTTACACCAGAGCGTGCTCCATTCATGCTCTAGTTCAGGGTTGTCTAACACCAGGCCTCGAGGGCCGGAATCTTGATGGGTTTTCAGGATATCCCTCCTCAATATTCACGAGGAAAAATGTCCATACATTTAGAATCATTGTATGCAAATGTATCTCATTAATATTAATGAGGGGTATCCTGAAAACCTGACATGGATCCGGCCCTCGGGGCCTGGAGTTGGACAACCCTACGTCTAGTCTAGGAAGGAGAACGAAACAGCCCTGACCTCCAGTATAAACAACTGTACCCAGCACACAGCTCCCTGCTTTCCTGCTCACATTCGAAGTAGAAGAACCCAGCCTGGACTGAAAGTCTGTACAACTGTGCCCAGAGCACCCTGCGTTCCATTGTACATCCCAAAAACCCAAGGACGAGAAGGGGCTCAGTCCCGATAGTGCACGCAGTACTATATCCGGACCTTAGCATGCAATTCTGCTTGCAGTCAAAACAGCCCTGACTCGCCCCTGCCACACAATGCTCTCTCTTGCCCATATCACTTACCCAGGACACCCCAACTGAGGACCACTCACGTACACTTGCCCGCTATCCAACATCAACACTCTTAACCCGGACAGCTCAGGGGAAGAGGAGGAGGACGCACTCACTCGTGACACACCCCTGACGCGCAGCGAGTTGACAAGCATGTAACCCTCCCCCCTCCACAGGAAGCCACCACCCCCAAAACATCCCATTACGCAAAGCACAGGGGGTGAAGGAGGAATGCCCACCCCCAGAAGCTGGTGTTAGCTCATTAGCCAGGTCTTTAAGGATTCTGTGATGGTCAGGTGCTTGCCTATTGGTTGAGAGGACGGAAGGGGATTCACTATAGTGTTCCTCATTGGGCAGCGCTGCTGGATCGGAGCATTCTCATTGGTCAGTAGTGAATGAACCTCCTAGTGGGGGATTCTGGGCCCCTGCCAAGTTGCACAGCTCCATGAGTGACACCTCGAGCCAGTCCTGGTTTTGGCTGTTTTCACAATGCACAGACTTTGGCAATGAATGCTCTATTTGATCGACAGTGATTACGAATAAGTGGCAATGACCAGCAATATTAGTCGCAGCAATAATAAGCAAAATACCAATCCGAATTCTCACCAATGACCAGATCAATGGAATTGGGCAAGCAGTGTGTGCATAGCAGAGTAGCAGAATAACAAGGCACAATGAGGCAGAGGGGCCAGGGAGTGACAGCGGGTAACCAGTGCACGGGGCGGGGCGATGGCGGGGTGATCGAGTGAGTAGTAGTAGTTATTTGTATAGCACCTTTATCCCATTAATATGGCATCAGTGCACTTGTGGTGGGAACGCCCTCTGGGGACCGAGGTCCAAGGTGTGGGAAATTGTGTGAAGGCTAGAATGTGTGTGTCCATTTGGCCGAGATAAGTAGTTATGAGGCTGGCTGGGCTCCACAAAGCTGCCCATGAGGTCAGGCACATGGATGGGTGTTGAAGGGGATACTGGGGAGAGGGTTATGGGTGATAGCAAGAAAGACTCGTTAACTGCCCAGCCAGACCGAATGTTGTCATAGGTCAACGCTGAATTTTGATGGAAAAGAGGTCCAGCAAGACCAAATTGTTTTGTAGTTCTCACTGCATTCCAATGCGTGCGGGTGGGTAGCCATTCCTGTGGCCGAAGTTCAGTGAAGATGTGCGTGCATACGTACCTTGAAGCTCAGACAGAGCCTTGTCTTTTAAATAGTTGGGTGCTAATGTCATCTGCAAGCGGCTGTGTCATCTCCAGATGGAACAGAACATGCTGGCGGAATACCTCTTCTCATCCTAATAAAAGAGCCATCATCCTGAACCTTATCATTCCAATTCGAAATATCCTCTGAGTGCATTTATCATCAATCCTCATACATCTTTGCAGTCGACAGGAGAGCCCAGTTCTTATTTCATGCCCTGAGCAGGCTATCTTAATACATTTCTTGATTAATATACCGCGTACCCTCAAACTGTCAGGAGCTATATACAGGATACTTGTGTGTACCAGGCTTAGCGAAGGCAGCCAGGTGGGCTGTTGTGTGTAAGTGTGTCCCAGACGGTGTGTAGATTGAGTGTGCAGGGCAGGCCACCGCGACAATAGTCAGCAACCACATGCAAGTGCATGTAGACGTGACTTCGTGGTGTTTTGATGTGGGTGACGCAGATGCATGTGAATTATGCCGTGATGATAGAAATAAGGGCGGGGGAGAGGGTTTCAGATTGCCATGGGGACTAGCCAAGGTTTGAGGGCCGTTCTGAAGGAGAGATAGTTGTCAATTCAGGGGATGCAGACTGGAAGGGAATTCCAGAAGGAGGGGGCTTGGACAGAGAAAGACGATCCTCCCAATCTGGTGGAGTGGTGATGGGGGATAACGAGGAGAAGAGCAGAACCAGATCTGAGGCTTCTGGCGGGTTGATAGCGTGTGAACCTATCCTGGAGGAATTCTGGTAGAGTGGAGCCAGATGACCGGGGGTGACAGCGGGTAACCAGTGCAAGGGGCAGAGCAATGTAGGGTGACCCAGCAAGAGAAGCAGGGTGACCAGGGAGTGACAGCGGTTAACCAGTGCAAGGCGCACAGTGGTGCAGGGTGACCCCGCGAGTGAGGCAGGCCAGTGCAAGGACAGAGCGGTGTAGGGTGACCCTGTGAGTGAAGCAAGGCGGCCAGTAGGTAACCAGTGCATGGGGCAGAGCGATGTAGGGTGACTCAGCGAGAGAAGCAGGGTGACCAGGGACTGACAGCGGGTAACCAGTGCAAGGGGCATAGCGGTGTAGGGTGACCCAGCGAGTGAGGTGACGCAGATGCATGTGAATTATGCCGTGATGATAGAAATAAGGGCGGGGGAGAGGGTTTCAGATTGCCATGGGGACTAGCCAAGGTTTGAGGGCCGTTCTGAAGGAGAGATAGTTGTCAATGCAGGGGATGCAGACTGGAAGGGAATTCCAGAAGGAGGGGGCTTGGACAGAGAAAGACGATCCTCCCAATCTGGTGGAGTGGTGATGGGGGATAACGAGGAGAAGAGCAGAACCAGATCTGAGGCTTCTGGCGGGTTGATAGCGTGTGAACCTATCCTGGAGGAATTCTGGTAGAGTGGAGCCAGATGACCGGGTGTGACAGCGGGTAACCAGTGCAAGGGGCAGAGCAATGTAGGGTGACCCAGCAAGAGAAGCAGGGTGACCAGGGAGTGACAGCGGTTAACCAGTGCAAGGCGCACAGTGGTGCAGGGTGACCTTGCACTGGTTAACCGCGGGTAACCAGTGCAAGGGGCATAGCGGTGTAGGGTGACCCAGCGAGTGAGGCATGCCAGTGCAAGGACAGAGCGGTGTAGGGTGACCCTGTGAGTGAAGCAAGGTGGCGAGTAGGTAACCAGTGCAAGGGGCAGAGCGATGTAGGGTGACCCAGTGAGAGAAGCAGGGTGACCAGGGAGTGACAGCGGGTAACCAGTGCAAGGGGCATAGCGGTGTAGGGTGACCCAGTGAGTGAGGCAGGCCAGTGCAAGGGCAGGGCGGTGAAGGGTGACCCAGCGAGTGAGGCAGGGTGGCCAGGGAGAGACAGCGGGTAACCAGTGCAAAGGGCAGAGCGATGTAGGGTTAATATTAAGGTAATCGGGGTGATCAGCTGATGGAGCGGTGTGACCTATTCAAGGCAGGCTGCCCAGTGTATAGTGCGTGGTGATAAGGGAATGATCGACAACGCAGGAAGACTTAACAAGGCAGCGTTACCCTGTGAAGGAAGCAGGATGCTGATGAGCGAAGGAGGGTGACCAGTCATTTAAGCCGAGTGAGCAGCGAGTGTGCCAGGGTGACCAGTGAGGCATGTAAAGTGGATAGTGAGTGAGGCACAATAAGCAGTGAATGCGGCTGGGAATAGGGCATGAGCTGGGGTAGCCTGTGAAGGATGCAGTCTGGAGTAAATAAGGCCAGATTGCCAGTGAATATAGCAGTCAGCGAGGAATTGGACAGGCTGAGCAGTGGATAGCTACTCTGAGCAGGCATGAGGGAAGGCTGGGCAACAGAGCAGGCTGAGCAGCGAAAGACACAGGCTGAGGGATAGATGGGAGTACTGCGTGGGGTAGGCTGATCAATAAATGGGGTAGATTAAGCAGGGAAGCAAGCAGTGCTTATGCCAGTTAGGTCAGTGCATAAGTCAGGCTTAGTCCCACAGAGTCCTTGGTGTCTGCCGTGAACGCTGCACACTTTTCTCTTCAGCCTGTCTTGCCTGGGCTGGGAAGGGTTAACAGAGAGGTGGAGGAGGAGCTTAATCTTTGACCTGCTGCAACCCGCTGTGGGACCTGGATTGGATTGGACTGGGGGTTCCATTGCCTCTAGAGCACAGTGAGAGACACGTGCCCTGCCCCCTTTGGATCCACGATGGTTCTTGTGCTCTTGTGACTGATTGCAGCTCAACTTAAAGGAATAGTGCGCTCAAAAATATTATTGTCCCGAGGGTTCGGGCATGTGTTTTTAAGCATACGTTGATCGATCGTACAAACATTTCCTATGCACCTTACCATAGTTTTCCTCACTTTTACACATGCGAAATCAGGGAGCTGAGCGCAGCCATCTTGTGCTAATCTTATCTGTTGCCACATCGCCCTAAGGCGAACTGCTCCGGTGTCACTAAATCATATCCCGCCACCCCTGAGGCTGACATCACTAGACGCGTACCACCCATTTCACAACGCCAATGCACGTCTCGTGTCAACATTCTCTGTGCTTCAGCTAATGACGTGTCTCCATGGAAATGGCAGGACGCCTCTTTCCTCAATAAGTATAAACAGACCGCTTCTCATCAGACAATATCAGATTTGCTTTCCAATCGTTTCACTGTCTTTTTTTGTGTATCTTGTGACTCGTTTCTGCTTCGTTGCTCGTATTCCGTGCGAACAGATACTAGTACTATCATTACTATCTATTTGTATTTTGTCGCATAATGGCAACAATACAGCCCTACCAGTACGAGCCAGAGTATTCCGAGGCGGAATTACTCGAAAGAGAAAGATGCGGAAACAATGGAGCTTTGGACGACAGTTGGGAGGACGAATCACCAGATCAAAAGCCTGAGCTTAGTCGCATGGACGACGTCTCCACCTGGTGTACCCACAATCGGTGCACTGTAATGCCAACCGAGGAGGAGAACTGCTGCTGCCGAGAAAACTCTGGATGCTTGTCCTACATATTGGAAGACCAGACACGGCCGCAATGCATTACCGAGCTGCATGACTTCAGGGCAACCTGCCTCACACAGTCCGTGTTGAGGATTAGGATGGTGCTTATGCACAAACTTTGCGCAACAGTTCGCCATCGCAATCCAAGTAATGAGTAAGTGTACTCTATATGCGGTGTCACTTAGGCCACTAACATTTCATGTTTGTCTCCTATATTGTCGTAACTTTGATCTATCACTGCCAAATGAATGTAGTCTTGCAATTCTGTCTAGACCACACTACTGTGTTGTGCCTTATGGTCGTATTTAGACCACACTACTGTGTTGTGCCTTATGGTCGTATCTAGACCACACTACTGTGTTGTGCTTCATGGTCGTATTTAGACCACACTACTGTGTTGTGCCCTATGGTCGCATAGTGACCTCACTACTGTGTTGTGCCTTATGGTCGTATTTAGACCACACTATTGTGTTGTGCCTTATGGTCGTATCTAGACCACACTACTGTGTTGTGCCTTATGGTCGTATCTAGACCACACTACTGTGTTGTGCCTTATGGTCGTATCTAGACCACACTACTGTGTTGTGCCTTATGGTCGTATCTAGACCACACTACTGTGTTGTGCCTTATGGTCGTATTTAGACTACACTACTGTGTTGTGCCTTATGGTCGCATAGTGACCACACTATTGTGTTGTGCCTTATGGTCGTATTTAGACCACACTACTGTGCTGTGCCTTATGGTCGCATAGTGACCACACTACTGTGTTGTGCCTTATGGTCGTATTTAGACTACACTACTGTGTCGTGCCTTATGGTCGCATAGTGACCACACTACTGTGTCGTGCCTTATGGTCGTATTTAGACTACACTACTGTGTTGTGCCTTATGGTCATATCTAGACCACACTACTGTGTTGTGCCTTATGGTCGCATAGTGACCACACTACTGTGTTGTGCCTTATGGTCGTATTTAGACCACACTATTGAAACAAGGCGGGTGCCTATTTCATACCTGTTACACGCCAGTGCCTGCCGACGGCCAGACCCCCGGCATCACAACCCTATCAACTACCTTTATCTAGGGGCTACATAGACCATCCCAACCACGGTCACCTTAACCAGGTATTACTCAGCGTTTCCATAACATTCTCGACCCCACCATTTAGCATGTATCTACTCACCTCCATCTTGCTTGCCTACGTCATGACCAGCCTCAATACCACATTTCCGACCAAGATGGCTCCACACCTACCCAACATGCCAGCCCTACCCAGGCGTAACAACCAAGTACCTTTCTCAGATTTAAACGCCTCTCAGACACTATCTTCCAGTCACCCTCGCACCACCACAGAAAGGAACTTAGGACTTAGAGCTAGACTAGCCAAAATCCATGAACCACTTGCCCGCTCACTGTCCACTACACATAACTCTAGATCGCTGCCACCGCGACCTATTACCTCCACACAACCCAGTAACCCATTACAAACCCTTCAGAACTCCCGCAACCAGGGTACCCCTAAACTTACACAAGACAAGCGCCATACTACTACCTCAAAAAATATAGCTACCATCTCTAAAAACAAAGCTAGCCCCAATATCAAGGGAGCCTTGATCAATGCCAGGTCGCTAGTAGCTCATGCTACAGAAATTGCAGACCTAATACTCACCGAAAACCTTGACTTCCTCGCCATCACTGAGACCTGGCTACACCCAGCAGCAGGCCCTATGCTTATGTTGGCAGTCCCAGATAACTATTCTATCCTGAGACAAGACCGCCCTAACTCTAGAGGAGGTGGTGTCGCCTTTATCCACAAGTGCAGTCTTACCATGAGACTAACCACCTCGACCGACGCCCTCTCTTGCGAATCACTAGCAGTCAAAATACCACTCACTAACTCCCAAACTCTTAACATCTATCTGATCTACCGTCCGCCAGGCCCCATCGGCACCTTCGATGAAGACCTTAACTCCATCCTATCCAGCAACCTCAAAAGCTCCACTCAAGCCCTCACCTTAGGAGACTTTAACTTGGGCTACAATGACTTAGAAGACCATTCCGCTAGTACCATAGCTAATACTCTTACTGAATTAGGCTTTGTGCAAAGATGTATGACACCTACGCACACGAAAGGTAGAACACTTGACTGGGTGGCCGACCATAACTGCCTAGTGAACATCACTAATATCGCACCCCAAGCCTGGACCGACCACCACTTGGTATCATTCATGCTCTCCACCGACAGACCCCCACCCCCGCCCACCATCAAGGCCCCACCCACTCTCACTAGAAACAAGAAGAACATGACAGTAGAAAGACTTATCCCTGACCTCCTCCCCATTCTCAACTCACTTCCTGATAACTTGGACCCTGAGTCCTTAGTTGAAGAATATAACAAGATTATGGCCACCTCACTGGACCGCATCGCCCCCCTTAAACTGAGATCCAGTAAACCGAAAACGCACCTCAACAAATGGTACTCACCATCCCTCAAAAAACTAAGACAGCAAAAAAGAAACAGCGAGGCCATCTGGAAAAAATCCCCTTCAGTCTCTAATAAACTAAAACTCTCCAAACTAGCCGCACTTTACAAAAAGAAATCTACCTGGCCAAACGAGCCTCCTTTGACTCTCGTATATCCCAAGCGAAATCTAACATGAAAGAACTTTTCTCCATCCTCAAAGAAATAGAAACCCCCATAGCACCCCTTGACACGTGCACCAAAGATAAAAACTGGTGCTCAGAAATTCAAAGTGCCCTAGCCAACAAGATTGCGACTCTTCAAAGTAAAATCACTAGCAAAAGAGCATCCCTGAATGACACCCTCAACTCAATAATTCCGGACAAACCCACACCCACTGACCTAGCCCGCTTCCAATTCACCAAAGTCAACATACTGGAAGTCGAAAAAATTATCCTGTCCTTGAAACCGTCTAACTGCCAGGGAGATCTATGCCCTGCACAGCTCATTAAAGATGCTGCCCGCGACCTCTCCCCTTTCATTACAAAATTGATCAATGCCTCCTTTGCCACTGGCTCCATCCCTACTAACCTAAAACAATCCTGGGTACTACCTCTACTGAAAAAACCTACACTCGACCCAGCCACACCCACAAACTACCGACCCATAACTACTGTTCCCTTTCTACTAAAAATTCTGGACAAGGTTGCCTATGTACAAATACAGAAGCACTTGGAAGAACACAACCTCTTAGGCTCTAGACAATCTGGATTCCGTCCCCAACACGGGACTGAAACCGCCCTTATTGACTTGAAAGCGCAGATCGATTCGCTCAGAGACAACGGACAAGCCGCCCTACTCCTCCTCCTCGACCTATCTGCAGCCTTCGATCTGGTCGATCATTCCGTCCTTTGCTCACACCTCCACTCCTCGGCTCATTTCTCCAGCGAGGCCATCACCTGGATCACATCCTTCCTTAACGGCAGGACTGTGAGGGTCTTCTCTCCCACGGCGGCAGCAGACCCTATACCCATCACCTGTGGTGTTCCTCAGGGCTCTTGTGTCTCCCCCACATTATATAACATATTTACCAAGCCCCTTTTCGATGATTTGGATCATCTTGGTATCACCTACACTAACTATGCAGATGATACTCAGATCCTCCTTCCGCTTTCAGGAGATTATGGAAAGGATTTGGCCTTGTTAAATAGGGTGTACATCATCATCCAGGCATGGATGGCTACTCATGGACTATGCCTGAATGATGATAAAACAGAACTCATCATCTTAGGCACCACAATCAGTATAAAGAAACTTGGCCCGGCTTATAAATCCTTCATGATTGACGGGAACAACATCAAAGTCGGACTGGAGGTCAAAACATTGGGTTTCTATCTAGACTCCAATTTTTCCCTCAAAAGACAAGTGAGCTCCCTTGCATCCTCCACGGCTTACACGTGCAAATTAATCCGTGCAGCCAAACCTTTCCTGTCCGACACTAGCTGTCTGACACTCGTCAGAGCCCTCATACTGTCTCGCCTTGACTATTGTAACGCCCTCTACCTAGGATCCACCAAGGCCATTACCAATAAACTGCAAACCCTTCAGAACAACGCTCTCAGAGCAGCTCTGGGCATCTCCAGAAGAGAACACATTACAGGACTCAGCCAACAGAACAATTGGCTCCCCACCAGAGATAAAATTCTCTTAAAAACGGCATCCCTCACCCACAAGTCTCTCAACAACGCAGCCCCAACCTACCTGATCAACAGGTTCCACAAACTATCCTCCTCAAGACCCATCAGAACCGCATACAAAGATTGCTTATCTGTCCCCCACTACAAACGGGCCACTATAGGAGGCAACAGCTTCCCGGTAAAAGCTGCCAAGTTCTGGAACTCCCTGCCTCCAAACCTCAGAGCAGACTTGCCTTATCAGAACTTCCGTTCCAAGTTAATCTCCTGGCTGAAACTGGAGACCCACTAAAACCAGGTAGTGTCCAGCGCTACACGCACACATCGTAACCACGTGTGCCTATTGCTTATCTGTATTTTACATTACGGCCTGCTGGCCTACTGTTGATTTGTATATATTGTATATAACATTTGTGCACCTATATTTGTATTATGTATTTTCCTCGTGTAGTGTAACCAAGCTTCGAAAATTCTTGTAAAGTCTGCGCCCTGATACCCCCGGGTACGCTCGCGCATTATAAATAATAAAACAAACAAACTATACATCACTCGCAATTTGGGGAAAACATAGTGGTCAGCTTATGTTTATTTCATGTACAACCATGAAACAATATTTCTTTCTGTCCCAAATGTAATGGAATGCATAGTCGTTCAATATTGTAATGTGTCTACACTTTAAAGCCCAAGTGGATTGATCCGTGAAGTAACATTTGTACTAGACTAAGGTTTAATACACTTATCTTGTTCCTTTAAAAACAGTTTATATCTTTCTTTTCCACAGGTGGTACAGGCTGGTGGCCTATCGTGCGTTTACATGGTGGCTTCATGGGAGGCTTGGACACCGCGTTCAGCGAGTAATACCCGCCTGTGTCGTTGGTGCCATTAGAGACACATTCCCCAGTGCCAGCGGTCAGTACAGGGGATTTTCCCACACCGTGCTGCAACCCGAAGTATATAATGTGTAGTACATTTGTGCCATCAACATCAGCAACAAAATAAAATAGAACTGAACTTTTATAAATAGTTGTTCCAATTTTTCAGTGAATCAAGTGTGTCTCCATTCAGCGCTGTTCCGGCCCTTTTCTGCATGCCTCATGCCCCTCCATCCCCCACTCCAGATTCAATGACTGTTAGCACCTGTGGCCATGCCCTCCCAAGGGGGCTGGCAGGGGTGGGAACAGCAAAGGTGCCAAACTCCATGTACACTTCAAAGGTATCTTACGTGCAGGGGCCATTGTTCACATGGCCTAGCGAGACCCGGTGTCTCCATGCAGGCTACCCTGAAGCAGGCCGTGCCCCTACAATCCACATTAGTGTGTCTCTCGTTTCAGCAGTGTTACGGGCCTTGTCTGCATGCCTCATGCCCCTCCATCCCCCCTCCAGAATCAACGGCAGTTCGCACCAGTGGATGTGCGCTGCCAAGGGGGCTGACAGGGGTGGGAACGGCCAAGGTGCCAAACACCATGTGCACTTCAAAGGTATCTTCCGCGCAGGGGCCATTGTTCACATGGCCTCCCCAGACCCAGTGTCTCCAGGCAGGCTCCCCTGAAGCAGGCCGCGCCCCTGCTATCCACATAAGGCCACGCCATATACATGTCACTCATTCACATACACACCCACTTTTCTAATTCTTTATAAACCCCTTGATATTTACCAGGAGAACATCTGTGAGCATTGCAAGTCAACTCGTGAAAGTGCTACCTGTGAACATCTGTGACCACTGAAAGTCAGCTCATCATTGTGCTACCTGTGAACATCTCTGAGCACTGGAAGTCAACTCGTGATCGTGCTACCTGTTCTCCTGCTACTAACTATCCTGCTTGCTTAATCTAACTGTTTGTTGATCAAGGTAAGGGCAGGTCACCTAATCATATCTTCTTGATCTCTAAATTTCTCTTGAGTTTAATTTGTTCTATTCTCGATATATAGCAATTGTCATCAGTGTCAATTGGGATAGAATTGCATCTTTCGCGGACCGTGTCTAGAAGCATGTTTCCTTTTGATGCATGATAGTATATTGAAGGGTTGAGTAACATGTTACGATTTGCGTCACATCAATCAATTGTGTATGAAAGTTATCCTAGGATACAGTCGGCTACGCTACACAGGTTTTGCTTCTGTGACCAAAACATACATTGCATAGAAAAATGTATGATATAATTTCATCCTTCTCACGCATTCATGCCAAATAATTCTTTAACGATGTGGACCTTTTTTTTACAGATTTATAATGTTTTTTTTTTGTGTTTATTTGTATTACAATTTTTACAAAAACGGTCTCTTGCTTTACAGATTTATCAACAATGCATGCTTGCATGGTTTACGGTTGCCGTTCTAAGACCCATACCAAACCTAAAGGCACAATAATGCATATATTCCCGAGGAATATAGATCTAATAAGAGAATGGGTAAAATATTGTGAATTTGCGCTGGAAGATCTTGAAAGTAGAGCCCAGGATGTCTTGTGGGACTTCAGGGGTGATCGATTCCGCATCTGCATCCTGCACTTTACCACAAATATGTACGACCAATCGCAGTACACAAAGAAGCATTGAATCAGAATGTCTCGTAAATTGCTTCCAAATGCAATTCCAACACTTTTCATAGACACGCTGCCTCAGGTGAGTCACAGTTCATGATTTAGCTGTAGACCTTGGGGTACTGAACAGGTAACTACATGGACGGATTGGTGTTTTTGGTTTAAATGTTCCTTATAATAATTTGCATATTGACAAAATTGTATTGCTTTATAACTACACCCCATTTTCTATACATCGGTCTGTGGTTTTAGGAGCATCATAGAAAACTATTTATGGGCACAGAAAACTGTGCTGTAGTGCCCTTGGAAATAAGCATAATCTTTTCGTAATTGGTTGCTTTACGTGTCATTTTTTTAGGTTAGCATGTTGACTGAAGCACAGACTATCGGTAGTGACGATATCACCGACACGTCCAGTATACCAATGGTGAGCCATACATACTTGCTGTAAATTCATATTGTTCAAAGTTGGATCTTCCCTCATTTCTAATTCAAATCTAATTTTCCCTTTACAACTCCATGACAATGCACTGAAATTGAAGGAGCAAGATTTTTTCATCCATTTCTTTCCGGGAGTCAACAACAACTTCGAGCGCGTATCAGGTAGTTTTATTTCGCTATTCATTTCTGGAAATGTATTATGCGTGTAATTATAGACAATATGAACAAGTTTACATATCTTGTCGTTTGTTTACATAATGTTTCATTTATGGGTTTTTATTGATATGTACCATTGTCTGCATCCCATTGTGTGTGTTCAATTTCACTTTTTTCATCCATACTGAAACAAGTACTGTGTTACAGGGTGATGCTGGTGCTTCAACTACAATTACATCATCCTTTGGAGCTGATCCAGAGCCTGAGGTATGCATACTGACAGTTCCCTTGAATGAAAGAAAGTATATCCTACATCTGATACTATTAGACAGTGACATTATTATAAACAAGCATCTTTTGCAAAATGCTTGAGTGCAACATTACAATCAGTGGGTTTCACACTGTGATCTCTGATTGAGTACACTAGCCTTCAATCAGGTGAAATTTGAAATGTACATGTTCACTAAAATACGTAAACAGTGTACGGGGGTATATATGTAAGCCATGTGTGCAAGGAAAGAATTTGATTTCAAATACGATTTACTTTTTAAAAATTAATATTCTATTCAAGGGATGTATACAAGATCGGGAAATAGAAGAGGTGGCACGTGGATCCGAGGTGGCGGTCCAGCTTGCTGGTGCAGTCGTTACAGTGAAGAACACGGTTTCACAGAAAATCAAGAAAGCAAGGGTAACTAACAAACTATTTCGATTACAAAAAGTGCATTGGGCTGGCGTCTTCATAACATGCTTTTAAAAAAAATCTAAAGTGCTATATACCGTATGTTGGGTTTACCTAGGACATGTTTTTACAACCCATCTCCTAGAGGCCCACAAGTAAATGAACTCTGAAGACACAGACAGCTACTGAAACCAGAGATGCTGCTTGCCAAACTGATTTCACCATGCAGCAACTATTATTTGTGGCGCAGCATGTTCAAATCAATAAGCCGACTCGAGATGCTTATGCCCAATGGCCAGAAAATGAATTGAATGTGACCGGCGAAGCCAGCAAAGTGTTGTTGGACCATTGCTACAATGCAAGAACTCCACAAGATGAAGATGAAACTGAATGTAATGAAGATGCTTTTGAATTACTCGCAGACCACTTGACACAATCTACACCCGCAAAAAAAGGGCCACCCAACAAACAATGGACATTGATGTTTTCTCCAATTTGTGCTCAAATAACACAAGCTGAAATAACAGAGACTGAAGCCTCAACACAATTGACCGAGGAACTAGCCATCCAGTGAGGGGGGAAGTGTGTGGGAAGTCATTGTTGAATGTCTCTCGTGTATCACAAGACACTAACCTGAAAATACAAGCCACCTGTGATCTGCTATATGCTAAATTTTCATGGTCCGCTCAACCGATGCTGGGGAAAGTGCCAGCTGGAAATCTTCTGTTTCAGCAGCTTTACTTTTCAGTGGCTCTACTTTTAGTAAATTGTCCAGTTTCTGTCAATTTGTAGGACTCCAGTTCCTTTCTAAAATGCACTACTACAAATATAAACGTGAATACTTATTCCCTGCTATTAGTGAAGCTTGAAAAATTGAACAAATGTCAATTGAAAGGACATTCTCTGACAAACGGTTCAGGCTAGCTGGCGATGGACAGTGTGACAGTGTGACAGCACCAGATTTTCAGCAAAGTACTGCACATACCACTTTCAGGACATGGAAACTAAAGAAGTTGTGAGTTTGGTGGTTGTGCAGGTGTCCAAATGTCAATCCGCAGTGGCCATGGAGAAACATGGTTTCATAAAATCCCTGGAAGATCTCAAATCGAGGGGAATACAAATAGACCTCATAGCCCCGGACAGACCTGTTTCAATAGCTAAGACCATGAGAGAGCAGTTTCCAAATATTCACCATCAATTTGACGTATGGCACGTTGCCAAATCAATAAATAAAACATTCTCAGCTGCTGGAAAAAAAAAGGTTCAGAAAATATTTTACAGTGGTCGTAGTCTTTCAACAACCATCTTTGGTGGAGCTCCAAAACTTGTGCTGGGTCTGTGGAAATTCTACTCGAAAAATGGCGCTCACTAATGCACCACTGTTCCAACATTCACTCTTGGACAGAAAACCAACATTTTCATCAATGTGCACATGGACCTTTGTCGCAGGAGCAGGAACGCAAGAAGAAGCGGTTGATTCCATCTTCACCTCCACACAAAGCTCTTGAGAAGATCGTGTTTGATAAAACTCTATCAGGAGATCTGAAGGGACTCACAGAATTCTGTCACACAGGAGATTTGGAGGTGTTCCACAATATGTGCCTAAAGTACAGGCCCAAGAGATTGCATTTCGGAATCCAAGGGATGAAATCTAGGACTTTACTAGCGGTATTAGCGCATAACGAGAACGTAGGGCGTGAACAATAGAGGACTGCAGGAAACTTTGGGATGCTTCGTTACACAATGTTGGCCTTTACGGAAAGAATAAAAAAATGGGTGGTCAAGCCAATATACCAGGTAATGGAATTCGATTTTTTGGAAGGTCTCATTTTGACTGTGTTGGACATACATATTCATGGAATAGCACATGATTTTTTTCCGAGGACACATACATTGCCACAAAACATTGCAAACGTGCCCTGCCCACCGAAAGCAGACCTTGTGGAACAGTTCACTTCCCAGTTCAAATGATTAGCAGCTATTTATTTGTTCAAAAATGTTTATATAAAGTGTCCAAATAAAGCGTCCAATTTGTCTTTTGAAATGTATCCTCTTTGTCAATTCTTTTTGCAAGAAGTACCTTTTGGAGAATGCCATACAGTGTAACGCTGTGCTTTCACACTTCCCGGTTTCATCAAGCTCTTGTGGGTCCTTCACTGATCAGGGGAGGGTCAGATGGATAACAGCATGAAAGCAACTTTGGGGTTCTGCAGTTGCCTTACCAAACACTTGCCCAAATAGCTGAATAACTGCGCGTCCCACAAAAGGAATGAGACCTAGGCTAGATAAGATACTTGGCACGCAAGAACTACTGACTGTAAGCAAAACAGCGCATCAAAGGGGGTTGTTGGTGAGAAATAGGTGCATTCTGACCTATATATTTATGGGGGTCGTTGCTATCGGATGCCTTATCGCAGGGAGCGATCTTTGATTTGCAGCCCTCGGAGACTTACTATTTCAAAGGCAGTGGGGGTAGGTGTCAGCATTACCAGAATATATGACCAATCCAGAATAGGTATTTGGGAAGTGAAGTTGAGGTGGTGCGGGGTTAGGGTCTCGTGACCAGATGCGTTCAAAGGGAACTGGGGTCATGGGTTCAGGGGACCGCAGCCTGGCAGGAGGGGGTTGCAGCAGGGCTTGCTCTGACATTCTCATACGAGCACATTTTGTCAGGGCTCGAGACTCGCTCCTTGCGAAAAATGTTTAAGTGATTTGCCGTGTGAACAGGAGACGGGCTGACCTGACAGGTGGTGTGGGCTGGCTGTGGAAGTCACTCGGAGAGTGTGAAGTTCTCCAGAGGGACATTATAAATAAGGCATTTAGAAGTGAACTAACTGTAACTGTTTTCATTAAGAAAAGTAAATCACTAGAAATTTTGCACGCCATTGGTGGATGGCAGCAAACAATTCCTTTGTTTTTCAAAAATATTTCAAATACCACTATGGTCTGAAGGGCTGTTCGCTCCCATTCGGATTGAAGGTCAGCGCCTTTGAATTTCGCTTGTGAGCTGAGCAAACCCACGCATCGTACACAGTATAAGGTTCAATTGTTTTTCGACCTTGGAAGAAAGGTAGGATTCCGAAAGGAATGAATGAAGGGAGGGGTGTAATACCGTCAAATATAATAAGGTTCACCAATCCAAAACTGGACAAAGGAACATGTAATGTCATTTTATGAAAATGTGTTGATCTGAACGGACTCTCTGCCTTACGCTGAGAGAATAGAAATGCCGAATATCATGTAAGTTTTACTGTAGATGATTTTATAGACGAACAAGTCAAGGTTTCATTATCTGACCATTATTGCTGGCTTACATTGTACTGGGTTGTTGTTTGTGGCATATTGCAACGGCATGCAAAAACAACCTGTGTGTACTTGTCTTTGTCCCGGGCACATGGGCAGTCCAGCATCGAAACAGTTACATCCTGCCTTTCTGCGATTGTCATCGATTCCAGATACCAATTGATGACTTCTTTAACAGGCAGCTGCAGATACACATAAATGGCTGGATCACTATGACGCTGTTGTGGGATGATCGCCACGGCCGATATGCCCTTATGTGGTACCAGCGATAAGGAGCAACCTGACATGATGGCCTAGAGTCAAGATGATGCCGAAGCCTTGCGATTCATGGTGCGTCCAATGCGCTTCTTATACCCAAAAGGAACACCGTACGACTCACGATAAACATTTGTGGATCGAGAACAAAGAAAAAAATTACCCATTTGCTTGAATATGGTAATCGCCGGATGTTCTCGGAGCATTTATTGTGAAATAAAAGTACATTACAAATTGTAGAATGTTGCTATTTCCTTTAAAAGTATAGTTTTATATTCAAAATTGGGATCGCTGTGGTGTGAGATGATGTGTGTTGGTATTCCGGGTTCTGCGTCAACTGACGTTAACACGTAGGTGATGACTGGGCGCGTTTGGCTACGCTGCCCAGTAACGTCATGGAGATAGGCAGAGAATATAACTAGGTCTGGTGATGTCAGCCTCAGGGGCGAGGGATATGATTTAGTGCCACCAGGGCAGTTCACATTAGGGCGATGCGGCAACAGATAAGATTAGCCGAAGATGGCCACACCCTACTGCCTGATTTCACATGTGAAAAAGTGAGGAAAACTACGGTAAGGTGCATAGGAAGTGTTTGTACGATCGATCAACATATGCTTAAAAACACAGGCCCGAATCCTCGGGACAATAATATTTTTGAGCGCACTATTCCTTTAAGTTCTGTGTAAACTACTAGAAAAGTAAACCACTTTTGGAGATACCAGGGGCTGCGAGGAGCAAGGAGCTTCTCCCCCGCTTTACTGATCCATTGATCTATTGACTCAAGGACTCTGGGACTTTGCCGGAATTCAGTGGATTTTGTGGAGTATCTAGCCATCTATTGTGGCTAGCCATAGGTAATTCAGCTACCTGATAATTCAGTAATTCAGCAGAGGGGGCGGGGGAGCCCACATGTTTGGTGGAGGGGCCCTCACATGTTTGGGCTGCATGTGAGTTCCCGCTTTATACATTTCCACTTTTCATGTTTAGTTGCATTTAGTTACTGATTAGGACTACTTAAGTGTGCTCTAGAGTCTTTCTTTACTGACGTGCCTGTAAAAGAGGGCTGCAAGGCTTTCCTCTCCCTCTTTTTCCTTGTGTGGTGACGGGTTATCTCCTTTCTAGGGGGCGTGTTTAGGAGTGCCTCTCACTCAGGCACATTTGCTTGATTTTTGCTGTTAAAGGGGCTGCTCACTGTCTTCCTGCGGGTTATGAATTTTACTTGATCTTTGGGCGCAACTTATGTATGGTGCAACTTTTCATTTTTAGAATATTATATGCATTCTTGCATTTATTTATTTTTCTTTCTTAAAACATTGGTGCTTATATATTCTTTTATCTGTTTGCTGTGTCTTAAAGAATTTTAAGATAGTCGGCCTGTGTCGTTAGCTAAAACCCTGTACCCTGCTGCAGGGGTCTGCAACCTTTGGCTCCCAGATGTGTTTGGACTACCATTCCCATCCGGCCTGTACAGCATAGTCAATGTCAGGAGATCATGGGAATGGTAGTCCAAACACATCTGGGAGCCAAAGGTTGCAGACAGCTAGTCGCACTGCTCTCCACTGTCCAGCCACGGGCCTTTGTGCCCTTTGGAACCAACCCTCTCATTGTATCTTTTCTCCCCGACTATCTCTCCATCAGTGTTCTAAGGGTCCCTGTTTAGGGTGATTTTTCCTGAAGATGTTAAGACGTAAATTAGGAGAGGAGGGCACTATGGCCACTAGCGGTAAAAAATCAAAACATATCAGAACCCCTAAAACAATCACAAAGCCAGCAGTCAGGGCCATTAAACCCAGACAAAATGTGAGCCAACTCTCATTGGACTCTTATCTAAAAACCATGGCGGGGAACCTGGCTGACAGAATACAAGTGACAGAAAAAGCTATCCGGGAAGCCGTCTCCTCAATAGGGGTTACTGATTTAATGGCAGGTGGGGGAACGGGAGAAATTATTTCTGTCCCTAGTACCCCGTGTACTATGAGTCCAAGGGACTGTCATGGGGCTGGTTTTGGAGGTGCTGTCGGTAAATAAGGATAACGAAACAGCTGGCATTCGCGGGGAAAAAGTAACACCACCGGTCATCCCATTGCAACAAGACATAGGTGTCTTGTTGCAAACATTTAAAAAAGGGGCCATGGAAACTCTGATGATAATGGGTGACTCGATTAGAGATCAAGTCAATGCCATCAATCAAAGCAGCACCGGGAGTGGTTTGCGTTTAGAGCAAACTGCCACTAGGGCAAGCAGTCAGACGGGGCAGGGGGAAAGGGAGGGCATAGCCACTAGCCACATCCCCCCCGCGGTCCACTGCCACAGCTACACTAATACGTCACACTGGCGCAGGGCTGTCTATGGATGGGGTAAATCCTCCTTTGTGTGTCCAGTCTAAAAACATGCCTAATGGGAAGATAGGCGAGGCTAGTACACAGTGCCGGATTGGCCCCTCGGCCTTTCGGCCCGTGGCCGGGCCGAAATCGTCCCTGGGCAGTGGGGGCCAGTTTCCGGCCATGCATGGGCTGGTTTGGAAGAAAAAAGAAATGAAAAAATATATATTTGTTTCAACATTTTTTTTTCTTTCAAAAAGCCTTTCATCCTTCTTAGGTTGATAAATGAGAACCAACACAGGTTGGGTGATATTGTATGCATATTTGTTATATAAAAAAGAGCTTAAGCGTAAGTGCTATACAATAACGTTATCATTTAGCCTTGGGCGTCTGCTTGGATTCACAGTAATTTAGTGTACTTAAGAACAATGGTATTTAATGCCGCTTCCTGTTTTGTCCAAAGGTGAAAGGTAGGGTTTCATCGCTTCCCGGGATATGAGACAACTTCCAGTGATGTCATCAGAGGTCAAGGGTCGTGAGAGGAGAGGCGGGCCACTTTTTTTCAGGTGACCGGGCCTATTTCTTGTCCCAGTCCGACCCTTCTAATACAGTACTTAATCTTCCCCCGCAGGTATATGTATTTGTATTTGGTTTATTTATAAAGCGCAACCAGGCCCAGGGGCATACGGGCGCGTACGTTTTTTGATCATGTTACATAAGAGTACAGTTACATTAGCAAGCAGTAGGCAACAGTTACAATAGTTGCGGTTACAAATAAATACATACATTGGTATTACAGGTACAAGCATACATGTTCCAATAAGGCGGTGGGCCGAAGGTGAGACAGATAGTAATATTATTTAGGCAGTAAATCTAAGCTCTAAGATGTTAAGCTGTCAATGTGTCCAGGCCATGAAGCCAACGTTTGGTGTTGCATTTAAATAGGTTGAAGAAGGTTACAGACCTGATTGGACCAGGTAGAGTGTTCCATAGCTTTGAGGCTTGTACATGGAAACTAACTCCTCCCGAGTTATGGAGTTTGAATCTTGGTATAGACATAGTGTTAACTTGAGCTGTTCTAAGTGGTCTTGTAGATGTGTGTGGGGTAAGTTGGTTAGAGATGTAGGATGGTGCGAGGTTAGCCCTGGCTTTGTGGGTAAGGGCAAGAGCTTTGAGGGATATTCTGTGCTCTATAGGGAGCCAATGCAGATTACGTCTATTCTCAGAGATATGCGACCCAGGCGGCCCCCCTGGTAGGTGTGATAATGGGGATCCAGAGCCTACCTGCGGGTGCTTTAGAAACCACTTCATCACTGATGAACAAAGCTACACACTGGATTAACTCGAATATAAGGGGCCCTGGCATGAATCCAAAATCAATGCTAATGGCCAGAAGAGTGGGCTGGGTGGGCCCCACCAGGAAGTTAGATAAGGGCGACTGTATTGTGGTATCATTTTCCAACCCCATATTAGTCAGCCACATGGTGACCTCCAACCTAACAAGGGGTCTGACAGCTAACTGCTTTAAATTAGTTAGTAGATTGGTGGGCCTGGATTAGTTTTATCCCCAAGGGAGGGTGGCAGCAGCCCTACCGGAAGGTCGAGTTGAATGGCTGTCACGGGGGGATTTGCAACGGGGTAGGGCTGTTCTCTCTGCCGTCCCCACTGCGCAACACATGTCTTCATGGGTTACCATGGGGACAAATGGTCGTGACCAATTGGGGCGGGTTGAACCGATTAGGAACTGTGCTGTACAGAATCGATTTGAGCCGCTCATGTCAATGGATGCCCAGGATTGACAGGAGGGAGCGGGAAGTGGGGACAACTGCAGTGCCCGAACAGGAGAGAGCACCATTCTCATCCTTGGGGGGGAATCAGGGAATACCTTAGGGCTCGAACATAGTGGGGTGGATAAGGAAATCAAATTTGTTTCATGGAATATAGCTGGTTCCAGGAATAAACTGCAGTTGGAGGAGAACATGGATTTTTTGAAACGCCACAAGATCATACTACTGCAAGAAACCTGGGAGGTAGAGCTGCCCCGTTTGAATGGCTATGCTTCTTATGGAATCCCTGCCAAAAAGAATAGGGGAGAGCAAAGCTCTGGTGGTCTGGCAGTGATGATTAAAGCCACCTTACTGTGTAGGGTGGAGGTGGTTGAGACCAGGCTGGAATTCCTACAACTCTTGAGTTTTAAGTCCCCGGGCACTGAAGAGTTTGATGTTTTGAACTTTTACAACAGTCCAAACAAGGTAGAGGGTAGGTTTGGTTTAAATTAAAGGAATTTGTAGACATGTATATGGTTGACCCAATGAACTTCAAGAAAAGACTTATTTGGGGTGGGGATTTCAATGTTAAAATGGGTTGTGGTCTTTCTAAGGGCCTCTATGAACCCATTGAAGAACAAATGTCCAGGGTTCTCAAACCGAAAATGGAGGATAAAGGGGTCTGTACCAGGGCCCTCCAGATGAGCACCTGGCTCGAGTGGGGCTTGCGCTCAGTGAACGGGCGCATTAACCCAGATATCCCCAGTAAACGCACATTCAACAGTCATTTGGGCTCCTCCACCATAGGCTATTTTTGTCTTACGTTGGACCTTTGGAAGCACATTGGCAGTTTTGAAGTCGCTTTGGTGGGGAACAGTAATCACTACCCATTGGTGTTAACTATCAAAGGCTTAACTGATGTGGTGGCACGCGCATCCAGTCTTTTGTGCCAAGAAGATAGTGATGTGGCATCATGAAGAAGAATGAAATGGGGGAAGATTTTGGGTTCGACTTGCGTTGGGAAATATTAGCCAACCAACGGATTGCCCTAATGGGGGTCATGGACGAACTCAACAGCCAATGGGTAGTGGTGGGCCTCTTCGTCGGCATCCTGAAGGCACTCATGGAGGGCTTCTGAGTGGTCCCTAGACAACCAGGAAGTGAAGGAAAGCGGGGCTGGTTTGATCAAAAATGTAGGCTGGCAAAATCAGCCCTTTTAGATGCCCTAAAGCGTTCTGCCATGGACAGATGTAGCATTGCCCAAGCACGTACTGACTATCGCAGGACGATCGAGCAAAGGAAACTGGAGCTGGAGGTCACGGCCTGGGAGGAATATTTGGAGACCATCGGGGTAAATGATGCAAAGGGTTTTGGGGAATTTGTATCAAGGGGGTGTTGTGATAAGGGAACTCAAGGTCCACAGGGAACTCATGTGGGGGCTGCAGATTAGGTCTCTTACTTTGGAACCTTGTATGATGATGGCAGAGCCAGAGAGGAAAAGCAGTGTGCGGGAGTGGCTCTAAGCTTTTCTTTAGAGGAGGTGACCAAAGCAATTGGGGCACAGTCTCGTAATGGAGCTCCTGGCTTGCATGCCCTACCTGCCGACCTCTTCATGAGCCAAATTGATCTATGGGCCCCGCTGCTGACTGCAGCATTTAATGCCTGCTTAAGCTCAGGGCATTATCCACCATCATGGAAGACGGCAACCATATTTCCCATTTTTAAAAAGGAGGACATCACCAAACCTTCCTCTTATTTCCCATTTCTTTGTTGGATACACTGTTTTTTAAAGTTTTGGTTGTGTGTTGTTGGGCCACATAGAGTGTTGGCTTACTGAGAGGGATATCTTAACGGACATACAATTTGGTTTTCGTGCTGATTTGGGCAGCATGGAGCAGGTGCTCAACCTGTACCTACTGGTATTGAACTTGGTTCTCTGCAAGGTCAAAGTGGTTTACCTTGCGTTCATGGACTTATGCACAGCTTTCGATAAAGTTTCTTGTTCAAAGCTGTGGGTCGTGCTTGTGTCCATGGGCTGTCCTGTGGATATTCTGGAAGTGTTGCGGGAGATCCACTCGAACCCTAAAGCCAATGTTCGGTTTGGACCTGGGGGGAGGTGCACCGAGTGGTTTGACATCATATTGGGCGTACGTCAGGTGTGTGTACTGCCCCCCATACTCTGCCCTTTGTACATCAATAGGGTGTTGCAGGCTTTGTTGAATGCTGCTGTGGACTTTTCGCGAGTTGGGGGGCAGGGCATTCCCGGTTCTGGCCTACGCCGGCATAACAGTGCTTATGGCCAGAACTCCCAGGGCATTACATGTCTTGGTGGACACTTATGCCTCCTTCATGACCAGCCTAGGTCTTAAAATCAATTCTATAAAATCAGCGGTCATGAGTTGTAGTGGCGTTAGGAGGTCTATCAAGATGTGCCCTCTCATCTGTAAGGAGAATGTGATTCCGAGGGTGACTGAATACGACTATTTGGGTGTCAGATTCTCAGAGTCTCTAACAAGTAAGGCACAGGTAACCAAAACAGTCCCTGAAAATGTGCCAGTACTTGAGGGTTCTCTCCCGTTTTTCCACTAAATGTAAAGGTCAACACTTGCAATCGGCACTCAAAGTGTACACCATGCAAGTCAAGGCAGCCTCTCTATATGGAGCAGTTTTCTGGGAGAACCAAAAGCCTGGTGATATGCAGGCCAAGGAAAATTGCTACTTCAAAAGGTTATTGGGACTCCCTGGTTCTTCTTCTTGCACCTCGGTGCACAGGGAATTGGGGATGACCATTTTGGAGGACGACTGGGCAGCTGCCCAAGCATGTTATGGTTAAGAATTTGGGGCAACACCAATGACTCGTTGTGCCACTTTATAATAAAGGCAACCCTGAGTAAGGATCTGTGGCACAAAATACCTTGGCTAAGATCAGTCAAAGAGCTGATGCGCATGGCGAATCTGGTGGTTGTGCCTCCCGCCACTAGGATGTTCCTTCCAAGGAAGCTGTAACCAGGGAAATCGTGGCAATACGCTCCAATGTAACACGGTGTCTCAGGCAGATGATCACCGTCAACACATACATGGGATGTCCACTCTACAGCCGTATCTTGTCTGGGCCAAGGTAGTCCATCAGAACTGGTTCATTACAAGGGCTCGTTTTGCTTGTCTACGCTTGAGGGCAATATGGCAAATTGGGGAGGATATCCGGACGATCCAAGTTGCCCCATCTATGCCACCCCGTCTGAAAATTTGACCCATTTTATTTTGTCCAGGGAATGGGGTCATCAGAGAGCGGACTATACTGCAAGTCCTGAGACGCACAGGCTTGCGCCAATACAGGCTAGCACTGTCTTTTTTATTAAGGGCAGAAACAAAATTATCAACCTGGGCTATGTTCTTGTACTTGAAGGCTACAATGTCTTACAGAAGGGGATTTTTGAGAAGGCAAGTGGGCGCATATTAATTATATTGTAATATGTGTACACAACATGTTCTGAACACCTTTGTATTTTAAATGCACCAATGAACTATGTTTTACTGGGATATTTTATATGTATGCGTTTAATGAATATTTTACTGTTCAAATAAACATTTACAAACAAAAAAGTCAGGCTTAGCTGTAAATTAGGCAGTGAGCAATACATGATGTAGGATCCTGTCAGCAAACAGTGGTGAAGGTAGGTTTTGAAGCCGGGGGCTGGGTGTCTCCTGCGGGTGGCTGGTGCTGTAAATGATTCACGGTCATCTCCTGCGGGTGACTGGTGGTGTAAATGATTCACTGTCATCTCACGGTCATCTCTTGTGGGTGGCTGGTGTTGTAAATGATTCACGGTCATCTCCTGCATGTGGCTGGTGTTGTAAATGATTCACGGTCATCTCCTGCATGTGGCTGGTGTTGTAAATGGTTCACGGTCATCTCCTGCATGTGGCTGGTGTTGTAAATGATTCACGGTCATCTCCTGCGGGTGACTGGTGGTGTAAATGATTCACTGTCATCTCACGGTCATCTCTTGTGGGTGGCTGGTGTTGTAAATGATTCACGGTCATCTCCTGCATGTGGCTGGTGTTGTAAATGATTCACGGTCATCTCCTGCATGTGGCTGGTGTTGTAAATGGTTCACAGTCATCTCCTGCATGTGGCTGGTGTTGTAAATGATTCACGGTCATCTCCTGCGGGTGACTGGTGGTGTAAATGATTCACTGTCATCTCACGGTCATCTCTTGTGGGTGGCTGGTGTTGTAAATGGTTCACGGTCATCTCCTGCGGGTGGCTGGTGTTGTAAATGATTCACGGTCATCTCCTGCGGGTGGCTGGTGTTGTAAATGATTCACGGTCATCTCCTGCGGGTGGCTGGTGTTGTAGATGATTTATTGTGGTACACGAAGCAATGGGGGAAGCATCTACACGATGCATGTTAGATGAATAACAGCGCAACATCGAAGACACAAGGTTGCAAAAATACAGAGTGCACCATCAACTAGCAGTCAACCACTCAGACCAAAACAGAGGTCTCGAAAAAGGAGTTGAAGACCACAATTTGAGACATTGTGTATGGTAAAAAACCACCAAGAGACCCAAAAAAAAGGATCAAGAAAGAAAAAAGAAAAAAAGCCAAAGTATTGGGAGTCCTGTGATTAAGACGTTTGCATAAGAAAAAAAGAGATTAACTCCCCCATCTAGAAGATGGAGATTGAGACAAGAATAAATAATAATGTTGTCTTTTTTTAAACAATTGTGAACCTTGACAAGTCACGTCAGGGACAAGAACTGAAGAAAGCAGAGACTAACATCAATTCTGCTGAAACCGGTTGACTGAAAAGGTTCAGGGTGATGACCTGATCCCCGAGATAGGCATAGAATTGGCAATCTCACATAATTCTACTGAACTAATTAATTTTGTAGAAATGTTGGTGGCAGCAGATCAACATCTAGGAAGATAAATGTTATCAATCTTCTCCAAAGATTGTTTTAGAATTTGTTGTTTCTAGCTGATAAGACACACTATGTGGAAGTAATAAAAAAGGCATATCTGACTTCCAAGAGTGTGCACTTCTGGAATACGGTCCACTGCATCAAAGACTGCACAAGAATCTGCAAATCCCGTATGCATAAGTGGCATTTGTGGTTATTGTCCTTTGAATTAACAATAGTAGAACCAACACATTGGCGGTCGCCGAGAAGCCCTTCTGGAATCTGGTTTGAAATTGCGATAATAGCCAACTTTTTTCTGACCAGTTGCTCAGTTCCCATAAAATATTATAGGAGAAGAGTTTGCTACTAACATCCAACATCGCTAGATGGCGATAGTAGGATGGGCAAGTCCTATTTCTGTTTTTATATACTGGTACCAGGATTGAGATACACCAAGAGTTAGGAACTTGGTTATGCTGTGTGATTTTAGCAAAAAGCGAGTGCATCAAATTTCCCTATAATTCAGGATTATTGTTCATGACCGTGTTACATACATTATGTGGGCCTGGAGCACGAGAGTGGTTCCTTTTCTTAATAACATCTTCGGAGTCCCTGTTATAATTGTAGAGATTGTAGAGCATACTGCGCATACGTCCTACTGTCCTCCAGTGTGCAGGTGTACTATCATCTCTTCCCTGTATGCATGTTCACCAAACCACTTCCGATATAGGATTGAGTATGCTATTGACAGTACTGTTCCTAAATTTGTTTACCACAACTCCGAATTTTATGCTAGCCGCAGCCCTCACAATGTCCAGCAAAAGGCGCCACACCATTGCGCTGTGTTGTGTATTTAAATTGTCAATATTCAGATTTGGCTTTCCTAATCAGTGGGCTCCCTCCCTTCGAACCTCTGGGACACTTATAGTTTGGTATCCAGGATATATCTATACTTTGCTTGGATGTAATTAATCATTACTCTGCTAAATAGCCATTGATTTTATTTTTGACTTCAGTCGAGGAATAATTCCATTTCCAGGTAAGCATTGCAGGATCGTTTATCGATGGATCAGTGACGACAATTCAATCACCATCGGATGGAGACTGGCATTCAAAAATACATGGTGACTCATTCAGAGTTTGGCAGTATTTCGGCAGTAAATCCACCGAGACACAGCCAAAATCAGTTACCGTAACGCCACTTGGTCCCATGGGTTTACATGTGATTACAAGTGGTGATAAGGTGGAGTTAGTCCCCTTTTATGGACTCTATTGGGGATTTTGGCAGAGTTACCACCAGCGGAATTACCGAACTGTCGTTGCGCTGATCTTTGGAGGAAAAGCCGAGGATTTACCCAAGATGGAGGTAAATCCTCCACTTTCCTCCAAGAATCTTCAGGATTACCACATTGTAATTCCGCTGGTGGCAATTTCACCAAAACTCGTAATTTGACAGTGCAATAAAATGGAGATAATTGAGTTACCACCAAAAAAGTGGCGGAAACGGAATTACCTCCATGTTGTTCCCGCACGGCCAAACTTGGAATGAGGCCATTCTAGTTCCCCCCGTAGATCATGTAGTTTTCCCCGGAATATCACATTTAGTGCGTCCACTCAAGATTATGTTTATAGATGCCATACATTTAAGCTGTGAAGAGACTGCCTTGGGGAAAGGTGGGCACCGCCCGATCGTTTTTTTACTATGATGTCCTTCTGTCAAAAGGATCGATTTATAACGTTCAATATTATGTGGCGCACTCCAGATCCACGACGCACATTAGTGGAAACATTAAACCAAAACAACGACCCGGGGGATGACATCATGGCGTTTGTGCATGCACGCAGGTTCTAGCGATTTCATGGACCTGCCTCCCTTCTACTCGCCTCTTTAGGGAACAGTGTTGTTTGACACTGACCTGTCTGAGAAACCCAGGGTGCATATAGAAAAGATACATGAATCAGGAGTTTTATGCAGACTCCATATTCAGGAGTAGAGCAGAGATACACACTGTTGCCTGTGTTTTCTTCTGGGAAAGGTATCTATGGTTTTGGAGGTATTTCAGAGGTAAATCCTCTGAAATACCACCTAACGGATAGTTACCACCACTTGGTCAGGTGGAATTTCTACCTGATTCCAAGTGGTTGTAGCAGTGTAAATCCCCATTTATTTTGGGTTCTATCGGACCCAATTGTTTTTTTTTTTGTGTGGAATTACCGCTGCAGAATTACTGCCGATTTTGCAGATTTTCGGGTGTTGAGTAGCAATATTTACCTTCAGGTTTTCGCTGGAGTTCAATCTTCCACTCATAGCCAAAACTCCCATATCTCCAATTTTACCACTTAGCGTCATACTCGTAATGAGGCCCATAGTCTTGGGAGATTTCTGATTATGAACTTTTAATTTGTATATTTTGTAAATCAAGGGTAACAAATTGTAAATCAAGGGTAACAAAGTATAACACTATTGTTTATCTAATTCACAGATTACACCATACATGGTGGTAAAAGTGCAAAAAGTAGTGGAATTATGTTCCCTGCTGGCCTGCCCCCGCTCCCCACAAACCCCATCGCTGCGCCTCTTGCTACCCGCAATACAAACCCCCAAACACATGTGCATGCTGTTTAAGGGAACGTTCAGTGCAGTGCACTGAAGCGCAAGCTTCAACTTCTTCCTACACTTTGATTTTAAAACTAAACCATTCCAGAATGGTTTATTTGCAAAATAAAAGTATAGGAACAGTAAAACTTAATTAAATAAAAGTAGAGGAGCAGCGCTCCCAACCACTCCCGCCCACTATAACCACTGCTTGTATGTGGTTTTTTCATGTCCCTATGAGGCGCTATCTGTCCCAACCAGATGTCAGATATGAGATTAGCACTATTTGTGAGTGTTACAATGGATTTCTAACCTCTGGCCTGGTGAACAGATGTTTAGGAGGCCACCCGTGTTAGTGAAACAGGGAACACATCTGTGAAGTTAGCCAGGACAGTTCAAGGTAGCTTGGAGAGTAGCCAGGGCTGAGTCTCAGGAGTAGTGGGGGTGATCTGAGGTCTTGGATGAGCACACACAGTAGGACAAGAATTACCCTTAGACATTGCTATATCAAAAATACAGCATTTATTCGTCCCAAGAGAAACATGTCAAACAGAGAAATACTACTAGTTAAACACATACTATAGAAAATATATGTACAATCACTTTTTGGGCAATGCGGCAAAGTGTGGATTCCTGCCAAAACCTGTGGGGAGGGAAAGCAGACAAACTTTAATACATTGGCCAACTCCAGAGACGTGTTTACCTAACTTTATAAGTCCAGCCCTGCAAAGGATGGAGCCTTGTGCACAATGTCAAGTTTGTGCGTAAAAGCGCTCAGTGATGCGTAAAGGTTACCAAGTACAATATTCAAGGGGGAGGAAAAGTTAGGAGAGGATTCTGGAGTGGAGGAATTCAGTTTCAAGAGTCATAGGAGGATCTGATGTGGAGAACAAAGCTGTCCCCAACTTTCAGACGGCTACGAGAAGCAGGGGCCACCCAAGCCAAGGCGAGGACCACAAGGGATCCTTTGTGCTTAAAAGGGTAACCACCGGTAAGTGGCATGATTACTCACTGCCCTTCGCTCACTCCCGGTCCAAACTATGCCGGCTTGGGGGAGGTCGCCTGGAGTAAGAAATTCCCTCCTTGGTTACGCTTTAAAGTGCACAGGCGCTGTGGGTGCGGATGCGGGTCCGGTTTACAACTGGAGCTGGATCTCTTGTCATGAAGGCAGGACAAAGAAAGCACCAATGCAGCTGGTCTCAGGACACTTGAAGAAAGGCGGAAAAGTCACCAGCAGTGACCGTCACTGTCGCTCAGTGACGCAGGGGCACCCAAGTCTCGCGGTGTGACGCGAGCTCCTTTCTTGCTGGCCAAAGCAGCAGGGTCAATGAAATTTGGCAAGGAGATGCTTTGCAGTGCAACCTAGGATTCCCCCAAAGCTCAAGACAAAACTCGATGTGGCAACGCTCCTGAACTGGTACCAAGGTTTGAGCTGGTCAGCGCACTTGAAGGCCCAGGGACACTTCCGTGAAGGCTTGTTTGCAGGGCACTAAGGAGAGGTTGAGCATAGTTGATCCCACCACTGTAAAGGGTTAAAGCCCCTTTGCAGGTCCTCAGAGATTGGGCGCAAAGCAGGGGTCTACTGGGCCAACAGCTGGCTCAGGGTGCCAAACCTTCTCTGCGAGGTTCCAGACAGTCCTTGGATCTGCTTCACTTCTCTGGACACTTGGCTCAGTGTATAGGTCGATTTGGACCTATTGGTGCTCTGCGGGTCTGCACTTAGGCCCCCTCCACATATCGCAAAGTCCAGTGAGTGCTCGCACCCAGCTGTCTAATGAGGAGATCTGCCCCAATCATGCACGCCAGCAGTGGTCCAATCAGGGACCACTGTGGCTCTCATGCTCTTGTGTACACCAGCCATCCTGGCACCAGTATTGTGGACGGGGACCAGACAGTCCCAGCCCACTTCCTGGATAACTACACACGTGACATGCATTAGCCCGTGAAAAGCGCTGGCTTTCGCAGGTGAATGCATACCCAAATAAGGACTCTCCAGGTCACAAAGACCAGGAGGAAGGCCAACGGACGAAATGGCCAAAGGAGAAGACAAAAGACCTTGTGGCACGGCCATGACAGACACTAGCCACAGTCATGAGCCACACGCGGTAAGCGCGGTATGACTTGTTAAAGAAATGTACTAATACATGCAAAAGCTTCTGCTGCCACCAGTCTACTCCTAGGCACATTGTCCAGTTACCAAAAAATCCTTAAGGGATGCCTAGGGCCAGAAAACACAAGGACCCCATGTTAGGGAGAATTCTCATTCTATGGCTAATTTTCCTTACCTGAGTCCCCCAGCAGCTTTGCTGGATTTGGAGGGTTTGTTTTCTTCTCCTGCTGAGAGTGTGACTCTTTTCCCCACTCTTAGGCATATCTGCTATGCGTGTTCTAGGCTATTTTTTGTGTTTAATGTCTATGGGGTTTATCTCAACCCCATAGGAACCATCTTTATCCACATGTGTTACACAGCACCCTCCCTGCAGTGACACAGGGGTGTCGCAGCGACCCCCAAACATAGACTCCATACCCTGGGACTGACTACTGTCTCCCAGGGCATGTAATGTCCCCATTGACTTTACTAGTCAATCTTTATGAACAAAACCAGTACAACCCATCTTACTATGGAGGTACTGGCAAGGGTTAATAGTTTTTCCCTTATGTTCATTTTCGAGAGGGTACCGTACAGTCCCTCTCTCAAAAGTTTCTGGCTGGTGGCAGTGGTTACTACCAAAAATATTCGACCGCGAATATTTCCCTATGGGATTTTCCAATTGTTCGAGGCTACCACATTTACTGACAGCCTCTAACATACTGCTGGTTTATTTTATATTAACTTTACTCCGGTAGGTTTTATTTGCCAGAACTTTTATAGAAATTCTTTCTCGAGTCTTTCTCTAAGATCCTAAACCAGGTCGGGGATCCTTTGTTCGTCCTTTTGGCGGGCTTCTGCCAAGAAGCCCTCCTTTCAGCGCCACTGAGTCTGGGGTGGACCCATTGTGTGGGAGGGGGAGTAGGCCCTCTGGACAGGGTTGCCACAGCAACCCAAGTCGCACTCTGCCCTGATAGGCTGGAGAGTCTCCCGCAAGAATGACCACTCCACTGTGTGAGTGACAGCTAGGCCGTATGAATGGGGATCTTTTTGCATAAAAGCAGGGTCCTGAGGACTGGAAGAGCAAGACATTGCCACTGGAACTAAGAAGCCGAAGAGGAGAGAAGCCAAAGACATCTGGCAACAACTAAACCACCGGTGAAGCCCTGCTGCAGCGTCTCACCGCTTTTCTCCGCACGACGAGAGAAGATCTTCATCTGCAAGAGCCTTCTTCCCTTGAGCTGGTCGGGCCACCCAGTTTGCCAATCGCCTTCCAGGACCTGCCTTGGTCGAATCGCCAGTGCCCTGCACTCGCAGACCGGATAGCCACGCACCCGTCCACCACGACCGCGATTTAAAGGAGCGTACCTTTTCATCCGTTTCGGCATCACTGCGGCTGGCTTCTTCCCTGGGCAGTGCAGTAACTCGAACCTTCCTCCACGACGAGAGCCTCTCTTCCTCTGCTGGACAACGCAAACTGCAGGAACTGCCAGGAACCACAGCCACCGCAGGAGCCGCTTCCACTTTTTCAGGTACATTGTTCCGCCAGGCCTCCAGTTTCGCGGGGTATTGCTAAAGGTGTTTGAAATCCTTTACCTACCTCCTGGGTTGGCCACCCCTATCGACTAATATTGTCTTTCCCTTTTTGAACCACCTTTTCAAATTGTTTAACAAAGACTTCACTGCAGCTACAAGAACATTTTGCTCCTAGGCACTTTGTCCTGTACCACTGACTCTGGCACAGGCATATTGACTCTGGCTAAATCTGTTAGAACTGCCTTCTTTAGATTGCTTCTCACCTAGAAATGTGTTGGTGCACCTAACTCTTATAACCACCTTTTCCTTCCCTCTTTTTAAACTTGTGAAGTGCCATTTTGCTCGGTTTTCACCTGAGTATTATACATGCTAAAGTATTGCCTTGCCAAACTTGTTCACAACCTTATTGGGAAGTGTTGCTAGGGTGTCTAAGAGTATATTCCTGTATAACGTGTGCTTTCCCTCCCTTGTGAGAAATTGCTAGAGTGCCATTTGTGTTTGGTTTTCACTGTGCCATTTTTCTCAGTTTTCACTCTTGCTCAAACTTGTCTACAATTTAATCAGGGAGTTGTGTATACTTTTCTTGACTGATTTAACTTGCTTTTATAATAGTGATTTGTGTGTGAACATCAGAGTGTGTAAAATAAATATATATTCTTTTTGATACAAAGCTTTGGTCAGTGTTTCCTTGTGCCATAGTACTGTAGTCCTATTGTGTAAACCCTGAATACTGCTCATCTCCCTCTTGAGATAAGTCTGATTGCTCAGCCACAGCTACCAACTAAATCTTTGTGGTAGAGCCTGATACCAAAGGGGATTTATTGCATATACCTGTAGTCTTAATCTTCTGTAGTGCTCCATAAGGGAACTGCACAGGATTCTGCCTAACACCACAGTGCGCAGTACAGTAATGTACTTTGCGCAATGAAATACAGTTGCCAAAAAGGGCAACATAGTCTCAAGACTAAGGGAAACAAGGTTTCCCAGTACTCACTGCCTGAAGGGCAAGTCTGTTTTCCCGTAACATGTGAGCAAAAGACCAGTGGAGTGCAGACCTGGCTGGCAGGAGGCTGAAACAAAAGCAAAATGTTTGGGGGTCCACAAATGGTAAAATAGCAGTACGTGAAATACTACCTAACAGGGATGTCTTCTTTTACACACATTATTTATTTGATGCTATGGGTATTTCTGGAGGTTGTGATTTAACTGCGTGCATTATACTATCGCACTTTGATGCCCTGAAGGTGGACTTTATGTCCGAAATGCATTGGCCAAGCACGGCCAGCCTCGCTAGCTATTGAGCGGATGTGAAGACAACAATCAAATATTTTGTTAAATCATTTTGGTAAAGAAGTAGTAACAAATGTTAATTTCTTTTGAGGGAAAGTATACGCAAGTTGCAGTGTGAGACTTGTTGGACAGAGGCGCAACCACAACCATGGGAGGTTCCCGCGTCTTTGTTTTGATACATTTCAGCCATTTCATAGCTTGCTTGCTATTGGATGAGCAACTATATAAGGCTGGAGGACTACCCATGCCAAACCACTGACTGACTACCACTGCATTGAGTTTGCCACAGTGGGCATTAAAATCCCCTCTCACAATTATAATGGAGGTGTTTGCTTCATGCGGCCAGCTACCGATGAGAGCTGTTAAGCTTGGCACGAGTGGGTGCAGGGGGGTGGGAGGGTGGTCGTATATATATTTATTACAAGAGCCCAATTGCATAGCAAGCCCGCTGTAAGCTTAGTTTCCCAGCCAGAAGATAAGGGCAATCGGTTGGGTTACACCTTCCAGTCAAAGTTATTCCCAGCTCCCATTACTAGACCACCCATAGCACATCCGCTGGCTTGTATTAAGTCTATATTTCATAATACAGTCTGTCCATCGATGGCAACCGTATGAGTTAACCGTGCTTCTTGTAGACCCTGTAGTGAATCGAAGACCCCTGTGTTTGCTTATATTTCCTGTGGCCCCGGTATCCCAGTTCAGCATCTGAAGCCCCCCTGTGGAACTGCCAGGGTTTATGGGCCATGTTGCCTAACCCCATGGAGGCAGCGCCACTGATCCTTGTAATTTGGACCCCAAATGGGGATGAGCTCCTATACATGAGCTGCCCTCTCGGTGGCGAGTGTTTTATTATGCTATGTTGATTTATGCCGTGCACTGATACCACCCAAGGCCAGTCTCCAAGCACTCCCGTGGCAATGCAAGAAAGAGGACTGAGTTGGTTAGTGACGGAAGAGTGACAGGATAGAACTAGAACCAGGAGAAATTGCCATCTGTGTGTGTTGGCTTGCTGATGGACAGGTTGTGCACTCTGGCTTCTATCCGTACGGGTAAGGTCCAATCCCTTGGGTGTTATCTGTCTGTTTTTTTTGTTGTGTTGGGTATGTCTGTGTGTTGTATGTGTAGATTGGATGGTTTTCCAGGTTGTGCAGACTGGCTTGTTCCGTCCATACGGATAAGGTCCAGTGTCTGGGTTTGTTTGTTGTAAATGTGTGTTGCTTGTGTAGGGTGTGTTAGGGTATAGGTTGGCTAGCCCAGTGGGTGTGTATCGTGTTTGGGGTGTGTGTTTGTGGAGGTAGGAGCAGGGTGGTTAGTGTTTTGGCTTCCTCGCTAAATTCTTCTACGTGACTAATCTACACAGTCCTATCTGTTGTAACAGATGACTAATCTTCACAATTCTATGTTGGTCCAGCGCATGGCTAATCTTCACAATTCTATGTTGGTCCAGCGCATGGCTAATCTTCACAATTCTATCTAGGTCCGGTGCATGGCTAAACTTCACAACACTATCTAGGTCTGGCGCATGGCTAATCTACACAATTCTATCTAGGTCTGGCTGTTTGTTGTGTTGGGTATGTCTGTGTGTTGTATGTGTAGATTGGATGGTTTTCCAGGTTGTGCAGACTGGCTTGTTCCGTCCATACGGATAAGGTCCAGTGTCTGGGATTGTTTGTTGTAAATGTGTGTTGCTTGTGTAGGGTGTGTTAGGGTATAGGTTGGCTAGCCCAGTGGGTGTGTATCGTGTTTGGGTAGTGTGTTTGTGGAGGTAGAAGCAGGGTGGTTAGTGTTTTGGCTTCCTCGCTAAATTCTTCTACGTGACTAATCTACACAGTCCTATCTGTTGTAACAGATGACTAATCTTCACAATTCTATGTTGGTCCAGCGCATGGCTAATCTTCACAATTCTATGTTGGTCCAGCGCATGGCTAATCTTCACAATTCTATCTAGGTCCGGTGCATGGCTAAACTTCACAATTCTATCTAGGTCCAGCGCATGGCTAATCTTCACAATTCTATCTAGGTCCGGCGCATGGCTAATCTACACAATTCTTTCTAGGTCTGGCCCATGGCTAAACGTCACAATTCTATCTAGGTCCGGCGCATGGCTAATCTTCACATTCTGACCCCAAGACTGGCGGTGCCCCTGATGGTCATATGGAAACCGTGCAGCCTTTCTGCAGACTGGAGGGGGGTGCCCCTCCCCACCCACATTGCCCTCAGCCCTTCGGCCCTGCTGATGAGAAGCCGCACGCTTCCATTAGCCGTCCTTCCTGGGGAGCAGGGGGCCTTGAAGGCTTTCTTTCTTCCCAGGGGAAATGAAGTTAGGCCTAAGGAGAGGGGACACGCGTCCCATTAGAGAGTGGGTGGGGTTGGGCCCTGGGGTGGGCCGCCCGGTCACGCACAGGGGGAGAGGGCCCGGCGGCTTTATCTGGCACAGCGGAGAGGGTGCAAGCCACACCCGGGACAAGGCGCACAGGCAGAGAGGAAGAGAGAAGGAGAAAGGGGCAAGAAGGCAGCGACAGGAAAGAGAAGGAGGAAGACGGGGAGGGGGCAGTGGAAGAGCAGAGGGGAGGAAAGCACGAGAGGGTAGAGAGCAAGACCACAGGGGGAAGCAGCAGAAAACAGGGCAGGAAAGAGAAGGGAAAGGGGAGACAAGAAAGAGGAAAGCAAAGCAGGAAGAGAGAGAAGGAGAAAGGGGCAAGAAGGCAGCGACAGGAAAGAGAAGGAGGAAGACGGGGAGGGGAAAGGGAAGGGCAGAAAGGGGCAGTGGAAGAGCAGAGGGGAGGAAAGCACGAGAGGGTAGAGAGCAAGACCACAGGGGGAAGCAGCAGAAAACAGGGCAGGAAAGAGAAGGGAAAGGGGAGACAAGAAAGAGGAAAGCAAAGCAGGAAGAGAGAGAAGAAAGGGGCAAGAAGGCAGCGACAGGAAAGAGAAGGAGGAAGACGGGGAGGGGCAGTGGAAGAGCAGAGGGGAGGAAAGCACGAGAGGGTAGGGCAGGAAAGAGAAGGGAAAGGGGAGACAAGAAGAGGAAAGCAAAGCAGGAAGAGAGAGAAGAAAGAAAACAACTTCACAAATAAGGATAGGAAGAAAGAAACGCAGTAACAAAGCCAGGAAACGGGGTTAGAAAGGAATATAATTAGAGAAAAAGGTGAAGGAACGAATAGCTGAGCAGAGAATAGCAGTGGCGCTTACTGTACAGAAGAGAGAAAGCGAGAGAGCACCCAGCTAAAGAGGGGGGCCCATAGCGATAAAAAGAGAGCAGGGCACAGGAGAAGACTCGAGAGGGAAAGACCCTCGCAAAGTCCAGGAGAGCCCTGGTGACGAGCCCCCCCAGGATGAAGCGGGGCGCTACTCTCCTCCTCGCCGCCCTGCTCCTGTCTCTACCCGCCGGTGAGTGCTAGAGATCGGGAGGGCCAAGGGGGCCCGCCTGGAAGATGTGCTGAGCTGTGACAGTGCTTTCAATGGCAAAGAAAACACGCGCTGGTACTCCCCAATCTAATCTAGGGCCCCGATTCATGGATTTTTTTTCACGGTTCAAAGTGACTTTGCACTGCTGAAAAGTGACTTTGAACTACCGACACAGACCCTGATCCATGGAACTGCGTGCAAAGTGTATTTCTGCAGTGCAAAGTCAGTGCATAGTCATGTTTGCAGTACAAAATGACTTTGCATGGAGTTTGCACTGCAAAAATAAACATTGCACAGTTGTATCGGCAGTGCAAATTCACTTTTCAGCAGTGAAATATCACTTTGATCGTGCAAAAAATGCCATGAATTGGACCACTAGGCTTTAAGTGAGCCAGGGCTCATTGCCAGTAATCTCCTGAAATTGCTCTTGTTCCCAGGATTTTTCATCTCCCCACACCATGTCCATTCATCTTGCTCGGTCTCCCACCCGTTGGCCCACTTCTCCATTTGTCTCACTTTCTAGGAGTGTCTCACTGTTTCTGTATCACTTTCTATTTGCCTCACTTTCTAGGAGTGTCTCACTGTTCGTGTATCACTTTCTATTTGCCACAATGTCTAGGAGTGCCTCACTGTTTCTGTATCACTTTCTATTTGCCTCACTTTCTAGGAGTGCCTCACTGTCCGTGTATCACTTTCTATTTGCCTCACTTTCTAGGAGTGTCTCACTGTTTCTGTATCGCTTTCTAGTTGCCTCACTTTCTAGGAGTGCTCACTGTTTCTGTATCACTTTCTATTTGCCTCACTTTCTAGGAGTGCCTCACTGTCCGTGTATCACTTTCTATTTGCCTCACTTTCTAGGAGTGTCTCACTGTTTCTGCATCACTTTCTATTTGCCTCACTTTCTAGGACTGTCTCACTGTCCGTGTATCACTTTCTATTTGCCTCACTTTGTAGGAGTGTCTCACTTTTTCTGTATCACTTTCTATGTGCCTCACTTTCTAGGAGTGTCTCACTGTTCGGTTATCACTTTCTATTTGCCTCACATTCTAGGAGTGCCTCACTGTTCGTGTGTCACTTTCTATTTGCCTCACTTTCTAGGAGTGTCTCACTTTTTCTGTATCACTTTCTATGTGCCTCACTTTCTAGGAGTGTCTCACTGTTCGTGTATCACTTTCTATTTGCCTCACATTCTAGGAGTGCCTCACTGTTCGGGTATCACTTTCTTTTGCCTCACATTCTAGGAGTGCCACACTGTTCGTGTGTCACTTTCTATTTGCCTCACTTTCTAGGAGTGTCTCACTGTTCGTGTGTCACTTTCTATTTGCCTCACTTTCTAGGAGTGTCTCACTGTTTCTGTATCACTTTCTATCTGTTTCTGTATCACTTTCTATTTGCCACACTTTCTAGGAGTGCCTCACTGTTTCTGTATCACTTTCTATTTGCCTCACTTTCTAGGAGTGTCTCACTGTTCGTGTATCACTTTCTATTTGCCTCACTTTCTAGGAGTGTCTCACTGTCCGTGTGTCACTTTTTATTTGACTCACTTTCTAGGAGTGCCTCACTCTCCGTGTATCACTTTCTATTTGCCTCACTTTCTAGAAGTGCCTCACTGTTCGTGTATCACTTTCTATTTGCCTCACTTTCTAGGAGTGTCTCACTTTTTCTGTATCACTTTCTATTTGCCTCACTTTCTAGGAGTGTCTCACTGTTCGTGTATCACTTTCTATTTGCCTCACTTTCTAGAAGTGTCTCACGGTTCGTGTATCACTTTCTATTTGCCTCACCTTCTAGGAGTGCCTCACTGTTCGTGTGTCACTTTCTATTTGCCTCACATTCTAGGAGTGGCTCACAGTTGGTGTGTCACTTTCTATTTGCCTCACTTTCTAGGAGTGTCTCACTGTTCGTGCGTCACTTTCTATTTGCCTCACTTTCTAGGAGTGTCTCACTGTTCGTGCGTCACTTTCTATTTGCTTCACTTTCTAGGAGTGTCTCACTGTTCGTGCGTCACTTTCTATTTGCCTCACTTTCTAAGAGTGTCTCACTGTTCGTGTATCACTTTCTATTTGCCTCACATTCTAGGAGTGCCTCACTGTTCGGGTATCACTTTCTATTTGCCTCACATTCTAGGAGTGCCACACTGTTCGTGTGTCACTTTCTATTTGCCTCACTTTCTAGGAGTGTCTCACTGTTCGTGTGTCACTTTCTACTTGCCTCACTTTCTAGGAGTGTCTCACTGTTCGTGCATCACTTTTTATTTGCCACACTTTCTAGGAGCGCCTCACTGTTCCTGTATCACTTTCTATTTGCCTCACTTTCTAGGAGTGTCTCAATGTTTCTGTATCACTTTCTATTTGCCTCACTTTCTAGGAGTGCCTCACTGTTTCTGTATCATTTTCTATTTGCCTCACTTTCTAGGAGTGTCTCACTGTTCGTGTATCACTTTCTATTTGCCTCACTTTCTAGGAGTGTCTCACTCTCCGTGTATCACTTTCTATTTGCCTCACTTTCTAGAAGTGCCTCACTGTTCGTGTATCACTTTCTATTTGCCTCACTTTCCAGGAGTGTCTCACTTTTTCTGTATCACTTTCTATTTGCCTCACTTTCTAGGAGTGTCTCACTGTTCGTGTATCACTTTCTATTTGCCTCACTTTCTAGAAGTGTCTCACGGTTCGTGTATCACTTTCTATTTGCCTCACTTTCTAGGAGTGTCTCACTGTTCGCATATAACTTTCTATTTGCCTCACTTTATAGGAGTGTCTCACTGTTCGTGTATCACTTTCTATTTGCCTCACATTCTAGGAGTGCCTCACTGTTCGTGTGTCACTTTCTATTTGCCTCACATTCTAGGAGTGGCTCACAGTTGGTGTGTCACTTTCTATTTGCCTCACTTTCTAGGAGTGTCTCACTGTTCGTGCGTCACTTTCTATTTGCCTCACTTTCTAGGAGTGTCTCACTGTTCGTGCGTCACTTTCTATTTGCCTCACTTTCTAAGAGTGCCTCACTGTTCGTGCGTCACTTTCTATTTGCCTCACTTTCTAGCAGTGTCTCACTGTTCGTGCGTCACTTTCTATTTGCCTCACTCTCTAGGAGTGTCTCACTGTTCGTGCGTCACTTTCTATATGCCTCACTTTCTAGGAGTATCTCATTGTCATGCGTCACTTTCTATTTACCACACATTCTAGGAGTGCCTCACTGTTCGTGTGTCACTTTCTATTTGCCTCACTTTCTAGGAGTCTCTCACTGTTCGTGTATCCTTTCTATTTGCCTCACTTTCTAGGAGTGTCTCACTGTTCGTGTATCACTTTCTATTTGCCTCACATTCTAGGAGTGCCTCACTGTTCGTGTATCACTTTCTATTTGCCTCACATTCTAGGAGTGCCTCACAGTTGGTGTATCACTTTCTATTTGCCTCACGTGCGTCACTTTCTATTTGCCTCACTTTCTAGGAGTGTCTCACTGTTCGTGTGTCACTTTCTATTTGCCTCACTTTCTAGGAGTGTCTCACTGTTCGTGCGTCACTTTCTATTTGCCTCACTTTCTAGGAGTATCTCATTGTCGTGCGTCACTTTCTATTTACCACACATTCTAGGAGTGCCTCACTGTTCATGTGTCACTTTCTATTTGCCCCACGTTCTAGGAGCGTCTCACTGTCCGTGTATCACTTTCTATTTGCCTCACTTTCTAGGAGTGTCTCACTGTTCGTGTATCACTTTCTATTTGCCTCACTTTCTAGGAGTGTCTCACTGTTCGTGTATCACTTTCTATTTGCCTCACTTTCTAGGAGTGTCTCACTGTTCGTGTATCACTTTCTATTTGCCTCACTTTCTAGGAGTGTCTCACTGTTCGTGTATCACTTTCTATTTGCCTCACTTTCTAGGAGTGTCTCACTGTTCGTGTATCACTTTCTATTTGCCTCACTTTCTAGGAGTGACTCAATGTTCGTGTATCACTTTCTATTTGCCTCACTTTCTGGAAGTGTCTCACTGTTCGTGTATCACTTCCTATTTGCCCCTCTCTCCTCTCTCCATTCCAGTTATGTTTCCACCAACTTTGTCACACTCTGTTTATGTCACATCAGCAGCCATCTCTGAAAGATGTTCATCAAGCACAGACTGGTTTTGCCTTGTTTGGGCTTCACTTTTATGATGTACAGAAGTTGGCAGGCTTTGAGAGAAGGGATGGCCAGAAAGATCACTAGTATGAAATGAGTGGTTATGATCTGTGGGTGAACCAGGGTGCCCAAAGGGAAAGGGCATACATGATATATCACAATAGAAACCTGCCGAGGGGCACAGGGCGGCTGCATCAATGAGCAGACAGGTGTGTAGCCGAGATTCAAACCTGCTCGTCTGTAGGAGTTGCTCTAACCTTCACTGAGGGCAACATGCCCTGCCGAGGCTTTGCCGGGATCTTGGTCATTTCCTTCCCCCTCTTCATCGCATGGCCAGGGCCACTCACACAAACCCTCTCCTGCTATCAGTCCTACCCACCTTTTAAAAAAATGCATTTATTGTGTTTTGATGAAAAAGCAAACCATGCACATTTATATATTACATAAGAATTAAAACAAATGTATATCTCATTACAAAATTGTCATTATTAAAAAGACTTAGACACACATCTTGACATATATAATCTACATAGATGATTAAAATCAGTGTATTAAAAACCATTTTCCTTAAAAATCACTCTCAGGAATTGTTTTGCAGCCACAATGGTCTATACTTGCCTGCCTATTCTGGCCCATAAATTACAAGTGATGACAGCAGATGTCGAGTGCATGAACCTCTCAAAGTATAACATGGTCTTCTGTGGGTCTGCAGGGCACTTAATAATCAGGTGGTGCAGTGTTTCAATTTGACAAAGCCTGCACATGCTCTTATTTTTTAGGAATTCCCCTCCGTGCACCAGTTACTTCGAGGCTATGCATACAATGTAAGCATAATTTAATATATTCTGCTGGACTTTTCTCTACCGGGGATTGAATCACATAGGGTCTCAGAATCCTAGAATTGGTGTGGTGAGTTGATCTACCTATTGAATCACATAGGGTCTTAGAATCCTAGAATTAGTGTGGTGAGTTGATCTACCTATTGAATCACATAGGGTCTTAGAATCCTAGAATTGGTGTGGTGAGTTGATCTACCTTATTGAATCACATAGGGTCTCAGAATCCTAGAATTGGTGTGGTGAGTTGGTCTACCTTATTGAATTCCTTAGGGTCTTAGAATCCTAGAATTGGTGTGGTGAGTTGATCTACCTATATAATCCCTTAGGGTCTTAGAATCCTAGAATTGGTGTGGTGAGTTGATCTACCTATTGAATCACATAGGGTCTTATAATCCTAGAATTGGTGTGGTGAGTTGATCTACCTATTGAATCACATAGGGTCTTAGAATCCTAGAATTGGTGTGGTGATTTGATCTACCTTATTGAATCACATAGGGTCTCAGAATCCTAGAATTGGTGTGGTGAGTTGATCTACCTTATTGAATCCCTTAGGGTCTCAGAATCCTAGAATTGGTGTGGTGAGTTGATCTACCTTATTGAATCCCTTAGGGTCCTAGAATCCTAGAATTGGTGTGGTGAGTTGATCTACCTTATTGAATCACATAGGGTCTTAGAATCCTAGAAGTGGTGTGGTGAGTTGATCTACCTATTGAATCACATAGGGTCTCAGAATCCTAGAATTGGTGTGGTGAGTTGATCTACCTTATTAAATCATATAGGGTCTCAGAATCCTAGAATTGGTGTGGTGAGTTGATCTACCTTATTGAATCCCTTAGGGTCCTAGAATCCTAGAATTGGTGTGGTGAGTTGATCTACCTATTGAATCCCTTAGGGTCTTAGAATCCTAGAATTGGTGTGGTGAGTTGATCTACCTTATTGAATCCCTCAGAGTCTTACAATCCTAGAATTGGTGTGGTGAGTTGATCTACCTATTGAATCACATAGGGTCTTAAAATCCTAGAATTTGTGTGGTGAGTTGATCTACCTTATTGAATCACATAGGGTCTTAGAATCCTAGAATTGGTGTGGTGAGGTGATCTACCTTATTGAATCACATAGGGTTTTAGAATCCTAGAATTGGTGTAGTGAGTTGATCTACCTTATTGGATCACATAGGGTCTTAGAATCCTAGAATTGGTGTAGAGAGTTGATCTACCTATTTAATCCCTTAGGGTCTTAGAATCCTAGAATTGGTGTGGTGAGGTGATCTACCTTATTGAATCACATAGGGTCTTAGAATCCTAGAATTGGTGTAGTGAGTTGATTTACCTACTTAATCCCTTAGGGTCTTAAAACCATAGAATTGGTTTGGTGAGCTGATCTACCTATTTAATCCCTTAGGGTCTTAGAATCCTAGAAGTGGTGTGGTGAGTTGATCTACCTATTGAATCCTTTAGGGTCTTAGAATCCTAGAATTGGTGTGGTGAGTTGATCTACCTTATTGAATCACATAGGGTCTTAGAATCCTAGAATTGGTATGGTGAATTTATCTACCCTATTAAATTGCATAGGGTCTCAGAATCCTAGAATTGGTGTGTTGAGTTGATCTACCTATTGATTCCCTTAGGGTCTTAGAATCCTAGAATTGGTGTGTTGAGTTGATCTACCTATTGATTCCCTTAGGGTCCTAGAATTGGTGTGGTGAGTTGATCTACCTTATTGAATCCCTTAGGGTCCTAGAATCCTAGAATTGGTGTGGTGAGTTGATCGACCTATTGAATCCCTTAGGGTCTTAGAACACTAGAATTGGTGTTGTGAGTTGATCTACCTTATTGAATCCCTTAGAGTCTTAGAATCCTAGAATTGGTGTGGTGAGTTGATCTACCTTATTGAATCACATAGGGTCTTAGAATCCTAGAATTGGTATGGTGAGTTTATCTACCCTATTAAATTACATAGGGTCTCAGAATCCTAGAATTGGTGTGTTGAGTTGATCTACCTATTGATTCCCTTAGGGTCCTAGAATCCTAGAATTGGTGTGGTGAGTTGATCTACCTTATTGAATCCCTTAGGGTCCTAGAATCCTAGAATTGGTGTGGTGAGTTGATCTACCTATTGAATCCCTTAGGGTCTTAGAACACTAGAATTGGTGTTGTGAGTTGATCTACCTTATTGAATCCCTTAGAGTCTTAGAATCCCAGAATTGGTGTAGTGAGTTGATCTACCTATTTAATCCCTTAGGGTCTTAGAATCCTAGAATTGGTGTGGTGAGTTGATCTACCTATTTAATCCCTTAGGGTCTTAGAATCCTAGAAGTGGTGTGGTGAGTTGATCTACCTATTGAATCCCTTAGGGTCTTAGAATCCTAGAATTGGTGTGGTGAGGTGATCTACCTTATTGAATCACATAGGGTCTTAGAATCCTAGAATTGGTGTAGTGAGTTGATCTACCTTATTGAATCACATAGGGTCTTAGAGTCCTAGAATTGGTGTAGTGAGTTGAACTACCTATTTAATCCCTTAGGATCTTGGAATCCTAGAATTGGTGTGGTGAGTTGATCTACCTATTTAAACCCTTAGGGTCTTAGAATCCTAGAAGTGGTGTGGTGAGTTGATCTACCTATTGAATCACATAGGGTCTTAGAATCCTAGAATTGGTAGGGGGAGATTATCTACCTTATTAAATTGCATAGGGTCTTAGAATCCTAGAATTGGTGTGTTGAGTTGATCTACCTATTGAATCCCTTAGGGTCCTAGATCCTAGAATTGGTGTGGTGAGTTGATCTACCTTATTGAATCCCTTACGGTCCTAGAATCCTAGAATTGGTGTGGTGAGTTGATCTACCTATTGAATACCTTAGGGTCCTAGAATCCTAGAATTGGTGTGGTGAGTTGATCTACCTTATTGAATCACATAGGGTCTTAGAATCCTAGAATTGGTGTGGTGAGTTGATCTACCATATTGAATCACATAGGGTCTTAGAATCCTAGAATTGGTGTAGTGAGTTGATCTACCTTATTGAATCACATAGGGTCTTAGAATCCTAGAATTGGTGTGGTGAGTTCATCTACCTATTCAATCCCTTAGGGTCTTAGAATCCTACAAGTGGTGTGGTGAGTTGATCTACCTTATTGAATCACATAGGGTCTTAGAATCCTAGAATTGGTGTAGTGAGTTGATTTACCTACTTAATCCCTTAGGGTCTTAAAACCATAGAATTGGTTTGGTGAGCTGATCTACCTATTTAATCCCTTAGGGTCTTAGAATCCTAGAAGTGGTGTGGTGAGTTGATCTACCTATTGAATCCTTTAGGGTCTTAGAATCCTAGAATTGGTGTGGTGAGTTGATCTACCTTATTGAATCACATAGGGTCTTAGAATCCTAGAATTGGTATGGTGAATTTATCTACCCTATTAAATTGCATAGGGTCTTAGAATCCTAGAATTGGTGTGTTGAGTTGATCTACCTATTGATTCCCTTAGGGTCCTAGAATTGGTGTGGTGAGTTGATCTACCTTATTGAATCCCTTAGGGTCCTAGAATCCTAGAATTGGTGTGGTGAGTTGATCGACCTATTGAATCCCTTAGGGTCTTAGAACACTAGAATTGGTGTTGTGAGTTGATCTACCTTATTGAATCCCTTAGAGTCTTAGAATCCTAGAATTGGTGTGGTGAGTTGATCTACCTATTGAATCCCTTAGGGTCTTAGAACACTAGAATTGGTGTTGTGAGTTGATCTACCTTATTGAATCCCTTAGAGTCTTAGAATCCCAGAATTGGTGTAGTGAGTTGATCTACCCATTTAATCCCTTAGGGTCTTAGAATCCTAGAATTGGTGTGGTGAGTTGATCTACCTATTTAATCCCTTAGGGTCTTAGAATCCTAGAAGTGGTGTGGTGAGTTGATCTACCTATTGAATCCCTTAGGGTCTTAGAATCCTAGAATTGGTGTGGTGAGTTCATCTACCTATTCAATCCCTTAGGGTCTTAGAATCCTACAAGTGGTGTGGTGAGTTGATCTACCTATTGAATCCCTTAGGGTCTTAGAATCCTAGAATTGGTGTGGTGAGTTGATCTACCTTATTGAATCACATAGGGTCTTAGAATCCTAGAATTGGTATGGTGAGTTTATCTACCTTATTAAATTGCATAGGGTCTTAGAATCCTAGAATTGGTGTGTTGAGTTGATCTACCTATTGAATCCCTTAGGGTCTTAGAATCCTACAATTGGTGTAGTGAGGTGATCTACCTTATTGAATCACATAGGGTCTTAGAATCCTAGAATTGGTGTAGTGAGTTGATTTACCTACTTAATCCCTTAGGGTCTTAAAACCATAGAATTGGTTTGGTGAGCTGATCTACCTATTTAATCCCTTAGAATCCTAGAAGTGGTGTGGTGAGTTGATCTACCTATTGAATCCTTTAGGGTCTTAGAATCCTAGAATTGGTGTGGTGAGTTGATCTACCTTATTGAATCACATAGGGTCTTAGAATCCTAGAATTGGTATGGTGAATTTATCTACCCTATTAAATTGCATAGGGTCTTAGAATCCTAGAATTGGTGTGTTGAGTTGATCTACCTATTGAATCCCTTAGGGTCTTAGAATCCTACAATTGTTGTAGTGAGGTGATCTACCTTATTGAATCACATAGGGTCTTAGAATCCTAGAATTGGTGTAGTGAGTTGATTTACCTACTTAATCCCTTAGGGTCTTAAAACCATAGAATTGGTTTGGTGAGCTGATCTACCTATTTAATCCCTTAGGGTCTTAGAATCCTAGAAGTGGTGTGGTGAGTTGATCTACCTATTGAATCCTTTAGGGTCTTAGAATCCTAGAATTGGTGTGGTGAGTTGATCTACCTTATTGAATCACATAGGGTCTTAGAATCCTAGAATTGGTATGGTGAATTTATCTACCCTATTAAATTGCATAGGGTCTTAGAATCCTAGAATTGGTGTGTTGAGTTGATCTACCTATTGATTCCCTTAGGGTCCTAGAATTGGTGTGGTGAGTTGATCTACCTTATTGAATCCCTTAGGGTCCTAGAATCCTAGAATTGGTGTGGTGAGTTGATCGACCTATTGAATCCCTTAGGGTCTTAGAACACTAGAATTGGTGTTGTGAGTTGATCTACCTTATTGAATCCCTTAGAGTCTTAGAATCCTAGAATTGGTGTGGTGAGTTGATCTACCTTATTGAATCACATAGGGTCTTAGAATCCTAGAATTGGTATGGTGAGTTTATCTACCCTATTAAATTGCATAGGGTCTCAGAATCCTAGAATTGGTGTGTTGAGTTGATCTACCTATTGATTCCCTTAGGGTCCTAGAATCCTAGAATTGGTGTGGTGAGTTGATCTACCTTATTGAATCCCTTAGGGTCCTAGAATCCTAGAATTGGTGTGGTGAGTTGATCTACCTATTGAATCCCTTAGGGTCTTAGAATCCCAGAATTGGTGTAGTGAGTTGATCTACCTATTTAATCCCTTAGGGTCTTAGAATCCTAGAATTGGTGTGGTGAGTTGATCTACCTATTTAATCCCTTAGGGTCTTAGAATCCTAGAAGTGGTGTGGTGAGTTGATCTACCTATTGAATCCCTTAGGGTCTTAGAATCCTAGAATTGGTGTGGTGAGGTGATCTACCTTATTGAAACACATAGGGTCTTAGAATCCTAGAATTGGTGTAGTGAGTTGATCTACCTTATTGAATCACATAGGGTCTTAGAGTCCTAGAATTGGTGTAGTGAGTTGATCTACCTATTTAATCCCTTAGGGTCTTAGAATCCTAGAATTGGTGTGGTGAGTTGATCTACCTATTTAAACCCTTAGGGTCTTAGAATCCTAGAAGTGGTGTGGTGAGTTGATCTACCTATTGAATCACATAGGGTCTTAGAATCCTAGAATTGGTATGGTGAGATTATCTACCTTATTAAATTGCATAGGGTCTTAGAATCCTAGAATTGGTGTGTTGAGTTGATCTACCTATTGAATCCCTTAGGGCCCTAGATCCTAGAATTGGTGTGGTGAGTTGATCTACCTTATTGAATCCCTTATGGTCCTAGAATCCTAGAATTGGTGTGGTGAGTTGATCTACCTATTGAATCCCTTAGGGTCCTAGAATCCTAGAATTGGTGTGTTGAGTTGATCTACCTATTGAATCCCTTAGGGTCTTAGAATCCTAGAATTGGTGTGATGAGTTGATCTACCTATTGAATCCCTTAGGGTCTTAGAATCCTAGAATTGGTGTGGTGAGTTGATCTACCTTATTGAATCCCTTAGGGTGCTAGAATCCTAGAATTGGTGTGGTCAGTTGATCTACCTATTGAATCCCTTAGGGGCCTAGAATCCTAGAATTGGTGTGATGAGTTGATCTACCTTATTGAATCACATAGGGTCTTAGAATCCTAGAATTGGTGTGGTGAGTTGATCTACCTTATTGAATCACATAGGGTCTTAGAATCCTAGAATTGGTGTGGTGAGTTGATCTACCTTATTGAATCCCTTAGGGTCCTAGAATCCTAGAATTGGTGTGTTGAGTTGATCTACCTATTGAATCCCTTAGGGTCTTAGAATCCTACAATTGGTGTAGTGAGGTGATCTACCTTATTGAATCACATAGGGTCTTAGAATCCTAGAATTGGTGTAGTGAGTTGATTTACCTACTTAATCCCTTAGGGTCTTAAAACCATAGAATTGGTTTGGTGAGCTGATCTACCTATTTAATCCCTTAGGGTCTTAGAATCCTAGAAGTGGTGTGGTGAGTTGATCTACCTATTGAATCCTTTAGGGTCTTAGAATCCTAGAATTGGTGTGGTGAGTTGATCTACCTTATTGAATCACATAGGGTCTTAGAATCCTAGAATTGGTATGGTGAATTTATCTACCCTATTAAATTGCATAGGGTCTTAGAATCCTAGAACTGGTGTGTTGAGTTGATCTACCTATTGATTCCCTTAGGGTCCTAGAATTGGTGTGGTGAGTTGATCTACCTTATTGAATCCCTTAGGGTCCTAGAATCCTAGAATTGGTGTGGTGAGTTGATCGACCTATTGAATCCCTTAGGGTCTTAGAACACTAGAATTGGTGTTGTGAGTTGATCTACCTCATTCAATCCCTTAGAGTCTTAGAATCCTAGAATTGGTGTGGTGAGTTGATCTACCTTATTGAATCACATAGGGTCTTAGAATCCTAGAATTGGTATGGTGAGTTTATCTACCCTATTAAATTGCATAGGGTCTCAGAATCCTAGAATTGGTGTGTTGAGTTGATCTACCTATTGATTCCCTTAGGGTCCTAGAATCCTAGAATTGGTGTGGTGAGTTGATCTACCTTATTGAATCCCTTAGGGTCCTAGAATCCTAGAATTGGTGTGGTGAGTTGATCTACCTATTGAATCCCTTAGGGTCTTAGAACACTAGAATTGGTGTTGTGAGTTGATCTACCTTATTGAATCCCTTAGAGTCTTAGAATCCCAGAATTGGTGTAGTGAGTTGATCTACCTATTTAATCCCTTAGGGTCTTAGAATCCTAGAATTGGTGTGGTGAGTTGATCTACCTATTTAATCCCTTAGGGTCTTAGAATCCTAGAAGTGGTGTGGTGAGTTGATCTACCTATTGAATCCCTTAGGGTCTTAGAATCCTAGAATTGGTGTGGTGAGGTGATCTACCTTATTGAAACACATAGGGTCTTAGAATCCTAGAATTGGTGTAGTGAGTTGATCTACCTTATTGAATCACATAGGGTCTTAGAGTCCTAGAATTGGTGTAGTGAGTTGATCTACCTATTTAATCCCTTAGGGTCTTAGAATCCTAGAATTGGTGTGGTGAGTTGATCTACCTATTTAAACCCTTAGGGTCTTAGAATCCTAGAAGTGGTGTGGTGAGTTGATCTACCTATTGAATCACATAGGGTCTTAGAATCCTAGAATTGGTATGGTGAGATTATCTACCTTATTAAATTGCATAGGGTCTTAGAATCCTAGAATTGGTGTGTTGAGTTGATCTACCTATTGAATCCCTTAGGGTCCTAGATCCTAGAATTGGTGTGGTGAGTTGATCTACCTTATTGAATCCCTTAGGGTCCTAGAATCCTAGAATTGGTGTGGTGAGTTGATCTACCTATTGAATACCTTAGGGTCCTAGAATCCTAGAATTGGTGTGGTGAGTTGATCTACCTTATTGAATCACATAGGGTCTTAGAATCCTAGAATTGGTGTGGTGAGTTGATCTACCATATTGAATCACATAGGGTCTTAGAATCCTAGAATTGGTGTAGTGAGTTGATCTACCTTATTGAATCACATAGGGTCTTAAAATCCTAGAATTGGTGTGGTGAGTTCATCTACCTATTCAATCCCTTAGGGTCTTAGAATCCTACAAGTGGTGTGGTGAGTTGATCTACCTATTGAATCCCTTAGGGTCTTAGAATCCTAGAATTGGTGTGGTGAGTTGATCTACCTTATTGAATCACATAGGGTCTTAGAATCCTAGAATTGGTATGGTGAGTTTATCTACCTTATTAAATTGCATAGGGTCTTAGAATCCTAGAATTGGTGTGTTGAGTTGATCTACCTATTGAATCCCTTAGGGTCTTAGAATCCTAGAATTGGTGTGGTGAGTTGATCTACCTTATTAAATTGCATAGGGTCTTAGAATCCTAGAATTGGTGTGTTGAGTTGATCTACCTATTGAATCCCTTAGGGCTTAGAATCCTAGAATTGGTGTGTTGAGTTGATCTACCTATTGAATCCCTTAGGGTCTTAGAATCCTAGGATTTGTTTGGTGAGTTGATCTACCTTATTGAATCCCTTAGGGTCCTAGAATCCTAGAATTGGTGTGGTGAGTTGATCTACCTATTGAATCCCTTAGGGTCCTAGAATCCTAGAATTGGTGTGGTGAGAGGATCTACCTTATTGAATCACATAGGGTCTTAGAATCCTAGAATTGGTGTAGTGAGTTGATCTACCTTATTGAATCCCTTAGGGTCCTAGAATCCTAGAATTGGTGTGGTGAGTTGATCTACCTATTGAATCCCTTAGGGTCCTAGAATCCTAGAATTTGTGTGGTGAGTTGATCTACCTTATTGAATCACATAGGGTCTTAGAATCCTAGAATTGGTGTGGCGAGTTGATCTACTTTATTGAATCACATAGGGTCTTAGAATCCTAGAATTGGTGTAGTGAGTTGATCTACCTTATTGAATCACATAGGGTCTTAGAATCCTAGAAGTGGTGTGGTGAGTTGATCTACCTATTGAATCACATAGGGTCTCAGAATCCTAGAATTGGTGTGGTGAGTTCATCTACCTTATTGAATCACATAGGGTCTTAGAATCCTAGAATTGGTGTAGTGAGTTGATCTACCTTATTGAATCACATAGGGTCTTAGAATCCTAGAATTGGTGTGGTGAGTTCATCTACCTATTTAATCTCTTAGGGTCTTAGAATCCTAGAAGTGGTGTGGTGAGTTGATCTACCTATTGAATCCCTTAGGGTCTTAGAATCCTAGAATTGGTGTGTTGAGTTGATCTACCTATTGAATCCCTTAGGGTCTTAGAATCCTAGAATTGGTGTGGTGGGTTGATCTACCTTATTAAATTGCATAGGGTCTTAGAATCCTAGAATTGGTGTGTTGAGTTGATCTACCTATTGAATCCCTTAGGGTCTTAGAATCCTAGAATTGGTGTGTTGAGTTGATCTACCTATTGAATCCCTTAGGGTCCTAGAATCCTAGAATTGGTGTGTTGAGTTGATCTACCTATTGAATCCCTTAGGGTCTTAGAATCCTAGAATTGGTGTGGTGAGTTGATCTACCTTATCGAATCCCTTAGGGTGCTAGAATCCTATAATTGGTGTGGTGAGGTGATCTACCTTATTGAATAACATTGGGTCTTAGAATCCTAGAATTGGTGTAGTGAGTTGATCTACCTTATTGAATCACATAGGGTCTTAGAACCATAGAATTGGTTTGGTGAGTTGATCTACCTATTTAATCCCTTAGGGTTTTAGAATCCTATAAGTGGTGTGGTGAGTTGATCTACCTATTGAATCCTTTAGGGTCTTAGAATCCTAGAATTGGTGTGGTGAGTTGATCTACCTTATCGAATCACATAGGGTCTTAGAATCCTAGAATTGGTATGGTGAGTTTATCTACCCTATTAAATTGCATAGGGTCTTAGAATCCTAGAATTGGTGTGTTGAGTTGATCTACCTATTGATTCCCTTAGGGTCCTAGAATCCTAGAATTGGTGTGGTGAGTTGATCTACCTTATTGAATCCCTTAGGGTCCTAGAATCCTAGAATTGGTGTGGTGAGTTGATCTACCTATTGAATCCCTTAGGGTCTTAGAACACTAGAATTGGTGTTGTGAGTTGATCTACCTTATTGAATCACATAGGGTCTTAGAATCCTAGAATTGGTGTAGTGAGTTGATCTACCTTATTGAATCACATAGGGTCTTAGAATCCTAGAATTGGTGTGGTGAGTTCATCTACCTATTTAATCCCTTAGGGTCTTAGAATCCTACAAGTGGTGTGGTGAGTTGATCTACCTATTGAATCCCTTAGGGTCTTAGAATCCTAGAATTGGTGTGGTGAGTTGATCTACCTTATTGAATCACATAGGGTCTTAGAATCCTAAAATTGGTATGGTGAGTTTATCTACCTATTGAATCCCTTAGGGTCTTAGAATCCTAGAAGTGGTGTGGTGAGTTGATCTACCTTATTGAATCACATAGGGTCTTAGAATCCTAGAATTGGTGTGGTGAGTTTATCTACCTTATTAAATTGGATAGGGTCTTAGAATCCTAGAATTGGTGTGTTGAGTTGATCTACCTATTGAATCCCTTAGGGTCTTAGAATCCTAGAATTGGTGTGTTGAGTTGATCTACCTATTGAATCCCTTAGGGTCCTAGAATCATAGAATTGGTGTGTTGAGTTGATCTACCTATTGAATCCCTTAGGGTCTTAGAATCCTAGAATTGGTGTGATGAGTTGCCTTGTCTGCCTATTGAATCCCTTAGGGTCTTAGAATCCTAGAATTGGTGTGGTGAGTTGATCTACCTTATTGAATCACATAGGGTGCTAGAATCCTAGAATTGGTGTGGTGAGGTGATCTACCTTATTGAATCACATAGGGTCTTAGAATCCTAGAATTGGTGTAGTGAGTTGATCTACCTTATTGAATCACATAGGGTCTTAGAATCCTAGAATTGGTGTAGTGAGTTGATTTACCTACTTAATCCCTTAGGGTCTTTGAACCATAGAATTGGTTTGGTGAGTTGATCTACCTATTTAATCCCTTAGGGTCTTAGAATCCTAGAAGTGGTGTGGTGAGTTGATCTACCTTTTGAATCCTTTAGGGTCTTAGAATCCTAGAATTGGTGTGGTGAGTTGATCTACCTTGCCGAATCACATAGGGTCTTAGAATCCTAGAATTGGTATGGTGAGTTTATCTACCCTATTAAATTGCATAGGGTCTTAGAATCCTAGAATTGGTGTGTTGAGTTGATCTACCTATTGATTCCCTTAGGGTCCTAGAATCCTAGAATTGGTGTGGTGAGTTGATCTACCTTATTGAATCCCTTAGGGTCCTAGAATCCTCGAATTGTTGTGGTGAGTTTATCTACCTATTGAATCCCTTAGGGTCTTAGAACACTTGAATTGGTGTTGTGAGTTGATCTACCTTATTAAATCCCTTAGAGTCTTAGAATCCTAGAATTGGTGTGGTGAGTTGATCTACCTTATTGAATCACATAGGGTCTTAGAATCCTAGAATTGGTATGGTGAGTTTATCTACCCTATTAAATTGCATAGGGTCTTAGAATCCTAGAATTGGTGTGTTGAGTTGATCAGCCTATTGATTCCCTTAGGGTCCTAGAATCCTAGAATTGGTGTGGTGAGTTGATCTACCTTATTGAATCCCTTAGGGTCCTAGAATCCTAGAATTGGTGTGGTGAGTTGATCTACCTATTGAATCCCTTAGGGTCCTAGAATCCTAGAATTGGTGTGGTGAGTTGATCTACCTATTTAATCCCTTAGGGTCTTAGAATCCTAGAAATGGTGTGGTGAGTTGATCTACCTATTGAATCCCTTAGGGTCTTAGAATCCTAGAATTGGTGTGGTGAGGTGATCTACCTTATTGAATCACATAGGGTCTTAGAATCCTAGAATTGGTATGGTGAATTTATCTACCCTATTAAATTGCATAGGGTCTTAGAATCCTAGAATTGGTGTGTTGAGTTGATCTACCTATTGATTCCCTTAGGGTCCTAGAATTGGTGTGGTGAGTTGATCTACCTTATTGAATCCCTTAGGGTCCTAGAATCCTAGAATTGGTGTGGTGAGTTGATCGACCTATTGAATCCCTTAGGGTCTTAGAACACTAGAATTGGTGTTGTGAGTTGATCTACCTTATTGAATCCCTTAGAGTCTTAGAATCCTAGAATTGGTGTGGTGAGTTGATCTACCTTATTGAATCACATAGGGTCTTAGAATCCTAGAATTGGTATGGTGAGTTTATCTACCCTATTAAATTGCATAGGGTCTCAGAATCCTAGAATTGGTGTGTTGAGTTGATCTACCTATTGATTCCCTTAGGGTCCTAGAATCCTAGAATTGGTGTGGTGAGTTGATCTACCTTATTGAATCCCTTAGGGTCCTAGAATCCTAGAATTGGTGTGGTGAGTTGATCTACCTATTGAATCCCTTAGGGTCTTAGAATCCCAGAATTGGTGTAGTGAGTTGATCTACCTATTTAATCCCTTAGGGTCTTAGAATCCTAGAATTGGTGTGGTGAGTTGATCTACCTATTTAATCCCTTAGGGTCTTAGAATCCTAGAAGTGGTGTGGTGAGTTGATCTACCTATTGAATCCCTTAGGGTCTTAGAATCCTAGAATTGGTGTGGTGAGGTGATCTACCTTATTGAAACACATAGGGTCTTAGAATCCTAGAATTGGTGTAGTGAGTTGATCTACCTTATTGAATCACATAGGGTCTTAGAGTCCTAGAATTGGTGTAGTGAGTTGATCTACCTATTTAATCCCTTAGGGTCTTAGAATCCTAGAATTGGTGTGGTGAGTTGATCTACCTATTTAAACCCTTAGGGTCTTAGAATCCTAGAAGTGGTGTGGTGAGTTGATCTACCTATTGAATCACATAGGGTCTTAGAATCCTAGAATTGGTATGGTGAGATTATCTACCTTATTAAATTGCATAGGGTCTTAGAATCCTAGAATTGGTGTGTTGAGTTGATCTACCTATTGAATCCCTTAGGGCCCTAGATCCTAGAATTGGTGTGGTGAGTTGATCTACCTTATTGAATCCCTTAGGGTCCTAGAATCCTAGAATTGGTGTGGTGAGTTGATCTACCTATTGAATACCTTAGGGTCCTAGAATCCTAGAATTGGTGTGGTGAGTTGATCTACCTTATTGAATCACATAGGGTCTTAGAATCCTAGAATTGGTGTGGTGAGTTGATCTACCATATTGAATCACATAGGGTCTTAGAATCCTAGAATTGGTGTAGTGAGTTGATCTACCTTATTGAATCACATAGGGTCTTAGAATCCTAGAATTGGTGTGGTGAGTTCATCTACCTATTCAATCCCTTAGGGTCTTAGAATCCTACAAGTGGTGTGGTGAGTTGATCTACCTATTGAATCCCTTAGGGTCTTAGAATCCTAGAATTGGTGTGGTGAGTTGATCTACCTTATTGAATCACATAGGGTCTTAGAATCCTAGAATTGGTATGGTGAGTTTATCTACCTTATTAAATTGCATAGGGTCTTAGAATCCTAGAATTGGTGTGTTGAGTTGATCTACCTATTGAATCCCTTAGGGTCTTAGAATCCTACAATTGGTGTAGTGAGGTGATCTACCTTATTGAATCACATAGGGTCTTAGAATCCTAGAATTGGTGTAGTGAATTGATTTACCTACTTAATCCCTTAGGGTTTAAAACCATAGAATTGGTTTGGTGAGCTGATCTACCTATTTAATCCCTTAGGGTCTTAGAATCCTAGAAGTGGTGTGGTGAGTTGATCTACCTATTGAATCCTTTAGGGTCTTAGAATCCTAGAATTGGTGTGGTGAGTTGATCTACCTTATTGAATCACATAGGGTCTTAGAATCCTAGAATTGGTATGGTGAATTTATCTACCCTATTAAATTGCATAGGGTCTTAGAATCCTAGAATTGGTGTGGTGAGTTGATCTACCTTATTGAATCCCTTAGGGTCCTAGAATCCTAGAATTGGTGTGGTGAGTTGATCGACCTATTGAATCCCTTAGGGTCTTAGAACACTAGAATTGGTGTTGTGAGTTGATCTACCTCATTGAATCCCTTAGAGTCTTAGAATCCTAGAATTGGTGTGGTGAGTTGATCTACCCTATTGAATCACATAGGGTCTTAGAATCCTAGAATTGGTATGGTGAGTTTATCTACCCTATTAAATTGCATAGGGTCTCAGAATCCTAGAATTGGTGTGTTGAGTTGATCTACCTATTGATTCCCTTAGGGTCCTAGAATCCTAGAATTGGTGTGGTGAGTTGATCTACCTTATTGAATCCCTTAGGGTCCTAGAATCCTAGAATTGGTGTGGTGAGTTGATCTACCTATTGAATCCCTTAGGGTCTTAGAACACTAGAATTGGTGTTGTGAGTTGATCTACCTTATTGAATCCCTTAGAGTCTTAGAATCCCAGAATTGGTGTAGTGAGTTGATCTACCTATTTAATCCCTTAGGGTCTTAGAATCCTAGAATTGGTGTGGTGAGTTGATCTACCTATTTAATCCCTTAGGGTCTTAGAATCCTAGAAGTGGTGTGGTGAGTTGATCTACCTATTGAATCCCTTAGGGTCTTAGAATCCTAGAATTGGTGTGGTGAGGTGATCTACCTTATTGAAACACATAGGGTCTTAGAATCCTAGAATTGGTGTAGTGAGTTGATCTACCTTATTGAATCACATAGGGTCTTAGAGTCCTAGAATTGGTGTAGTGAGTTGATCTACCTATTTAATCCCTTAGGGTCTTAGAATCCTAGAATTGGTGTGGTGAGTTGATCTACCTATTTAAACCCTTAGGGTCTTAGAATCCTAGAAGTGGTGTGGTGAGTTGATCTACCTATTGAATCACATAGGGTCTTAGAATCCTAGAATTGGTATGGTGAGATTATCTACCTTATTAAATTGCATAGGGTCTTAGAATCCTAGAATTGGTGTGTTGAGTTGATCTACCTATTGAATCCCTTAGGGTCCTAGATCCTAGAATTGGTGTGGTGAGTTGATCTACCTTATTGAATCCCTTAGGGTCCTAGAATCCTAGAATTGGTGTGGTGAGTTGATCTACCTATTGAATACCTTAGGGTCCTAGAATCCTAGAATTGGTGTGGTGAGTTGATCTACCTTATTGAATCACATAGGGTCTTAGAATCCTAGAATTGGTGTGGTGAGTTGATCTACCATATTGAATCACATAGGGTCTTAGAATCCTAGAATTGGTGTAGTGAGTTGATCTACCTTATTGAATCACATAGGGTCTTAAAATCCTAGAATTGGTGTGGTGAGTTCATCTACCTATTCAATCCCTTAGGGTCTTAGAATCCTACAAGTGGTGTGGTGAGTTGATCTACCTATTGAATCCCTTAGGGTCTTAGAATCCTAGAATTGGTGTGGTGAGTTGATCTACCTTATTGAATCACATAGGGTCTTAGAATCCTAGAATTGGTATGGTGAGTTTATCTACCTTATTAAATTGCATAGGGTCTTAGAATCCTAGAATTGGTGTGTTGAGTTGATCTACCTATTGAATCCCTTAGGGTCTTAGAATCCTAGAATTGGTGTGGTGAGTTGATCTACCTTATTAAATTGCATAGGGTCTTAGAATCCTAGAATTGGTGTGTTGAGTTGATCTACCTATTGAATCCCTTAGGGCTTAGAATCCTAGAATTGGTGTGTTGAGTTGATCTACCTATTGAATCCCTTAGGGTCTTAGAATCCTAGGATTTGTTTGGTGAGTTGATCTACCTTATTGAATCCCTTAGGGTCCTAGAATCCTAGAATTGGTGTGGTGAGTTGATCTACCTATTGAATCCCTTAGGGTCTTAGAATCCTAGAATTGGTGTGGTGAGGTGATCTACCTTATTGAATCACATAGGGTCTTAGAATCCTAGAATTGGTATGGTGAATTTATCTACCCTATTAAATTGCATAGGGTCTTAGAATCCTAGAATTGGTGTGTTGAGTTGATCTACCTATTGATTCCCTTAGGGTCCTAGAATTGGTGTGGTGAGTTGATCTACCTTATTGAATCCCTTAGGGTCCTAGAATCCTAGAATTGGTGTGGTGAGTTGATCGACCTATTGAATCCCTTAGGGTCTTAGAACACTAGAATTGGTGTTGTGAGTTGATCTACCTTATTGAATCCCTTAGAGTCTTAGAATCCTAGAATTGGTGTGGTGAGTTGATCTACCTTATTGAATCACATAGGGTCTTAGAATCCTAGAATTGGTATGGTGAGTTTATCTACCCTATTAAATTGCATAGGGTCTCAGAATCCTAGAATTGGTGTGTTGAGTTGATCTACCTATTGATTCCCTTAGGGTCCTAGAATCCTAGAATTGGTGTGGTGAGTTGATCTACCTTATTGAATCCCTTAGGGTCCTAGAATCCTAGAATTGGTGTGGTGAGTTGATCTACCTATTGAATCCCTTAGGGTCTTAGAATCCCAGAATTGGTGTAGTGAGTTGATCTACCTATTTAATCCCTTAGGGTCTTAGAATCCTAGAATTGGTGTGGTGAGTTGATCTACCTATTTAATCCCTTAGGGTCTTAGAATCCTAGAAGTGGTGTGGTGAGTTGATCTACCTATTGAATCCCTTAGGGTCTTAGAATCCTAGAATTGGTGTGGTGAGGTGATCTACCTTATTGAAACACATAGGGTCTTAGAATCCTAGAATTGGTGTAGTGAGTTGATCTACCTTATTGAATCACATAGGGTCTTAGAGTCCTAGAATTGGTGTAGTGAGTTGATCTACCTATTTAATCCCTTAGGGTCTTAGAATCCTAGAATTGGTGTGGTGAGTTGATCTACCTATTTAAACCCTTAGGGTCTTAGAATCCTAGAAGTGGTGTGGTGAGTTGATCTACCTATTGAATCACATAGGGTCTTAGAATCCTAGAATTGGTATGGTGAGATTATCTACCTTATTAAATTGCATAGGGTCTTAGAATCCTAGAATTGGTGTGTTGAGTTGATCTACCTATTGAATCCCTTAGGGCCCTAGATCCTAGAATTGGTGTGGTGAGTTGATCTACCTTATTGAATCCCTTAGGGTCCTAGAATCCTAGAATTGGTGTGGTGAGTTGATCTACCTATTGAATACCTTAGGGTCCTAGAATCCTAGAATTGGTGTGGTGAGTTGATCTACCTTATTGAATCACATAGGGTCTTAGAATCCTAGAATTGGTGTGGTGAGTTGATCTACCATATTGAATCACATAGGGTCTTAGAATCCTAGAATTGGTGTAGTGAGTTGATCTACCTTATTGAATCACATAGGGTCTTAGAATCCTAGAATTGGTGTGGTGAGTTCATCTACCTATTCAATCCCTTAGGGTCTTAGAATCCTACAAGTGGTGTGGTGAGTTGATCTACCTATTGAATCCCTTAGGGTCTTAGAATCCTAGAATTGGTGTGGTGAGTTGATCTACCTTATTGAATCACATAGGGTCTTAGAATCCTAGAATTGGTATGGTGAGTTTATCTACCTTATTAAATTGCATAGGGTCTTAGAATCCTAGAATTGGTGTGTTGAGTTGATCTACCTATTGAATCCCTTAGGGTCTTAGAATCCTACAATTGGTGTAGTGAGGTGATCTACCTTATTGAATCACATAGGGTCTTAGAATCCTAGAATTGGTGTAGTGAATTGATTTACCTACTTAATCCCTTAGGGTTTAAAACCATAGAATTGGTTTGGTGAGCTGATCTACCTATTTAATCCCTTAGGGTCTTAGAATCCTAGAAGTGGTGTGGTGAGTTGATCTACCTATTGAATCCTTTAGGGTCTTAGAATCCTAGAATTGGTGTGGTGAGTTGATCTACCTTATTGAATCACATAGGGTCTTAGAATCCTAGAATTGGTATGGTGAATTTATCTACCCTATTAAATTGCATAGGGTCTTAGAATCCTAGAATTGGTGTGGTGAGTTGATCTACCTTATTGAATCCCTTAGGGTCCTAGAATCCTAGAATTGGTGTGGTGAGTTGATCGACCTATTGAATCCCTTAGGGTCTTAGAACACTAGAATTGGTGTTGTGAGTTGATCTACCTCATTGAATCCCTTAGAGTCTTAGAATCCTAGAATTGGTGTGGTGAGTTGATCTACCCTATTGAATCACATAGGGTCTTAGAATCCTAGAATTGGTATGGTGAGTTTATCTACCCTATTAAATTGCATAGGGTCTCAGAATCCTAGAATTGGTGTGTTGAGTTGATCTACCTATTGATTCCCTTAGGGTCCTAGAATCCTAGAATTGGTGTGGTGAGTTGATCTACCTTATTGAATCCCTTAGGGTCCTAGAATCCTAGAATTGGTGTGGTGAGTTGATCTACCTATTGAATCCCTTAGGGTCTTAGAACACTAGAATTGGTGTTGTGAGTTGATCTACCTTATTGAATCCCTTAGAGTCTTAGAATCCCAGAATTGGTGTAGTGAGTTGATCTACCTATTTAATCCCTTAGGGTCTTAGAATCCTAGAATTGGTGTGGTGAGTTGATCTACCTATTTAATCCCTTAGGGTCTTAGAATCCTAGAAGTGGTGTGGTGAGTTGATCTACCTATTGAATCCCTTAGGGTCTTAGAATCCTAGAATTGGTGTGGTGAGGTGATCTACCTTATTGAAACACATAGGGTCTTAGAATCCTAGAATTGGTGTAGTGAGTTGATCTACCTTATTGAATCACATAGGGTCTTAGAGTCCTAGAATTGGTGTAGTGAGTTGATCTACCTATTTAATCCCTTAGGGTCTTAGAATCCTAGAATTGGTGTGGTGAGTTGATCTACCTATTTAAACCCTTAGGGTCTTAGAATCCTAGAAGTGGTGTGGTGAGTTGATCTACCTATTGAATCACATAGGGTCTTAGAATCCTAGAATTGGTATGGTGAGATTATCTACCTTATTAAATTGCATAGGGTCTTAGAATCCTAGAATTGGTGTGTTGAGTTGATCTACCTATTGAATCCCTTAGGGTCCTAGATCCTAGAATTGGTGTGGTGAGTTGATCTACCTTATTGAATCCCTTAGGGTCCTAGAATCCTAGAATTGGTGTGGTGAGTTGATCTACCTATTGAATACCTTAGGGTCCTAGAATCCTAGAATTGGTGTGGTGAGTTGATCTACCTTATTGAATCACATAGGGTCTTAGAATCCTAGAATTGGTGTGGTGAGTTGATCTACCATATTGAATCACATAGGGTCTTAGAATCCTAGAATTGGTGTAGTGAGTTGATCTACCTTATTGAATCACATAGGGTCTTAAAATCCTAGAATTGGTGTGGTGAGTTCATCTACCTATTCAATCCCTTAGGGTCTTAGAATCCTACAAGTGGTGTGGTGAGTTGATCTACCTATTGAATCCCTTAGGGTCTTAGAATCCTAGAATTGGTGTGGTGAGTTGATCTACCTTATTGAATCACATAGGGTCTTAGAATCCTAGAATTGGTATGGTGAGTTTATCTACCTTATTAAATTGCATAGGGTCTTAGAATCCTAGAATTGGTGTGTTGAGTTGATCTACCTATTGAATCCCTTAGGGTCTTAGAATCCTAGAATTGGTGTGGTGAGTTGATCTACCTTATTAAATTGCATAGGGTCTTAGAATCCTAGAATTGGTGTGTTGAGTTGATCTACCTATTGAATCCCTTAGGGCTTAGAATCCTAGAATTGGTGTGTTGAGTTGATCTACCTATTGAATCCCTTAGGGTCTTAGAATCCTAGGATTTGTTTGGTGAGTTGATCTACCTTATTGAATCCCTTAGGGTCCTAGAATCCTAGAATTGGTGTGGTGAGTTGATCTACCTATTGAATCCCTTAGGGTCCTAGAATCCTAGAATTGGTGTGGTGAGAGGATCTACCTTATTGAATCACATAGGGTCTTAGAATCCTAGAATTGGTGTAGTGAGTTGATCTACCTTATTGAATCCCTTAGGGTCCTAGAATCCTAGAATTGGTGTGGTGAGTTGATCTACCTATTGAATCCCTTAGGGTCCTAGAATCCTAGAATTTGTGTGGTGAGTTGATCTACCTTATTGAATCACATAGGGTCTTAGAATCCTAGAATTGGTGTGGCGAGTTGATCTACTTTATTGAATCACATAGGGTCTTAGAATCCTAGAATTGGTGTAGTGAGTTGATCTACCTTATTGAATCACATAGGGTCTTAGAATCCTAGAAGTGGTGTGGTGAGTTGATCTACCTATTGAATCACATAGGGTCTCAGAATCCTAGAATTGGTGTGGTGAGTTCATCTACCTTATTGAATCACATAGGGTCTTAGAATCCTAGAATTGGTGTAGTGAGTTGATCTACCTTATTGAATCACATAGGGTCTTAGAATCCTAGAATTGGTGTGGTGAGTTCATCTACCTATTTAATCTCTTAGGGTCTTAGAATCCTAGAAGTGGTGTGGTGAGTTGATCTACCTATTGAATCCCTTAGGGTCTTAGAATCCTAGAATTGGTGTGTTGAGTTGATCTACCTATTGAATCCCTTAGGGTCTTAGAATCCTAGAATTGGTGTGGTGGGTTGATCTACCTTATTAAATTGCATAGGGTCTTAGAATCCTAGAATTGGTGTGTTGAGTTGATCTACCTATTGAATCCCTTAGGGTCTTAGAATCCTAGAATTGGTGTGTTGAGTTGATCTACCTATTGAATCCCTTAGGGTCCTAGAATCCTAGAATTGGTGTGTTGAGTTGATCTACCTATTGAATCCCTTAGGGTCTTAGAATCCTAGAATTGGTGTGGTGAGTTGATCTACCTTATCGAATCCCTTAGGGTGCTAGAATCCTATAATTGGTGTGGTGAGGTGATCTACCTTATTGAATAACATTGGGTCTTAGAATCCTAGAATTGGTGTAGTGAGTTGATCTACCTTATTGAATCACATAGGGTCTTAGAACCATAGAATTGGTTTGGTGAGTTGATCTACCTATTTAATCCCTTAGGGTTTTAGAATCCTATAAGTGGTGTGGTGAGTTGATCTACCTATTGAATCCTTTAGGGTCTTAGAATCCTAGAATTGGTGTGGTGAGTTGATCTACCTTATCGAATCACATAGGGTCTTAGAATCCTAGAATTGGTATGGTGAGTTTATCTACCCTATTAAATTGCATAGGGTCTTAGAATCCTAGAATTGGTGTGTTGAGTTGATCTACCTATTGATTCCCTTAGGGTCCTAGAATCCTAGAATTGGTGTGGTGAGTTGATCTACCTTATTGAATCCCTTAGGGTCCTAGAATCCTAGAATTGGTGTGGTGAGTTGATCTACCTATTGAATCCCTTAGGGTCTTAGAACACTAGAATTGGTGTTGTGAGTTGATCTACCTTATTGAATCACATAGGGTCTTAGAATCCTAGAATTGGTGTAGTGAGTTGATCTACCTTATTGAATCACATAGGGTCTTAGAATCCTAGAATTGGTGTGGTGAGTTCATCTACCTATTTAATCCCTTAGGGTCTTAGAATCCTACAAGTGGTGTGGTGAGTTGATCTACCTATTGAATCCCTTAGGGTCTTAGAATCCTAGAATTGGTGTGGTGAGTTGATCTACCTTATTGAATCACATAGGGTCTTAGAATCCTAAAATTGGTATGGTGAGTTTATCTACCTATTGAATCCCTTAGGGTCTTAGAATCCTAGAAGTGGTGTGGTGAGTTGATCTACCTTATTGAATCACATAGGGTCTTAGAATCCTAGAATTGGTGTGGTGAGTTTATCTACCTTATTAAATTGGATAGGGTCTTAGAATCCTAGAATTGGTGTGTTGAGTTGATCTACCTATTGAATCCCTTAGGGTCTTAGAATCCTAGAATTGGTGTGTTGAGTTGATCTACCTATTGAATCCCTTAGGGTCCTAGAATCCTAGAATTGGTGTGTTGAGTTGATCTACCTATTGAATCCCTTAGGGTCTTAGAATCCTAGAATTGGTGTGATGAGTTGCCTTGTCTGCCTATTGAATCCCTTAGGGTCTTAGAATCCTAGAATTGGTGTGGTGAGTTGATCTACCTTATTGAATCACATAGGGTGCTAGAATCCTAGAATTGGTGTGGTGAGGTGATCTACCTTATTGAATCACATAGGGTCTTAGAATCCTAGAATTGGTGTAGTGAGTTGATCTACCTTATTGAATCACATAGGGTCTTAGAATCCTAGAATTGGTGTAGTGAGTTGATTTACCTACTTAATCCCTTAGGGTCTTTGAACCATAGAATTGGTTTGGTGAGTTGATCTACCTATTTAATCCCTTAGGGTCTTAGAATCCTAGAAGTGGTGTGGTGAGTTGATCTACCTTTTGAATCCTTTAGGGTCTTAGAATCCTAGAATTGGTGTGGTGAGTTGATCTACCTTGCCGAATCACATAGGGTCTTAGAATCCTAGAATTGGTATGGTGAGTTTATCTACCCTATTAAATTGCATAGGGTCTTAGAATCCTAGAATTGGTGTGTTGAGTTGATCTACCTATTGATTCCCTTAGGGTCCTAGAATCCTAGAATTGGTGTGGTGAGTTGATCTACCTTATTGAATCCCTTAGGGTCCTAGAATCCTCGAATTGTTGTGGTGAGTTTATCTACCTATTGAATCCCTTAGGGTCTTAGAACACTTGAATTGGTGTTGTGAGTTGATCTACCTTATTAAATCCCTTAGAGTCTTAGAATCCTAGAATTGGTGTGGTGAGTTGATCTACCTTATTGAATCACATAGGGTCTTAGAATCCTAGAATTGGTATGGTGAGTTTATCTACCCTATTAAATTGCATAGGGTCTTAGAATCCTAGAATTGGTGTGTTGAGTTGATCAGCCTATTGATTCCCTTAGGGTCCTAGAATCCTAGAATTGGTGTGGTGAGTTGATCTACCTTATTGAATCCCTTAGGGTCCTAGAATCCTAGAATTGGTGTGGTGAGTTGATCTACCTATTGAATCCCTTAGGGTCCTAGAATCCTAGAATTGGTGTGGTGAGTTGATCTACCTATTTAATCCCTTAGGGTCTTAGAATCCTAGAAATGGTGTGGTGAGTTGATCTACCTATTGAATCCCTTAGGGTCTTAGAATCCTAGAATTGGTGTGGTGAGGTGATCTACCTTATTGAATCACATAGGGTCTTAGAATCCTAGAATTGGTATGGTGAATTTATCTACCCTATTAAATTGCATAGGGTCTTAGAATCCTAGAATTGGTGTGTTGAGTTGATCTACCTATTGATTCCCTTAGGGTCCTAGAATTGGTGTGGTGAGTTGATCTACCTTATTGAATCCCTTAGGGTCCTAGAATCCTAGAATTGGTGTGGTGAGTTGATCGACCTATTGAATCCCTTAGGGTCTTAGAACACTAGAATTGGTGTTGTGAGTTGATCTACCTTATTGAATCCCTTAGAGTCTTAGAATCCTAGAATTGGTGTGGTGAGTTGATCTACCTTATTGAATCACATAGGGTCTTAGAATCCTAGAATTGGTATGGTGAGTTTATCTACCCTATTAAATTGCATAGGGTCTCAGAATCCTAGAATTGGTGTGTTGAGTTGATCTACCTATTGATTCCCTTAGGGTCCTAGAATCCTAGAATTGGTGTGGTGAGTTGATCTACCTTATTGAATCCCTTAGGGTCCTAGAATCCTAGAATTGGTGTGGTGAGTTGATCTACCTATTGAATCCCTTAGGGTCTTAGAATCCCAGAATTGGTGTAGTGAGTTGATCTACCTATTTAATCCCTTAGGGTCTTAGAATCCTAGAATTGGTGTGGTGAGTTGATCTACCTATTTAATCCCTTAGGGTCTTAGAATCCTAGAAGTGGTGTGGTGAGTTGATCTACCTATTGAATCCCTTAGGGTCTTAGAATCCTAGAATTGGTGTGGTGAGGTGATCTACCTTATTGAAACACATAGGGTCTTAGAATCCTAGAATTGGTGTAGTGAGTTGATCTACCTTATTGAATCACATAGGGTCTTAGAGTCCTAGAATTGGTGTAGTGAGTTGATCTACCTATTTAATCCCTTAGGGTCTTAGAATCCTAGAATTGGTGTGGTGAGTTGATCTACCTATTTAAACCCTTAGGGTCTTAGAATCCTAGAAGTGGTGTGGTGAGTTGATCTACCTATTGAATCACATAGGGTCTTAGAATCCTAGAATTGGTATGGTGAGATTATCTACCTTATTAAATTGCATAGGGTCTTAGAATCCTAGAATTGGTGTGTTGAGTTGATCTACCTATTGAATCCCTTAGGGCCCTAGATCCTAGAATTGGTGTGGTGAGTTGATCTACCTTATTGAATCCCTTAGGGTCCTAGAATCCTAGAATTGGTGTGGTGAGTTGATCTACCTATTGAATACCTTAGGGTCCTAGAATCCTAGAATTGGTGTGGTGAGTTGATCTACCTTATTGAATCACATAGGGTCTTAGAATCCTAGAATTGGTGTGGTGAGTTGATCTACCATATTGAATCACATAGGGTCTTAGAATCCTAGAATTGGTGTAGTGAGTTGATCTACCTTATTGAATCACATAGGGTCTTAGAATCCTAGAATTGGTGTGGTGAGTTCATCTACCTATTCAATCCCTTAGGGTCTTAGAATCCTACAAGTGGTGTGGTGAGTTGATCTACCTATTGAATCCCTTAGGGTCTTAGAATCCTAGAATTGGTGTGGTGAGTTGATCTACCTTATTGAATCACATAGGGTCTTAGAATCCTAGAATTGGTATGGTGAGTTTATCTACCTTATTAAATTGCATAGGGTCTTAGAATCCTAGAATTGGTGTGTTGAGTTGATCTACCTATTGAATCCCTTAGGGTCTTAGAATCCTACAATTGGTGTAGTGAGGTGATCTACCTTATTGAATCACATAGGGTCTTAGAATCCTAGAATTGGTGTAGTGAATTGATTTACCTACTTAATCCCTTAGGGTTTAAAACCATAGAATTGGTTTGGTGAGCTGATCTACCTATTTAATCCCTTAGGGTCTTAGAATCCTAGAAGTGGTGTGGTGAGTTGATCTACCTATTGAATCCTTTAGGGTCTTAGAATCCTAGAATTGGTGTGGTGAGTTGATCTACCTTATTGAATCACATAGGGTCTTAGAATCCTAGAATTGGTATGGTGAATTTATCTACCCTATTAAATTGCATAGGGTCTTAGAATCCTAGAACTGGTGTGTTGAGTTGATCTACCTATTGATTCCCTTAGGGTCCTAGAATTGGTGTGGTGAGTTGATCTACCTTATTGAATCCCTTAGGGTCCTAGAATCCTAGAATTGGTGTGGTGAGTTGATCGACCTATTGAATCCCTTAGGGTCTTAGAACACTAGAATTGGTGTTGTGAGTTGATCTACCTCATTGAATCCCTTAGAGTCTTAGAATCCTAGAATTGGTGTGGTGAGTTGATCTACCTTATTGAATCACATAGGGTCTTAGAATCCTAGAATTGGTATGGTGAGTTTATCTACCCTATTAAATTGCATAGGGTCTCAGAATCCTAGAATTGGTGTGTTGAGTTGATCTACCTATTGATTCCCTTAGGGTCCTAGAATCCTAGAATTGGTGTGGTGAGTTGATCTACCTTATTGAATCCCTTAGGGTCCTAGAATCCTAGAATTGGTGTGGTGAGTTGATCTACCTATTGAATCCCTTAGGGTCTTAGAACACTAGAATTGGTGTTGTGAGTTGATCTACCTTATTGAATCCCTTAGAGTCTTAGAATCCCAGAATTGGTGTAGTGAGTTGATCTACCTATTTAATCCCTTAGGGTCTTAGAATCCTAGAATTGGTGTGGTGAGTTGATCTACCTATTTAATCCCTTAGGGTCTTAGAATCCTAGAAGTGGTGTGGTGAGTTGATCTACCTATTGAATCCCTTAGGGTCTTAGAATCCTAGAATTGGTGTGGTGAGGTGATCTACCTTATTGAAACACATAGGGTCTTAGAATCCTAGAATTGGTGTAGTGAGTTGATCTACCTTATTGAATCACATAGGGTCTTAGAATCCTAGAATTGGTGTGGTGAGTTGATCTACCTATTTAAACCCTTAGGGTCTTAGAATCCTAGAAGTGGTGTGGTGAGTTGATCTACCTATTGAATCACATAGGGTCTTAGAATCCTAGAATTGGTATGGTGAGATTATCTACCTTATTAAATTGCATAGGGTCTTAGAATCCTAGAATTGGTGTGTTGAGTTGATCTATCTATTGAATCCCTTAGGGTCCTAGATCCTAGAATTGGTGTGGTGAGTTGATCTACCTTATTGAATCCCTTAGGGTCCTAGAATTGGTGTGGTGAGTTGATCTACCTATTGAATACCTTAGGGTCCTAGAATCCTAGAATTGGTGTGGTGAGTTGATCTACCTTATTGAATCACATAGGGTCTTAGAATCCTAGAATTGGTGTGGTGAGTTGATCTACCATATTGAATCACATAGGGTCTTAGAATCCTAGAATTGGTGTAGTGAGTTGATCTACCTTATTGAATCACATAGGGTCTTAGAATCCTAGAATTGGTGTGGTGAGTTCATCTACCTATTCAATCCCTTAGGGTCTTAGAATCCTACAAGTGGTGTGGTGAGTTGATCTACCTATTGAATCCCTTAGGGTCTTAGAATCCTAGAATTGGTGTGGTGAGTTGATCTACCTTATTGAATCACATAGGGTCTTAGAATCCTAGAATTGGTATGGTGAGTTTATCTACCTTATTAAATTGCATAGGGTCTTAGAATCCTAGAATTGGTGTGTTGAGTTGATCTACCTATTGAATCCCTTAGGGTCTTAGAATCCTAGAATTGGTGTGGTGAGTTGATCTACCTTATTAAATTGCATAGGGTCTTAGAATCCTAGAATTGGTGTGTTGAGTTGATCTACCTATTGAATCCCTTAGGGCTTAGAATCCTAGAATTGGTGTGTTGAGTTGATCTACCTATTGAATCCCTTAGGGTCTTAGAATCCTAGAATTTGTTTGGTGAGTTGATCTACCTTATTGAATCCCTTAGGGTCCTAGAATCCTAGAATTGGTGTGGTGAGTTGATCTACCTATTGAATCCCTTAGGGTCCTAGAATCCTAGAATTGGTGTGGTGAGAGGATCTACCTTATTGAATCACATAGGGTCTTAGAATCCTAGAATTGGTGTAGTGAGTTGATCTACCTTATTGAATCCCTTAGGGTCCTAGAATCCTAGAATTGGTGTGGTGAGTTGATCTACCTATTGAATCCCTTAGGGTCCTAGAATCCTAGAATTTGTGTGGTGAGTTGATCTACCTTATTGAATCACATAGGGTCTTAGAATCCTAGAATTGGTGTGGCGAGTTGATCTACTTTATTGAATCACATAGGGTCTTAGAATCCTAGAATTGGTGTAGTGAGTTGATCTACCTTATTGAATCACATAGGGTCTTAGAATCCTAGAAGTGGTGTGGTGAGTTGATCTACCTATTGAATCACATAGGGTCTCAGAATCCTAGAATTGGTGTAGTGAGTTGATCTACCTTATTGAATCACATAGGGTCTTAGAATCCTAGAATTGGTGTGGTGAGTTCATCTACCTATTTAATCTCTTAGGGTCTTAGAATCCTAGAAGTGGTGTGGTGAGTTGATCTACCTATTGAATCCCTTAGGGTCTTAGAATCCTAGAATTGGTGTGTTGAGTTGATCTACCTATTGAATCCCTTAGGGTCTTAGAATCCTAGAATTGGTGTGGTGGGTTGATCTACCTTATTAAATTGCATAGGGTCTTAGAATCCTAGAATTGGTGTGTTGAGTTGATCTACCTATTGAATCCCTTAGGGTCTTAGAATCCTAGAATTGGTGTGTTGAGTTGATCTACCTATTGAATCCCTTAGGGTCCTAGAATCCTAGAATTGGTGTGTTGAGTTGATCTACCTATTGAATCCCTTAGGGTCTTAGAATCCTAGAATTGGTGTGGTGAGTTGATCTACCTTATCGAATCCCTTAGGGTGCTAGAATCCTATAATTGGTGTGGTGAGGTGATCTACCTTATTGAATCACATTGGGTCTTAGAATCCTAGAATTGGTGTAGTGAGTTGATCTACCTTATTGAATCACATAGGGTCTTAGAACCATAGAATTGGTTTGGTGAGTTGATCTACCTATTTAATCCCTTAGGGTCTTAGAATCCTATAAGTGGTGTGGTGAGTTGATCTACCTATTGAATCCTTTAGGGTCTTAGAATCCTAGAATTGGTGTGGTGAGTTGATCTACCTTATCGAATCACATAGGGTCTTAGAATCCTAGAATTGGTATGGTGAGTTTATCTACCCTATTAAATTGCATAGGGTCTTAGAATCCTAGAATTGGTGTGTTGAGTTGATCTACCTATTGATTCCCTTAGGGTCCTAGAATCCTAGAATTGGTGTGGTGAGTTGATCTACCTTATTGAATCCCTTAGGGTCCTAGAATCCTAGAATTGGTGTGGTGAGTTGATCTACCTATTGAATCCCTTAGGGTCTTAGAACACTAGAATTGGTGTTGTGAGTTGATCTACCTTATTGAATCACATAGGGTCTTAGAATCCTAGAATTGGTGTAGTGAGTTGATCTACCTTATTGAATCACATAGGGTCTTAGAATCCTAGAATTGGTGTGGTGAGTTCATCTACCTATTTAATCCCTTAGGGTCTTAGAATCCTACAAGTGGTGTGGTGAGTTGATCTACCTATTGAATCCCTTAGGGTCTTAGAATCCTAGAATTGGTGTGGTGAGTTGATCTACCTTATTGAATCACATAGGGTCTTAGAATCCTAAAATTGGTATGGTGAGTTTATCTACCTATTGAATCCCTTAGGGTCTTAGAATCCTAGAAGTGGTGTGGTGAGTTGATCTACCTTATTGAATCACATAGGGTCTTAGAATCCTAGAATTGGTGTGGTGAGTTTATCTACCTTATTAAATTGGATAGGGTCTTAGAATCCTAGAATTGGTGTGTTGAGTTGATCTACCTATTGAATCCCTTAGGGTCTTAGAATCCTAGAATTGGTGTGTTGAGTTGATCTACCTATTGAATCCCTTAGGGTCCTAGAATCCTAGAATTGGTGTGTTGAGTTGATCTACCTATTGAATCCCTTAGGGTCTTAGAATCCTAGAATTGGTGTGATGAGTTGCCTTGTCTGCCTATTGAATCCCTTAGGGTCTTAGAATCCTAGAATTGGTGTGGTGAGTTGATCTACCTTATTGAATCACATAGGGTGCTAGAATCCTAGAATTGGTGTGGTGAGGTGATCTACCTTATTGAATCACATAGGGTCTTAGAATCCTAGAATTGGTGTAGTGAGTTGATCTACCTTATTGAATCACATAGGGTCTTAGAATCCTAGAATTGGTGTAGTGAGTTGATTTACCTACTTAATCCCTTAGGGTCTTTGAACCATAGAATTGGTTTGGTGAGTTGATCTACCTATTTAATCCCTTAGGGTCTTAGAATCCTAGAAGTGGTGTGGTGAGTTGATCTACCTTTTGAATCCTTTAGGGTCTTAGAATCCTAGAATTGGTGTGGTGAGTTGATCTACCTTGCCGAATCACATAGGGTCTTAGAATCCTAGAATTGGTATGGTGAGTTTATCTACCCTATTAAATTGCATAGGGTCTTAGAATCCTAGAATTGGTGTGTTGAGTTGATCTACCTATTGATTCCCTTAGGGTCCTAGAATCCTAGAATTGGTGTGGTGAGTTGATCTACCTTATTGAATCCCTTAGGGTCCTAGAATCCTAGAATTGTTGTGGTGAGTTTATCTACCTATTGAATCCCTTAGGGTCTTAGAACACTTGAATTGGTGTTGTGAGTTGATCTACCTTATTAAATCCCTTAGAGTCTTAGAATCCTAGAATTGGTGTGGTGAGTTGATCTACCTTATTGAATCACATAGGGTCTTAGAATCCTAGAATTGGTATGGTGAGTTTATCTACCCTATTAAATTGCATAGGGTCTTAGAATCCTAGAATTGGTGTGTTGAGTTGATCAGCCTATTGATTCCCTTAGGGTCCTAGAATCCTAGAATTGTTGTGGTGAGTTGATCTACCTATTTAATCCCTTAGGGTCTTAGAATCCTAGAAATGGTGTGGTGAGTTGATCTACCGATTGAATCCCTTAGGGTCTTAGAATCCTAGAATTGGTGTGGTGAGGTGATCTACCTTATTGAATCACATAGGGTCTTAGAATCCTAGAATTGGTGTAGTGAGTTGATCTACCTTATAGAATCACATAGGGTCTTAGAGTCCTAGAATTGGTGTAGTGAGTTGATCTACCTATTTAATCCCTTAGGGTCTTAGAATCCTAGAATTGGTGTGGTGAGTTGATTTACCTATTTAATCCCTTAGGGTCTTAGAATCCTAGAAGTGGTGAGGTGAGTTGATCTACCTATTGAATCACATAGGGTCTTAGAATCCTAGAATTGGTATGGTGAGTTTATCTACCTTATTAAATTGCATAGGGTCTTAGAATCCTAGAATTGGTGTGTTGAGTTGATCTACCTATTGAATCCCTTAGGGTCCTAGAATCCTAGAATTGGTGTGGTGAGTTGATCTACCTTATTGAATCCCTTAGGGTCCTAGAATCCTAGAATTGGTGTGGTGAGTTGATCTACCTATTGAATCCCTTAGGGTCCTAGAATCCTAGAATTGGTGTGGTGAGTTGATCTACCTTATTGAATCACATAGGGTCTTAGAATCCTAGAATTGGTGTGGTGAGTTGATCTACCTTATTGAATCACATAGGGTCTTAGAATCCTAGAATTGGTGTAGTGAGTTGATCTACCTTATTGAATCACATAGGGTCTTAGAATCCTATAATTGGTGTGGTGAGTTCATCTACCTATTTAATCCCTTAGGGTCTTAGAATCCTACAAGTGGTGTGGTGAGTTGATCTACCTATTGAATCCCTTAGGGTCTTAGAATCCTAGAATTGGTGTGGTGAGTTGATCTACCTTATTGAATCACATAGGGTCTTAGAATCCTAGAAGTGGTGTGGTGAGTTGATCTACCTATTGAATCCTTTAGGGTCTTAGAATCCTAGAATTGGTGTGGTGAGTTGATCTACCTTATTGAATCGCATAGGGTCTTAGAATCCTAGAATTGGTATGGTGAGTTTATCTACCCTATTAAATTGCATAGGGTCTTAGAATCCTAGAATTGGTGTGTTGAGTTGATCTACCTATTGATTCCCTTAGGGTCCTAGAATCCTAGAATCGGTGTGGTGAGTTGATCTATCTTATTGAATCCCTTAGGGTCCTAGAATCCTAGAATTAGTGTGGTGAGTTGATCTACCTATTGAATCCCTTAGGGTCTTAGAACACTAGAATTGGTGTTGTGAGTTGATCTACCTTATTGAATCCCTTAGAGTCTTAGAATCCTAGAATTGGTGTGGTGAGTTGATCTACCTTATTGAATAACATAGGGTCTTAGAATCCTAGAATTGGTGTGGTGAGTTCATCTACCTATTTAATCCCTTAGGGTCTTAGAATCCTAGAAGTGGTGTGTTGAGTTGATCTACCTATTGATTCCCTTAGGGTCCTAGAATCATAGAATTGGTGTGGTGAGTTGATCTACCTTATTGAATCCCTTAGGGTCCTAGAATCCTAGAATTGGTGTGGTGAGTTGATCTACCTATTGAAACCCTTAGGGTCTTAGAACACTAGAATTGGTGTTGTGAGTTGATCTACCTTATTGAATCCCTTAGAGTCTTAGAATCCCAGAATTGGTGTGGTGAGTTGACCTACCTATTTACTCCCTTAGGGTCTTAGAATCCTAGAAGTGGTGTGGTGAATTGATCTACCTATTGAATCCCTTAGGGTCTTAGAATCCTAGAATTGGTGTGGTGAGGTGATCTACCTTATTGAATCACATAGGGTCTTAGAATCCTAGAATTGGTGTAGTGAGTTGATCTACCTTATTGAATCACATAGGGTCTTAGAGTCCTAGAATTGGTGTAGTGAGTTGATCTACCTATTTAATCCCTTAGGGTCTTAGAATCCTAGAATTGGTGTGGTGAGTTGATCTACCTATTTAATCCCTTAGGGTCTTAGAATCCTAGAAGTAGTGTGGTGAGTTGATCTACCTATTGAATCACATAGGGTCTTCGAATCCTAGAATTGGTATGGCGAGTTTATCTACCTTATTAAATTGCATAGGGTCTTAGAATCCTAGAATTGGTGTGTTGAGTTGATCTACCTATTGAATCCCTTAGGGTCTTAGAATCCTAGAATTGGTGTAGTGAGTTGATCTACCTTATAGAATCACATAGGGTCTTAGAGTCCTAGAATTGGTGTAGTGAGTTGATCTACCTATTTAATCCCTTAGGGTCTTAGAATCCTAGAATTGGTGTGGTGAGTTGATCTACCTATTTAATCCCTTAGGGTCTTAGAATCCTAGAAGTGGTGAGGTGAGTTGATCTACCTATTGAGTCACATAGGGTCTTAGAATCCTAGAATTGGTATGGTGAGTTTATCTACCTTATTAAATTGCATAGGGTCTTAGAATCCTAGAATTGGTGTGTTGAGTTGATCTACCTATTGAATCCCGTAGGGTCCTAGAATCCTAGAATTGGTGTGGTGAGTTGATCTACCTTATTGAATCCCTTAGGGTCCTAGAATCCTAGAATTGTGTGGTGAGTTGATCTACCTATTGAATCCCTTAGGGTCCTAGAATCCTAGAATTGGTGTGGTGAGTTGATCTACCTTATTGAATCACATAGGGTCTTAGAATCCTAGAATTGGTGTGGTGAGTTGATCTACCTTATTGAATCACATAGGGTCTTAGAATCCTAGAATTGGTGTAGTGAGTTGATCTACCTTATTGAATCACATAGGGTCTTAAAATCCTAGAATTGGTGTGGTGAGTTCATCTACCTATTTAATCCCTTAGGGTCTTAGAATCCTACAAGTGGTGTGGTGAGTTGATCTACCTATTGAATCCCTTAGGGTCTTAGAATCCTAGAATTGGTGTGGTGAGTTGATCTACCTTATTGAATCACATAGGGTCTTAGAATCCTAGAAGTGGTGTGGTGAGTTGATCTACCTATTGAATCCTTTAGGGTCTTAGAATCCTAGAATTGGTGTGGTGAGTTGATCTACCTTATTGAATCACATAGGGTCTTAGAATCCTAGAATTGGTATGGTGAGTTTATCTACCCTATTAAATTGCATAGGGTCTTAGAATCCTAGAATTGGTGTGTTGAGTTGATCTACCTATTGATTCCCTTAGGGTCCTAGAATCCTAGAATTGGTGTGGTGAGTTGATCTACCTTATTGAATCCCTTAGGGTCCTAGAATCCTAGAATTGGTGTGGTGAGTTGATCTACCTATTGAATCCCTTAGGGTCTTAGAACACTAGAATTGGTGTTGTGAGTTGATCTACCTTATTGAATCCGTTAGAGTCTTAGAATCCTAGAATTGGTGTGGTGAGTTGATCTACCTTATTGAATAACATAGGGTCTTAGAATCCTAGAATTGGTGTGGTGAGTTCATCTACCTATTTACTCCCTTAGGGTCTTAGAATCCTAGAAGTGGTGTGTTGAGTTGATCTACCTATTGATTCCCTTAGGGTCCTAGAAGCCTAGAATTGGTGTGGTGAGTTGATCTACCTTATTGAATCCCTTAGGGTCCTAGAATCCTAGAATTGGTGTGGTGAGTTGATCTACCTATTGAAACCCTTAGGGTCTTAGAATCCCAGAATTGGTGTGGTGAGTTGATCTACCTATTTAATCCCTTAGGGTCTTAGAATCCTAGAAGTGGTGTGGTGAGTTGATCTACCTATTGAATCCCTTAGGGTCTTAGAATCCTAGAATTGGTGTGGTGAGGTGATCTACCTTATTGAATCACATAGGGTCTTAGAATCCAAGAATTGGTGTAGTGAGTTGATCTACCTTATTGAATCACATAGGGTCTTAGAGTCCTAGAATTGGTGTAGTGAGTTGATCTACCTATTTAATCCCTTCGGTTTTAGAATCCTAGAATTGGTGTGGTGAGTTGATCTACCTATTTAATCCCTTAGGGTCTTAGAATCCTAGAAGTGGTGTAGTGAGTTGATCTACCTATTGAATCACATAGGGTCTTAGAATCCTAGAATTGGTATGGTGAGTTTATCTACCTTATTAAATTGCATAGGGTCTTAGAATCCTAGAATTGGTGTGTTGAGTTGATCTACCTATTGAATCCCTTAGGGTCCTAGAATCCTAGAATTGGTGTGGTGAGTTGATCTACCTTATTGAATCCCTTAGGGTCCTAGAATCCTAGAATTGGTGTGGTGAGTTGATCTACCTATTGAATCCCTTAGGGTCCTAGAATCCTAGAATTGGTGTGGTGAGTTGATCTACCGAATTGAATCACATAGGGTCTTAGAATCCTAGAATTGGTGTGGTGAGTTCATCTACCTATTAATCCCTTAGGGTCTTAGAATCCTATAAGTGGTGTGGTGAGTTGATCTACCTATTGAATCCCTTAGGGTCTTAGAATCCTAGAATTGGTGTGGTGAGTTGATCTACCTTATTGAATCACATAGGGTCTTAGAATCCTAGAATTGGTATGGTGAGTTTATCTACCTTATTAAATTGCATAGGGTCTTAGAATCCTAGAATTGGTGTGTTGAGTTGATCTACCTATTGAATCCCTTAGGGTCTTAGAATCCTAGAATTGGTGTGGTGAGTTGATCTACCTTATTAAATTGCATAGGGTCTTAGAATCCTAGAATTGGTGTGTTGAGTTGATCTACCTATTGAATCCCTTAGGGTCTTAGAATCCTAGAATTGGTGTGGTGAGTTGATCTACCTTATTAAATTGCATAGGGTCTTAGAATCCTAGAATTGGTGTAGTGAGTTGATCTACCTTATTGAATCACATAGGGTCTTAGAATCCTAGAATTGGTGTGGTGAGTTCATCTACCTATTAATCCCTTAGGGTCTTAGAATCCTATAAGTGGTGTGGTGAGTTGATCTACCTATTGAATCCCTTAGGGTCTTAGAATCCTAGAATTGGTGTGGTGAGTTGATCTACCTTATTGAATCACATAGGGTCTTAGAATCCTAGAATTGGTATGGTGAGTTTATCTACCTTATTAAATTGCATAGGGTCTTAGAATCCTAGAATTGGTGTGTTGAGTTGATCTACCTATTGAATCCCTTAGGGTCTTAGAATCCTAGAATTGGTGTGGTGATTTGATCTACCTTATTAAATTGCATAGGGTCTTAGAATCCTAGAATTGGTGTGTTGAGTTGATCTACCTATTGAATCCCTTAGGGCTTAGAATCCTAGAATTGGTGTGTTGAGTTGATCTACCTATTGAATCCCTTAGGGTCCTAGAATCCTAGAATTGGTGTGTTGAGTTGATCTACCTATTGAATCCCTTAGGGTCCTAGAATCCTAGAATTGGTGTGGTGAGTTGATCTACCTATTGAATCCCTTAGGGTCTTAGAATCCTAGAATTTGTTTGGTGAGTTGATCTACCTTATTGAATCCCTTAGGGTCCTAGAATCCTAGAAATGGTGTGGTGAGTTGATCTACCTATTGAATCCCTTAGGGTCCTAGAATCCTAGAATTGGTGTGGTGAGTTGATCTACCTTATTGAATCACATAGGGTCTTAGAATCCTAGAATTGGTGTGGTGAGTTGATCTACCTTATTGAATCACATAGGGTCTTAGAATCCTAGAATTGGTGTAGTGAGTTGATCTACCTTATTGAATCACATAGGGTCTTAGAATCCTAGAATTGGTGTGGTGAGTTGATCTACCTTATTGAATCCCTTAGGGTCCTAGAATCCTAGAATTGGTGTGGTGAGTTGATCTACCTATTGAATCCCTTAGGGTCCTAGAATCCTAGAATTGGTGTGGTGAGTTGATCTATCTTATTGAATCACATAGGGTCTTAGAATCCTAGAAGTGGTGTGGTGAGTTGATCTACCTATTGAATCACATAGGGTCTCAGAATCCTAGAATTGGTGTGGTGAGTTCATCTACCTTATTGAATCACATAGGGTCTTAGAATCCTAGAATTGGTGTAGTGAGTTGATCTACCTTATTGAATCACATAGGGTCTTAGAATCCTAGAATTGGTGTGTTGAGTTGATCTACCTATTGAATCCCTTAGGGCTTAGAATCCTAGAATTGGTGTGTTGAGTTGATCTACCTATTGAATCCCTTAGGGTCCTAGAATCCTAGAATTGGTGTGTTGAGTTGATCTACCTATTGAATCCCTTAGGGTCCTAGAATCCTAGAATTGGTGTGGTGAGTTGATCTACCTATTGAATCCCTTAGGGTCTTAGAATCCTAGAATTTGTTTGGTGAGTTGATCTACCTTATTGAAACCCTTAGGGTCCTAGAATCCTAGAAATGGTGTGGTGAGTTGATCTACCTATTGAATCCCTTAGGGTCCTAGAATCCTAGAATTGGTGTGGTGAGTTGATCTACCTTATTGAATCACATAGGGTCTTAGAATCCTAGAATTGGTGTGGTGAGTTGATCTACCTTATTGAATCACATAGGGTCTTAGAATCCTAGAATTGGTGTAGTGAGTTGATCTACCTTATTGAATCACATAGGGTCTTAGAATCCTAGAATTGGTGTGGTGAGTTGATCTACCTTATTGAATCCCTTAGGGTCCTAGAATCCTAGAATTGGTGTGGTGAGTTGATCTACCTATTGAATCCCTTAGGGTCCTAGAATCCTAGAATTGGTGTGGTGAGTTGATCTACCTTATTGAATCACATAGGGTCTTAGAATCCTAGAATTGGTGTAGTGAGTTGATCTACCTTATTGAATCACATAGGGTCTTAGAATCCTAGAATTGGTGTGGTGAGTTGATCTACCTATTGAATCCCTTAGGGTCTTAGAATCCTAGAATTGGTTTGGTGAGTTGATCTACCTTATTGAATCCCTTAGGGTCCTAGAATCGGTGTGGTGAGTTGATCTACCTATTGAATCCCTTAGGGTCCTAGAATCCTAGAATTGGTGTGGTGAGTTGATCTACCTTATTGAATCCCTTAGGGTCCTAGAATCCTAGAATTGGTGTGGTGAGTTGATCTACCTATTGAATCCCTTAGGGTCTTAGAACACTAGAATTGGTGTTGTGAGTTGATCTACCTTATTGAATCACATAGGGTCTTAGAATCCTAGAATTGGTGTAGTGAGTTGATCTACCTTATTGAATCACATAGGGTCTTAGAATCCTAGAATTGGTGTGGTGAGTTCATCTACCTATTTAATCCCTTAGGGTCTTAGAATCCTACAAGTGGTGTGGTGAGTTGATCTACCTATTGAATCCCTTAGGGTCTTAGAATCCTAGAATTGGTGTGGTGAGTTGATCTACCTTATTGAATCACATAGGGTCTTAGAATCCTAAAATTGGTATGGTGAGTTTATCTACCTATTGAATCCCTTAGGGTCTTAGAATCCTAGAAGTGGTGTGGTGAGTTGATCTACCTTATTGAATCACATAGGGTCTTAGAATCCTAGAATTGGTGTGGTGAGTTTATCTACCTTATTAAATTGGATAGGGTCTTAGAATCCTAGAATTGGTGTGTTGAGTTGATCTACCTATTGAATCCCTTAGGGTCTTAGAATCCTAGAATTGGTGTGTTGAGTTGATCTACCTATTGAATCCCTTAGGGTCCTAGAATCCTAGAATTGGTGTGTTGAGTTGATCTACCTATTGAATCCCTTAGGGTCTTAGAATCCTAGAATTGGTGTGATGAGTTGCCTTGTCTGCCTATTGAATCCCTTAGGGTCTTAGAATCCTAGAATTGGTGTGGTGAGTTGATCTACCTTATTGAATCACATAGGGTGCTAGAATCCTAGAATTGGTGTGGTGAGGTGATCTACCTTATTGAATCACATAGGGTCTTAGAATCCTAGAATTGGTGTAGTGAGTTGATCTACCTTATTGAATCACATAGGGTCTTAGAATCCTAGAATTGGTGTAGTGAGTTGATTTACCTACTTAATCCCTTAGGGTCTTTGAACCATAGAATTGGTTTGGTGAGTTGATCTACCTATTTAATCCCTTAGGGTCTTAGAATCCTAGAAGTGGTGTGGTGAGTTGATCTACCTTTTGAATCCTTTAGGGTCTTAGAATCCTAGAATTGGTGTGGTGAGTTGATCTACCTTGCCGAATCACATAGGGTCTTAGAATCCTAGAATTGGTATGGTGAGTTTATCTACCCTATTAAATTGCATAGGGTCTTAGAATCCTAGAATTGGTGTGTTGAGTTGATCTACCTATTGATTCCCTTAGGGTCCTAGAATCCTAGAATTGGTGTGGTGAGTTGATCTACCTTATTGAATCCCTTAGGGTCCTAGAATCCTAGAATTGTTGTGGTGAGTTTATCTACCTATTGAATCCCTTAGGGTCTTAGAACACTTGAATTGGTGTTGTGAGTTGATCTACCTTATTAAATCCCTTAGAGTCTTAGAATCCTAGAATTGGTGTGGTGAGTTGATCTACCTTATTGAATCACATAGGGTCTTAGAATCCTAGAATTGGTATGGTGAGTTTATCTACCCTATTAAATTGCATAGGGTCTTAGAATCCTAGAATTGGTGTGTTGAGTTGATCAGCCTATTGATTCCCTTAGGGTCCTAGAATCCTAGAATTGTTGTGGTGAGTTGATCTACCTATTTAATCCCTTAGGGTCTTAGAATCCTAGAAATGGTGTGGTGAGTTGATCTACCGATTGAATCCCTTAGGGTCTTAGAATCCTAGAATTGGTGTGGTGAGGTGATCTACCTTATTGAATCACATAGGGTCTTAGAATCCTAGAATTGGTGTAGTGAGTTGATCTACCTTATAGAATCACATAGGGTCTTAGAGTCCTAGAATTGGTGTAGTGAGTTGATCTACCTATTTAATCCCTTAGGGTCTTAGAATCCTAGAATTGGTGTGGTGAGTTGATTTACCTATTTAATCCCTTAGGGTCTTAGAATCCTAGAAGTGGTGAGGTGAGTTGATCTACCTATTGAATCACATAGGGTCTTAGAATCCTAGAATTGGTATGGTGAGTTTATCTACCTTATTAAATTGCATAGGGTCTTAGAATCCTAGAATTGGTGTGTTGAGTTGATCTACCTATTGAATCCCTTAGGGTCCTAGAATCCTAGAATTGGTGTGGTGAGTTGATCTACCTTATTGAATCCCTTAGGGTCCTAGAATCCTAGAATTGGTGTGGTGAGTTGATCTACCTATTGAATCCCTTAGGGTCCTAGAATCCTAGAATTGGTGTGGTGAGTTGATCTACCTTATTGAATCACATAGGGTCTTAGAATCCTAGAATTGGTGTGGTGAGTTGATCTACCTTATTGAATCACATAGGGTCTTAGAATCCTAGAATTGGTGTAGTGAGTTGATCTACCTTATTGAATCACATAGGGTCTTAGAATCCTATAATTGGTGTGGTGAGTTCATCTACCTATTTAATCCCTTAGGGTCTTAGAATCCTACAAGTGGTGTGGTGAGTTGATCTACCTATTGAATCCCTTAGGGTCTTAGAATCCTAGAATTGGTGTGGTGAGTTGATCTACCTTATTGAATCACATAGGGTCTTAGAATCCTAGAAGTGGTGTGGTGAGTTGATCTACCTATTGAATCCTTTAGGGTCTTAGAATCCTAGAATTGGTGTGGTGAGTTGATCTACCTTATTGAATCGCATAGGGTCTTAGAATCCTAGAATTGGTATGGTGAGTTTATCTACCCTATTAAATTGCATAGGGTCTTAGAATCCTAGAATTGGTGTGTTGAGTTGATCTACCTATTGATTCCCTTAGGGTCCTAGAATCCTAGAATCGGTGTGGTGAGTTGATCTATCTTATTGAATCCCTTAGGGTCCTAGAATCCTAGAATTAGTGTGGTGAGTTGATCTACCTATTGAATCCCTTAGGGTCTTAGAACACTAGAATTGGTGTTGTGAGTTGATCTACCTTATTGAATCCCTTAGAGTCTTAGAATCCTAGAATTGGTGTGGTGAGTTGATCTACCTTATTGAATAACATAGGGTCTTAGAATCCTAGAATTGGTGTGGTGAGTTCATCTACCTATTTAATCCCTTAGGGTCTTAGAATCCTAGAAGTGGTGTGTTGAGTTGATCTACCTATTGATTCCCTTAGGGTCCTAGAATCATAGAATTGGTGTGGTGAGTTGATCTACCTTATTGAATCCCTTAGGGTCCTAGAATCCTAGAATTGGTGTGGTGAGTTGATCTACCTATTGAAACCCTTAGGGTCTTAGAACACTAGAATTGGTGTTGTGAGTTGATCTACCTTATTGAATCCCTTAGAGTCTTAGAATCCCAGAATTGGTGTGGTGAGTTGATCTACCTATTTACTCCCTTAGGGTCTTAGAATCCTAGAAGTGGTGTGGTGAATTGATCTACCTATTGAATCCCTTAGGGTCTTAGAATCCTAGAATTGGTGTGGTGAGGTGATCTACCTTATTGAATCACATAGGGTCTTAGAATCCTAGAATTGGTGTAGTGAGTTGATCTACCTTATTGAATCACATAGGGTCTTAGAGTCCTAGAATTGGTGTAGTGAGTTGATCTACCTATTTAATCCCTTAGGGTCTTAGAATCCTAGAATTGGTGTGGTGAGTTGATCTACCTATTTAATCCCTTAGGGTCTTAGAATCCTAGAAGTAGTGTGGTGAGTTGATCTACCTATTGAATCACATAGGGTCTTCGAATCCTAGAATTGGTATGGCGAGTTTATCTACCTTATTAAATTGCATAGGGTCTTAGAATCCTAGAATTGGTGTGTTGAGTTGATCTACCTATTGAATCCCTTAGGGTCTTAGAATCCTAGAATTGGTGTAGTGAGTTGATCTACCTTATAGAATCACATAGGGTCTTAGAGTCCTAGAATTGGTGTAGTGAGTTGATCTACCTATTTAATCCCTTAGGGTCTTAGAATCCTAGAATTGGTGTGGTGAGTTGATCTACCTATTTAATCCCTTAGGGTCTTAGAATCCTAGAAGTGGTGAGGTGAGTTGATCTACCTATTGAGTCACATAGGGTCTTAGAATCCTAGAATTGGTATGGTGAGTTTATCTACCTTATTAAATTGCATAGGGTCTTAGAATCCTAGAATTGGTGTGTTGAGTTGATCTACCTATTGAATCCCGTAGGGTCCTAGAATCCTAGAATTGGTGTGGTGAGTTGATCTACCTTATTGAATCCCTTAGGGTCCTAGAATCCTAGAATTGTGTGGTGAGTTGATCTACCTATTGAATCCCTTAGGGTCCTAGAATCCTAGAATTGGTGTGGTGAGTTGATCTACCTTATTGAATCACATAGGGTCTTAGAATCCTAGAATTGGTGTGGTGAGTTGATCTACCTTATTGAATCACATAGGGTCTTAGAATCCTAGAATTGGTGTAGTGAGTTGATCTACCTTATTGAATCACATAGGGTCTTAAAATCCTAGAATTGGTGTGGTGAGTTCATCTACCTATTTAATCCCTTAGGGTCTTAGAATCCTACAAGTGGTGTGGTGAGTTGATCTACCTATTGAATCCCTTAGGGTCTTAGAATCCTAGAATTGGTGTGGTGAGTTGATCTACCTTATTGAATCACATAGGGTCTTAGAATCCTAGAAGTGGTGTGGTGAGTTGATCTACCTATTGAATCCTTTAGGGTCTTAGAATCCTAGAATTGGTGTGGTGAGTTGATCTACCTTATTGAATCACATAGGGTCTTAGAATCCTAGAATTGGTATGGTGAGTTTATCTACCCTATTAAATTGCATAGGGTCTTAGAATCCTAGAATTGGTGTGTTGAGTTGATCTACCTATTGATTCCCTTAGGGTCCTAGAATCCTAGAATTGGTGTGGTGAGTTGATCTACCTTATTGAATCCCTTAGGGTCCTAGAATCCTAGAATTGGTGTGGTGAGTTGATCTACCTATTGAATCCCTTAGGGTCTTAGAACACTAGAATTGGTGTTGTGAGTTGATCTACCTTATTGAATCCGTTAGAGTCTTAGAATCCTAGAATTGGTGTGGTGAGTTGATCTACCTTATTGAATAACATAGGGTCTTAGAATCCTAGAATTGGTGTGGTGAGTTCATCTACCTATTTACTCCCTTAGGGTCTTAGAATCCTAGAAGTGGTGTGTTGAGTTGATCTACCTATTGATTCCCTTAGGGTCCTAGAAGCCTAGAATTGGTGTGGTGAGTTGATCTACCTTATTGAATCCCTTAGGGTCCTAGAATCCTAGAATTGGTGTGGTGAGTTGATCTACCTATTGAAACCCTTAGGGTCTTAGAATCCCAGAATTGGTGTGGTGAGTTGATCTACCTATTTAATCCCTTAGGGTCTTAGAATCCTAGAAGTGGTGTGGTGAGTTGATCTACCTATTGAATCCCTTAGGGTCTTAGAATCCTAGAATTGGTGTGGTGAGGTGATCTACCTTATTGAATCACATAGGGTCTTAGAATCCAAGAATTGGTGTAGTGAGTTGATCTACCTTATTGAATCACATAGGGTCTTAGAGTCCTAGAATTGGTGTAGTGAGTTGATCTACCTATTTAATCCCTTCGGTTTTAGAATCCTAGAATTGGTGTGGTGAGTTGATCTACCTATTTAATCCCTTAGGGTCTTAGAATCCTAGAAGTGGTGTAGTGAGTTGATCTACCTATTGAATCACATAGGGTCTTAGAATCCTAGAATTGGTATGGTGAGTTTATCTACCTTATTAAATTGCATAGGGTCTTAGAATCCTAGAATTGGTGTGTTGAGTTGATCTACCTATTGAATCCCTTAGGGTCCTAGAATCCTAGAATTGGTGTGGTGAGTTGATCTACCTTATTGAATCCCTTAGGGTCCTAGAATCCTAGAATTGGTGTGGTGAGTTGATCTACCTATTGAATCCCTTAGGGTCCTAGAATCCTAGAATTGGTGTGGTGAGTTGATCTACCGAATTGAATCACATAGGGTCTTAGAATCCTAGAATTGGTGTGGTGAGTTCATCTACCTATTAATCCCTTAGGGTCTTAGAATCCTATAAGTGGTGTGGTGAGTTGATCTACCTATTGAATCCCTTAGGGTCTTAGAATCCTAGAATTGGTGTGGTGAGTTGATCTACCTTATTGAATCACATAGGGTCTTAGAATCCTAGAATTGGTATGGTGAGTTTATCTACCTTATTAAATTGCATAGGGTCTTAGAATCCTAGAATTGGTGTGTTGAGTTGATCTACCTATTGAATCCCTTAGGGTCTTAGAATCCTAGAATTGGTGTGGTGAGTTGATCTACCTTATTAAATTGCATAGGGTCTTAGAATCCTAGAATTGGTGTGTTGAGTTGATCTACCTATTGAATCCCTTAGGGTCTTAGAATCCTAGAATTGGTGTGGTGAGTTGATCTACCTTATTAAATTGCATAGGGTCTTAGAATCCTAGAATTGGTGTAGTGAGTTGATCTACCTTATTGAATCACATAGGGTCTTAGAATCCTAGAATTGGTGTGGTGAGTTCATCTACCTATTAATCCCTTAGGGTCTTAGAATCCTATAAGTGGTGTGGTGAGTTGATCTACCTATTGAATCCCTTAGGGTCTTAGAATCCTAGAATTGGTGTGGTGAGTTGATCTACCTTATTGAATCACATAGGGTCTTAGAATCCTAGAATTGGTATGGTGAGTTTATCTACCTTATTAAATTGCATAGGGTCTTAGAATCCTAGAATTGGTGTGTTGAGTTGATCTACCTATTGAATCCCTTAGGGTCTTAGAATCCTAGAATTGGTGTGGTGATTTGATCTACCTTATTAAATTGCATAGGGTCTTAGAATCCTAGAATTGGTGTGTTGAGTTGATCTACCTATTGAATCCCTTAGGGCTTAGAATCCTAGAATTGGTGTGTTGAGTTGATCTACCTATTGAATCCCTTAGGGTCCTAGAATCCTAGAATTGGTGTGTTGAGTTGATCTACCTATTGAATCCCTTAGGGTCCTAGAATCCTAGAATTGGTGTGGTGAGTTGATCTACCTATTGAATCCCTTAGGGTCTTAGAATCCTAGAATTTGTTTGGTGAGTTGATCTACCTTATTGAATCCCTTAGGGTCCTAGAATCCTAGAAATGGTGTGGTGAGTTGATCTACCTATTGAATCCCTTAGGGTCCTAGAATCCTAGAATTGGTGTGGTGAGTTGATCTACCTTATTGAATCACATAGGGTCTTAGAATCCTAGAATTGGTGTGGTGAGTTGATCTACCTTATTGAATCACATAGGGTCTTAGAATCCTAGAATTGGTGTAGTGAGTTGATCTACCTTATTGAATCACATAGGGTCTTAGAATCCTAGAATTGGTGTGGTGAGTTGATCTACCTTATTGAATCCCTTAGGGTCCTAGAATCCTAGAATTGGTGTGGTGAGTTGATCTACCTATTGAATCCCTTAGGGTCCTAGAATCCTAGAATTGGTGTGGTGAGTTGATCTATCTTATTGAATCACATAGGGTCTTAGAATCCTAGAAGTGGTGTGGTGAGTTGATCTACCTATTGAATCACATAGGGTCTCAGAATCCTAGAATTGGTGTGGTGAGTTCATCTACCTTATTGAATCACATAGGGTCTTAGAATCCTAGAATTGGTGTAGTGAGTTGATCTACCTTATTGAATCACATAGGGTCTTAGAATCCTAGAATTGGTGTGTTGAGTTGATCTACCTATTGAATCCCTTAGGGCTTAGAATCCTAGAATTGGTGTGTTGAGTTGATCTACCTATTGAATCCCTTAGGGTCCTAGAATCCTAGAATTGGTGTGTTGAGTTGATCTACCTATTGAATCCCTTAGGGTCCTAGAATCCTAGAATTGGTGTGGTGAGTTGATCTACCTATTGAATCCCTTAGGGTCTTAGAATCCTAGAATTTGTTTGGTGAGTTGATCTACCTTATTGAAACCCTTAGGGTCCTAGAATCCTAGAAATGGTGTGGTGAGTTGATCTACCTATTGAATCCCTTAGGGTCCTAGAATCCTAGAATTGGTGTGGTGAGTTGATCTACCTTATTGAATCACATAGGGTCTTAGAATCCTAGAATTGGTGTGGTGAGTTGATCTACCTTATTGAATCACATAGGGTCTTAGAATCCTAGAATTGGTGTAGTGAGTTGATCTACCTTATTGAATCACATAGGGTCTTAGAATCCTAGAATTGGTGTGGTGAGTTGATCTACCTTATTGAATCCCTTAGGGTCCTAGAATCCTAGAATTGGTGTGGTGAGTTGATCTACCTATTGAATCCCTTAGGGTCCTAGAATCCTAGAATTGGTGTGGTGAGTTGATCTACCTTATTGAATCACATAGGGTCTTAGAATCCTAGAATTGGTGTAGTGAGTTGATCTACCTTATTGAATCACATAGGGTCTTAGAATCCTAGAATTGGTGTGGTGAGTTGATCTACCTATTGAATCCCTTAGGGTCTTAGAATCCTAGAATTGGTTTGGTGAGTTGATCTACCTTATTGAATCCCTTAGGGTCCTAGAATCGGTGTGGTGAGTTGATCTACCTATTGAATCCCTTAGGGTCCTAGAATCCTAGAATTGGTGTGGTGAGTTGATCTACCTTATTGAATCACATAGGGTCTTAAAATCCTAGAATTGGTGTGGCGAGTTGATCTACCTTATTGCATCACATAGGGTCTTAGAATCCTAGAATTGGTGTAGTGAGTTGATCTACCTTATTGAATCACATAGGGACCTAGAATCCTAGAATTGGTGTGGTGAGTTGATCTACCTATTGAATCCCTTAGGGTCCTAGAATCCTAGAATTGGTGTGGTGAGTTGATCTACCTATTGAATCACATAGTGTGACAGTTTAAGTGTCTGGTCTCCCTTTTCTCCCCCTTATGTCGAACTCTCCTCACCTGAACCGCCGGAATCACTGTCGGGGTCCTGCAGACGCCGTCGGAATAGATAATCCTTCTCCTTTTTCCGATGAGCTTGCTTGTCACGGAGGGAGGCCACCGTGACCGCTGGAGAGAACAGCTGTCCGAGGACCTCCCTTCCGGAACCAAGCCGAAATAGGGGAAAAAACCCCGAATGGGGAAAAAACCCTTGGACTCCTCTGGTCTGTAGCCCGGAAGACGTAGTTCCAGCCGAAAAGTAGAACTGGATCCGTAAGAGTAACTGAAGGTAACACAGCAGTGGAACAGAGGAATCCTGACGTGGAAGCCGGAACTACCACCAGCCAAGGCCTGCAAGGGGGTTCAGGACCGTAGGAGAGGTGAGAGATAAATAAAGAAAAGAAAAGCGCAGGGAAAATGGGCGGCGCCTATCCGTGGGGATGGGGCCGCCAGAATAGAGAAAACAGAAACCGCCGAGGCATGGCGGCAGCAGAGAAAACTGGAGGGAAGGGAAGTAAGAAGAACACTCGCGGTAGGGCGCGAGTGGCTGGAGCCTGGACAGAGAAGAGGCAGGAGCGAAGAAACCCGGAAGAGCGAGAGCTTCCAAAGGAAAGTTGCAGCGCAGGGACCGCTGGGCCGGGAGAGTAGATATACTCCCAGCGGCCCCGCGCTACAAGGAGGAAAAAGTAACGGACACAAAGGAGGGACTAGTACCTCCTGTACTATGTCCCAAAACCCAGCGCGGAAGAAACCGCCAGTCGGAACGCCTGCAGGTGACAGTATGCCCCCTTCCAGTCCGCACCACCCCAGGTTTCCCCGGATGCAGGCGGTGGAACCTGGCAAGCAAGCGAGGAGCATGCATCTGAGAAGCAGGTTCCCAAGAGTCCTCCGACTCCGGGTAACCCTTCCAGGACAAAGGTATTCCAACCTTCCTCGGTAGAACCTAGAGTCTCTAATGTTGGAGACCTCAAATTCTGCTTGATTGGGTGTCTGTGAAGGAATGTGTCTGAGCACTGGTCTGTGATGAGAATCAGGATAGAAAGATTTTAAGAGAGACGAATGAAATACAGGGTGAATGCGATTTAGAGAAGGAGGCAGCCGAAGACGGTAAGCCACAGGATTGATCCTGAGAAGAATGGGAAAGGGACCCAGAAAGCGAGGGGAGAGTTTAGAGGGCCTTGTCCATCTGGGTAAAAACCGAGTGGACAACCACACCTTGTCGCCTGGCTTTCAGTCTGGACATTCTTTGCGGTGTTTATCTGCTCCGATCTTCGATCGTCTCCTGCTGTTCTCTAGGCTCCGCAATGCCGTGGCATGGGCATCTTTGATCTGACCCAATACTTCCTCGGCCGCTGGGGAGTTGGTGAAATTTGGAATCTCAGGAAGAATGGACTTAGGGTGGACCCCATAAGTACAAAAGAATGGCGAGAGACCAATGGCAGTGTGCCTGGTATTGTTATACGAGAATTCTGCAGTAGGCAGTAGAGAAACCCAATTGTCTTGATGCTGAGTGACGTAACATCTCAGATATAGTTCGAGAGTAGCGTTCAGACGTTCCGTCATACTGTTGGATTGGGGATGGAATCCCGAAGAGAGTGCTCTCTCGATCCCCAATCGGGTACACAGGGCTGTCCAGAATCTCGAGGTGTACCGACTACCCCGATCAGAGATGATCTTGTCAGGTAAACCATGAAGTCTGAAAATATCTCGTACAAACACCTCAGCCATCCTGGTGGCTGTAGGAACACCAGAAAGAGGAGAGAAGAGTGCCATCCCGGAGAACGCATCCACCGTGACCATGATGCAGGTACAGGATTCGGATACCGGTAGGTCTACAATAAAATCCGTAGAAACCAACCCCCAGGGGCGAGTAGGCATCTCAACTTGGGTGAGTAATCCCAACGATTTCCCTGTAGGATATTTAGACCGAGCACAAGTAGGACAGGTCTTCACAAAGTTCAGGGTATCTCTTCTCACAGTGGGCCAGGAAAAATTCCTCGAGATGAGCTCCAGGGTGTTGATTCCCCCACAGTGACCTGCAAGGCGAGACGTGTGACACCAATCCAGTATCTTCTTTCGCAGCATTCCTTCCGGAACACATAGCCGTTTCTTGAAGAATAGCCAGCCGTCCTTCTCCTGGTAATGAGAGTCGGAGTGTAGCGGTAATTGGGGAAGTTCCTGAACCACAGCAGCTTTAACCTCTTGTAGAAAAGAGCTAACGAGGGCCAATATCGGTTTGCGAGGAAACATAGGTTCAGCGGATAACAAAGCCCTTTCCTTGCTGGAGTCCTTGCGGGATAGGGCGTCTGCCAGATGGTTTAGTGACCCAGGAATGTAAGAAATCTGGTAATCATACTGCGAGAAAAGATATGCCCAACCTGCTTGCCTGGAATTAGAACACTCCATTTCCTGGAGGGCTTTCAGGTTCTTGTGGTCTGTCCTGATAAGGAAGGGATGTCGGGCCCCCATGAGCAAATGGCGCCATTCATCGCAAGCCAATTTCATTGCCAACAGCTCCTTCTCTAGGACAGAATAATTCAATTGACTGGGTGAGAGTGTCTTAGATAAGTAAGCTACAAGATGTTCCACTCCACAGACAGCCTGAAGTAGTACCGCTCCGATGGCAATTGCAGAGGCATCGGTCTCCAGGATGAAGGGCTGAGTTTGGTCCGGGTGTCGGAGTATCGGAGCTGAGCAGAAGAGATGTTTGAGCAACTTGAAACTGTTCTCGGTATCGGTTGACCAGCGGAACGGCAAGGCCTCCTTCCTGAGAAGGCGAGTGATGGGGTACACCACTTCCGAGAAGTTGGGGATGAACCTTCGGTAATAGTTTGAGAGTCCCAGGAACCTCTGCACGTCTCGGACAGAAGTGGGGGCGGGCCATTCGAGAATGGCCTGCACCTTCCTTTGATCCATGTCTATTCCCTCTTCTGATAACTTGTAACCCAGATACTGCACAGAAGGTACCGCAAATGTGCACTTCTCGGCTTTAACCAATAGCTCGTTTTTCTGTAGACGTTCAAGATCTTGAGTGACATGAACGATGTGTTCCTGTAAGTTTGAGGAGTAGACCAAGATATCATCCAAATAGACGATGACAGAAGTGGAAAGCATGTCGGAAAACATTCTGTCCATAAATCTTTGGAACACTGCAGGAGCGTTAACCAGTCCAAATGGCATCACCTTATACTCGTACAGGCCGAATGGAGTGCGGAATGCCGTCTTCCATTCGTCACCCTTGGAGATTCTGAGCAAATGGTATGCGTTTCTGAGGTCGAGTTTGGTAAAAATTCTGGCTCCTTGTACAGCTTCGATGATATCGGAGATCAATGGCATGGGATAGCGATCTCGGATAGTTACCTTATTTAGGCCTCTGTAGTCTATACAGGGTCTAAGTTCAGTGGAATCCCTTTTCTTGATGAAAAATAAGGGAGCCCCTGCAGGGGATTTCGAAGGCTGAATCAGCCCATTCGCCATATTTGTGTCCAAGTAGTTACGTAACACAAGCTTCTCCGTAAGTGTTAGAGAGAACATTCTGCCGAAGGGAACTAGTGCATTGGGTTCCAGATCTATGGTACAGTCCTCGGGCCGGTGGGGTGGTAGTTTGGAGTGAAGGCTTTCTTGGAATACTTCGGAGTATTTCAAACAAAAACTGGGTAGTGCAAAAACCCCCACACAGTTGGAGGTGTGAGCCGTAATAGATTGAGGGGCCTTCTGACTCTTCGGTGGAAGACAGTGTTCGGTGCAGTATGTAGAACAGAAACTGAGCTGGTTATTAGTCCAATTTATTTGAGGATTGTGTCTGCAAAGCCATGTGATCCCCAAAATAATTGGAAAATGTGCAGCCCGAATGATGTCGAACCTTATCACTTCCGAGTGCTGAAAAACTGTTAAGGATAGCTCTTCAGTGGTATGGGTGATGAGTCCGGATGATAGTGGAGAGCCGTCAACTCCTTCTATCTTCTGACCTTCCTTCCGGGGTATCCTGCGTAGACCGACCTTATCGGCCCATAGGGTATCAACGAAGTTTCCTGCTGCTCCGCAGTCCAATAACGCGAGAGTCTCCACCTTCTCGCCTTCTATCATGATGATAGCCGAAACTACCATGAGTTTGGAGTCTTCATTTGAGTTGGAAGAAGAAACAGTTAGAGAAACATAGGGACGAGTAGACAGAACTGGAAACCCCCGGACACTAGTCCCTATTGATGCCGAGGGTGCTCGTTTCCCTGTCTTTTGTTAGGCAGTTCTGTGCAGTCCTTTAGAAGGTGTTGATCCGACCCACAGTAAGCGCAAAGTCCTTTTTCTCTTCTTCACCGTCTTTCGGCAGCAGTCAGAGGTGCTCTTGTGAAGCCAATCTGCATCGGTTCCTCTTAAGCGGCAGCGGGAGAGCGACTGGGGGGAGAGAATGTCCGAGAATCCGGGAAGAATCCTGAGTCTCGTTGTTTGCGTCTTTCCATCTTCCTTTCCTGTAGGCGATACTCGATATGTAGTGCCGCAGTTAGCAGGTCCGAGAAAGTAGGTGAGCGAGTAGATCTGGCTAACTCATCCTTAATCTCCTCTTTTAGACCCCTCCTGAAAATGGCATACTGTGCCGGTTCTGGCCAGCCTGCGCCAGAGGCTACTGTTTTGAAAGCAGAGATATACGACAGGACGTCCAAAGAACCTTGCTTTATATCCAACAACTCTTCAGAAGCGGTAAATGACAACTCTGGGCGTTCGAAAGTCTGTCTCAGAGAACTTTGGAACGCAGCGTAATCTTGGAGAATGGCATTGTTGCTTGTGACTAGGGGAGTGGCCCAGGTCAGAGCGTTGCCTGTCATGTTTGAGATTAGGAAGCCGACCTTCGCTTGGTCTGTAGAGAAAGTGCGGGGTCGGAAAGTAAAGTAGACGGTACACGCCTCTAAGAATTCCTTCACCTTCTTGGGGGCACCATCAAATTTACCCGAGGATAGTGTTGTAGGCGGTAATTCTGGAGGAGGAGGTTCCCGGGCGGATACCATTTGTCTAAGGAGGGCGTTCTCAGCTTTGACTCCCTGAAGTTCCTGAGACATAGCTTGAATTGCCTTCCAAAGTTCTTGCACTTGCCCTTCGGCTGACATGGTGTCTTTCTTTGGCATTGCAAACTGTGACAGTTTAAGTGTCTGGTCTCCCTTTTCTCTCCCTTCTGTCGAACTCTCCTCACCTGAACCGCCGGAATCGCTGTCGGGGTCCTGCAGACGCCGTCGGAATAGATAATCCTTCTCCTTTTTCCGATGAGCTTGCTTGTCACGGAGGGAGGCCACCGTGACCGCTGGAGAGAACAGCTGTCCGAGGACCTCCCTTCCGGAACCAAGCGGAAATAGGGGAAAAAACCCCGAATGGGGAAAAAACCCTTGGACTCCTCTGGTCTGTAGCCCGGAAGACGTAGTTCCAGCCGAAAAGTAGAACAGTAGACTGGATCCGTAAGAGTAACTGAAGGTAACACAGCAGTGGAACAGAGGAATCCTGACGTGGAAGCCGGAACTACCACCAGCCAAGGCCTGCAAGGGGGTTCAGGACCGTAGGAGAGGAGAGAGATAAATAAAGAAAAGAAAAGCGCAGGGAAAATGGGCGGCGCCTATCCGCGGGGATGGGGCCGCCAGAATAGAGAAAACAGAAACCGCCGAGGCTCGGCGGCAGCAGAGAAAACTGGAGGGAAGGGAAGTAAGAAGAACACTCGCGGTAGGGCGTGAGTGGCTGGAGCCTGGACAGAGCGAGGCAGGAGCGAAGAAACCCGGAAGAGCGAGAGCTTCCAAAGGAAAGTTGCAACGTAGGGACCGCTGGGCCGGGAGAGTAGATATACTCCCAGCGGCCCCGCGCTACAAGGAGGAAAAAGTAACGGACACAAAGGAGGGACTAGTACCTCCCGTACCTATGTCCCAAAACCCAGCGCGGAAGAAACCGCCAGTCGGAACGCCTGCGGGTGACACATAGGGTCTCAGAATCCTAGAATTGGTGTGGTGAGTTCATCTACCTTATTGAATCACATAGGGTCTTAGAATCCTAGAATTGGTGTAGTGAGTTGATCTACCTTATTGAATCACATAGGGTCTTAGAATCCTAGAATTGGTGTGGTGAGTTCATCTACCTATTTAATCCCTTAGGGTCTTAGAATCCTAGAAGTGGTGTGGTGAGTTTATCTACCTTATTAAATTGGATAGGGTCTTAGAATCCTAGAATTGGTGTGTTGAGTTGATCTACCTATTGAATCCCTTAGGGTCTTAGAATCCTAGAATTGGTGTGTTGAGTTGATCTACCTATTGAATCCCTTAGGGTCCTAGAATCCTAGAATTGGTGTGTTGAGTTGATCTACCTATTGAATCCCTTAGGGTCTTAGAATCCTAGAATTGGTGTGATGAGTTGATCTACCTATTGAATCCCTTAGGGTCTTAGAATCCTAGAATTGGTGTGGTGAGTTGATCTACCTTATTGAATCCCTTAGGGTGCTAGAATCCTAGAATTGGTGTGGTCAGTTGATCTACCTATTGAATCCCTTAGGGGCCTAGAATCCTAGAATTGGTGTGATGAGTTGATCTACCTTATTGAATCACATAGGGTCTTAGAATCCTAGAATTGGTGTGGTGAGTTGATCTACCTTATTGAATCACATAGGGTCTTAGAATCCTAGAATTGGTGTGGTGAGTTGATCTACCTTATTGAATCCCTTAGGGTCCTAGAATCCTAGAATTGGTGTGGTGAGTTGATCTACCTATTGAATCCCTTAGGGTCTAGAATCCTAGAATTGGTGTGGTGAGTTGATCTACCTATTGAATCCCTTAGGGTCCTAGAATCCTAGAATTGGTGTGGTGAGTTGATCTACCTTATTGAATCACATAGGGTCTTAGAATCCTAGAAGTGGTGTGGTGAGTTGATCTACCTATTGAATAACATAGGGTCTTAGAATCTTAGAATTGGTGTGGTGAGTTGATCTACCTTATTGAATCACATAGGGTCTCAGAATCCTAGAATTCTAGAATTGGTGTGGTGAGTTGATCTACCTTATTGAATCACATAGGGTCTTACAATCCTAGAATTGGTGTGGTGAGTTTATCTACCTTATTAAATTGCATAGGGTCTTAGGATCCTAGAATTGGTGTGTTGAGTTGATCTACCTATTGAATCCCTTAGGGTCTTAAAACCCTAGAATTGGTGTGGTGAGTTGATCTACCTATTGAATCCCTTAGGGTTTTAGAATCCTAGAATTGGTGTGGTGAGTTGATCTACCTATTGAATCCCTTAGGGTCTTAGAATCCTAGAATTGGTGTGGTGAGTTGATCTACCTTATTGAATCCCTTAGGGTCTTAGAACCCTAGAATTGGTGTGGTGAGTTGATCTACCTATTAAATCCCTTAGGGTCTTAGAACCCTAGAATTGGTGTGGTGCGTTGATCTACCTATTGAATCCCTTAGGGTCTTAGAATCCTAGAATTGGTGTGGTGAGTTGATCTACCTTATTGAATCCCTTAGGGTCTTAGAACCCTAGAATTGGTGTGGTGAGTTGATCTACCTATTGAATCCATTAGGGTCTTAGCACCCTAGAATTGGTGTGGTGAGTTGATCTACCTTATTGAATCCCTTAGGGTCTTAGAACCCTAGAATTGGTGTGGTGAGTTGATCTACCTATTGAATTCCTTAGGGTCTTAGAACCCTAGAATTGGTGTGGTGAGTTGATCTACCTTATTGAATCCCTTAGGGTCTTAGAGCCCTAGAATTGGTGTGGTGAGTTGATCTACCTTATTGAATCCCTAAGGGTCTTAGAACCCTAGAATTGGTGTGGTGAGTTGATCTACCTATTGAATCCCTTAGGGTCTTAGAATCCTAGAATTGGTGTGATGAGTTGATCTACCTATTGAATCCCTTAGGGTCTTAGAATCCTAGAATTGGTGTGGTGAGTTGATCTACCTTATTGAATCCCTTAGGGTGCTAGAATCCTAGAATTGGTGTGGTCAGTTGATCTACCTATTGAATCCCTTAGGGGCCTAGAATCCTAGAATTGGTGTGATGAGTTGATCTACCTTATTGAATCACATAGGGTCTTAGAATCCTAGAATTGGTGTGGTGAGTTGATCTACCTTATTGAATCACATAGGGTCTTAGAATCCTAGAATTGGTGTGGTGAGTTGATCTACCTATTGAATCCCTTAGGGTCTAGAATCCTAGAATTGGTGTGGTGAGTTGATCTACCTATTGAATCCCTTAGGGTCCTAGAATCCTAGAATTGGTGTGGTGAGTTGATCTACCTTATTGAATCACATAGGGTCTTAGAATCCTAGAAGTGGTGTGGTGAGTTGATCTACCTATTGAATAACATAGGGTCTTAGAATCTTAGAATTGGTGTGGTGAGTTGATCTACCTTATTGAATCACATAGGGTCTCAGAATCCTAGAATTCTAGAATTGGTGTGGTGAGTTGATCTACCTTATTGAATCACATAGGGTCTTACAATCCTAGAATTGGTGTGGTGAGTTTATCTACCTTATTAAATTGCATAGGGTCTTAGGATCCTAGAATTGGTGTGTTGAGTTGATCTACCTATTGAATCCCTTAGGGTCTTAAAACCCTAGAATTGGTGTGGTGAGTTGATCTACCTATTGAATCCCTTAGGGTTTTAGAATCCTAGAATTGGTGTGGTGAGTTGATCTACCTATTGAATCCCTTAGGGTCTTAGAATCCTAGAATTGGTGTGGTGAGTTGATCTACCTTATTGAATCCCTTAGGGTCTTAGAACCCTAGAATTGGTGTGGTGAGTTGATCTACCTATTAAATCCCTTAGGGTCTTAGAACCCTAGAATTGGTGTGGTGCGTTGATCTACCTATTGAATCCCTTAGGGTCTTAGAATCCTAGAATTGGTGTGGTGAGTTGATCTACCTTATTGAATCCCTTAGGGTCTTAGAACCCTAGAATTGGTGTGGTGAGTTGATCTACCTATTGAATCCATTAGGGTCTTAGCACCCTAGAATTGGTGTGGTGAGTTGATCTACCTTATTGAATCCCTTAGGGTCTTAGAACCCTAGAATTGGTGTGGTGAGTTGATCTACCTATTGAATTCCTTAGGGTCTTAGAACCCTAGAATTGGTGTGGTGAGTTGATCTACCTTATTGAATCCCTTAGGGTCTTAGAGCCCTAGAATTGGTGTGGTGAGTTGATCTACCTTATTGAATCCCTAAGGGTCTTAGAACCCTAGAATTGGTGTGGTGAGTTGATCTACCTATTGAATCCCTTAGGGTCTTAGAATCCTGAGGCCATTTGATCCGATATCCAATCCTATATCCTTACCCCCTTTTTATTCTACTTAGGGGGGCATCATGCAGGATATTGGCTTCCGAAAGATGTAGCCCACATTCATCTTCCAGTTCTAATAGTAGCGCTCTAATGCCCTTCACCACTAGTTTTTTTCAATTCACTAAACAGAGATCTGTCAATACCTGCTTTTATTTTCAGATAAAACAGAGTCGTTGCCCCTTGTAATATTCCCACCATGATTGATGGCAAAACTCTAGACGAATCAAGTGGTAAGACCCAAAACCTCTCTCCAGATGTAACCCTCCTGACAGTCGAACAACTTCTAATTTCTAAAAAGGAGTAGTTCAATTAGCATTAAAACTGCTGGTGTGATCTTAACTTTATAGAACTTAACTAATGGATAATGGAAGTAATTAGCACTCACGACTTTCCCCCTTAATAATCTTCATGCGAGAGACGAAAGATGCCCTCTTGACCTCCATATTCTCCAAGCTCTATCGTTTGCTAGAGTAAGAGGAAGTTAGAAACCCCAGGTAAATGAAATGCTTAACTTCTTCAGTTAGCTTTCCGCTGAATGAAGACACTATACTTTTGCACCTCCTCTTCTTACTTATGGACAACATTCTAGATGTTTCTGGATTCACCAAGAGGCCATTGCCTTCCATATATGCCGTCGCTCTATGCAATCTGCTCTATACGCCACACCAAGCATAATATGCCCAATCGTGAATGCCGCCGGCCGGGTACAAAGCCATCCCATGATTTCCTACGGCATTGGCCAGCGTTGACCAGTTGCTGAAAGCTGGCGGTTCCCATAGCCATCCAATGCTGGCGGGCGGTAGGTCTGCATGTGTTTCTGATAGGTGGCACGGAAGGGGTGGCAGAATGTAAATGTAGCTCTGGGACCCCACCGAGCCAGTCAAACACTTGAAATCCCCCGGATAGGGAAATTAGGTCAACTTCCATTTGTATCCTTTGATGCGTGGTGTTTAGGCTCAGTGACTGCTTTCGGATATGGAAAATGACAGCCACACCTCGGCCCCATTGGAAGGGAAGATATTTTTGTTCAGGACAATTTTTGCAGAGTGAGATTTACTTGTTTTCCCAGGATCACACAATTTGGCGAATCTGGGATTTAAACCCACTATGCTAGTTAGACATCCAAACACATACCCTTCAAGCTCTGTAAGGTACAAATACTTACATTTCGACTCCCAAGAACTACAAGCTTATAGAGCTAACCTGCAAATGGCACAAACCAGATAGTATAACAATCTGACAACATATAATCCTTACAAAAACATACCAAGCCAAAAGAGTACCATTGCAGCTTGATTTTCTACATTCTGGATGAAGACTACAAGTCCCAGAATGCAAAGTAGTACAAGCCTGAAACATCTAATGCTTACCACCCCTAAAAGTTCTGCACTTTGGCTCACAATAAAAGACATTGTGTGAAAAGGTCACCTGCCAAGAGTATTTGCTTGGCACAAACTTGCAACTTGATGTATTGCATGTTGTTAAAAATGAGAATAGCCAGATGAAAGCAAACACATTCTTTTTTGCATTTCAGAATAGCACGTATTATGGATGTAAGCTTTGCCTTAAAACAGGGTTTGATTTCGGGCTCACTTTTATTGTCTTGAAGGAATGACCATTTTTGTTGGGCACCTGGACTGAAGTGTGGCTTCACAGTTTAAAAGGCCCTGTCACAGCTGCAAGGACATGTACACATAATGAAAGGCCTTGCAGAGAGCGAAAAGAAAGATTCCAAAGGTATGGCCAGGCCCTCGCGTGCGCACCTCCTTTTGTTCGGCAGGGTGGGCAGTTAGGGAGACAGGACACGGCGGGGGGCACGGGCACAGCTTTCCCTTTAAAGACCACAGGACATTATTTCATGTCCTCCTACCCCAGCGTGACCAATTTAGACACAATGGTTTTGCAGGACCATAAGCAGTTTGTGGCCTGCCCAGGATCACACGCTTTGCTTAAGTAGTGAAGCCAGGATTTGGGCTCAGTGTGTGATTTAAGCAAAGAAACACATAGCTCCCAATCTACAGTTATTACACGTTTTTGTTAGGGTTTCAAGAGATGAAATCATTGGATAGCAACAGCTTGAAAAGTGCACAAATTACCCAAGGAACTAGGTTAACATTTTGTTTATTGTTATAGAAACATGTCCAGCAAAAATTACTCTTTATTTCCCCCACCCTGACTGGAAGATTACAGTAGCGGCCTGCAAGTGTCTGTGAGCCTGAACACATGTCATTTGGGTTTTAAAACTGTAACCACAGTGATAGAAAATGGCCACCTGTTTGGGTCATTATGAACACAGCAGTGCCGCGCTCCCCTCCCACTTACCATCCCTTACCACCAGGGGAAGAATTGAGCCGGAACAAGACAGAGCTGTGCTCTGGCAAAAAACGGTCCTCCCACAGCGCCGTTCCATGTAGACACAAAGCCCAAACCCCCCCCGAGTCGAGGAAGCTCTCTGCCCCAACTATCGTGAGCCTCCAACTGCCATGAGGGGCAAAGACCTTCCTCAACCGGGGGCAAGGGGTGGGGTGGAGGGAGTTTACAGCACTCTGGTGTGCATCTCGTGATTTCACAGACTGCATCTAAAAGTCATCCTTTGTTCAAAAGCCCAAACTCAAACAACCAAACTATCCAAAACTGTATATATATGCCTCATTCTTTGCACACATTTTACTGTCAGGGTGACCATTCTGACAGAGGAAATGAGCACCATACCCAGCGTGCATTGCATGCTCAGAAGGAATGAGCGTTTGAATTACTAGCACAGATACGTTTGATAAATTGGTGGTCATTCTTATGTTCCCAAAATGCACTTTGTTTTTATGCAAAGCAGCCAGCATCCTATATTCAGGGCACCACATCATTCAACACTTAGCTCCGCCCCTAGCCTCACCCACACCACTGACAACCTGGCTCCAGTCCCACCCACACCACAACTGTGCGCCCCTGCCCTCCCACACCCCTCCTTGGATGCAGTTACCCTTTTGACCCCGCCTTTCCCAGCTGCTATCAGGGCCTAGCATGGGCATAATTTTAGGGGGGACAGGGGTGTTTGTCCCCCCAACTTTCATGGCACAACATTTTATCCCCATTCATTTGACTGGGGCACCTTTTCTTCAGATAACATGTTCCCCCCCAACATTTTCAGCAAAGTTACTTCACTGGGGCCTAGGGAACTATGAACAGTGTTATGTGTCACGGTCACTCAGTGAATCGACCATCCATTCCTTTCTACTATCTCCGAACACTCCAGCCAGGCAAACGGTGCTGTCTCCCACATGTTGGAACATGGCAATCTATCTGTGGGTGGAGATTTCAGTTAAAGCGAATGGAGGGTCGATTTACTGCGTGGCCGTGTATTCCTTAAATATATGGTCATCCTAAACAACACTTTAATTAGCGTTCCTAGGTCCCTGTACCCTGCTTGTCACAGCCAACACTGTGCACCAAAAAGGGTAACTGCGCCCCCAAGGTGCCAAAGCCGAAACGACAAGTGCCCAAACGTTCATGGTAGATGTCCAGCTCTGCACCCCTAATCTCTCCCAGTACAATGCTTGTCACCTTGGGGAGCAGCTGTCCTATCAGGATTGTCCAACTCCGGGCCTCAAGTGCCAGAAACCTGACAGGTTTTCAGGATATCCCTCATTAATATTCATGAGAAAAATGTGCATACATTCAGAATCTTTTATGCAATAGTACCTCATGAATATTAATGAGAGGTATCCTGAAAATCCAGCATGGATCCGGCCTTCGAGCTCTGGAGTTGAACATCCCTGTATGGGCTTTGAAATAACCTGGCACCGGACAGCTGATGTGCAGGGGATGACTAAATACGAACGTTTGTCCACACTGGCCATGCTCTCCTTGAGCTCAGAGAAGTCCTGCTCCTCAAGAATAGCAAACCTTTGAAGTGCAGGTGCCGAGGGCTGGTTAGGACCGGACCATGTAAAGCGCTGGTCTGCGATGTTCATATGGAAAATGAGGATCAAAATATGAGAGAGTCCATGAACGTCTTTGAGACCCTTTATGGTGGCCGGGAGAGAGGCTAAATTGGAAGGTGCGAGACTCCATCAACGTCTACGAGCAGCGCTGGTTATTGGGACGGATCTTCCCAGATCCAGCAAAATATGTCTGCCCTGGATCCAGGAAAACCACGTGAGCCCAGTCATGTGATCTGCTCTTGCTACCGTGGCAGGGATTCGAACTCGGGTCACGTGACCCAAAGGGGAGACCCTTAGCCGCTAGACTACTGGAACGTCTGGTTCGAATCCCTGTGAATATTTCTGTCAGAATGTCACTCTGCAGCCCTGTAAAGATGTGCACCTTTTCTTATTTGCTTGCGGCATTTTAGGAAACGCTCCTCCTTCAATAATGTATTAATCTCCTGAATTGTAAATATTTATTTATTGGGGGGCTGCTGAGTTCCCCTCCCCCTAACTTACAACCCCCAATCGCTCCACCCCCCACCATCCTCCTGGTGAGATCCCACAGTTACTCATTTCCATTTCCAGCCCTGTCTATGAGAGCACTGAGTGGAACTAAGAGACTGTCGCCCAAAGGGCGAGACGCAGGGGAGCTGCTAGGTCTAGAAAACACCCTTGGCTAAGCTGATGTCGGAACTGTCGGGACTGGGGGCTAGCTAGTCTTTTGACTGTAGCTCCTGAGATTCTATCCGGGGCTACAACCAAAAGATCAGGGGCTATAGCCCCCTTAGCCCCCTCCTAGCGAGACGTCATGACTAGGGTGCGAGGCACCATGAAAGTCTGTGGTACTATTGACGGAGTCCAAGAGAGCAACTGTACACCAAGGTGTGAGACTGCATGAAAGAATGTAGGGCTAATGAGGGTGATTGAAAGACTGTAGTCCAAGGTGTGAGACGCGAGGAACTCCAGGGCACTGAAAGGGAGGCTGTAGCCAGAAGTGAGACGCAAGCCTAGGAGGCGACCGAGAGGGGCTAGTAGGCGCGTTCCATAGGGTGAGTTATCTGGAGAAACTATGACACACAGGTGCGGATAGGCCTCAGCGTAGGACAGAGGGCACTCAAAGTGAAGAAGAAAATAAATGAAACAGACAGAGGGTGAGGGGCTCATCTCTTCAGCAGAGAAGCCGAGGGCCTTGGGTCCAACTGCTCAGCCTGGTTGAAGTCTAGGGTCTCGAGCCAGAAGTAGCAACACAGGAAGGCTGGGCGCAGACCAGTTCTAGTGCGTGAGGGGGATGGAGCGTGCCAGCCTAATGGGTGGTCTCCTACAAGCTTTACGATAAGGGGCCTCCTCAAGGAGAAGGACTTGAGATGAGATACCACATGGCCCGATGCCCCCTGATGTCGTGGTTGGAGGCAATCGTCACCTGGGGCCCTTCTGGCTGAGGTTGGGAGACCCTTCAGCGGTCTTTCCCAGGAGCATCGTCTTCCGATCCTTCTTGAAACAGAGGTTGTTTCTTGGCTTCTGAAATCCACTGGTAGTACATTCCCAACCTCCGGTCCGATCGCTTCCCTTACCCAACCTGGGCAATGACGGTGATGCCTTGGTACTCTGGGGAGATCTGTGTTGGAGGATTCGCGTGGTCTGGCTGGAGTGTAGCGTCACAATTCCTTAACGATATAGGAAGGCCCATTGTCGTAGACCTCTTGGTGCAAAAGACAAAGGGTGTTTAGGTTGATTCAGTGTCTACTCATCCGTTATGACATGGGGCATTTGTAGAACGTGTTTTTTACCATTGGTATGATCTCAAAACACTGTGGGATTAACACACTCGGGCAGTCTATTGTTTGTTGGTGCAGAGGAGAGAATAAGCATATTGGTATATGCAAGTGTTTGTGCGGATTGGAAGGAGTCCCCTGTACCAGATTACCTTCGACTGCCTTTCGAGAGGACTGGAACACCCTGTTTTAGAGGATTGGAGCTGTTTAGTTCTCCGAGAGACATTCTCGGTCTAGCGTGGCGATTGTTCTGATAACAAGGCTTAGGCCTGTCTTTCCCTGCTTGGAGGTGTCACCGGTGCCGAGTTGCCGGATTCCAGACATTTCCTTGGCTATGCGATTGCAGATCCATGGTCATCCCTGTGTCATTGTTGCAATTGCTTATTGGATGCCACCTTCTCAGTCTGGAGTTACATCCAGCCTGTCAACAACGGCGTATGAACCCTATGTGTGGCAGTCTCTTCCTCTGAGACCAAGGTCCTGCTCGATATAAACGATTGGTCATTCATGCTGGGGCTCGCAGGTGAAATGATTGGTCATTCATCCTGGGGCTCACAGGTGAAATGATTGGTCATTCATCCTGGGGCTCACGGGTGAAATGATTGGTCATTCATTCTGGGGCTCGCGGGTGCATATTGTTGTAATAGTCAATTTTCATCTGTGTCAGTTCTTGGGTAGCTTCAACCTTGAATCTGGTCCTACAAACAGAGGATTCTAAACACCTGAAAGGGAGCCCCTTACCCCTTCACCTCTGGCTACTTCCCCTAACTCCGTCACTTGTGGGAGCCTCAGCTTACCCCCTCACTTATGGGTGCTTCTCCTTACTCCATCACTTCTGAGTACTTCCCCTTACTCCCTCACTTCTGGGTGCTTCCCCTTACTCCCTCTTTTCTGGGTGCTTCCCATTCCTCCCTCACTTCTGGTTGCTTCCCTTTTACACCCTCACTTCTGGGTGCTTCTACTCACTGCCTTGCTTCTGTGCCCACAGTTCTGGGTGTGGGTTCTATCACTCACAGTTTTGGTTGCTTCCCTCTCACCCCCTCAGCTCTGTGTTTCCCCTTATTTTCTTAGTTCTGGATGCTACCTCCGTGCCCTTCAATTCTCCTGCCTCCTTTATTTTGCTGCACCTGACTGGACTTCTTTTCTCTTCCAGGAGATGGACTTCGCTGTTACACCTGTCTCTTCCCCACTGTCTCCCCGCTGGAGTGCCTGAAGTTCGAGCTCACTTGCCCCCCTTCGGAGAGGTGCTCAGCCACAGTTGCAACAGGATACAGAGGTAAGGACCACCTGGGAGTCCATGGGGCCGACAACTTCACAAATATTCAGTTTAGCCAGTGTCAATGGAGAACCCACGATCATAAGCTATGCGTTTCCTCTATTAAGTGCCAAGTTATTCTGCATCATCCAGGTCTCAATGATTGTGAATATTCTAAGTTCCATTTCATCTTGTGAGTGAGAGCCTATGAGCGGGATGACACACTGAGTGTCATCGGCATAGTTGGGGAATAGGACCCCTTCCTGTTCAAGGTAGAAAAAGAAGGGAGCCATGAAAATGTAGTAAATACAGGGCGACGTTCAAGCTCCCTGCGGAACTCCATACAGCACGGGGATAGGCATGGCAATAGGTTCATCTACACATACCCTGCTTACTCTAGTAGAGAAAAATGAAAGCATCCACCGTACTGCAGCTGGCGAGAAATTGGCCACTTCCTTCAGATGATTTGCCAGGATAGTATGGCCGACTAAGTCGAATGTGACAGATAGATCTAAAGAAATTAGGAGTGTGGTAAATCCTTTATCAATTCTTCCCAGTAGCTCAGATTCTAAATCCAATAGAGGGGTTTCGGTCCCGAAGGGACAATCGGTGGTAGAGGAAAGATTATCCTGCACAGGAGAGGATGAGGTTAAAACCGGGGAGGCAGTAAGAGAAGAGGTTACCCTCTTAGCTGAGATTTGCAGCGGATTATTGAAAATCTTTCTAGCTGCATCGATAGCAGCTAGGACTTCCTGCAGACCCATGGCCAAGATACAAGCAGAGCAGTCAGCCGTTCCTGCGGCACGTCCGGTCATGGACCGGCACAGACCAGCTCTGCGCTTTCACGCAGGTGCATTTGCACCAGGTTTCAACAGAAATCGGCCCGGGAACTACAGGAAAGATGGGTAATGTAGTTCTTTACCCACGGGGAGAATGGCTTTCAGAGAGCAAAAAGCTTCCAATTTAAATCATCCTCGTACACAAGAGAAAGAGTTGGTAAGAATTAAAATGACCTAAAAACGAAATAGCAGCAAACTGCTAAAAAAAGCAAACTCCACCGTTCTAAAACAATGAACCCCCCCTCCATTTAAGACATGGAATAAAATTGGGCAGCTAATTATATTCTAATCACTCGAGTTGATGTCTTGGCCTTTGGCAGAGGAAAAGCCCAGAGATCCAACTCTAGAGATTCTTTGAAGAATTTCAGAGCATATTAAAAGGGGTGCCCTCTTACTAAAGTTGGTCCTTCTTCACTATATGAATTGAACAGTTATAGGGCAGCACATCCTCACAGCGAGTGACTATGGCTATAAGTGGCGAACATTACTTAACTGTAACAGTATTTTTAAGGCTGACCTTTTCAATTCACAAGCTGTGCATTGCACACCATACAACGTTGCACACCATACAACGGATAACCATCAATATTCAAGTCTACTCCAGCTTAAAACTAGAGAACCTTACGGCGCCTAAGGGCTAGGCACTGTGCTCCACCCCATTCAACTGCAGCTGTGAAATTCACATTCTGGAAGCAGCATTAATATATAGGTACACGGATTGTATTCTACATACGTGACTACTAGTTTTGGACCATCAGTCAGGATGAGAATTCTTATTGTTTTAAGGATTGGAACTCAAGTATTGCAAAGGGTTGCTTTAAGTATCACAATTCTAATACCTTGAAAGCACTCACATTCTCCACGATGCGGAGGATCGGGATTCTAACTCGTTTGACTATCAGACTACTAACTCCTCGAAGGAGAATATTTTGATCAATTTTACTTGCTTTATGGATTATAGTCGATTGCTTCAAAATGCTTTCAAGGATGAAATACATTTAATCAGAAAACCTATGACTTAAAGAAAAGTTCAGAATTCCAAACATTTCAGGTAATTGAATTTTCATACATTTGAAGGATCATTTAGTAGATCGGATGCTAATTTAATTTTAAAGAACATTAGTACTAAAGCCCTATTTAATAATTGAAAATGTAATTCATTTCAAACTTCAAACCTCAATTGTTTTAAGAGGCAGAAATATAATTGGTTTCAGGATCAAAAGAATAACTGTTTTCAAACGTGAAAACACATTTGTTTTGAAACAGGATGTGTAATTGTTAGTAATGGAAGCACTAATGGATTTAAAAAAAACAATTTTATATCCTTTGGGAACAGACATTCTAATAGCTGTAAGGGTTAGAGTGCATATTGTTATATGTGTATCAGTCGGCAATATTTTACAAATCATGCTCCTGATGACGTTTGCAATTTAACTTAATGTTAAGACCAGAATTCCAATTCTAGGACTAGCTGTGTTTGTGTATTATAAATCAGATAAGTCAACACAGAGATGGCCTAGCAGTTCCATGTAGATAATGCACTCCCCTAAAGAGATGTTTTTTAGTTTTTTTATTGTGTATAGTTATCCATAATACTGAGGTCTTTTTTGGAGTGGGAGTCACAATTTAAGTGCCGAAACAGAAGCATGGTGACACTATTACTCTAGCATTGAGTAAGGCCGGACCTACCTCATGAGAAGGTTTGGGGGTCATAAATAACCTGAAATTCAACTTTGCACATTACAGGCAACCAAAGCAACGAAGAACGGGCCATCGAGATTTGCTCACAGTATCCTAGCCTCAGAAGGGAATGGTCTGCGTCATTCTCAAATGTGTGCAGCTGGTGTGCCACGTAGAGAGGAATCCCTTGAAACACATGATTAGTGCAGCCCAGGTGCGAGGTCACCAGCGCCATCATCACCTGGACTCTTCCAGGAAAGATGGCAAAGTAAAGTGTTCCCCAGTAGTTGAGAGCGTAGAAGACGTTCAACACACTGTCCGCATTTGCCACCATGATACGGTTTTGGTCACAGAGAACAGCCGGGTTTTAGAACCTGTACTTGTTTGGGACCTTTGACTCAGCTGGGGTTTGGACATACCATGATTGGTCAACATTTCATAGGGGCTCCAACACAAAAAAATCTTTGTTTTTGATAGGTCTATCTTCAAACGTTTTCCCGCCCAGTGATAGATACCCCGAAGGCCTTCCACAAAATTATTTTCCGGAGTGAGCTACGAAGGTTTGCTTTAGGAAATAAGCAGAGCATCATCAGCAGAATGGAAAATGTTCTGGGTCCCTGTGTCTCTCCACATTTCAGTGGTAGCTTTCAAAGGTTGGAGAGAGATTTATCTTGCGATCTAAAAAATTGTACTTCAAGGCAGAATGTTTGATACCTCAAGCCATCAAACATCAGAGAATGATTGCATGGCTGAGTCCATTTTCAGGTCCTCACTTTGCTCGGGGCTACCCAGGCTCAGGCTGGCGGGGTGTTAACGCCCTGTACATCCCCATTAAGCAGGGGCAATTTTTACATTATTAGAATTTAGATAAATATTTTCATATTCTTGGATTCTGGCTGCTCCATGATGTAGAATTACGAGACTCTTAAAAAGCTTCATTAAACCACAGCGTTTTCCAAATTACCCGTTTTAAATCCAAATTTGATACAGGGGACCATCCTTCCAACCCTCTCTCACCTCGGCAATGCCATCGCCTGGATTGGGCCTTGCCTTTCTTACCAAATCATTTCCCCATCTCTTGGAACAAGAACGCCCCCGGACTCGCCACTTCCCAGCGGGTGTGCACCAGGACTGTGACCTTCATTCTTTACCCTCTGCACCACCTCTCTGGGCAAACTCATCTGCTCCTTCAGTTTCTCCCAACAACTATTCACTGATGACACCCAGGTCCTCTTCTCCTCTACCGTGTTTAGCGCAGACCTCACCCGTGACATCTCTTGGCGGCTTCACCTCTGGGTGGCCACTGGCTGTGTTATTCTCAATTCTCCCACAACCAAAGTCATCCACCTCCCAGCCCACCATGCTCCTTTCCCACCTTCTGCCACCCATTTCCTTTCACTTTCACCGCCTAACACTACGGGGCCTTCTTTGAGAGGGATCTTAAACTCCACCAATTTATCACCGCCCATGGGACCCCTACCTACTAGGATTAAACTTCTTAACAGGGGGGGGGAAATCCACTACCCAAGATACTACACTGCAAGAACTCCTCTCTCCACCCTGGTCAGTTGTTTTCTAGCTGAACTCTGGGTCCTCCGCTCTACTCCATGGTCCCACCCAACGTTGCTTACTCTACGATCTCCCATACTTCTCTCCGCCGCTGCTCCCCGACTACGTTCTGGCTGGCTTTCCATGCAGTATCTTCCTTCTTTAAAATTCTTCTACTCATCTTTAAATCTATTCATGCCCTAAGCCAGCCCCTATCTATGATATGATAAGTCATTTATAACGCGCTGTACACATGTGTTTCTTGGCACGACAAGACAAGGGAGGGTACGGAGAGTGGACAAGGCAAACTATCTTACTACACCTTTTGTCATTCAAATTGTGCAAGTGCAGTAACTCAAAGTGTATAAGTGCAAGGAGCCGGGGGACTGTAGGGGTTACAGTTACAGCCCATAGTGCACGACACGTCCGGAGGCCATGCAGGGGAGACCGGTCGAGAGGAGCAAGGTATCCAGTGAGACTCTGAGGGTAACCAAGCAGCCAGTCGGAACAGCAGACATGTAGGTCAGCATGGGAGAGAGGGAGACAACGCAGATGAGAAAAGGAAGGTTTTGAGCTGCTTCCGGAACTTCAAGTGGTCCAACTTAAGTTTGATAGGGGCTGGGAGGGCATTCCAGAGGGCCTGCAGAGGAAAGTGATCTTCCCTCTACTCTCCGTCTGGTGAAGCATCTGACCTCCAGAGAGTTTGAGGCAGCAGAACGAATGGCTTGAAAAGGAGGGTATTTAGGAATCGAGAGTTGAATGTAGTGCGGGCCCCGGGTTCAGAAAGCCTTGTGGACGATGCAGAGGGTCTTGAACTTGATCCTTGCCACCACCGGGAGCCAGTGGAGAGATTTTAGGGCTGGAGAGATACGGTCCCTTAGCTTGAGGCCAAGGATAAGTCTTGCAGTCCTGCTCAGGATGAGCTGCAGAGGGCGGAGAGTAGAAAGCAGATTGTGAAAGAGGCTGTTACAGTAGTCCAACCTAGAGAGAACCAGGGCTCTGGAGACAGTGAGCTTCTGGGGGACAGTGAGAAAAGGAAGAATACCTCTGGGGAGGTGCATCTGGTAGTGGGCCTTCTTGGAAAAGTCTAATGTGAGGAGAGAAGGAGAGAGTGAAGTCGAAGATGAGACCAAGTTTTTTTGCCTCACAGGAAGGCAAAGGAAGTGGGCCCATGGAGTGCGGTCAGAGAGAGAGGGGAAGCGGAGGCAGGGTTCCTGATGAGAAGGAACTCTGTCTTACTGGCATTAATGCAGAGATCGTTTGATGCGCACCAATCCTGAATCGTGGACAGACAGTTTGGAATGTGCGAGAGAGGAGAGGAGGCTTTAGGGAACCAGAAAAAGAATAGTGTCATCCGCATAAGACTAAAATTCTGAGCAGAAGGTGGAGATCAGGTGGCCACAGGGGCCACATAGACATTGAAGAACCAGGGCGAGAGGTTAGAGCCCCCAGGGAACACCACATGAGGAGAGAGAGAAGTGGTGGAGAGAAAGGACTCAAGTTGGATCTCGGAGGGTCGGTCCAAGAGGAAAGAGGTCATCCAGACCAGGGCCTGATCTGTGATATCCAGGTACTAAAAGAGTCGGGTGATCAGGATGGTGTGATTGACCATATCAAAAGCAGAGGAAAGGTCAAGGGTTGCCGGTGTTGAGATTGGAGAGCATATCTTCACAGGTGTTCCGGAGAGCAGTTTCCGTGCCTCTGGCTGCTCTGAAGCTACACTGGATCATGGAGACATGCAACAGATTCAGTATGGAGATTAAGCTGGGAGATGGCCAGGTTTTCCAGAGGTTTGCTCAGGAAAGGGGTGATGGAGATTGGGCAATAGTTAGCCAGACAGGTAGGTTCGGCAGAACGCTTTTTAAGGAGGGGGTGCACAAGGGAGTGGTTGAGGAGAGAGGGGAAAGCACCGGTGCCAAAAGAGTGACTGCAGTAATCGAGCAAGGCTGGAGCGAGGGCGTCAATGTGGTCATTGATGGTTCTGGAGGAGCAGGGGAGCACCTTTTTGGATGACACTTTCATTGATCGAACTTGCCTATCCAAATTTACCAGCCACTATTCCCACAAAGTCACTCTTCACTGGAGCGGCCTCTGTTCTCCCTCTATTCCTACACTACCTTCCGCCTCATGTTCCCTTCTTGCCTCCATCCACTAGAACTCTGTCCCCCACCCTGTATTCCAAAACACTACCCCCAGCCTTGCTTTCAAAGCAAGCTTTGTAGAAGAGGCTGCTACCCCCAAGCAGCACACAGTCCCATTCCACTGAGCGCCTATCCTCCACTGATATCCACAGTGTACAAAACACACACACGCCGCTTGTGGATAACTGCATATTTATTGCATGTAGCTTACATTGTTTGCAAGTGCCATCGTAAAGTCATTGTTATTGCTCATTTCCACCCCCTCCCAACTGGATCTGAACCGTCTGGTCCCTATGTAAAGCACCTGAAAAGAGATTGCTCCGGTCACTGTTGTCCTAATGTACATTGCTGCTGTTCATAGGGCTCACCGATCATACACTATAATAAAAGGCCAGATGTAGGTTTGTCCGATGTAGTCATGCGCAGTATAGACTGCCCGCTTAGCCTGTCGTCACCGCTAGAGGGAGCTGTTTCCTTAGGAAATAAGCTGTTGCCTTAGGAACTCAATTAGGCCAGCTGTACGTGTGTCCGCTCCTCATGCACTGTGGTACACGGGCTTTCACATTCGTTTATAAATAAATACAAAGCTACCAAACCTCCACTCCTGACTAACTCTTGCCATTTTTCCCCAGGTGACTTCCAGTTCGTCCTCCATGACAGGAGCTGCTCAGTGGCCAACCTGTGTGACAAGAGTGGCATGAGAAGCGTGCTGGGCATCAACTTCACCTACCACACCACCTGCTGCGACACAGACCTGTGCAACGCGGGCACACGCTCCGGTGGTGGCCTCGGTGGGCTGCTCCTCACGGTGACCCTGCCACTGCTTACACTGATGGGTCCACACTGGTGAACACTAGTGACAGAATGGCATGGCTCCATGGATCCAAGAGGCAGGACTCTAGCCTCTGCCGCCCGCTGATCACGTGGAACACACAGATGTGATTGATGCTACAGAAGTAAATGCAAGTGTGGAATTACTGTAAACAGAAACCAAGTAGTAAACAAATAAATAGTCCTTCACACCCCTGACAATGGCTTCCTGCCATGTAGCAAGAACTGCCACCTTGACATGAAAGGAGGGCACCATTTCCTTACCTGTGCTACTGGGGTCCAGCAAGGAGGCCCCTTATGGACAAATCTCCAGCCAGGCTAATGAAACCAGGATCCTCGTCCACCCCCACCCTGAAACCAAAGCTTCCACTGATGGAAGAGAGATGCTCCATAGGTCCACCTGCACCAACATGGGATGGTCCAGCCCTGGCATCCCCTTCCCACCTCAAACACAATGCCCTGGCATCCCCTTCCCCTGCCCACCCAAAGCACAATCTAAGAATGGGTCCCCTTTTCTTGAAAAGCCAAACTGCATAGCCCAGCTAGAAAGCTCAATTTCTTTGATACCAAAAGGCGGGCCACATCCATGGGAAAAGGTTTAGCATAAAATGGCTGCTTGTTTGCCATTGGTGCTACCGCTTGCATCCCCCAACTGGCTACAGCTTCCCCTACCCATAACTGCCAATGTTATCCAATCGGGAGACGGCAGTCCAGTCCTGGTTTATGCTTTGCATTCTGGGACTTGTAGAGCTAGGTTTATAATAGGGGAAATCCAGACTACAAGTCCCAGCATGCAAAGTTAAAACCAAGACTGGACTAGTGCCTCTGGAATTGAATGGATAATGTTGGTGTGTATGCATACCGTTGCTTAAGCATCCTGAAACAATCTGGCCACCTGCTGTTGAGCCTACCCCAAGAGCCATACTGCCACCAGGCTCCCCAACTATAGGGCCCACTGCAAAAAGAGCGGCCCCAGGGTTGTCCCACTCCAGGCCTCGAGGGCCAGATCCATGTTGGGTTTTCAGGATACCCTCATTGAAATTCACGAGTTAAAATTGCATATAATAATTCTAAATGTATGCAGGTTTTTCCTCATGAATATTAATGAGGGATATCCTGAAAACCCGTCAGGATCCTGTCCCTGGAGTTGGACAGCCCTGCCTGAGTCCAGAGGACCATGACAGTCTTCAAGCCTCAAATGTGTGCAAGCAACACAAAACATAAACTGCCTTCTCAGATACAAGGCAAGTGCAACAGGTGTCAACGCAGAAGGTCGAAATGGCAAGAGACACAATGCTGGCCAGCAGGCAGGTTCAATGCAAAGCCAGGGATGTCATTAAGGGGTTGCATTCGCGACCCCGGATGTCTCCCTTGCTACCCCTAAAAAAACGTTTTTGTTTACAAATTGAAGCTCCTGGGCTGTGGCCAATACCAGGGGGTTCCACAAATATAACACTTCGAGCAGTGATCCTAAATAAGAAAGAATAGGAATAACACATAATTTGTCTTTCTGGAATTCTATACAATAATTGCTAGACTCATTAAAGGTTTATTTCAGGCACACTTTTTGTGGGTGAGTCACTGATTTAGTCTGTTCTTAAACACCTCAAATTCACAATGCAGACAAAATCCTCCAAAAAGCATTTAGAGTAGAATAAGCATCCATTTCGTACTATGTATTTTGCTTTTCGCAAGTCGCAGTTATAGCATGTTTTTTTCTGCCAACACGCATAGTGATCCATTCTTGTATGAAATGCATATCACGTCAGAGTGTTATTGTAACCATATTTTTCACAGTGTACTTAGAAACAATGCTATGTGATGCCACTTCCTGTTTTGTCAATGGGTAAACGGTCGTGTTCCATTGCTTCCTGTGATGTCACTTCAGGGTAGGGTCAAGTGACATCACTTCCTGTGATGTCATCAGAGTTCAAGGGTCATGTGATGTCACTTCCGCTACCCCTGCCATTCGTGAGTGCAGGGGCAACATGTTAGGATATGTGAATTGCTTACTATAATCGAGAGAATAATTTGAATATATTGCTCCCCCGTCACTAGAAATGGTTCTTAGTGAGCGCTTCCAGCAAGAAGAATAGGCAAAAAAACTGGCAGTCACGAGCGAACCCTGAACTCTGGGTAACCTGTGACCCCCATCGCGATGCCGCCTCCTACATACCGAGCACGGAGCAGTGGGATGGACACAAACACGCAGGCTTCCTGCCTTTCTGAACGGCAATACTGGCATGTTGGGGTTCATTTACAGAATGTAAAGGCACATTTTGTGACTGTGGACTGGAGGCGGCGCAAGTCAACTAACAAGATGTTTATTGTAGTGTTTCCTAGCACTTTTCACACAAGGCAAATACTTAATTTGGGAGCAAGCAGAATAAAAATGTCCAATACCACATACGCTGTATTAAGAAGAGTTATCGATACAGCAAGGAGATGTTTAAAGTAATTTATTTGCTGTACATTATACAAAAGAGTGGATAAAAGGGGCTGACATTTCCATTCCAGTTTCACAATTAGATGTCTTTGCTGTCTTCATGTAGATCGCGTGGGAGGCAACAAAGGGCAAGTGTGCTACGAGCGATATTCAGAGCTGGACTGGCCTATAGGCAACTCTGGGGATTTCCTGGTAGGCCTCTGCACCCAGGGAACCCTGGAGATTTCCCTGTGGGCCTCTGCACCCTCCCCGGGGGTGGACTGGGGTGTAAGGAACTCTGGAGATTTCCCGGTGGGCTGTTGCGTCCTCCCCGGTGGTGGACTGGCCTACAGGGAACTCTGGAGATTTCCCGGTGGGCCTCTCCACCTGGCCCGGGGGTGGACTGGCATATAAGGAACTCCTGATATTCCCTGGCAGGACTCTGCACCCTGGGAAGGGGTGGACTGGCCGAGCGGGAACTCTGGTGATTTCCCTGTAGGACTCCGTGTCTCGAATGTGAGGGGGAGAGAGTTCCACAGAGTTGGAGCCAAGGTTGAGTAGGCAGACCCTCCAATCCTGGTTGCATTGGAGGCTGGAATCACTAATAGGAGGGCAGTCCTTGACCTTAGGGGGAGGTAGGGTGTAATCTTCCCTTGTAGGTATGCTGGGCAAGTCTTGTGTACTGCTCGGTGGGCGATGCATAGGATTTTGAAAGTGGCCCTATGTCCAACAGGAAGCCAGTTAAGGGTGCGGAGGAGATGTGATCCCAGTGTCCCTGTGCAAGTAGGAGTCTGCCGGTAGCGTTTTGGGCTCTTTGGAGTTTGTTAAGTTGGTATGCGAGTGGACCCAGATATAAGGAGTTGGCATAGTCCAGTCTCGAGATAACAGTGGACATAACAGCGGCGAGCCTGTTTGGGTAGGTGAGGTAAGGGAAAATGTGTTTTAGGAGCTTGAGGTGGTAGGGACAGGATTTTGATATATTATTGATCTGATGGGTGAGGGTTAAGCCAGAGTCCATAGTGCAGCCAAGGTTTTTAACTATTTGGGAGGTAGGAGGGGGGGTACCAAGGGAGGGGGGCCATGGGAGTGGACGTGGGAGAAGGGAAGTGTTGCTGCTCACCATGATCTCAGTTTTAGAAGGAGGTGGTTTCTGTTCATCCATCGGTCAATGTCTCTGAGGCAAGCTTCAAGGTCGGGTCGTGAGTTGACACTTAACAAATAATTACACTTTATTAAAAGTATAACCTTTTACCCAATATAGCCCTCCGCGCAACAGGGAGGCGAAGGGAGCAACCCAACTCCGTTAGCTGCACCAATTGAAATACTCCACTGCGGCAAACAACTCAGGTGATTACGCCCATTACTAACTTTTGACTCCAGAGGGAGAAGACAGTAATAAAAGAAAGTATATAATAGAAGCTAGTATTCTAAAATCCATAATTAAGTGCTATCAAACAAGGTCTATTTTCAAGACTGAACACTCTACTACTACCCCCATTTTCCAATTAAGGTAAATTATATACCAAATTTCCACAGAGACAATTCACTACCTCCAACCTGTACATTAACAGCATTGTTGTCTTTGTTTTTACCAACAGCCTGCACTGAGAGCAGTTTCGATGATCACTTATTGTGGATATTGTTTTACTAAAGAGCGACGAGACTAAGAATGCAAAAGTCCTGTTATTACTAGCGACCACATTGTCTAATCTCCTGAGGAATGTTCACCATTGTATGGAAAATGAACAGAAACATGTCGAGAAAGAGCCTAAGCCCTAGAGCATTGTATACACGTAGTCACTGATACTCTACTGAAGACCATAAATGATATATGTACCACAAACCATCAATGCTTCTATTTAGAAGAGTTGTACAACTTTATATGGTCCAGAGTCACTATTTTAGCAATTTGACTGCACACCGAGTACGTGTCTATTGAGTACTCACGGTTACCTTTATACTGCGTTTTCTATATTTTCACCTATGCTTTTATACCTTAATAAAGTCTAATTATTTGTTATCTTATTGTTGGTTGACTAACTGCTTCACAATACAGGCTGTTCATGCTCTACCCATTATATTTTTTCCCGCGGGAAGAGTTAGAGATCGCATGTTGTACTAAAACAGTTGCGCCCTGGATTTCCCTCTAGAATTACCAACATATGCCCCACCACAGAACTACCTGCTCCCCCCCCCCCCCCCAACTATTACTTATCCAACCCTATTTTGCAGGCAGCTTCATTAGGCACTGCCCCTGTTCTTCTGTAATCCATCCTATGTACAGTGTTCCTGTTTGACAGGACATCCGGTTTTCGCCGTAAATACAAATACGTTGCCACACCAGGAAGCTCGCCAAGGACAGCCACAGAGGGAATTCCATTGGCATGACAAATGCAGAGGGGTTCTGCCAATTACCGGCCCAGCTGGGTGGATGAGAATTTGGGGCCGTTTCTTTCTTACGTTCAATGCCCGTCACCCACACTGAGACATCTTGAGCAGAGCAGGACCAAACGCCAAGTGAAGAAAGATAGACGGGACCTCTTCAGCTGGAAAATAACTATCTTTACTCCTTGGAACAAGGCAATCTGTGAAAAACAGCATGAAACAGAAGATGCTGAGGGTGTTTAACATCTGGACATTGGGATTTCCAGAAGAGAAGGAGGGCAAGGTTTGAGGTGAATTTTCAAGACACTCAGGAAGAGAAATTCAAAGATGTTTGGGATTTACAGAGCACAAACCTAGCTATAACGTAATGGCGCACTGTGCAGCAAAAGGGAATGAACACAGAAGGAGGACTGGGAGCCGGTAGAGAGGGGGTGGTGGAGGGTGCAAACAAGGGGCATTGACAGAGTGCACACAATATCCACAAGAGCAGGAATAGGAGGCTGGCTGTCGGGTACAATTCCATCTAGTGCATAAGAGACAGGAGTCGAATGACAGCAACGTCACATAAAATGACTTTCTTAAAGGGGAACCTAATGTTATTGACCAAATTCTCAGTGGCCCCTCATCTCACCAGAGGCGAAATGATAGAGAAACCTGCGGAGGTGAAGGTAGAGCTGAAATGACACTCGCCACGTTAGCTGAATTAAGAGTTAAACTCAGAGACCATTGTCATCTGTTCAGAGCTGGCCACCGCCTGGGCGGTCCCAAAGAAACTCAGGACTGAACTTGATCAAGTAAAGGTTCTGCAGTGAAAGAGGGTGCAACCAGAACAGGTTTCCCCAGCTATTAAAAGATTATGGTTGGATTATGGAGCGGCGCACGTTCACCATGTCTAAACCTACGAGTGCATTCAAAGGCACCAAACTGAAGTGCCTTTCACACGAAAAGCAGGATTTTTCAATACTGACAAAAAAATGGCTTTGCGTGTGTGATTGCAAATGAACACTGAAGGGCCCTGTGAAAAAGGCATACCCGTCATTGCCCAATGAAAAGCCTCATTTTAATTCACAAAGCAAGAAGAAAAATCAAAGGTCCCCTTCACATGAAAAACAGACTTTTTAAACAATGTCACAAAAACAGCTAGGCATGTGTATTTGCAGTTTAAATGTGAACATTTTACCACTGCTAACAGGAAAAATGTTAGGGAAAAAGACATGGTGTGTGTTGATAAAAAGTAATGTATATTATGTTTCACATACAAAATACCAGTGACATGTGAAGAGCCACTTTGTATTCCACCGAAAAATGATAGCCCAAGGCAAATCCCTTTTGCTGGCTGTTGGACACATGTCACCACAAACTTCCCCACTGGAAGGCTGACATCCCCCCTCTAATTACAACTGCAATAAAGTGTGGAAACCCTAGTGTTCCCCAGACTTGCTGGCTCTGAAGGCAGTTACTGCAAGACAAGTTCGCCTTGGCAGGAGCATGACTAAACAACTTCGGACAGGCAACCAACTTCAAAGAGCAAGCTGCAAACACAAAGAGAATATAGGCTGACCCAGTGAGACCATATGGCCTGAAGGCAGGAGAATTGCCATGTGTCCCACGTGAAGATTTACAATTAATGTAAACGACTATCATCATTTAGGCCTTTTCACCAGCAACCATAAGGCGGATTATGAAGTTTTGCCACATAACTAGTTTTTGCCAAAAACTTGACATGAGAACAAATGGGGCTTGTAAATTAAGTTGCCGTATGGCTGCTCTAGACTCTTAAACCAATCCAAAGAGAAGGGCTGGAGTGGGCAGGAGAGAGAAGGGTAACTGTCCAAACCTATTTGCGTGACCTCTTGCAGGGTACTCCTCCCCGCCCCCAAGATTGGTGGGGTCATTGCTACTATAAGGGTGACTGTACTAGGAGGAAGGGACAGAGCTGTTGAATATTTACCATCAGAAGAGTGCCACTGCAACTTACCATCCGACAGCTGCAAGGGAACACCAGAGGAGACTGCTGAGAGTGCATCTTGCTGGAGCGGTCTATTTCTAGGAAGGCCTCAAAGCTGACTGGGTCCAATGGTGGAGAGCGGGAGGCCATCATTGAGAGTGGAGTTACCAGACCCCTGAACTATCTTTCCAGAGTGTACTGAGATGCAGCTGGCTTTCCTGGACTTTTAACAGAGGCTTTCTATGTAAGTAGAACTGAGCAATGGGACACGAAAAAGTGGGGGAGTCTGCTTGCCCTGAATCCTTTCCCTTTATGGCGGGTTTGGGGGGGCAAATCTGTGTAGATCCTTAGCCTACTTAACTAAAAAGATTAATTTAAATTAATTCCCCATTTGGTGGAACACTATGGGGTGATTTTTGTTAAAATTCAAAATGAACAAAGCTCACTTCCCAGTGTGCGCTGAAAAACAATAGCCTATAATTTAATTGGGTAATCCTTTTTGTACAGTTGACCCCAACTTCAAGGAAGAGGGGTGTCTTTGTTCTTAAATCAGTCCAATCTTTTTGTGCAACTTTCCCCCAACACAGGCCTTTCAGTGGTGGGAGTCCAAAATCCCAAAGATTCCCCAAAACATTCAAATTTTTCTGTCCGACTTCCCACAACACAGACCAAAGTAGGAGGGGCAGAGGGGGGTCTGAAAACAAAACGCTAAATCACCCTGTGTTCATTTTAAATGAAAGGTGTGGGTGGAATCAAAACTGCCATATGTATTTGTACCAATCTTGAAATACCACTGCCAGCCTTTTAAACCTGCAGTAAAATCAAAATCGCACAACACTACATTTATAAATGTTTTGGTTATTGGTCAGTTTAATTATTTATTGAAGTGAAATTTGTAGACAGTAAAGAATTGTGATTTGGTTTTTTGAAAACTAATTTGTGTAATTGATTTGGGAAACAAGAAGTTAATGGTGAGCCACAAAGAAGGTGCAGTTCATTGTGATTTCTATTACATTTAATTTAAATAAATACAAATCTATTTCCTGTACAGCGGCCTGGTTCTGGGCTCATTGGCACGATATGCGGCTGAAGTAGGGCTGAAGAAAATAATCTGTTAAACAGTTTGTTGCGTGACACCTCGAGTGGGCAGGGAAGGAACTCCCTGTGTTGAGGGTGGACTCTCAAACTGTTACAGCCCCTTTCACTGTGATTGTGGGAAGGGTTGGAAGGTGTACCTCTATGCGGTAAATTCCATGTGACCATGGAAGATCTTAGCCACAGAGTCGGTACCACTCATCCATGCTAGCAAGCCAGCACCGCACTGTGTTTGACGCAATTTCTTCAATCTTTTTTTTTAAGGTAGTGTTCTCCAAGTCCAGTCCTCAAGAGCCCCAACCACACCAGGTTTTCAGGATAACTACCATCTACATAGCTCATTAAGACTGACTGCATTCAAATGCTTTTTGTGTGAGTTTCCCTAAAACACAAAGTGGATTTGGCTCTTGCGAAACAAACTTGGAAGCACTCGTGTTAGGGAGGCAAATCAGAATCGCTCAAGGCGCCCCAAAGAAGATATGAGGTGGAGCGCTCTCCTGCTGCGTTAACAGTCATTTTCTAAACTACCAGCCCTCAGACATTTTCAAAAAACACAGAAGTCATAAGGCCAGAAACAATAGTTTTTTCACCTCCATAACTTTATTGGCACAAGTTAAAAAAATATTCAGTCACGCTCCGCTTTTGGATTGGTAAATCTAGGGGGACACCAGTCTGGGAACGTTAATATGAATGAAATGAGTGAACCTGTCACTTTTTAATGCCCCACCCACTCCCAACACCCCCATCCAAAACACAAAACAGAATCTGTGAAATCTCAGTCTGCAGTCTCCTGCCAATAAGAAGCAACAGAATTCTGGTAGGAAGCCCATTGGGCAAGTGGACAAGTGGACAAGATCATCTAAAGCAATAAAAAAAGTCTTTAAATCTAAACTGGGCGGGGGGGGGCGTGTGGATGGAATAGGGGGTGTGGACTTTACAAGGGTGGACTGTGTTCTGATGAACAACTATGCGCCCATCCTGGCCGATCAGAAACAGCAAGAGCATCTCTTTCTTTGTTTTTATAGGCCAATCCCATGCCCACCCTGCACCCTGGACCCCTCAAATCATCTCCCAGAAATGGAATATGCAAGTGTGGCGATCCACGGAGCCCCTGGTTACTTCAAGGCCCGGGCCACTGGTTGATAGGCCAGCTCAATCTCGAAGGGGGCCGGGCAAGTGCTGGCAAACTCCTCCCTGTCATAGGCGTTCTTCAGGTAGCGGTGGACGCCCGTGAACTCCTCCGGGATCTTAAAGTTGCGGTACTTCGCACAGACCACCTGCAAAGAGAATGCGGTAGAACGTTGGCGATGGATAATTGTTTAGCAAAACACAGGGAAGAGAGAAAGGAGTCAGGAGGAGAAGAGTAGATGGGTGGAAAGAGAATAAGAAATTAAGAAAGTGTGGGCGCATGGAAAGTGGTGTCAGGAAGAGAGGGCGGGGCATGAGAGTGCATGGATGGAAAGATGGGATGGCGACCAGTGTGGGAATAATGTGCAAAATGACGAAGTGGGAAGCAAGAGGAGGGGGCGAAGAGGGAAAAGTGGGGAGACTGAGGAGGGGGTTGAGGCCAAAGCAGGAAGAGGAGGAGGATATGGAGAGGATAGAAGGATGTTTCAAGGGAGAGAGAGCATGGGGAAAGGGAGGAAGAGAACACCACAACACAGGCAGATGTAAAAAGGTGTCCCACATCCCCATGCCCCTTCCATTACCCAAAAGAGTTACTGGGAAGGTCCTGGGTGTCTGGATGTGGTGTGAGGTCAGCCCAGCAGTGTGCAAACTTTCCTTACTAGTGTTCTCTGGTGTTGACAGACAGGCCATCTCTCATGCAAGCATCCCACTGCACCTTTCCAAGCACAGACCTCCCCGCAAGCATTCCCCTTTGGTAGGCAGACCCTCACCGGAGTGGCTCAACTACTCTTTAATAGTGTGCCAGGCCCTTGCCCAAGCACTCCGACCAGTCTTTGTCAGGAAGCTCCTCTTCCGAGCAGGAGCAGACCCTTCTAGGAGCACCCCAACACTCCCCCGGGAGGCATGAAGGCCCTCACTCAAGCACTCACACACACACACATCTAAAGCAGGCCTTCAACAGAGCGCTGCAAAACTAAAAACAAAAAAAACATTTCAAATAAATAAATCATGCCTGTTCCACATCCAATTCTCTAATTCAGACGGGCAGACTATCAACATAACTGCGCATCACCCATTCCTCCCCCACACCCAAATGAACCTCACCTAAACACCCCCCATCCTCCACCAGTACAGGTGGGCAGAGCCCATACAACCGCTCCCATCTGTGCCTCACCCCAAGGAAGGTCTCACCTGCACTATGTGCAACTTGGGGAGTAGGTTGCAATCGGCCAGCGTCAGCTCGTCGCCATCCAGGAATTTCCTGTGGGAGGTGGTCTCATCTTCTGCGCAGTTCTCGTCAATCTCGTCGGGCAGAGGTGTATTCATGTAGTTGTCCAGAACCTTCAGAGACTTCAGCAATCCCTTCTCGCAGTCTGAAATGAACGTGCAGGTGGTCACAAAACATGGGTCACACGCAACCGGCTTCTCACCACCACACCATACACTGAAGTATTAGACATAGAAGCACAACCCAGCACCATACATGGACCTTCCGTCAGGCCCGTTTCCCCTGAATTGTTGCATCTCTACCCAGTCTCAAGTTCTCCTTTTTCTCATGCTACAATGAATGCATGTTGTCTCCCCAGGACCAACTTGAATTCAGTTACTGATTTTCTCCCCCTTATTGATACTTGGCAGGGACTCCCTGCATTCATCACTCTTTCCAGAGATTATTCTTCACCCTCCATCTCAAAAGCTTAGCGCATGACCCCTTTATCTACACCGCGCCTGGATTATGAATGCCTGCCCTGGTGCATTTATCCCACTCTGGTATTAGAAAGTCTCAAAAATGCCTTCCTTTCCCTGATCTCCACTGGACCATACATATTTAAACACTTCTTTCCTGGTACAGACCTTACACAATCTTGGCACCTCTAACACGGGTTCCCCCTAATCTGCCTCTATCTGTCCTAGGGGGTGAGGCCCCCAGAAATTAAACACAGTACACACTTTGGGGAGGGCCACCGAGCTGCACGCAATACTCCAAATAGAAGCGCAATATGAGTGCAGCCATTGAAAATGGGCACAATGCCCCAAGTGTGGCTTTTATGATGGGGCACAAGGCTTCACAAGGGCCCTCTGAAGTGGGACACGATAATTCAGGCAGGCCATTCACAAGTGGACCATACAGCAACAGAGGCGGTGGCCGGCAGAGGGACACAACAACCCTAATGACGATTCCAGAACAAGTTGTAATAGTTGGATTAAACCCCCCAGCAATGGGCACAAATCTTCAGAACAGGTATAAACATATATATTTTTTTAAATTTAAAAAATTTAATAAAATGTCAAAAAGAAAATGGTCAAGGTACTTCAGGTGAGGCCTCTGAAACTGGACTAACTACTCCACATGTGGTCTCTAGACCTGGAAACAGAACAGAGGCCTCGCCAGTGGTTTTCCAAAGTGGTAATACACATTTCTTTCTATGCTCACTAATCCTCTCCCCACTGCGGCGGTTTCCCGGCACCACCAAGTCACGCAGTATTGAAGCTTTGGTGTGACCTGCCAAAAAACTGAAAATTCACACGGCTAGGTGCCAGAGCAAAGCAGTACTAGGTGGCCACAGGCAGAGGGGTACCCGTTTCACCCTTGAAGCAGAAAATGTGGCACCAATGCCTGGATCGGGTAATGAGTCAATTCACCTAGGTCCCTCAATTGTTACCCTCTAGCAACACCACAACCACCCCACTTTAGAGGGAACCAGTCCACTTACAAGGCAGGGATAGGGGCCCCCAAAGAAAACCTTACACCCACTGCACCCCACATGGGGGGAAATGCAAAGAGCAGATACGATGCATAGGACCCCCGGCCACGGCCTCTAGGCACTATGTCTCCCATCCACCATTGCTAATAGGCGCCACGGACTTACTGTCATTCAAGGCTGGGTTGGAATTTTTAATGTAGGCAGAGAATTTGGCAAAGATGTCGAGCCCAGCGGTGTTCGATTCAGGGTTCTTGGCTGCAAGTTTGGGGTACCTGCAAATGAGTTAAATGGAGTGAAAAGGAATTAGAGCAGTGGGAGGAAACAAACAGGGAAAGGGAAGGGAGTGTGTAGGACAACATGCAGGAGGCGGAGGAAAATAGGGGAGACAAGCAAGAAGGGGGAGAGCGAGAGAGAGAGAAAACGTATTAAAGCATGCTCTTACTCAAAACCAAAAACAGAGTAACTGAAAAAGATTTGAGACTTGCACCTTACGGTGGTCCTGCGGTGCACCCCCCACCCCAACAATCCAGACCCAAGACTTCTATGAAGTGTGGCAATGCACCACACCATTCCATTTCAGAGACTGACAAACCACTCTACAAATGCCCCTCAACAATGACCTGCAGTGCCCCTGTTTAAGTAATAGAGTCCATACAATGCTCTGCCAATGCACCTCCATCCTGGTTTGAGGTACCTCCCACCAATACACAAGCATGGGCCTCCATCTCAGGCTTCAGCGCTACTGTTGTACCCCATCCCTGACCTGCAGTGCAGCGTTACGACTGATGATAGTTATAACTTACTGTGGTGGGTAGAGGACCTCCTCCAGGTACTCCTCGATCTTGTTTGTGTCTGTGCGCACTTCGCCCCCAAAGTCAAGAAACGGTGGCTGCGCGCCAGGCGCCAGGTCCTTGAGAATGTCCGGCTTCCTACAATGGGGACAGGAGTAATGGAGAGCCGGGACAATGAGGCAGAGAAAAGGAACAAACGGAACAGAAGCAATATTAGGAAACGGGATGAGGAAAATGCAGTAGAAAGAAGAGGATCAAGAGAACCGGAGCAGAAAAAAAAATAAGAGGACAAAGGGGACACCAGAAGGAATGGGGGCAAAAAGCAAGAAGCCAGGTCAGCCCCAACGTATCAAGAGGTGGGAGTGTGGGAGGAGTTGGGGATACTTCAAAATGGGACAAAGGAACATGGGGAAGGAGCAGTGAAGAGGGGAGGAGAAAAGGGAGAACGGGTTCATCAAATGTCCAACTGGCATCCAAAGTATTCCATACTTAGGAGGATGGTTACGCATGTGCTCCCAGACCATTTCCAAGTCACGTGTTGGGCAAAAGGGCACGCTTCCACCCTGTTGCACACTCAGCAGCATTTCGCTTTGTCCCAGCAATGCACATGAATGGGAAATGCAGCAGCATATCCAATGATGAGCTGGAAAGGCAAGGCAGTGCACTGCCAGCTCATTACATGCTCTTGAGCCAGTTCAGCGTGGCACTCCAGCTTCTCACACTCAGGAGCACCTTGAGGCAGGGACTCACCAGCTAAATACACATTCATGAGAACACTGTTGAAAGGTATTAGCCGTGGAACACGTGTGAGCACTAAAAGCATTCCCTGCGAGCTTGTTGCATATTAATGTGCAGGAGGGCCTTTGCGAAGCACACTAGCCGCTGAAAAGGAGTAAAGGGAAGAGGTGCAGGGCCTACTCATTGCATGGGACAGTAAAGGGAAGCTGTGCAGGGCCTACTCATTGCATGGGACAGTAAAGGGAAGCTGTGCAGGGCCTACTCATTGCATGGGACAGCTCGTTAACTATTCAGAAGTGCAATTACTCATTACGAGATCCCTTATCTCGAGCCCTAGTTAGCCATTGCACCTCTACTATAAACCCGCCCCTTTGACCCCCCCTCCCCAACACTGCACGCCCCTGGTAACCCCAGTCTCTTACCTCTTCATGTCCACCGTAGTGACATTGAAGGTGACGCCCTTAAGCCAAAGCACCATGAAGAGCCGCTGGGAGAAGGGGCAGTTGCCGATGCTATGGCCATCGCTGCCAGCCTGCAGGAGCAAAAAGAAGGGTTAAACCGGGCAAGCAATGGAGGTTCCACAGCTTCAATCAAGGCCAGCATTGGCACGGGATAGGCATTAGCTGGGCACTCAGTGTACTACCTGGCCAAAAGATGGCTACAGCTGTACTACCTGGCCAAAAGACGGCTACAGCTCGAAGATGGTGTGAATGGCTAGGTATACGAGGTCAGTGCCTGGCCAATGCCTTCCAAACACCAATACAGAATTCAAAACTGTTAGCATAGGACTTCAGTGCAAAGAACTGATGCAAGGACACGTACTACTTGTAAATCAAGTGGGTGAAGGCTAACTTGGTTAAGACCTTTTATTTACACCAGTAGCAAATTTATAGCTGCAATTAAGCCATTAACTCTCAGAAGGATGCTTAGAAATATCCCTGGCAGGCCAGACACAGGACAAAACCTGATCGTTACAGCTTGATAGGCCTAGCTCAAACAGATACAAGGAGGGATATGCTTTGAACGCCATTTCCACAGAATGCAGTCCACTTCTTCATATGAATTCTGTTCCTTTTTTAAGTGTATTATGCATTTTGTAAAGGCTATGTGCCTGTGTTTGTCTTTGAAATAATTATACCCGTTTTCAAAAATATGGTGCAATTTTAAAAAAAAGCAAAACCAAATTGAAGGCCCCAACAAGGGCTTAGTGCGGTTAGCAGCCAAGTCCATCCCACAATGGACCGGGAGGATAGCTCGAAGCGACGCGTTTATCTTGGAAGCAAGACCACACAGAGCAACACAGGTTTGACTCCTGGTCCCAGCACTTAGAGACTGGTACCCGGTATTAGGTGCAGAATAAAAAAAAGATGAATTCATTTGATTAGCATGCGGGGCCTAAAACTATCACTTGAAACATATAAACATGAAATCGAACAACGAAAAATTAGGAAGTTCAGAAGGGACACATTAGATTACTCACAAGATATTGTACTCACAAGATATTGTGTTCACATGGCAAGAATACTATCGACAGAATCAACAATTTCAAGCCTGTTGAGAACCTAATCAACTAAGACAACCCAGGAACACTGGCTCAGAAACAGATCCATCTAGTGATACCTCAGGAAGTGGCAACGCCACACCATCTACAACTCCAAATACAGACAATACTGTTGCAGAGCAGAACCCGTTACCCAACACACTGCCAACCGATAGAGCCTCCACATTGACAAACATACCGTTTGTAGGAGAGGGAAAACAAGGAGAGGACATAAGAAAACTAACAGGAAAGAAGAAGACAGCCAATTTGTAGTAAACATCTCAAACCGAATCTTGACCACACAAGAAATACACGTACTGAACCTGGGGTACACCCCCCTCTTTGAGGAACACATTAATGTATCCAAACTCACAAGAAAAATGCGCTTGAAGGTCTTTTTCGATTCTGTCCAACCATCGAAGAACGGTCCACATCATTTAGAAATGAAGGCAAAAAGCACAAAAAGCACATTCAATCCGAGTGTAAAGAATTCAGCACTGGATCTTTGAGAACTCCAGGATTAGAGATCACAAGTCAATCAAATATTTTGACATCAAAGCACACAATCTAGGGAAACTTCAACACAAGCTACAACCAGCAAATCCACCATAACAATTGAACCAGCAGACAAGGGAGGAGCGATTGTGATCGTCAGCAGACAAGGGAGGAGCGATTGTGATCGCCAGCAGACAAGGGAGGAGCAATTGTGATCATGGACAGCAATTTCTACAACTAGAGTTGCCTTACACTTCTAAATGACAGTGACACATATCTAAAATTGGATCAAGACCCCAGATCCAATATCCGACCAGTGATAGAAAAGGTATTGGTACATGCTTTGTACATGCTTTAGATGAAAAGTGGATCACAGCGAGAAACAAAGACTTCCTTACTAATACATTTCCAATAATGCCAGTCTTCTGTGGCCTACCAAAGATACACAAGAACCTCAACACACCACCATTAAGACCTATAGTAGCTGCCACAGCAGCATCTTCGACCCCATGGCAAGATATGTGTACAAACTACTCCAACCCATAGTCCAAAAGACTATGGCCTATTTGAGAGATACAACCCATTTCCTTACGGTTTTGAAAATCACAGACTTCAATCAAGACTGGATACGATTCACGCTAGATGTACAACGTTTTTATACGTCCATCCCTCACAATGACAGACTGGAGGCACTCGAATGGGACCTACTTCGCAAAGATTATTTTCAATCAGACAACGTCTTTACTTTAGGCATAGATCATTCTGTATAATAACCATTTCCGTTTTCAGAAAAACTATTATCTTCAGACATCAGGCACTTCGATGGGTTCATCCATGGCTCTTGCATATGCTAATTTATTAAAGTATGCATTTGAGACTCAACTCATTAGACCACCCAATATGGAAAACTAAATTAAACGTATGGAGAAGATATATAGATGACATTTTTGGCATCTGGACAGGTAATAAAGAAGTGCTCACAGCATTTCTGGAATACATTGAGATACACCCCAGAATCAAATTCACTCTCTAAGTGGGCAACCCGAGTGTACATTTTTTGCCTGTCCTCGTAATACCAAGACCAAATAAGCTCATAACCACCAATACCAGGAACCGACAGATTTCAACAACGCACTACACTTTGCAAGCCACCATCCGACACAACTAAAGAATGAGGATGCAGAGAATTATCTTAAGAACAAACATACTGTGAAACCAGAGAATAAGTACGCGGCAGATTTAAGACCAGGGGCTACCCTGATAACATCCTAGAGATAGCTAAATAAATTTGATAGTGTAACCAGGAAGGACCACCTTACTCCAAAAATACAAGGTACCGAACAACCATTCGTTCATTTGATGACATTTTCAGAACCGAGTATCCACATCAATCGGATCCTAAAGAAGAATTGGAAAATCATGAGGCTAGACCCCCAACTATGCAAACTATTTCCAAAACCCCCCATTGTGCCCTACACCTGTGGAGGGAATTTGAGGGATATCTGTTGGAAGCAGAAAAAATCCAGCAGGTGAAACAAAAGTGTATTGGTAAACCAAAATATGGGACATTCCTGTGTTTACATTGCAGACACTGCAATATCCAAAAGAAAGACAACATATGTCATCCAAAAACAGGACAAAAAATTGCCCTGAAACATTTTGCAACTTGTGATTTGAAATGTCTAATCTATGGTGCGATTTGTCCATGCGGGAGGTACTACGAGGGACAGATGACCCGCAAAGTCAAGGATAGAATCACAGAACATAAATCAAATCTTAGAACAAAGAATTTGAAGTCACCTGTTGCAAGACATTTTGCAGACAACAGACATTCGTTTGCACAATTGAAATATGTAGTCCTAGAAATTGTTAGAACTCCACAAAGGGGTAGTGAATACCCTCCCCTCTATAAGGGAGATGTTTTGGATTCACAAATTGGACTCCATGGCCCCTTCAGGCCTGAACGAGGAATTATGTCCAACTCTGTTTCTATGAACTGGTATCTACATTTATTCAAGCTCATCTTGAACAGAGCCTATGACTGTCTTCAGTGTTAACACATTTGTTGACAAGATCCTAATGAATCATTATTGAAACACTCCATCTACACACTTAATAGTTCCTACAGGAGTTACCTATAGGCATATGGGATCATATAAAATTTACGCATGATAATTTAACTATTGATGGTGACCGGGAATGGTAAATACAGGTAGATATTACTATAGAAAGACCATCACAGAACCCATAGATGTCACGACCGATAATTGCAAGAACACGGTCAACGTTTATGGGAAACGGAATTAAACATTCCAAGAGGAAGTCATTACTTATTAAAGAAAGATTGCTCGATACGTTTAGATGTTGTGTAACTTCCCCTTCTGTTTAACCCCTTTCTTGGAATCTTTTTTAGTCATTTATTTCTCATAAAAACATGTTGAAGGCAATGAATATTAAGAAACAGACAATATATTAACTCCAAACAGAAACTGTATTCGACAGGTATGTATGATACTCATGTATGTATATATGGACCATTGTATAGGCGCTGGCCATTTTGCAGATTAAAATGTAGACTGAATGTCGGGAACCTAGGTAGCCATCTGTGAAACCGTGTGAAGTGTTACATCCTGTTATCCATGTCTCAATCGCCCTCCTTCTGCTCTCGGCTACTCCAGGCTGGGCAGATCGCTCATTGAATCTGCTACATGGAGGGTCTTTACATATATTTCACTAGCAGAATAGTACTTGGGAGTACACTAGTCGTATAAATACACAGGCCACTGCATAGCCTTCCAAGTAAGGCCCACCTTCTGTTTACATATGGCGGCACACACATTTCACATCATTTACATAGAACCTCCTCCGCAAGCAGGGAAATGGCCGCTTCACGCCAACGACATTCACGCGTGATCTAGAAACCTTATATTGCCACTTAGCATTTTACCAAACATGCATGAGAAAACTGACCAGAGAACCGGCTTAAGCTTAGTGCTCGCACGTGCTTTTCGCATCAGTGCGTATTTAGATTGGAAGTATCCGATTTGTTCGCTTCACAATTATTCGCGAGTGAACAGCTCGCGGCTAATCTGACCTTTTGATCATCTGTTCCCATCTATGCGTTATGAAGTATAAAACTCAATTTCGCATTGCGGAAATGGTACAATGACTTGTGTTGCCCTGTTCTACGCCATTCTTTATGTAACAGTTTGGGCGAACTAGGAATGTGTTTTGTGTTGAGCCGTCCATCGTGTAAATGTTTCTGCTTTTCATTACCACTATGGGTCTTGTAACTAAGCCCCAGTGTCAGCAGGCGATAATGGCAGGTTAAAGCCCACAAGCCTGTGTTTTGGGCACTTTATAGTCTAGAAATATCCCACTGGTGCAGAATACAATGCTTAATTATGGTTCCTGCATCAAGATTTGTGGCCTGGACAACTTCCACTGTTATGTCGTTGCAGCAGACGTGTGCACGAAAGGCAATCTGAAACATGTGGACATGAACAGTACATTGAATGGGTTTAATATGTATTGTTGAATTGTTTATGTGAAATGGATTATAGCGACACCAATACAATATTAAAAACAAGCCTAGAATTTAAATGAATTCATGGATTTCTTTTCTTCCAAACATTAACAGAAGGAAGCCGAGTGTCACTTAGCTATTGAATAAATATCAGATGTTCCTAATGCATAAACTGTATTGTAATGACTAACTGTACCAACCAAAATATCAGCTAAATGCCTTGTGGAATTCATAATGTTCCACTGAATGCCTCTATTCCTGTAACTAAGCTCTTGCAAGTAACAGCGCCTCAATGCCCATGGGCTACTTGCGTGCTATATAAATAAACAAATAAATTGCAAATATTTTGCAACTTCGTTTTTAACAGGACTGCGTGGATTCGTTAAGAATGTCCCAGGACTCTGCAGCCAGTAATGGGCACGTTGTGAGGCAACAGTGGCACCTTGTGGCCAATCCAAGCGTGTCCAAAAACACTCTGCTTATTGCAGGTTTAGTATTCCATTTCAGCGCAGTCTCCAACACCAGGAGACAAATTAAAACCATATTGTTTTATCTGTCCACTTCATTTTTGAACGTAGCGTGCCCTCCAGTGGCTTCAATTATAAAACATAATAAGCGAGAAGTTATTCTGTCGTTATGGGCAGAGCACTAGCAAATGAACAGGCCACTAGTAAAAAGTTAGCTGCCAAAAGCATAAAAGTGTACTTAAGCGCACACAAATGAGGGGAAACAAAGATGTTGTCACCTTTGCACAAAGGTATATTTTAAAGTAGGTGAAATGTAAGGAAAGTTAAAAAGGGGCATCAATTTGTAGGTCAAAAAGTGAAAACGATCAATTGTAAACGGTCAATGTAAGTACTTCCTATAGATTAGCACCTGAATGAGCCTTCTATAACTTAGTTCTTCGATATATTGCGGACCTCTGTAACAGTAGACCACTACTTAGGCACACATGAAGCTTTTAATATGGCTTTAGGCACCAGGACCAGTCATATTCTAGACCGTTCTGTAAGTATCGGGGACTAATGACATTCATTTTTAAAGGTCTGGAACATCATTACTGTGGACAACCTTCTGTGAACGCTTCCCTCACGCTTTCGCGCAATAGCACAATGACAGTGCGCAAGTCCCCTCTTTGCTTACACAGAGTTGTGTTATATTTTTAGGACTATGCACGCTTACAAAAAGACTCACTAGTGAGTGATCGGTCTCCAGTTTAGATATTGCAGGCATAAGATGACATGTGATTAGATTCACGCTGAACCCTTTTGGAACTTGACTAACAGTCATCAATGAACACATAGCAGCGGGCACAGACACAGCAACGCGGAGGTAGGCGCTAGATCTTCCATCCATGGTGGCGCACTTGCATATTGATCTTGTATTTGTATCGTGCTCATACACATGTTTCACATCGATCATATTCAAGTAATCGCTCTATTCGCGAAGCAGTGTATCTCATGACAACCCCTGAACTACATCCCTCAGGAAAGGGCAGTCACTCGCGGAAAAAGAAGAGAGCGGAACTTCTAGAGAACAGAAGGGCACATCTCGGTTTATAGCGATTGAATCGAATGCCTTTTTTTCTTTTTTAATGAGGGTCCCCCAACCCCTGTTTCTTTACCCCTTAAAACCCATTATACTTAAAATAAAACCTTTACCTTTGAAAAAAATGCATTCAATGCTTTTTTTCGATGCTTTTGGCATCCAATGCTTTGTATTCGATGCAATGACTGGATACCCACATCTCCGAACAGCCAACTAAGGGGATACTACCCCTGTGGGCATTAGTATCCTTGTTATGTACTGCCACGTCATGCCAGTGCCCATTTAACTGACACGCGTTTCCGTTTATTTTCTAGACCACTGTGAAGACCCCACAAATGTATGAGTGGAAATTGATTTACTCTGCAATTAGTTACTTCGTGCTCCTGATTAAGGGAATTATTGTCCCAAAAAGCATTGAGGTCCGTCCCCCCTTTTTTGTTTACTGAATGTCAATGATTGCATTTATTAAGGACACTTGTTTTTCCCTTTGCAGATTTTGGTGACTTACTGTGTCAGAGTCACTTATTCTCCCCGGCACCTTTGAACTTTCCAAATTGCATTCTAGAATTGCACCACAGATACTCACTGAGAAGGTGAGCGATACTGCATTCAGTGCATATGATATGGCATTTATAACGCGCCTATACACAAGTGTTTCAAGGCGCATCGAGGCAAGGGAGGGAACAGAGGGAGGACAGACAACGATCCTAGTAGGCCAGGTGTCATACAGATCGCGCAAGTGCAGTGGAGGGGGCAGTGCAGTACATAGGATAACAGTAAAGTAAATAAGACAATAAATAAAAGTGCAGCCAGCTGGTGGCAAGTGCAAGGGTAAGTGCAGACAACAGGAGTCAAGTGCTAGTAGGGGCTGTAGGGATGCAGAACGGTCCCTGAGTGCAAGGGTTGCCGGGGGGGGAGGGGGAAGTGCAGGTGTCCAACTGGCGGGGAGGGGACCTGAGCCCGAGATCAGAGGGTAGTCAGGTAGCCAGTGAAATTTCAGATTCAGCCAGGAGATCAGCAGGGGAGAGGAGGAGAGAAAGCAGAAGCAAAGAGGAAGGTTTTGAGGTGCTTCCGGAACCAGAGATGGCTCTCCTCAAGTTTCAGAGAGGCAAGGAGGCTGTTTCAGAGGGAGGCCCCAGCAGAAGAAAGATCTACCACCAAATCGCTGCTTGGAGAAGCGACTAACCCTGAGGGAGTTGGAGGCGGATGAGCGTAGAGTTTCAGAAGGAAGCTATTTAGGAAGAGAAAGTTGAAGGTATTGAGGCCCCAGAAGGCCTTGTGGACGATGCAGAGGGTTTTGAACTTAATCCTCGCAGCCACTGTAGCCAGTGCAAGGATTTCAGTCCTGGAGAGATACGATCCCTGGGCTTGAGGCCAAGGAAATGTCTTGCAATCCTGTTCTGGATGAGTTGCAGAGGGCGGAGAGTAGAAGCAGGCAGATTTAAAAAGAGGCTGTTGCAGTAGTCCAACCTAGAGAGAACCAGAGCTCTGGAGACAGTGAGCTTCTGGGGGAAGGAGAGGAAAGGAAGAATACCTGCGGAGGTGCAGTTAGTAGTGCGACTTCTTAAAGAGGTCAGAGATGTGAGGGGAGAAGGAGTGTGTGGAGTCGAAGATGACCCCAAGGTTTTTAGCCTTGCAGGTGGGACCAGGAAGAGGGGCAAGAGAGGCCTGCCACAGAGCTACAGGAAAGGAGGGAGCGGGTTTGCCAATGAGGAGAATCTCAGTCTTACTGGCATTAAGGCAGAGGTCATTGGCGTCACACCACTCCTGCATAGCAGACAGTCAGAGATGAGGGACGGAGAGGAGGAGGCTGAGGGTAGCCGGAAAATGAGCTGGGTGTCATCCGCATAGCACTGAAAGTTGGGGCAGAGAGCATCGATGCAGTGGGCAAGGAGTGCCAGGTATTGGTTGAACAACCAGGGAGAGAGGTTAGATCCCTGGGGGACACCACAGGTAGAGAAAGAGATAGAGCGGAAGGACCCAAGTTAGACCTGAAGGGGCGGTCCGAGAGGAAAGAAGTCAGCCATGCCAGAGCCTGACCAGTGATACCCAGGTTATCACGGAGACGGCTGAGCAGGATGGTGTCAAAGGCAGAAGAGAAATCAAGCAGGATGAGGACGCAAGAGGTCTTAGAATCAAGGTTGAAGAGCAGGTCTTAATGGATTTTCAGGAGAGCAGTTTCCGTGCTTCTGGCCGCTCAGAAGCCAGATTGATGGTCATGAAGACTACCAACAGATTCAGCGTGGAGGATAAGCTGGGAGATGGCCAGTTTCTCCAGGAGCTTGCCTAGGAAGGGAGTGATGGAGATTGGCCGATAGTTAGCCGGGTAGGAGGGGTCGGCAGAGGGTTTCCTAAGAAGAGGGTGCACAAGGGAGTGCTTCAGGGCGTATGGGAAGACTCCAGTGGCGAAGGAGTGATTGCAGAAATCGGCCAGGGAAGGAGCCAGGGAGTCGATGTGGTCCTTGATAGTTTTGGAGGAACAGGGGTGAACCTGTTTCGACAAGACTTTCATAGATCGGACTTGTCTAGATACCTTGTCTGCGGAGAACAGGGGAAAGGCTGCAGAAGGGCAAGAGGAAGAGCAGGAAGTAGAGGGGGGAGGGGATAGGAGGAGAGTGAGGACAGGATGTCCTGAGTTTTAGAGATGAAGTGTGAAGCCAGTACCGTGCAGAGGGCCTGGGAAGGGACAGGAGAGGTAGAGACTGCAGCATGATTGGCCAGTTCCTTGCAGATTTTAAAGAGTTCAGCCGAATTGTTAGATGCCTCAGAGACGCGGGCATGGATAGGAGCTCTCTTCTTGGTTAGGACAGAGAGCCGGTATTGCCTCTGGAGGCGGAGGCAGGCCAGTTTGTCAGAGGATGTACATGAAGCACGCCATTTCCTCTCGGCCACCCTGCACTTGCGTTTTAGGGTGACGAGATCTGAGTCGTACCAGGAGTTACACTTGGCTTTGGGCTTCAGGCAGATCCTCATGACAGGGGCAAGGATATCAAGAGTATCAGATATAGCAGAGTGGAGCGTGGAGAGGGCTGTGTCAGGGTGGGAGTCAGCTGGAGGGGGAAGAGGGTGAGAAGGTGGCGGCGAAGGCCTCAACTGATACACGCTTCATGGGTCGGATGACCGAGAAGGTGGGTGGCAGTAATGGAAGTGGCTTGGCCTGAGGGGTAGAGAGGGTGAGCTGGGAGGAAAGGAGAAAGTGATCACTCCAGTAGAGGAGTAGTGAGAGGGACAAAGGGGAAAGTCTGAGGAGATCAGAACATCCAGAGTGTGCCCTGCAGAGTGAGTCGGGCCAGAGGGGAGAATAGTGAGTGAGAGAGTTGCAGAGGTCACAAAAGAGTCCAGAGGGAGGACAGGAGGCATCCAGGTGGATGTTGAAGTCTCCAAGAAGGAGGAGTTGAGTGGTTGAGGCCAGGAGTGAGGCGGAGAGGTCCGCCACTCAGAGAGGAAGGAGGAGATCTGACCAGGTGGCGATAGATCAGCTGATAGATCGTAGCCACAGTAAGGGAATGGCCATGTGCCTAACACTATCAGCAACCGGCGCAAACATTTTTTTGTTTTGATAAATGGGGGATTTCCTTTGATAGATGGGGGGTTTGCTGTGGTGTACTCATCCATCAAAGGAGATATGGCCCCCACCCAAGATGGCCACCATGGTGAAGCAAGAGGGGCTCGGGAGCGTGTTTCTCTCCCCGTGGTGACCTCTCGAATGACAAGGACTAGGTGACCAGCAAAAGTAGGGGCGCATGTGTGAGGGGAATTAAGGTGCACAGGGGAGCAGCAATCAACCGGCCTGGAACGCAGGCTTGGAATGAAGGAACTCAGTTTAAATATTTTTGCTGATTTTCACACAAATACAGACGGGAAGTACTCGGTTTCCTTTCAGTATATATTTGTAAAAAGTGGAAAAAAAGGAAACCCATGTCTCTGTATTAGCTATTCTGGGTGGGACGTGGGCCTCGCCGACTAATAACTGTGTAAAGTAACACAACAGAGGCTAAAAACAGGATTGATTTTCTTTGAAGTTAAAGGACTACAGAGATGTTTAACACATCAGCAAAAGGAAAAGTTTGTTTTTAAGGTCAAAATGGCTCTTAGATTGAAATGAAGAACCCAGCTCTCTGTGCTTCTCATTACAGGCATCAAAGAGGTCGATTTTTTATTTGAGTAAATGTGGAAAAGCACTAGTGCAACGCAACCCTTTTTTTTCGATGTACAAAGCAAATATAAAACGTGGATAAATGCAGATAAAATGAGTAAGAAATAAACTTGGATAAATACAACTGAAATATCTAAAAATGAATAACCTAAAACCGGGATATTTGAACTTGTCAGCCGTGCAAATACATTGAAAAGGAGTTGCTCAAATTTGAAATATAAATGAATTTATGATTCTGATTGAATGTATGTGCGAATACTTAAATGTGAATATGTGTTTTTTCTATTGTACGTAGCTTTTAACTTTTGTAAAGGTTCTACGAAATTGTATTTTTGTAAATGAACCAAATACAAATAAAAAAAAAAAAAAAAAACCGGGAGTCCTACTCATAACGCATGATTCAGCCGAGGACACCAACTGGTGGCCTCCCAGTGCCAGGTGCGAATGAGCGAGGAGTGTGTGTGTGTGTGTGAACGTGCGAGGAGAGTGTGTGTGTGTGTGTGTGTAAATGAGCGAGGAGTGTGTGTTTATGAGCGAGGAGTGTGTGTGAGCGAGTTGTGTGAATGAGCGAGGTTTGTGTGAGTGTGTGTATGAGCGAGGGGTGTGTGTGTGTGTATGAGCGAGGGGTGTGTGTGTGTGAATGAGCGAAGTGTGTGTGCGAGTGTGCGTGTGTGTCTCATAACGCATGATTAAGCCCAGGACACCGACTGGTGGCCTCCCAACGCCAGGAACGAATAGGTGTGACACAGTGTGTGAATGAGCGAGGAGTGTGTGTGTGAATGAGTGAGGAGTGTGTGTGTGAAGGAGTGAGGTGTGTGTGTGTGAATGAGCGAGGTGTGCGTGTGTGTGTTTGTGTGTGTATGAGCGAGGAGTGTGTGTGAATGAGCGAGGAGTGCGTGTGAATGACTGGAGTGTGTGTATCAACGAGAAATGTGTGTGAATGAGCGTGTGTGTGTGAATGAGCGAGGAGAGTGTGTGTGTGAATGAGCGAGTGTGTGTGTGTGTATGAGCGAGGAGAGTGTGTGAATGAGCGAGTGTGTGTGTGTGTGAACGTGTGTGTGTGTGTGTGTGTGAATGAGCGAGGAGAGTGTGTATGTGTGAATGAGCGAGTGTGTGTGTGTGTGTGTGTGTATGAGCGAGGAGAGTGTGTGTGTGTGAATGAGCGAGGAGAGTGTGTGTGTGTGAATGAGCGAGTGCGTGTGTGTGTATGAGCGAGGAGTGTGTGTGTGTATGAGCGAGGAGAGTGTGTATGTGTGAAGGAGTGAGGTGTGTGTGTGTGTATGAGCGAGGAGTGTGTGAATGAGCGAGGAGTGCGTGTGAATGAGCGAGGAATGTGTGTGAATGACTGTGGAGTGTGTGTATCAACGAGAAATGTGTGTGAATGAGCGTGTGTGTGTGAATGAGCGAGGAGAGTGTGTGAATGAGCGAGTGTGTGCGTGTGTGAATGAGCGAGGAGAGTGTGTGTGTGTGAATGAGCGAGTGTGTGTGTGTGAATGAGCGAGGAGAGTGTATGAATGAGCGAGGAGAGTGTGTGAATGAGTGAGGAGTGTGTGTGTGTGAAGGAGTGAGGTGTGTGTGAAGGAGCGAGGAGAGTGTGTGTGAATGAGTGAGGAGTGTGTGTGTGAAGGAGTGAGGTGTGTGTGAATGAGCGAGGAGAGTGTGTGTGTATGAGCGAGGAGAGTGTGTGTGTGAAGGAGTGAGGTGTGTGTGAATGAGCGAGGAGAGTGTGTGTGTATGAGCGAGGAGAGTGTGTGTGTGTGAATGAGCGAGGAGAGTGTGTGTGAATGAGTGAGGAGTGTGTGTGTGTGAAGGAGTGAGGTGTGTGTGAATGAGCGAGGAGAGTGTGTGTGAATGAGTGAGGAGTGTGTGTGTGTGTGTGAAGGAGTGAGGTGTGTGTGAATGAGCGAGGAGAGTGTGTGTGAATGAGTGAGGAGTGTGTGTGTGTGAAGGAGTGAGGTGTGTGTGAATGAGCGAGGAGTGTGTGTGTGAATGAGTGAGGAGTGTGTGTGTGTGAAGGAGTGAGGTGTGTGTGAATGAGCGAGGAGAGTGTGTGTGAATGAGTGAGGAGAGTGTGTGTGAATGAGTGAGGAGTGTGTGTGAAGGAGTGAGGTGTGTGTGTGTGTGTGAATGAGCGAGGAGAGTGTGTATGTGTGAATGAGCGAGGAACCAGAGAGAGAGAGAGAGAGTGTATGTGTCTGTGTTGTAGAGACAGGTAGAAAGTGTTTTCACTGGAGACTGCCCTCGCCGTGGCCCGGGGGCGGGGTGGCCGCAGTCCCCTGGGAATAAAACTCGCCCTGCCACCTGGAGCAGTGTGCAGCTTTGCAACGTCTCTTTGGTACGCCCGGCAGGTATGCAAACAAAGCGTGGTTTAAAGTCCACGCCAGAGGCGGCACACCCACATCATTGTATGCGCACTCATCGGCTTGCACGACATACCAAGTATTTCAAAGAAATTACAAAAAAAGAAAGAATGGAAAATTCATTATAAAAATGTTTTAAAAAGCAAAGAATGTGCGCACCTCCCCATTCGGGGGCCGAGATGCACCAGTATAGCCGTGAGAGACTGGAAGAAGCTCACCCCCTCTTTTCTATATGCTACAGAAGGCTTGGTGGGGAGTCTGGGGGGTAGCAGAGCAGTGTGCTCGGGCAACAGGGCATCAGAGCTGCCAAGGGGGTCCCTTCAGCCAGACCTGGATTTGCATAGAGTCCCCTTATGGGCAACTCTGGGGGGTGGGGGAGGCAGGCAGGCAGCGGCAAGAACTACAGCTACCCAACTGCTCCCACGACAGCTTCCCAACAGAGTACACCTCATCTACACACCGAAGCTCCTTGGGGTGCCAGCATGGAGCCGGCTACCCATTATTGTGGTGCCGGTGGCGGTCACGCAGCCGGCCTTACGGGTGCTGGGGGGCCGGAGTCACTCAGACTTCTAGGTATATTGTGAGGCTGTGGGCCATGTCCTGGGTGCCGGTAACATCCTGAATGGTGGGTGCCTGGGCTGGGCCGTGCTCACACAGCATGGGGCCTGCAGGCCAGGGCCGCAGGACCACGCTCACATGGTGTAGGCCTGCAGGCCCACAATGAGAGGCGGACACAGGAGTTCCATTGTAGGAGTGCCCGCAGGGGCTCCTTTTATTAGCTTGGGCCAGGACACAGTCATGGCCCATCTTAAAGGGGCAATACATGTGGGAGGGACACATCCCCTTAAAGGGGCAACACACATAGGAGGGTCACACACCACACTCCTCCTTTTTCATAAGGAACAAAACAAATGTTGCTGAGACATGCATGATCCCCCCCCCCCTTATAGAACGACAATACTCATCACTTGGGAATTGTGGGGTAGACAGATAGTGGAGCATGCCACTGACACATACGTAGCTACTCAGATAGTTACCAACATAGCACATACTAACCCATTCTAAACATACTCAGCAGGTGACAGTCGTGGTTGGTGAAACGCCAGTGGAATGGTGGCAGTTCTACCACATTTATAAAGACCTTTTATTAACCTGGGGTACAGAATTGCAAACAATGAATGACGCCATTGTTAGATGATGGCACCATATGGAGCACACCTACCAACTGCGGGATCACAGCTTCGCATCACTGTTCTTTACTGAGACGACTTTAAGAATGTAGCTAATATGCAGGTTCACAGCATGAAAACGCATGTTTACTGAGTTCTCTTTAAGCAATTGCAGGACTGCAGGAGACCAGTTCACTTTCCATCAGTGTCCGTTCAGGAGTCACTTTCCCGGATACAGGTCCATTGAGGGTATAGTTCAAGGACGGCAACGCTGCACCTGGTGGATACCAGGGGCCACATCGGCTTAGTTCCTGGCTGTAGTGGCAGGCAGCGAGATGCAGGTAGCAGGGCGTCCAGGCTGCGCCACGGTCAGGTTCACAGTCAGTCCCTTTGATGTCAGGGCAGGGCAGCGAGACGCGGGTAGCAGGGTGTCTAAGATGCGCCACTTGATGTTGACAGAGCAGGGGGTGACAGGATAACACTCACCCCCCTTTTTGGCCATGCTCCCCCAGTCAGGAGTGTCACTTTCTCCAGGGGCACAGAAGGGCGCACAAGCTCTCACGAGGGGCTGCAAACCCTTACCTTGCCCGTTGCACTGCTTCTTGGTGCGGGTGTCAGGGCCGCATGTGTTGGTTGGTCAGACACAAGTTGTTGGCCCAGCTGAGGGGGCCAGCAGGTATCAAGAGGGTGGGATTCTACCCAATGGACCATCGTAGAACACCTGCCCTACTATAGGAACGCCTTTGCAACCAGCCTACGTTCATTCGCATGAGAAGCCATGGACGTACGCTTAGATTACTGCAGAATCTACCGCTCCCAACTACATTCCTATGGCTCAGGAAGCAAAACCACGACACTGCTACCAACAGGAGCGAGCCTTAGAAGCAGTCATGTGTTCTCCGAATTCGTGTTGCGATAGTCTATTGCAGTGGTCCTCAAACTGCAGGGGGCAAAGAATGGCCGGGTTGGGGGGGGCCGGGGGTGGGCTGCTTTAAATAGAAAATATAAGCAGATCTGGCACCTGGGAAGGAGGGCCCTGCAACACTATTTTTACTCAACAGGGGGGCAGCATAAAAAAGTGTAAATACCACTGGTCCATTGGAACATTGTCAGATCATTACAAAGTTTAGACGTGCACAACATTTTGCTGTGGAATGGGGAACCGTAATTTTTTAATTTTTTAAAAAAGTTACAGTCATGGGAGCCATGCATGCCCCGTCTTACATCAACCACTTGGTGGGGTGATAAAAGGGACAAGGGCGACAGCGCTTCCCATCTATTCAAGTACGGTGCTTTGTGGGCACTTTACATGAACAATGCGTTAGTCCAGTTTAAATGTAGCCGGACCCTGGCTGATCTGGTTCCCACCAGCCCCCCCCCACACCCCCCCCCAGAAACTGACATGAGAAGCCGCCAGAAGGTTCCATTTATTTATTTTATCGTTTGATTGTTAGGCGCTTATACAATAAGAAAATACTGGTTCAAACCGCCCACAGGGCAGGGAGGGAGCAAGGGTGGGAAAAACATTAAAAAACACAATATTTAAGAGCAGTGAGAGGAAAAACATAAAGGGACGAAACTACTATGCCCTGTGAGCATTCAGAGCGTGCAGGTGCATGGGGCAGTGGGTTGAGGCGATGATGGGGAGTGGGAGTCTATGGTTGCTTATGCAGCGCGCCGGATGCAGCTTCTTTTCTTCTACAGCACTACACTGACTCCTGACAGTTTTCCACTGAAGTACATGTTCGCCACTACATGTGGGGTAATGGGTCAATGTATCTGCGGAGGGGGGAGTGGTGCCCCCGGGGGTGGAGAGGGTGACTACATACAGCGTAAGGTTCTCAGAGAGGGGGTCTCTCACTTAACTAAGGGTCTTTCAAACGGATGCAGAGGGGGTTACATCTTCGAGTGTGGCTTCTGCGGTTTCGGATGCTGTCGCCACAACTTCTGGATGTCTTTTTTAAGCCCCATTTTTTTTTTTGCAACCTGAATTTGAAAGTCTGTCACATTGGAGGCCCAGAAAAGCCCTCCCCCCCCGCAAATGGTTTCAGAATGACAATCCATCAAAAGGGATAACAAAATTAAAAAAAAGACTAAAGAGGACGATAGCTCAGGGATAACATGTTTGTCTTGGAAACAAAACATCGCAGAGCAACACAGGTTTGAATCCCAGTCCCGTGCTTAGAGACTGGTCTCTGGTGTTAAGCAGGGATGGAATTTCACCAAAATGCCGGGGGTAGTAGAAGCGACAGCACACGACCCTTGACCTCTGATGACATAGCAGGAAGTGAAGCCATTGTACCCTTTCCCAAATCACATCATGGGAAGTGATGGCACACAACCTTTCGTTCCTTGACAAAAACAGGAAGTGGCATCACATAGCATTGTTCCACAGTACACTAAGACAAATATGGTTACAATATCACTGTAATATGATCTACATTTCATACAAGAATGGCACGTCATATTTAGCGTTAATATTAGTGTGTGGATAGACACATATTACCAAATTACTATGAATGTAAGTAGATGTGCAACACAATAACCTGGACTATTGTACATCACTTGGGCTAAACTGTAAATAAATAGAGCATCTCCAAAAGGCCTAAACCCCAAAGCGCAGACATCCAGTGCCTGCCAAGCATCTGGCCACAGACTAGAAACAGCAACTGGCCAACACAAGTCCAACCAGAAAAAGGATGGCCTGGAGGGTTGCCCGGAGCTGTGCCAGTAGTTATGAATGATCCAAAACCTTCCAGCCACCCACCACCTTTCCGTTTTGCTTATTTGTTAAGTAACCCACATTTCGTTTTGTTAGATGGGAGAGGATGTGTTGCAGGTCACAGTAATAGCATTTTTTAAAAATTTTAAAACGTAAGCAGCAGCTCCACGGCATAACCCCTAGAAAAGCCTGCTGGAGCCAGAGACCTAGGCTACTCCTCACTCATGATGCCCAATTAGGCTGGAACGTGTCTGGGGATGCTTGCGCTCTCGTGCAGAAAGGGGCTGGACTGCCCCTTTGGGTGTGGGCCCAAGCCTGATTTGCATATCATCTTTCATCTACTGTAGTGGATTTGCAGGCTGAAAAACTAGGTTCTTGGGGGTTGCCCGGAGCTGTGCCAGTGGTTATGAATGATTTGAACCATTCCAGCCATCACCTCTTTTGTTTTGCTATGTTCACTCCAAGTGGGACGGGCATGCCCAGACGTTGGTCCCGTGCCTGCTGGGCCCAGAGACCCAAGCTACTCTTCACTGATGAAGCCCAATGAGGCTGGAACGTGTTTGGGGATGTTTGCGCTCTCGTGCAGAAGGGATGTGACCTAGAAGGGTGGGCTGGACTGCCCCTTGGGGGGTGGGTCCAAGCCTGATTTGCATATGGTCTTTCCCCTACTGTAGTGGCTTCGCAGGCTGAAAAACAATGGTTTTGGGTGTTGCCCAGAGCTGTGCCAGTGGCTATGAATGATTTGAAACCTTCCAGCCATCACCTTTCTGTTTTGCTTATTTGTAAGTAAACCACCATTTATTTTTGTTAGAGGGGAAGGATGTGTTGCAGGTCACAGTAATTGCAGATTTTTATTTTATCTTAAAATGTAAACAGCAGCAGCAGCTCCATGACATCACCCCTAGAAAAGGCCCATTTTTATTCTTCTTTTTGGTCCACTATATCTTGTGTTATGCTAGTTTCTTAAGCACTGAACCATGTTGCACTCCATCCTCTTGTTCCCAAAGCAAGAGCATTGCCCCCCCTGAGTGATCCTTACACATTTTGCTTGAGGAAGCAATAGATGGTTTCTTTCAAAAGCAGAGGGCAACTTCATGTAAGTAGTTATCTCACCTTGCGTCTATCTACAGTGGCCTGTGATGCAGATCGGGGCCAGGTCATACAATGCCCAGGCAGGATTGGTGGCAGAAGCCACTGGGGCACTTCACTCGCATCACAGGCCCAGTGGCTCACTGGGTGTGCAAAGCAGACAACAAGAAACACTGATGAGATTTGCGTTCATGCTGTGCTTTCACCGAGTACTGCAGGCTGATCTTACCCTTTCCAAGCTCACTAGACCTAGCCCCCATAGCCTTCCTGTTGCTACAGTACTGGAAATGCGCTGCACAGACAGCCGCACCTCTGAACCCAACCATTCAGGCATTCTTCACTAATGGACTGCCAACCTGTTAGTGATGGCGGCTTCATGGTTTTTCTTGTATCCCTGTTATTTCTCTAGGTAACGAGATCGAGAATCCAGGTGAAAAAAGCAGTGGCACATTTAGCTGCATTTACAACCGCCCTTTCAGGTGCAACACAGATACTGCTCTTGGCACTGCCTCTTTCTCCAGTGGCCCAGGGGTCGCAAGGATAGGTCTAGCGGTAGCAGCCGCTACCCCAGGCAACCTCCAAATGACGTCCCTGGTGTTAAGGACGTAATTAAACATTACTTAATTAAAAGGCTGAGTTAATTGCAAAGAGGAGCAGAAATACCCTTTGATTTTTTTACATGTACTTAAATTCATAAAGGAGAACTGCACACGAGAATCTGTTGAAACCAGGCAGCCTTGAATTCCATGCTACACTCAGCTCAGTTCCCATCAGCCAGAGCCCTTGAGAGTGCTGCTTCTGCAGGACTAGACTGGATACAATCACTGCTAGGACAGTCTCTACTCTCTACGCTTGCACAATGCAGTCTTGCCTACAGCTCTAGCTTCCTGCTGGGCCCCCACTACTTTTCTGCCCCCTAAATAAACTTGTTAACTTGCACTCTTCACAACTTCTCCTGCTCCTCTGCCCATTGCTTTTTGATAGCTATCAGCTATCCCTTCGCAAAGACCTCACCTCTCGAGCTCTTCGCTCCTCTACCTCAGGGTCAGTCGTTTTTCTAAAACGAGCTGGGGGTAGATCTCGATCTTCGACTGGGGCCTCCCTCTGGAACAGCCTCCCTGCTACTCTAAAACTTGAGGAGAACCATCTCCGGAAGCACCTCAAGACCATCCTCTTTTCTTCTGCCTTCACTCTCCCTCTCCCCTGTTCTGTTCTCTCTTGGCACCGTGCACCTGGCCACCCTCTGTCCTTTGGGCCCAGGAACCTGCTCATCCTGCCACCCTCCCGCACTGCCTCCGGGCCACCTCTTGCACTGGGGTCTGTATCTGTACCCATACAGCCCCCCCTTTTTCTTCCTGCACTTATCAGACCTACCCTCTCTGCTGCCTAAACCTAGCACTTGCAAATTGATGACTGCACTAAAACTGTTTGTTGCCTTTATTATTTATTTATCCGTTTCTCCTCTGCTTCGCACTTTCCAGCTCTCCCCCCTTCATGCACTTGCGCGTTCTCAATGTCACGGGGCCTAGTAAGATCGCCATTTTGTTCTCCCCTGTTCCCCTCCCTTGCCTTGTTGCGCTCTGAAACACTTTTGTACGAGCGCGATAGAAATGAAATATCAATCAAAGCAGCCGGTTCTCTATGCTTCATTAACCCCTTGTGCTTCAAATATATACACACACACACACACCCCTACTTACTCTCCTCAGACCTCCAGAATCCAGAGCAGCAGCCACTCCATCTTCTCACCCTGATCCACACTACTCCCTATCTGCACGCAACATACCTTTGTGCCGATGGGGAGGAGTGTGGCCTATCTACAGAGAGGCAGACAGGGAGGCAAGGCGACCGCAGCACCGGTCGGCAGTGGGATGGGAGCCACTGGTAGGAGTGCATGGTTAGGCTTTTTCTTGGCCCACTATGAATTGTACTGCTTTGTTAGGCCGTGCTAGATGTGGCTTCTTATTTGCTCATCAATCTACTACCCATCCACCTTTGACCTCCCAAGTGTCCCATTGCAATTCTGCTTATAGGAGGTCCCACACATCTTGTTCCTGTGTAGTCCACTATAATTATGCACCATTATGTTGCTCCCAGGTGTCCCTCTTTTATTTGGCCCCGCTATGATTTTGTGTTCACGTGCCCGACTGCAATTTCCCTCCGAGGTGTTCCTACATGAACTTCCCCTTGAATCAATTGCACGCCACTCCTCACCCAATGTTGCCTGCGCCCATGCGCCTTCCCAGATCTTTCGCCAACGTGATTTAGGAATAAGGGTGGCACGCAATCTTCTGCTCAGAACCTCCTGTGAGAGGTGCTCCACTATCGGGAGGTAAGCAAGGCCCAAGGGATGGATGCTCCAAAGGTCCATTAAGTTCTCCACTGACTGGTCCCTGGACCAATCGGCTCAAACGCAGTGCTCGTACCACAAGCCATGTGCACAATGCGCACTGCACACAGCAACATAACACCCCGCCGAACAGAACACCAATAGCCGAGCGCATGCTTCTGCAACCAACTTTCATAGCACACCCTCGGCCAATGCCTCTTAGCACGGGCACACAAGACTCCTCCCCACTGGACACAAATACCCCTAGGCTCTCTACACAGAACACCTAGCAACTCAAGCACAGGCCTAGCTCTGGGTACTTCCGGTCTGCATGCATCAACACCACAGCAAAGCAATCAAAGGGCCTCCAGACCATGCAAATGGCAGCGGTGTGTGGTTTAATTCCCACTTACAGAGCCCAACATGCTTATGTAGACCACAATATATATAGAAGGTACTTTGTTCAGGGAAATTAAGCCGACCTTAATATTTTTAAATAATCCTTCTAAATCTCCGTCATACACTTCACAGCAGAGTCAGGGTAAACTGAACGATGCTGTACCTTGAAATGGTGAATCCAACAATGATTCTATACCACGACATAGCGCCTTGCCGCGGCGTCTAAACGCAACGTCTGAACCACCGAAACCCGCGTCAGCATCGCTCCCATCAGTGCAGGATCTGCTGCTAAGACTATACAATTCACAGACTCCAAGAAAGAGCTCCAGCCACCTGCAGGACCCAGAGAAGGAGAGTCTTGCAAGACAGGTGGTAGGAGAGAGGACATTTTCATTCATTTACTACAGTATTTGTAGATTATCCAAAGTTCCCAAGAAAAATCATAACCGTACAATAGCAATACATGGCAAAAAGCAGAAGGGAGGGGGGGGGGGGGCGAGGCTTTACTGGTTACATTTCATCCGAATCCATCCAGCAAGTAAAAGGTTATTAGCAATAGAATTTTGGGTAAAAAAGTATATAAAAATATAAATAAGATTTAAGACATTTCTTAAATTTAAATGCAAGTGGCAATCCTGAGGAAGAGAAATGCATAATTTAGACGCTAAGAGTTGGAATGAACAAAAAACGAGAGGATGCACAAGACGGGGATGGGGGAGGGGGGCGGAAAAAGAAAGACAAAACTAACAGGCAGAGTGAGGAACCCTTGCAGGGCGATAAGGAAGACCCAGATATAAGGAAGAACAAGGTTAAGAATTTCCATTACAACCGTTAGCGAGGCGGCTGGGGATGCTGGAGGAGCGCCACTATGTTCTATGTCGGGGGGGATAGCTCCGTGGCAATGCGCTCGTTTTGGAAGCGAGATTTCCCGATCTCCCGCTTAGAGGCTGGTCTCTGGCATGAAGCGTGAAATAAGTACCCAGTTTATTCCATAATGCGCAGGCATCTACGGCGATGCTTGAAGCAAAGGTCAGGCACTTAAGGTAAAGGATTTGTTGAGCACATCACAGCCAATTGATGGAGAGTTAAGCAAATGGGTACCGCAGTTGGCTTGTTCGGCATTATCACAGGCGGTGTTGGAGCCCAGATGATTGGGCAAGCTGGAGACTGGGAACATCCCTTTTGTTCGAGTTGGGTCTAAACAATGCAGAGATCAGCACTCCTCCTTTCCTGATGTAGCCGCCGGCTTTTAAAAATCATAGGGCTCTGCTGGAGGACCCATTATTGAAACAAGTGGTTTTTGCCAATTTCTTCATTAAAGTCGGGCACCAGCAGCTCGGATCCCAGAGCAGTGCCCAGACCCCAGAAGTAAGCCATACCTCTGGCCAACCGATGACCTGCTTTTTAATAGTCACTTAGTCCCTGTACGCATTAAACTGAATTGGGCCCTCATTGCTCAGAAGCGACTCTCATATGGGGTCAGATACTAATTTTAGTCACAATCCCCTCCCGTTCCTCTTGCCTCAACCAACATATCAATGTGTTACCCTCATGTCTCTTCTGATTCTTTCTGCAATGTCCCACCAGGGAAAGGGCCTCACATGGCATTGCTAAAGTCCTAAAGCAAAGAGTTGGCTTGTGAGAGGAGTATCATTGTGCAAATCAAGTAGGTACCCCCCCTCCCCCCACACACACACACACGGCTTGGAGTAGAGTTTCTCTAGCCTCTGCCTAGGTCCAAGCACTCTCGCCCTAGAAAGCTTTCTTTAAATAACCAGGTGGCCCTGCTCCTCCACCAGAGTCTGGATCATGTAGCCCAGATGCTTACTTGAACTGCTTTGGTTCTCCACAATGTCTTTAGCAGCCTCGATAAACGTCTCCAAGTTTGGACTCCACACCACAGACTCTTCCAGTTGGCCTGCACTCATCCTAGCAGCTTTCCAGCCACAGGCTCTACTGCTCAAGTCATTGCCTTATCGTCCACTGCCCACTTAATGCACTTTTTCCAGAAATAGAAACTGTAAAGATGAATTGATGGTATCAGCCACCAGACTGGGAGACCACCCTTTGCAGTAAATACTAAGGCATTCAAAGCAAACTTATAGGCAAAACAAATCACGACAATGTTGAATAGTGTGTGCCATCCCCTCTTTAATGCTGAGGTGGCAGGGTGAGTAGTCGATACATTTCGGACTAGAAGTCCATCATCAGGGCTAGTTCTGTCCTTCAAGGTGCAAGTTCCAACAGTGCTAAAAGCCAGCTAAGTCCAGATGTAGTACCGTTTGTGACTCTCACACTATTGACATTTCTTCTATCCCGTCTGCCTCAGGTAATACTGGATCCCGCCTGAACGCCACAGTCAAAGAAGAACGACACACCCCTTTTGTTTCTGATGACGTACATAAAACCACAAGGAACTTTGAATCAAAGCAAGAGACTCCCATGCAGAGGCGAGCCTCCGACGCGAAGACGTGCTGGAGGGGCAAAGCCTGCTCAGCCAGCGGTTGCGTGGAGAGTGAACAAATCACTAGCCCGACGGGTGCCGTCCTTACCCTGTCTGTGTCAGTAGGTCAAAAACAAAAAGCGTTCGGTCGTGTGCCCAAAATCATAACCCGACCATCACACACTGAACTCAATATAAGGTGAAGGAGAAAATGTCTTTAGCTGATCACCTACTGCTTCTCTCCAAAGTTCCAACATAAAGTTCTAAAGGGTCAAAGAAAGCCAACAAAGTTCTATCAGTGCAAGGGGATCTTCCCTGCCCCTGGATTTCTCCATCTTTTCCAAGTTCCTCCCTTTCACATTAACATACTCCACAATCTCAAGGGGGATAACTCCAGACCTAGCCCCCCCCCCCACCTCGCTGGGTTTCTTCCATTTTACACAGTCCATCAACTCAATATATACGATCTCCCTCTTGACCTCCGTTTGAGTTATACCATTCCACAATCTAAAGGGGTATGGCTCTTCCCTTTGAGGTTTTCACAGATCCACAATTCACAGGCTCAAGGAGTATGCCTCTGCCCTGAGCTTTCTTAGCTTGTTCACAATTCACAGTTTGCAGGGTTAGCCGTCCTCCACTGAATTTCCTTAGCTCCTCCACAGTGCACGAGTTTCACAGTTTCACAATTCACATGCTCAAGGGCTATGCTGCTTCTCCTGAGTTTTCTTGACCTTTTCACAATTTACCAACTTCACAGCAAAAGGGGAGGGAAGACGCCCTTCCCCTAGATTCCACACATTTGGGGGACTTCTTTGCCCTCACGCCTCCACTCCCAAGTTCAACAATTTTGATTGGGTGTGGGTCCCAGACTCACTCTATGCTTGGTTTACTCTCCTGCCAGGACTTTATTTGGTTCAGTATTTGGGTGTGGGTCCCAGACACTCACTTTGCATCAGTATAAACCTTCTCTTTTGTATAGTTCCAAGACTCTTTAATTATACTTTCTCATATAATTGGGTCATCGACCCCTTTTCAGTTACCTTAGTCTCTTTGCTCCATCGCCCCAGTGTCCCAGCTCCCCTGAAGGGGCTTACCAGGTTCCACACTGCAGCCTGCTTTCCTTCGGTGTCCCGACCGACGTCGGGAGCAGTGAATTTCCACCAACTCTCCAGGTGTAGTGCATTTAAATGTCATGGCACCTGTTAACCTTTTCCAACAACAAGAACGCAGCATTTGGTTTCCGGTTCTAGTGATCTGCATTACTCCAGTCCTCTTCCTCATCTCAGTGTTGCCCATGAATGCACATTCTACAACCACACTGTAGTATGCCATACAGGATTTGGAGGGTGGGGGGCGAAGTGGGTGTTAACAGAGGCTAAAGAAACAGGAAATTCCTGTCTTGACATAGCGAGTTTACTCCGCCTCCCGAGGGTCCTCCTCCCTCATGTGGTCCTCCCACAGATAGCCACCCCCACGGTCAGAGTCAGGTAGCTTCTGCCTTTGCCTGGCCACGGAAAAGAAGCTTCTCTCCAGGGAAGCAGCAATGACATTGCTCGATTCACCAGACATCACAAAACAAAATAGACATTGAATGCAAGTCTTTCTTAAATTATTTAGAAACTTTTCAATACAGTTCACTAATCTCTTTCTGCATTTTCAAGATGTAAATTCAGTCCCAAAACGTTTTGGGTATAGAATCCTTCAGGAGTAAATCTAGTATTTATTTCCTATAAAGATATAACCTAATTTAATTCTGAACATACTCTAAGAATAGGGAACCAAATCAAAGAAATGATCTTTTCCATAAAACGCTATCCTTAAAATGAATAATACTTCTTAGAGATCAGTAATGACCTCCTGCTCAGCACACAATCCTATCGTGTCTGTGAACAAATATGTATATATGTTACTATACAAAAGGAAATTGGCATTCTTACTGTTATATCCTTATATGTTATCTGGCTGGGTGGTGTTTGGAATGTAGAAGGTAGAGGAGGAATGTGGAATGTAGAGTCTAAGTGGGGGTCTGGTGGTAGACAGTTGAAGGTGGGCAGAGTTCAGGGGATCGCTGTGGGGCCTTTCCTTGCATCACCGCTTACTACTTAAGTATCGACAATAAAGAAGGTTACTAACCCCTTTACTAACCCCTCCTGCCTCCTGTGTGGTTACCTCAGATGGCGATGGGGATAGGATGGCGTCCCCACTGTTAAGGTATTCCTCAAGTATGCATTGGCCCTACTGGTACTGTCGCTACATGACTTTTGGCACTCCAGAAGCACATTGTTGTTGATCGCAATTCCGTTGAGGAGACCTTTCATTTAAAATTAATCTCCGCTTTCTTCGCTGTATCACTGTTGCACGCGCGCTTGTTGTCCTACTTCGGCACTGTGTGCGCACGCTGGTTGCTGGTGCCCTCGCGCTACACTGCTTCAGCCGGAGCAATAAAGGAAAAAAACCTAAGCTCATCATTTGCATGTTGCCATTTTAGGCCCAGTCATGGTTTTGGGACATAGACTGCAGCACGCTGTGTAAGGCGACAGTCGTGAATCTGTTCATCATTTATACCGATCCCATACCAAAGTAAAACAGAAACAATTATGTTTTGGTCACTTAAAAAAAAAAGAACATTATAATAATCACAAGTGCACAGTGCTACCTCAACAGTGAGCACACTCATTTGAAGTATTACATATCGTTACATTACACACAATGCAGGGGGTAACCATTCATCCTCCCAAAACATTCCTAGCAACAGCAGGAGAACCTCCTATTCCATCGAGAGAATACTGGAGGAACTATATTGATAGGATAGATAATGATAATTTCACAGCAACCAAGAGGAAGATGTTGCTTCTACACTCCTGAGGTCCCGACGGGCACAGGATATATAGGGCGTTACCTCATGTGAGAGTGGGAAATGGAGAGGGTGATGGAATGGAGGAGTATGAGCTGGTACCCAAAGCTCTGGATACCAATGATCATCCCAAAACAAATGTAGCCGTAAACCGATAATATTTTTGCATGAGAAAACAAGTCAGTGAAACGATTGATGAATATGTTAGTGCTCAAACTGGCTGTACGTGCAACTTCAGTAGAGGTGTGACACAAGACAAACTGATTTGAGATCAAATAATTCACACCAACAGCAATGTGGTTCAAGAAAGACTATGGATGTGTGGCTATCCGTCCTTGGATGAAACGATAGCAATTGCTAAAAAGGTAGAACATACAGCAACTTGCAGTGAAGCAATTAAGGACCGAGAGAAAGATTTAATGACTAGATCTGTCAAGGTGAATGCTGTGAAGCCTAAAGAAGTAGCTAAGGAAAAGACAAATATCAGGAGCAAAGATTGGAGGAATAAAGAATCGACAAAGTCTACCATCACTATGGAGTGTGTTGGAGATACGTTTTTTTCTGGAAAATGTTTTTGATATGGAAAAAGGGGACATTATGCCAATTCTCAATTTTGCCCTTCATTAAACAAAACAATTTCTAACTGTGGGATTAAGGGTCATTTCAACACAGTGTGTAGAAATAAGAGACCCAAACAAAATATTAAATGTGTACAAGATGGGGATGAGGAAGGGGAGGAACACGAGGTAGAGGTGGTTACTATGGTGAAAAGTATGCCTCCAAAAAGTAGATTTTGCATTGATGGCGTTAATTCTGAACTCACGGTTGACCCCGGTTCACCGAGTTATATAGGAAGGGTTAGAATCCTATTTTTAAAGAAACCAGACATTAAGGACCCCATAGCATTCGCGGACTCAGTGATCAAAATATTGGGCTATAGACTTGCTTTAATTGAATTCAAAGGCTGATTGGCGGAAGTTAAAGTATACGTGGCGTCCAAAGGTGTGAATGTTCTAGGCTAGGGGGACCAGGCCATAGTTCAAATTAAACTAAATCCTTGTTATCGAGAACATATTTCTATACTTGTCGAGTGCAATAAGGATGATAGGTTCAAGTATGCTAGAGGCAAGGAAAAATTATTATTTCCTAATGTATTCAAGGAAAGTATTGGTAGACTTCAGGCCTATAAACACAAAATCCAGTTGAAGTCTGGAATTAAACCTATGTGTCACACTGTAAGGCCCATCCCTATAGCCTTAAGAAATGGTGTGAAGGTGGAATTACAAAGATTGAAGAGTGAAGGGGTGGATGTGTATGAATGGGTTTTCCCTATAGTGGTTGCTAGGAAACATGATGGTCAGGTAAGAATCTCTATGGATTTAGAGAATTAAACAAGGCAATTATAGTGGATCTCTGAATGCTGGAGCTGACACTTTCTCCATGACTGACTTGTCTGTTGCCTATCACCAAATACAGTTACATGAAGAATCTAAAAAGTATACTACCTTCATTACGCATTTTGGTATGTATAGGTATGTTAGGATGCCATTTGGTTTGGCTTCAGCTGATGCTGGGTTTGAAAGAGTCTTGTTGCATTTTTTGGATGGCATGCCTGGGGTATATATTTCCCAGGATGATATATTGATGTGTGGACAAGGGATGGAAGAGCATGACGAGATGTTGTATGGAGTTTTAAGGAAATTGGATGACAAAGGAATATTCCGAATGTAAATTTGGTAGTCAGGAGATGGATTACATGGAACACACAATGTCCAGGGGAGGATACAGACAAACTTTAAGCAATGGAAGCTATTGAAAGGGCACCTTACCCTCGCAATAAGGAAGAACTACAGTTTTCTTAGGGTTAGCTGAATATTACAATAAATTTGTAGAACATTTTGCTGAGGTGACCCAATCATTAAGAGAGCTCATGACAAAGAAGGCAACATTTATTTGGAGTGAGGTTCATGAGGGAGTGGTGGACACAATAAAGAAGTATATTGATGAAGCACCATTACTGAGAGGTTTTATACCAGGAGGAAAATCAATTACTACTGTGGATGCGGGTGCAAAGGGATTAGGTGTCGTTTTGACCCAAATGGAAGGGGATCGGGAAAGAATTGTGATGTTTGTTTGAGAGCCATAACTGATACTGAAGCACGCTATTCTGTGATTGAGAGACAATTGTTAGCATGTTGTTGGGGTGTGGAGCATTTTAAGCAGTGTGTATGGGGAGAGAACTTTGTTATAAAAACAGATCACAAACCTTTAGTTGAAGTTGGGAATGTCCAGAGCTATGCCAAGGATTGAAAGATTAAGTCTTAAGCTATTGGAATATAATTGTGAGGTAGAATATTTTCCTGGGAAGAGGAATTGTAGATTTTCTATCCAGAATGTCCTGTGTGGGTGATATTGATGTTAATTCGGATGCCGAATTTGAACAACAGGTCTGTGGTGTTCATAACATGCTTTAGACTTGCGGCTTACCGCCGAGAGCCCTAAGAAACGTTCACGTTTCTTAGGGCTCTCGGCGGTAAGCCGCAAGTCTAAAGCACGTGTCCGAATTATTTCTGCAGATACTTATGATCCGGATTGCTGTTAAATGAGATCACCACTCCATGCATCCCAATCGCTCCATTAGGAGACAATAGTTTACCATATAGTGACCACGAGATACCCAGGGATTACATGCATTTCGATAAATAAAGAAGGATTGCACGGTCACTAGCCCGCTGCTCTGTTTCTGAGGACTATGATCCACCAAATAGACAAGATATGATGCAGCACAGGGGATAAGAGCGGCTGCTGCAACAATTCAGCCTTTCTCCCATGCATTTGATTGAACACACGCTGTGGTTTACACGGATTGGACTGCACCAATTGAGAACAGCAATCATCTCAAGAGATTGCCCGATATACTCTGGGTCCCACCTCTTTCTGAATACCGTGCTGAGTCATCTGATCAACAAGGCAGTATCCACATAGAACATTCCATCCTCCAAGTTCGCCCGCCCTGATGAAGGCCCACTCAAGAAAGGCACACTTTACAACCTACCAGGGCCAAAACACAACTGTGAAGACTATGATTTACCTCAGTGTCCATTGACTCCGAGTGCTTATGTAACTTTCTCAGTATTCTGTACTATTCAAGTATTACCTGTCACCGACCCCTGTTTGACGCAGCAGTAGGCCATGTTTTTTGTTTCATATCTGAATTGTTATTCGAGCTTCACTGACCTCGAAGCTGGATGCACTATATTTTTCACACACCTGTATGTATTGTCAGATGGAATGTCCCTTGTGCTCCATGTGTAAATAGACCAGTAGGTCTGCATCTTTGATTATAAACATCGATTGTAAATACTAAGGTGTGTCCTGTGTATAATGTGAAATAGAATATTGGGTTTGCGAAACAGATAGGATTGACCCTGTTCACCTGTTCTTTTTTGTTGTTTTATCATCATGTACAACTAATAACTTATTTTTCAGGTTTTGTGGACATTATTCTATCCTTTGGACTTTAGTATTTTGCTGTTATCTCTTTATATTATTTGTAGTTTGTTTTTGTTGTCACAAGTTAAGGGAAGGAGGAGGTGTTATATCCTTATATGTTATCTGGCAGGGTGGTGTTTGGAATGTAGAAGGTAGAGTTGGAAAGTGGATGGAATGTGGAGTGTAAGTGGGGGTCTGGTGGTAGATAGGTGAAGGTGGACTGAAGGGATTGCTGTGGGCCTTTCCTTGTATCACTGCTTAAGTATCGACAACAAAGAATGTAACCAACCATTCTTGCCTCCTACGTGGTTACCTCACTTACCACTGCAATTGGGATATGTAAAGGCTACTGGTTGGTCGATTAATTAGTAACCTTGTATTTATGAAAGTAAATCCAAAAGGCAAGCATGGGAGGCCAAAGTACAGTGTTTATTTAAACACTTAAAAGCCGTTCACTGTACACCATCATTTTGCGAGCCACTCTGAGACCAAGTCCTCAGCTGTGCCTCCCTCTGTACTGTGTGAACGATGCGACTCCTGCCGTGCATTAAAGAATGTTGCTTAGCAACCAGAAAACAAACAACAGAGAACCATTTGATAGGAGGTTGATGTGTACGGAAGCTGATCTGTCAATACTGTTTCACCGCTACAAGCATATGTGAAACATCAAATCAAACAGAACACCAGATCGATAATGATACGTACCAGTGTGCATACAACAGAAGCTGAGGGGACTGGCCAGAGTACGCAAAGAGCATGCAGGGCTAACCCCCAAACCCCATCCATGATATCGCTACCTGCAACCAGGTGAACAGACAGTTCCCTGGAAAAGATGCCAATAGTCCTTCGAGCACTACACAAATGTGATGTGTGGTGCAAATTATAGCGTGGAAGGGAAGACATCCTTACTACACATTTTACGCTCCTGGAGTCAAGAAAAATGTAAATACTTTTACCAGACCTTTCAGAGGAGGAAAGGCAGGACATTACCGAGTACCAGAGAGGTGTTCAAAAGTGAATAAACATGATTTTAAAAAGCAAGCACAATTTGAGAATGTTATCCTTTTGGATAGAAAATACAAGAAGTTGAGACAGTGAAACAGTACATCACAGTATTAAGAGAATTGGTAAAATCTTGTAATTTCAGGAATCAAACATATGAGACTCTTAGAGATCAGATGATGTTAAGAGTGCCGATACAGCAAGGCAAGGGACAAACTTTGGTCGGAGGATAATCCCTCTTTAGAAATAGTTCTTTGCCTAGCCAAAGAAGTTGAGCACACTGATGCGTTCATGTCAAAAACCTAGAAAGTAGAAACAAACCTCTCTCAGTAAAAGAGCCAGAGGGGACACAGACAACAGACGAGATGATAACGCAAGTTGGAGGCCGATCGGACGCAACCACAAAAAGATGAAGTATGGATGAAACCAGACCTAGACAAAAAAGATGTGCACCCAAATGAGATGTTTCAAGGGATCGGGCATGAAACATGAGTCAGCGGAGATGCTACAGATGTGACACTAATCCAAACTGTAAATGACCTATTTGAAGACAGTTAAAGTATCTATGTAGTGGAAAAGGAGGATGAAGATCTGGACAGTCCAATGGGCACACTCCAGGTGAATGAGTCAACCATTGCAGTGGTTGACTCTGATGCAAAATGCACCTTGCTTCCAGCAGCAATGTAGAGGAATAGGTTCAACTACAGGTTTTTATATCAAGGGGACATTAATCGAGTGGCCTATGGAAGAATACACATTGATTTGGTAGGTCAGTTCCAAGACAAACTAACGTTCTAAGAAAGGTCTACTACAGGGAATGCAAAGATCTCGAAGAAAGGCTCTACTCCATTTCTGAGCCGGGCACACCAAAAGAATCTAGTAATAAGCTTAGATCCTAAGGCACCCCAAATAGTAATGATATGTGAAGAAAACAGAAAGGTAAACTTGCAGGATCTGAAGGAAAAAAAGTGTATAAACAGGACATAGGATGTAAAAACATGTAGTTAAACCAGATTAGACCGAGTGTTGGATCAAAACCAGTCAAACACTCTGCAACATTCCCATCACAACGAGAGTAGAAGTAAATTAGGAGTTGGGAAAGTTAGAAGAACAAACGGATTATAAGAGGAAAGAGGCCTCAGAACGACTGTCACCTCTAGTGGTGGTAAGAAAATGATTTGGGAAAATTAGGATATGCATCTACCTCAGGGAGTTAATTGTGTTATACTGGACAGCCGCCCATTACCAAACATCCATGAACTCCTTGCATTTATGGGTCCAGCACATGTTTTTCGACATTGGACCTCACATCTGCTTATCACCAAGTCACATTACACAAAATATTTATATCATGTGATGGCCTTCATCACTCCTGGGGCTCTTCATCAATACACGAGGATGCCCTTTGGACTCATTTCAGCAGCATCAGTTTTCCAAAAGCTAATGTATAAGTTGTTCGATGGTGATAAAGAAGCATTGTTCTTCCAAGATGATATACAAGTGCACTGAGAAAATGAACAACAACATGATGAGACTCCCAAATGTACGGAGGAAGCTCATTTCAGCAGGGATGACACTTAACCAAGACAAATATAAGAAAGAGGAAGCAAATTGAATACTTCACATGTGAGATCTTCAAAGGAACAAACCAAAACATAATCCAATTGACACAGAAGAGACACCATCTCCAGTCAACAAAACCCAAAGATTGTTCCTAGGAATAGCACAGTATTATTCAAAATGTATACCGTACTCTGAAGATAATACAGCATCTATAACGGTATTAATAAGCAGAGGAATAGATGTTGAGTGGGCTCAAAACGGTGAGCGAGAATGGTCACCATGAAAGAAAGTGCTTGCCAACATTGGCAACCACAAACAAGAAAGAAAAACAATACCAGATGCCATCAGCGAAGGGTTTGGAGCAGTATTAACCCTAAAAGAAGACAAAGAATAGATTCTAACTTTTGCGTCAAGACTTCTAAAATGTGCTGTAAGACATACTACAATTGAGAGAGACTTCAGCTATCAAATGGGCCATGGAGAAATTCAAAGTTTGAAGTTCATATGGGTCCTTAACCATTAGCAGAGACTAACTTTGAACGGTTTGGACAATGTATCTGGTAGGATACATTGATGAGTAACAAGCTTACAAGAATATGCATTCCAAATGGTGTAGCGGCCAGAAGCAAAGGATTGTACAGCGGATTGTCTATTAAGGCGAACGACCAAAGAAGATTCGGAACATATCGAAGAAAAAGAAATGGTATTGTCTGGGCTGGACCAGGCGGTTACATAAAAAGAATGGAACAGTGCCATGGAAAGATTAGCTTTCCTTAATAGAAGTCATCAAGGAAATTGAAGAAAACTCAATATGATTTGGCATTTATAACACGCCTATACACAAGTGTTTCAAGGCGTGAAGAGGCAAGGGAGGGGGAACAGAGGGAAGACAGACAACGATCCTACTAGGCCAGGTGTCATTCAGATCGCGCAAGTGCAGGGGAAGGGGGAAAGGGGAAAGTGCGGAGGGGGAAGGGGAGGGGACAGTGTAGTACATGGGATAAAAGAATCAATAACAATAGTAAAAGTAAGGCCAACAGTGGCAAGTGCAGGGGTAAGTGCAGGCATCAGATATCAAGTGCTTGTGGATGCAGGTGGATCTGGAAGAAATGTGGCACATGAGAGAGAAACTGTATGTACAAGACAACATATTGAAGTGGGGAGAGAAGCTCTGCCCCATAAAAGACATCGGTGAACATTAGGGTTCGAAAGTGAGGGGAGCTGGGAGCTATTTAGCTCCTGCTTGCAGCCCAGAAGAGCCTGGTTAGCTTGACACCAGCAGCTACCAGGAGCTACTTTTTACTCCCCAGGCCAACTAACGCTGAACAAACGCACCTATGAATGTAACCTTCTGCATTTGGGACAATCTATACATAAACATTAGGATTCATCTCTACAACATTAAAAGCATAAAGGGGTCATAAATAATGGACTAAATTATAAGTTGCATTTAATGTGGAAGTAAGATTTCACTAGCACCTACTTAACCAGTGGTAGCTCCTGGGCACGGGTCAATACTGAATACCCAGGAGTTGCTTTTAGTTCCTGCTTATTCATCTTAATTTTCGATCCCTGAACATAAAATAAACCCGGGCCATCTAAGACGCGAAGGAATTTCAAAAACAAAGCAACACATCAGAAGTAATTATTGGTGGCCATGTTGCGATCTACAAAAAGAGACACAATGAGTCAGGAATGAAACTCGGGCACATGTTTGCCATGTTTTTGGTTAAAGAATTTTTATTGAAAATAAAAGGGGTTTGGAAAAGGCCTCTCTGACCCTGCCTAAGAGGAATTTCCCTGCCTAAACCAAAATTAAGGATCTGTCTTTGCCAGGATGTCAAAAGGAATACTGTCCTGTGTACAAAGTTCTATTTTGACCCTTACACTAAAACTAAACTCTATGGTGAAACAGAAACTGTCTTTAACCTTCACAAAAGAAGAATAAATGGCTCCAACACAAAGGTTCTTCGAGGATAGATAGCCTCGTTCCAGAGGATGGTTCTCGTCCCCCTGAATTTCTCTTTGCTCTCCAAAGTCTCAGACAACAGGTCTTTGTGCCTTTTAGGCTCACAACAATTGACGTACAAATGCTAGTCCTGATATTTCTTCTCAGAACTCCTTGGTCTTTTAAATGAACACCGTCCCTTCTTCAGTCCTGATGTTTCTTCTCAGGAACTCTTGGTTTTACTCAGGCTCGTTTGCCTGGCCTATTCTTCTGCCCTGCTTCTCTCCGGGCTCCGGTATGTAGCGCTCTGCTCTCCATCACCTGCGAACACCCAGAAGTCTCTCACCAGAGGTCCTGGCGTTCCTGCAGCATGTCTTTCTTGTGCAGCCTCTTCCTTCTTCCCTGGAGAGCCGCCTCGCTCCACCACACTGGTAAACACCTCTCAGTTGCTTCGCCTACATAGAGAGATTCAGCGCTCTCCCGCCAGCAGCAGACATTGATTCTCTGCTTCACTTGCCTTTTAAACTTCCCGGGCATAGGTGTGTTTCTGCAAACACTAGAGTGCACATTCGGCTTCTGGCTGTCATTGATCTTCACTGTTCTGTTCAGCTTCTTTGACCCAGTACTTTAGTCATTCTGGGAGATGAAGGTCGCTTTTGAGGATGGACTTGGAAAATGTAAACAACCATTTCCAGTATTCCTAAATTGTAAATGAATTCTGAATGGTCAATGAGTGCAATTTGAGTGGTTAATTTTGAGGTGGTCTCCCACCATGCGTTTCTCCCTCATATAGTCGCCCTGAGGATCATGTAGTGACTGCCATTCCCTGGCCACATGGAAGGAGGTCGCTGCCTGGAATCAGTGATTAGGCCGGGGGGGTGGTGGTGTGTGTTTGGTGTGTGGGTGGTGTGTGTGTGTGTGTGTGGTGTGGTTGTGTTTCCCCCCCCTAAGAGTCCTGTGGCAAAAACAGATATAGCCCCACTACTGTGGGCGAAACTAGCAATAATGAAAGTTTAAAGATGAAATGGATGAGAAGTAATTCGAAGCAACAAAATCCATCAAGAAATCCACTGCTGACCCGTCATGTCCGGCAAACTACTACCCAATTTCTATTACTCCCTTTTTGGGCAAGCTCCTGGAAAAGCTGGCCATCTCTCAGCTTAATCTCCATTCCGACTCTGTTGGCTCCCTCCATGACCACCAATCTGGCTTCAGAGCTGCCAGAAGTACGGAAACTGCTCTCCTGAACATCCGTGAAAACCTGCTCTCCAATGTCGATTCCAACATTCCCTCTGTCCTCATCCTACTTGACCTCTCCTCTGCGCTTGACACGGTCAACCATACCAACCTACTCAATCGTCTTCATGACAACCTCTGCATCACTGATCAGGCTCTGGCCTGGTTGACTTCTTTTCTCTCTGATAGACCCTCCCAGGTACAACTTGGGTCCTTCCTATCTTCTATATCCCTCTCCACATGTGGTGTTCCCTAGGGGTCTATCCGCTCGCCCTGGCTTTTGAACCAATACCTGACAACTCTCGCTTACTGCAGCTCAATGTTCTGCTCAACTTTCCAGTGCTATGCTGATGACACACAACTCATTTTCAGGCTTCCCTCAGCCTCCTCCTCTCCTTCCCTCATCTGCGATTGTCTAATCGCCATTCAAAATTGGTGTGCAGCTAATGATCTAGGTCTAAATGCCAACAAGACTGAGATCCTCCTTATTGGTACACCATCTCCATCCTTTCACTCTCTGGCCGGCCTCCCTTGGCCCTCCTCCCACCCCCACTTGCGCGGCTAAGAACCTTGGGGTTATCTTTGACTCTACACTTTCCTTCTCTGCACACATCTCTGATGTCTCCAAAAAATCTAACTTTTTACTCCACCTCCTTAGAGGTACTCTACCTTTCCTCTCCTTCCCTCAAAAGCTCACTGCCTCCCAAGCTCTGGTTCTTTCCAGACTGGATTACTGTAACAGCCTCTTCCTAAATCTACCTGCCTCCACTCTCCGCCTTCTACAACTAATCCAGAACAGGACTGCAAGACTTGTCCTTGGCCTCAAGCCCTGGGATCGTATCTCTCCAGCCTTGAAATCCCTTCATTGGCTCCCAGTGGATGCATGGATTAAATTTAAAACCCTCTGCATTGTCCACAAGGCTTTCTTGGGCCTGGGTCCAAAATAGCTTCAACTATCCCTCCGTAAATACCTCCCCTCTCGAGCCCTTCGCTCCTCTACTTCAAACTCGCTCAGGGTTAGTCATTTTGCAAAAAAACGAGCTGGGGGTAGATCTCGGTCTTCGGCTGGTGCCTCCCTTTGGAACAGCCTCCCGGCCACCTTGAAACTTGAGGAAAAACATCTTCGGTTGCGGAAACTTCTCAAGACCTTCCTCTTTGCCTCTGCCTTTGCCCCCCTTCTCCCCTGTTGATCTGTTTCTTCTCATGGCATAGTGCACCTGGCCACCATCTGTTCTTTCGGGCCCAGGTATCTGCTCAACCTGCCACTCTCCTGCACTGCCTCCAGGCCACCATCGGCACTAGGGTTCTGTATCTGTACCCATACAGCCTCCCTCCCACATTTCTTCTGCACTTATCAGATATACCTTTCTGACTAACTTTCAGCTGCCACTTGCTGGCTGCACTACCATGGTTTAAAGCCCTTATTTATTATTTATTCTATTTAATATTTATTTATGTGTCCTCTCCTCTGCTTCGCACTTTCCACTCCCCCCCCCACCCGCCACACTTCTCCCCCATTTTTCTTTCCCTTGCACTTTCTTAAATGTCACTGGGCCAAGCAAGATCGCTGTTTTCTGTTTTTTCTCTGTTCCCCTCCCTTTCTGCCTGGTCGCGCTCTGAAACACTTGTGTACGAGCGCGATATAAATAAAATATCATTTCATTTATCATACAGTCGAAAGTCGATTTTTGATACGAAGAGGAAAGATTAGAAAGTAAACATTTGGTTTAATGGTCAAAGCCTGATCGAGGGAGACCAATTGGGAACATTGCGTTTAATGGTTTAAGCTCAATTGAGGGAGACCAATGGTGAACATGGTGTAAAATGGGGTCTGAGCCCGGTGGAGGGGGATCCAAGGTGAACAGTAAACCACCCAAGAACTTGGCAATGTGAAAATCCTAAGAAGAAAGGTACTTTCATATTTGTTTGGTACATCAGGCCCTCTGCAATAAGACTTGATTGGGAAAGAGACTGACACAGAAGGCCCCGATACTTGTGTTTTGAACTGCATCTTCGTGGCAGAGAAGCCAGAGTGTGTGCGAAGCTCGAGTGTGCCGCCTTGCTCTGTGCTGAAAACGTGGGGAAGGGCTAACTGCTCAACTATCCTGACATTCTTTCCTGAACACTTTCTTTTTGCATACATTGTTGTCCCATACAATTTGTATTTAGAAGTAAGGATTGGCAATAGGTTTATTAGTATAGGCCCTTTCATTTTGACAAGACACCGCTAGGACTGCGTTATTATTTGATGGTCGTGGCTTACTCCCATCTTTAGATTTAAGATTAGAGCCAACCCATTGAAGTTCATAACACCCTTCAACTGGGATCACTTGTGTCTGTCCTCACTGTTTGATACCATGCTTTCCTTACACTGGAGCAAGTGAGACGGAAGCCCAACGCAGGTGCATTCGTCCCCTGCCCTATAGATTGTGAGGGCGGAGTGGGGCAGTAAACCACGTTACGCTCCAGTGAAATTCCAAGGATATTTGTGAGCTCTGGAATTGTATGGTTTGCAGCGATAACAGCAACATACGGATCTTGTGCCGTTTTGTACAACACACGGCACGACTAGATGTCCAACTTCTACCTGCTTTCACGATACAGTTCAGATTGGGCAAGACTTTCGGAGCCAGTTACGAAGTGTGTGAAATGACGAACACCTAGTGCACGTCTCTGAAACAACGCCGGGTCTATAGTCTAAAACTAAGCCTGCAAGCCTAACTGCGGAGCCCTTGATATCACTGTCCATGAACAAGTTCTGGGGTATATAAGATTCGACTACCAAGAAATTCTTATCCTGAATACTGACAAGGACACTAGGGATAGTGTCCAATGCTAAATGAGGCCGAAACATGTCGACTCTCTGAAATAGCCTATACTAATAAGAGGTTGTTTTTTTTTTTACATCATTAACCTGATTAGAGATTACAAATGTTGTAATAATTATCCCCCATGCAATTTGACCTATGTATTATGTTTCGTGTGAACAAGTTTTTAGATTTTGCAAACTAGGACAACTAATGGAATGATTTTGTCCAGGTTGTCTTGTGTTTTAGATATTAATAAATCTGTTTTGTAAGGATAATGACGTTTGGTACCATCATATTATAATTGTTTTTGGTTATGTTACTCTGAACATTCCATGATAACACCACCAATCCCTTTGCCTTAGGCGGAAAGAGGGGTAATCAGTTTATCACATTGTGCATGTGTTCCTTACACTGGCTACATATCGAGTCTCCTGCACTAGCGCTCCATCACGACCAACCTCAGCAGCCGCCCACGTGCCTGTCCTCTTGGGCTGCTTATTGGAGCCTAGCCAGCACTCCTCCTACGTCTAATTTTGGCCAAACACATACACCTGGAATCGGTTCCCAAGGGCGTTCCTACCACAAAGCGCTTTGTGGCTATACAAATGGGAAAAGGCGCTTTATAAATGGCTACTTCAATACAATTAATTAGTTTAGAAGTGTGCAAACTCAAGAATCTTTATCCAATACCAAGAAGACTTGTACAGCGCAATATGTCAGCTATCTGCGGTTCAAGATGACTGCTAAGATGTGCGTCAGCTAAACTTCACTTCATTGCGCCACCCCGGGTGACTCCGCAAACAGGTCTATTCTAAAGGTAACATGGGAGCGGCGGCGCACTCGACGAAAGGTTTGTGGTTTCAATATGTTCTGATCAAGAGCCTTCGCGAAACGCCAGCAGGAGGGGCCATGCGCAATCCTGCTGTTCAGAGAGATGCAGGAGGCGCTGGCCCGCCGCTCTCTGGAACTCTCTGGAACAATCCACCTGCCGCAGGTCATCCCACGGCCTGCACTGGCACCGGGCCACCGTCCGCATCCGGGCAGGGCGCCTCGCCCACTCGGGCATGGCGGTGCTAGGGAGGCAGAGGAGTGCATAGCTCGCATTCCCAGCACCCCACCCTCCCCAAGGGGCGAGGCAGGCCCGCGCACAGGCAGCCAGGCCAGGAGAGATGGCGGCCAGGAGAGATGGCGGCCAGAGCCGAGCTCCCATCAACAGAGTGAGCCCCACTCATTGCCAGCCACTGCCCTCACACAGACATGGCGTCTCACTCATTCCCAGGCCATACCCTCTTACACCATCATGGAGTCTCGCTCACTGCCAGCCACTACCCTCACACAGACATGGCGTCTCAATCATTCCCAGGCCATACCCTCTTACACCATCATGGAGTCTCGCTCACTGCCAGCCACTGCCCTCACACAGACATGGCGTCTCACTCATTCCCAGGCCATTGCCTCCTTACACCATCATAGAGACTGGCTCATTCCCAGGCCATTGCCTCCTTACACCATCATAGAGACTGGCTCATTCCCAAGCCATTGCCTTTCTACCTAGTCATTGAGTCGCGCTCATTTCCAGGCCATTCCCCTCTTACACCATCATGGTGTCTCACTATCCCCAGGTCATTGCCCCCTTACAAGGTCAAGGAGTCTCACTCATTCCCAGGCCATTGCCCGCTTTCACAGTAATGGGGTCTCACTCATTCCCAGGTCATTCCCCACTTACACCGTCATGGTGTCTCACTCATTCCCAGGCCATTGCCATCTTACCCCGCCATGGAGACTCACTCCCAGACAATTGCCCGCTTTCACAGTAATGGGGTCTCACTCATTCCCAGGCCATTAACCTCTTACATGGCCATGGTGTCTCACTCATTGCCCTCTTACATGGTCATGGTGTCTCACTCCTTCCCAGGCCATAGCCCTCTTATACCGTCATGGTGTCTCACTCATTCCCAGGTCATTGCCATCTTACACCATCACGGAGTCTCACTCATTACCATGCCAGTTCCCTCTTACACCGTCATGGTGTCTCACTCATTCCCAAGTCATTGCCATCTTACCCCGCCATGGAGACTCACTCCCAGGCAATTGCCCGCTTTCACAGTAATGGGGTCTCACTCATTCCCAGGTCATTCCCCACTTACACCGTCATGGGGTCTCACTCATTCCCAGGCCATTAACCTCTTACATGGCCATGGTGTCTCACTCATTGCCCTCTTACATGGTCATGGTGTCTCACTCCTTCCCAGGCCATTGCCCTCCAACACCGTCATGGAGTCTCACTCCTTCCCAGGTCAGTTCCCTCTTACACCGTCATGGTGTCTCACTCATTCCCAGGTCATTGCCATCTTACACCATCACGGAGTCTCACTCATTACCAAGCCAGTTCCCTCTTACATGGGCATGAGACACCGCTTCCCAGGCCATTCCCTGTTACACTGTCATGGTGTCTCACTCATTCCCAGCCCACAGCCCTCGTTACCCCGCCATGGAGACTCATTCCCAGGCCATTGCCCGCTTACCCCACCATGATGACTCATTCCCAGGCCATTGCCCGCTTTCACAGTCATGGGGTCTCACTTATTCCCAGCCCACAGCCCTCGTTAACCTGCCACGGAGACTGATTCCCAGGCCATTCCCTGTTACACCGTCATGGTATATCACTCATTCCCAGGCCATTGCCCTCTTACCCCGCAATGGAGACTCCTTCCTAGGCCATTGCCGTCTTACCCCGCCTTGGAGACTCACTCCCAGGCCATTGTATTCTCACACCGCCGAGTAGTCTCACTCTTTCTAGACCCCAGTCCACGTGTATTTAAAAGGCTTATCACTCACTGCCCTTAACAGGCATCGCCCATTTTCCCAGAATCCTCCTCGCCCCATGCACAGGCAGAGACCATGGCCAAAGGGTTCCCCTGGCCACCAAACAGGCGACAGGCCCAGCTCAAGTGCAGCAGGCGGGCTCTCAAGGAACGTTCCAGACGAAAACACAGACAGCTTTGTCGTCTCCTGAAACCACCAGGCCTTGGGGAGCAAAACCCACCCTGCCCCCCTCCCTACCACCAAAGGCCAACAACAAAGGACCCCCTGTCATCCTTCTGGAATGTTCCGTCTCTGGAGTGGGCCTTTATTAGATGGGTCCCTGAGGACAGAAACCACTGCAAGCCCCGCCTGAGAGCGGGAGTGGCCGCTCTGTGCCTGTGCAGGCGGCGAGGGACGCTTGCCCACATGTGCTGGGTGAGAGGGGACGCCGCTGCAGTGCCCTGTCTGGGGTGGAAGCTTGCACTGCTGCTGCCTTGTACCTGTGCTGTGAGCAGGGGGGGGGGGGTTAAGGGGGGGGGCCTGTTTTGAGTTTGCGTGGGTCTGGGAGGCAGAGAGTGGGCGTTGGGACTGGCACGGGGGAGCAGGGTGTTCTGGGTAACAATGAGGTGCCTGTTTAGGTCTCCACGAGTTGGGCGGGAAAGCTGAGGGCCGAGGCTCCCTCCAATAAGAGGCTTCATTCACAGCACTTCCAACCCGACCGTCCAGACCCCAAAGATGGGACCCGGGCACACAGAGCCCGAGAGGGAAGGAGTCACAGAGATGGGACCAGGGCACACAGGGCCCGAGAGGAGGCGGTGCAGAGATGGGACCCGGGCACACAGCGCCCGAGAGGGGAGGAGTCACAGAGATGGGACCCGGGCACACAGGGCCCGAGAGAGGAGGAGGTGCAGAGATGGGACCCAGGCACACAGGGCCCGAGAAAGGAGGCGGTACAGAGATGGGACCCAGGCACACAGGGCCCGAGAGAGGAGGCGGTACAGAGCTGGGACCCGAGCACACAGGGCCAGAGAAAGGAGGCGGTACAGAGATGGGACCCGAGCACACAGGGCCCGAGAGAGGAGGCGTCACAGAGATGGGACCCAGGCACACAGGGCCCGAGAAAGGAGGCGGTACAGAGATGGGACCCAGGCACACAGGGCCAGAGAAGGAGGAGGTACAGAGATGGGACCCGAGCACACAGGGCCCGAGAAAGGAGGCGGTACAGAGATGGGACCCAGGCACACAGGGCCCGAGAAAGGAGGTGGTACAGAGATGGGACCCGAGCACACAGGGCCCGAGAGAGGGGGCGTCACAGAGATGGGACCCAGGCACACAGGGCCCGAGAAAGGAGGAGGTACAGAGATGGGACCCGAGCACACAGGGCCTGAGAAAGGAGGCGTCACAGAGATGGGACCCGAGCACACAGGGCCTGAGAGGGGAGGCGGTACAGAGATGGGACCCAGGCACACAGGGCCCGAGAAAGGAGGCGGTACAGAGATGGGACCCGAGCACACAGGGCCTGAGAAAGGAGGCGTCACAGAGATGGGACCCAGGCACACAGGGCCCGAGAAAGGAGGAGGTACAGAGATGGGACCCGAGCACACAGGGCCCGAGAAAGGAGGCGGTACAGAGATGGGACCCGAGCACACATGGCCCGAGAGAGGAGGCGGTACAGAGATGGGACCCGAGCACACAGGGCCCGAGAAAGGAGGCGGTACAGAGATGGGACCCAGGCACACAGGGCCCGAGAAAGGAGGCGGTACAGAGATGGGACCCGAGCACACAGGGCCCGAGAGAGGAGGCGTCACAGAGATGGGACCCGGGCACAAAGGGCCTGAGAGAGGAGGGACAGCGATGGGACCCGAGCACACAGGGCCCGAGAGAGGAGGCGTCACAGAGATGTGACCCAGGCACACAGGGCCCGAGAGAGGAGGCGGTACAGAGATGGGACCCAGGCACACAGGGCCCGAGAAAGGAGGTGGTACAGAGATGGGACCCGAGCACACAGGGCCCGAGAAAGGAGGCGGTACAGAAATGGGACCCGAGCACACAGGGCCCGAGAGAGGAGGCGGTACAGAGATGGGACCCGAGCACACATGGCCAGAGAGAGGAGGCGGTACAGAGATGGGACCCAGGCACACAGGGCCCAAGAAAGGAGGCGGTACAGAGATGGGACCCAGGCACACAGGGCCCGAGAAAGGAGGAGGTACAGAGATGGGACCCGAGCACACAGGGCCTGAGAAAGGAGGCGGTACAGAGATGGGGCCCGGGAACACAGGGCCCAAGAGATGAAGCAGTACAGAGATGGGACCCGGGCACACAGGGCCCGAGAAAGGAGGAGGTACAGAGATGGGACCCGGGCACACAGGACCCGAGAGAGGAGGAGGTACAGAGATGGGACCCGAGCACACAGGGCCCGAGAGAGGAGGTACAGAGATGGGACCCGGGCACACAGGGCCCGAGAGAGGAGGCGGTACAGAGATGGGACCCCGGCACACAGGGCCCGAGAGAGGAGGAGGAGGTACAGAGATGGGACCCAAGCACACAGGGCCCGAGAGAGGAGGCGGTACAGAGATGGGACCCGAGCACACAGGGCCAGAGAGAGGAGGAGGTACAGAGATGGGACCCGGGCACACAGGGCCCGAGAGAGAGGAGGTACAGAGATGGGACCCGGGCACACAGGGTCCGAGAGAGGAGGAGGTACAGAGATGGGACCCGGGCACACAGGGCCCGAGAGGGGAGGCGGTACAGAGATGGGACCCGAGCACACAGGGCCCGAGAAAGGAGGCGATACAGAGATGGGACCCGAGCACACAGGGCCCGAGAGGGGAGGCGGTACAGAGATGGGATCCGAGCACACAGGGCCCGAGAGAGGAGGAGGTGCAGAGATGGGACCCGAGCACACAGGGCCCGAGAGAGGAGGCAGTACAGAGATGGGACCCGGGCACACAGAGCCCGCGAGATGAGGCGGTACAGAGACGGGACCCGGGCACACAGGGCCCGAGACGGGACCCAGGTACACAGGGCCCGAGACGGGACCCAGGTACACAGGGCCCGAGAGAGGAGGAAGTGCAGAGACGGGACCCGAGCACACAGGGCCGAGAGAGGAGGCGGTACAGAGATGGGACCCTGAGGCCGTACAGAGATGGGACCCAGGCACACAGGGCCCGAGGGAGGAGGTACAGAGATGGGACCCAGGCACACAGGGCCTGAGAGAGGAGGAGGTACAGAGATGGGACCCGGGCACACAGGGCCCGAGAGAGGAGACGTCACAGAGATGGGACCCGGGCACACAGGGCCCGAGAGAGGAGGCGTGTCACAGGGCCCAAGAGAGGAGGAGGTGCAGAGACGGGACCCGAGCACACAGGGCCCGAGAGAGGAGGCGGTACAGAGATGGGACACTGAGGCGGTACAGAGATGGGACCCGAGCACACAGGGCCCGAGAGAGGAGGCGGTACAGAGATGGGACCCGGGCACACAGGGCCCAAGAGGAAGAGGTGTAGAGATGGGACCCGGGCACACAGGGCCCGAGAGGAAGAGGTGCAGAGATGGGACCCGGGCACACAGGGCCCGAGAGAGGAGGAGGTACAGAGATGGGACCGGAGCACACATGGCCCGAGAAAGGAGGCGGTACAGAGATGGGACCCGAGCACACAGGGCCCGAGAAAGGAGGCGGTGCTGAGATGGGACCCTGAGGCGTTACAGAGATGGGACCCGAGCACACAGGGCCCGAGAGAGGAGGAGGTACAGAGATGGGACCTGAGCACACAGGGCCCGAGAGAGGAGGCGTCACAGAGATAGGACCCGAGCACACAGGGCCCGAGAAAGGAGGCGTCACAGAGATGGGACCCGGGCACACAGGGCCCGAGAGAGGAGGCGGTACAGAGATGGAACCCTGAGGCGGTACAGAGATGGGACCCGGCACACGGGGCCCGAGAGAGGAGGCGGTACAAAGATGGGACCCGAGCACACAGGGCCCGAGAGAGGAGGCGGTACAGAGATGGGGATGGGACCCGGGCACACAGGGCCCGAGAGAGGAGGCGGTACAGAGATGGGACCCGGGCACACAGGGCCCGAGAGAAAGAGGTGCAGAGATGGGACCCAGGCACACAGGGCCCGCGAGAGGAGGCGGTACAGAGATGGGACCCGGGCACACAGGGCCCGAGAGAAAGAGGTGCAGAGATGGGACCCAGGCACAAAGGGCCAGAGAGAGGAGGAGGTACAGAGATGGGTCCCGGGCACAAAGGGCCCGAGAGAGGAGAAGGTACAGAGATAGGACCCGGGCACACAGGGCCTGAGAGAGGAGTCGGGCAGATGGGACCCGAGCACACAGGGCCCGAGAGAGGAGGAGGAGGTACAGAGATGGGACCCGGGCACACAGGGCCCGAGAGAGGAGGAGGTACAGAGATGGGACCCGAGCACACAGGGCCCGAGAGAGGAGGAGGTACAGCGATGGGACCTGGGCACACAGGGCCCGAGAGAGGAGAAGGTACAGAGATAGGACCCGGCCACACAGGGCCTGAGAGAGGAGTCGGGCAGATGGGACCCGAGCACACAGGGCCCGAGAGAGGAGAAGGTACAGAGATAGGACCCGGGCACACAGGGCCTGAGAGAGGAGTCGGGCAGATGGGACCCGAGCATACAGGGCCCGAGAGAGGAGGAGTTACAGAGATGGGACCCGGGCACACAGGGCCCGAGAGAGGAGGCCGTACAGAGATGGGACCCCCGCACACAGGGCCCGAGAGAGGAGTCGGTACAGAGATGGGACCCGAGCACACAGGGCCCGAGAGAGGAGTCGGTACATAGATGGGACCCGAGCACACAGGGCCCGAGAAAGGAGTCGGTACATAGATGGGACCCGAGTACACAGGGCCCGAGAAAGGAGGCGGTACAGAGATGGGACCCGGGCACACAGGGCCCGAGAAAGGAGGCGGTACAGAGATGGGACCCGGGCACACAGGGCCCGAGAAAGGAGGCGGTACAGAGATGGGACCCGGGCACACAGGGCCCGAGAGAGGAGGAGGTACAGAGATGGGACCCGGGCACACAGGGCCCGAGAGAGGAGGCGGTACAGAGATGGGACCCGAGCACAAAGGGCCTGAGAGGGGAGGAGGTACAGAGATGGGACCCAAGCACACAGGGCCCGAGAAAGGAGGCGGTACAGAGATGGGACCCAGGCACACAGGGCCCGAGAAAGGAGGCGGTACAGAGATGGGATCCGGGCACAAAGGGCCCAAGAGAGGAGGAGGAGGTACAGCGATGGGACCCCGGCACACAGGGCCCGAGAGAGGATGCGGTACAGAGATGGGACCCGAGCACACAGGGCCTGAGAGAGGAGGAGGTACAGAGATGGGACCCGGGCACACAGGGCCCGAGAGAGGAGGAGGTACAGAGATAGGACCCGGACACAAAGGGCCCGAGAGAGGAGGAGGTACAATGATGGGACCCCGGCACACAGGGCCCGAGAGAGGAAGCGGTACAGAGATGGGACCCTAGCACACAGGGCCCGAGAGGGGAAGCGGTGCAGAGATGGGACCCGGGCACACAGGGCCCGAGAGAGGAGGAGGTGCAGAGATGGGACCCGGGCACACAGGGCCCGAGAGAGGAGGAGGTGCAGAGATGGGACCCGGGCACACAGGGTCCGAGAGAGGAGGAGGTGCAGAGATGGGACCTGGGCAGAAAGGGCCCGAGAGAGGAGGAGGTACAGCGATGGGACCCGGGCACACAGGCCCCGAGAGAGGAGGAGGTGCAGAGATGGGACCCGGGCAGAAAGAGCCAGAGAGAGGAGGAGGTACAGCGATGGGATCCCGGGACACAGGGCCCGAGAGAGGAAGCGGTACAGAGATGGGACCCGAGCACACAGGGCCCGAGAGAGGAGGCGGTACAGAGATGGGACCCAGGCACACAGGGCCCGAGAAAGGAGGTGGTACAGAGATGGGACCTGAGCACACAGGGCCCGAGAGAGGAGGCGTCACAGAGATGGGACCCAGGCACACAGGGCCCGAGAATGGAGGAGGTACAGAGATGGGACCCAAGCACACAGGGCCCGAGAAAGGAGGCGGTACAGAGATGGGACCCGAGCACACAGGGCCCGAGCACACAGGGCCCGAGAGAGGAGGCGGTACAGAGATGGGACCCGAGCACACATGGCCCGAGAGAGGAGGCGGTACAGAGATGGGACCCGAGTACACAGGGCCCGAGAAAGGAGGCGGTACAGAGATGGGACCCAGGCACACAGGGCCCGAGAAAGGAGGAGGTACAGAGATGGGACCCGAGCACACAGGGCCTGAGAGATGAAGCAGTACAGAGATGGGACCCGGGCACACAGGGCCCGAGAAAGGAGGAGGTACAGAGATGGGACCCGGGCACACAGGACCCAAGAGAGGAGGAGGTACAGAGATGGGACCCGAGCACACAGGGCCCGAGAGAGGAGGAGGTACAGAGATGGGACCCGGGCACACAGGACCCGAGAGAGGAGGAGGTACAGAGATGGGACCCGGGCACACAGGACCCGAGAGAGGAGGAGGAGGATGTACAGAGATGGGACCCGAGCACACAGGGCCCGAGAGAGGAGGCGGTACAGAGATGGGACCCGAGCACACAGGGCCCGAGAGAGGAGGAGGTACAGAGATGGGACCCGGGCACACAGGGCCCGAGAAAGGAGGAGGTACAGAGATGGGACCCGGGCACACAGGACCCAAGAGAGGAGGAGGTACAGAGATGGGACCCGAGCACACAGGGCCCGAGAGAGGAGGAGGTACAGAGATGGGACCCGGGCACACAGGACCCGAGAGAGGAGGAGGTACAGAGATGGGACCCGGGCACACAGGACCCGAGAGAGGAGGAGGAGGATGTACAGAGATGGGACCCGAGCACACAGGGCCCGAGAGAGGAGGCGGTACAGAGATGGGACCCGAGCACACAGGGCCAGAGAGAGGAGGCGGTACAGAGATGGGACCCGAGCACACAGGGCCAGAGAGAGGAGGAGGTACAGAGATGGGACCCGGGCACACAGGGTCCGAGAGAGGAGGAGGTACAGAGATGGGACCCGGGCACACAGGACCCGAGAGAGGAGGAGGAGGTACAGAGATGGGACCCGGGCACACAGGGCCCGAGAGAGAGGAGGTACAGAGATGGGACCCGGGCACAAAGGGCCCGAGAGGGGAGGAGGTACAGAGATGGGACCCAAGCACACAGGGCCCGAGAAAGGAGGCGGTACAGAGATGGGACCCAGGCACACAGGGCCCGAGAAAGGAGGCGGTACAGAGATGGGACCCAGGCACACAGGGCCCGAGAGAGGAGGCGGTACAGAGATGGGACCCGGGCACACAGGGCCCGAGAAAGGAGGCGGTACAGAGATGGGACCCGGGCACACAGGGCCCGAGAAAGGAGGCGGTACAGAGATGGGACCCAGGCACACAGGGCCCGAGAGAGGAGGAGGTACAGAGATGGGACCCGGGCACACAGGGCCCGAGAGAGGAGGCGGTACAGAGATGGGACCCGAGCACCAAGGGCCCGAGAGGGGAGGAGGTACAGAGATGGGACCCAAGCACACAGGGCCCGAGAAAGGAGGCGGTACAGAGATGGGACCCAGGCACACAGGGCCCGAGAAAGGAGGCGGTACAGAGATGGGATCCGGGCACAAAGGGCCCAAGAGAGGAGGAGGAGGTACAGCGATGGGACCCCGGCACACAGGGCCCGAGAGAGGATGCGGTACAGAGATGGGACCCGAGCACACAGGGCCTGAGAGAGGAGGAGGTACAGAGATGGGACCCGGGCACACAGGGCCCGAGAGAGGAGGAGGTACAGAGATGGGACCCGGGCACAAAGGGCCCGAGAGAGGAGGAGGTACAATGATGGGACCCCGGCACACAGGGCCCGAGAGAGGAAGCGGTACAGAGATGGGACCCTAGCACACAGGGCCCGAGAGGGGAAGCGGTGCAGAGATGGGACCCGGGCACACAGGGCCCGAGAGAGGAGGAGGTGCAGAGATGGGACCGGGGCACACAGGGCCCGAGAGAGGAGGAGGTGCAGAGATGGGACCGGGGCACACAGGGCCCGAGAGAGGAGGAGGTGCAGAGATGGGACCCGGGCACAAAGGGCCCGAGAGAGGAGGAGGTACAGCGATGGGACCCGGGCACACAGGCCCCGAGAGAGGAGGAGGTGCAGAGATGGGACCCGGGCAGAAAGGGCCAGAGAGAGGAGGAGGTACAGCGATGGGATCCCGGGACACAGGGCCCGAGAGAGGAAGCGGTACAGAGATGGGACCCGAGCACACAGGGCCCGAGAGAGGAGGCGGTACAGAGATGGGACCCAGGCACACAGGGCCCGAGAAAGGAGGTGGTACAGAGATGGGACCTGAGCACACAGGGCCCGAGAGAGGAGGCGTCACAGAGATGGGACCCAGGCACACAGGGCCCGAGAATGGAGGAGGTACAGAGATGGGACCCGAGCACACAGGGCCCGAGAAAGGAGGCGGTACAGAGATGGGACCCGAGCACATAGGGCCCGAGCACACAGGGCCCGAGAGAGGAGGCGGTACAGAGATGGGACCCGAGCACACATGGCCCGAGAGAGGAGGCGGTACAGAGATGGGACCCGAGTACACAGGGCCCGAGAAAGGAGGCGGTACAGAGATGGGACCCAGGCACACAGGGCCCGAGAGAGGAGGAGGTACAGAGATGGGACCCGGGCACACAGGACCCGAGAGAGGAGAAGGAGGATGTACAGAGATGGGACCCGAGCACACAGGGCCCGAGAGAGGAGGCGGTACAGAGATGGGACCCGAGCACACAGGGCCAGAGAGAGGAGGCGGTACAGAGATGGGACCCGAGCACACAGGGCCAGAGAGAGGAGGAGGTACAGAGATGGGACCCGGGCACACAGGGTCCGAGAGAGGAGGAGGTACAGAGATGGGACCCGGGCACACAGGACCCGAGAGAGGAGGAGGAGGTACAGAGATGGGACCCGGGCACACAGGGCCCGAGAGAGAGGAGGTACAGAGATGGGACCCGGGCACAAAGGGCCCGAGAGGGGAGGAGGTACAGAGATGGGACCCAAGCACACAGGGCCCGAGAAAGGAGGCGGTACAGAGATGGGACCCAGGCACACAGGGCCCGAGAAAGGAGGCGGTACAGAGATGGGACCCAGGCACACAGGGCCCGAGAGAGGAGGCGGTACAGAGATGGGACCCGGGCACACAGGGCCCGAGAAAGGAGGCGGTACAGAGATGGGACCCGGGCACACAGGGCCCGAGAAAGGAGGCGGTACAGAGATGGGACCCAGGCACACAGGGCCCGAGAGAGGAGGAGGTACAGAGATGGGACCCGGGCACACAGGGCCCGAGAGAGGAGGCGGTACAGAGATGGGACCCGAGCACCAAGGGCCCGAGAGGGGAGGAGGTACAGAGATGGGACCCAAGCACACAGGGCCCGAGAAAGGAGGCGGTACAGAGATGGGACCCAGGCACACAGGGCCCGAGAAAGGAGGCGGTACAGAGATGGGATCCGGGCACAAAGGGCCCAAGAGAGGAGGAGGAGGTACAGCGATGGGACCCCGGCACACAGGGCCCGAGAGAGGATGCGGTACAGAGATGGGACCCGAGCACACAGGGCCTGAGAGAGGAGGAGGTACAGAGATGGGACCCGGGCACACAGGGCCCGAGAGAGGAGGAGGTACAGAGATGGGACCCGGGCACAAAGGGCCCGAGAGAGGAGGAGGTACAATGATGGGACCCCGGCACACAGGGCCCGAGAGAGGAAGCGGTACAGAGATGGGACCCTAGCACACAGGGCCCGAGAGGGGAAGCGGTGCAGAGATGGGACCCGGGCACACAGGGCCCGAGAGAGGAGGAGGTGCAGAGATGGGACCGGGGCACACAGGGCCCGAGAGAGGAGGAGGTGCAGAGATGGGACCGGGGCACACAGGGCCCGAGAGAGGAGGAGGTGCAGAGATGGGACCCGGGCACAAAGGGCCCGAGAGAGGAGGAGGTACAGCGATGGGACCCGGGCACACAGGCCCCGAGAGAGGAGGAGGTGCAGAGATGGGACCCGGGCAGAAAGGGCCAGAGAGAGGAGGAGGTACAGCGATGGGATCCCGGGACACAGGGCCCGAGAGAGGAAGCGGTACAGAGATGGGACCCGAGCACACAGGGCCCGAGAGAGGAGGCGGTACAGAGATGGGACCCAGGCACACAGGGCCCGAGAAAGGAGGTGGTACAGAGATGGGACCTGAGCACACAGGGCCCGAGAGAGGAGGCGTCACAGAGATGGGACCCAGGCACACAGGGCCCGAGAATGGAGGAGGTACAGAGATGGGACCCGAGCACACAGGGCCCGAGAAAGGAGGCGGTACAGAGATGGGACCCGAGCACATAGGGCCCGAGCACACAGGGCCCGAGAGAGGAGGCGGTACAGAGATGGGACCCGAGCACACATGGCCCGAGAGAGGAGGCGGTACAGAGATGGGACCCGAGTACACAGGGCCCGAGAAAGGAGGCGGTACAGAGATGGGACCCAGGCACACAGGGCCCGAGAGAGGAGGAGGTACAGAGATGGGACCCGGGCACACAGGACCCGAGAGAGGAGGAGGAGGATGTACAGAGATGGGACCCGAGCACACAGGGCCCGAGAGAGGAGGCGGTACAGAGATGGGACCCGAGCACACAGGGCCAGAGAGAGGAGGAGGTACAGAGATGGGACCCGGGTACACAGGGCCCGAGAGAGAGGAGGTACAGAGATGGGACCCGGGCACACAGGGTCCGAGAGAGGAGGAGGTACAGAGATGGGACCCGGGCACACAGGGCCTGAGAGAGGAGGAGGTGCAGAGATGGGACCCGAGCACACAGGGCCCGAGAGAGGAGGCGGTGCAGAGATGGGACCCGAGCACACAGGGCCCGAGAGGGGAGACGGTACAGAGATGGGACCCGAGCACACAGGGCCCGAGAGAGGAGGAGGTGCAGAGATGGGACCCGAGCACACAGGGCCCGAGAGAGGAGGCGGTACAGAGATGGGACCCGGGCACACAGGGCCCGAGAGAGGAGGCGGTACAGAGACGGGACCCGGGCACACATGGCCTGAGAGAGGAGGCGGTACAGAGATGGGACCCGGGTACATAGCGCCCGAGAGAAGAGGAAGTGCAGAGACAGGACCCGAGCACACAGGGCCCGAGAGAGGAGGCGGTACAGAGATGGGACCCTGAGGCCGTACAGAGATGGGACCCAGGCACACAGGGCCCGAGAGAGGAGGAGGTACAGAGATGGGACCCGGGCACACAGGGCCCGAGAGAGGAAGCGTCACAGAGATGGGACCCGGGCACACAGGGCCCGAGAGAGGAGGCGTCACAGAGATGGGACCCGGGCACACAGGGCCCGAGAGAGGAGGCGTCACAGAGATGGGACCTGGGCACACAGGGCCCGAGAGAGGAGGCGTCACAGAGATGGGACCCGGGCACACAGGGCCCGAGAGAGGAAGCGGTACAGAGATAGGACCTGGGCACACAGGGCCTGAGAAGAAGAGGTGCAGAGATGGGATCCGGGCACACAGGGCCCGAGAGGAAGAGATGCAGAGATGGGACCCGGGCACACAGAGCCCGAGAAAGGAGATGATGCAGAGATGGGACCCGGGCACACAGGGCTCGAGAGAGGAAGAGGTGCAGAGACGGGACCCGGGCACACAGGCCCCGAGAGAGGAGATGGTACAGAGATGGGACCCGAGCACACAGGGCCAGAGAGAAGAGGCGTCACAGAGATGGGACCCGTGCACACAGGGCCTGAGAGAGGAGGAGTCACAGAGATGGGACCCGGGCACACAGGGCCCGAGAGAGGAGGAGTCACAGAGATGGGACCCGGGCACACAGGGCCCGAGAGAGGAGGAGTCATAGAGATGGGACCCGGGCACACAGGGCCCGAGAGAGGAGGCGTCACAGAGACGGGACACGAGCACACAGGGCCCGAGAGAGAAGGAGGTGCAGAGACGGGACCCGAGCACACAGGGCCCGAGAGAGGAGGCGGTACAGAGATGGGCCCAAGCACACAGGGCCCGAGAAAAGAGGAGGTACAGAGATGGGACCCGAGCACACAGGGCCCGAGAAAGGAGGCGGTACAGAGATGGGACCCGAGCACACAGGGCCCGAGAGAGGAGGCGGAACAGAGATGGGACCCGAGCACACATGGCCCGAGAGAGGAGGCAGTACAGAGATGGGACCGGAGCACACAGGGCCCGAGAAAGGAGGCGGTACAGAGATGGGACCCGGGCACACAGGGCCTGAGAGAGGAGGAGGTACAGAGATGGGACCCGGGCACACAGGACCCGAGAGAGGAGGAGGTACAGAGATGGGACCCGGGCACACAGGACCCGAGAGAGGGGGAGGTACAGAGATGGGACCCGAGCACACAGGGCCCGAGAGAGGAGGAGGTACAGAGATGGGACCCGGGCACACAGGACCCGAGAGAGGAGGAGGAGGTACAGAGATGGGACCCGAGCACACAGGGCCCGAGAGAGGAGGCGGTACAGAGATGGGACCCGAGCACACAGGGCCAGAGAGAGGAGGAGGTACAGAGATGGGACCCGGGCACACAGGGCCCGAGAGAGAGGAGGTACAGAGATGGGACCCGGGCACACAGGGTCCGAGAGAGGAGGAGGTACAGAGATGGCACCCGGGCACACAGGGCCCGAGAGGGGAGGCAGTACAGAGATGGGACCCGAGCACACAGGGCCCGAGAAAGGAGGCGATACAGAGATGGGACCCGAGCACACAGGGCCCGAGAGGGGAGGCGGTACAGAGATGGGACCCGAGCACACAGGGCCCGAGAGAGGAGGAGGTGCAGAGATGGGACCCGAGCACACAGGGCCCGAGAGAGGAGGAGGTGCAGAGATGGGACCCGGGCACACAGAGCCCGCGAGATGAGGCGGTACAGAGACGGGACCCGGGCACACAGGGCCCGAGAGAGGAGGCGGTACAGAGACGGGACCCAGGTACACAGGGCCCGAGAGAGGAGGAAGTGCAGAGACGGGACCCGAGCACACAGGGCGGAGAGAGGAGGCGGTACAGAGATGGGACCCTGAGGCCGTACAGAGATGGGACCCAGGCACACAGGGCCCGAGAGAGGAGGAGGTACAGAGATGGGACCCAGGCACACAGGGCCTGAGAGAGGAGGAGGTACAGAGATGGGGACCCGGGCACACAGGGCCCGAGAGAGGAGACGTCACAGAGATGGGACCCGGGCACACAGGGCCCGAGAGAGGAGGCGTCACACAGGGCCCAAGAGAGGAGGTGGTGCAGAGACGGGACCCGAGCACACAGGGCCCGAGAGAGGAGGCGGTACAGAGATGGGACCCGGGCACACAGGGCCCGAGAGAGGAAGCGGTACAGAGATGGGACCCGGGCACACAGGGCCCGAGAGGAAGAGGAGCAGAGATGGGACCCGGGCACACAGGGCCCGAGAGGAAGAGGTGCAGAGATGGGACCCGGGCACACAGGGCCCGAGAGAGGAGGAGTTACAGAGATGGGACCGGAGCACACATGGCCCGAGAAAGGAGGCGGTGCAGAGATGGGACACGGGCACACAGGGCCCGAGAGAGGAGGAGGAGGTACAGAGATGGGACCCGAGCACACAGGGCCCGAGAAAGGAGGCGGTGCTGAGATGGGACCCTGAGGCGGTACAGAGATGGGACCCGAGCACACAGGGCCCGAGAGAGGAGGAGGTACAGAGATGGGACCTGAGCACACAGGGCCCGAGAGAGGAGGCGTCACAGAGATAGGACCCGAGCCACAGGGCCCGAGAAAGGAGGCGTCACAGAGATGGGACCCGGGCACACAGGGCCCGAGAGAGGAGGCGGTACAGAGATGGAACCCTGAGGCGGTACAGAGATGGGACCCGGCACACGGGGCCCGAGAGAGGAGGCGGTACAGAGATGGGACCAGAGCACACAGGGCCCGAGAGAGGAGGCGGTACAGAGATGGGGATGGGACCCGGGCACACAGGGCCCGAGAGAGGACGCGGTACAGAGATGGGACCCGGGCACACAGGGCCCGAGAGAAAGAGGTGCAGAGATGGGACCCAGGCACACAGGGCCCGCAAGAGGAGGCCGTACAGAGATGGGACCCGGGCACACAGGGCCCGAGAGAAAGAGGTGCAGAGATGGGACCCAGGCACAAAGGGCCAGAGAGAGGAGGAGGTACAGAGATGGGTCCCGGGCACAAAGGGCCCGAGAGAGGAGAAGGTACAGAGATAGGACCCGGGCACACAGGGCCTGAGAGAGGAGTCGGGCAGATGGGACCCGAGCACACAGGGCCCGAGAGAGGAGGAGGAGGTAGAGATGGGACCCGGGCACACAGGGCCCGAGAGAGGAGGAGGTACAAAGATGGGACCCGAGCACACAGGGCCCGAGAGAGGAGGAGGTACAGAGATGGGACCCGGGCACAAAGGGGCCGAGAGAGGAGGAGGTACAGAGATGGGACCCGGGCACACAGGGACCGAGAGAGGAGGTGGTACAGAGATGGGACCCGGGCACACAGGGCCCGAGAGAGGAGGAGGTACAGCGATGGGACCTGGGCACACAGGGCCGGAGAGAGGAGAAGGTACAGAGATAGGACCCGGCCACACAGGGCCTGAGAGAGGAGTCGGGCAGATGGGACCCGAGCACACAGGGCCCGAGAGAGGAGGAGGTACAGAGATGGGACCCGGGCACACAGGGCCCGAGAGAGGAGGCCGTACAGAGATGGGACCCCCGCACACAGGGCCCGAGAGAGGAGGAGGTACAGAGATGGGACCCGGGCACACAGGGCCCGAGAGAGGAGACGTCACAGAGATGGGACCCGGGCACACAGGGCCCGAGAGAGGAGGCGTCACACAGGGCCCAAGAGAGGAGGAGGTGCAGAGACGGGACCCGAGCACACAGGGCCCGAGAGAGGAGGCGGTACAGAGATGGGACACTGAGGCGGTACAGAGATGGGACCCGAGCACACAGGGCCCGAGAGAGGAGGCGGTACAGAGATGGGACCCGGGCACACAGGGCCCGAGAGAGGAAGCGGTACAGAGATGGGACCCGGGCACACAGGGCCCGAGAGGAAGAGGTGCAGAGATGGGACCCGGGCACACAGGGCCCGAGAGAAAGAGGTGCAGAGATGGGACCCGGGCACACAGGGCCCGAGAGAGGAAGAGGTACAGAGATGGGACCGGAGCACACATGGCCCGAGAAAGGAGGCGGTGCAGAGATGGGACCCGGGCACACAGGGCCCGAGAGAGGAGGAGGAGGTACAGAGATGGGACCCGAGCACACAGGGCCCGAGAAAGGAGGCGGTGCCGAGATGGGACCCTGAGGCGGTACAGAGATGGGACCCGAGCACACAGGGCCCGAGAGAGGAGGAGGTACAGAGATGGGACCTGAGCACACAGGGCCCGAGAGAGGAGGCGTCACAGAGATAGGACCCGAGCACACAGGGCCCGAGAAAGGAGGCGTCACAGAGATGGGACCCGGGCACACAGGGCCCGAGAGAGGAGGCGGTACAGAGATGGAACCCTGAGGCGGTACAGAGATGGGACCCGGCACACGGGGCCCGAGAGAGGAGGCGGTACAAAGATGGGACCCGAGCACACAGGGCCCGAGAGAGGAGGCGGTACAGAGATGGGGATGGGACCCGGGCACACAGGGCCCGAGAGAGGAGGCGGTACAGAGATGGGACCCGGGCACACAGGGCCCGAGAGAAAGAGGTGCAGAGATGGGACCCAGGCAAACAGGGCCCGCGAGAGGAGGCGGTACAGAGATGGGACCCGGGCACACAGGGCCCGAGAGAAAGAGGTGCAGAGATGGGACCCAGGCACAAAGGGCCAGAGAGAGGAGGAGGTACAGAGATGGGTCCCGGGCACAAAGGGCCCGAGAGAGGAGAAGGTACAGAGATAGGACCCGGGCACACAGGGCCTGAGAGAGGAGTCGGGCAGATGGGACCCGAGCACACAGGGCCCGAGAGAGGAGGAGGAGGTACAGAGATGGGACCCGGGCACACAGGGCCCGAGAGAGGAGGAGGTACAGAGATGGGACCCGAGCACACAGGGCCCGAGAGAGGAGGAGGTACAGCGATGGGACCTGGGCACACAGGGCCCGAGAGAGGAGAAGGTACAGAGATAGGACCCGGCCACACAGGGCCTGAGAGAGGAGTCGGGCAGATGGGACCCGAGCACACAGGGCCCGAGAGAGGAGAAGGTACAGAGATAGGACCCGGGCACACAGGGCCTGAGAGAGGAGTCGGGCAGATGGGACCTGAGCACACAGGGCCCGAGAGAGGAGGCCGTACAGAGATTGGACCCCCGCACACAGGGCCCGAGAGAGGAGTCGGTACAGAGATGGGACCCGAGCACACAGGGCCCGAGAGAGGAGTCGGTACATAGATGGGACCCGAGTACACAGGGCCCGAGAAAGGAGGCGGTACAGAGATGGGACCCAGGCACACAGGGCCCGAGAGAGGAGGCGGTACAGAGATGGGACCCGGGCACACAGGGCCCGAGAAAGGAGGCGGTACAGAGATGGGACCCGGGCACACAGGGCCCGAGAAAGGAGGCGGTACAGAGATGGGACCCGGGCATACAGGGCCAGAGAGAGGAGGAGGTACAGAGATGGGACCCGGGCACACAGGGCCCGAGAGAGGAGGAGGAGGTACAGAGATGGGACCCAAGCACACAGGGCCCGAGAGAGGAGGCGGTACAGAGATGGGACCCGAGCACACAGGGCCAGAGAGAGGAGGAGGTACAGAGATGGGACCCGGGCACACAGGGCCCGAGAGAGAGGAGGTACAGAGATGGGACCCGGGCACACAGGGTCCGAGAGAGGAGGAGGTACAGAGATGGGACCCGGGCACACAGGGCCCGAGAGGGGAGGCGGTACAGAGATGGGACCCGAGCACACAGGGCCCGAGAAAGGAGGCGATACAGAGATGGGACCCGAGCACACAGGGCCCGAGAGGGGAGGCGGTACAGAGATGGGATCCGAGCACACAGGGCCCGAGAGAGGAGGAGGTGCAGAGATGGGACCCGAGCACACAGGGCCCGAGAGAGGAGGCAGTACAGAGATGGGACCCGGGCACACAGAGCCCGCGAGATGAGGCGGTACAGAGACGGGACCCGGGCACACAGGGCCCGAGACGGGACCCAGGTACACAGGGCCCGAGACGGGACCCAGGTACACAGGGCCCGAGAGAGGAGGAAGTGCAGAGACGGGACCCGAGCACACAGGGCCGAGAGAGGAGGCGGTACAGAGATGGGACCCTGAGGCCGTACAGAGATGGGACCCAGGCACACAGGGCCCGAGAGAGGAGGAGGAGGTACAGAGATGGGACCCAGGCACACAGGGCCTGAGAGAGGAGGAGGTACAGAGATGGGACCCGGGCACACAGGGCCCGAGAGAGGAGACGTCACAGAGATGGGACCCGGGCACACAGGGCCCGAGAGAGGAGGCGTGTCACAGGGCCCAAGAGAGGAGGAGGTGCAGAGACGGGACCCGAGCACACAGGGCCCGAGAGAGGAGGCGGTACAGAGATGGGACACTGAGGCGGTACAGAGATGGGACCCGAGCACACAGGGCCCGAGAGAGGAGGCGGTACAGAGATGGGACCCGGGCACACAGGGCCCAAGAGAGGAAGCGGTACAGAGATGGGACCCGGGCACACAGGGCCCAAGAGGAAGAGGTGCAGAGATGGGACCCGGGCACACAGGGCCCGAGAGGAAGAGGTGCAGAGATGGGACCCGGGCACACAGGGCCCGAGAGAGGAGGAGGTACAGAGATGGGACCGGAGCACACATGGCCCGAGAAAGGAGGCGGTACAGAGATGGGACCCGAGCACACAGGGCCCGAGAAAGGAGGCGGTGCTGAGATGGGACCCTGAGGCGTTACAGAGATGGGACCCGAGCACACAGGGCCCGAGAGAGGAGGAGGTACAGAGATGGGACCCGAGCACACAGGGCCCGAGAGAGGAGGAGGTACAGAGATGGGACCTGAGCACACAGGGCCCGAGAGAGGAGGCGTCACAGAGATAGGACCCGAGCACACAGGGCCCGAGAAAGGAGGCGTCACAGAGATGGGACCCGGGCACACAGGGCCCGAGAGAGGAGGCGGTACAGAGATGGAACCCTGAGGCGGTACAGAGATGGGACCCGGCACACGGGGCCCGAGAGAGGAGGCGGTACAAAGATGGGACCCGAGCACACAGGGCCCGAGAGAGGAGGCGGTACAGAGATGGGGATGGGACCCGGGCACACAGGGCCCGAGAGAGGAGGCGGTACAGAGATGGGACCCGGGCACACAGGGCCCGAGAGAAAGAGGTGCAGAGATGGGACCCAGGCACACAGGGCCCGCGAGAGGAGGCGGTACAGAGATGGGACCCGGGCACACAGGGCCCGAGAGAAAGAGGTGCAGAGATGGGACCCAGGCACAAAGGGCCAGAGAGAGGAGGAGGTACAGAGATGGGTCCCGGGCACAAAGGGCCCGAGAGAGGAGAAGGTACAGAGATAGGACCCGGGCACACAGGGCCTGAGAGAGGAGTCGGGCAGATGGGACCCGAGCACACAGGGCCCGAGAGAGGAGGAGGAGGTACAGAGATGGGACCCGGGCACACAGGGCCCGAGAGAGGAGGAGGTACAGAGATGGGACCCGAGCACACAGGGCCCGAGAGAGGAGGAGGTACAGCGATGGGACCTGGGCACACAGGGCCCGAGAGAGGAGAAGGTACAGAGATAGGACCCGGCCACACAGGGCCTGAGAGTGGAGTCGGGCAGATGGGACCCGAGCACACAGGGCCCGAGAGAGGAGAAGGTACAGAGATAGGACCCGGGCACACAGGGCCTGAGAGAGGAGTCGGGCAGATGGGACCCGAGCATACAGGGCCCGAGAGAGGAGGAGTTACAGAGATGGGACCCGGGCACACAGGGCCCGAGAGAGGAGGCCGTACAGAGATGGGACCCCCGCACACAGGGCCCGAGAGAGGAGTCGGTACAGAGATGGGACCCGAGCACACAGGGCCCGAGAGAGGAGTCGGTACAGAGATGGGACCCGAGCACACAGGGCCCGAGAGAGGAGTCGGTACATAGATGGGACCCGAGCACACAGGGCCCGAGAAAGGAGTCGGTACATAGATGGGACCCGAGTACACAGGGCCCGAGAAAGGAGGCGGTACAGAGATGGGACCCGGGCACACAGGGCCCGAGAAAGGAGGCGGTACAGAGATGGGACCCGGGCACACAGGGCCCGAGAAAGGAGGCGGTACAGAGATGGGACCCGGGCACACAGGGCCCGAGAGAGGAGGAGGTACAGAGATGGGACCCGGGCACACAGGGCCCGAGAGAGGAGGCGGTACAGAGATGGGACCCGAGCACAAAGGGCCTGAGAGGGGAGGAGGTACAGAGATGGGACCCAAGCACACAGGGCCCGAGAAAGGAGGCGGTACAGAGATGGGACCCAGGCACACAGGGCCCGAGAAAGGAGGCGGTACAGAGATGGGATCCGGGCACAAAGGGCCCAAGAGAGGAGGAGGAGGTACAGCGATGGGACCCCGGCACACAGGGCCCGAGAGAGGATGCGGTACAGAGATGGGACCCGAGCACACAGGGCCTGAGAGAGGAGGAGGTACAGAGATGGGACCCGGGCACACAGGGCCCGAGAGAGGAGGAGGTACAGAGATAGGACCCGGACACAAAGGGCCCGAGAGAGGAGGAGGTACAATGATGGGACCCCGGCACACAGGGCCCGAGAGAGGAAGCGGTACAGAGATGGGACCCTAGCACACAGGGCCCGAGAGGGGAAGCGGTGCAGAGATGGGACCCGGGCACACAGGGCCCGAGAGAGGAGGAGGTGCAGAGATGGGACCCGGGCACACAGGGCCCGAGAGAGGAGGAGGTGCAGAGATGGGACCCGGGCACACAGGGTCCGAGAGAGGAGGAGGTGCAGAGATGGGACCTGGGCAGAAAGGGCCCGAGAGAGGAGGAGGTACAGCGATGGGACCCGGGCACACAGGCCCCGAGAGAGGAGGAGGTGCAGAGATGGGACCCGGGCAGAAAGAGCCAGAGAGAGGAGGAGGTACAGCGATGGGATCCCGGGACACAGGGCCCGAGAGAGGAAGCGGTACAGAGATGGGACCCGAGCACACAGGGCCCGAGAGAGGAGGCGGTACAGAGATGGGACCCAGGCACACAGGGCCCGAGAAAGGAGGTGGTACAGAGATGGGACCTGAGCACACAGGGCCCGAGAGAGGAGGCGTCACAGAGATGGGACCCAGGCACACAGGGCCCGAGAATGGAGGAGGTACAGAGATGGGACCCAAGCACACAGGGCCCGAGAAAGGAGGCGGTACAGAGATGGGACCCGAGCACACAGGGCCCGAGCACACAGGGCCCGAGAGAGGAGGCGGTACAGAGATGGGACCCGAGCACACATGGCCCGAGAGAGGAGGCGGTACAGAGATGGGACCCGAGTACACAGGGCCCGAGAAAGGAGGCGGTACAGAGATGGGACCCAGGCACACAGGGCCCGAGAAAGGAGGAGGTACAGAGATGGGACCCGAGCACACAGGGCCTGAGAGATGAAGCAGCACAGAGATGGGACCCGGGCACACAGGGCCCGAGAAAGGAGGAGGTACAGAGATGGGACCCGGGCACACAGGACCCAAGAGAGGAGGAGGTACAGAGATGGGACCCGAGCACACAGGGCCCGAGAGAGGAGGAGGTACAGAGATGGGACCCGGGCACACAGGACCCGAGAGAGGAGGAGGTACAGAGATGGGACCCGGGCACACAGGACCCGAGAGAGGAGGAGGAGGATGTACAGAGATGGGACCCGAGCACACAGGGCCCGAGAGAGGAGGCGGTACAGAGATGGGACCCGAGCACACAGGGCCCGAGAGAGGAGGAGGTACAGAGATGGGACCCGGGCACACAGGGCCCGAGAAAGGAGGAGGTACAGAGATGGGACCCGGGCACACAGGACCCAAGAGAGGAGGAGGTACAGAGATGGGACCCGAGCACACAGGGCCCGAGAGAGGAGGAGGTACAGAGATGGGACCCGGGCACACAGGACCCGAGAGAGGAGGAGGTACAGAGATGGGACCCGGGCACACAGGACCCGAGAGAGGAGGAGGAGGATGTACAGAGATGGGACCCGAGCACACAGGGCCCGAGAGAGGAGGCGGTACAGAGATGGGACCCGAGCACACAGGGCCAGAGAGAGGAGGCGGTACAGAGATGGGACCCGAGCACACAGGGCCAGAGAGAGGAGGAGGTACAGAGATGGGACCCGGGCACACAGGGTCCGAGAGAGGAGGAGGTACAGAGATGGGACCCGGGCACACAGGACCCGAGAGAGGAGGAGGAGGTACAGAGATGGGACCCGGGCACACAGGGCCCGAGAGAGAGGAGGTACAGAGATGGGACCCGGGCACAAAGGGCCCGAGAGGGGAGGAGGTACAGAGATGGGACCCAAGCACACAGGGCCCGAGAAAGGAGGCGGTACAGAGATGGGACCCAGGCACACAGGGCCCGAGAAAGGAGGCGGTACAGAGATGGGACCCAGGCACACAGGGCCCGAGAGAGGAGGCGGTACAGAGATGGGACCCGGGCACACAGGGCCCGAGAAAGGAGGCGGTACAGAGATGGGACCCGGGCACACAGGGCCCGAGAAAGGAGGCGGTACAGAGATGGGACCCAGGCACACAGGGCCCGAGAGAGGAGGAGGTACAGAGATGGGACCCGGGCACACAGGGCCCGAGAGAGGAGGCGGTACAGAGATGGGACCCGAGCACCAAGGGCCCGAGAGGGGAGGAGGTACAGAGATGGGACCCAAGCACACAGGGCCCGAGAAAGGAGGCGGTACAGAGATGGGACCCAGGCACACAGGGCCCGAGAAAGGAGGCGGTACAGAGATGGGATCCGGGCACAAAGGGCCCAAGAGAGGAGGAGGAGGTACAGCGATGGGACCCCGGCACACAGGGCCCGAGAGAGGATGCGGTACAGAGATGGGACCCGAGCACACAGGGCCTGAGAGAGGAGGAGGTACAGAGATGGGACCCGGGCACACAGGGCCCGAGAGAGGAGGAGGTACAGAGATGGGACCCGGGCACAAAGGGCCCGAGAGAGGAGGAGGTACAATGATGGGACCCCGGCACACAGGGCCCGAGAGAGGAAGCGGTACAGAGATGGGACCCTAGCACACAGGGCCCGAGAGGGGAAGCGGTGCAGAGATGGGACCCGGGCACACAGGGCCCGAGAGAGGAGGAGGTGCAGAGATGGGACCGGGGCACACAGGGCCCGAGAGAGGAGGAGGTGCAGAGATGGGACCGGGGCACACAGGGCCCGAGAGAGGAGGAGGTGCAGAGATGGGACCCGGGCACAAAGGGCCCGAGAGAGGAGGAGGTACAGCGATGGGACCCGGGCACACAGGCCCCGAGAGAGGTGGAGGTGCAGAGATGGGACCCGGGCAGAAAGGGCCAGAGAGAGGAGGAGGTACAGCGATGGGATCCCGGGACACAGGGCCCGAGAGAGGAAGCGGTACAGAGATGGGACCCGAGCACACAGGGCCCGAGAGAGGAGGCGGTACAGAGATGGGACCCAGGCACACAGGGCCCGAGAAAGGAGGTGGTACAGAGATGGGACCTGAGCACACAGGGCCCGAGAGAGGAGGCGTCACAGAGATGGGACCCAGGCACACAGGGCCCGAGAATGGAGGAGGTACAGAGATGGGACCCGAGCACACAGGGCCCGAGAAAGGAGGCGGTACAGAGATGGGACCCGAGCACATAGGGCCCGAGCACACAGGGCCCGAGAGAGGAGGCGGTACAGAGATGGGACCCGAGCACACATGGCCCGAGAGAGGAGGCGGTACAGAGATGGGACCCGAGTACACAGGGCCCGAGAAAGGAGGCGGTACAGAGATGGGACCCAGGCACACAGGGCCCGAGAGAGGAGGAGGTACAGAGATGGGACCCGGGCACACAGGACCCGAGAGAGGAGGAGGAGGATGTACAGAGATGGGACCCGAGCACACAGGGCCCGAGAGAGGAGGCGGTACAGAGATGGGACCCGAGCACACAGGGCCAGAGAGAGGAGGAGGTACAGAGATGGGACCCGGGTACACAGGGCCCGAGAGAGAGGAGGTACAGAGATGGGACCCGGGCACACAGGGTCCGAGAGAGGAGGAGGTACAGAGATGGGACCCGGGCACACAGGGCCTGAGAGAGGAGGAGGTGCAGAGATGGGACCCGAGCACACAGGGCCCGAGAGAGGAGGCGGTACAGAGATGGGACCCGAGCACACAGGGCCCGAGAGGGGAGACGGTACAGAGATGGGACCCGAGCACACAGGGCCCGAGAGAGGAGGAGGTGCAGAGATGGGACCCGAGCACACAGGGCCCGAGAGAGGAGGCGGTACAGAGATGGGACCCGGGCACACAGGGCCCGAGAGAGGAGGCGGTACAGAGACGGGACCCGGGCACACATGGCCTGAGAGAGGAGGCGGTACAGAGATGGGACCCGGGTACATAGCGCCCGAGAGAAGAGGAAGTGCAGAGACAGGACCCGAGCACACAGGGCCCGAGAGAGGAGGCGGTACAGAGATGGGACCCTGAGGCCGTACAGAGATGGGACCCAGGCACACAGGGCCCGAGAGAGGAGGAGGTACAGAGATGGGACCCGGGCACACAGGGCCCGAGAGAGGAAGCGTCACAGAGATGGGACCCGGGCACACAGGGCCCGAGAGAGGAGGCGTCACAGAGATGGGACCCGGGCACACAGGGCCCGAGAGAGGAGGCGTCACAGAGATGGGACCTGGGCACACAGGGCCCGAGAGAGGAGGCGTCACAGAGATGGGACCCGGGCACACAGGGCCCGAGAGAGGAAGCGGTACAGAGATAGGACCTGGGCACACAGGGCCTGAGAAGAAGAGGTGCAGAGATGGGATCCGGGCACACAGGGCCCGAGAGGAAGAGATGCAGAGATGGGACCCGGGCACACAGAGCCCGAGAAAGGAGATGATGCAGAGATGGGACCCGGGCACACAGGGCTCGAGAGAGGAAGAGGTGCAGAGACGGGACCCGGGCACACAGGCCCCGAGAGAGGAGATGGTACAGAGATGGGACCCGAGCACACAGGGCCCGAGAGAAGAGGCGTCACAGAGATGGGACCCGTGCACACAGGGCCTGAGAGAGGAGGAGTCACAGAGATGGGACCCGGGCACACAGGGCCCGAGAGAGGAGGAGTCACAGAGATGGGACCCGGGCACACAGGGCCCGAGAGAGGAGGAGTCATAGAGATGGGACCCGGGCACACAGGGCCCGAGAGAGGAGGCGTCACAGAGACGGGACACGAGCACACAGGGCCCGAGAGAGAAGGAGGTGCAGAGACGGGACCCGAGCACACAGGGCCCGAGAGAGGAGGCGGTACAGAGATGGGCCCAAGCACACAGGGCCCGAGAAAAGAGGAGGTACAGAGATGGGACCCGAGCACACAGGGCCCGAGAAAGGAGGCGGTACAGAGATGGGACCCGAGCACACAGGGCCCGAGAGAGGAGGCGGAACAGAGATGGGACCCGAGCACACATGGCCCGAGAGAGGAGGCAGTACAGAGATGGGACCGGAGCACACAGGGCCCGAGAAAGGAGGCGGTACAGAGATGGGACCCGGGCACACAGGGCCTGAGAGAGGAGGAGGTACAGAGATGGGACCCGGGCACACAGGACCAGAGAGAGGAGGAGGTACAGAGATGGGACCCGGGCACACAGGACCCGAGAGAGGGGGAGGTACAGAGATGGGACCCGGGCACACAGGACCCGAGAGAGGAGGAGGAGGTACAGAGATGGGACCCGAGCACACAGGGCCCGAGAGAGGAGGCGGTACAGAGATGGGACCCGAGCACACAGGGCCAGAGAGAGGAGGAGGTACAGAGATGGGACCCGGGCACACAGGGCCCGAGAGAGAGGAGGTACAGAGATGGGACCCGGGCACACAGGGTCCGAGAGAGGAGGAGGTACAGAGATGGCACCCGGGCACACAGGGCCCGAGAGGGGAGGCAGTACAGAGATGGGACCCGAGCACACAGGGCCCGAGAAAGGAGGCGATACAGAGATGGGACCCGAGCACACAGGGCCCGAGAGGGGAGGCGGTACAGAGATGGGACCCGAGCACACAGGGCCCGAGAGAGGAGGAGGTGCAGAGATGGGACCCGAGCACACAGGGCCCGAGAGAGGAGGAGGTGCAGAGATGGGACCCGGGCACACAGAGCCCGCGAGATGAGGCGGTACAGAGACGGGACCCGGGCACACAGGGCCCGAGAGAGGAGGCGGTACAGAGACGGGACCCAGGTACACAGGGCCCGAGAGAGGAGGAAGTGCAGAGACGGGACCCGAGCACACAGGGCCGAGAGAGGAGGCGGTACAGAGATGGGACCCTGAGGCCGTACAGAGATGGGACCCAGGCACACAGGGCCCGAGAGAGGAGGAGGAGGTACAGAGATGGGACCCAGGCACACAGGGCCTGAGAGAGGAGGAGGTACAGAGATGGGGACCCGGGCACACAGGGCCCGAGAGAGGAGGCGTCACACAGGGCCCAAGAGAGGAGGTGGTGCAGAGACGGGACCCGAGCACACAGGGCCCGAGAGAGGAGGCGGTACAGAGATGGGACCCGGGCACACAGGGCCCGAGAGAGGAAGCGGTACAGAGATGGGACCCGGGCACACAGGGCCCGAGAGGAAGAGGAGCAGAGATGGGACCCGGGCACACAGGGCCCGAGAGGAAGAGGTGCAGAGATGGGACCCGGGCACACAGGGCCCCGAGAGAGGAGGAGTTACAGAGATGGGACCGGAGCACACATGGCCCGAGAAAGGAGGCGGTGCAGAGATGGGACACGGGCACACAGGGCCCGAGAGAGGAGGAGGAGGTACAGAGATGGGACCCGAGCACACAGGGCCCGAGAAAGGAGGCGGTGCTGAGATGGGACCCTGAGGCGGTACAGAGATGGGACCCGAGCACACAGGGCCCGAGAGAGGAGGAGGTACAGAGATGGGACCTGAGCACACAGGGCCCGAGAGAGGAGGCGTCACAGAGATAGGACCCGAGCCACAGGGCCCGAGAAAGGAGGCGTCACAGAGATGGGACCCGGGCACACAGGGCCCGAGAGAGGAGGCGGTACAGAGATGGAACCCTGAGGCGGTACAGAGATGGGACCCGGCACACGGGGCCCGAGAGAGGAGGCGGTACAGAGATGTGACCAGAGCACACAGGGCCCGAGAGAGGAGGCGGTACAGAGATGGGGATGGGACCCGGGCACACAGGGCCCGAGAGAGGACGCGGTACAGAGATGGGACCCGGGCACACAGGGCCCGAGAGAAAGAGGTGCAGAGATGGGACCCAGGCACACAGGGCCCGCAAGAGGAGGCCGTACAGAGATGGGACCCGGGCACACAGGGCCCGAGAGAAAGAGGTGCAGAGATGGGACCCAGGCACAAAGGGCCAGAGAGAGGAGGAGGTACAGAGATGGGTCCCGGGCACAAAGGGCCCGAGAGAGGAGAAGGTACAGAGATAGGACCCGGGCACACAGGGCCTGAGAGAGGAGTCGGGCAGATGGGACCCGAGCACACAGGGCCCGAGAGAGGAGGAGGTACAAAGATGGGACCCGAGCACACAGGGCCCGAGAGAGGAGGAGGTACAGAGATGGGACCCGGGCACAAAGGGGCCGAGAGAGGAGGAGGTACAGAGATGGGACCCGGGCACACAGGGACCGAGAGAGGAGGTGGTACAGAGATGGGACCCGGGCACACAGGGCCCGAGAGAGGAGGAGGTACAGCGATGGGACCTGGGCACACAGGGCCGGAGAGAGGAGAAGGTACAGAGATAGGACCCGGCCACACAGGGCCTGAGAGAGGAGTCGGGCAGATGGGACCCGAGCACACAGGGCCCGAGAGAGGAGGAGGTACAGAGATGGGACCCGGGCACACAGGGCCCGAGAGAGGAGGCCGTACAGAGATGGGACCCCCGCACACAGGGCCCGAGAGAGGAGGAGGTACAGAGATGGGACCCGGGCACACAGGGCCCGAGAGAGGAGACGTCACAGAGATGGGACCCGGGCACACAGGGCCCGAGAGAGGAGGCGTCACACAGGGCCCAAGAGAGGAGGAGGTGCAGAGACGGGACCCGAGCACACAGGGCCCGAGAGAGGAGGCGGTACAGAGATGGGACACTGAGGCGGTACAGAGATGGGACCCGAGCACACAGGGCCCGAGAGAGGAGGCGGTACAGAGATGGGACCCGGGCACACAGGGCCCGAGAGAGGAAGCGGTACAGAGATGGGACCCGGGCACACAGGGCCCGAGAGGAAGAGGTGCAGAGATGGGACCCGGGCACACAGGGCCCGAGAGAAAGAGGTGCAGAGATGGGACCCGGGCACACAGGGCCCGAGAGAGGAGGAGGTACAGAGATGGGACCGGAGCACACATGGCCCGAGAAAGGAGGCGGTGCAGAGATGGGACCCGGGCACACAGGGCCCGAGAGAGGAGGAGGAGGTACAGAGATGGGACCCGAGCACACAGGGCCCGAGAAAGGAGGCGGTGCCGAGATGGGACCCTGAGGCGGTACAGAGATGGGACCCGAGCACACAGGGCCCGAGAGAGGAGGAGGTACAGAGATGGGACCTGAGCACACAGGGCCCGAGAGAGGAGGCGTCACAGAGATAGGACCCGAGCACACAGGGCCCGAGAAAGGAGGCGTCACAGAGATGGGACCCGGGCACACAGGGCCCGAGAGAGGAGGCGGTACAGAGATGGAACCCTGAGGTGGTACAGAGATGGGACCCGGCACACGGGGCCCGAGAGAGGAGGCGGTACAAAGATGGGACCCGAGCACACAGGGCCCGAGAGAGGAGGCGGTACAGAGATGGGGATGGGACCCGGGCACACAGGGCCCGAGAGAGGAGGCGGTACAGAGATGGGACCCGGGCACACAGGGCCCGAGAGAAAGAGGTGCAGAGATGGGACCCAGGCAAACAGGGCCCGCGAGAGGAGGCGGTACAGAGATGGGACCCGGGCACACAGGGCCCGAGAGAAAGAGGTGCAGAGATGGGACCCAGGCACAAAGGGCCAGAGAGAGGAGGAGGTACAGAGATGGGTCCCGGGCACAAAGGGCCCGAGAGAGGAGAAGGTACAGAGATAGGACCCGGGCACACAGGGCCTGAGAGAGGAGTCGGGCAGATGGGACCCGAGCACACAGGGCCCGAGAGAGGAGGAGGAGGTACAGAGATGGGACCCGGGCACACAGGGCCCGAGAGAGGAGGAGGTACAGAGATGGGACCCGAGCACACAGGGCCCGAGAGAGGAGGAGGTACAGCGATGGGACCTGGGCACACAGGGCCCGAGAGAGGAGAAGGTACAGAGATAGGACTCGGCCACACAGGGCCTGAGAGAGGAGTCGGGCAGATGGGACCCGAGCACACAGGGCCCGAGAGAGGAGAAGGTACAGAGATAGGACCCGGGCACACAGGGCCTGAGAGAGGAGTCGGGCAGATGGGACCTGAGCACACAGGGCCCGAGAGAGGAGGCGGTACAGAGATGGGACCCGGGCACACAGGGCCCGAGAAAGGAGGCGGTACAGAGATGGGACCCGGGCACACAGGGCCCGAGAAAGGAGGCGGTACAGAGATGGGACCCGGGCATACAGGGCCCGAGAGAGGAGGAGGTACAGAGATGGGACCCGGGCACACAGGGCCCGAGAGAGGAGGCGGTACAGAGATGGGACCCGAGCACAAAGGGCCCGAGAGGGGAGGAGGTACAGAGATGGGACCCAAGCACACAGGGCCCGAGAAAGGAGGCGGTACAGAGATGGGACCCAGGCACACAGGGCCCGAGAAAGGAGGCGGTACAGAGATGGGATCCGGGCACAAAGGGCCCAAGAGAGGAGGAGGAGTTACAGCGATGGGACCCCGGCACACAGGGCCCGAGAGAGGATGCGGTACAGAGATGGGACCCGAGCACACAGGGCCTGAGAGAGGAGGAGGTACAGAGATGGGACCCGGGCACACAGGGCCCGAGAGAGGAGGAGGTACAGAGATGGGACCCGGGCACAAAGGGCCCGAGAGAGGAGGAGGTACAATGATGGGACCCCGGCACACAGGGCCCGAGAGAGGAAGCGGTACAGAGATGGGACCCTAGCACACAGGGCCCGAGAGGGGAAGCGGTGCAGAGATGGGACCCGGGCACACAGGGCCCGAGAGAGGAGGAGGTGCAGAGATGGGACCCGGGCACACAGGGCCCGAGAGAGGAGGAGGTGCAGAGATGGGACCCGGGCACAAAGGGTCCGAGAGAGGAGGAGGTGCAGAGATGGGACCCGGGCACAAAGGGCCCGAGAGAGGAGGAGGTACAGCGATGGGACCCGGGCACACAGGCCCCGAGAGAGGAGGAGGTGCAGAGATGGGACCCGGGCAGAAAGAGCCAGAGAGAGGAGGAGGTACAGCGATGGGATCCCGGGACACAGGGCCCGAGAGAGGAAGCGGTACAGAGATGGGACCCGAGCACACAGGGCCCGAGAGAGGAGGCGGTACAGAGATGGGACCCAGGCACACAGGGCACGAGAAAGGAGGTGGTACAGAGATGGGACCTGAGCACACAGGGCCCGAGAGAGGAGGCGTCACAGAGATGGGACCCAGGCACACAGGGCCCGAGAATGGAGGAGGTACAGAGATGGGACCCGAGCACACAGGGCCCGAGAAAGGAGGCGGTACAGAGATGGGACCCGAGCACACAGGGCCCGAGCACACAGGGCCCGAGAGAGGAGGCGGTACAGAGATGGGACCCGAGCACACATGGCCCGAGAGAGGAGGCGGTACAGAGATGGGACCCGAGTACACAGGGCCCGAGAAAGGAGGCGGTACAGAGATGGGACCCAGGCACACAGGGCCCGAGAAAGGAGGAGGTACAGAGATGGGACCCGAGCACACAGGGCCTGAGAGATGAAGCAGTACAGAGATGGGACCCGGGCACACAGGGCCCGAGAAAGGAGGAGGTACAGAGATGGGACCCGGGCACACAGGACCCGAGAGAGGAGGAGGTACAGAGATGGGACCCGAGCGCACAGGGCCCGAGAGAGGAGGAGGTACAGAGATGGGACCCGGGCACACAGGACCCGAGAGAGGAGGAGGTACAGAGATGGGACCCGGGCACACAGGACCCGAGAGAGGAGGAGGAGGATGTACAGAGATGGGACCCGAGCACACAGGGCCCGAGAGAGGAGGCGGTACAGAGATGGGACCCGAGCACACAGGGCCAGAGAGAGGAGGCGGTACAGAGATGGGACCCGAGTACACAGGGCCAGAGAGAGGAGGAGGTACAGAGATGGGACCCGGGCACACAGGGTCCGAGAGAGGAGGAGGTACAGAGATGGGACCCGGGCACACAGGACCCGAGAGAGGAGGAGGAGGTACAGAGATGGGACCCGAGCACACAGGGCCCGAGAGAGGAGGCGGTACAGAGATGGGACCCGAGCACACAGGGCCAGAGAGAGGAGGAGGTACAGAGATGGGACCCGGGCACACAGGGCCCGAGAGAGAGGAGGTACAGAGATGGGACCCGGGCACAAAGGGCCCGAGAGGGGAGGAGGTACAGAGATGGGACCCAAGCACACAGGGCCCGAGAAAGGAGGCGGTACAGAGATGGGACCCAGGCACACAGGGCCCGAGAAAGGAGGCGGTACAGAGATGGGACCCAGGCACACAGGGCCCGAGAGAGGAGGCGGTACAGAGATGGGACCCGGGCACACAGGGCCCGAGAAAGGAGGCGGTACAGAGATGGGACCCGGGCACACAGGGCCCGAGAAAGGAGGCGGTACAGAGATGGGACCCGGGCACACAGGGCCCGAGAAAGGAGGCGGTACAGAGATGGGACCCGGGCACACAGGGCCCGAGAGAGGAGGAGGTACAGAGATGGGACCCGGGCACACAGGGCCCGAGAGAGGAGGCGGTACAGAGATGGGACCCGAGCACAAAGGGCCCGAGAGGGGAGGAGGTACAGAGATGGGACCCAAGCACACAGGGCCCGAGAAAGGAGGCGGTACAGAGATGGGACCCAGGCACACAGGGCCCGAGAAAGGAGGCGGTACAGAGATGGGATCCGGGCACAAAGGGCCCAAGAGAGGAGGAGGAGGTACAGCGATGGGACCCCGGCACACAGGGCCCGAGAGAGGATGCGGTACAGAGATGGGACCCGAGCACACAGGGCCTGAGAGAGGAGGAGGTACAGAGATGGGACCCGGGCACACAGGGCCCGAGAGAGGAGGAGGTACAGAGATGGGACCCGGGCACAAAGGGCCCGAGAGAGGAGGAGGTACAATGATGGGACCCCGGCACACAGGGCCCGAGAGAGGAAGCGGTACAGAGATGGGACCCTAGCACACAGGGCCCGAGAGGGGAAGCGGTGCAGAGATGGGACCCGGGCACACAGGGCCCGAGAGAGGAGGAGGTGCAGAGATGGGACCGGGGCACACAGGGCCCGAGAGAGGAGGAGGTGCAGAGATGGGACCCGGGCACACAGGGTCCGAGAGAGGAGGAGGTGCAGAGATGGGACCCGGGCACAAAGGGCCCGAGAGAGGAGGAGGTACAGCGATGGGATCCCGGGACACAGGGCCCGAGAGAGGAAGCGGTACAGAGATGGGACCCGAGCACACAGGGCCCGAAAGAGGAGGCGGTACAGAGATGGGACCCAGGCACACAGGGCCCGAGAAAGGAGGTGGTACAGAGATGGGACCTGAGCACACAGGGCCCGAGAGAGGAGGCGTCACAGAGATGGGACCCAGGCACACAGGGCCCGAGAATGGAGGAGGTACAGAGATGGGACCCGAGCACACAGGGCCCGAGAAAGGAGGCGGTACAGAGATGGGACCCGAGCACACAGGGCCCGAGCACACAGGGCCCGAGAGAGGAGGCGGTACAGAGATGGGACCCGAGCACACATGGCCCAAGAGAGGAGGCGGTACAGAGATGGGACCCGAGTACACAGGGCCCGAGAAAGGAGGCGGTACAGAGATGGGACCCAGGCACACAGGGCCCGAGAAAGGAGGAGGTACAGAGATGGGACCCGAGCACACAGGGCCTGAGAGATGAAGCAGTACAGAGATGGGACCCGGGCACAAAGGGCCCGAGAAAGGAGGAGGTACAGAGATGGGACCCGGGCACACAGGACCCGAGAGAGGAGGAGGTACAGAGATGGGACTCGAGCACACAGGGCCCGAGAGAGGAGGAGGAGGATGTACAGAGATGGGACCCGAGCACACAGGGCCCGAGAGAGGAGGCGGTACAGAGATGGGACCCGAGCACACAGGGCCAGAGAGAGGAGGAGGTACAGAGATGGGACCCGGGCACACAGGACCCGAGAGAGGAGGAGGTACAGAGATGGGACCCGGGCACACAGGACCCGAGAGAGGAGGAGGAGGATGTACAGAGATGGGACCTGAGCACACAGGGCCCGAGAGAGGAGGCGGTACATAGATGGGACCCGAGCACATAGGGCCAGAGAGAGGAGGAGGTACAGAGATGGGACCCGGGTACACAGGGCCCGAGAGAGAGGAGGTACAGAGATGGGACCCGGGCACACAGGACCCGAGAGAGGAGGAGGTACAGAGATGGGACCCGGGCACACAGGACCCGAGAGAGGAGGAGGAGGAGGATGTACAGAGATGGGACCCGAGCACACAGGGCCCGAGAGAGGAGGAGGTACAGAGATGGGACCCGGGCACACAGGGCCTGAGAGAGGAGGAGGTGCAGAGATGGGACCCGAGCACACAGGGCCCGAGAGAGGAGGCGGTACAGAGATGGGACCCGGGCACACAGGGCCTGAGAGAGGAGGAGGTGCAGAGATGGGACCCGAGCACACAGGGCCCGAGAGAGGAGGCGGTACAGAGATGGGACCCGGGCACACAGGGCCCGAGAGAGGAGGCGGTACAGAGACGGGACCCGGGCACACATGGCCTGAGAGAGGAGGCGGTACAGAGATGGGACCCGGGTACATAGCGCCCGAGAGAAGAGGAAGTGCAGAGACAGGACCCGAGCACACAGGGCCCGAGAGAGGAGGCGGTACAGAGATGGGACCCTGAGGCCGTACAGAGATGGGACCCAGGCACACAGGGCCCGAGAGAGGAGGAGGTACAGAGATGGGACCCGGGCACACAGGGCCCGAGAGAGGAAGCAGTACAGAGATGGGACCTGGGCACACAGGGCCCGAGAGAGGAGGCGTCACAGAGATGGGACCCGGGCACACAGGGCCCGAGAGAGGAGGCGTCACAGAGATGGGACCCGGGCACACAGGGCCCGAGAGAGGAGGCGTCACAGAGATGGGACCCGGGCACACAGGGCCCGAGAGAGGAAGCAGTACAGAGATGGGACCTGGGCACACAGGGCCCGAGAGAGGAGGCGTCACAGAGATGGGACCCGGGCACACAGGGCCCGAGAGAGGAAGCGGTACAGAGATAGGACCTGGGCACACAGGGCCTGAGAAGAAGAGGTGCAGAGATGGGATCCGGGCACACAGGGCCCGAGAGGAAGAGGTGCAGAGATGGGACCCGGGCACACAGAGCCCGAGAAAGGAGATGATGCAGAGATGGGACCCGGGCACACAGGGCTCGAGAGAGCAAGAGGTGCAGAGACGGGACCCGGGCACACAGGCCCCGAGAGAGGAGATGGTACAGAGATGGGACCCGAGCACACAGGGCCCGAGAGAAGAGGCGTCACAGAGATGGGACCCGTGCACACAGGGCCTGAGAGAGGAGGAGTCACAGAGATGGGACCCGGGCACACAGGGCCCGAGAGAGGAGGAGTCACAGAGATGGGACCCGGGCACACAGGGCCCGAGAGAGGAGGAGTCATAGAGATGGGACCCGGGCACACAGGGCCCGAGAGAGGAGGCGTCACAGAGACGGAACACGAGCACACAGGGCCCGAGAGAGAAGGAGGTGCAGAGACGGGACCCGAGCACACAGGGCCCGAGAGAGGAGGCGGTACAGAGATGGGACCCAAGCACACAGGGCCCGAGAAAAGAGGAGGTACAGAGATGGGACCCGAGCACACAGGGCCCGAGAGAGGAGGCGGTACAGAGATGGGACCCGAGCACACAGGGCCCGAGAGAGGAGGCGGAACAGAGATGGGACCCGAGCACACATGGCCCGAGAGAGGAGGCAGTACAGAGATGGGACCCTGAGGCCGTACAGAGATGGGACCCAGGCACACAGGGCCCGAGAGAGGAGGAGGTACAGAGATGGGACCCAGGCACACAGGGCCTGAGAGAGGAGGAGGTACAGAGATGGGACCCGGGCACACAGGGCCCGAGAGAGGAGACGTCACAGAGATGGGACCCGGGCACACAGGGCCCGAGAGAGGAGGCGTCACACAGGGCCCAAGAGAGGAGGAGGTGCAGAGACGGGACCCGGGCACACAGGGCCCGAGAGAGGAGGCGGTACAGAGATGGGACACTGAGGCGGTACAGAGATGGGACCCGAGCACACAGGGCCCGAGAGAGGAGGCGGTACAGAGATGGGACCCGGGCACACAGGGCCCGAGAGAGGAAGCGGTACAGAGATGGGACCCGGGCACACAGGGCCCGAGAGAGGAAGAGGTGCAGAGATGGGACCCGGGCACACAGGGCCCGAGAGAGGAGGAGTTACAGAGATGGGACCGGAGCACACATGGTCCGAGAAAGGAGGCGGTGCAGAGATGGGACCCGGGCACACAGGGCCCGAGAGAGGAGGAGGAGGAGGTACAGAGATGGGACCCGAGCACACAGGGCCCGAGAAAGGAGGCGGTGCTGAGATGGGACCCTGAGGCGGTACAGAGATGGGACCCGAGCACACAGGGCCCGAGAGAGGAGGAGGAGGTACAGAGATGGGACCTGAGCACACAGGGCCCGAGAGAGGAGGCGGTACAGAGATGGGGATGGGACCCGGGCACACAGGGCCCGAGAGAGGACGCGGTACAGAGATGGGACCCGGGCACACAGGGCCCGAGAGAAAGAGGTGCAGAGATGGGACCCAGGCACACAGGGCCCGCGAGAGGAGGCGGTACAGAGATGGGACCCGGCACACGGGGTCCGAGAGAGGAGGCGGTACAGAGATGGGACCCGAGCACACAGGGCCAGAGAGAGGAGGCGGTACAGAGATGGGGATGGGACCCGGGCACACAGGGCCCGAGAGAGGACGCGGTACAGAGATGGGACCCGGGCACACAGGGCCCGAGAGAAAGAGGTGCAGAGATGGGACCCAGGCACACAGGGCCCGCGAGAGGAGGCGGTACAGAGATGGGACCCGGGCACACAGGGCCCGAGAGAAAGAGGTGCAGAGATGGGACCCAGGCACAAAGGGCCAGAGAGAGGAGGAGGTACAGAGATGGGTCCCGGGCACAAAGGGCCCGAGAGAGGAGAAGGTACAGAGATAGGACCCGGGCACACAGGGCCTGAGAGAGGAGTCGGGCAGATGGGACCCGAGCACACAGGGCCCGAGAGAGGAGGAGGAGGAGGAGGTACAGAGATGGGACCCGGGCACACAGGGCCCGAGAGAGGAGGAGGTACAAAGATGGGACCCGAGCACACAGGGCACGAGAGAGGAGGAGGTACAGAGATGGGACCCGGGCACAAAGGGGCCGAGAGAGGAGAAGGTACAGAGATAGGACCCGGGCACACAGGGCCTGAGAGAGGAGTCGGGCAGATGGGACCCGAGCACACAGGGCCCGAGAGAGGAGGAGGTACAGAGATGGGACCCGGGCACACAGGGCCCGAGAGAGGAGGTGGTACAGAGATGGGACCCGGGCACTCAGGGCCCGAGAGAGGAGGAGGTACAGCGATGGGACCTGGGCACACAGGGCCGGAGAGAGGAGAAGGTACAGAGATAGGACCCGGCCACACAGGGCCTGAGAGAGGAGTCGGGCAGATGGGACCCGAGCACACAGGGCCCGAGAGAGGAGGAGGTACAGAGATGGGACCCGGGCACACAGGGCCCGAGAGAGGAGGCCGTACAGAGATGGGACCCCCGCACACAGGGCCCGAGAGAGGAGTCGGTACAGAGATGGGACCCGAGCACACAGGGCCCGAGAGAGGAGTCGGTACAGAGATGGGACCCGAGTACACAGGGCCCGAGAAAGGAGGCGGTACAGAGATGGGACCCAGGCACACAGGGCCCGAGAGAGGAGGCGGTACAGAGATGGGACCCGGGCACACAGGGCCCGAGAAAGGAGGCGGTACAGAGATGGGACCCGGGCACACAGGGCCCGAGAAAGGAGGCGGTACAGAGATGGGACCCGGGCACACAGGGCCCGAGAGAGGAGGAGGTACAGAGATGGGACCCGGGCACACAGGGCCCGAGAGAGGAGGCGGTACAGAGATGGGACCCGAGCACAAAGGGCCCGAGAGGGGAGGAGGTACAGAGATGGGACCCAAGCACACAGGGCCCGAGAAAGGAGGCGATACAGAGATGGGACCCAGGCACACAGGGCCCGAGAAAGGAGGCGGTACAGGGATGGGATCCGGGCACAAAGGGCCCAAGAGAGGAGGAGGAGGTACAGCGATGGGACCCCGGCACACAGGGCCCGAGAGAGGATGCGGTACAGAGATGGGACCCGAGCACACAGGGCCTGAGAGAGGAGGAGGTACAGAGATGGGACCCGGGCACAAAGGGCCCGAGAGAGGAGGAGGTACAGAGATGGGACCCCGGCACACAGGGCCCGAGAGAGGAGGAGGTACAATGATGGGACCCCGGCACACAGGGCCCGAGAGAGGAAGCGGTACAGAGATGGGACACTAGCACACAGGGCCCGAGAGGGGAAGCGGTGCAGAGATGGGACCCGGGCACACAGGGCCCGAGAGAGGAGGAGGAGCAGAGATGGGACCCGGGCACACAGGGCCCGAGAGAGGAGGAGGTGCAGAGATGGGACCCGGGCACACAGGGTGCGAGAGAGGAGGAGGTGCAGAGATGGGACCCGGGCACAAAGGGCCCGAGAGAGGAGGAGGTACAGCGATGGGACCCGGGCACACAGGCCCCGAGAGAGGAGGAGGTGCAGAGATGGGACCCGGGCAGAAAGGGCCAGAGAGAGGAGGAGGTACAGCGATGGGATCCCGGGACACAGGGCCCGAGAGAGGAAGCGGTACAGAGATGGGACCCGAGCACACAGGGCCCGAGAGAGGAGGCGGTACAGAGATGGGACCCAGGCACACAGGGCCCGAGAAAGGAGGTGGTACAGAGATGGGACCTGAGCACACAGGGCCCGAGCACACAGGGCCCGAGAGAGGAGGCGGTACAGAGATGGGACCCGAGCACACATGGCCCGAGAGAGGAGGCGGTACAGAGATGGGACCCGAGTACACAGGGCCCGAGAAAGGAGGCGGTACAGAGATGGGACCCAGGCACACAGGGCCCGAGCACACAGGGCCCGAGAGAGGAGGCGTCACAGAGATGGGACCCAGGCACACAGGGCCCGAGAATGGAGGAGGTACAGAGATGGGACCCGAGCACACAGGGCCCGAGAAAGGAGGCGGTACAGAGATGGGACCCGAGCACACAGGGCCCGAGCACACAGGGCCCGAGAGAGGAGGCGGTACAGAGATGGGACCCGAGTACACAGGGCCTGAGAAAGGAGGCGGTACAGAGATGGGACCCAGGCACACAGGGCCCGAGAAAGGAGGCGGTACAGAGATGGGACCCAGGCACACAGGGCCCGAGAAAGGAGGAGGTACAGAGATGGGACCCGAGCACACAGGGCCTGAGAGATGAAGCAGTACAGAGATGGGACCCGGGCACACAGGGCCCGAGAAAGGAGGAGGTACAGAGATGGGACCCGGGCACACAGGACCCGAGAGAGGAGGAGGTACAGAGATGGGACCCGAGCACACAGGGCCCGAGAGAGGAGGAGGTACAGAGATGGGACCCGGGCACACAGGACCCGAGAGAGGAGGAGGTACAGAGATGGGACCCGGGCACACAGGACCCGAGAGATGAGGAGGAGGATGTACAGAGATGGGACCCGAGCACACAGGGCCCGAGAGAGGAGGCGTACAGAGATGGGACCCGAGCACACAGGGCCAGAGAGAGGAGGAGGTACAGAGATGGGACCCGGGTACACAGGGCCCGAGAGAGAGGAGGTACAGAGATGGGACCCGGGCACACAGGGTCCGAGAGAGGAGGAGGTACAGAGATGGGACCCGGGCACACAGGGCCTGAGAGAGGAGGAGGTGCAGAGATGGGACCCGAGCACACAGGGCCCGAGAGAGGAGGCGGTACAGAGATGGGACCCGAGCACACAGGGCCCGAGAGGGGAGGCGGTACAGAGATGGGACCCGAGCACACAGGGCCCGAGAGAGGAGGAGGTGCAGAGATGGGACCCGAGCACACAGGGGCCGGGAGAGGAGGCGGTACAGAGATGGGACCCGGGCACACAGGGCCCGAGAGAGGAGGCGGTACAGAGATGGGACCCGGGCACACATGGCCCGAGAGAGGAGGCGGTACAGAGATGGGACCCGGTTACATAGCGCCCGAGAGAAGAGGAAGTGCAGAGACAGGACCCGAGCACACAGGGCCCGAGAGAGGAGGCGGTACAGAGATGGGACCCTGAGGCCGTACAGAGATGGGACCCAGGCATACAGGGCCCGAGAGAGGAGGAGGTACAGAGATGGGACCCGGGCACACAGGGCCCGAGAGAGGAGGCGTCACAGAGATGGGACCCGGGCACAGAGGGCCCGAGAGAGGAGGCGTCACAGAGATGGGACCCGGGCACACAGGGCCCGAGAGAGGAAGCGGTACAGAGATGGGACCTGGGCAAACAGGGCCCGAGAGAGGAGGCGTCACAGAGATGGGACCCGGGCACACAGGGCCCGAGAGAGGAAGCGGTACAGAGATAGGACCTGGGCACACAGGGCCTGAGAAGAAGAGGTGCAGAGATGGGATCCGGGCACACAGGGCCCGAGAGGAAGAGGTGCAGAGATGGGACCCGGGCACACAGAGCCCGAGAAAGGAGATGATGCAGAGATGGGACCCGGGCACACAGGGCTCGAGAGAGGAAGAGGTGCAGAGACGGGACCCGGGCACACAGGCCCCGAGAGAGGAGATGGTACAGAGATGGGACCCGAGCACACAGGGCCCGAGAGAAGAGGCGTCACAGAGATGGGACCCGTGCACACAGGGCCTGAGAGAGGAGTCACAGAGATGGGACCCGAGCACACAGGGCCCGAGAGAGGAGGCGGAACAGAGATGGAACCAGAGCACACAGGGCCCGGGAGGGGAGGCGGTACAGAGATGGGACCCGAGCACACAGGGCCCGGGAGGGGAGGCGATACAGAGATGGGACCAGAGCACACAGGGCCCGGGAGGGGAGGCGGTACAGAGATGGGACCAGAGCACACAGGGCCCGAGAGAGGAGGCGGTACAGAGATGGGACCCGAGCACACAGGGCCCGAGAAAGGAGGAGGTACAGAGATGGGACCCGAGCACACAGGGCCCGAGAAAGGAGGCGGTACAGAGATGGGACCCGAGCACACAGGGCCCGAGAGAGGAGGCGGAACAGAGATGGGACCCGAGCACACATGGCCCGAGAGAGGAGGCGGTACAGAGATGGGACCGGAGCACACAGGGCCCGAGAAAGGAGGCGGTACAGAGATGGGACCCAGGCACACAGGGCCCGAGAAAGGAGGAGGTACAGAGATGGGACCCGAGCACACAGGGCCTGAGAAAGGAGGCGGTACAGAGATGGGACCCGGGCACACGGGGCCCGAGAGATGAAGCAGTACAGAGATGGGACCCGGGCACACAGGGCCCGAGAAAGGAGGAGGTACAGAGATGGGACCCGGGCACACAGGACCGAAGGTACAGAGATGGGACCCGAGCACATAGGGCCCGAGAGAGGAGGAGGTACAGAGATGGGACCCGGGCACACAGGACCCGAGAGAGGAGGAGGAGGAGGTACAGAGATGGGACCCGAGCACACAGGGCCCGAGAGAGGAGGCGGTACAGAGATGGGACCCGAGCACACAGGGCCAGAGAGAGGAGGAGGTACAGAGATGGGACCCGGGCACACAGGGCCCGAGAGAGAGGAGGTACAGAGATGGGACCCGGGCACACAGGGTCCGAGAGAGGAGGAGGTACAGAGATGGGACCCGGGCACACAGGGCCCGAGAGAGGAGGAGGTGCAGAGATGGGACCCGAGCACACAGGGCCCGAGAGAGGAGTCGGTGCAGAGATGGGACCCGGGCACACAGGGCCCGAGAGAGGAGTCGGTGCATAGATGGGACCCGAGCACATAGGGCCCGAGAGAGGAGTCGGTTGCGAGATGGGACCCGGGCACACAGGGTCCGAGAGAGGAGGCGGTACAGAAATGGGACCCGGGCACACAGGGCCCGAGAGAGGAGGAGGTACAGAGATGGGACCCGGGCACACAGGGCCCGAGAGAGGAGGAGGTGCAGAGATGGGACCCGAGCACACAGGACCCGAGCACACAGGGCCCGAGAGAGGAGTCGGTGCAGAGATGGGACCCGGGCACACAGGGCCCGAGAGAGGAGTCGGTGCAGAGATGGGACCCGAGCACACAGGGCCCGAGAGAGGAGTCGGTGCAGAGATGGGACCCGGGCACACAGGGCCCGAGAGAGGAGGCGGTACAGAGATGGGACCCGAGCACACAGGGCCCGAGAGAGGAGGCGGAACAGAGATGGAACCAGAGCACACAGGGCCCGGGAGGGGAGGCGGTACAGAGATGGGACCCGAGCACACAGGGCCTGGGAGGGGAGGCGATACAGAGATGGGACCAGAGCACACAGGGCCCGGGAGGGGAGGCGGTACAGAGATGGGACCCGAGCACACATGGCCCGAGAGAGGAGGCGGTACTGAGATGGGACCCGGGCACACAGGGCCCGAGAGAGGAGTCGGTGCAGAGATGGGACCCGGGCACACAGGGCCCGAGAGAGGAGTCGGTGCAGAGATGGGACCCGAGCACACAGGGCCCGAGAGAGGAGTCGGTGCAGAGATGGGACCCGGGCACACAGGGCCCGAGAGAGGAGGCGGTACAGAGATGGGACCCGAGCACACAGGGCCCGAGAGAGGAGGCGGTACAGAGATGGGACCAGAGCACACAGGGCCCGGGAGGGGAGGCGGTACAGAGATGGGACCCGAGCACACAGGGCCTGGGAGGGGAGGCGGTACAGAGACGGGACCCGGGCACACATGGCCCGAGAGAGGAGGCGGTACAGAGATGGGACCCGGGCACACATGGCCCGAGAGAGGAGGCGGTACAGAGATGGGACCCGGGCACACAGGGCCCGAGAGAGGAGGCGGTACAGAGACGGGACCCGGGCACACATGGCCCGAGAGAGGAGGCGGTACAGAGATGGGACCCGGGCACACAGGGCCCGAGAGAGGAGGCGGTACAGAGACGGGACCCGGGCACACATGGCCCGAGAGAGGAGGCGGTACAGAGATGGGACACTGAGGCGATACAGAGATGGGACCCGGGCACCAGGGCCCGAGAGAGGAGGCGGTACAGAGACGGGACCCGGGCACACATGGCCCGAGAGAGGAGGCGGTACAGAGATGGGACCCGGGTACACAGGGCCCGAGAGAAGAGGCGGTACAGAGATGGGACCCGGGCACACAGGGCCCGAGAGAGGAGGAGGCGGTACAGAGACGGGACCCGGGCACACATGGCCCGAGAGAGGAGGCGGTACAGAGATGGGACCCGGGCACACAGGGCCCGAGAGAGGAGGCAGTACAGAGATGGGACCCGAGCACACAGGGCCCGAGAGAGGAGGAAGTGCAGAGACGGGACCCGGGCACACAGGGCCCGAGAGAGGAGGCGGTACAGAGATGGGACCCGAGCACACAGGGCCCGAGAGAGGAGGAAGTGCAGGGACGGGAACATGGTATTCTCTTTCGGCACTTCTTGATTTGCCGATGACCTGTGTGAGAAAAGTTACAGGGCCAACCCCACAAATTCCCAATCCAAATAATAGAAGTACGTGGATTAATAGATCTGTTGCAGGGATTCCATTAAGTTCCAAACCCTCTGTGAAATAGCCCAGGAGGTAGTATGCCTGCAGCAAAGAACGTTATTCAGCCTGCAAGTAAGATGGCTCAGCGGGAAATGTGCCTGCGGCAGAGATGTGATTCTAATATTGAAACATAGGTTACAATTCCCACCCCCCAACTTTCTCATGTTGCCAAAATGAGTTCCTTTGAATTGAGTAAAAGTGGCAGAGGTTAGTAAAGAGGATGGCTATCTCTTTTTTAACTAAAATGCCCAAGTCTGTGGCAGCAGAAATATTCCTCCCAACATTAGAGAATTAAAAAAGGAGAAACAGTAGTGTAATAAAAGACTTCGCAATACAAGTTTACAAGTTAGATATATTGGACCCAATGGATGTACAAGTGAAAACAATAGTACCATTTACATGCATATGCCCATTAAAGATCTGAATTCAGCACTGCCCCTTCACTATAGGGTCAGCCGAGTACCCTGGAGGACTCAGAATTCCCTATATTGGCTGGTGTCTTTTAGCACGCCCCAAAACACCATAAACACACCCCCCACACCACAAAAACACACCACAAAAACTATTAATGAAAAGACATTGTCAAATGCCTCATCCCCACTCAGTACCACAGGAAGAAAGCATGGCCTATGCACCCCCAAGATTTGTATTCAGCAGCACTACAGCAGTCAGCAGGGTTCTCCTTTCTGTAGTCACTCCTTCTGTGTTTCAGTGCCTTGCTGGAGCCATAAGGCCAAGATGGCCAAGCCCAAAAGGAACATTTGAAAATACAAGTAGACTCACCCCAGTCTCCCCTCACAGCGATTGCATACATGCATAGTTTACTTTTGGGCTAGTCTTAGTTACTTGGGCTGTGCAAAACATGCGACACCTGGGAACGCCGTAAAATACTGTGCTGTTATTAAACACTTTATTTTCTGATAATGTATTCCTATCACCCATGAACAACAAAGAAAGAAATGCAATAAAGAATTGTATATGCATATTTGAAAAGTATGTTTTTAATTTACAAAGGGCCTCATTACGACCCTGGAGGAAACCATGCCGCTTTTTGCGGCATGGCTACCCCCATTCCGGGTACCGCTTCCAGGTTCCCTGAATGGGAAAATACCAGGCCCTCGGAGGGCCCGGTATTTCCCCATTCAAGGAACCCGGACCCGGACCATCCCCATTTCAGCCCCCATAGGGCTCAATGGAAATGGGGATGATGCTAACAACGTGCCCGTTAATGACGGGCCTGTTAGCATCCTGGTCTGCTTGCGGGACCCGCTAAGGACGCCTGCTTTTACCAGGCGTCCTTAGCGGGTCCTGCGAGCAGACCTCATAATGAGGCGGTAGGGGGTTAACGGGGCCGGCAGCTCTACCGGCCCCATTAAACCCCTACCGCCTTCCTCGTAATGAGGCCCAAAGTGTTTTTCTTGTCCACACAACTATTTATTAACTATCCGGCTCCAGCCAAATACTGGTATTCAGCTGAATACTTAAATCTACTATTCAGTACACCCCTACAAGTCATCCCAGCTCCCTGGAACACTGACTTATCCCAGCACCTCACCCCACCCCACCCCCCCTTTATTTACCTTCTGCAGTCAATGAATGCGTCACCCGCCTCCCCCACACAATTAAGCACCAGCAAAAGAGTGTGCACTCCTTACTCAATACCTCCAAAATACAACAGCGAAGGAGTCCCTGGAAAAGCACCCAAAAGACCGGATTAACAGCTCTCCTTCACCCCACAACCCTCTAATTCAACTCCTGCCACATTCCCCTCCAATGTGGAGGTGGACAAAGCTTTGGCACTTTTGGGCTCTACACACTTTGGACCAGGGCAGTTGCTAGGTCTGGAAAAGACCCGGGGCTCCGCTGATGTCGGAACTGTTGGGACTGGGGGCTAGCTAGTCTTTTGGCTGTAGCTCCTGAGATTCTATCCAGGGCTACAACCAAAAGATCAGGGGCTATAGCCCCTTTAGGCCCCCCCCAGCAACGGCCCTGCTTTGGACAATGCTTTTCATGGCATTCAAAAATCGAGCCATGGCTCATAAGGGTGTGGCTGAAAAGGGGCGCGTCCTGCCAGGGGTTCAGTGCCACATTTAAGACCCGACATGAATGTCTCCCGTTAGGCATGCCAGATTTTGCCCAAGTCCCCGTAGGAGGCCCGGCTTGATTTTGCAAAAGGTAGCCTTCAGGTCTGTTGCTTAATTGCGGTGTCGACCCCCTTGCTTGGCACCCCTTCGCATCGATCATCACCCTCTCACCTGGAGTGTGAGGGTGATGATCACGCATCAAAGGGTTTGCCTGGCGCGGGTCAGCAACAAAGCCTGAAGTTCTCTCTTATACCAAAGAGCTTCAGGCTTCAGAAAAAAAGGCCTCTGCTTCTTGCGGCCTGGTGGGTGGGGGTTGCCAGTAGGGGGGGCGGGTGTATCGAATAGTAGATTTAAGTATTCGTCTGAATACCGAATAGTTGGACAAGTATTTGGCCGGAGCCGAATAGTTGCCTTTTTAATAATGTTTTGTAGACAAGGAAAACACTTTGTAAATTAAAAACACACATTAAAACGTGCAGCTCTATCCTGTATTGCATTTACTGAAGAGGTTTGTGTAAACCATGCAAGGAATACAATATCAGAAAATAAACAGTTCAATAACAGCACAATTTGTATTTTTGTGCATTCACAGGCGTCACGTGTTGGGCAGGGTCCAAGTAACTAAGACTAGCCCAAAAGTAAAGTATGCATGTACACAATCGCTGTGAGGGGAGATTGGGACGAGTCTACTTATACTTTCAAATGTTCCTTTTGGGCTTGGCCATCCTTAGCCTTCTGGCTCCAGCAAGGCACTGAAACACAGAAGGAGTCATTACAGAAATGAGCACCTGCTGAAGGGCAACTGAATACAAACCTTTGGGATGCATAAGCCATGCTTTCTATGGTTTATAGTGATAATTTCGAACGACATTACGTCGAAAGTCATAATGTGGAGTATAAAAAGTCGAATTTTTTTTTCTCAAATGTCTGTTTGTTTTTTGTTCAAAATGGGGGGGTTCCCCCAGAATCCCCCTTTTTGTAATTTTTTTTGTTTTACCCCTTTTTTTTTTTTACTTGCGAAACCCAAAAAAAAAACCATGTAAATAAAAAAAGAAAACATTCGGAAAAAAAAAAAATAATAAATTCCGACATTATGACTTTCGACATAATGTTTGACTTTTTCACTGCACACTGCTTTCTACCTGTGGTACCGAGCGAGGATGAGGCATTTTAAGAAAAAAAAAATGTCATTAAATAGTTTTTCCTTCTTTTTCAGGTGCGGCGTGTTTGTGGTGTATTGGAGCACATGCTAAAAGACACCAGACACAAATATACAGGCATGCCAAGTCTTGCATGGTTCTCAGCTGCCCCGATAGGAAAGGTACTGTGCTGATTTCACATTGGAATGTGCCTTTATTTATTTATTTGTTTCTAAAGCGCACTAAACCCAAGGGCATCAAGGCACTGTTACAAAACCAGTTACTCACAATGGATGCATAGAAAGTCAATGTCATGCAGGCCCGGTTCCTAATTCATGCAAGCCTCCATGTTTGTAAAGTCCTCTGGAAGGTCCAGTAGGATCGTTCGTCTGGCAGGGCCGGCGGGAGTAAGTTCCATTGTCTGGCTGCAATGGTCGGGAAGCTCAATGTTTATTTTACTTGTTTGTTTCACTTGCAAATCCATTTGGTCCAATGTTTATAAATTGTAAGCGTACCCGCTTGTCTTTATCACACAAATATCCCTCTTTTTTAACTCTGATGTTCGTAGGAATATTTCTGCTGCCAAAGAGGGGGGCATTTTGGTTAAAAAAAAAAAAGTTAAACCGTGTTCCTTAGCAACATCTGTCACTTTTACTCAATTCAAAGGGACTCATTCTGGCAACATTGGAAAGTCGGAGAAGGTCTCCAAGAAGGGAGGGGCAAACACAGAACCCTGGCACACACCAAGCTGTGGCAGGCAGACACAGAACCCTAGCACATCCTTAGCAGTGACATGCAGACGCAGAACCCTGCCACACACTAAGCAGTGGCAGGCAGACACAGAAACCTAGCCCATCCTCAGCAGTGGCAGGCAGACACAGAACCCTGGCACACACCAAGCAGTGGCATGCAGACACAGAAACCTAGCACATCCTCGGCAGTGACATGCAGACACAGAACCCCGGCACACGCCAAGCAGTGGCCAGAAGAGACAGAAACCTGGCTCACCCCATGCAGGGACGGACAAACACAGAACCCTGGCCCACCCCAAGCAGTGGCAGGCAGACACAGAACCCTGGCACACACCAAGCAGTGGCAGGCAGACACAGAACCCTGGCACACACCAAGCAGTGGCAGGCAGACACAGAAACCGGGCTCACCCCAAGCAGTGGCAGGCAGACACAGAAACCGGGCTCACCCCAAGCAGTGGCAGGCAGACACAGAAACCTAGCCCATCCTCGGCAGTGACATGCAGACACAGTACCCTGGCACACCCCAAGCAGTGGCATGCAGATACAGAACCCTAGCCCATCCTCAGCAGTGGCAGGCAGACACAGAACCCTGGCACACACCAAGCAGTGGCATGCAGACACAGAACCCTAGCACATCCTTGGCAGTGACATGCAGACGCAGAACCCTGGCACACACCAAGCAGTGGCAGGCAGACACAGAACCCTGGCACACACCAAGCAGTGGCAGGCAGACACAGAACCCTGGCACACGCCAAGCAGTGGCATGCAGACACAGAAACCTAGCATATCCTCAGCAGTGGCAGGCAGACACAGACACCTGCAACACCTCCAGAAGAGGCGGGTAGACACAGAAACCCGGCACACCCCCAAGGAGAGGTGGGTAGGCACAGAATCCTGGCACACCCCAAGCAGGGACGGGCAGAGACAGAACCCCGGCACACAGCAAGCAGGGACGGGCAGAGACAGAACCCCGGCACACAGCAAGCAGGGACGGGCAGAGACAGAACCCCGGCACACCCCAAGCAGGGACGGGCAGAGACAGAACCCCGGCACACCCCAAGCAGGGACGGGCAGAGACAGAACCCCGGCACACCCCAAGCAGGGACGGGCAGAGACAGAACCCCGGCACACCCCAAGCAGGGACGGGCAGAGACAGAACCCTGGCACACCCCAAGCAGGGACGGGCAGAGACAGAACCCTGGCACACCCCAAGCAGGGACGGGCAGAGACAGAACCCTGGCACACCCCAAGCAGGGACGGGCAGAGACAGAACCCTGGCACACCCCAAAGAGAGGGGGGCAAACGTCAATGGGAGAGGGGCAGAATGGGGCAGGAGGAGGGTTTAGGAGCTCCCCGATCAGCGTGGACGAATATGAGGGTGGCATGGAGGGGCGAGCAGATAAACGCCCGTCGTGGCTAGTGGGCTCTGGATTGGACGGGCATCCCAGAGGTGGTGTAGAGGTCCTATGAGGACATATTGAGGGCCAGAGTCCCACTGGGGCACAGGCCATGCGAGGAGGGGCTCTTAGGACTTCCTGCAAAGTACTCTGTGTTGCAGCCGTACTCCTGTATGCCACGATTCCTGGTCACAACTCAAGCACATGAGTGCAATTGGAGTGATTTCAATCCACTTTCATGTCAGGTCCCATGTGATAATGTCGATGCGAAAAAGTCGCCAGGGAGGTGACTCGCCCTACCCCCCCTGCCCCCTCTAACTCAAAATGTGTTCCCCAAATATTGTAGAAGGATATAATTATATATTATTACCTCCAACCCGAGAATATTTGGGGAAAGTGTGCGATTGTCTGGAGGGTGGAGCCATTTCCCCCAGCCACATGATCACTGGGTACCCTTATTATGACATGGGGTCGGTTTATTGTTAATCAAATGCACATAAAATCGATTATGGTCCAGAGACAGCTGGCCTAAAGCCGACATATAAAAGAGCGCTGCACGTAGGCCTACACATAGTACAGTCGCCCGGGCAGCGGGGACCACAACTCTGCACACCACCTGTCGGGAGGGTGGGGGCGGCCTTCCACAACGTCGCTCTTTCTAGAGCGCTATTTAGACGTAGAACCCATAAAACTGACTATTTATTTTAGAAATGTCATAAAGAAATGTTTTTTAAAAATTGAAAAAGAAAGAATGAGGTTTCCATATAGCTCTTCCAGCTTCAATGTTCTTAATAACAGCTGCCATTACCCAATGCATCGACCTGCGGAAGATAAAAGGCTGAAATGCAGGCTTGACCCGCGTCCGAGGGAAGCGCTTCACCAGTGAGCTATCCAGCGTCAGAGGGGAGCGCTTAACCAGTGAGCTATCCAGAGTCAGAGGGGAGCGCTTCACCAGTGAGCTATCCAGCAGCAGAGGGGAGCGCTAAACCAGTGAGCTATCCAGCAGCAGAGGGGAGCGCTAAACCAGTGAGCTATCCAGCAGCAGAGGGGAGCGCTTCACCAGTGAGCTATCCAGCGTCAACCAGTGAGCTATCCAGCGTCAGAGGGGAGCGCTTAACCAGTGAGCTATCCAGCGTCAGAGGGGAGCGCTTAAACAGTGAGCTATCCAGAGTCAGAGGGGAGCGCTTCAACAGCGAGCTATCCAGCGTCAGAGGGGAGCGCTTAAACAGCGAGCTATCCAGCGTCAGAGGGGAGCGCTTAAACAGCGAGCTATCCAGCGTCAGAGGGGAGCGCTTCACCAGGGAGCTATCCAGCGTCAGAGGGGAGCGCTTCACCAGTGAGCTATCCAGCGTCAGAGGGGAGCGCTTCACCAGTGAGCTATCCAGCTGCAGAGGGGAGCGCTTAAACAGTGAGCTATCCAGCGGCAGAGGGGAGCGCTTAAACAGTGAGCTATCCAGCGGCAGAGGGGAGCGCTTAAACAGTGAGCTATCCAGCGGCAGAGGGGAGCGCTTCACCAGTGAGCTATCCAGCGGCAGAGGGGAGCGCTTCACCAGTGAGCTATCCAGCGTCAGAGGGGAGCGCTTCACCAGTGAGCTATCCAGAGTCAGAGGGGAGCGCTTCACCAGTGAGCTATCCAGCGGCAGAGGGGAGCGCTTCACCAGTGAGCTATCCAGCGGCAGAGGGGAGCGCTTAACCAGTGAGCTATCCAGCGGCAGAGGGGAGCGCTTCACCAGTGAGCTATCCAGAGTCAGAGGGGAGCGCTTCACCAGTGAGCTATCCAGCGGCAGAGGGGAGCGCTTCACCAGTGAGCTATCCAGCAGGAGAGGGGAGCGCTTCACCAGTGAGCTATCCAGCGGCAGAGGGGAGCGCTTCACCAGTGAGCTATCCAGCGGCAGAGGGGAGCGCTTCACCAGTGAGCTATCCAGCGGCAGAGGGGAGCGCTTCACCAGTGAGCTATCCAGCGGCAGAGGGGAGCGCTTCACCAGTGAGCTATCCAGCGGCAGAGGGGAGCGCTTCACCAGTGAGCTATCCAGCGGCAGAGGGGAGCGCTTCACCAGTGAGCTATCCAGCGTCAGAGGGGAGCGCTTCACCAGTGAGCTATCCAGCGTCAGAGGGGAGCGCTTCACCAGTGAGCTATCCAGCGTCAAACAGTGAGCTATCCAGCGTCAGAGGGGAGCGCTTCACCAGTGAGCTATCCAGCGTCAACCAGTGAGCTATCCAGCTTCAGAGGGGAGCGCTTAACCAGTGAGCTATCCAGCGTCAGAGGGGAGCGCTTCACCAGTGAGCTATCCAGCGTCAGAGGGGAGCGCTTCACCAGTGAGCTATCCAGCGTCAGAGGGGAGCGCTTCACCAGTGAGCTATCCAGCGTCAGAGGGGAGCGCTTCACCAGTGAGCTATCCAGCAGCAGAGGGGAGCGCTTCACCAGTGAGCTATCCAGCAGCAGAGGGGAGCGCTTAAACAGTGAGCTATCCAGCAGCAGAGGGGAGCGCTTAACCAGTGAGCTATCCAGCGTCAGAGGGGAGCGCTTCACCAGTGAGCTATCCAGAGTCAGAGGGGAGCGCTTCACCAGTGAGCTATCCAGCGTCAGAGGGGAGCGCTTCACCAGTGAGCTATCCAGCGTCAGAGGGGAGCGCTTAAACAGTGAGCTATCCAGCGTCAGAGGGGAGCGCTTAAACAGTGAGCTATCCAGCAGCAGAGGGGAGCGCTTCACCAGTGAGCTATCCAGCAGCAGAGGGGAGCGCTTCACCAGTGAGCTATCCAGCAGCAGAGGGGAGCGCTTCACCAGTGAGCTATCCAGCAGCAGAGGGGAGCGCTTCACCAGTGAGCTATCCAGCGGCAGAGGGGAGCGCTTAAACAGTGAACTATCCAGCGGCAGAGGGGAGCGCTTAAACAGTGAGCTATCCAGCGGCAGAGGGGAGCGCTTCACCAGTGAGCTATCCAGCGTCAGAGGGTAGCGCTTCACCAGTGAGCTATCCAGCGTCAGAGGGGAGCGCTTCACCAGTGAGCTATCCAGAGTCAGAGGGGAGCGCTTCACCAGTGAGCTATCCAGCGGCAGAGGGGAGCGCTTCACCAGTGAGCTATCCAGCGGCAGAGGGGAGCGCTTCACCAGTGAGCTATCCAGCGGCAGAGGGGAGCGCTTCACCAGTGAGCTATCCAGCGGCAGAGGGGAGCGCTTCACCAGTGAGCTATCCAGCGGCAGAGGGGAGCGCTTCACCAGTGAGCTATCCAGCGTCAGAGGGGAGCGATTCACCAGTGAGCTATCCAGCGTCAGAGGGGAGCGATTCACCAGTGAGCTATCCAGCGTCAGAGGGGAGCGCTTAAACAGTGAGCTATCCAGCGTCAGAGGGGAGCGCTTCACCAGTGAGCTATCCAGCGTCAAACAGTGAGCTATCCAGCGTCAGAGGGGAGCGCTTCACCAGTGAGCTATCCAGCGTCAACCAGTGAGCTATCCAGCTTCAGAGGGGAGCGCTTAACCAGTGAGCTAGCCAGCGTCAGAGGGGAGCGCTTCACCAGTGAGCTAGCCAGCGTCAGAGGGGAGCGCTTCACCAGTGAGCTTTCCAGCGTCAGAGGGGAGCGCTTAAACAGTGAGCTATCCAGCGTCAGAGGGGAGCGCTTCACCAGTGAGCTATCCAGCAGCAGAGGGGAGCGCTTCACCAGTGAGCTATCCAGCAGCAGAGGGGAGCGCTTAACCAGTGAACTATCCAGCGTCAGAGGGGAGCGCTTCACCAGTGAGCTATCCAGAGTCAGAGGGGAGCGCTTCACCAGTGAGCTATCCAGCGGCAGAGGGGAGCGCTTAACCAGTGAGCTATCCAGCGGCAGAGGGGAGCGCTTAACCAGTGAGCTATCCAGCGGCAGAGGGGCGCGCTTAACCAGTGAGCTATCCAGCGTCAGAGAAGAGCGCTTAACCAGTGAGCTATCTATTCACCTGGACACTAGAGCCAGTACCCCACTCAAGGTCATCATTGGAAAGCAAGGTGGGGAAGGACATGCAGTCTGTTACTATGTTTCGCCTTTGCCCAAGGCATTCAAGCGCATTCCTTTGTAGCGAATAAACACCACGCTTTACAGTGCAAAACATGGAGGGGGGGGGGGGGGGGGTGGGAGGGGGTAGCGCGTTTACAGCGATATGTAGCGGTCCACATGGGACCGGAGCGGACTGCGTGGCCCTCCCGTGAACCTTGCGCAGAATGATGAGACGGAGGCACTCCTGGGCTCGGAGGGCAAGCCTGTGGGCAGGGAGGGGGGGCGAGGCAGGCTTCCCCATCTGCACTCATGCAGCGGCCTCGCAGCATCGCGCGCTTTCTTTAGGCCGCAATGGCCACGGTTATGCCACTGCCCCTGCCACGGTCTGCAAGTGCTCCGAGGGACCTGACAGAGAAGGAAGTGGGGTTCGGGGAACATGCCATGATGCATGCAGACGGGGAGTGCACTGGCTGGGCACTGCATGCAGGTCTGTTTCAGAGCACAGAGGCACTGGTGCCCAGAGAGCAGCCTGGCATGCCTGTGCACCTGGAATGCATTGGCCGAGACTGATGTGTGAGCTGCTTGAAGAGGTGTAACATTCAGTTTAATGTCCACTGGGAGGGCTAGTCTAGCGCATTGAAGCTTCTGCGTTTCACAAATGACGCTTTAGAAATCTTCTATAAACAAATGGACATTATTCAATTGCCTTGTGCGATTGGCTTAGTTGGTATCGTGCCAGAGCAAAGAGTGAGAGCGTGGCCATGGCAACGGCTCGGTAACGGTGCCCTTTGAGTAGGATGTGCTAGAGTGTGCAGAGGCTGGTACTGAATGAGGGTAGTGGGGGAGGGGGGCACTCGGGAGGTGCGGAGGTCAGAGTGTGCAGCAGTGGGTACCATGCACACCACGGGAGAGAGTAGTTCCGGAGTGGAGTTAATAGTTGATAATCAAGAGTCCCGATGGTGCTACAAGGCGAAGGTGCGGTCTCCAGGAGCTAGATTGGGCATAAGGGAACAAAATCACAGTAGGGCGCTGATACATGGAATACCATGGGGCGAAGTGCAGTGGGCACCGGGGAGCAAAACCGTACTGGTGGAAGGGGGTGTGTGGGGCACCTGGGAGAAGTGTAGTATGTGGCGCATGTTGGCAAGGAGTGCCACCAACCACACCGGCATATAAAAGGCAAAACACAGCAGTGAAGTCCTTGCAGAGCGTGCCAAGGCAAAACACAGCAGTGAAGTCCTTGCAGAGCGTGCCAAGGCAAAACACAGCAGTGAAGTCCTTGCAGAGCGTGCCAAGGCAAAACACAGCAGTGAAGTCCTTGCAGAGCGTGCCAAGGCAAAACACAGCAGTGAAGTCCTTGCAGAGCGTGCCAAGGCAAAACACAGCAGTGAAGTCCTTGCAGAGCGTGCCAAGGCAAAACACAGCAGTGAAGTCCTTGCAGAGCGTGCCAAGGCAAAACACAGCAGTGAAGTCCTTGCAGAGCGTGCCAAGGCAAAACATAGCAGAGCTGCTCGGCCTCAGCGGCCACCTCCAACCATGACCAGGGAGAGCCCAGGTGGCTCGGAGAACATGGAACCCCTGTGCCCTCGCCTCACCAGCCTTAATACTTTGGTGGGCAGGCTGGGTGCCACGCCAAACCTCACCCACTTGCTTAGGTGCTGTGCCCAGTGGGCCCTGCTGGGACTCGAATGCGAAGGCAACCGGGGCAAGGGCCAGAATCCCCAGTGGTTTCTCCCAGAGGCTCGAAAATGCCTGAACCCCAACTCCCACAGGCTCTACTACCCCAAATTACACCTTCAGAGTGTTGCCTCGCATCAGTATACTCAGCGCACAGAGAAGGACTCATTGTTGGGAGTCTTTTGGCGGGTTGTATATGTTACTCAGCTTTTGTACTGTGCCGATCACCAACAGCAAGCTTCAATCCTATGGCACTCTGGTACCTTACCTCTGCTGGCTGCACCATGCCCAAGGCGCCCTTACTGAGGCCTTCCAGCCATGCTTGGCATCATGGGCGTAATTTTAGGGGGGGGGGCAGGGGTGTTTGCCCCCCACCCCCACCAACTTTCATGGCACAGTATTTTGTCCCCATTCATTTGGCTGGGGCACCTTTTCTTCCGATGACATGTCCCCCCCACCCCCAATATTTTCAGCAAAGTTACTCCACTGCTTGGCATAGGTTACAGTGTAACAGTGCACCGCTGCCATGTGCACCGCCTCTAGGCCGGCAGTCCTCACTGTACACATGACCTGGCAACCCCACTCTGCCACACCCCACTTACACGGCTGCTTGTGTTACATTGTAGCAGTGCAGGGACCTGGTAAGGAAAGTGCTGTGCAATGTAGTCCCAGCTATACAGGCAAAGCGGAACGCAGAGGTAGCAGAGCCGCGCCAGGAGGCCTGGACAAGTAGGTAGAGCATGTGGCCTGTGGAGGGATGGGGTCTGGAGGATCCCCCCCCCCCAACCCCTGCAGATGAAGCACGGAGCAGGGAGACCCTAGAGGCTGCCATGGTAAAGGGCGCCAAAGCGCAGTTCAAGGCTGGAGAATGCCAACAGTGCCATGTAACCCTTACCATGTGGCCTTTCTATGCCAGGGAGATCCCAGGCACATTCTCACGGGTGCACGGAGCATGAAGCGTTCTGGGTGCCCAACACCACAGGCGGGGGACAGAGGCGTGCAGGGAGCCCATGACCCTTGGGAAATCAGAAAAAAGGCTGCATGGGACCCAGCGACAATCTGGAACCACCCCACAGCAGGTCCAAATGGAGACTTCCGGGGCATGAGTGCATTAGAACCGAGCACAGCTGGGCACCACAAGGTCAGTGTGTGCAGAGCAGGCAGTGGGCGCTGCCCTCCCGTGACAGCGGCTGCCCTCACACTCTCGGCTTCTCTGAATCCTGTCGCTTGGCAGCAGGCGCCCCAGCTGGACTCCTTCCATGCACAGGATGAGGAGGGGACTTCCGGGATGGGAAGCTTGGCCGCACATCAGAGCAGGAGTGTGGGCTTGGAATTCCAGGCAGGCAGCCACCTGTGGCGCTCTGCGGTTGGTTGCGAGCGTAGTTCTCGCCACCCTGAACCGGTGCACCCAGGAGCCAGACGCCAGACACTGGCACAGAGTGGAGAATGCGTGCCACAGGGCGGCTCCCCCTCCTATCCAAGGGTCGATACACGAGCTACACACTGGGACTAGGCCGGGTGGAGGGCTTTACAGTATGCCAAAGTAATATGCCCCAAGCAAAAGGGAGGGGAAATACCTGCTGGTAGGAGAATGTCAAAGCAATGTACCCTGATCAAAAGGGAGGGGAAATACCTGCTGGTAGGAGAATGTCAAAGCAATGTACCCCAAGCAAAAGGGAGGGGAACATACCTGCTGGTGGGAGAATGTCAAAGCAATGTACCCCAAGCAAAAGGGAGGGGAAAATACCTGCTGGTGGGAGAATGCCAAAGTAATGTACCCTGAGCAAAAGAGAGGGGAAATACCTGCTGGTAGGAGAATGTCCAAGCAATGTACCCTGAGCAAAAGGGAGGGGAAAATACCTCCTGGTGGGAGAATGCCAAAGTAATGTACCCTGAGCAAAAGAGAGGGGAAATACCTGCTGGTGGGAGAATGTCAAAGCAATGTACCCCAAGCAAAAGGGAGGGGAAAATACCTGCTGGTGGGAAAATGTGAAAGCAATGTACCCTGAGCAAAAGGGAGGGAAAATACCTGCTGGTGGGAGAATGTCCACAAGCAAAAGGGAGGGGAAATGCCTGCTGGTGGGAGAATGCCTAAGTAATATAGCCCAAGAAAATGCCCCAGGCCCCGGGCCGCATGAAATGCGGGCCAATGGAGGGCCTGGGAGTTTAGGTGCGGGGTCGGGGGGGGGGGGGGGGGGGGCAAACAGCGCGAAAGCAGTAGGGAGGGGCGTCCGTATGGTGCCACAACACAAAAGCCCAGGAAGGGCAGGAAATAGCACCTGGGAAAGGTGCGAAGGGTAACAGCAGGGGGCCAGGGAAAGCCTGCCCCCCCCCAGGGAAGAACAAAAGAGCTCAGAGGTATAAGTAACCCAGGAAAGGCGAGGCAGTACAAACCAGGTAAGGAGCTCACCTCCCTCGGGTAAGCTCCTAGGGCCTGGATAAAGGGAAGGAAAAAACGTTGCCACCCAACCCACCCTACAAAGATAACGGAAGAAGAAGGAAGCAGGCAGGAGCCAGAACGCCGAGTACTTTCTTTTGGTACACGGTCCAAAGAAAGTCGTAGGCGGCATGTGCCCAGGAACGGAGGCCCAAGAGTAACAAAGACTCGGGAGGAGCCTTGGGCAACTCCGAGACTGGACACAAGATAACCAAAAGCATAGGATTGTGTTATTGGTTTTGTTGTTATGCATTTTCTGTAAGACAATAAAATGCCCACGGCCTATGATTTTTCCACAAACATAATTTGTCTGCTATGTTATTGCTTAGGTTGGGTTCTGGTAATGTAATGGGAGCAAGGGGAGCCCACACTACTCAGCCTAAGGGAGGGGAAATACCTGCTGGTAGGAGAATGCCAAAGTAATGTACCCTGAGCAAAAGGGAGGGGAAATACCTGCTGGTGTGAGAATGCCAAGGCAGTACAAGGAGGGGATCGGGGGAGGGAGGGGGGGGGCTTTTTGGTGCCTGCATGTTTAAAGCCATCACCCAGCAGCTTGGGAAGGAAACCCATGTTCAGAGGTGGAAAAGACTCAGAAGTGCCAGGAAGGTTTGGCAGCAGGCAGCCTAGCCTGCTCCACTGTAATGTTATATTTACCCCATTCCCGCTCCAGGCTTATTTTGGCCATTCAGGGAAAGTAGCCTGTGTCATTATGGGGGTGGGCCACACCTCGACGGAATGAGGTGAGGGCAAGGCTCCATGTTACTTTATGGCGGCAAAAAAGGACAGAGGGCACGTTTGATATTATACACAAATAAAGTTCTTCATTCTCTGTTACTTGAAACGCTTTCCTTCCGAACGGAAAACGTTTCTTCCTGCTTTACTTGAGTGGGCGGGGCTACGTGGCACACATTGGTCTTGCAACGTTAACTCTTTCCGTTCCGAAATTACACGCAGACCAACGCAGCGAGTTCTCAGGCTTCAATGGGCAGCGGCGCAGGCACAGGTTTGCCTGGCATTTCGGTGCTGGACTGCCCATGTGGGCGGGACAAAGACCGATCTGTAAATGGAAAGGCCTCCTTTGTGAAAGTACAGCGAGCTAAAAAGCGTTGGCTGCGGACTCTCACAGTGGGTACAAACCACAGAACAGGTTATCATGCCACGTTCTTTCTAGAGAGGGGTGCCTGCTACCTTTTTTGCCTACCCTAAGGGAATGCTACTGGAGTACTGGCTCCAGCTAACCTTAAATTGACCTCGAGTAAAAATTAGCTCAATCTTTTTTGCATCCCCAAGTCAAGAAACTGACATTTCCAAAACTTGACAAATCCCGGGTGCCCCTGTAGGGGGTGGGGTATTAAGCCCCCCTTAACATCCACTGCTTGCTCCCTAAGATTTTATGCATTCTAAACTCTCAGTGAAACATTTGAAGAAGAAAAACATGGCAGCAGGAAGCTATAGGGTAGGTGGACTTGTTTTGATGGTCATGGTAGTAGTAGTGGAAAAGGTGGGGGTCCCCCCCCCTTTTTTCTTTTTGTTTGTTTGTGCTGTCTTGTATGGTTGTGGTTAGTTTGTTGGTTATGTTTCACTACAGTTGGGTTTCTGTTTGCTCTGAACTATTTATGATGCTCTTGTCTTTTTGTAAATTTTGTTATTTATGCTGATTGTGAAGCATTGTTACTTTTACTATTGTGTTTATGAAAAACAAAGTGTTGTTGAAAAAAAAGTCTATTTTTTAATTAAACATTGAGGTGAGGTTCTTTTCTTTTGGAACTATTATGCCAACGCTGTGTGGGTAGCGACTGCAATCACCTCACCCCTCCTCAAGATCTAGCCTTGCCCTCAGCCTGTGCTGCCAAAGGGGCTATGCCAGTCGTCGAGCTGTGCCCGTGTCACCTTTGCTGGGTTAGAAGGGGCGTGGGGCAGAGTAGGCGGTTCAGTTACCACTCACCCCTGCTGTACTCCTACGGAGCAGTAGTGTCACGGGTGTGACCTTTGCTGCCGCCACGGTCTCGTAAAGGCGAGTTCAGAGTTGGTAGATAACACGCATTCTGCCACAGTGCTGCGGCCACACAGGAATCGTGGGCCATGATGGGAGTCAGGGCAGGGCCGCTGAGTGAAACAACACGGGAGCCCGGGGCTGCAAAGGGAGGGGTGTGCACTCACAATCGCCCACAAAGCAAACAAGACTGGTGCCACGAGGGACGAGAAAGTCCTCAAGGAAGGAGTGGGGCCGGGTGGCGTCCTCGGCACCACCCTTCCTGGAGTGAGGCAATGTCTCCAAAAATAGCACCAACCTAATGCCAGCCAGAGGAACCTTCCAGAGGCGCAGGGCCTGGCAAAGTGGAAGCGGAGAGGGCAGGGGGCATGGCAAGGGGTGTGTGGAGGGCACGGGGAAGGAGAGGGGGCAGAGTCGAGCATGGGCACTAGGGCAGGAGTTAGCGGAGGGAGGGCCTGGCAAAGTGGAAGCGGAGAGGGCAGGGGGCATGGCAAGGGGTGTGTGGAGGGCACGAGGAAGGAGTGGTGGGCAGAGAGGAGCAGGGGCAATAGGGCAGGAGTTAGTGGGGGACCTGGCAAGGTGAATGCAGAGAGGGCAGGGGGCATGGCAAGGGGTGTGTGGAGGGCACGAGGAAGGAGTGGTGGGCAGAGAGGAGCAGGGGCAATAGGGCAGGAGTTAGTGGAGGGCCTGGCAAGGTGAATGCAGAGAGGGCAGTGGGCGATGGAGGGCACTGCACGTATAAAGGCGATCCAGAGAGGAAAAGAGTGCGGGGTGAGGCAGAGAGAAAGCAAGCAGAAAGGGGTCAAGTCAGGAAGTAGTGGGGGGCAATGCGCGAGGTGGGGGCTGCCAAATAGAAGAGGAAGAGGGTCTACGTGGATAGGGGAGTCGGTGGACAGAGGGGACTGTGTGAATGGAAGAGATTTTAAGTGGAAGGTTTGCTGGAAACGGCGAGGAGTGGATCCGGGGTGACGGGCGAGGCTGGCAAGGAGAGAGAAGGGAGGGGTGAAACAGGGGGCTGCGGGTGGCACGGAGGTTCGGGGACTTCCAAGACCCTTCCCCGGAAGCTCTTTGCCAGCTAGCTTCAAGAGCTGGGCCAGTAGGCGCCCGCCCAGGTGGGGGCGAGGCACACTCTGATGCTTCGGGTAATTAGCAGGCCCGAGGGGGACCAGTCGCCCACAGGGTCCGAATCGATGGGTTGAGAGTCTGAATGGTTGGCCGGCTTCGGCCCGACTATCTAGAAAAGGGTCTCCAAGCCCCCCCCTCCTCCTCCTCCCCAACCCTTATGGAGAGGCTCCGACCAGCCTTTTCTACTTTTTATTTCAACAATCAGCATTCTCTGTTGCGACCCCACAAGGGACAGCTCGCGTGCAATGGACAGTTCAAGGGGGGGCCAGCACGTCAGTGTCGCCCCCCCCCCTTCCAGCTGTGGACGTGCGCGGTTTGATCTACTTGCAAAACACGCCGTTGTTTTTCATGGACAAAATGTAAATGTAGCAAACAGTGAACTTTGCTCAAGTTACAGAATTCCCGGGGGGGGGGGGGCGGGGGGCGAAGTCCAAACACGAGGGAGGGGCTGGGCAACGTACAGATGGAGGCGCCCCTAACAGAAAAGACACAAACGGGGCGCCAGAGAAGATTTTGAAGTGGGAGTATTTCCTATTTCTTTTTTTAATTGGGGAGGGGCGACAAGATGTCCAATTTCAACTGGCAGTATTTTTTTTAGGCGAGTAACTCTAGACCAGATATCTATTTGCCCACAGCACGTAGTGATGCCCACAAAAAGATGGATATTTGCCATTAGGATCCGCTCCATTTCATGCACGAGTAACAGAAGACACCCTTCCCCCGCTGACCCAAACCCATCCATGGAGTAGGCTGGAGGAAGCAAGATGCCCTCTCCGTGCTGGTCACCCATTTCTACTCCAGGTGTCCACCACTGGGGCATTTGCTCTTTAGAGACCATACGGGCCTGGTGCCCACTCACCTGTGGGGCTGGTCTGAAGACTTGCTCTCAATGCCCCTCCCCCCCAACCCCTCTCTCCACTGGACTCGGCTCTACTCCCTTCAAATAGTGCAACTCTTCAAGAAACCCTCTGCTGCTCCAAATCTCCTCCCATCATTCAAAAAGGTCCTCGAGCGGGTGATCTCCCACCGGAGCATAAAGTACCATGGCCACAATGGCCTTCCACCCGGCTTCCAGAGTCAACACTCCATTGAGACTGCACTCGTGCACAGCTCCAACTTTCTCTCTAGTGCTCACCACTTCTATCGATTTGGACCCTTCTACCACTTTCGACATGGCTGACCACACCTCTCCCCTCCTCAACATCCAGAACCTTGGGTTCTGCAAATCTGCTCTCGCCTGGAGCACTCCTTACCTGGAATTTTGCTCCTTTAAAAACTTGCAGAACTCGCAAACCTCTGAGCCCCGCCCCTCTCCCAGTCACCATCCCACAAACCTCTGCTCTTTGGAGGCTCATCTCATCTTTTGGCTTCCACCCTCACCCAGATGCCGACGACACTCACATTTCTTCTTTCTCCATCTTGACCTGAAAGTGAGTAACAACACCCTCACTGCAACCAGTCACTGGACGGCTGGCTCTCTGCTGGCTCCTGCTTTTCAACACCATCCCTCCCCCAGTCTCCTGGATTCCAATGACACCCCTCCCCATATCTTCTTCTGGCCTGACATTTTTGCTCCCTCGCCCAAACCTTGAAATCTTCTTTAATAGTGATCGCAGACTTCAGCAATTCACCCGTACCACCGCCTCCACTGCTCATATTAACCTTCTCAACATTCAGAAAATGTGTCCATTTCTTACTCACCACTTGTACCCAGCAAAGTGCAATACTACTCACACCTACTCCTTGGCCTTCCCCTCTACTCTTTTCTCCCACTGGACAAATTCCTCATCTTTGCTACCCACACTCTACAACCTACCAAGATCTTCCCTGCTTCTACCTACCAAAAACATGCTGGTTGTCTCTCCAGGCACATCTGGCCTTCTTTCAAGTTCCTTTCCTAGTATCCCAACCTATAATGTCCTTGTTCCCCAGGACCTGTCTGATTTTATCCGTCTACTCACCATCTAGTTCCCTCCGCTCCTCTTCTGCGCTCAGTATCACTGTCCCATGCCCCCCACTTCCCTTCTCTCGCTTCCGCCCTTTTCTCCCTTCTTGTTTGCTCGTTGCAAACAGACTACCCATCGCAATCTAAGCCAGCCGGACTCAATCTCTACAGAGCTCTGCTTCAACTCCACTTACTTGTGAAAGGGGGAACCCCCGCCCTGTCCTCTCCACCATCCTCCCGAGCTGACCCCACCACTCGCCCAGTGCCGTGTAATATTTTGTATATTTGTGCAATATTCCCCCTTTAGTTTGCAGCACTTGCCTGCTAGGTCCACTTTTTTTTCTTTGTTAGATCAGGGATACATGTCCCACTTGGTTCAGACCCTCAAACTGGCTCACCACCGTTCTCATTTTTGTGCCATGGTACAGGCCCCTTTCTGGGGAATGCCTCCACTATCTGTAAATGTATTATAACAAATATTTAATGGACAATTGTTTGAAGAATGGGAATGTCAATTACACATACAAGAGAGCATGGCCCCTAGGGAATAGGCAGAAGCCATCTGTCGAGGGCAAATGAGAGAGGTGCTTGGGGGATGTAGCGGTGACCTATGGTAGGGCATTCTCCTTAAAGGAAGACGCAGAAGCTAGTTATGGGAGGCCACTCCTACCCAATAAGCAACACTAAGGGCCAGAGAAGCTTTGGCTGCACCAGGATCCAGGTCTGCTGCAGAGCCTCCGCACGGGCAGTCCATTGAGCCATCACATTCCTTGATGCCAAAAAGGCTTTCAGTAGAGTTGCTTGGGATTACTTACTAGTGGTTTTAGGTTTACAGGCAAGTGTACAAGAAGCAGGAGAGCAGTACACAGCAGCACACAGCCTGCACCCATCGCAATAGACAAGAGGAACCCCTTTGGGTGCCCCTCGTCTCCAAAACGTGTCGCCATAGATATAGGACCACTAACAGGCTATGCAAATCCCTCCTGAGCCCATTCGTGGAAACTCTATGAAGGCGTTCGTCTCTACCAATCTATTGCTCGATGCTCCTGAGGGAGAGTCTTGAACCCGATAAAATTGGGCAATAAAGTGAATTTGCGTAAAACCTGCAATTCTGTGAACCTCTCAAATGGACTATAAATCCCCACAACGTAAGAATTCCACAAACTATTTAAGGTCGGCCACAAAACCTACACTCACCACTAGTCATTGGCTAGTGGGTATTAACTCTTGGCGGGTAAGAGAAGGTGTGCTGTATTCATGTGGCGAATTGAGGGGCAAGTGACTTTTCGTACCTGGCTAGTAACTTGCAACTTGAAACTTTTATCTCCCTATTTAAGGGACACCAACTAGCGATATGGGCAAAAAAATAAATGTATCCGATGTGTGCCAAATTACGCACGACCAAGCAAACTCTGAATATGGAGGGGCGGAGGGCCAAACCCCTTTCTATTATAGGGAGAATTCATTTGTATTAAACTGCACTTTTGGCTCCCCGGGCCAACTGATGACAAACAAACAACTATGTGAATTTAACTCTGTGCATTTGCGACAATCTATAAATAAACATTAGGATACATCTATATGGCACTGAAAGCATAAACGGCCAGAAATAATGGATACAATGATATGTATGCATTCAATTTGCGGAATGCTTTGCAACAGCTCATCGTTCCCCAGTGGTAGATCCTGGTGACCGGTTCCTGCTGAATACCCAGGAGCTGCTTGTAGTGCCTGCTTATCCAATCTTAATTTGGAGCCCTGCACACATCCAGTAGATATATGCAGGGGTGTTACTTCTAAGTCGGTCTACCCTTGGGCCACCACGGGCATGCCAATCGCCCCTGGTTACCGAGAGCCGCTCTGAAACCCACAGATGTTGGACGTCTTTTGGGAATACTCGCTGCAGAACTCGGAACACATCGATGATGGTTTGGTCTTGGATTTGCAAGGTTCGGCCCATCATAGCAGAACAGGAAGTGGCCACCATCCCGCATGGCCAACAAGGGCCGGCACCGAGAAGCGCCTGGTATCTGAATAACTGGGGGCATCGTAGCACATGGGGTTCTTCCATCATGCAACCACGCGAGAAACTGAATATATCCCACAATGCCGTTTTTAAATGCCTGCAAATTCGCCAGGATCTCTAGCTTCGCAAACTCACGATCTTCCCAATACATCCACCCAATCACCAAACAAGCGCTCAAGCAGCAGACTGCGATGCAAACTGCTGCTCGCAGCCCATAGTAGTAAAGTAACAGAAGAAACTATGAAGCAATCCTACCACCAAAACATGCACCAGTACCAGTTCTACTGGACATTCTTTTGTAATCAAAAGAGCAGGATTCCTCCCGTCAATAAATAAAATAAATATATTAGTTCTAGCCAGCCGAACACCATGCACCCACTACACACACCCCCCGAGTTATCAAAAATAAGCAAAATGCGGAGAACAGCCCTGTTTACTATCCGAAAAAAATATGGATTGGGGAATAGGGCGACCACCGTGACAGCAGCATCGGTGTCGCAGGCAGGCAGAGGGGGATGGTGGGCGTTCTGTAGTCCATTTCAGGCCAAGTCCTAGATGGACCCACAGCCCCCAGTGGCACAGCAGAGGGCCTTGGAGGTATGGCAAGCCTGCGGGGGGTCGGGGGGGGGGGGGGGCACCTATGCTACAGCCCCCAGTGGCACAGCAGAGGGCCCCGGAGGTATGAAGCCTGCAGGGGGGGCACCTATGCTACAGCCCCCAGTGGCACAGCAGAGGGCCTTGGAGGTATGGCAAGCCTGCGGGGGGGGGCACCTATGCTACAGCCCCCAGTGGCACAGCCGAGGGCCTTGGAGGTATGGCCAGCTGTGGGGGAGGGGCATCTCTGCTACAGCCCCCAGTGGCACAGCAGAGGGCCCCGGAGGTATGGCCAGCCTGTGGGGGGGCACCTATGCTACAGCCCCCAGTGGCACAGCAGAGGGCCTTGGAGGTATGGCAAGCCTGCGGGGGGTCGGGGGGGGGGGCACCTATGCTACAGCCCCCAGTGGCACAGCAGAGGGCCCCGGAGGTATGAAGCCTGCAGGGGGGGGCACCTATGCTACAGCCCCCAGTGGCACAGCAGAGGGCCTTGGAGGTATGGCAAGCCTGCGGGGGGGGGCACCTATGCTACAGCCCCCAGTGGCACAGCCGAGGGCCTTGGGGGTATGGGCAGCCTGTGGGGGGGGGCACCTATGCTACAGCCCCCAGTGGCACAGCAGATGGCCCCGGAGGTATGGCCAGCTGTGGGGGGGGGGCATCTCTGCTACAGCCCCCAGTGGCACAGCAGAGGGCCCCGGAGGTATGGCCAGCCTGTGGGGGGGCACCTATGCTACAGCCCCCAGTGGCACAGCAGAGGGCCCCGGAGGTATGGCCAGCTGTGGGGGGGTCATCTCTGCTACAGCCCCCAGTGGCACAGCAGAGGGCCCCGGAGGTATGGCAAGCCTGCAGGGGTCGGGGGGCTCCTATGCTACAGCCCCCAGTGGCACATCAGAGGGCCTTGGGGGTATGACCAGCCAGTGGGGGAGGGCATTTTTGCTACAGCCCCAGTGGCATACCAGAGGGCCCCGGAGGTATGGCCAGCCTGTGGGGGGGCACCTATGCTACAGCCCCCAGTGGCACAGCAGAGGGCATTGGAGGTATGGCCAGCTGTGGGGGGGGGGGGCATCTCTGCTACAGCCCCCAGTGGCACAGCAGAGGGCCCCGGAGGTATGGCCAGCTGTGGGGGGGGGGCATCTCTGCTACAGCCCCCAGTGGCACAGCAGAGGGCCTTGGGGTATGACCAGCCAGTGGGGGAGGGCATTTATGCTACAGCCCCCAGTGGCACAGCAGAGGGCCTTGGAGGTATGGCAAGCCTGCAGGGGGGGGGGCACCTATGCTACAGCCCCCAGTGGCACATCAATCAGAGGGCCTTGGGGGTATGACCAGCCAGTGGGGGAGGGCATTTTTGCTACAGCCCCAGTGGCACACCAGAGGGCCCCGGAGGTATGGCCAGCCTGTGGGGGGGCACCTATGCTACAGCCCCCAGTAGCACAGCAGAAGGCCCCGGAGGTATGGCCAGCTGTGGGGGGGGGCATCTCTGCTACAGCCCCCAGTGGCACAGCAGAGGGCCCCGGAGGTATGGCAAGCCTGCAGGGGGTCGGGGGGGGGCTCCTATGCTACAGCCCCCAGTGACACATCAGAGGGCCTTGGGGGTATGACCAGCCAGTGGGGGAGGGCATTTATGCTACAGCCCCAGTGGCATACCAGAGGGCCCCGGAGGTATGGCCAGCCTGTGGGGGGGCACCTATGCTACAGCCCCCAGTGGCACAGCAGAGGGCATTGGAGGTATGGCCAGCTGTGGGGGGGGCATCTCTGCTACAGCCCCCAGTGGCACAGCAGAGGGCCCCGGAGGTATGGCCAGCCTGTGGGGGGGCACCTATGCTACAGTCCCCAGTGGCACAGCAGAGGGCCTTGGAGGTATGGCAAGCCTGCAGGGGGGGGGCACCTATGCTACAGCCCCCAGTGGCACATCAGAGGGCCTTGGGGGTATGACCAGCCAGTGGGGGAGGGCATTTTTGCTACAGCCCCAGTGGCACACCAGAGGGCCCCGGAGGTATGGCCAGCCTGTGGGGGGGCACCTATGCTACAGCCCCCAGTGGCACAGCAGAGGGCCCCGGAGGTATGGCAAGCCTGCAGGGGGTCGGGGGGGGGCACCTATGCTACAGCCCCCAGTAGCACAGCAGAGGGCCCCGGAGGTATGGCCAGCCTGTGGGGGGAAGGGCATCTCGGTTTTGGATTGGCTTCCCTTGATATGTGCATTTCATTCCTGCAGCAATATACAAAGAAGAATGAACATCAAGAGCTCTCTGTGTCAGGATGGGGACTGGCGGAAGTGACGAATGGTTCTAAAGGGGCATCCGGAAAGGAAAAGGAAGTTCCTGACCTGGAACAATCCAGACAAAAATGCGGGGGAGGGGGGCAAAAAGTGAACAAATCGTGACCGAAGTGGACAGACTATGGTGCCTTTGGGTTTTCTATATAATAAACATAGTTGGTTCTATATGGATCTCTGACTTAAGTAGAGTCGCAGGGTATAGTGTTCAGCTATATTTGTACCCTGCCTTCCTGTTCCCCAAGCTGGGGCTTTATATCCGTATCCCACCTCCTGTCGCTGTAAGCCCAACTCCCCGTCTCCATGTGTCCGTTGTCGCTCTGTTCCCCATGCTGGTGCTATATATCCGTATCCCACCTCCTGTCGTTGTAAGCCCAGCTCCCCGTCTCCATGTGTCCGTTGTCGCTCTGTTCCCTGCCTTCCTGTTCCCCATGCTGGTGCTATATATCCGTAGCCCACCTCCTGTCGCTGTAAGCCCAACTCCCCGTCTCCATGTGTCCGTTGTCGCTCTGTTCCACATGCTGGGGCTATATATCCGTATCCCACCTCCTGTCGCTGTAAGCCCAACTCCCCGTCTCCATGTGTCCGTTGTCGCTCTGTTCCCCATGCTGGTGCTATATATCCGTATCCCACCTCCTGTCGTTGTAAGCCCAGCTCCCCGTCTCCATGTGTCCGTTGTCGCTCTGTTCCCTGCCTTCCTGTTCCCCATGCTGGGGCTATATATCCGTAGCCCACCTCCTGTCGCTGTAAGCCCAGCTCCCCGTCTCCATGTGTCCGTGTGTTGCTCTGCCCCCTGCCTTCCTGTTCCCCATGCTGGGGCTATATATCCGTAGCCCACCTCCTGTCGCTGTAAGCCCAGCTCCCCGTCTCCATGTGTCCGTTGTCGCTCTGTTCCCTGCCTTCCTGTTCCCCATGCTGGTGCTATATATCCGTAGCCCACCTCCTGTCGCTGTAAGCCCAGCTCCCCGTCTCCATGTGTCCGTTGTCGCTCTGTTCCCTGCCTTCCTGTTCCCCATGCTGGTGCTATATATCCGTAGCCCACCTCCTGTCGCTGTAAGCCCAGCTCCCCGTCTCCATGTGTCCGTGTGTTGCTCTGCCCCCTGCCTTCCTGTTCCCCATGCTGGGGCTATATATCCGTAGCCCACCTCCTGTCGCTGTAAGCCCAGCTCCCCGTCTCCATGTGTTGCTCTGCCCCCTGCCTTCCTGTTCCCCATGCTGGGGCTATATATCCGTAGCCCACCTCCTGTCGCTGTAAGCCCAGCTCCCTGCCTCCATGTGTCCGTTGTCGCTCTGTTCCCTGCCTTCCTGTTCCCCATGCTGGTGCTATATATCCGTAGCCCACCTCCTGTCGCTGTAAGCCCAGCTCCCCGTCTCCATGTGTCCGTTGTCGCCCTGTTCCCTGCCATCCTGTTCACGTGCCTGGTCTCGGGCGCTTAATAGATAACCATCATATCACATCACTACGCTTAATCTCTACTATACAGCATCATTCAACTAGAACACAGCTATAACCCTGATAAATTTGGCCTAGCTGTTCACATACGAACACTACCCCATGAACACCTCATCACCCTAATAGAACGCGGCTATCCCATGACATTCCGGCCTAGTTGCTCACATAGGCGTCCTTCAGGCCTAACGCAGCCAGAACCCAATCTGGGTGTCCACCCACCAGACTGCACACATCCAACCGACATCTCCCCCACCACACCTAATGCTAGGATGCAGCTCCCATCAGGCTATTACATCAGCTGCACACATAACTGGTGCACCCACGCACCCTACGACACTATCACTCTACTAACCAGAATTGCGGGTCCCGAGGGACTTCAATCTACCAGCACTTTGAGATCATACCAATGATATATAGAGCGCGACATAAATGCCAAATAAAGAGCATAGCCCGCTTCTTGACGCTCCGATGCAGTCTCGGGTATATAGAGCCCAGCCTGGTTCTTTACGCACCAATGCCATCTCAAGGGTATAGAGCCAAGCCTGCTTCTTGAGGCTTCAATGTAGTCTCAGGTATATAAAGCCCAGTCTGCTTCTTGCTGTTCCGATGCAGCCATCAGTATATAGAGCCCGCACACTTCTTGACGCTCCAATGCCATCAAGGATATAGAGACCAGTCCGCTTCTTCATTCTCCGTTGCAGTCGCGGGTATATATAGAGCCCCGCACACTTCTTGATGCTCCGATGCCATCATGGCTATAGAGCCCAGTCCGCTTCTTGATGTTCCGATGCAGTCTCGGGTATATAGAGCTCAGTCCGCTTCTTGATGCTCCGATGCAGTCTCGGGTGTATAGAGCCCAGTCTGCTTCTTGATGCTCCGATGCAGTCTCGGGTATATAGAGCCCAGTCCGCTTCTTGATGCTCCGATTCAGTCTCGGGTACATAGAGCCTAGTCAGCTTCTTGACGCTCCAATTACATCTCAAGGATATAGCACAGAGCTCGCCATTTGTAATCCTTCCAGCGATATAGCACATGGATCGCATCTTTCCAATCCCAAGGCCATGGTGCCCATTTCACTTCTGCTCTGGTTATAGAGCCCACCTCACTTCTCTCGGGATATAGTACCAGCTCACTTCTGTATCTGTAGCAGTCCGAGGGTCTCTGCTCTCTAAGGGCGATCATATCTCCCAATCTTGGGATCATCAGCACTCTTCAATGGGCCTATGGCCACAGCTGCCCCACGGACTGTCTCTCCATGTTCCCAGTCTTTGGCCTCTGCTCTGGAAGACCCAATGGTCTGCCTACAGGGATGGCATGATGTGAAACAGTCATGGGTTGGGGAGGAGGGCGTTTGCAGCTCCCAGCGGTACCTGGTGCCTCGCGCTCCAGCCTTGGTAGCTGGTGGGCAGCTTTCCCAGTCCCCAGAGCCCCCGCCAGGAGGGTCCCAGAAGGAGGGGGTGGGGGGGGGACACAGTGAGAGGGTCCACTGCCGAGGTACACGCTATCAAGGCCGGTGCCATGACTATGGTGGTGGGGGGGGGGGCCGTCCTACCAGCGAAGGAGGATGGCCTCTCCATCACTGAGAAGGGGCAGAAGCTATCAATGGGTGGCATTGTAAAGGTAGCGGGCATAAGCCAGGGCGCGCGGAGAGGCGCGCCGGTTCATAGGCTTGAGTCAGACCTCCATACCCCCCCCCCCCCCCCCACTCTTTGCTGAATACACGGCTGAAGACCAGGCCCTTCCCTCGCTGCTCCCTGTCCAAGAATTTTTTTTAAAAAACAGCACAAACTGCCTTCAATTCAAATTGTCCGAAATAGGCAAGGACTGTTGGGGGCTGGCAGAAGCCCAGGGGGAAGGGCTGGGCGAGTTTCCTGCCAAACGCCCATGACGTTACCTTTACCCAATCAAGGCTCCGGAATGCGAATGCTTGAGTGACTAATGGCCGCATCTAAAAATGGCACATTCCGCCCCTTCTAGAAGCCTCTCTGGGATTTTGGGTCTGTCTAGTGGCCGCGCCGCGTTGTACCCCCTCCCAAACAAACGCATGCACTGTCTTCATCCAAACCCACCAGACTAACATGGGGGGGGGGGCTCAGTAGCGTTAGGAGGAGAAGGGAGTTCAGTGTTACTGTTCAAAAGCACATATAATGAATTCATCACAAACTCACACTATGTTAAGTTGCAAAAGGCGATTTCTTCTGTGCGAGATTGTGCCTTCCTGGCTGCCAACTGTGAAGACCTACCACCAAAAGCCGGGACCACTGCCGTTTCCAATGGAAACATGATCTTGAGAAAGTGGGACAGAGAACCAAATGCTGTGACAGTCTAGTCACCCTACCTTCGCCTGGCCAACCCCATGCCCCGCCATCTTTCTAGAGTAGTGTGGCCATTGCTCAGGCAGGTCCTGCCAGGGTCTAGCCTCAGTCCATTTTGTAGCCCACCAGGTTAGGACACATGTGACAACTTCCTGTTCTGGGACTACAGGAAGGATATCTACGTCACTGTCTACCTACAGTAAGGTTTCTCATCGACTACTTAAGCCCCCCCCCCACCTATTGGGCGGTATTATTGCCTCTTTAGACTAGCTCAATGGTGGGGAGTAATAAGGAAAAGGGGAGTGGGCGGGGAGAGGGGTGTGTGGAACAAGAAGTGAAGGGGAAGGCAGGCAGGAAAGGGCAGGCTGGATGCAAGTGGAGTGAGGTTCACATGGCAATGGCGTAACCAAACAGCATTGGGAGGCGTGAGTGAGTAGGTCAGGGATCCTGCCCGTCATGGAGAACACCACATGATCACTGCCAGCTGGGGCCTCCCCCAAGACTACAGCCGTCGCCAACCCAGCCCTGCCCAAGACTACAGCCATCGTCAACCAAGCCCTGCCCAAGACTACAGCCGTCACCAACCAAGCCCTGCCCAAAGCTACAGCCATCCCATCACCAACATAGCCCTGCCCAAGACCACAGCCGTCACCAACCAAGCCCTGCCCAAAGCTACAGCCATCCCATCACCAACATAGCCCTGCCCAAGACCACAGCCGTCGCCTACCAAACCCTGCCCAAGAGTGCAGCCGTCGCCAACTTAGCCCTGCCCAAGACTACAGCCGTCACCAAGCAAGCCCAGCCCAAGACTGCAGCCGTCGCCAACCAAGCCCTGCCCAAGACTATAGCCATCGTCAACTAAGGAAAGGTAAAGGCCTTCACAAAGAACGCATAATTCGCAAAGCAAGCCCTCCCCAGGAATACAGCTATGAAGAGCCAAGTATTGACCAAAGCCTCCCTAAGAAGACAGCCATCGCCAGGCAAGTAACCACAAATACAGCCAGGAATACCCAAGTATTGGACAAAGCCCCACCTAACAATTCAGACATTGTGAAGCAAGCCCTAACCCGCCAAACAGCCATCTGTAGCCAAGAGTGGTGTGAGGAATTCGACCATCCGCACATAAAGTGTGCGCTCGCCTGGGCTTTTAAAATTTTTTAATAAAAAATGAATGATGGTAGACCAACCTCAGGAAAATGTGTGGGGGCTAATCCACGCACATTTTCCTATGCTCACTCCACAAACGCATACACCCGTGTGCTCTGAGTGGATAAAGTCTACAGGCACAGCCACCCGTCATATTTAGTTGGAATGTGACAGCCAGGAGAACACTATGTCCTTTCCAGGAAGGAGTGGACCAAACTTCCCCCTGCCATGGCCAGCCCGATTAACTAACAAAGGCTCCAAGGATCTGCCCTGCTCTTTAGTTCGGCCCTGCAGCTGGTCGCAGCAATTAGCATACCAATTAGAGGGATCTTCAAACACGCACACATGGGGCCTGGCTGCAGAGGTAAACAAAGGATACCGGAAACCCCAACAACCTTTGATGTAACTGTGTCAACCTGAAGCCAGCTCCTGCCCTCAGTATCAAGGACAGTGCGCCATCATGTCTGGGACTGCATGTTTTCAATAGGCCACCCAAGTATGGGTACCCCTTTCATAAGGTATGAGAATAGGGTTTGCAGGAGCAAGAGAGTCTGGTCTCGCCGCAGCTTCAGGGGACCTGCCGCTTTAATTAGGAACCACAGAGACACCCATTAACCAGAGAGACTCTCACAACTGACAGGAAGATGGGTGGGACTTAGTATCACATGTCTTCACTCATTTGCCTTTCCTGTTGCAAAGCACTGTGGTTATGACCTCACGCATACAGAATATTGTTGGTAGGGGCTCCAGGATTGGTTCATTAAGGCAGGCTTAGCCCACAGCAATCAATGTGGCTTGTTTGGCTTTAAAAGAGGGTTGAGCCTCTCTTTTGGCAGATCTGTAGACTTCGCAAGGAGTAGCAAGAAGAACGATCATTGGACCCTGGCTGAAAGTACTGTCTGCCTTACATCTTCCACCAGTGAATGAAGGCCAGGACCTCCAAAGAGGGAGCCAAGATCCCTCCCCTAAACATCACCCAGGGAAAAGAGGGAGATGCTGACTCCAGAGGACCCTCTAGCTGCTCCAGAACTGGAACACAGCCAGCAGCCAGCCGGCCCTGCTAGGCTCTGCAGCAAGCTTCCTAGGTAGGCAGTGCCAGAAGGTCTCTAAACCCAAAGCCAAGGACAAGGCCGCAGCCTGCAACACACTCCACAGCTGTGGGCCGTCCACCTTAAAAGGACGACACAAGCCCATTGAAGAAGCTGGGAGAAGTGCCTCGATGAGCATCTAGTGACGTCTCCCTTAAATGACATTTTGAAGCCAGTCGAGTTTCTCGAGTTGCAACTGACTGCAACACTGACTGTAGTCAACCCGCAGTCCCTTAAAGACATACGAAACGTTCCGACAAGTGCTTCAGAACCGAAGATCAGCACTGAGACGATTCCTGACCCAAAGCTGCCGTGTAGGGGCAACCTTTGCCGCCCGATACCCGCAGCTGACTCCTGTCTTGAACTTTGTCACAGAAGCCTGCAAAGCACCCCGAATCTCACTCAACCCTGTCGAGCACCAAGAACACCTACAGAACATGGTATATTGTGGTTCTGTTCCCCTGGTCCTTCCCAGAAGGCCCCTAGAGACATTTTAAGACCCATTACTCCCTTTGTGCTGAAGCCAAGTAACCTTAAACTGTTGTGATTAGTACCCATACCGATTGCCCTACTGTCAGTATCCACAGTACATCCCTTTTTCCTTCACTGAAACTGTACTCTGAATTCCTTTACAGAGTTGGCTGTATTTCAAAGTGTTGCTAGAAATTTCTATTGTGATATAAAGTAGGTATTTTTGATACAACCTTGACTGGACATTTCATCATTGGGTAATGATTGTATTTTTACTGTATTGCAAGTGACCAACGATCCACGACATTAAGCCTGCAGTCCCATCCAGGTTACCAAAATTGGACAAGGTTTATAATTTGCTTGTTATTCCAATCTATTTGGATCGCTTCTGTTGTGCTAGAGGTGTGGGAATGATTGATGGTTTAGAAACCGATTTTCACCCCTGGACCACTGGGGGCCCGGAAGTTGATTTGTCACAGGTGGGCCAAAGCTTCCCGCAAGAATACAGCCATTGTGAACCAAGTCCTACCCTGGGAAGACAACTAAGCCCTGCCCCAGGAATACAACCATCACCAACTGTGGAAAGGCCAAGGATTCCCCCAAGAATACAGACATCAAAAACCAAGCCCTACCAAAGGCTGCATACATCACCAACCAAGCCCTACCCAAGAATACAGTCATTGGCAACTAAGGAAAGGTAAAGCCCTTCCCCAAGAAAGTATCATTCACAAAGCAAGTCCTCCCCAGGAATACAACTATGAAGAGTCAAAGCCGCTCTAAGAAGACTGCCATCGCCAGGCAAGCACCAACCACAAACGCAGCCACGAATACCCAAGTATTGACCAAAGCCACACCTAACAATTCAGACATTGTGAAGCAAGCCCTAACCAAAGCCTCCTGCAAGAATACAGCCAGCACCAACCCCTACCAAAGACTACAGCCATCTGCAACTGAGGAAAGGCCACGCCCCACCCACACATGCAGCCGTAGACACCGAGGGCTTGGCCAAAGCATCCGGAAATACAGCTAATGCCAACCGAGCCCTGACCCCAAGGCTACAGCCATCTGCAACCGAGGAAAGGCCACGCCCTGCCCACACATGCAGCCATAGACACCCATGGTCTACCCCAAGAATATAGAAATTCATCATTGGCCAAGTCCACACCAAAGAATACATCCATTGCCAACCAAGCCCTAAACCATGAATCCAGCCATCAGTAACCAAGGATTGGTCAAGGGCCTTCCATTAATACAACCATTGCCAAGCAAACGCAAGAATATAGCCATCTGCAATTAAGAATAGGCCAGGACCTCCCCCAAGAATACATCTATCATTAGCAACCAGGCACCACCCTGACGAATGCATGCATCAGTAACCAAGGATTACACAAGGCCCCACAGCCCCAAGATTACAGCCATCTGCATCCAAACCCATGAGTACCGCTATAAGCAACTACAGAAAGGCAAGTCCTGCCCCAAGAAAACAGCCTTCGCCATTCAAACCCAAGAGAACAGCCATAAGCAACTACAGAAAGGCAAGCCCTGCCCAGAGAATACAGTCTTTGGCACCCAAACCCAAGAGTACAGCTATAAGCAACTACGGAAAGGCAAGCCCTGTCCCAAGAAAACAGCCATCGCCATTCAAACCCAAGAGAACAGCCATAAGCAACTACAGAAAGGCAAGCCCTGTCCCAAGAAAACAGCCATCGCCATTCAAACCCAAGAGTACAGCCATAAGCAACTACAGAAAGGCAAGCCCTGCCCAGTGAATACAGTCTTCGGCACCCAAACCCAAGAGTACAGCCATAAGCAACTACAGAAAGGCAAGCCCTGCCCAGAGAATACAGTCTTCTGCACCCAAACCCAAGAGTACAGCCATAAGCAACTACAGAAAGGCAAGCCCTGCCCAGAAAATACAGCCATCGCTACTAATATGCCCCCTAAGAGAAGAGCCTGCCCCAGCAACATCATCATCATTTGTATAGTGCCTTTCACCATTGGTTGGATCCCAACCTGCTGTAGTCTGAATGCCCTTGGGGGCCGAAGTCCAGGTATGGGAAATTGGACAGAGAGGTATAGACGGCGTTCATGTATTTTAGCCAATACGAAGGCAGGAAGGCGTGACCAAGTCCCTGCTAGCCACCCATGTCGAGTCGGAATGTGGATGGGTGCTGAGAGGTAGCCTGGAGGGTATGGGATCACAGGGGCAGCTGCATTCTTATGGTAGAAGTGTTAAGAGTAGTGCATGTGGTGGAAAGGTGCTGAAAAGTGATCAGCAACTAAGCCCCAACCACAAATACAGGAACCACCAAGTGCTGCTAGACCCAGGAGCACAGCAACCATGACCTACCCCTAGAATAACACCTTCATTAACCAAGGAGTAGCCAAAGAACACAGGCAAGCAAGCTTTGGCGCAGGTTTTAAGCCATTCCCAACCAAGGCCTATGTTCTAAATACACCAGTCACCATCCGAGACCTATGCCTGGATTGTTGCCAACAGGCACAAGTTACTTCTGGAAACACTGCCACTTACAAGAACATCTACTCCAAAATGGTGCCATTAGACTGCAAGAACACATCCATTATAAGCACAACTACCTAACAAAAATGCAGCTATTACCAACCATGAAAGGATGCCGCCCAGAAAAGTTTGCACCAGAGGCATTGGCAACAACAGCTACTCAAAAGGTCCTGCCATACGCACCACAGTAGACCCCACAGAGGCGATCACACAAGCACCCTCAAGAAAGTTGTCAGCGCTCATCACATCCACCCTACAGAAGGTTTATATCAACCGTGGCTGCAATGAAGGAAGCTGCCATCGTCCATGCCAATTAGCTGCCCCTGCCAAAAACCCAGCCATCACCAACCACCTCTAGACCCAATATCAACCGAGCGCACCGCGAGAATGCTCAACAATCAACACCACCACCACCAAGAACGGAGCCACAGCTAACCAAGGTCAACCACCAAGAAACCAGCCACCATCAAGGATAGCGGAGGCAAATAATACACCAGCCTTTTACCATAGTCTGCCACGGTCACCCACAGCTATCCTTGTGGATGCCCCATCCGTAATCCAGAGATGCCCCCCCTATAGTCAATCACAGCTACCACCAGGAATGCTGCATTTACTGTTGCTATTCCTAAAGCATAGAGCCATCATCATAGTCAACTGCCTTTAAGAATTCAACCACGACCAAACCTCAAAAATACAGCCATCCCCATCAAGAATGCGCTCCTGGCCAACCAAACCTACCCCAAGAACGCAGCTATGCAAACCAGAGCAATCCTAACATGCAGCCATCCCCTCAAGAATGCAGTCCTGGCCAACCAGCTATCCCAAGAACGCAGCTATGCAAACCAAACCAACCATCAAAAATACAGCCATCCCCTCACGAATGCAGTCCTGGCCAACCAAAGCTACCCGAAGAATGTGCGCGCCTATGCAAACCAGACCAACCCTAAACAATAAAGCCATCCCCTCGATAACGTGCTCCGGGCCAACCAAATCTAGCCCAAAAACGCAGCTATGCAAACCACACGAACCCTCAAAAATACAGCCATCCCCTAACGAATGCAGTCCTGGACAACCAATGAATGTGTGCACCTATGCAAACCAGACCAACCCTCAAAAATACAGCCATGCCCTCAAGAATGCACTCCTGGCCAACCAAAGCTACCCGAAGAACGTGCGCGCCTATGCAAACCAGACCAACCCTCAAAAATACAGCCATGCCCTCAAGAATGCGCTCCTGCCCAACCAAAGCTACCCAAAAATGCAGCTATGCAAACCAACCCTCAAAAACAAAGCCATCCCCTCACAAATGCAGTCGTGGCCAAACAAAGCTACCTGAAGAACGCAGCTACGCAAACCAGACTCACCCTCAAATATGGTTTATAGTGACTATTTCGAATGGCTTATTTTCGAATTGCATTTCCTCGAAAACATTTAGCCGGAAAAAAGAAAAAAAAAAATTATATATATATATATATACACACATATATATATACACACACACACACACACATTTAAAAAGACATCCGAAAAAATGAATTTCGGAAAAATGTTTGACGAAACTGCATTTCGAAAATAAGTTTTCGAAAATATGACCGGATACCCTCAAATATACAGCCCTAGCCAGCGCCGGCTCAAGGTGCGCTCAGAGGTTGCAGCCAGCTGCACAAGGGCGCACCAATGCACAGCAGATAAAGGGCGCAGTGCCTCCAGCTCAGTGTCATGTAAACAGCGCCTATTAAAGAATCACGCCTAGACGCTACTTACATGACACTGAGTTGGCCACAAAGTGCCCTTAAAGTAAATGCACTTTACAATAACAGCAAGGGGTTCATTTCTGTTCGGTGGATACTTAGTATCAGCCAAACAACAAAACTGAGCCCCCTGATGTTCTGCATTTGTGGTGGGCGGGGCAGAGTGCCCACAAATCTCACACAGGCAGACCTGGGGACTGCACTGGTCCTGGCCAACCAAAGCTACCCGAAGAACGTAGCTTTGCAAACTAGACCAACCCTCACAAATACAGCCATGCCCTCAAGAATGAGCTCCTGGCTAACCAAAGCTACCCCAAGAACGCAGCTATGCAAACCAGACCAACTCTCAAAAATCCAGCCATACCCTCAAGAATGTGCTCCTGGCTAACCAAAGCTACCCCAAGAACGCAGCTATGCAAACCAGACCAACTCTCAAAAATCCAGCCATACCCTCAAGAAGGTGCTCCTGGCCAACCAAAGCTACCCCAAGAACGCAGCTATGCAAACCAGACAAACCCTCAAAAATACAGCCATGCCCTCAAGAATGAGCTCCTGGCCAACCAAAGCTACCCAAGAACGTAGCTATGCAAACCAGACCAACCCTCAAAAATCCAGCCATACCCTCAAGAATGTGTTCCTGGCCAACCAAAGCTCCCCCAAGAAATAAGTCCATGTTAACAACCAATACGTCGGGAGAGTTCATTCCCAGCTAGATCAGTAATACGGCCTGTGTTTGTGACATCAGGCCTGCAACGGATGCCACCGTCACCAGTAGCTACCTCAAGTGGGCAGCCATCGCCAAGCACAGCAATGGGCAGAATGCCACTGTCCTTTGCTCCCCTCCCGGGCCACCCCCCACCCTCGGCAAGAGTGAATGCCAGGAACAGGCCTGGCACTGCTCCATTCCGGACTCTGCCACTGATTAACCCGGGATACGGGGGGGGCGTGGCCTGCTCAGGATTACCTGGAGGCCGTGTAGGGCTGAAGGCTGGAGGTGGGCAAGGCCGGGGCTGCTTGGGCGCTGGGAAGGGGGGCGGGCGAGCAGCGAGACTAGCTGGAGGTGTAGTTTGTCCAGGTGGCAGCGCGGGGGCTATTCTCTAGTGAATATCTGGGCAGGTGGAGCGGGAGAGGGGGGCGTGGAGTGTTGTCGGCTCTGGCAAAGCAGTTAACTCGCCTGCTTCCCACAGGTGCCATGCGGATTAGCACGTGAACCTACCCCCAGTGGGGTCCTAGACCAAGGCCTCACAATAGGGGGTGGCTTCTAGCCTGTTCTAATGCCACGCGGGGGGGGCAGGTCGACTTATCCCACGAAAGGTCCCTGCTGTTGCCCCTGTTCCAATCCCATTGACTGAGGCCAATGATTAACGCAGGGCGCGTGGGAAAGGTGGCTGCCACTGTCCAGAAGGACTGCTGCCTGCCCGGTGCACGGGTGGCACAAGGGCGGGGGAAGAAAGCTGGGCTGGTGTGTGATGGGGACCAGCATAGCAGGAGCCGGTGTGTGATGGGGAAGAGCAAAGAAGGAGCCGCTGTGTGATGAGGAAAAGGAAAGAAGGGACTGGTGTGTGATGGGGAAAAGGAAATCAGGAGCTGGTGTGTGTGATAGGAGGAGGCAGTGAGGTAACACGTAAGACAGCAGAGTGATCGCTCAGGGTGCACAACCTTCAAGAAAGCCCTGAGAAAGCAGAGCCATCTCTCAGATTACACGGCCCTCCATCACACCCCGAGACAGTAGAGCCATCTCCCAGGTTACACAGCCACCAAAGCCCTGAGAAAGCAGAGCCATCTCCCAGGTTACCAGCCACCAACGCCCCGAGAAAGCAGAGCGATCTCTTGGGTTACACGGCCCTCCCATCACACCCCAAGACAGCAGAGCCATCTCCCAGGTTACCACCCACCAACGCCCTGAGAAAGCAGAGCCATCTCTCAGGTTACCAGCCACCAAAACCCTGAGAAAGCAGAGCCATCTCTCAGGTTACCAGCCACCAACGCCCTGAGAAAGCAGAGCCATCTCTCGGGTTACACAGCCACCAACACCCTGAGAAATCAGAGCCATCTCTCAGGTTGCACAGCCACCAACACCCTGAGAAATCAGAGCCATCTCTCAGGTTGCACAGCCACCAACACCCTGAGAAATCAGAGCCATCTCTCAGGTTACACAGCCACCAACACCCTGAGAAATCAGAGCCATCTCTCGGGTTACCAGCCACCAACGCCCTGAGAAAGCAGAGTGATCTCTCGGGTTACACGGCCCACGCGTCACTCCCCGAGACAGCAGAGCCATCTCCCAGGGTACACAGCCACCAAAGCCCTGAGAAAGCAGAGTGATCTCTCAGGTTACACAGCCCACCCGTCACTCCCCGAGACAGCAGAGCCATCTCTCGGGTTACACATCCCTCCGCCACGCCATGAGAAAGCAGAGCCATCTCTCGGGTTACACGGCCCTCCATCACGCCCCGAGACAGCAGAGCCATCTCCCAGGTTACACGGCCACCAACGCCCTGAGAAAGCATAGCCATCTCTCAGGTTGCACTCTAAGGAGCCGCCTGGAATTGGTAAGCAGTGCAACCAAAGTGACTTTGCAATCTGGTACTTGCAGTTTTGTGTCCCAATAATAAGTACAGGACTACAAACTAGTACATGAAGGGAAAGCGAAATCGGACAATCGTCTGTGTTCCGAACCCCCAAACAACCAACAGACAGATAGATGGAGCCTTGGGGTCAGGAAGGAATGAGAGCGTGTTTCCGGGACCCCGACCTGAAAACACACCTAGGAGCCCAGACAAAGCCCCTGTGTGCGCCACTACCCCCACCCTAGTCCTGGCTGCAGAGAGCGTGGAGGCAGGAAGCAGGGCTGGGCGTGGAAAGAAAGTGAAAGTGGGGGCTGGCGAGGCTACATCCCAGATTCAAACAGCAGCCCCGCCCTCCAAATAGCCACCTGGAAAACATCGATCGTTCACGGGGGGGTCCCAGAAGTTTGACCCCGAACCCCCCCGCAAAGTTTCAGGTTAAGAAGGAGTTTTGAAAGTAAACTGTGCACTCACATTCAAGTACAGCTTCCATTTAAAGTGTTTTAAGTTCATAGCGCTTACAGTATATGGGGTTTCAGGGCACTGTGATAAAGTAGTGCGTGTCCTTAACAAGGAGCCTTAGAGGTTAAACGGGGTACACGCTTGGGGTGACGCGGGGTGACGCTCCCAGTTTTCAGGACGGGGAGTGCATGCAGTCTCCACTTCCTGTGTGCAATCTTTAGGTTTCGGGGAGGGGTCGCCCCATCTTACCTTCACGAAGAGCTCCACGCGTTTCTGCTCGTCGCCCATGTCGGTGCCAATGCGCCTTCAGGGGGTCCTTGCCCTCGCGTTTGACCTTGGGACCCCGAGGAGCATCCACTCTCGGCGGCTCCTCCTCGCCAGACACTTTCTGCAGCTCCTCGAACCCCAACAAGGAGGAAACTCCGCCGCTGGCTGCAAGCCTGCCCCCCAAAAACACAGCTTCTGCCTCTGCCCAGAAAAGTGCCTGCAAAGTGGCAGGCGCCGGAGAGTGCGCGTTTTTTGCCCAAACTCTGACCCCACCCAGGAAAGGAGCTCAGCAGAGAGAGAGGGAGGGAGGGACGGTGAGTCACACGTGGCCTGCACCGCTGCAGAGCCGGGCTGCAGCGCTGCCGTCCCCTCTCTATAGGCGCACACAGTGGGCGAGCTGACACTCGGGTGACCGTGCGCAAACACGGAACCCACGACGCTCAGACATGTGAGGGGGGCGAGCACGAGATGCAGAGAGAGAGAGCAGGGGTGCGAGTGCCCACCCCGGGGGCCGCGCACTCGAATAGGACTCTCACTCAGCACAACACTCAATGCACTCACTCTCCCTTATTGACACTCACCCAACCATCCACAGTCTCTTCTTACTTATCAACCATGCGCTCACCCAACCAATCCACACACTTTCCTTACACATGCACACTCGCTTATATACACTCGGCTCACTTTTCCACAGTCGCCCAACTAATTCACACACCCTCACTTATGCAAACTCGCCCTGCCACCCACGCCCTCCAAAGCTGTGCCACATGCCGGCTTTACCCATACACCAACATCTAAAAAATCCACCCCCAGCACTCTTACGCGCCACGGTGCACTCGCCGACACTTCTCTACACTACAACAATGAATGCATTCCCCCTCACTTATTCAGACTCACCCAAACGATCCACACTCACTCCTAGCTAATTCATGCATGCGCCAGCCCACCCGCACAACCAAGCCACACTCCCGAACCACTGCACTCACCCTCACTTAAGCAACCAGTTTACACTCACGCCCACTCACCAAACATACGCCTACACCTGTTCACCAACATCTAACGACTCCACACCCACACTCGGTTATGCAAACGCCCCCAGCTGATCCACTCTCACTCCTCATGTGTCCACACCCTCGCTTGATCTCACTCACCGAGCAGGCCCCACGCACCCCTCTATACTTACTCACATCTAGAAATTCGAAACAAACTCGCAGTCTCTCTCTCTCTCTCTCTCTCTCTCTCTCTCTCTCTCTCTCTCTCTCACTTATTCATTCGCTCAACTAATTTACTCTCCCCAACTTGGACATGCTTCAAAATACATCACACACCCTCACTCACTTATCCACCCTTATTTGCACTCAACCAAATGCCTTTATTTTCATTAACCTGCTCTTATGCACTCTCTCTTGCAATCACTCTTGCACTCACTAGCATTCTCATTTGTGCTCAGCCACACTCACTCATCTACTCAAACTCACTGAGTTTCCCACGCGTACATTTGGCAATCACAGACACGCAACCACACCAATGTTTTCTTACACTCACAATCCTACACCCACTCTCCTTCACACACACTTATTTGCACTCACTTACCCAATCCACACTTATTCAAACCCACCCACATAATACAGTCACCTCACTTATCCAGTCTGCTTACACATAAGCACAATTAAAGGATAGTTCCGGGACTTTTTTTTTATTGTCCCTACGGGTCGGCCATGTGTTTGTAAGCATAAATCGGTAGATCGTAGGAAACTTTCCTATGGACCTTACCCGACTTTTCGCCCATTATCGCACTCGAAATCAGCCTCCATTTTGTGATAATCCTATCATTCCGCCGCATCGACCTGGCTCACCTGCCTTTGCGGCACTAAATCAAATCCCCCGCCCCTGAGCCTGACATCAGCAGACGCGTACTGCCCATTTCAAGCACGTCTCGTGTCAACAATCGCTGCGCCTCAGCTATTGACGTGTTGCCATGGAAATGGCAGGACGCCTCTTTCCCCAATAAGTATAAACAGACCGTTTCACAACACACAGCAGCAGATTTTCGATTCCATTCCTCTCTCTGTGTTACTTTGAGTATTCTGTGACTCGTTTCAGTGCTCTGGTCAGCTACCTTCGCCGCTTGTAGCCCGTGTGAACACCTGTACCATCTCTGTAAATTATTTTACTATCTTTACCGCACAATGGCCACAATAATGCCGTATATGTACGAGCCCGAGTACACCGAGGAAGAACTACTGGAAAGTCAAGCACGCGAAAACGATGGGGATTCGGACGGCAGTTGGGAGGACCAGTCAACGGATGAAGAGCCTGGACCATGTCGCATGGACGGCGTCTCCACCTGGTGCACGTGCAATCGGTGCGAGCTAATGCCAACTGAGGAGGAGAACTGCTGCTGCCGTGAAAATTCCGGGTGCTTGGCCTACATTTCGGAAAGCGAGCAAAGTCTGCAGGAAGGCGAGCAAAGTCCGCAATGCATCACCGAGCTGCCAGAGTTCAGGGAAGCCTGCCTCTCACGGACCGTGTTGAGGATGATGATGGTGCTTATGCACGAACTTCGCGGCACTGTTCGTCCGCGTAATCCGAGTAACGAGTAAGTATACTCTGTTTGTGATGTCAGTAATGCCACCACTATTTCATGGTCGTCTCCCACATATAAAATTACATTTACATATCATTCGAACGCATGTAAATTTGTTCCATATAGTGCATTTTCTAGATATAATTTTTTTCTAAGAAAAATGACATGTGTTACCTGAATCGACATTGATAAGAAAGTTTGGTCAGTTTAATACAGTTTGCATCTTTTTTTTTCACAGGTGGTACAGGCTGGTGGCCTATCGTTGCTTCACTTGGTGGCTTCACGGGAGGCTCGGACACCGCGTTCGGAGAGTAATACCTGCCTGTGCGGTACTTGCCATTAGACAACATTTCCCCAGTGACAGTGGACAATACCGCGGATTTTCCCTCGATGTGCTGCAACCTCAACTTTACAATGTGTAATGTTTATTATTTATGTTTAATTAAAATCTAAAATAAAGCCCAACATATATTTTAACAATGGTTGTTTTGATTTTTTAAATGAATCTAGTGTATATTCTCCTGGGAGGGTGAGGTATTTATAAACTCACCCCCCTGCATTCCATGTAGTAGATCCTGCAGCCATCCTCTTACATTCAGTTAGATGGCCTCTCCTTGGTGAGGCCCTGCGGCAAACGGGTCTTGTCTGCACGACCACCGCCCCGATCCACCCCCCGCCCTATCAAAGGCAGTTCGCACCGGGGTACTTGTGCTGGCAAGTGGAGCTGTCAGGGAGCGATAAAGGCCAAGAGGTGCCAAAGACCATGTACACTTCAAAGTGGTCTATAGAGCATGGGTTGTTGTTCCCATGTCTACCTCCAGACCCCGTGTCTCCTGCCAAGCATCCCCCCTCACGCTGGACGGCCCCCTGCAATCCACATAAGTGTGTCTCCATTCACGAGTCTTCCTGTGTCTTGTCTGCACGACCACCGCCCCGATCCACCCCCCGCCCTATCAAAGGCAGTTCGCACCGGGGTACTTGTGCTGGCAAGTGGAGCTGTCAGGGAGCGATAAAGGCCAAGAGGTGCCAAAGACCATGTACACTTCAAAGTGGTCTATAGAGCATGGGTTGTTGTTCCCATGTCTACCTCCAGACCCCGTGTCTCCTGCCAAGCATCCCCCCTCACGCTGGACGGCCCCCTGCAATCCACATAAGTGTGTCTCCATTCACAAGTCTTCCTGTGTCTTGTCTGCACGACCACCGCCCCGATCCACCCCCCGCCCTATCAAAGGCAGTTCGCACCGGGGTACTTGTGCTGGCAAGTGGAGCTGTCAGGGAGCGATAAAGGCCAAGAGGTGCCAAAGACCATGTACACTTCAAAGTGGTCTATAGAGCATGGGTTGTTGTTCCCATGTCTACCTCCAGACCCCCTGTCTCCTGCCAAGCATCCCCGCTCACGCTGGACGGCCCCCTGCAGACCGCATAATGCCACGACATATACACGTCATTCATTCACAAACACACCCCTGTTTCGAATTCTTTATAACCCACTTCATATTTCTAATGAGAACTTCTTTGCGCTTTGCTAGTCAACCCGTGAAGGTGCTGGTTATCTGCTCTTCGTCTCTGTGAACTTCCGTGACCACTTTGAGCAAACTCGTCAGTTTGCAACCTGTGAACTGCTCCCTGTTCTACGACAAGAAACTACTCTGATCCCTGCATCTAACTGTTTGTTCGTCAAGGTAAGTCCATGTACCATAATCATTTTGCGTCCAATTTTTTAATTTATATCTATTTGCTAGTAGTCATCAAATTGCATCCATGTTTTCTTTTCGTTCACGACAGTACATGCAAGGAACTAGTCACATGTTCTGAGTTTAGTCAAATTACTTTTTCTATTTTTTGAAAGTTATTGAAATACTTATCCGCATGTGAATAACATGTATAGTTCCAAGAACCAAAACGGACCTTGCATTGAACCTTTTATGTGTCATTTAATGTTTTAACACATTGGTATTCATAGAGAATTGTTGATCTTTACTTTTCAGAACTTTCCATAATGCCTGCCTGTTCCATTGGCGTTTGCCCTTCGAAGACCCATAACAAATCTGAAGGTACTATAATGCATGTTTTCCCTAAGACAATAGATCAGATAAGAGAATGGGTCCGATATTGCGGATATCCAGCCTCTGAGATAGAAAGTAGAGTCCTAGAAGTCTTTGCGGACAAGAGGGGTGATCGATACCGCATCTGCAGCAGGCACTTTAGCCCAGACATGTACTCCACATCATTGCTAATAAGGACGAAAACACCGCGAGCGAGGCGAAAATTGCTCTCAACCGCTATTCCCACTCTATTCGTCCACATCCCTCCACTGGTGAGTCAAGTTTACGTATTTATCTCTCGGCATTGCGGTAGTGTGTAGCATTAGCTAACAATAATTTCCCCATTTATGTATCCACTCAATATGAAGGCTGAAGATTCTCCATCCGTGTCGTTATTGCAGTCATCAGCCACTTCAAGCGCCTATCGGGTAATCTTACTTAGCTATTCTGACACTGACTTGTTTTAGGCATGTAAATCAATAGTTTTAATTGATCGTGTAATTATTTTACCTAATGGTACACCACAGTACTCGTCCTCTAGTCTTTGTTTTCAGTTATAATTATTGTTATCCAAAATAATGCAAGTACTGTCTTTCAGGGAGATGCTGAGGAGTCCAACGCATTGACGACAACCGTAGATGTCACTCAGATGCTCGAGGTACGTTTCCGGACAGTTCCATCGATGGAGATCATCAGATCTTGCATTCTTGTAGCGTGATTGTTACACACAATGTTTCTTTCGTTTTTAGCCATTGGTATGTCCTTCTGTCGTCGCCCTCCTATGTGTCTTCTTTTTTCAATATTGTGTTCATTACTAATGAAAGTCCTATGTTTCAGGGAGTCGATGGAGCATTAGTCCAAGAGGAAGGGGGAGCATGCAGTTACGGGTCGGCGCAACAGCTTGCAGAAGTGTGCACCGCAGTTACAGCGTCCCTTGATGTTCTTATGCATTTCGAGGTATGGATACTGACAGATCAATCATGCGAGATCAAATGACGTGATTACATCCGCTATACTTCCTTCTTTATTAACGCAAGTACTATGTTTCAGGGAGCTGACGGAGCTTCTTCAACAAGAACATCACCCCTAGTAGTTGATGCAGATCTCTGGGTGGTGACACTTCCAACGATGGAGCAAATCGAATCATATTTAGATATCCATTATTTATTTTAGACAACTGATCATTTGTGCAGGTCTATTTAGATGAGCCGTTGACGCCTGCAGAAAGTTTATGTTCTTTTAAACAAAATACAAAACCATACTAATGCAATTACTGTGTTTCAGGGAGTTGCTGAAGCCTCATCTTCAATAATATCATCAATGGAAGTCTATGCGGAGCCCGAGGTATGGATCTTGACAGTTCAATCTAACTAGATCAACAATGCGTGAACTATTGTCGTTTGAATGTTCTACACAATGCGTTCATTCGTGTTTTGCTATTGAGATGTACGTATGGGTATTGGTCCCCAAGTACATTTTGTGTTTTCAATATTATTATACATACTAATGAAAGTTCTATGTTTCAGCGAGTCGATGGAGCCTCAGTGAGTGATGGATGTGCTTATCATGAAAGTATAGTCGTTGCAGCGCGAGAGGAAGTGGAGACATGCACACACGAGTCGGAGCAACAGCGTCCAGATGTTGAAGTTCGAGGAAAGAAAGTTTCAAAGAAAAGAAAGCAAAAGAAGGTTAGTGTCCTGTTCACTATATTATGTTGTCTTTCACTGTCAATAGTTCAATACTGTAAGTTGTGTTTAAACTGAACATCCCTTTTCTAATCTGTCCTCTAGTTGCGAGTGGGTGTAAGAACTAGATCTACACAGACAGTGAAGCGAACGAGAGATGTTGCTTGTCAAACCTTTTGGCAGGGACTTGAGACTGGAGATGCATCGTGCCAATGGGAAGAATATGAAGTGATTGACAACGGAGCTATACCACCACCAGCCATTGATAGTGAATGTCCTCCTGGTAGTTTGGATGCAGTCGTAGATCAATTCACAGAATCCACACCCGCAAAAAATAAGAGCACGCGAAAGTTGAAGACATTGTTTTTTTCTCCCATCTCCGGACAAGGAACAGATGTTGCAATGGAAGAGAATGAAGTGGACGACAATGAAACACCATCAATATCACTCAGCATAGCGGAAGACGATATCAGAGATTGTACCTTTCATGCGAGTGACATGTCCTCAACGTTACAGGCCGAACCAGCTGGGATGCAGAGTGACAGTATAAGGAAAGAGGCCAAATTCATTGTATTCGATAGCTGTTTGATGGATATTATTATGATGATGAAATGTGGGCATTGGGTTGGTGGGGAAGTATGTGGGGAGCCATTGATTAATGTGACTCGTGCAATTCGAGGCACTAACCTTAAAATACATGCCACCTGTACACAATATCATCCGTTCGCATGGTCTGCACAACCCATGCTGGGGCAACTGCCAGCAGGCAATCTACTTTGTGCAGCGGCCGCACTTTTTAGTGGTTCAAGTTTTAAAAAGTTACAGTATTTCTTTCAGTTTGTGGGAATCCATTTCATTGCGAAAAGTCAGTTCTACAAATACCAAACCGATTATCTATTTCCAGCCATCAGCGAAGCTTGGAGAATGGAAAAAATGTCAATGGAAAGTACATTCGCGGGCAAACGCTTCAGGCTAGCCGGTGATGGACAATGCGACAGTCCAGGATTTTCAGCCAAGTACTGCACCTACCACTTTCAGGACATGGAAAGTAAGAAAATTGTGAGTTCGGTGGTCGTGCAGGTGTCACAAAGTACATCCTCAGTGGCCATGGAGAAATTTGGCTTTGTAGCATCATTGCAAGAACTACAATCGCGGGGAATGGTGATCGACCTGATAGCCACGGACAGACACGTTTCAATTGCCAAGACAATGAGAGAACAGTACAAAAATATAAATCACCAATTTGACGTTTGGCATCTTGCAAAATCAATCAATAAAAAATTGTCGGCTGCAGGAAAAAAAAAAGATATGCAAGGTATTTCACAGTGGTCCAAGTCAATCAGCAACCATCTTTGGTGGAGCTCAAAAACATGTGAAGGGTCGTTGGAAATTCTACTGGAAAAATGGCGGTCAGTAATGTTGCACTGTAGCAACGTACATCGATGGTCGACAAATGAGCATTTCCACAAATGTGAACATGGCCATTTGTCCACAGAGGAGGCACGGAAGAAGAAGTGGTTGATTCCTTCATCACCCACTCACAAGGCCATTGAAAAGATTGTATTTGATAAAACTATAACAAAAGCTTTGAGGGGACTCACGGAATTCTGCCACACAGGAGATTTGGAGGTGTTCCACAATATGTGCCTCAAGTACAGGCCCAAAAGATTGCATTTTGGCATGGAAGGCATGATAAATCGGACTCTTCTAGCGGTCTTGGCACATAACCATAATGTTGGCCGTCAACAAAGTAGGACGACCGGAACTTTAGGGACGCTTCGCTACAATAAGGCCTTCACTAAAAGAAGTAAACAATGGGTGATCAAACCAGTGTTTGAGGATATGCAATATGAGTTTATTGAGAGACTTATCGTAGATGTCCTCGATAGGCACATACATGGAGTGGTGAACGAACCTATGCAGGGGACAACTGCATTGCCACCCAACATTGCCTCTGTTCCATGTCCACCTAAAGCAGAGCTCATTGAGAAATACACATCACGGTTTAAATGATTGTAATTCGATTGTCTGTTCTCTCGAGTCTCCTCATGTTGCAGGCCCATTGCAATTAAACCAAACAGTAATATAAATCATTTTTACAAAAATTATAGAATGTTTCCGTATTACAAACACATGGCCGACCCATAGGGACAATAAAAAAAAAGGCACGCAGACAAGATGCCCTTACACTAACTGGAGCTAACTAGAAATGTGTGCTCGCTCAAAGTGAAGGTCAGCTGCTTTGATGTTTTGCTCGGGTGGCGGAACGGCCCACGACCCAATATAAGGTTCTATTGTGATTTGACCTTGACAGGCCGGGACCATCCTGAAAGACTAAGAAAAGATAATGAATAAAATTTCAGAAACGAAACGATGAGCCACGTTCATTAGAAGAAGTAACGTCGGCAAAGAAGGAGTGGTGTTTCGGGTCTGCCCTACACAGAGACACAATGGAAAATGCAAATATAATGTAAGTAACTTTTGATGAGTTTATACCGCAATTTCATTACTATACAGTGGCTTTAAAGACGGGTTCAGTTGTACTTGTTCGTTCTATGTGGCATAGTGTTTTCTACCGCGCACTATCTGGAGGAGAAACATCTGCTTTTACTGAAGCACCTCAAAACCTTCCTCTTTGCTTCTGCTTTCTCTCTCCCTCTCCCCTGCTACAACTGGTCCACTGTCTGCGACCTCGGTCCTGGGCCCTTCCACTCTCCACCTGCACTGCCTCCCTGTCAACCCCTGCACTGGGGGACTGTCTCAGTATCCTACAGCCCCCCCTTCCCAGCACTTGTTCTGCACTTACCTTGCACTTGCCACCAGCTGGCCCTATTTATTTATTATTTTATGCTACTTACCTTGTACTCCACTCCCCCCCCTCCATGCCTCGCCACGCCTTTAAACACTTGTGTACACCCAGTAGCGCTGTCCTCGCTATGAAATGAATAATTTTAATAAGGATCTGATGGTGAGACTAATTTCATTTTTTATGTTTTTAGGTACATCATTCACTACTGTCTGTGTCACGAGTACCAGACACCGGCGGACGGCTTCTACAGCCGCCAGTTGCTTCTCCGCGTGAACAACGTTACCACCCTGACCATTTTATGGGACGATCGCCAAGTACAAGTATGCCCTTACGCGGTACTAACGGTTAGATGCAACATACCTACCGTTGTGGTGGCCTAGTGCCTCGTTGTTGGAACAGCCATGCGATTATCAGTGCGACAGAAGAGCTTATTTTTATCGTAAACCAACACCCTGTGTACTGCACACGAACATCGCTTCCCTCAAGACGAACTAATTTGGATCGAGAGCAAAGAAAAATGCAAATCGCTGAATATTCTCTAAACATTTGATGTCCAATAAATGTACTTTGCCAAATGTACAATCTTGCCGTTTGCTTTTAAACCACGGTTTCACATTCCGAATTGTGGTGCTGTATTGTGAGATGCTCTAAGACCCTGTGTACAGCAAAGGACCATCGCGTTCCTCAATACGAACTTTTTGGAACATGAGCAAATAAAAATGCAAATCGCTGAATATTCTCTAAACATTTGATGTCAAATAAATGTACTTTACCACATTTACAATCTTGCGGTTTGATTTCAAAGTACAGTTTCATATTCCGAATTGTGGTGCGCTGTATTGTGAGCTGATCTGTGTTGATTTCCGGGGTCTGTGTGGAGTCGCGTAGAAGACGCCTGGGCGCGTTTGCCTACGCAGCTCAGTCACGTCACGGATAGAGGCGGGGAATATGAATGTTTTGATAAAGTCTGTTTCAGGGGCGGGGGATTTGATTTAGTGCCGCAAAGGCAGGTGAGCCAGGTCGATGCGGCGGAATGATAGGATTATCACAAAATGGAGGCTGATTTCGAGTGCGATAATGGGCGAAAAGTCGGGTAAGGTCCATAGGAAAGTTTCCTACGATCTACCGATTTATGCTTACAAACACATGGCCGACCCGTAGGGACAATAAAAAAAAAGTCCCGGAACTATCCTTTAATACTCCTCTGCGCACGCACACACCAACCTTTCTATCATCTACACGTTCCTCCCTTACACAAAACCAGAACCACACATCCCCTCGCCTTCACACAACGACACTAACAAATGCACCAACCTTATACCACTGAGCCACACATTCACACCCTCTTGCACCTGCAAGCATTCACAACCACCTCTTCCCCTAAATTGCCCACCTCCAAAATAACTGCACACCTCGATTCTTCATATTTGAACTCACTCAGCCAGGCCTATTATTCACACGCTCCAACACCCATCGCCTGCCCCCCACACTCGCCCTCATTCCTTCCACTCATTCACGCCCATCAAACACCCACACCCCTAAATAAAAGAAACAGGGAAAGACAAAGCCAATAGGCCTGGTTTTATTATCTGTCACTTGCAGTCCCTAATGCCCAGCTCTGTCTATCGCGTGCCAAGGGACAGCCTAGCACATCCGGATTATAGTGCATCATATGCCAGGTGCAACCTCAAGCCCCCAGATTCTGCCTTTATGTTGTAATTGTAGTCATTTATATAGCGCCTTTTACCATTACTAAAGTCTCAACGCGCTTGTGGCGGGGACGCTCTCTGGGGCTGCAGTCCAGAGTCTGGGAAATTCTCATAGAGGTTTCGAATGTGTGTGTGCATTTCGGCCAAGATAAGGAATTAGGTGGGCCTGCCGGGTTCCTGTAAGCAACCCACCAGAGATCAGGCATGTGGTCGGGTGCTGAGAGAGGTCAGGAGTTTGAGCGAGTACAGAGTCACTGTATTATAATGGCAGAGGTGTTGAGGCTCAGTCTGATGTAAGTTGGCGAAACGTTATGTGCGCAGCAAGAGCAAAATTGTCGTAGGTTGTTGCAGCATTCTGACGCATGAGTGCAAGTAGCCGTGCCTGCGGTCGGTGTCCACCGAGGTGGTGCATTTATACGTCCCTTGAGGCTCGGATGGAACTTTACTGTTGGCACTGTGGTCTGTGGCAGGGAGTTCTACCAGGCCCACAAGCCAGGTCGCCGTGATTGGTATTTACCATCTTCTAGAAGCAATAGCGATGCTCCGCGATTATCTTTGTCATTTGCTTGCAGCATAATATTCGGAATGCCTTATATGACCATCTGCAACCAGCCTATGCCCAGGTTCATTTCTGAATTAAGAAACAAGCCTTGTTGCCCATTTATGACACATACATGATTTAATGGGGGGGCGTGGCCAGCGCGCATGGAGTGAGGACGTGTTCTCCTTGCGCTCCTGCCCGAGATCCTACAACGGACCGAATCGTTCGGCCTGCTTAAGCTGAACAAGCACGCCTGAAGTAGCTACGGGAAGGAGAACCATTTCCCTACCCTCGACGAAGTTTGCGCAAGAAAATCGGACCGAGATAACGGTTAACCGAAGCGAACAGAGAGGAGGCACCGGCCCAACAAAATGGCGGCGCCCGCCGGCCCCATCTGAGACGCACCGCTGGAGGGCGGATAGCCTCCGGAGGCAAGAGAGGAGGGCCCACAGCGTCCAACCCAGTGATCCGGCGACACCCCGGGGGGGGCGGACCCCCGCGGCCGGCTGTGACCCGGGACTCTATCTCCGAGACCGAGTGCCGGGAGGAAGAGACAAAGTGGGGGGACCCTCAGCGTGAGACCGCGTGCAGGAGAGGCGCTGGCTGGCGGGAGGCCGCGAGAGACACGGAGAGACACGAAGAAGAGAGAAGGCGACGGGCGGTTCCCTCCGGAACATCCGCGGGCTGATGACTCCGCATCGGCAACGACCGCCCTCGCAATCGATCCTACATACACGTCCCCGCTGAACGGGAAAAGGCCGCGGAGCACGCCCAAAGACAGGCGATGTCGCCCCCCAAAAGCAAATTGAAAACCACGACCATGGACTCCTTCACCACGGTCAGGGCGAAACAACAGGGGACAGAGGCAGCAGACGACCCGACGGCTAAGGAGGACGATCCGACAAATACGCAAGTGCTACAAGCCATAGCGGCGCTACGGACGTCCATCGAAACCATGATCGATGAAATCAAGTCGGACATGCAACTGATGAGACAGGACGCCCGTAACCTTACAGAAAGGGTGGCCACAACGGAGGCAACGCTCCAAGACAATGTTAACGACACCACAGAACTTAAATCTAAGGTCCAAGACCTTGAGTTGCAAGTAGCGCGGCCAGAGGCGCGATCAGAGGACGCTGAAGGACGTGCCCGCCACGGCAACATCCGAAACCTGGGGGTACCGGAAGACACGGAGGGCCCAGACCTGCAAGAAATCGGGGCCGGCAAACTGACCCAGGGCTTCTCAATAGAACGGGCCCACAGATCACTTCAGAAGAGGCCCCCTCCGGGCTCCCGACCGCGCCCTATTATTGCAAAAGTATTGAACTTTCGCGACAGAGAGACTATACTGAGATTCTCAAGAGAAGGAGGGGAGATCGAGAAACATGGCGCCAAAATAGTCATTTACCCAGACTATGCCCCCGTGGTGCAGCGAGCACGGAACTCATTTGTAACAGTGAAAGCTAGGTTGCGCAAGCTAAACCTCAAGTACATGTTACTGTACCCGTCCCGCCTTAAGGTACTATACAAGGGGAAAGCTATCTTTCTTGAGACTCCGGCAGCGGCAAATATGTGGCTTGAGGACAACAACCTTGCTGATGATAAGGAAAGCACTGCGCATGAAGTCACAGGCCATTGAAAGCATCAAACGACTGGAAAACGAAGGTTCGCACAACTTCTGAATGAATTCCGGACCGCTTGAGATCTACAACTCTACGTACGCCATGACGGGCAGGAGCGCACCGACCCATGCGAATAATAACAAAGCCGATGCACCCCCCTGCAACACGTGGAGGCCGACTGCCGTCACACCGCCCGCGCCGGGAGGCCCGGAAAGGCCTGGAAGGATCGGGTGCCCCCGAGCACTGCAAGTTTGAGGCAACTGCTGGGGGCAGTTTTGAGTTGAAAGGTTTGTTGCCCTTATTCACTAGAATGAGGATTGTTAATGTTAATAAGTCTCCAATTGACACTGAGAGGGAGGGGGGAAGGGAGGGAGGAAACGATGAGGCTCGCGCCCCAACCCTAACATAGACCGACCCCTGGTTAACAGGTCCAGGCCCGGGGGCGGCAGAGGCGGGAAAAGGGGGGACAACAGATCCGTTACTAAACCCCTATGGCTGCGACCAGCATAAAAATAATGACATGGAATGTAAGGGGCCTAAGGACTTATCTCCGAAGGAACAGGATTAAAACCTACCTGCACAGAAAAGGGGTAATGATAGCATTACTACAGGAGACCCACTGCACGGCGGACTCGGTGGCCAAGCTACAAACACATTGTGGTGGACAGGGGTTTGGTACCACTTATTCTAAATACGCAAGACGGGTCTACACCTGGATTCACCCGCAGCTCCCATTCCGTGTGGACAAAACTGAGATAGACCCGGAAGGTAGGTTCGTCGTAATTTGGGGATTAATTGAACAAGAAGCAGTATGCATCATGAACTCCTATCTCCCTAACAATAACATACCGTCCTACCTGAACTCACTGTACCATAGAGTTGCACAGTACAGGAACAATCTCTTTATTTGGGGGGGGAGGGGTTTAATTGTGTACATGAGCCACGGCTGGACAGATCCACACCACAGCTAGGAGGCCCATCGACCGCTACGACAGCACTATCCGCCATGTTGGGGAGGGTGGAAATGACGGATGTGTGGCAGGAAAAACATCCTGAAGCACGCAAATACTCATTTTACTCATCCCCACATAAGTTACACACAAGACTAGATTACATATTCATAGACAGGGAACACTTACCCCGGGTGGAGGGAGCACAATACTTGGGGAGGACTATCTCTGATCACTCCCCGCTTCTGATAACATGGAACCACAGAGGGCCCAGACCCCCCATTCCCATGTGGAAAATGCCCACAGACGCCCTGAGGGACCCAGCTTTCCGAGAAGAATCACACGATTCTATTGATGCATACCTAGAGGTTAACACCGGTAGTGTAGCTTACAATAGCACAGTGTGGGAGGCTCTAAAGGTGGTAACCAGGGGAGAAGTAATTGCAAAGGCGGGAGGTATCAAGAAGCAGCTCAGGAAAGAACTAGACCTAGTGGAACGGCAGATTGAGCGACTTGAGGCTATCCCCGTAGACACCCAACAGAGGGAAGAGGAGCTTGTGAAACTTAGAGAGCGGAACATAACTGCGTGGAACAGGCTGGAAAAGTTTGACTATACTGCCAGAACAAATAGAGCACACGTTGAGGTCGACAGACCCGGCAGACTACTCGCCTGGCTCTGCCGTAAAGAGCACCCCAAACACCCCACCACCTCACTACAAGATGAGGATGGAAACACACACTGTACGCAGCAGGGCATAAATGACAATTTCACTTGCTTTTACACCCACCTGTATTCACATGAGGAGCAGGTCCCCCATGAACGGTTGGTAGAAACACTAGAAGAGATAGGGCTCCCCAGGCTGTCCCCTGAGCAAGCCGACTCCCTAGAAGCAGAAATCATGCCCGAAGACATTACCGATGCAATCAGATCCCTGGCCACAGGCAAAGCACCGGGAACAGACGGGTTGCCCATGGAGTTTTTTTAAAACGTATGAGTCCTCCCTGACCTCCCTATTACACGCAGTATACCAGGAGGCATAGGAAGAAGGGATACTACCCGAAAGTATGAGGGAGATGCTTGTGATCCCGATCCTCAAGCCCAATAAACCGGCAGACCAATGTGACTCATATCGCCCGATTGCAATGTTAAATTATGATGTTAAAATCTTGACTACGATCTTAGCGAAGCGGCTGTCTAGAATAATAGGAGACATAGTTCACCCAGATCAGTGCGGCTTCATGCCGGGCCGAAATACATCCATGAACCTATGCAGGCTGCAGCACATTATAGCGCAAACCGATAAAGACAAGGACTCATACGCGCTGCTGTCCCTAGACGCAGTCAAAGTGTTTGACTCCATTTACTGGGAATGGCTTGTGGCAGTGCTTAGGGAGTTTGGCTTTGGTCCCGGGTTTATCAGGTGGATTAACATCTTGTATGCTAAACCTAAGGTAAGGGTGAAATCTGGGAAGTATGTGTCGGAGGCCTGGGATATATGTAGGGGGACTAGACAGGGTTGTCCACTATCCCCAATGCTTTACATACTGGGACTAGAACCCATAGCTGTTTACTTTAGAAAGCAATTCTTCGATGCAGACATTAGACTGGGCGACGTGGATCACATCATCTCGCTCTACGCGGATGACGTTCTCATATACATCAGGCACCCACACCTCAACGTACCAACCATGTTAGAAGTGCTGGACAATTATTCCAAGGTCTCTGGGATAAGTTTTAGCAGGTTAAAGTCTTGTATGTTCCCCCTAGCGGCCCTGAAAACAGAGAGTTTAGAAGCACTCCCTGAAGTTGGGATCCAGTGGCAGAATACGTCATTCCGCTACCTTGGAGTACACATTATGCATACCCCCGAGCTAATGCACGAACGAAACCCAAAGGCAGCACTCCCCGTCCTGCGCAAATCAATGGCGTTCTGGGCGACAACTCCCCTCTCGATGATGGGCAGGGCTTCGATAACTAAAATGATCGTTCTCCCGCGTTTCCTTTATGGGTTTCAAAATGTACACTACTATATACACAAGCCCTTCTTCCGACTGCTTGAGACCATACTGCGAGAGTTCTTATGGGGGAAAGGAAGGCGCAGGATAGCGTTGCAGTTGCTAACCCTACCATATAGCCACGGCGGTATTCAACTTCCAAACCTAGAAAGATATTACCTAGCAGCACAGCTAAGTTTTGTGACCAAATGGCTAGATGATGAACCCACATCTGAAACACCATTGCTACAGGCCATGCTGCCCCAATTCCATCTGAAAGAACTGATCTGGGCACCGTCCGAACTGCTGGGTACTCTACCCTTTTTGGCTGACCTGGGAAGGAAAATTTGGCACAGGACGAAAATGCTCACTAACTCACGGGACTCCTATACCCCAGAAGTCCCCCTGATCGCAGACCTATGCACAACACTTTCAGATTTGAAACATATCAGGCTCTGGGAGAGGGAAGGGGTCTAGACCTGGGGAGATCTGTATGATGAAGGCACTTTCAGGGAGTTCACCTCGCTGCAGGAGACGGAAGGCATACATACCGGCCAGTTTCTGTGGTACCAAAGAACTCGTGCTGTGGCCCGACGCAATGGGACTTGTGGCCGATGGAACCAGACACAGACCCACTCCTCACCTTGATGTACAACTTGGGAGAGGGCGGAAAACCTGTGGCCACCTGATCGACATGCCAAATCCTCGGAGCACGGAAATGAAAAGCAAATGGGAGGAGGATATAGGCCGGGAAATGACTGAAGGGGAGTGGAATAGAGCTCTCACATTCCCCAAAACGGTGTCCAGAAACCATAGATTTAGGCAGATTCAGTTGAACATACTACACAGAACTTACCTGACCCCGTGCCGCTTAGCCACCTTCAATCCCCAGGCGCAACCGACCTGCAACTGGTGCAAGGGGGAAAGAGCGGATCTTATCCACATGTTATGGGAATGCCCCAAGACAAGGGCTCTGTGGGACAGGGTCCAACAAACTTGCGAAAAAGCAGGCCTGAGTAAATATAATTGGACACCTGGTGAGTGCCTCTTAGGAACCTACCCCAGACCAGCCAAACTCAAGCATGCAACAAGGCTCATGGACATATCGTGCATACTGGCCAAACAAGTATAGCAATGGCCTGGAAGAAACCCATGGGCCCTCAGTTCAAACTATGGCACAAAGAGACTGAACGGTGGCTGCTGGCCGAGACCGTGGCATGGGAGGACTGTGTGGCCAGATCCAGGGATGACTCTAGTATGTCACTCGAGGCATGGAAGGAACTCACCAGACACATGTTCCACCCCTCGGATGATAAACCCCCCTGAATCCGAACTTAAACCAGGCCCATGTGAGACCTGTCATAAAGCCAGCAGCAGCGGAAGTACGGCAGAGGACAGAGACCTTGCGGAAGCCTTTCCCCAATTGTAGTTGCCGGATGGTTCCCCTTCGCTCCCACCCTCCCCCCGAAACAGTTAACGATATATGAAACGGACAGAATATGGAGACAGTTACGGTTGTTTTGTTTTTGTATTTGTAATTTTTTGACGTTAAGTTAAACATATGTTTATAACTATTTGAGATTGGCTCCATTGTACACAACGTGTTTGATATTATTGAAAAATGCCAATAAACACATTTGAAAATAAATACATGATTTAACAGTGGGCCAGGCAGCATACGCTCCCATTTGTACAGCGATATATAATCTCCTTGCACCAAAGGGTTCATAGCCCTGTTAAACTAGGCCCTGGCCCGGGAGCAGACACCCGGGCGTAGATTTAGTCATAAGAGGCCAGAACAGCCTCATATTCTAGGCATACTCACATGTGTTGCTTTTGGGACATTTGCAACAAGCTTATGCAGTACGAGTGGTCACTTCAGAACACATAATGACAAGAGGTAGGATGAACCTACAGGACAGGCGAGGCAGAGAGAGCTGGTGGCGATCAGGTTGGAGAAGGGAGAGACTGGAGCAGTACGGCAGGAAAAGACGTGAGGAACAAAGGGTGCACTTTTCCATGACGTCAGGGTGTGAGGGGGGAGCAGGTCAAGTGACATACCTCAGGACTAGAGCCTGCACTGCAAACTTGTGGCAACTAAGGTTTTTCGATACCCTGGTACAGCTCGGCATAGGGGTCTGGAGGAATGCAGAATAGTTGAGGGCTGGCATATCTTTAATCAAATCTGCTTGTAGTAGGGACCCTCAAGTGACAAGGATCTCCCACCAAATGCCAGAATCGATGCTTCTTCACTCGCCACAAAGACTACGGTTATGAGGGTGACACGGGTCAGTAATCATACCAAGTCAAAAGAAGCAAGGAGCTCAACTTTTATTAGGGGCATTATCACAGGAGGGGCCAAACGGCCAACATAGATGGGGACGATCCATGGATGACCAGCTCAAGGCTTTGGATCTCCACTATCAAAAGTATCTCAGAATTCAGGTCCCAGTCAGTTGGGCCTTCTTGACAGCCTTAAGTTACGCTTGAGGGTTTCCTGAAGCCTTCTTCTCTACCCATCTCAGGTTTGAGGGATTCCTGTGCTCTTTCTATTTCTACCACTCTTGGGCTTGAGGGTTTCCAACACACTCCTCTTAGGCCACTCTTGGGCTTCTGCTTCTGATTTGGTCATTGGTTCTTAGGTAGCCCTGTAGGCGCTGCTTGTTGACCCTGTGCAATCTAAAGGACCTTCTCCAGGAGTGTTAGGAAGGGTGAAGGAGCCTGGACTAGTCTTACTCTTCTGGGACCCCACACTCGGATCTCTGATCTCCAAGCCTCTGAGGGTTTCCCTTCCTAATCACTGTGTCACATGCTCATTCCTTCTCCCAGCATGGGCCCATCCCATTCAGATCAGGGTCTTCCACTGACTCCCTCCCTTGGTCCCAATTGACCTCAGACCTTCCTGAGCTGTCTCTCTTCATTCATTATGTTCTTCTCCCACCTCCTACTTATCCTCCAACCCCTTTGCCTGAGGTTCACTGCCCTCCTCCTGATGCTCACCAACCTCCTCCTCATCTTTTTTCAGCACCATCTCGTGCTCTTTCCCCAACCTCATACTTATCTCACCAACACCCCTGATGTTCACTGTCCTCCTCTCTCCCCACCACCTCCCAATTCTCTCCACCAATGTCCTTCTTAACTCCACCACCCACCTCCTCCTAATATTTGCTGACCTCCTGCTGATGTCTACCACCCTTCTCCTTATTTCTTCCTTCAGCCTATCCTTGATTGCTTCTCCCGCCTCCTTCTTCCCCTCTTATTTCCAACCTCCTCCCCAGATTTCTCCCCTGTTCCAACCTCCTCCTACTCTCCAGGATCCTCTTTCCTTCCAAACTCATCTTTCTTTCAACTGCCTTCAAATTCTGAACAATCACTGCTTTTCCAAACAACCACCAACGGTGTCAGACTGAGAGCCCTGACTTCCCTTGGGCTGGACTCTATATGAGGATCTTCAGTTGTGAAGTACTGAGACTGGCTGGAGTCAATAGGATGCGTAAAACGGTATTACCCAAATTGACCTTTTACAATTGACCTTTTGCACAATTGAACTAATTATAGTGGTCCTAATTGACCTTCTGCACAATTGACCTTTATATTATTTTAGTTATTTTATATATGTATTGGGTTGGTTTTGGATTATGAATAGTATAAGGGGATTGGGTGAGGGGTTGTGGGGGTTTTTGGATTTGGTGGGGGGTTGTGGGGTGTTTCCCCCCCTATATATGTCCTAATTGACCTTCTAAATTAGGTAAATTCTCCCGAGGTCAATTGTGAAAAGGTCAATTAGTATTCAACCCGTGAAATGGTAGACCAAGTCTTTAAATGGCGGGTCCGCCATCTTGGCTTTTGTAAGAGCCTTTCTTGTGGTTTGTATGGAGCTGTGAGGGCAGTGGTCCACTGCTTTTCCAAGACCGGTATCTGTAAATGCTACTATGCACAGGTTAAGTAATCCAACCCCACCCATGGCCTCTGTAACTACTCTGCCCGTGTCGAGTGCCACTGGCATTGCTGGAGTGGTCTGCAGTCCTCGCACCATGGGCAATGCGTGAGACTTTTGCAAACTCCAGCAGCCTTTGTGGGGCTGCAACGGAGGTCGCAGAGGAATATGTGAAGATACCCTGTTGTTTGAGAGGCCTCCAATTGAGTGGAGTAATTTCTGGTGCTGGGTTTCCAATGTTGGTCTGACACTGTTTAAAGACCCTGTGTCTTAAAGGGTCAGCACAGCGGTTATGGATGTCGCATAAAGGGATAGTTTGGTAGTTGGGGTGCCATGCAGCTAGTAATGGGTGGTCTCAGGCCTTTCTTATGGTGGGGTGTCTCTTCGATGTACCTTGTTGATAATGAAGAATTTCCACAACCCTCTGGTGAGGAACAATGATCCTAACTGAATACAAGGTTTCCTCCAAATATAATCCAAACTTCCTTCAAGGGGTAGCATGGCGGAGCATCAGGCTTCCCTCGGGGGGGGGGGGGTGATCCTGACTGGTAGCCAAGGACAGTCAGGCCCAACAGATTACCCCAAGGAATACAGTACACAGATATACTGCAAAATATACATCTTATTACAGAATTACACATGAAGTCCCCATAAAGGCAAATACCTCTTATAAAATCAACACAACAGTAAGTAAGTCCATAAAACAGTAAATGGTCTTAGGTAAGACTCTTCCCATTCTTAAGTGCTGTGACTAAATCCTAGAAGCAAGACCTGCACCTTGGAATGCTAAAGGAGTAGGGAGAAAAGGACACCATAAACATCGGTAAATTGCAGCCCCATAATGAAGAAATAACAGATACCCCACAGTAGCTGGCCAACGTTCCCTGCTACCTTCAATGCATTGTAGCACAGGGTGATCCTGACAGAGGAGTGCTAGACACAGTGCAGCAGAAGGGGGATGGGGTAGTCCCCTACCTCCAATACATGGTAAAACAGGGCGACCCTGAGAGAGGAGTACCAGATACAGTGTAGCAGAAGGAGGGTAGTCCCCTACTTCCAATACATTGTATCACATGGTGATCCTGACAGAGGATTACTGGATACAGTGTAGCAGAAGGCGAGGAGAAAAGGGTAGTCCCCTACTTCCAATACATTGTAGCACAGGGTGATCCTGACAGAGGAGTGCTAGACACAGTGCAGCAGAAGGGGGGATGGGGTAGTCCCCTACCTCCAATACATGGTAAGACAGGGCGACCCTGACAGAGGAGTACCAGATACAGTGTAGCAGAAGGAGGGTAGTCCCCTACTTCCAATACATTGTATCACATGGTGATCCTGACAGAGGATTACTGGATACAGTGTAGAAGAAGGCGAGGAGAAAAGGGTAGTCCCCTACTTCCAATACATTGTAGCACAGGGTGATCCTGACAGAGGAGTGCTAGACACAGTGCAGCAGAAGGGGGGATGGGGTAGTCCCCTACCTCCAATACATGGTAAAACAGGGCGACCCTGAGAGAGGAGTACCAGATACAGTGTAGCAGAAGGAGGGTAGTCCCCTACTTCGTATACATCGTAGCACAAGGCAATCCTGACAGAGGATCACTAGATACAATGTAGCAGAAGGGGCTGCAAAAGGTCAGTCCCCCTACTTTCCAATACATTGTAGGACAGGGCGAGCCTGAAAGAGGAGTATGTAAGGAAGGCATGGTATCGAAGTAAGACAGACACAAGTGACCACGGTTCAAGGGTGTTTATTAAACTTTCATAAGGGTGTGATAAGCGCCCATCTAATCCTAAATCTACAGATGGGAGAAAGCTACGACCATCAAATGATAATAATGCAGTCCTAGTGGAGTCTTGTCAAAATAAAAAGGCCTATACCAATAAACCTATTGCCAATCCTTACTGCTACTTTACAAATAGTGTGGGGGTAATGCTCATGAAAAAGAAAAGTGTTCACAAAATGATAAGGAAAAAGTTACTTTCTCCTGAATATTGCCCGTCGTTAGGCTGGGAATCCTCGGTAAAAGAAAAAACAAGTTTCACTTTCACTTACAAACTGTATTTCTGCTTTAAACCAATCACTGTCCTCTGGGTCATACTGCCCCCATCCAATGACAGCCCTCTCCCTGAACCCCTCCTCTGGCAGCCATCTTCAGATTTGGTAGCACGTAAAGTGCCAGTATGACCAAGAAGAGTGGCAGAGGGGACAGAGGTAGGGTTCGCATGTGAATCCATGCCAGACCCATGCTGGAGAACAGTAATTACAAGCAAGTAACTTGTTCCTTCTGCAGCATGGGGTCTGGCACGGATTCACATGCTCCTGAATAACCAATACATAGCAGTACAACATTACACAACCACGGAAAGTGGCAAGGCTCAACAGAAGCAATCAACTCTTGCTTCTGGAACAGACTTGCCTCAAGCAAACAGGTTGCGTAGCCCTGCTTGGCCGACTCTGGACTCCTCCCTGGAATCCCTGTCGATGCAGTAGAAGTTCGTGAAGGTGTGCGTGGACCTCGCCGTAGCCGCTCTGCAGATGTACAGCAGGGACACACCAGACAGGAACGCCATCGTCGGAGTGATCGCTGTGATGGAGTGGGCTCTCGGACGGCCTGGCAGCGCTTGGCCCGCCAACAGATGACAGTGCGTGAAGGAGCCTGAGAGCCACCTTGAGATTGACGCCTTGGAAAAGGCCTTCCCATGCGTCACAGGACCCAAGTTCAAGAACAGTTGAGAAGTCTTCCGAAAACTCTTTGTTTGTGTCACATAGAACTTCAGGGCACAAGCAACATCCAGCGAGTGCAAGGCCCTTTCAGCCGGTGACAAAGGCTTCGGGAAAACAACAGGTAACACCAAAGGCTCATTGAGGCAGAATTCCGACAGAACCTTCGGCATGAAAGAGGGGTGGATCCGCAGCACCACCCTCGATTTGTGGAAAATCAGTTATGGTTTTTTGCAGGATAGGGCCTGGATCTCACCTACCTTCATGGCAAAGTTAATGGCCACAAGGAAAGCAGTTTTCAACGAGAGGAACTTGAGGGGCGTGATGCATGGGCTCGAAGGGGTCCCCCATGATCCTCATCAGCACCACGTTGAGTTCCCACGCCAGGGCAGGAACCTTCACTGGTTGGAAAGATCGGAACAATCCTTTGAGGAGCTCCTCAACGTGAGACCACGTGAAGATCTACCCGGAAACCTGGTGTACGGCCAGATGTACCTTGATAAGCTTGTGCCAGTCCGGCCTTGGCCAAGGATAGAAAGTATGGATTAATCTGCGGGGCTGTGACCCTCAGAGAGGTAATCTTCTGAGAACCGCACCACGTAGTGAAACGCTTCCACTTGTGACTGTAGCACTTCAAAGTCAACAACACCCTGGCCTTGGCGAGGACCTCCCTACAGTCTGCAGGCAACTCATATTCTCCAAACTCTATGGCTGCAGTGGCCAAGCCCTCAGGTTCAGCGATCCTGAATCATCGTGAAGGATTGTGCCTCCATCTCTGGTGAGAAGATCCAGAGCCACTGGCAGCTTGACCGGAGGCGATGCTGACATGCTAAGAAAGTCCGGGTACCAAATCTGCCTCGGCCACGCCGGGGCGATGGGTATCATCCTGCATCGGCACTGTCTGAGTGTGTTGATGACTCGTAGTAGGAGAGGCAACGGAGGAAATGTGTAAAGAAACTGGCCATCCCATGGGAAGAACGCGTCCCCGGGCTCCTCGGTTGGTGGAATCTGCTGGCAAACTTCTGGCATTTGGAGCTTGCCGCTGTCACAAACAGCTCAATCTGGGGCCTGCCCCACTTGACGAGGGTGGGATCCACCTGGTCCTGCTGAAGCTCCCGCTCATGGCAGGAGCGCAATTTCCTGCTCAGGGTGTCTGCAATGGTGTACCTGACTCCCGCTAGGTGAAGAGGAACGAGGAACATCTCTTGTCTGACGGCGCAGCACCACATGTCCTGCGTTTCCTTGAAGAGCACCAGGGATCGAGGGTTCCCCTGGCTTCCTGATGTAGGACATTGTGGTGGTGTTGTCCGTGAAGATCTTCACCACCTTGCCCTTCAGAGACAAAAGGAATTACTTGAGGGCCCAGAACACCACCCGGAGCTCCAGGATGTTGATATGGAGATCCTTCTCCTCCAGCAGCCACAGGCCTCTGACATGTAGAAGCCCTGTGTGGGCTCCCCAACGTTCCAGGGAAGCGTCCGTGGTGACTATCTACTGGTATGGGGGTTTTGAAACCCTGTGCCCTGGGCGATGTTGGAATGCCCCATCACCTCATCGGTCGACGGAACTCCTTGTCGAGCGGGATCATGTCCGCAACGCTTCTGGACCCCTGTATCCAGCGAGCATCCAGGAACTCCTGAAGATGTCGCATCTGTAACCTGCAGATCCGAATAAGGTAGATGCAGGACATCATGCTGAGCAACGACTTGATGGTTCGCACTGTGTCGGTCTTCATTAACAACAGCCACTGCACTTTACCTTGAATGGCCACTACCTTCTCCTCCGAGGGTGACGCTAGGCAGGACACTGTATTGAATGTGGCTCCCAGGAACAGCTCGTTCTGCGATGGTGTCAAGCAGGACTTTGGATAGTTGATGGAGAATCCTAGATCCATCAGCAACTGGTCAGTCGCCTCCATGTGTCCGACGGCCAACTCTCGTGAGCGGGCCCAGATGAGCCAGTCGTCGAGGTACAGGTATACATGTATCCCCTGTGGATGCAGATGGGCCGCCATCAGGGCCAGGCACATCGTGAACACTCTGGGGGCCGACTTCAATCCGAAAGGTAAGGCCTTGTACTAGTAGTGCTGTCCCTGCACTACGAAGCATAGAAACCATCAGTGTTTCCTGTGAATGGGGACGTGGAAGTAGGCATCCTCCAGGTTGAGTGACATCAAGAAGTCTCCTCTTTCCAGTTGGCCAAGCACGTGCTGCAACGTGACCATCCTGAATTTTTGGGACTTGAGGTATTTGTTCAGACGTCGCAGGTCTAGGAGTGGCCTCCTGCCCCCGTTCTTCTTTCTGACCAAAAAAGTATCTCGAATAGACTCCGAAGTCCCGGAGCCGCTAGGTAACTAGCTCTATCGCCCTTTTTTGTAGCATGGCCCGTACGTCCTCCAAGAGCTGAGGGATGTGTTCCTCCTGATGGACCACCGGAGGGATCCGTGGACCCCTGTACTGAAACCACAGGGGATGCCCTTGGACGAGAGCGTCCAGCACCCATCTGTCGCTGGCGATTTTTTTCCACTCGCAGACGAACCTCATCAGCTGGCCTCCCACTGTGGTGCACGGGGGGGAACGACATCCTAGCCGGTTCAGGCCTGCTTCGGCGCTGGTGTCCTTCCTTGCGGGCGACGGTGAGCAGTCCTCCTCGACCGCAGGCCTGGGAATGGCCTCTGTAGACTTCCCGAGTCGTGGGTCTGGTAGGCTGATGGTACGATGAGGAGAAACCTTTTGACAACCTGCTCGATTTTCCGCTGGAGGAGCGAAAAGAAGAGCGGTGCTGCTGGAGGGTGCCCAGGGAAGGGCTGTCTCTGTATCCACCTTGATGGACTGCAGGGACTCGTCGACGACCTACCAGAAAAGGTTATCTCTCTGTCAAAAGGCATGTCTAGTACATTCGCTTGGACCTCCTGGCACAAATTTGTGGCATTCATCTACCCTTGGTGACAAAGGCAAACACTGTTCTCGATCTGCCGGAACCCTGAGTCAGCAATGTCCAGCGCCGCTATGATGGAATGATCCGATGCTACCTCCCCTTCCTGGAAGAGAGCAATTGCCTCCATCTTCTTGTCATCGGGGAGGAACTCCCAAATCGGCCCCAGATTGTACCATAGCTACCCATAGTACCTGGCTAGGATCGCCAGTGCGTTGGCTGACTTGATGGTGGATGCCGCAGTATAACTCACCTTCCTTCCCATGGCGTCCATCTTCTTTTCCTTGCTGCCAGGATGGACTGAAGACGACGAGAAGGGGTTAGCTGACCGTTTCCTCACAGCCGCTGAAACCACCGAATCCGGCGATGGTTGGGACTTCATGCACTTGAGTGCGAATTCTGGCATGTGGTACTTCTTCTCCAGCCTATCCCGTTTGGCTGGAGCCATGCAAGGGATCTTCAAGAGGACCAGGCCCTCCTCCCACACATCGTCCAGAAGGGGCACTACCATGATTGTCTTCCTCTTGGCCTCGCGTCACTCGTACAAGAAACCCTCCTTCCTGGTTTCTTTGGGCACATGCTGGACTAGCTCAGAGGCTCTGCCGATCATGGAATGGAACAACCTCACCTCTTCCGGTGGGGATGCCCTAGGGTGCGGGGACCAGCTGCCCGCTACGACGATGTCATCATCTGTTGTCGTCGTGGCTGTATCTGTCCCCGTACCCATGTCTGGGTCTGCTCGGGGAGAGAGGGCCTGACAAGGATGTGGATGCTGAAATGGGGGTGTCGGATGACGCGTCCTCTTCTTCGCTGGCAGATGATCAGGGGTCTGGGGGACCATTGGAGCCGGGCCCTGTGGCATCCTCTTCTGGATCTCCGACACCAATGTGTGGACAGGATTAACAGAGACCCATCCCTCAGCTGAGCTGGCGTGATCAGAACACTAGGCACTGCGCTATCGTCGTCACCGTCGCCCTCCTCTTTCAAGTCCTTGTGGACCCTGCATAAGGACTCCATGTCCTCGTCATCCGTGGACAAAACCTCCATGGTTTGGGCCATGGCCTGATCTGGGGCCTCCTTGCCCCCCTCTTCTTTTCCCCACCCTGAGGGGCTGGAACCAGGTTCTGAGAGAGTGTCCTCTTCTCCGGTTTGCCAGCAGACTTTGTCAAAGTCACTGCAGCGGTTTTGCGCCTCAGGAGAAGAGATACCGTCTGTGCCACGGGGGCCCCTTTCACCGGTTCAGCCCCCTTAGCCTTCGTGAGAGCAGCCGCCACCAACTATATCGCCGATGAAGACTTATCCTGTGCTGATTGGGCTTTCTTGGGCAATTCGGCCTTCTTCTCCTACGTCCGCAGCTTCTCGGGCTTCTGCCACAGTTTAGCCAGGTTGGACGATTTCCTTTTTCGTGGAGGAGGTGCTCGATTGGCAGCTGGCAATGGAGGTGGCGGTGACCTCGATCGTGCCCTGTCCACCGTGGGACAGGCTTCCACAGCGACCCCGGTGGAACCGGACTTGCGATTCTTGGCCTTGTCTTGGGCCCCCATAGATGAGATGCCCTCAAATGACTTAGAAGACTGCTCCTCAGACCAGCAGGTCCTGGGTGAGGCATGACCCTGCTCGGAGCACGAGGCAGAGGCCTTGGCGGTCAGCCACGCCACCAGTCTACTGTGGTTATCCCTCATCATCTTCTTGGAGAAACCAAGGCATATCTCGCATTCTCCTTCCTTGTGGTCTGGATGCAGGCAGTAGAGGCATAGCAGGTGTTACACATTCCGTAGACTGTACTTGGTGCAAGACTTGAATAGGGATCTTCCGTCCTTCTTCTACCTACGTCATGGTTTGGAGGGCACGAAGTAGGACCAATGGCCTTCTGGAAACTTTGATGATCTTCGCTCTTGAGGGGCGCCGAAACTCACCAACAACATGCTCTCGGCAGATGGACAGAAGAGCACACAGGCTCTTTCGGAACAAAAATAGAACCTTTTTCGGTTGAAAAACACGAAAAAATGTAGAAGTAGCTCACAGAGCAAACTCGAAGACTATCAACAATGAAGCGTGCAGTAAAAATCTAAAGATGGCTGCAAGAGGAGGGGCTTAGGGAGAGGACTGTTGTTGGATGGGGCAGTATGACCCAGAGGACAGTGATTGGTTTAAAGGAGAAATACAGTTTTTAAGTGAAAGTGAAACTGTTTTTCTTTTACTGAGGATTCCCAGCCTGACGGCAAATATTCACGAGCATGTGAATTCATGCCAGACCCCATGCTGGAGAAGTCAGGATGTTCAGGCTGTTGGCCTCCCCTCTTCCGCACATTTTCAGCATGGGGCAAGGTGGTTTACTCGAGCCAAGCACACACTCTGGTTTCCTTGACACAAGGATACAGTTCCAATTCAAGCATCAGAGCCTTCTGTGCTCAAGTTTCTTTTCCATCAAAGTCTCTTGATTCAGAGGGTCTGATGTATAAAAAAAAATAGCAGGTTCTTCACTTCTTACAATTATGCGATTCTGATGTCTCACCCTGGATCCCCCTCTGCCAGGCTCAGATCCCTTTCTAGATACCATAAATCCCCCTATTCCAGCTCAGATCCCTTTTTAAATCCTGCGGATCCCCCTCTTCCGGGCTCAGATCCATTTATTCTCAGGTTCCACAATTATACTTTCTCGGCTGACTCGCGGGTCACCCCGGATCCCCCTCAGTCGGGCTCAGATCCTTTCTTGGTGTTCAATTAGTCTCCCTCAGCCGGGCTCTGACCAATTACAGTTCACTTTATACTCATCAAAGACTTTCGAATATGCACAGGGTTTAGCTTGACCCGTCGCAGGACCACTTCGATACAAAGTTCCTTCTTTACAATGTAGTTGCCACTCAGTTGGATACCTAGCAGAGATCTTCGAATGAGCACCCACGTGGGCTGGACCACTCTGTACACTGTCTCTGATTTGGCTTTTTCCAAGTACATTCACTCCTTTAGTTTCCACTTGTTTGCGCCTCTCATCACATGCACGTCAAACACTGTCCTTTGTGGATTTCTTCATACAATGTTGTCGCTTGGAACCTTGGTTCAAACACAAGCTGATTTTGGATCGGTTTCTCTGACTCACCAGCTGTGCTGCTTATACTTGCACGGCTTTCTTGCAGGAGCCAAGGACAGTACCACGGCAGAAATCGCTCCTCCCGGCCTGGGTTATTGACACAGGACCGCCACGCATACTTTTGATGCATAGCGTAGGCTTGTTTAGCTCCAGTTCCCAGTCTTAGGCTTCTCAATTTCCAAGGCTTGTAAAAGTAACGGTTTCTAGAGGTCAAGGGTACTTCCGGCCTTGCAACCCTCTCCGGCCTTGCCGCCTTTCTCCTCATGTTAAATCACCACCTTGGAAATGCTGCTTCCTTGTGTGCTTTTCCTCACTCAGTGTGCTTTCGTGCTCCACCTTTTATCTGTGTGGGGAAGTGTGATGGGAGTCAGGTGTGTGTAATGATTAATAATTGCCTGGCCTTGCCTGACCAGGGTGTTGGGACATGTCAGGTATACGGCTCTGGTATTAGTCCGTTGTCGCTCATGATGAACTGCCCATAATAAAGTGTTTGTGTCGGGAAAGGGTGGAGGGGTTGAGCTTCCAGGTATCCTACTGGTAGGATGGAGAAAAGGTGTTACCGGAAAGGGGAAACTGCGTCTCACCCTTCTGTGTCCCACAACTATTCTCCGAGGACGCCTCATCCAGGTGATCCTCCCGCACCGGTCCACCCCCAGGAACTGGATCCAATAGCAATGGCCGTTCCCTGGCCACCTGGATGACAGATCCCCGGGGACTAGCGGGTGAGACAACTTCAGGTTTCTCACAAGTACTAAATACAGTGTAGCAGAAAGGGGGCAAAGGGGCTAGCCCACTACATCTAATCACCAATAACTTTGCTGTTGCCAGAGAATGTACATTAATAGCCCTAGAACTTCTGCCCTTAGCTTTTCTGGTGGATGTTGATGTTTTTCCATACAGTGCAGACTTGACATGTGGAACGGATTTACGACATGTGACATCCGCACTGAAACTGCATAGTTTTTCTCTGCAGGTAATCCACACAGAAATACCTCCTGCACACACAAGCACTTTGCTCTCAAGAAGTGCGCAGTCATCATTCATGGGTAGGTGGGTGGATTGAGTGTCTCTAGCAGGTCTCAACACTCACTGATGCTCGTGAGGTATATTCCAAGGGTGACTCACTGTAGTCCAGCACCATTTCTGATGATTGGGTATTTGCAATATTAGGGGGCTAGTTGCCGACAATGTCAGGATCCCCTGTGCTTCTGTAGAAGAGGAGATTCGCAAGTCGTTTTCATGTACTGAGGGACTCAGCCATTCTGGGAATAACATTTGGCCAGAAAGGTCACCTGCAGAGCAAGGGAAGAAACGGGATCTTCGAGTGTCGTTACTGGAGAAGGAAAAGCTTGCTAAGATGAGGCTTTCTTTTTCATGATTCCTGCCAGAGTGATCTGTCTGGAAGTCATGAGGGAGGGCGATGGTATAATTTCCGGTGTGGCAGGGCAGGAGGAGCCAGATGTGGTATTGGATGGTCTCAATCTTGTCATGGAATAATGTATACAGGACACCTGCAAGTTCCTGGGCCAGCAGTGGTTTCAGAGGAGCACTGGGAAACCTCAGCAGAAGTATTAGTGGCTTGGGCGATGGGGTATTGTTATGTTGCTTTAATATGCTTTTACACTGTGCCAAATTGGTTGTTTGAAAAGGCTTTCTTCTTCCATGTTATGGTCGCAGAGTAGCCTTTCCGGTGTCTTAGAAAGACTTGTGTCTCTTCATCTTTTCACCAGCAACTTCCAGTTTTGTTTTTATGAAACAGTGATTTTGCTTCCAATTAAGAGTGTGCCTGAAAGACTCTGTCTGGCACAAGTCAATGATGTACTGTATTGTATTGTAATTGTCATTTATATAGCGCCTTTTACCATCATTTTAGTCTCAAAGCACTGGTAGTGGGAACGCCCTTGGTGGACCGAAGTCCAGAGTGTTGAAGATCACAGAGTAGGATTAGAATGCATGTGTGCGTGTGTCCATGATAAGGTTTAGTGGGCTGGCCAGGTTCTGGTAGAAACAACCCACGAAGATCAGGCAGATGGATGAGTGCTGAGAGAGGTCATAATATGGCGTGAGTGCTAGAGACTCATCATGTGACCAGCGTGCCCGAATTTGTAACAGGTCTACGCTGCATACTAATGTCAGGGGTGTTGAGACACAGTCTGGTGTAAGTAGGCTTACCAACTTTCTTTAAGTGTCCAGCTAGCCCAAATGTTGTCGTAGGTCGTAGCTGCATTCTACTGTGAGTGAATGGATAGCCGTGCCTGCGGCAGAATGTCAGCTACAGCAGTGCATTTTTACGTACCAAGAGCACTGATGGAACTTATCTTTGATGTTGCTGTGTCCTCTGAAAGTCTTTGGAAAAAAAAGACCAGCTACGCTCGTAGACTCTTCTAGACATCATTGCGGGGCTATCCTCAAGTCATTTTAGCGCAATAGGCTGACTGGCCGAGTATATCTACTAGGCGGCTACCATGGTATTTAGGATAGTAGGGTTCTCTAGGCGCCATGGACAGGCTACCTTTATAGTCTTACTAGATATCTTCCTGGTTCTATGTACGCTCTTAACAGCCGTCTACTAACTGTGACATTAGGATACCAAGGCTGAGCTATGATCTTAAGTGTAATGGAGGGATTACCAGAGTAGATCTGGGGTGTAAAGGCGGCTAGCCTCATGGGCGCACCGCGAATGGTCATTCCCAGATCAATTTAATGCGCACACTGGCCCTATGGGTGCGACGGTCTTCAAGAGGAATCAGCCTACTAAAACTACACTGTTTCTTCTAATGCAAGCATGTGCAAATTCTTCAAGAGTAATACATTTCCTCTAACAATCCATCTTCCTGTAACGCATTGCTTGTCTTTCATAGATATGTATAACACATTCCCTACCTCGGCAACCTATCTAAGTGTAACACAAATCCAATCCCTCACAAATAATCTAGGTATGACACATTCCTCTGACAATCCATCTAAGTGTAAACACATTCCTGCCCCAGCAATCCATCTGAGTGAAACACATTTCCTACCCCCAAAATACATCTGAATAGGGCACATTTCCTACCCCCAAAAATCCAACTAAATGTACCACTTTTCCCACCCCCAACAATCCATCTAATCAAACATTCAGAGTGCTTTTAGAGTGCAGAGCAGTGGTAAAATGCACCTAGAATCAAAATATACAGTAGTGGGAAAAAAGCACCTAGATTCAAAACTCACATTAGTGGGGAAAAAGCACCTAGATTCAAAATATACAGTAGTGGGGAAAACCCACCTAGATTGAAGATCACTTTAGTGGGGAAAAGAACCTAGATTCAAAATATACAATAGGGGGGAAAAAGCACCTAGATTCAAAATATTCAGTAGTGAAAAAACACCTAGATTCAAAGCTCTCATTAGTGGGGGAAAAAACACCTAGATTCAAAATATACAGTAGTGGGAAAAAGCACCTAGATTCAAAACTCACATTAGTGGGGAAAAGCGCCTAGATTCAAAATATACAGTAGTGGGGAAAAAGCACCTAGATTCAAAATATTCAGTAGTGAGAAAAACACCTAGATTCAAAGCTCTCATTAGTGGGGGGAAAAGCACCTAGATTCAAAATATACAGTAGTGGGAAAAAGCACCTAGATTCAAAACTCACATTAGTGGGGAAAAGCGCCTAGATTCAAAATATACAGTATTGGGGAAAAAGCACCTAGATTCTAAATGTACAGTAGTGGGAAAAAAGCACCTAGATTCAAAATATACAGTAGTGGGGAAAAAACACCTAGATTCAAAACTCTCATTAGTGGTAAAAGGCACCTTGATTCAAAATATACAGTAGTGGGAAAAAGCACCTAGATTCAAAACTCACATTAGTGGGGAAAAGCACCTAGATTCAAAATATACAGTAATGGGAAAACCCCACCTACATTCAAGATCACTTTAGTGGGGAAAAGCACCTAGATTCAAAATATACAGTATTGGTAAAAGGCACCTAGATTCAAAATATACAGTATTGGGAAAAGCACCTAGATTCGAAATATACAGTAGTGGGGAAAACACATAGATTTTAAATGTACAGTAGTGGGAAAATGAACCTAGATTCAAACTCATAGTAGTGGGAAAAGGCACCTAGATTCTAAAAATACAGTAATGAGAAAAACACCTAGATTCAAAACTCTCATTAGTGGGAAAAAGCACCTAGATTCAAAATATACAGTAGTGGGAAAAAACAACTAGATTTAAAATATACAGTAGTGGGAAAAACACCTAGATTCAAAACTCTCATTAGTGGGAAAAGGCACCTAGATTCAAAATATATAGTAGTGGGGAAAAGCACCTAGATTCAAAACTCACATTAGTGGGAAAAAGCACCTAGATTCAAAATATACAGTAGTGGCAAAACGCACCTAGATTTAAAATATACAGTAGTGGGAAAAACATCTATATTCAAAACTCTCATTAGTGGGAAAAGGCACCTAGATTCAAAATATATAGTAGTGGGGAAAAAGCACATAGATTCAAAACTCACATTAGTGAGGAAAAGCACCTAGATTCAAAATATGCAATAGTGGGAAAAAAGCACCTAGATTCTAAATGTCCAGTAGTGGGGGGAAAAGCACCTAGATTCAAAACTCACAATAGTGGGAAAAAGCACCTACATTGAAAATATACAGTATTGGGGAAAAGCAGCTAGATTGAAAATATACGATAGTGGGAAAAAAGCACCTAGATTCAAAATATGCAATAGTGGGGGAAAAGCACCTAGATTCTAAATGTACAGTAGTGGGGAAAAAAGACCTAGATTCAAAACTCACATTAGTGGGGAAAAGCACCTAGATTCCAAATATACAATAGTGGGGAAAATGAACCTAGATTCAAAGTCATAGTAGTGGGAAAAGGCACCTAGATTCTAAATATACAGTAGTGGGAAAATGAACCTAGATAGAAAACTCACTTAGATTCAACAGTGTGATGAAATACCACTTAGATTCAAACTCTGGTAGTATAATGAAATACCAGTTAGACAGTTAGGCTAGATGCAAGTAGGTATAGGATAATTAGTTAATAAGAGTGATGGAGAAAAGTAATGGCTGCACTCCCCACCCACATCACAATGATCTTATCCGTCGCTGCAGGTTGTCTGCTTCAGGCGTCTGTGATGAATCTTGTGAGATCATCACTGAGACTCTGCGCCTGCTTTCATGTGGCCAGAGGATGGCAGCTGCTACCTGATCCCGCGGGCGGTATTATGAGGGAGGATCACATGGGAGGAGACTCATTTCTAGTGGAATTGGTGACCCCTTTTGATTCTCCTATTCTCCCTGAAGAATTGATGGCATGTTGTAAAGTAGAGGAAATCAATTCTATAACCTTTCCTAACTCTGATAGCATCCAATTCAACATTCCCATAGAAATGAATGGATATAAAAAGCTCAAACCCATTATGGACTTCAATATCCATAATGCCTCTGCTCCCGGGACGAAGAAGAGGAACCAGAAGTCAATGAGGATCAGAAATGCCATGGAAAAGAATATGCAGTCTAGTTGTTTGGATGCAGGGCACCTGAGCGGGACCTTTAACATTGAAGATGAAACACAGCTGTGGGTAGAATGAGGGGGAAGCAGAAGGAGCAGGAGAGACTCTGCTCTCAAAGGCTGCAGCTTGGGACAGAAGCGTGTATGGAGCAGTAGGTGTGCAGACGAGTGAAGAAACAGCAGACAGTGTCCACAAGGAAACCGGGAGATCGGGAGA